>NC_143504.1:28618333-30047500 GCF_051622355.1 Phaseolus vulgaris | reverse complement strand
GGATTGATTTTGTTAGGTTGTGGTGTTTGGGAGTGAAAAACGAAAATGATGGTTTGGAAAATGTGGTTGGACTCAAACCTCACAAATGCCTCCAAAGTAATGTGGGAAACGTTTGGGAGCAAAAGGAATTGATCTTGGCATGGTTGGAGCATAGCCAAGTTTGGTGATTTTGGCTTGAATTTGTGACTTGGTGGTGTGTGGGGTGAAATACAAAAATCATGGTTTTGGAAAAGTGGCTGGACTCAAACCTAAAAAATGCCTCCAAAGTGTTGGGGGAAAAGTTTGGGACCAAAAGGAATTTATCTCGGTGTGGTTGGTGCATAGTCAAGTTTGGTGATTTTGGTGTTTTTGCTTCATTTTGTGACTTGGTGGTGTGTGGGGTGAAAAACGAAAATCATGGTTTTGGAAAAGTGGCTGGACTCAGACTTCAAAAATGCCTCGAAAGTGATATGGGAAGAGTATGGGAGGAAAAGGAATTGATATTAGCATGGTTGAGGCATAAGTTTGGTGATTTTGGTGTTTTGGCTTGATTTTGTAACTTGGGGGTGTGTGGGTTGAAAAAGGAAAATCATGGATTTGGAAAAGTGGTTGGACTTCTACCTCACAAATGCCTCCAAAGTGATGTGTGAAAAGTGTGGGAGCAAAAGGAATTGATCTTGGTGTGGTTTGTGCATAACCAAGTGTGGTGATTTTGGTGTTTTGGCTTGATTTTGTGACTTGGTGGTGTGTGCGGTGAAAAACGAAAATCATGGTTTTGGAAAAGTGGCTGGACTCAAACTTCAAAAATGCATCCAAAGTGATGTGGGAAAAGTTTGGGAGCAAAATGAATTTATCTCGGTGTGGTTGGTGCATAGTTAAGTTTGGTGATTTTGGTGTTTTTGTTTGATTTTGTGACTTGGTGATGTGTGGGGTGAATAACGAAAATCATGGTTTTGAAAAAGTGGTTGGACTCAAACCTCAAAAATGCCTCCAAAGTGATGTGGGAAAAGTTTGGGAGAAAAGGTTATTGATCTTGGTGTGGTTGGTGCATAGCCAAATTTGGTGATTTTGGTGTTTTGGCTTGATTTTGTGGCTTGGTGGTGTGAGGGGTGAAAAACGAAAATCAAGGTTTTGGAAATGTGGCTGGACTCAAACCTCACAAATGCCTCCAAAGTGATGTGGGAAAAGTTTGGGGCAAAAGGAATTGATATTGGCATGGTTGGTGCATAGCCAAGTTTGGTGATTTTGGTGTTTTGGCTTGATTTTGTTACTTGGTGGTGTGTGGGGTGAAAAACGAAAATCATGGTTTTGGAAAAGTGGATGGACTCATACCTCACAAATGCCTCCAAAGTGCTGTGGGAAAAGTTGGGGAGCAAAAGGAATTGAACTTGGTGTTGTTGGTGCATAGCCAAGTTTGGTGATTTGGCTTGATTTTTTGACTTGGTGGAGTTGGGGGTGAAAAACGAAAATCAAGGTTTTGGAAATGTGGCTGGACTCAAACCTCATAAATGCCTCCAAAGTGATGTGAGAAAAGTTTGGGGACAAAAGGAATTAATCTTGGTATGGTTGGTGCATAGCCAAGTTTGGTGATTTAGGTGTTTTGACTAAAATTTTAGACTGGGTGGTTTGCCATGAATCATGAAATTTTCAAAGTCATGGTTTTTTAGAATTCTTGGTTGGGAAGTGTCACAAATGCATCCAGAATGAGGTTTACAAGGTTTGGTGGCAAAACCAAGCCATCTTGATGTGGTTTTGAATTTTTGAAATGTTGGAAAATAGAGCGTTTTGAAAAAAATTTATGAAAATTCGAAACCATGGCCAATCTTAACGAAACCTGGTGGGGACCTTCTTGATATTAATGTGTGATGGACTGGAAAAAATCACCCAAAAATACGATGTCTAGATACGTTTTTCCATTTTTCCCAATTTTCCACATTTCGGGTCTTTGGAAAAAAAAAAATACTTCCCCATGTTGAAAAATTATAATTGTTTGCAGGCAATGTTGTACCATTTTTATGAGGATCCCTGCAAAAATTCTCGTGAAAATTTGTTCTCTAGGTCCCAAAACAGAACTTATGTCTACTCAAAAAAAGTGTATCTACTTGTACAAAAGTGCCTTTTGCATATTTAACTATTATATGGGGGGTGCACTCCTCAATCCGGCCACCTTTGCGCCAGGGAAGAATTTGGTGCGGTCCAAGCATCCCCCTCACGTTTTGGCTTGCTTTGTGCTGGGGCAAGTCGAAACAGCCACCAAGCAAATGAGCACTACATACGCAATTCCCTGTCCCTGACGCATCAACGGGATGAGCTGGTGAAAGGCGGTTTCTTAAAGGATTATCTTCAAGAGCAGCAGGACGATGCATTGGTGACCAGCAAGGGCGGATCAAAGGAACGAGGTGCCTGTGATCTCAGGAGGATTCTCAAGGGGAGGATACACTGCCTCCCAGCAAAAGAAGTACAGTGGCGGTACAGTAGGTAGACCAGATCCTGGATGTCGACCTCGTCTTCACAAAGGCCGACCTCCAGGATGTCGTGCCTCATGATAATGACCCGGTGGTGATTTGGTTGGTCACAGCAGGAAAGAGGGTGCACCGCGTCATAGTGGACCAAGGAAGTTCAACCGACGTGATGTTCATGACAACCTTCAACCAGTTGCAGCTGTCCACAGACCAGTTAAGGCCCTACACCGGATGTTTGTATGGTTTTGCCAGGGACCAAGTGGAGGTTCGCGGGCACATCGAGTTGAGTACAACGTTCACGGACGGCGCGACCTCACGCACTACCAACATTAGGTATCTCGTTTTTAATGCTCCCTCATCCTATAATATACTGTTAGGAAGACTAGCTTTGAACATGTTGGAGGCAGTTCCCTCCATAAGGCTTATGAAGATGAAATTGCCTTCCCTTGAGGGGGCAGTGATCACCATCAAATCTGACCAGAAGGAAGCAAAGAGGTGCTATGAAAACAGCCTTAAAACGAAGAGAGGGGTGTTTTTTGTTACTACCAGGCCCACAAGAGAAGACGGAGTAACCCGCGTAGAGATCGCCCGAGAAAACTGTACTGAAACTGCAAGAGGCATGGTGGAGAGAGAGATCGATGGGAAGACATTCAAACTTGGGAGGTCCTTAAGCTATGCCTCGTTCAACACGCCTATATAATAGCTTGCTGCCACGTCATCACTTCCGACTACCTGGGCGGTACAGTTATGCACCATGATAGCGAAGTACAGGTTGAAGCTGAACCCAGAGAAGTGTGTGTTTGGGGTTGAGGCAGGCAAGTTCTTCGGATTGCTACTTTCTGAACGCGGGATATAGGCAAATCCTGAGAAGTGAGCTGCGATAATAGGCATGAGGAGCCTGATCTCAGTCAAAGAGGTGCAGCAGTTGATAGGGCGCATGGTCGCCCTGTCCAAATTCGTATCGGCAGGAGGAGGCGAGGGACACCCTTACTTCCAATGCCTGAAGAGAAACAACAGGTTCGTATGGACCCAAGAGTGTGAAGAGGCGTTTGTGAAGCTGAAGGAGTACCTGGCCAACCCACCAGTTTTATGCAAGCCAGAGTTGGGTACCCCACTACGCCTGTACTTCGCGGTCACGAAGAAGGCGATCAACTCGGTTCTATTGCAAGAGCAAGATCGGGTGCAGAAGCTGATTTACTTTTTCAACAAAGTACTGCAAAGGCCAGAGGTGAGGTACTAGGCCTTAGAAAAGGCAGCTCTAATAGTAGTGTTCTCGGCACGAAGGCTTCGCCACTACTTCTAGAGTTTCACTATGATAGTAATGACAGACCTCCCAATATGCAAGGTCTTACAAAAACCGGATGTAGCAAGCAGAATGATGCGTTAGGCAGTAGAACTTTCTGAGTTTGACGTACAGTATGAGCCTAGAGGCCCCATCAAGGGCCAAGTTTAAGCTGACTTTGTGGTAGAACTCTCCTCGGCAACTACACATCAGGAAGGAACGGGTTTCAGATGGGTGCTTTCTGTATATGGTTCTTCGAACAAACAGGGTAGTGGTGATAGAGATCAAGAAGAAGAAGAGAATGAGGTTGAAGTTCAAGATTCTCAAAGACACATTAGGTCATCATCCTTTATACCTCTAAGGATTACAAGGAGAAAAGCTAAGGATTTAGGTAGTAGACTTTAAATGTTTTCTCTTTTTATAATTACTTTTGTATAAAATTGTAAAACATATAGAGTATTGTTTAGGAAGGTGCTAAAGAGGGAAACCTAAGACACCTCCTTTGTATAGAACCTTTAGGCGTTAGAATAGGAGGAGTTAGAAGGTAACCTTTCAAAGCTTCTCTTGTAAGCTTCTCTTGTACTTATGACCGGTCCTCCTCATTATAAAAGCAAGGCTTAGGTCTTTGAAATAATAATATTGATTTTGTGAGTAATGAACCTCTACCAAATTGGTGAGTGATTTTGAGAGACTTGTGTCTTCTTCTCTTCTAGTCTTATCTTGAGTGAATTCTTGGTCTCTCAAGTGGCGGCAACAACACTCGTCTTGAAGCCAACCATCCTTCAAGTGGCGTGCACATTTCCAAGAGCTCCAACCACATAAGTTTCCTTGTCCTTTTCATCTTCTTCCTCCATTTCCATTCCAAAACAAACCCTAAAACATGTCTTTGTTGTTTCCTGTTGTTTCAATCGGTAGAACTTGTTTAGTTTGTGTTTATGTTCGGTAATTTGCTTTAGTTTTATGTTCTTGTGGTTTTAAATGTTTTTCTTGGAGTTTCAAACGGTGCTTTTGTGTTCTTCCTTGTTTCACATGGTTCATATGACCAAAAAATGGGTTTTATGTGAGTTTGGCTTGGTTACTTGTGTTTTGGTAAGTTCTGGATTGATTAAGAACATTGATCCAATTCTTAAAAAGTGTCTAATCATATTCCAACTCTTATTGAATCCATAACATGTTCATATCATATCTTCATCATGTTATTGCGTTCATATATAGTGGGGTTGGCGTCATCTTGGAAGGACCAACATATATACAATCCAGTGTTTCCTATGCGGCCCTTTAAATACTTTAAAGACTCGTGATCACTATGGATTACAAATTCTTTGGACACAAGGTAGTGTTCCCAAGTCTTTAGGGCTCGCACAAGAGCATAAAGCTCTTTGTCATAGGTGGGATAGTTGAGGGTGGCACCATGGAGTTTTTCGCTTAAATATGCAATGGGGCGTCCACCTTGCAACAATACCGTACCTATGCCCACTCCTGATGCATCACATTCTATCTCAAAGGTTTTAGAAAAATTTGGGAGAGCTAGAATTGGTGCATTGGTAAGTTGAGCCTTTAGCCTTTGGAAGGCTTGCTCATGCTTATCACTCCAACAAAATGCAACATCTTTTTTGACAAGTTCATTGAGAGGGGAAGCTAAGCTTGAAAAATTAGGTACAAAACGTTTATAAAAGCTAGCTAGCCCATGGAAACTTCTTAGATCGTTGACATTTTGCGGAGTTGGCGACTCTCGGATGGCTTTGATCTTCTCGGGATCAACATGCACCCCCCCTTTTGTTAACTATGAAACCTAGGAAAACTATGTTATCTACACAAAAGGTGAATTTATCACTATTGGCAAATAAACTATTTTTCCTAAGCACTAGAAGAACTTCCCTAAGGTGACTTAGATGGTCTTCTAGGGTTTTTCTATACACTAAGATATCATCAAAGTAAACTACTACGTATTTACCTATACAATCCCTCAAGGTATGATTCATGAGCCTCATGAATGTACTAGGGGCATTAGTGAGCTCAAATGGCATCACCAACCACTCATATAATCCAAACTTGGTCTTAAAAGCAGTTTTCCACTCATCACCCTCTTTGATTCGAATTTGGTGATACCCACTTTTAAGGTCAATTTTAGAAAATATGGTTGACCCATGTAACTCATCAAGCATGTCAGCAAGCCTTGGGATTGGATGCCTATACTTGATGGTGATGTTGTTAATTGCTCTACAATCACAACATATACGCCATTTTCCATCTTTTTTTGGCACCAACAAGACAGGTACAGCACAAGGGCTTATTCTCTTGTGAACCCAACCCTTCTCCAACAAGTCCTGAACTTGTGACTCTATCTCCTTGGTTTCCTTGGGGTTAGTTCTATAAGCGGGCCTATTTGGTAGGCTTGCCCCCGGAGTGAAGTCAATTTGATGTTCTATACCTCTAATGGGAGGGAGTCCAATGGGTCCTTCATTAGAGAATATATCTTCAAATTCACTTAAAAGATTTTTCACCTGATGAGGTAGACTCATGGGTTCATTACTTGTGGCAGTGCATGCAAGTGTTCCCTTACAAAAGATTAGGCTAGGTTGTTCAACAAGAAGCAAATTTTCCAAGATGTTTTCAAAAGGTTTTTCTTGTTGAGCAACCTTGTGGGAAGGAACACTCTTCTCCCACGCCTTTCTATCCCTAAGGATTTTCTCTTTTTCTAGCACTTTTTTTTTTCCTCATCCCTCTTATGTTTCATTTGTATTTGGTCTTTTACCACTTGAGAATGTGGTAAAGGACTAAGTACAAACTTCCTATGCTTATGGGTGAAGGAAATCTCGTTAGTGAGACCATCATGCAAGGTTTTCTTATCAAATTGCCATGGTCTCCCTAATAAAATGTGGCAAGCTTCCATAGGCACTACATCACATAAAATCTTGTCTTTGTAGTTCCCTATGGAAAACTTGATTTCCACTTGCTTATCTACACTTAGTTCCCCATTTTCATTGATCCATTGTAGTTTGTAAGGTTTTGGATGAGGAACTACTTGTAGATTAAGCTTATCAACCATTCTAGCACAACCACAATTACAACTAGATCCACTATCCACAATGAGGGAACAAATATTTTCTAAAACATTACACCTTGTATGAAAGATCTTCTCCCTTTGTGTTTCCATGGATGTGCTAGGTTGATTGTTGAGGGTTCTCCTAATCATTAACAATTCTCCCTCTAATGGAGCTACCCTCTCATCCTCTCCCCCTTCCTCTCTCTCACTTGTCTCATCCTCACCACTAGTGTATTCGTCTACACCTTTTAAGAACAAAGTCCTTTGGTTTGGGCATTGTGCTTGCACATGCCCTCTTCCATAGCACTTAAAGCACTTAACGTCCCTAGTTCGGATGGGTGGGATGGAGGCATCTTTTGCTAAGGGCTTGGTAGTTTCCTTTGGTTTTTCTCTAGATGTGCTACCCTCCCTCTTATAGTCTTTCTTGGGATAAAAGCTAGAGTATGAACCCACCCTTTGACTTGAAGTTTTGCGCAAATTTTGTTGCTCAACTTTAATGCAAAGTTGAACCAAATCATTCAAGTCTTGATAAGGAAGGAGTTCAACCCTATCTTTTATCTCAAGAGAGAGGCCACTAAGGAATCTAGATATGGTGGTGCTTTCTTCCTCTCTAATGGATGCTCTCATCATGTAGAGCTCCATTTTCTGCCTATACTCTTCCACACTTATGTTCTTTTGTTGGAGTCTTTGGAGCTTGTCCATTAACTCCCTATGGTAGTAGGAAGGTATGTGGCGACGTCTTAGGGCTCCCCTAAGGTCATTCCAATATTCAATGGGAGGTTCCCTATGAAGACGTCTTTCTCTTTCGAGAGAGGTCCACCAATACATGGCATTCCCTTGGAAGCTAAGGGTGGCTAAGGGTACCTTTCGTTCTTCACTCACCCTATGGCAAGCAAAGAGTTGCTCTACTTTCGTTTCCCAATCTAGATATATTTCTACGTTTTCCTTACCTTGGAAATGAGGTAGGTCTACCCTAACCTCCCTTGGGCCCTCTTGCTCCCTTTGCCTATGTCTTGTAGGGGGTGGTTGCTAGTAATCATTGATTCTAAGGCTTTCCTCCCCTAGAGACTCATTATCTTCGGAATGCGATGCATGAGTATGTGTCTTTTTGGAATTTTGAGATTTCTCTTCCTTTGCTATAGTTAGTTCATTGATTTTAGACTCGTTCTCCAATTGTCTGTAGGAAATTAATTGAACATCCTTGGCAAGTTGTTTCAAAAGGGATTTGATGGATTTCACATCACTTTCCATAGACTTTGAAGAATAAGAAGACATGACTAGAACTTTGTGTCTAGAAATGTTTTACTTTGAGAAAAATGAGGGAAGTTGAAGAAGGTAGTTTTCCAGGTAAGAGAGGTGAGTCACAATGGACTACTTAAATACCAAGTCTTGCCTTAGCCAAAAACTATCCCTCAAGATCTTCCATAAATCTTTCTCTTGGTAAACCACTTAAAACACATTGAGGTTGGAGAAATCAAATTTTTAATGCAAGAAACAATGCAAACTATTTAACAACCCAACCAAAATTATCAAAGCTTAAACAAGACAAAAAACCAAGCGTAGCTAACTAAGGCAATTGATGTAATTAAAACAATTAACAAAAGCTAAGCTAGATAGTTTTAAGCTAGTCCACCCTAGGTGAGGCTTCTTGGACACTTGTAGCCCTTGAAGACACACTTACCGTCTAATTGTTTAATTAACAAGTAATTAACAAGAGTTAAGTTGCAAAGAAATTAGATGAAACTCCCTTTGTTTATTTTCTATTGGCACTTCCTTTGCTGTCTCTTCTTTGTTGGGTCTTCCAATGTGTGTGGTGTATTTAGTATGTGTTTGTTGCTGCCCTTGCCTTTGTTCCTCTTGGAAATAGGTAATTAAAATTGTACCGACCAGGTAGTCAGGAGTGATGACGTGGCAGCAAGCAATAAAATAGGCGTGTTGAGCGGAACACCTGGCTGACGGAAGGGAAGTACATTGGGAAGTCTGTGTAGTCGCCAATCGTTAAGTTGGCGTTCTCCGATCTCTAGCATATCTAACCGGCGGTCACCAGGCTTGTGTCATAGTCGCCGTATGTGAGCTTAGGCGACCAAGTGATCAGAGACCGCCGAAAGAGGGACATCGCCGAAAGATCAGGAAGGCTTGTTTAGGGCCTTCAAGGGGTACGAATACGAAGGACGAAGTTATCAGATCATCATTCCCTAGCCAGAAGTCGGGGCAAGGGAACTGATCCTGTTGCCAACTCCAGCGTGGAGGAATTGCTTTGTCGCTTCCTTACCCCGCCTATGCAACTGTGTTATCCACAAGAATGCTCTTAGAACCTTCTCCGGGAACTTCAAGCGCAACCTGCAAAAAACACAGACGACGCCTCTAGCGGCCGTTTGCACTCCGACGCTCAAGTTAGGTCACAGAACCACCAACAAAAATCTCACTGAATCTCTCTGTCTCTGTGTCTGTGCCTAACAGAATTCTGTTACGCTATCCTTTGCATGTGTCAGAATTCTGTTACGCTATTGTACGAAAACGTACCACAATCCGTAAAAACGTGGGTGTGTGTGTTTTTTGTGTACCTTTCACGACGCGGAGTGCACCTTTATCTTGGCCGCGCCCCTCTCAGATGGTGACACGTGGAGGCATGCAACTCACATCTAACCGTACACGTGCCACTACCTGAAGGGCTCTAGCGCATCTCTTTGTGCGCCTAAGTTATTCCCTTGCGGAGTAACTTAGCGTGTTTCTTCCATCTGGGTGAATCGCACACTCCCAGGAGAACGCCAGGTGTGGCTGGACTAGGCATACTCACCAAGCATTGCTCTCTGCATAAACGATTTCCCCTTCACGATGTCATGCACGTAATGGGTTAAGAGAGTCACCAATCACTGACTGGTTTACTAACTCCCTCAGGCCATTCTCGTGCACGATTCTACCGGCGAGCAGCTCCTCTTTCTCTGAGATATGATCATGCGAAGTCCATGCGTAACGCTCTCGCTGGGAATCTCAGTCCCAGTTTAACTACATGTAACACGAAACCCCGATGACCACGCACCCGATGACTGATCGGTGCTTTATTGCTTCTCGCGTTCTCCCCCCGGGTGTTTATCTTGGAACTGATCTGTCGGTGGCCACTCGGTTACTGACCACCGATCACCGTACTGGGTGATCTCCTCCCTGATTTCTCTGCCACCTGATCCACGTGCCACCCTGCGAGTGGTCCACGTGGTTATCTGATGCTGACATCATCGACTACCGATGACCGACCGGGTCACAAGCCCCCCAGTCTCGAGCTGTGAACTCATTCTCAGCGAAGAGACTAAGTGGTCGCGCCCTCGGTCCACGTGGCAAGTGGGGCCACATCACGTGCCACCTCACGTGTTGCCTTTTGACGTTATGACTTCCTCCCTTAATCTCGCGACACGTGGACGCATCAACGGCCAGCGTGGAGTGTCGCTAATGCTTCCCTTATTCAAATAGGCGCGCGCCTTCACTGTTTCATTATCTTCTTCAATACTCCAACTCTCAGACTTACTTCAAATCTCCTCTCTACGCGCCCAACTTTCTTCAAGCTTTCTACCTCAAGACCTTCCGCGATCATCTAAAGGTATGACTTTTCTTCTTCCTTGATCTATTTAGGTTCTTTTCACCGATTGCATTCACCCTTTTCACTACCATGCATTCATCTTCTTTGTTTTTCTTCTTCTCAACCCGCGCTAGGTTTTTTTGCGTTTCTCACTTCGCTTTCTACTTCTCCCTCTTCCTCTTCTTCGCCTGGACCTTTCTTTCTCCTTCACTTCCTCTGTTTTTCACCGAACCATTCATCATTCCCTTTTCTTCCGTTCATCTGACTTTTTGCTTTCCTCCATTGTAGTTATCTCACAATGGCTCGCTTGAAGCAAACTGCTCGCATCGTCGCCTCATCCTCTGGTGCACAGCCTTCAGCAAGTGCACCAGCGTCACCTCCACCTGATGCACCTTACTATCAGGACAACGCCAGGGTCTATGACTGGGCCCCCCTGGCATTGTTGGCCGAAACTTCCACTCAACTACCGAAAGGCCACCTCAAAACCTTCTGAGCAACGACCCTGATGAGCCCTCCTGCGCCATCGACAGGGAGAATGATTTCAACGTTCGTATACGCATTCCTCCTCGAGGGATGCCAATCTGCGCAGACGATAGGACTACCAATGAGGTGCCCTTCACCTTCATATACTCTGCCATCTTCAAAAGGTTGAAGTTGCGCTTGCCCTTCACCTTCTTTGAGAAGGAGCTGATGATGGAGTTGAACGTCGCCCCTTGCCAACTCCATCCGAATGCCTGGGCTTTCATACGGGCATTCGAGATCCTCTGCAACTACTTTGGGCATAACGCCTCTGTAGACGTCTTCCTACATTTCTTCGAGGCGAAGAACCCTGGGGATAGGTCTTGGGTCAGCCTGAATGGAGTTGCTGGACGAGTGATCTTGGGCCTGTACCAGCAATCGTTTAAAGATTGGAAAGGCAGGTTCTACATAATATCTGCTACCCAGCAAAGCCCAACGCTGCTCGAGGGGTTTCCCCTTTATTGGGTTCCTGCAGTCGAGTTTAAGAAACCCCGGGGCCTTGAAGTCATGGCTCCCTACGAGCGCGAGCTGTGTAGGTTGCTCCTAGGGGCAAAATATAACTCGGCCCTTCTCATCAAACACGAGTTTGATGTGGTGTCTCTGAAGAAGTACATAGGTAGGCTCTTCTTCTTGCACCTCTTAGAATACTTGCACACTCTCATGCATACTTGCATAACATTTTATCCACTTGCATAATTATGCCATTTAACTCTTCTTTTTACCCTTGATGTAGACATGACTTCAGGGAAAGATAGGAGGAGGGCATTACTGGAGCTTGCCCGGACCAGGGGTGCCAAGGGGACTGGTTCTTCCTCCTCTACCACCGAGCCCATCGCGGCTCCACCTCTCTCGGTCGCGCCAGCTGAAGGCCCCGAGCCAGAGAAGAAGAGAAGAAGCCTAGTAAAGGCCTTTCCCGCAACTGTTGCGGCCGCTGCTGCTCCTACCCCCTCAACCGAGGAGGAGAGTTCTGGCTCTCCTCTTATACATCGCAAGAGGAAACACCAAGAGGTTGGGGGCCTTCATCCCTTAGGCCTGGGGAAATCGAAGTGGTGCAGATCGAGGAGGGTTCACCCCCACCTCCTCCTACTCAATTTGCCCCAGCACCAACTTCCTCCCCCTCCCCTCAGCGCCTACCATCTCCAACGCCCCAACTTCCGTCTCCAGCATCACTTCCACCCCCACCCCTAGCAGGCCAAGCTATTGGTCAACCCGCTCCACCTGCTGGGAGTGATTCTGCCCGCTTGGGGGGTTTCCCAAGACTTCCTGCATCACCACCACCGCCAACCTCTGCTGCTACTGCCGAAGATGGTGAGGCCAGCTCGCAGCCAAGCAGCTCTGGTGCTAGCAATGAAAATTTCAGTCGAGTCATTGCCTTGGTTCGACATTTCATACGCAGCCGGGAGCTTCTCGAATGGAGTGGGCAAGAGGTGGACACACACTTGGCCAAGCAGATAGTGCTTTCCCTAGAGTTTTCCACCCAGCACCGCAAGCAACTGGTCCTGGAGAAGAGGGTCAAGGAGCTTGAGCACGACAAGGAGTCACTGCAGAGTGACTTTGAGGCTGCCCAAGGGTCCGTAGCGCTAATGAGGGATATGGTGGAAAAATCCAGGAGAGAGTACCTATCGCAGGTCCAGGAGACCATCAAGACTGAGATCTTGATGGGGCAAACTGTCAATACTCTGGACAGCGAAGTGGTGGAGCTGAGGAGCAAAGTAATTAACCTGGAGGCTGAGACTTCCTCCCTACGCCAACTGAACTCACAACTAGCGGGGGATCTCAAGTCTACCAAGGAGGAGGCCACTGATGGGGGGAAGAAACTTGAGAAGGCAGTGAGCGAGCTTTCTGCAGTGAAGGTCGAGCTTGCCGAAGCAAAGGGCAAATTGGAAGAAGCTGCCTCTTCCATTGCTTCCCTCACCACTGAGAAGAACGCCTTGGAGACTTCAAAGCAAGAGCTCGAAGTTGAGAACGCCGAGCTTATGAACGTGGGTGCTGACGCCCTTGCTGATGGATTCGAGCTGGCATTCGAGCAAATTTGTTGCGTTCTTCCAGATGTGGACCTTACGCAGTTCAGCATCTACCACGAAGTGGTAGATGGCAAGCTCATTCCTCCTTTTTGAGTTTTCTTCTTGTAATTTCATATTTCTGCACAATTCTTGTACTTGAAACTTGTATAGACCTTCGTGTGAATATGTACTTGCTTCAACTATATGTTTCTCTCTCGTATCTTCTTAAGCTTCATCTTTCTTTTTGCACACAACTAACTGTTAACTAGCTTAGGTTTAGCGCGATCTGTACTCTTTGATCTTGGCCTCTACCTTGATCACGACTAACAACTCCCTTAGCTTTGTCTTTAACAGTTCTTATGCACAGCTTCGTACTAGATGACTGACTAGGCATAGTTTGTCTGCTTCGGCTTGTTGTGTAAGAACTTGTTTGGAAAAGCTTCCTCCGACAAGGCACTACGCACTAGCATATCCACCAACAACTCATCAGTCATCGTTCTTCGGTCTTCACCTTGCTTCTCTGTCGCTCTAGCGCTAAGTGCATAAAGGACTTTGACATCGATCGTCAGAGGTGATGCCTTGTTTTGGGGGAAGAAGAGTGTTTCTCGATAGCCCCTCTTATCTTCCCCAAGGTCATCGACCTTGGGCGGATCTGGTCGTTCTTTCCCTGCCTCACTCCTGGGGTGAGAAGGGTTTGAACTAAGAGCTTTACTGGGCCAATATTGGTATATGCCAAGTGCGTAAGGACGTTTGTCGAAATCCTTCCTTTCCCTCTCTTGGTCTTACTAGCACCCCTGGCTTTTCGAACCCTAGTCGCCTGCACTCACGCCTGGGGTGAGGAGGACTTAGATTAGCGCCCATACTCGCGCCTAGGGCGAATAAGGCCTAACCGATCACTTGCGCTCGCGCCTGGGGCGAGGAGGATTTTAACTTGAAAACTCTCGCACACTTGATATGCTGATAATCTTTTCATTGGGTGGCCTCGTTAAAAACCCTCCTTAGGGAAAAGAGTGCCCCCTTATCTGTTCAACTGTTTTCAGTATATACACTGAGTGTGTCTTTAGCGCGAGAACGCAACTACTTTACAACTTAACTGAAATAAAATTTCAAATGGGTGGCGTTCAACGTTCTGGGAATTGCTCCTCCATGGAGAGTTTCCAGCCGATAAGCTCCATTTTCCAATGCCTCAACCACTCTGTATGGACCTGTCCACTTTGGAGACAACTTGTTTTCCATCTCATTCTGATGCGCCTTTCTCATCACCAGATCACCTTCCTGGAAACGCCTGAGCCTCACCTCGGAGTTGTGCCTCCGTTCTACTCTTCTCTTGACGGCTTTAGCACTAACTCTGGCTTCTTCTCGCACTTCGTCCAGTAGGTCGAGATTCATCTTTCGTTCTTCGTTGGATTCTTCGGCAATGAAATTCAAAAACCTGGGGGAGCTCTCCTGTATCTCCACGGGAATCATGGCATCTGTCCCGTAGACAAGGCTAAAGGGTGTCTCATGGGTGCTGGACTGTGGAGTGGTATGGTAGGACCATACGATTCTGGGGACCTCCTCTGCCCAGTTTCCTTTAGCTTTCTCTAGTCTTCGCTTCAGCCCCCTGAGCAGCACTCGGTTGGCTGACTCCACTTGCCCATTGGTTTGTGGGTGTTCCACCGAGGCGAAAACCTGCTGTATCTTTAACTCCTCGCACATCTTCCTTAGCTGATGACTTGTGAACTGGGTGCCATTGTCGGAGACCAGCCTCTTGGGTACTCCGAAACGACAGACAATGTTCTTCCAGACAAAGTGCTCGACTTTCTGTGCGGTGATGTGCGCGACTGGTTCTGCCTCCACCCACTTGGTGAAATACTCAATGGCCACGATGAGGAACTTCATCTGCCTTATCGCCAGGGGAAAAGGTCCTAGGATGTCGATTCCCCATGTGTGAAATGGCCACGGGCTATGGATGGACTTCAACTCCTCGGGAGGTGCCTTATGCCAGTCTGCATGAAGTTGACACTGTTTGCAACGTTGAGCATACTTCACGCAGTCTTCCTTCAGCGTTGGCTAGTAGTACCCCGCGCGTAGGATCCTACTTGCCAAAACGCGACCACCTACATGAATTCCGCACACCCCCTCGTGTAGCTCTGACATAAGCCTAGTGCATTGCTCGCCATACATGCAAATCTGCACAGGATGAGAAAACCCAAATCTAAACAGGTTCCCGTCAATCAAAGTAAACTTACTCGAGCTCCTCTTTATTCTCTTTGCCTCTGTCGGGTCAAGTGGGAGTACACCATCTTCTAAGTACAACTGGTACGGTGTTATCCACGTGTCGGGCTCCCTAACAGCGCAGACTTCCATTGCCTCGTCGGTCTTTGCCGGTCGCGCTCTAACCCTCGGCGCTTTCAACGTCTCTTGAGACAGTGAACGATGACCGATCGTCAGACGCTCCATCGATTTGTACACTTGAAGTACCTGGTTGTCTGACACGAACGCTCGCGGTACCTTCTAGGTCTCCTGAATGACAGTCCTCTGTTTTCCCCCCTTGCCTGAGCTGGCCAGCTTGGCAAGTAGGTCTGCTCTGGCATTTTGCTCTCTCGGCACATGAATTAGTTCAAACTCGGTGAAGGACGTCTTCAGGAGCTGTACGTATTCCAGGTAAGCTGCCATCTGGGGATCTTTCGCCTGGAACTCCCCTGTAACTTGCCCGGTGACTAGCAAAGAGTCATTCTTAGCAACCAGACTTCTTGCTCCCATTTCTCTTGCTAGCAACATTGCTGCGATCAGGGCTTCATACTCCGCCTGATTGTTGCTAGCCTTGAAGGCAAAGCGGAGGGACTGCTCGATCAGCACTCCGTTCGGGCCTTCCAAAATGACCCCAGCGCCGCTCCCCTGCTGATTGGAGGAGCCATCCACTGATAATACCCATCGGAAGTCTAAACCTTCTGAAGGTGTCGCGACCGACGACAGCTCGACCACAAAGTCGGCGAACACCTGCCCCTTTATCGGTCCTCGGGGCTCGTACTGAATGTCGAACTCAGACAATTCCACCGCCCACTTGACCATCCTTCCCGCTACGTCTGGTTTCTTTAGCACCTTTTGGATGGGCAAATCTGTCCTTACCAAACGCCTGGTGTGAGTTCCACCAGAGTTTTGGTCACACCGTTGATTCATGTTTGGCCCTGGGATACCAGCTTGAAGACCTGGTCAAGAGCGGTTTCTTGAATGATTACCTGCTGGACAAGAGGACGGGTGGTGCGTCGAGCTCCCAGCCGGCGAGTGGTGAGGCTCAGCAGCATGAGATGCCCACTCATGGCAAGATCCACACCATCGCTGGAGGTTTCTCGGGTGGTGGATGCACTGCATCACAAAGGAAGAAGTACGCAAGGTCTGTGATGACGGTGGATATGTTCGAGGATCACTCGCTAGATGTGGACATCACGTTCACAAAGGAGGATCTTAGGGACGTTGTGCCTCACGACAACGATCCCATAGTTATCTCGCTCGTCACGGCGGGAAGGAAAGTCCACCGGGTACTGGTGGACCAAGGAAGCTCGGCAGATGTAATGTTCTGGCCGACTTTCACGCAGCTGCAGCTACCCCTTGACCAGCTAAGGCCCTATGGAGGATGCTTATATGGGTTCGCTGGCGACCAGGTGGAGGTCAGGGGGTACATCGAGCTGAGAACAACGTTCACAAATTAGGTGGCCTCGAGGACGGAGAAGATCAAGTACCTCGTCGTAAATGCCCCCTCAGCATATAACATTCTGTTGGGGAGACCAACCCTCAACAGAATAGGAGCTGTGCCCTCAACCAGGCACATGAAGGTTATGTTGCCATCAATGGAGGGGGTGGTGATCACCATTAGATCTGACCAGAAGGAGGCGAAGAAGTGCTATGAAAATAGCCTGAAGAATAAGAGGTCAGTAAGTTACATCACAACGACGCCGGCTCCCGGTGTGGAGCCCAGGCCGACGGAGGGGCGAGTTGTTGCCTCGGCAACGGAGGTGACCGCCGACGGCGATGTCGTCATGATAGACGCTGAAGCCAGGGGAGAGAACGCCGATCGGGAAGAAGAGGCGAGAAACCGCCCAGAGGAAGCGATAGAGTCGGGAATCGCCAGGGCGGTGATTGCCAGGGAAACCAGACCCAAACCCGTCGAGGAGTGGCTCGAGAGGGAGATCGGGAGCAAGGTCTTCAAGCTGGGAAGATCTTTGGAGGGTGAGCTCCAAGACCAGATCGCCAAGGTGATAGAACGGCATCTGCATGCTTTTGCATGGTCTGCTTCAGACATGCCGGGAATTGACCCCGACTTCTTGTGTCACCATTTGGCAATGGACACACAAGTCAGACCAGTGCGGCAAAGAAGAAGGAAGTTTAACGAGGAGAGGAGACAGGCGATTAGGGATGAAACGTAGAAGCTCCTCGCCGCAGGCCATATCAGGGAGGTCCAGTACCCTGAGTGGTTGGCTAATGTCGTACTGGTGAAGAAGAGCAACGGGAAGTGGCGCATGTGCGTCGACTTCACAGACTTAAACAAGGCTTGTCCAAAGGATTCATACCCTTTGCCAAGCATAGATGCCCTGGTCGGCAGTGCAGCAGGGTGCAAGTTGATGAGTTTTCTGGACGCCTTCTCGGGGTATAATCAGATAAAGATGCATCCTATGGATGAAGAGAAAACTGCCTTCATGACTGAGAGATCGTGCTACTGCTACAAAGTGATGCCCTTCGGGCTGAAGAATGCTGGGGCAACGTACCAAAGATTGATGGATAAGGTACTTGCACCGATGCTGGGAAGGAATGTGAAAGCGTACGTAGATGATATGGTCGTGACCTCGCTAGAGAAGAGCAAACACGTCTCAGATCTGCAGGAGTTGTTTACCACAATTGCCAAGTTCAGATTGAAGCTAAACCCCGAGAAGTGCATTTTTGGCGTGGAGGCAGGGAAATTCTTGGGTTTCCTCTTAACTGAGAGAGGAATAGAGGCAAATCCTGATAAGTGTGCTGCCATTTTGGCGATGAGGAGCCCGGCTACCGTGAAGGAAGTGCAGCAGCTTACAGGTCGGATGGCCGCCCTGTCTCGTTTCGTATCAGCTAGTGGAGAGAAGGGCCATCCGTATTTTCAATGTTTGAGGCAAAACAACATGTTTGTCTGGTCGAAGGAGTGCGAAGAAGCTTTCGTGAAGCTTAAAGAGTACCTGGCGAGCCCGCCGGTTTTGTGCAAACCCTTAGTAGGAATCCCTCTCAGGTTGTATTTTGCTGTAACTGAGAGGGCGGTGAGTGCGGTGCTCGCCCAAGATCAAGACCAGGCTCAGAAGCCTATTTATTTCGTCAGCAAAGTGTTACAAGGCCCGGAGGTAAGGTATCAGGCCTTGGAGAAAGCTGCACTGGCTGTAATATTTTCGGCGAGGAGGTTGTGCCACTATTTTCACAGTTGTACAGTGCTGGTGATGACCGACCTGCCCATCCAGAAAGTCTTGAAGAAGCCTGATGTAGCTGGGAGAATGGTGAAGTGGGCGGTGGAACTGTCAGAGTTCGACATCAAATATGAGCCCCGACGACCGATCAAGGGGCAGATTTTCGCTGATTTTGTGGTCGAGCTCTCGTTAGAAGCAGCACGAGTTGAAGGGGACGATTTTCGTTGGGTACTTTCGGTGGACAGATCGTCTAACCAGCAGGGTAGCGGTGCTGGAGTCATTCTAGAAGGGCCCAACGGCGTGCTGATAGAACAATCCCTAAGATTTGCTTTTAAAGCCAGCAACAATCAAGCAGAGTATGAAGCGTTGCTCGCCGGAATCTTGCTGGCTAAGGAGATGGGGTCTAGGGTGCTGATGGCCAAGAGTGACTCACTGTTGGTCACGGGACAAGTAACAGGCGAGTTCCAGGCCAAGGATCCACAAATGGCGGCTTACTTGGAGTATGTGCAGGAGTTGAAGAGTTCCTTTGTCTCATTTGGAGTGGTGTATGTGCCCAGAGAGCAAAATGCCTGAGCTGACTTACTAGCCAAGCTCGCCAGTTCGGGCAAGGGGGTAGGCAGAGGACAGTGATCCAAGAAACTCTAAAGACGCCTAGAGCATTTGTGGCAGACCACCTGGTTCTGCAGATAAGCAAGTCGACGGAGAAAGCGGCGAGGAGTCACAGGTCCTTGACCCAGGAGACCTTGAGATCGCCGAGAATAAGAGCATGTCGGGGGAGAGGGTGAACATGACGCAGGTCTGCGCCACGCATGAGCCAGACACATGGATAACACAGTACCAGCGCTGCCTGGCAGATGGCCTTCTCCCGCTGGATTCGATGGAGGCTAGGAAGATAAAGAAGAACTCCAGCAAGTTCACCATGATCGATGGCGAGATGTACAGGTTTGGGTTTACACACCCACTCCTAGAATGTGTGCACGGAGAAAAATGCACTAGAATTATGGCCGAGCTCCATGAAGGTATATGTGGGAGTCACGTCGGGGGACGAGCTCTGGCTGCAAGAACCCTCCGTGCAGGTTATTACTGGCCAACGATGAGGGAGGACTGCAAGAAGTATGCACATTGTTGCAAGCAATGCCAGCAGCACGCCGATTGGCACAAGGCGCCTCCAGAAGAGTTAAAGTCAATTTACAGCCCATGGTCGTTTCATACTTGGGGAATTGACATTCTGGGACCTTTCCCATTGTCAGGCACATGAAGTACTTGGTGGTGGCGATTGAATACTTCACCAAGTGGATCGAAGCGGAACCAGTAGCCCAGATCACCGCACACAAGATCGAGAGCTTTGTATGGAAGAACATTGTGTGCTGGTTTGGTGTGCCTAAGCGCCTGGTGTCAGACAATGGGACTCAGTTTGCAAGTCACCTACTAAAGAAGCTGTGTGAAGAGGTGGGAATACAGCAGGTGTTTGCATCCGTCGAGCACCCACAGACAAATGGGCAAGTAGAGAAGGCTGAGAGCTTTACCAGAACATGCATGATGTGCAAGTAAAGCAGATCGTGATAGCGGCAGGCGAGACCACAGAGAAGGTGTGCATGGTGACACCCCGTACTCGCCACTTAGAAGAGATCGCGCTCCAAGGCACCAATTGATATTTAATCCATCACAAAGCTTAGAGGTCAAAGAAAGAAAGCAAGAAACAAATTAATTTGAAAAACAGTACCACACAAATGGAATTAAATGTGACAACTAGGAAGAGTTCCAATGAAATTAGACAAGAAAATAAAAAGGTACTCAAAGAAAGGATGGCACACAAAAAGGAACCTATGGAATAGCACTAGATTTGATTTAAAAACCAAAAACAACACCATTGAAACAAATTGTTGTGGTCCAGAATGCGTGATTTTCACAGATTTATGCTGAGCTGGCCTTTTAATATTTGCTTCTGAAAATTTATATTCAAACATATCAAGATCTCAACAAATTTTTGGCGTTTGTTTCACTCCAAACGCATGCACCATTTAATTTTAATAATTTGTCTAAAATCAGTGCTCAGAACCGCCAGTTGTAGCGTCAGGATTGTACACTGCTTTTGTAATATTTATCTTTTTTTTCTATTTCTTTTTTCAACTGATTCTTTTTTTGTCCTCTTGCTAACACCTCAATCTAGTAAAATCCAGAGGCTCATAATTTTCTTATGTTGCATTTATTTTTCATAAACAAACTCAGCGAAAACAGAATGGTGGAAAATAGAGGATTCAACAAATCTGGAAACAAAAAACAGAATGATACACCAACAAAAACACAATGGAATTAGTGTAAAGGAATTTGTGTGGATCTAACACACAAATATGAACTCAAACTAAAAATAAAAAGCACCAAAGGATCAAAACACAACAGATTTTTGATCAAGCATTCAAACCAAAAACAAGAAACAAAATAAACCAAGAAAAATACTACTAGGATTTGATGACAAATATGGAAACACAAGACTTGACAAAACTTATAGATTCAGAAAATAAAATGACTCAAACATATTAATATGAACCGAATAAAATTTCAATCAAGACTCAAGCAACCTAAAAAAATCAAAAACAGCAACATAATGTATAAAGAATCCTACACAAAATTGAAATAAGATGTTCAAGCACAATTTGAACAAAAACTACCGATTGAAATGAATAGAGAAGCATTCAAATCATATTAAAAACATAAAAACAGCAAGACAAGATGAACAACTTGGAAATAAGAAGAACTCAAAAAGAAAAACACAAAGAGATACTCATCTTTGAAAAACCATAGCTCATGATACCAAATGATGGCATTCCTATGAGCTCTTCTTTGATTTTGATGATGATGGTTGCGGAAGCTTAGTGGAGGAGAGTGGAACAAGGCCTTCCTAGGAAGTGTGGGTGCCTTGAAGGTGCGTGAGGAGTAGTGAGGGTTGGAGTGGTTCGGCCATCTCCATTTGAGGGTGAAGATTGAAGACTAAAAACCTAATTCTAGAGAGAATTTGGCAAGGGAGTAATTTGAATGGAACTTGGGCAGCATTTCATTACTCAAAATAGTCTTCAAAATACAAGGTGTTGGCTCCTCCTTTTATAGGCTAAGGAGGACCATAATGCAACCCTAATGCTAAACAAAATGAAATGCAAATTTACATCACATGGCACATGGCCGGCCTAGTGGAGAATCCTTCTAGAATGTGACCAAATCTTTAGCAAATCTAGGTCAAGTCTCATGGAATCAAGTTTATCCTATTTACACTACACTTAATACTAAGCTACCCTTAATGGGCCTTCATGTAGCATATACAAGTTGCTTTCTCGCCCATTCGTAGCTTGGCCCAAGTCTCCATGTATAAGCTTGGTCATGGACCTAGTAATAGGTCCTAGACGCTCTCCCCTTCCTTCTAGACGCTCTCCCTCTAGATGCTCTCCACCTTGAGCTAGACGCTCTTCACTTGGCTCTAGACGCTCTTGATTTGGCTCTTGTCTTTCATGGGGTGTTGATCTTGGCCCTCTTCCATCAGCTTCTCTTGTACTTATGACCGGTCCTCCTCATTATAAAAGGAAGGCTTAGGTCTTTGAAATAATAAGATTGATTTTGTGAGTAATGAACCTCTACCAAATTGGTGAGTGATTAAGAGAGACTTGTGTATTCTTCTCTTTTAGTCTTATCTTGAGTGAATTCTTGGTCTCTCAAGTGGCGGCAACAACACTCATCTTGAAGCCAACCATCCTTCAAGTGGCGTGCACATTTCCAAGAGCTCCAACCACATAAGTTTCCTTTTCCTTTTCATCTTCTACTTCCATTTCCATTCCAAAACAAACTCTAAAACATGTATTTTTTGTTTCATGTTGTTTCAATCGGTAGAACTTGTTTAGTTTGTGTTTATGTTCGGTAGTTTGCCTTAGTTTTCTGTTCTTGTGGTTTTAATTGTATTTCTTGGAGTTTCAATCGGTGCTTTTGTGTTCTTCCTTGTTTCAAACGGTTCATATTACCAAAAAATGGGTTTCTATGTGAGTTTGGCTTGGTTACTTGTCTTTTGGTGAGTTCTTGATTGATTAAGAACATTGATCCAATTCTTAAAAAGTGCCTAATCATATTCCAACTCTTATTGAATCCAGCACATGTTCATTTCATATCTTCATCATGTTATTGCGTTCATATCAAGTGGGGTTGGCGTCATCTTGGAAGGACCAAATGGGTTGCTGATTGAGCAAGCCCTACGGTTCGCCTTCAAGACCAACAACAACCAAGCAGAATACGACGCCCTCATCGCTGGAATTCTGTTGGCCAAGGAGATGGGAACAAAGGAACTACTAGCAAAGAGTGATTCTTTGCTAGTTACGGGCCTAGTTACAGGGCCTCGTATTCTGCTTGGTTTGGGAGTTGATGACAATTTAGGAGAAACATGACTTTGACAAAACACAATTGGATTAAAAAATTAAAATGATTCAAGACACAGAATATGAACCGATTGGAATTGCAAATAAGACTCAAATAAACTAAAAACAGAACAGCAACACAATTCTATATGGATTATGTACCGTCCCGTATCCGGGCGTTGACAAAGTCAAGGTGAAAGTCAACGTCGGGGTCAAAGTCAACATAAGGCGTCGCCTAGGTGAGGCGACGCCAAGCACATGCATCGCCGAGGCGGGGCGTCACCAAGAGGGAGCGTCGTCAAGGCAAGGCGTCGCCTAGGTGAAGGCATCGCCAAGTCAAGGCGTCGCCCAGCTAGGGTGTCGCCAAGGTCAAATGTCACAAAAGCAAGGCAATCACAGTGTCGCTCCCCGATACCCATGGAAGACCATGGAGGGAGCGACGCTGTGGGAAGGCCTCAAACCCCGATAACCCGGGGTAACAATAAAGAGAAAAGAAAGGTGGCTTTAAGGCCATAGTAATAGCGCCAGTGGAGAGCAGCCTGACTCGTAAAGCACCCATGCCGCCCCAGAGACTCCCTTGGGGTAGATACGGCTCATGAGGAGGGTCACGCCCAGGGTAGCCAGGTGCAGGGTACGAGAGGAAGGTAGATACGCTCTCAAAGTGAGTGACTAGATGTTTGGGGGCATGAGTTGGCACCCAAAAAGTCACCCCTTGCGCAGATGCACTCCCAGGTAGGAGGACTCACACGAGGAAATACCCTCAGATGGGGTCACGGCGCTGTGAGGCCCTCCACGTGTACAGCAACCAAGTCAGAATAGAAACGCCATTTTGTCAGGTACAAGGTAATTAAAGTTATTTAATACGGTTTACGTTTCGAGCGTTTAAGGTACTATAAATGCTCCCAAGCGGTATAAACGTCTTAAATGCGCTGAACGTTTTATAATTAAATGCGCTTTAAGGCGCTTTGAATGCTGGAGTAGCTTAAATAGCGCCTTGAATGTTGGAAACGGGGTTCGAACTTTTGGCAGACTTTCCCAGAGTACACTCTGGTTGCTTGCTCGAGTCTTGAGACGACGCACAAGGGACTAGAGAGAGAGAGGTTGTTTGCCAGAGGGAGAAAAGATACACAATACACAGTTTCTTTTGACCACCTTCAAAGTGCCATTCACGGTGCTCCGATACGGAGGTGTAGAGTTTTGGGGTTTCTTGCTAGCTGACTTGAGCGTCGGAGTGCAAACGGCCGCTAGGGCGCCCTTTTGTCCTTCTTTGCAGGAATCCACAGGTAACCAGTGGGAAGGAGTCCCTAGCTGACGGGTGAGG
Organism: Phaseolus vulgaris; assembly: GCF_051622355.1. Classification (NCBI taxonomy): domain Eukaryota; kingdom Viridiplantae; phylum Streptophyta; class Magnoliopsida; order Fabales; family Fabaceae; genus Phaseolus; species Phaseolus vulgaris. The sequence continues at coordinate 30,023,521 of NC_143504.1, read as the reverse complement.
TTACGCACAAAGACGTCCCAGGTCAACCGGCCAGAACAGATTCCTACACAAATTTGAAAATTAGAAGCTCAAGAACAATTTGAACACAATGCACCGATTGGATTTCTCCAAACAACACCTAAATCAAATTAAAATTGTACCGTCCTGTACCGCCCTGGTAGTCGAAAGTGATGACGTGGCATCAAGCTACAGTATAGGCGTGTTGACAAGACGCCAGGTTAGCAGAAGGGAAGGAAGTCAGGGGGCTCGTGAAGTCGCCAGGTATTATGTTGGCGTGCTCCGATCTCCAGCACACCAGAACCGGCGGTCACTGGGTTAAAGATGAAGTCGCCAGATGTAAACTCAGGCGACCAAGTGATTCGAGATCGCCAGAGTAAGCACATCGTCGAAGATGAAGGTGATGCAAATTATGAAGGCGGCCGGCGAGACCATAGGGAAGGTGTACGAAGGCACCCTAACTCGCCAATTCCAGTAGAGATCGCGCTCCAAGTTAGCTATGCACTGAGCAGTATCATGCATAAGTAACTTAGCCAAAGGAGAGTCAGAAGCAGCGCCCAAGTCAAGGAGGCTCCAGATGATGGCACGTGTACAGCTGGATGCGAGCCACGTGTCCAGGTCTGTAACTGCCAGGAGAGAGAAAGTGACCAGGTATTTAAGGGTTTCCCAACGAACTTTCAAGGTACGCACGTTCAGATTGTATTCTTGACGCTTGCGAGTTCTTGAGCATACTGTGAGAGAGAACATTGCACGGTTGCTTGAGAGTTCTAGAGTTTTGCTCTTGAAGTATTTGGTGGTTCAGTCACTGACTTGGGCGTTGGAGTGCGATCGGCCGCAACGGCGCCGCTCTGTTCTTTTGCAGGTTCTTGAGGTGGATCGTGACGTAGGACGGAGGTTGAAGCGGTTCACACGTCGATCCAAGTTTGACGAGGCAAGTTCCAACGTTCTGGTCAACAGGCAGGATCATCAGGCGCCCACCGTGGGGCCGTGTAAAACTTGTTCCCATCCGCAGCGTGAGTTCTTGGAGGTTTTCGTAGTTTTCTGTGTGGTTGTATGCTGGTGCAACCGTTGTTCGCTGTTCATCTAGTTTTTATTCGGTGTTTTCACGTTTTCCACCGTTCGTTTGAGGTTTTGTTCGGTGAGGTGAAGTTTTCTGCTGGTTGCGCGAGTTTTGTTCGGTGAGATTTGAGTTCTTTGGCTTGTTTGGTTTTTCGTGGAGGAAGCGGTGGTTTCTGGTGGAGTTGCAGGTTTCTGTGGAGGTTTTTTGTGTTCTTGAGTTTCTTGCGGAGTTTTGCGAGGTTCTGACCGATTGATCGCTGAATCGATCGTAGCTGAAGTAAGTGTTGTTCGCTGCATTCTGTGATTCGTCAAGTTTCATGAGAAAAATGAGAAGAAACCGTTCAAGTCCAGTTGCGCCCATTGCTGCTGAAGGCGCCGCCGCCATGACCATGGCACAGATGGTAGAGATCATGCGCTCGTTGCAGGCAACTGTGGAAGCCTCGCGCATTGAACAGGTGAGAATGCATGAGGACCTGGCCGCCTCTCGGGCTAGGAATGATGAGCTTAGTAAAGTGACTGAGGAGCTGCGTCAAGCTCTTCAGGAACAGCAAGGGCGTCCTATTGCTGAAGAGGTCGCGCCGTCGACGCCGCCTCGTGTTTTTCCTATGCCTTTCGCTCAGGCGATTACTGACACGCCTATTCCAATGAGTGTGGTACCTGTTAAGGCTGTTTTCACTGGCGTGGAGGATCTTGAGGCTCATCTCACCACGTTCCATACGGAGATGATGCTGTCAAGAGGATCGGACGCCGTATACTGCAAGATGTTCGTGAGCACACTCCAGGGAACGGCGCTGCAATAGTTTGTGAGCCTGCCTACCGGTCACATTACCAACTTCCAACAGTTTTCAAAGATTTTCGTCGAGCAGTACATCGTGAAAAAGGCACTGCCCAGGGTGTCTTATGATTTGTTTGATATAAGGCAATATCAGGGAGAGTCCCTCAGGGACTATTTGAATCGCTTTGGGGCGCAGATGGTCAGATCGCCGGCCAAAGATGAAGAAATGTTGGTCTATGCATTTAAGAAGGGCGTGCTGCCGGGACCATTTTGCGAGGCATTGATCAGGGCTCACCCCGCCACATTTGCTGAGGTTAGGCGACTTGCGGTGGCCCACATCGCCGACGAGAGTGAAGTTGCCGAGAAAAGAGGAAGCGTGGCTCCCACCAGGCCACGCGCCCAGACCAGGATCCAGCCACAGAGGGTGCTGGAGACAGCGGCGGCCAGAAGGGATCAGAGGACTCGCCATCCTTATGACCCAAGGAAGAACAAGGGCAGGGGCCAAGGTCTCCCGCAACCAGCACGCCGGGAGTACAATCGCCCGCCTAAGCACAAGTTTGTCATGGGATTGGCGGACCTGATCGCCATTCCCAACATATCAGCTAGGTTGAAAGCGCCCGAGAAGGTGGGCGACAAGGTGCTGGGGCCAAAGCCAGACGCCTGGTGCGAGTTTCACCAGGGCTTTGGCCACACCTTGGACTCGTGTTTGGCTTTAGGATACCAGCTCGACGATCTGGTAAAGAGCGGGTTCCTAAATGACTACTTGCTGGATAGAAGGACGGGGGGCGTGTCGAGCTCCCAACCAGCAGGTGGAGAGGTTCAGCAGCACGAGATGCCTACGCATGGGGAAATCCATACCATTGCAGGGGGTTTCTCAGGGGGTGGATGCACCGCATCACAGAGGAAGAGATATGCGAGGTCTGTGATGATGGTGGATATGTTTGAAGACCACTCGCCGGAAGTGGACATTACGTTCACCAAGCAAGATCTTCGGGACGTTGTGCCTCATGACAACGATCCCATAGTCATCTCTTTGATCACAGCAGGAAGAAAGGTCCACAGGGTTCTGGTGGACCAAGGAAGCTCGGCAGACGTGATGTTCTGGCCGACTTTCACGCAGCTGGAGCTACCCCTTGACCAGCTGAGGCCCTATGGAGGGTGTTTGTATGGTTTTGCTGGTGACCAGGTGGAGGTCAGGGGGTACATAGAGTTGAGGACTACGTTTACAGACGAGGCGGGTTCGAAAACGGAGAAAATCAAATACCTTGTTGTAAACGCCCCTTCAGCATACAACATCCTGTTGGGAAGACCCACGCTCAACAGGATAGGCGCTATACCGTCGACCCGGCACATGAAGGTGAAGTTGCCGTCTATGGAGGGGGTGGTGATCACCATCAAATCCAATCAGAAAGAAGCGAAGAAGTGCTATGAGAATAGCCTGAAAAACAAGAGATCGGTGAGTTACGTGACGACCACCCCGCCTCCTAGTCTGAAGCCCAGATCAACGGTAACAGAAGAGACCGCCGAAAGAGACGTGGAGATGGTGGATGCTGAGCTGGGGAAGGGGAACGCCGGTCTGGAGGAAGAAGAGGCAAGGAATCGCCCTGAGGAAGCGAGAGAACTGGGAATCGCCAGGGCGGTGATCGCCAGAGAAACCAGACCAAAACCCGTCGAGCAGTGGCTCGAGAGAGAAATCGGGGGAAAGATCTTCAAGCTGGGAAGATCCCTGGAGGTTGAGCTCCAGGACCAGATCACCAAGGTGATAGAACGGCATCTGGATGCGTTTGCATGGTCCGCTTCGGACATGCCCGGGATCGATCCCGACTTCTTGTGCCATCATCTGGCGATGGACAACTTGGTGAGACCGGTACGACAAAGAAGAAGAAAGTTCAACGAGGAGAGGAGGCAGGCGATTAGGGACGAAACACAGAAACTCCTCGCTGCAGGCCACATCAGGGAAGTTCAGTACCCTGAATGGCTGGCAAATGTCGTGCTGGTGAAGAAGAGTAATGGGAAATGGCGCATGTGCGTCGATTTCATTGATCTGAACAAGGCCTGCCCAAGGGATTCATATCCTTTACCAAGCATAGACGCCCTGGTGGATAGTGCTGCGGGGTGTAAGTTGTTGAGCTTCCTGGATGCCTTCTCGGGGTATAACCAGATCAAGATGCATCCCATGGATGAAGAGAAGACTGCCTTCATGACCGAGAGATCGTGCTACTGCTACAAGGTGATGCCGTTTGGGTTGAAGAACGCGGGGGCCACGTACCAGAGGTTGATGGATCGAGTACTTGCAACGATGCTGGGAAGGAATGTGCAAGCGTACGTAAATGACATGGTCGTGACCTCGCCAGAGAAAAGCAAGCACGTTGCAGACTTGGAGGAATTATTCACGACGATCGTCAAGTTCAGGTTGAAGCTGAATCTAGAGAAATGCATCTTTGGCGTGGAGGCTGGAAAGTTTTTGGGTTTCCTCTTAACTGAAAGAGGAATAGAGGCCAACCCGGATAAGTGTGCCGCCATCTTGGCGATGAGGAGCCCAGCTACCGTGAAGGAAGTACAACAACTAACAGGTCGGATGGCCGCCCTGTCTCGCTTCGTGTCAGCTAGCGGAGAGAAGGGTCATCCCTACTTCCAGTGCTTAAGGCGCAATAACAAGTTTGCTTGGACGAAGGAGTGCGAGGAAGCCTTCGTCAAGCTGAAGGAGTATCAGGCGAGCCCGCCGGTTTTGTGTAAACCGCTGGTGGGGACCCCTCTCAGGTTGTATTTTGCTATAACTGAGAGGGCGGTAAGTGCGGTGCTCGCCCAGGACCAAGATCAGGTTCAAAAGCCTATTTACTTTGTTAGTAAGGTGCTGCATCGCCCAGAAACGAGATATCAGGCCCTGGAAAAGGCTGCGCTGGCTGTGGTATTTTCGGCGAGGAGGTTGCGCCACTATTTCCATAGCTTCACCATACTGGTGATGACTGACTTGCCCATCCAGAAAGTTTTGAAGAAGCCCGACGTTGCGGGAAGGATGGTGAAGTGGGCAGTAGAGTTGTCAGAGTTTGATATTAAGTATAAGCCCCGAGGCCCGATCAAGGGGCAAATCTTCGCAGATTTCGTGGTCGAGCTCTCATCTGAGGCGACACGAGTTGAAGGGGATGACTTCCGTTGGGTACTCTCGGTGGATGTATCGTCAAACCAGCAGGGTAGCGGTGCTGGAGTCATCTTGGAGGGACCCAACGGCGTGCTGATCGAACAATCCTTGAGGTTTGCCTTCAAAGCCAGCAATAATCAAGCAGAATATGAGGCGCTGATCGCTGGGATCTTGTTGGCTAAAGAGATGGGAGCAAGGGTCCTGATGGCTAAGAGTGACTCGCTGCTAGTCACGGGGCAAGTAACAGGCGAGTTCCAGGCTAAAGATCCACAAATGGCGGCTTACCTGGAGTATGTGCAGGAGTTGAAGAGTTCCTTTGCCTCCTTTGAAGTGGTGCATGTGCCCAGAGAGCAGAATGCCCGAGCTGACTTGCTAGCTAAGCTCACCAGTTCAGGCAAGGGGGGTAGGCAGAGGACGGTGATTCAAGAAACTCTGAAGACGCCGAGAGCATTTGTAGCAGATCACCTGGTTCTTCAGATAAACAAGTCGACGGAGAAAGCAGCGAGAAGTCATAAGTCCCTGATGCAAGAGACTTTGAGATCGCCGAGAATTAGAGCATGTCGAGGAGAGAAGGTGAACATGACGCAGGTCTGCGCTATCCATGAGCCAGACACCTGGATAACACAGTACAAGCGGTGCCTGGCAGATGGCCTTCTCCCGCTGGATCCGACAGAGGCTAGGAAGGTAAAGAAAAATTCTAGCAAGTACACAATGATCGATGGCGAGTTGTACAGGTTTGGGTTCACTCACCCACTCCTGGAATGTGTGCATGGCGAGAAATGCACGAGGATTATGGCAGAGCTCCATGAAGGGATATGCGGAAGCCACATCGGGGGTCGAGCTCTGGCCGCAAGGACTCTCCATGCAGGTTACTACTGGCCAACGATGAGAAAAGATTGCAAGAGGTATGCGCAGTGTTGCAAACAATGCCAACAACACGCCGATTGGCACAAGGCGCCTCCCGAAGAGTTGAAGTCGATTTACAGCCCTTGGCCGTTTCATACTTGGGGAATCGACATCCTGGGACCATTCCCGCTGGCGATCAGGCAGATGAAGTACTTGGTGGTGGCGATTGAGTATTTCACCAAGTGGATCGAAGCAGAACCAGTGGCCCAGATCACCGCGCACAAGATCGAAGGTTTCGTGTGGAAGAACATCGTGTGCCGGTTTGGTGTGCCCAAGCGCCTGGTGTCGAACAATGGGACTCAGTTTGCAAGTCACCTGTTGAAGAAGCTGTATGAGGGGGTGGGAATTCAACAAGTGTTTGCCTCCGTCGAGCACCCTCAGACGAATGGCCAAGTAGAGTCAGCCAATCGGGTGTTGCTAAGAGGTTTGAAGAGAAGGCTAGAGAAAGCCAAAGGAAGTTGGGCTGAGGAGGTACCCCGTATAGTTTGGGCATACCACACCACCGAGCAGTCAGGAACCCACGAGACCCCGTTCAGCTTGGTCTATGGGTGCGACGCAATGATTCCAATAGAGATCCAGGAGAGCTCGCCGAGATTCCAGAACTTCGTGGAGGAAGACTCGAATGAGGAGAGAAGGTTGAATCTGGATCTGTTGGATGAGGTCAGGGAAGAGGCGAGATTGAAAGCTGAGGCGGTAAAGAGAAGGATTGAACGAAGATATAACTCGAAGGTGATGCCATGACAGTTCAGAGAAGGCGACCTGGTGATGAGGAAAGCCCACCAGTACGAGATGGAGAATAAGCTGTCACCTAAGTGGACGGGACCGTTCAGAATAACCGAGGCGCTCGGGAATGGCGCCTACTGCTTAGAGACATTGGAAGGAGGTGCGATTCCTCGCACTTGGAACGCCACGCACCTCAAGTTATATTACAGTTAAGAGCTTTGTAAGTAGAGACAAACACGAAGTTATATTACAATGTCTCTGTTAAAACAGTTGAAGGGGGCACTCTTTTTTCCCTAAGGAGGGTTTTAATGAGGCCACCCAATAAAAGAAGAGTTTTCGAAGTTCAAAGTTGTTTTAGATTGCATGCTTGTTGTTTTCAGAAAGTTTTGAAGAAAGACCTTGTCACTTATATGTGATTTAAGGCAAGTAAAGATATATTGCATGCTTTCTAAAAAGTTTTTAAGTCCTCATCGTCTTTCGGCGATCGGAGGCATCAGTTAAAGTTAAAGTCCTCATCGTCTTTCGGCGATCGGAAGCACCAGTTAAAAGACCTCAACTCCCTCGCGCGTCCTGAGGCGAGATAAAGACCTCCTCGCCGTCGAGCGAGTGCAGGCAAGGAAGAGTGAAAAGTCCTCAGTGTTTCTGGGGGCGAGAAGATGTAACCCCTGGGGCAATGTAGAGGCACCAGTGAAAAGTCCTCAGTGCTTCTGGGGGCGAGAAGATGTAACCCTTGAGGCAATGTAGAGGCACCAGCAAAAGTCCTCAGTGTTTCTGGGGGAGAGGAGATGTAACCCCTGGGGCAATGTAGAGGCACGAGTAAAAGACCTTCTCGCCTATGAGCGAGTTCAGGCGAGTTAAAGACCTTCTCGCCTATGAGCGAGTTCAGGCAAGATAAAATCCTTCTCGTCTCGAACGAGTTCAGGTATGGTGTAAAGGGTGGAAGAAGTTTGGAGGGTGGCTAAGGTAGGTTCGAAGAGAACGCCTAGTCACCCGGTCTGTTGTTCTGAAGTTCAGGAAGGTAGAGAAGGATCCGAAAGGCGCCTCTACCTCCCAGATGAAGGAACAATGGCCAAGTTGTGAAGGCAGAAAGAAGCTGATATCGCCAAGAGTCTTTGGCGACCAGGAAAAGTTCAAGCAATGGAGAAAGTTAAAGACCCGGTTTGATGAAGCAGGTCGGGTTAGCAGTGTCTTAAGCCATTAGTTGAGTTAAAGTTCGTTGCTTGAAGAGTGATTTTACGCTAAGGTTCATTGCCTTGAGATTACAAGTTGTTAGAGCGTTATTGTCCGAAGATCGGTGGTTCGAAACAGTTAAGTACACGATTGCGCTTACGAAATTACTAAGTTATTTCTTTGAAGTAAATTGTGCAAGGAAAGTTAAAGTAGACAAAGAAGTTACAAGAAGAAATACAAAGACCTTGTCATTAAGTAAATATCAGTTCAGCGCACATGTACAGAAAAAGAAAAAAAAGTTCATTACAATTATATGCAAAGGGAAAGCATAAAGGTAGTGGATGGAGGGAATTGATCAGTCTTCAGCGGGGACCACCTTCCCATCCACCACCTCGTTGTTGAGGGACACCATGCTGAGATCCAGATCGGGGAACAAGCAGGCGAACTGTTCCCGTGCGGCCTCGAATCCAGCAGCCAGAATTTGGGCAGAACTCAGATTAAGATCTTCGATCTGTTTCTTAAGTTCTTCAGCTTGTTTCTTCAGCCCCTCGTTCTGCTGCTCCAGCTCTTCAGCTTGCTTCTTGAGTTTTTCGATGGTTTCCTGAGCTTGGAGAAGGTCTTCAGCAACCTTCTTGGATTCTGCCTGCACCTGGCCCAATTCAGCGGCGATCTTCCCCTTTTCTTTGTTGGCTTCAGCAAGCTTGGCCATGGTGTCGTCCCTTTCCTTTTCCACCGCCCCCAGGAAGACCTCCCGATTGGCTGACCTCTGTTCGAGCTTCTTTACCTTGGCGGCATCAGCTTTGATCAAGGCCTCCAGGTCAGCCACTTTGACGTGATAAGGCACCAGCTTGCTCTCTAGCTCAATCTTCTCTTGAGCCAAGAGCTGTACCTTATGGCGGAGATCGGTGGCCTCCTTGCGCGCCACCCGGAGCTCGGTGCTCATTGCATCTTCTACTCGGGAGTGCTCAATCTCGGCGAGTGTCAGATTGCAGGATAACTTCTCCGCCTCAATCCTTATAGTGCTGTTCTCAGTTAGAAGGGCGTAGAGGTCATCCTGGAGCTTCCTGGTGGAACTCTCCACAGCTCTAGAGATGATGGTGGGGAAGTCCTCTGCCATCATCTTCAGTTTGGCCGAGAAAGGCTCCCACATCCTCTTGACCTCAAGAGAGAGGTTTGCTGTTGGAGGCACTGGGTGGGTTTGTTGTTGGGTTTCGCCGCCACCTTCTTGAGTTGGTTGCTCAGCAGGTGCTTCTTAGCGTGGTGGCGACGTCGGGGATTCAGTAATCAGAATCGGAGCGTTATGGGCAACCTCATCCCCGATTGGTGCGACGTTGAAGGAGGACCCCCTCCAGCTGATACATAAGGTGTGGAGGCGCTCGGGGGGTCCTCCATGAAGTTTGGCTCGAGGGCCTCAACCACAGGTGGCGCAGACGCCAATGGAATTGCTTGGACTGGTGAGGCAGGAGCTGGTGGGGGTGGCAATGTTGGAGGCGGAGCAGGTGTAGATGGTGGTGTTGATGTTGGAAGAGGGGGTGGAGCAGATGGTGAAGAACGTGCCACCCTCTTCCTCTTGACGATAAGGCCGTCTTCAGTTGCCTCGTCGTCTTCCTCTTCCTCCTCATGGACTACTTGGGGGGCTTTCCTCTTTGGTTTCCTGAGGACAAGCTTTTTACGTTGGTTGGCGGGTTGGACATCGGGAGGAGTCGGGCCTTTGGGTGGCGATCTGCCTTGAGCAGCGGCGATCTCCACCACAGAGTTTGGCACGGTCTGAGAACCCGATGCCAACCCGTGGGTTCGGGCGAGCGCCCTCAGTTCAGCGAGCTTGCCCTGGCCCAACATATGATCTGCATAGAGCAAAAATGCATGGGTTAGCTCAGGAAGATAAAATAAATGCATAAGGCAGTATGCAGCAAAGCAGAAAAATAAAACCAAAGTCTTGCGCAGAACGCGCAAGACGCCCAGAAACAGTTAACAGAGGTAATATCAAAAATAAAACTTAGATGTTCTAACCTATGCGAATTTCGAGCTGGTCCTCGAAGAACTCGAAGCAGATGAGTGTGGTGGTGAGGAAGGTGATGTTGGCGTCTGCCACACTCTTCTAGAAGAAGCATAGGTCCCTGTCCAAGGCACCTGATCCTGCCTGTTGACCGGAACGCTGGAGAATGCCTCGTCAAAGGATCGACGTGCGCACCGCTTCTCACCTCCGTTCCTCTCCGGGATCTACTTCAAGAACCTGCAAGAAACAACACGGCGCCGCTGCGGCCGATCGCACTCCGACGCTCAAGTCAGTGACGGTATCACCAAATACTAAGAACAAGAACCGTGCAAATCCTCTCTCACAATCAGCTCTATCACTCGCAAGCGTAAAGTGTATGAACTGAACATGCGTACCTCAGAAAGTTTGTTAAGAGCTCTTATATACCTGGTGGCTTCCTCTCTCCTGGCAGTTACAGACTTGGACACGTGGCTCGTATCCAACTGTACACGTGCCATCATCTGGAGGCTCCCTGACTTGGCGCTGCTTCTACTCTCATTTTGGCTAAGTTACTTATGCATGGTACTGCCCAGTGCATAGCTAACTTAGGAGTGCGATCTCTACTGGAACTGGCGAGTTAGGGGCCTTCATACACCTTCCCTGTGGTCTCGCCGGCCGCCTTCATAATCTGCTTCTCCTTCATCTTCGGCGATGTGCTTGTTCTGGCGATCTCCGACTGCTTGGTCGCCTGAGTCTACATTTGGCGACTTCATCTTCAACCTGGCGATCGCCCATTCTGGTAAGCTGGAAATCGGAACACGCCAACTTGACAACTGGCGACTACACGTGCCTCCCGACTTCCTTCCTATCTGCCAACCTGGCGCCTTGTCAACACGCCCACACTGTAGCAGGATGCCACGTCATCATACCCGACCACCAGGGCGGTACACAAGCCCCCCAGTCTTAAGCGAAGACTTGTCTAGCGAAAAGACTGAAAGAGCCTTCGTTAACACCGATCTACGTGGCACTGACGCAGAATTCCAAGCGATTGTACTTTCTGCTGCTCTGACGCTCCACCAAACCCTTCACTCATCGTTCAACACGTGGCTTCATCAACGGCTCTCTTCATCTGCCGTTAGCGCTTCCTAAAATCATTTCGAAAACCCTTAAACCCATTACGCTCCACTGTTCCATCACTTTCTTCGTGCTTGCAAACGCTCTCACTTCCTTCTGCGAAAGCTCTCGACGTTCTTCAACGCTCTAGATCACCATCTCCCTTCACCGTCTTTCTGATCATCGAAAGGTAACTACTTTCCTTCATCTGCTTGGTTTCCTTGCATTTTCACCGATTTGCATCATCCTGTAACTGCCTGGTGCATACGCTGTGGGTTGTTTTTCCATTTCTCCTTCTGCGTAACTTAGGGCTTTGTCGATCGTCGCAACGAACATACATTCGTTCGTTTTTTTTTTTTCACCTTCCTTCTATGATCGAGTCAGCCTCTGTAACCCCCTGATCATTTTTCCTTTCTTCTTCCTTTGCAGTTGCTATCATGACTCGCACCAAGATTACCCCGAACCCACCTCCTTCAGCACGAAACCTTCCTTCACAAGCACACGACCCAACACAAGTTCGTGGCGCTTCGTCTTCGCAGGCTGTGAGGCCTGCGTCTTCCCAAACTGCCCTGGCTCAGGCGATTCCATCTAACGCTGGAGGAGCCCCCGTCCCTCTGCCAGACTTCAAAACTCTATACCCCTGGGCTAACTCAACCCTTCTGAAGGAGACCTCGTCGGTGAACACTGCGGGAGCCGTTTTGCGGTTGACTAAGGGGGACGAGGCCTATCAATCGTTTCACAAGGAGCACGACGAGAAGATGATGGTGCTGCCTTGCCCCGCCGCTCTGCCAGTGTGTGCTGATGACAGGGTAAGCGCCGACGGGCCCTTCTGCTTTGTGTATACAACTTTCTTCAAGAAGGTTAAGCTCAGATTCCCTCTCACCCGATTCGAGAGGGAACTTCTGACCGAGCTCAACATTGCTGCCGCCCAGCTTCACCCCAACAGCTGGGCGTTTGTTCGAGCCTTTCAAATAACGTGCGACCACCTGGGATTGCCCGCGTCGGTGGACGTGTTTTTGTTCCTTTTTGAAGCCAAGCACCCGGGAGACCGCCTGTGGGTCAGCTTGAATGCAATTGCTGGGAGATCCATTTTTACCATCTTCCAGCAATCGTACAAAGACTGGAAGGGAAAATTCATCCAAGTACGTGCAAACGACAAGGACACCTCCCTTCTTGATGGCTTCCCCTTGTACTGGGTGGACAAGGGGAAAAAGGAATCCAAGAGCTGCTTCAGGAGGCCCAGAAGTCCTGATAGCATGGGAGCATTGGACAGAGACCTCTGTCTATTCTGGAAGAGGGTGGCGGATGCCAATATAACATTCCTGACCACCACCTTGATCTCCTTCGAATTCTTTGAGGATCAGCTAGAATTCCAAATAGGTTAGGACATCCAAACTGTTGCTTTGATACTGCTTCTGATACTGCTTCTGGGCGTCTTGTGCGATACGCACAAGACTTTGGTTTTACCTTTCCTGCACATATCTGCTCTGCTGCTTATTACCTTATACACTTATCTTTTTCTTCTTTGAGCTAACCCATGCATTTTCGTTTCATGCAGACAACATGTTGGGCGGAAACATGCTCGCCGAATTAAAGGCGCTCGCCCGAAACCACGGGTTGGCGACCGGTTCCCAAATGGTGCCCAACTCGGCGGTCGAGAAGGCCATCGTTCATGGGCGATCGCCGCCCAAGGAACCCACCCAGCGCAAGAAACTGGTCCTTAAGAGACCTAAGCGAAAAGCCCCTCAAATCGTCCATGAGGAGGAAGAAGAGGATGACGAGGTCACAGAGGATGGCCTCGTTACGAAAAGGAAGAGGGTGGCACCTTCTTCTCCACCTGCTCCACCCCCTCTTCCAACTTCAACACCACCATCGACGCCTGCTCCACCTCCATCATCGCCAACACCGCGGGCTCCTCCCTCACCAGTCCAAGCAGTTCCACTGGCCACTGCGCCACCTGCAGCTGAGGCCCAAGAGCCAAATTTCTTGGAGGACCCCCCAAGCGCCTCTACGCCACATGTGTCAGCAGGAGGGGGCCCCCCTTCAAACACTTCAGCTGCAGGAAACGTTCCAATCGGGGATGAGGTTGCTCATACCTCTCCAATTCTAATTACCGAATCCCCGATCCCGTCGCCACGCCAGGAAGCAAACACTGAAGATCCTGCTAAGGAAGGTGGCGGCGAGAACCCTCAACAAGCCCCCCTGGCGCCTCTCCAAGCAGCAAACCTTTCCCTTGAAGTCACAAGGATGTGGGAACCTCTAACTGCCAAGTTGAAAACCATAGCAGAGGATATCCCCGCGATCATAACGAGGGCGGTGGAGAGCTCCACCAGGAGGCTTCAAGATGATCTCTTCAACCTCAAGACTGAAAATAGCACTATGAAGGTCGAGGTGGAGAAAATGTCATTCAGCCTGACGCTCGCAGAAATCGAACACTCCCGAGTGGAGGATGCCCTGAATACCGAGCTCAGGCTGGCGCGCAAGGAAGCTGCTGACCTTCGCCGCAAAGTTCACGATCTTGCCCAAGAGAAGGTCGAGTTGGAAAGCAAAATCGTGCCTCTTCGCGCTAAGGCGAGCGACCTAGAGGCTCACATTCAAGCTGACGCCGCCAAGGTGCAAAAACTGGAGCAGAGGTCGATCGACCGCGAGAAGCTACTTGGGCAAGTAGAAAAAGCGAGGGACGACGCCATGGCTGATCTCGCCGAGGCAAACAAGGAGAAAGGAAAGATGGCTGCTGAGTTGGCCCAAGCTCAAACGGAATCCAAGAAGGTTACTGACGACCTTCTCCATGCTCAAGAGACCAACGAACAACTCCGAAAACAGGTTGAAGAGCTGGAGCAGCAGAACAAGGAGCTCAAGAAACAGGTTGAAGAACTTCAAGGGCAACTTGAAGAACTTAAGCTAAATTCTGCTCAGATTCTGGCTGCTGGATTCGAAGCCGCTCGGGAACAATTCGCATGCCTATTCCCCGATCTCGACCTCAGCATGGTGTCGTTGAACAACGAAGTAGTAGATGGAAAGGTCGTTCCTGCTGAAGACTAATCAACTCCACCTCATCTGCTACTTTATAATTTCCCTTGTATATACCTTGTAATAAAAACTCGCGCATATGTGTTTTGAACAGATACTTATTTCAATCACAAAGCTTGGATATTCTCTCCCTTGACTCCTTTTAAGCGCTTTAGCCTTCTTTGCATGTTTAACTTTGTCGGATTCAACTAAACAATTTTGCGAATACGACTTTTGACGTAACTGCCTCGAGCCAATTCAAACTTAAGCAATAATCACTTTAAACAACTTGTACTCTTAAGGCAACTAACCTTATTGCAAGAATACCCTTCAAGCAACGAACTGTAACTCAATCATTGGCTCAAACAACGTCCCACTCGACCTGCTTTATCAAACAAGTCTTTCAGCCTTCTTGCTGTTGTTTAAACTCTTCCCGATCGCCAAGACCTCTTGGTAACAACAGCTTTTCCTAGCCTCATGCTTTGGCAATCGTTTCTTTATCTGGGGTAGAAGCGCCCTTTGGGATCTTCCTTTGCCCCCCTGAACTTCAGAGCAAAAGACCGGCTGACTAGGCGTTCGCTTCGAACCTACCTTAGCCACCTTTCAAGCTTCTTCCACCCTCTTCGCCATACCTGAACTCGTTCGAGACGAGAAGGATTTTATCTTGCCTATGCTCGGTGGGCGCCTGATGATCCTGCCTGTTGACCGGAACGCTGGAGAATGCCTCGTCAAAGGATCGACGTGCGCACCGCTTCTCACCTCCGTTCCTCTCCGGGATCTACTTCAAGAACCTGCAAGAAACGACACGGCGCCACTGCGGCCGATCGCACTCCGACGCTCAAGTCAGTGACGGTATCACCAAATACTAAGAACAAGAACCGTGCAAATCCTCTCTCACAATCAGCTCTATCACTCGCAAGCGTAAAGTGTATGAACTGAACATGCGTACCTCAGAAAGTTTGTTAAGAGCTCTTATATACCTGGTGGCTTCCTCTCTCCTGGTAGTTACAGACTTGGACACGTGGCTCGTATCCAACTGTACACGTGCCATCATCTGGAGGCTCCCTGACTTGGCGCTGCTTCTACTCTCATTTTGGCTAAGTTACTTATGCATGGTACTGCCCAGTGCATAGCTAACTTAGGAGTGCGATCTCTACTGGAACTGGCGAGTTAGGGGCCTTCATACACCTTCCCTGTGGTCTCGCCGGCCGCCTTCATAATCTGCTTCTCCTTCATCTTCGGCGATGTGCTTGTTCTGGCGATCTCCGACTGCTTGGTCGCCTGAGTCTACATCTGGCGACTTCATCTTCAACCTGGCGATCGCCCATTCTGGTAAGCTGGAAATCGGAACACGCCAACTTGACAACTGGCGACTACACGTGCCTCCCGATTTCCTTCCTATCTGCCAACCTGGCGCCTTGTCAACACGCCCACACTGTAGCAGGATGCCACGTCATCATACCCGACCACCAGGGCGGTACAGCACCCATGCTATCAGGACTTCTTGGCCTCCTGAAGCTACTTTTGGACTCTTTGTTCCCCTTGTTTACCCAATACAAGGGGAAACCGTCGAGCAGAGAAGCGTCCTTGTCGTTGGGGCGCACCTGGACAAATTTGCCCTTCCAGTCTTTGTAGGATTGCTGGAAGATAGAGAGGATCGACCTCCTAGCAATCCCGTTCAAGCTTACCCACAGGCGATCTCCTGGGTGCTTGGCTTCAAAAAGAAATAAGAAAACGTCCACTGACGCTGGCAGCCCCAAGTGGTCGCACATTATTTGGAAAGCCCGTACGAACGCCCAGCTGTTGGGATGGAGCTGGGCGGCGGCGATGTCGAGCTCGGTGAGAAGCTCCCTTTCAAAGCGAGTGAAGGGAAACCTAAGTTTCACCTTCTTGAACAGGGTGGTGTATATGAGGCAGAACAACCCGCCGGTGTTCCCTTTATCGTCAACGCACACCGGCATGTCGGGAGGGCAAGGTAGCACCGTCCTCTTCTCGTCGTGCTCCTTATTGAATGATTGGGGAGGCTCATCTCCTTTCGTCAGTCGCAGAACTGCCCCAGCAGAGTTTACAGAAGATGTTTCCCTCAACAAAGTCGAGGTGGCCCATGGGTACAGTTTTTTGAAGTCTGGGGAGGGAACAGAGGCTCCTCCGGCGACAGGGGGAGTGGCCTGAGCCAAGTTGGGGCGGGAGGGTGCAGGCCTCTCAGCCTGAGAAGACGAAGCACCACGTGCTCGCGGTGGGACGTGTGCTTGTGAGGAGGGGTTTCGTGATGAAGGAGGAGGATTTGGGGTGATCTTTGAGCGAGTCATTGCGGAAGCTGCAGAGGAAAAAGAAAAGGAAAAATGATCAGGGTTCGCAGAGGCTGACTCGATCATGAAAGAAGGGTGAAAAACGAACGAACGTAGGTTCGTTGTGACGTTGACGAAGCCCTAAGTTACGAGAAAGGAGAAATGGAAAAAACAACCCACAACGTATACACCAGACAGTTAAAGGATGATGCGAATCGGTTAAAATGCAGGAAAAACCAGCAGGAGAAGGAAAGGAAGTACCTTTTTATGATCGGAAGAGTAATGAAGGATGTTGGTGATTCAGGAGGTTGAAGAACGTTGAGAGCTTTTTTGCAGAAGAGAGTTTGAGCGTCTGAGAATACGAAGAAAGTGATGGAACAGTGGAGCGAAATGGGTTTAAGGGTTTTTCGAAATGGGTTTGGGAAGCGCAAACGTTAACTGAAGGTAACCGTTGATGAAGCCACGTGTCGAACGATGGGAGGAGTGTTTGGTGGAGCGTCAGAGAATCAGAAAGTACAACCGCCTAGAATTCTGCGCCAGTGCCACGTAGATCGGTGTTGATGCGACTCTTTCAGTCTTTTCGCTGGACAAGTCTTCGCTTAAGACTGGGGGGCTTGTGTACCGCCCTGGTAGTTGGAAGTGATGACGTGGCATCAAGCTACAGTATAGGCGTGTTGACAAGACGCCAGGTTGGCAGAAGGGAAGGAAGTTGGGGGGCTCGTGAAGTCGCCAGGTATAATGTTGGCGTGCTCCGATCTCCAGCACACCAGAACCGGCTGTCACCGGGTTAAAGATGAAGTCGCCAGATGTAAACTCAGGCGACCAAGTGATTCGAGATCGCCGGAGTAAGCACATCGCCGAAGATGAAGGTGATGCAGATTATGAAGGCGGCCGGCGAGACCACAGGGAAGGTGTACGAAGGCACCCTAACTCGCCAATTCCAGTAGAGATCGCGCTCCAAGTTAACTATGCACTGAGCAGTATCATGCATAAGTAACTTAGCCAAAGGAGAGTCAGAAGCAGCGCCCAAGTCAAGGAGGCTCCAGATGATGGCACGTGTACAGCTGGATGCGAGCCACGTGTCCAGGTCTGTAACTGCCAGGAGAGAGAAAGTGACTAGGTATTTAAGGGTTTCCCAACGAACTTTCAAGGTACGCACGTTCAGATTGTATTCTTGACGCTTGCGAGTTCTTGAGCATACTGTGAGAGAGAACATTGCACGGTTCCTTGAGAGTTCTAGAGTTTTGCTCTTGAAGTATTTGGTGGTTCAGTCACTGACTTGGGCGTTGGAGTGCGATCGACCGCAGCGGCGCCGCTCTGTTCTTTTGCAGGTTCTTGAGGTGGATCGTGACGTAGGACGGAGGTTGAAGCGGTGCACACGTCGATCCAAGTTTGACGAGGCAAGTTCCAACGTTCTGGTCAACAGGCAGGATCACGTCCCGTCCCCGGGCGTTGACCAAAGGACAGATACGACCCATGAGAGGGCCACGGCCAGTGGAGAACCACGTGCGTGGTACGAGAGAAAGGTAGATACACCCCTAGGGCAAGTGACTCGAGCTTAGAGCGCATGAGTTGGCTCCCAGAAAGTCACCTCACGCGCTAGATGCACTTCAAGGAAGGAGGACTCACACAATGGATTAACCCTAAGCTGGGTTACGGCGCTGTGAGGCCCATCGCACAAAGTAACGATCAAGTCAGAAGGACACGTGGCAATTAGCACGTGCTCATTAAATGTTTCAGTGAAAGTTTGCCAAGGTACACGTTAATTCAGTTAACCCAGTTTTAGTATTCCAGCAGTTACTTTCGACCACCTTCAGAGGGTGTGTCACCTTTGATGTTTCTCGCTAGCTGACTTGATCGTCGGAGTGCAAACGGCCGCGAGGGTGCCCCTTTTTTCACTTCTTTTAAGGTATCACAGACGGAGCATAACGAAGGTGCCCTAGCTCGCGAGGAGAAGCCACGCGCAAAGACGATCCCGGTCAACCTGTGGGAACATTTGGCGCCCTCCGTGGGGCCGATATAAAACATCAGTCCCACTACACAAGTTTTTCAGTTCCAGTTCTCAAAGCCAGATAAGTTAAGAAGGCTTCCGGAAAGTCACGAAGATGAGACCTTCGCGCTCCAGGAGTGAAGAGATGACCATGCAAAAACTTGCGGGCATGATGCAAGGGCTGCAGGAAGCAATGGCAGCATCGAAAGCGGAGCAAGAGCGCATGCAGGCTGATCTCGGAGCTTATCAGGCGAGAAACGATAAGCTCCACCGTGCCAACGAGGAGTTACGTCGTGGATGGCGCGATGTAGATGATGGAGATCAAGCTCAAGAGGACATGGAGGCCAATCAACAAGATCAAGAAGAGGTAGAGGCACAAATGGAGGACGCCCATGGAGGTCAAAGCCCACCTCAAAGGCTTACAAGAAGCATGTTCAAAGCTTTAGGAGGTAGGGGACATTTATTCTCTCTTTTTGTAATTTCTTTGGTTGAAGGTGCTTAGAGGGAAACATTAGAAACCTCTTTTGTTATAGCATCTTTTAGGCTTTACTTAGGAGCTTTAGGAGGGGGGGTGCATACGTAGATAGGTGTAGGAGTAGAATAGGAGGTGCCAAAGTGAAGGAAGAGGTCACACCTTCCTCATGCCTTGTAATTGGCGCCGGTTCTAGAACTTGTTTAGGGGGGAAATTTGAATTTGTGTAGCTTGCATTTCAGCACCTTAGGCTATAAATAGAGGTCCTCCCTTTGTAAAATTCAGATTTGAATGAAGAGTAAAGAAACTATACTCAAATTTTGAGTGAGCAATTGGAGAGCTTTTGTGATGTGATTCCACTAGCACAATTAGAATGATTCTTGACATTCTTAGGAATCATCTTGAGTTGGTTATGAGATAGGAACTTTATCATAGAAATGGATCAAGGTTCTATGAACAAGAACTCACCAAAACTAGTGCCAAAACACAAACTCATATAGAATGCAAAAACAAAAAAGCTAAGCAAACTGAAATAGAATGCTGGAAATTAAATTGTACCGAACTAAAAGTTGGAAAATGAAGAAGAAAGATGAAGAACAGCAAGGCACAACAAAAGAACCGAAGCAACACAAATAAAACTGAAACTGCCGAACCAAAATCAACAAGGAAATAACAAAAGAAGAAAGGAAGGAAAAGAGAGTGCTCATGAAGATGGATGTATGGTTGGATGATCACGCCACTAGAAGGATGGTTGCTCCTAGATGAGTGTGCTGCCGCCACTTGAGGACACCATGGATCCTTCAAGATAAGACTAGAGAAGAAGGCTCAAAAGCTCTCCAATGATCACTCAAAATTTGAGTATAGTTTCTTTTCTCTAAAATTCAAATCTGAATTTTACAAAGAGAGCACCTCTATTTATAGCCTAAGGTGCTGAAATGTAAGCTACACAAATTCAAATTTCCCCCCTAAACATATTTTAGAACCGGCACCTATTTACAAGGCATGAGGAAGGTGTAACTTCTTCCTTCACTTTGGCACCTCCTATTCTACTCCTACACCTATCTACTAACACCCCCCCCCCCTCCTAAAGGTCCTAACTAAAGCCTAAAAGATGCTATAACAAAAGAGGTTTCTGATGTTTCCCTCTAAGCACCTTCAACCAAAGAAATTACAAAAAGAGAAAATAAATGTCCCCTAGCTCCTAAAGCTTTGAACATGCTTCTTGTAAGCCTTTAAGGTGGGCTTTGACCTCCATTTGTGCCTCTACCTCTTCTTGATGTCTTTATGCAAAGTTTTCACAAAAGAAGCCTTTTCATCCCCATCTTTGCACAAGACATCTCCAAGAAGGGGAATAGGAAGAAGATCAAGAGGTGTTAGGGGATTAAACCCATAGACCACCTCAAAAGGACAATGTGAGGTGGTAGAATTTACTACACGATTATATGCAAACTCAACATGGGGTAGTAAATTCTCCCACACTCTAGGATTCCCCGAAATAAAACATCTCAAAAGTTGTCCCAAAGTTCTTTTCACCACGTCGGTTTGACCATCAATTTGTGGGTGGCAAGTGGTAGAAAATAAAAGCTTAGTCCCAAGCTTGCCCCACAAGGTCTTCCAAAAATGACTCAAGAACTTGGGATCTCTATCGGACACTATAGACCTAGGAATCCCATGTAGGCGAACCACTTCTTGGAAGAAGAGGTTTGCAATGTGGCATGCATCATCCACTTTGTGGCAAGGAATAAAGTGAGCCATCTTTGAAAAACGATCTACTACCACAAAAATGGAGTCATTTCCCTTTTATGTCTTGGGTAAACCTAAGATGAAATCCATAGATATATCTACCCAAGGCATTGAAGGGATAGGAAGAGGAGTATATAGACCATGGGGATGCATTTTAGACTTAGCTTTGCGGCAAGCTATGCATTTATCACACAAACTATGAACATGTTTATGCATATGAGGCCAAAAGAAATGTTCATGCAACACATCCAATGTTTTAGCAACCCCAAAATGTCCCATTAAACCCCCCTCATGAGCTTCTTTAACAAGAGATAATCTAATAGAGCATTGAGGAACACAAAGACGTTTTCCTTTAAAAAGAAAGCCATCTTGAATAAAAAAATCTTTGTGTCCTCCCTTAAGACACTCTTGATAGATGAGAGAAAAATCAAGGTCATCATGATAAAGTTCCTTAATGTGATTAAAACCAAGATATTGAGAGCTTAAAAGATTTAGCAAAGTGTATCTTCTAGAAAGAGCATCCGCCACAATATTTACTTTGCCTTGCTTGTGTTTGATCACATAAGGAAATTGCTCAATGAATTCCACCCACTTAGCATGCCTCTTGTTAAGTTTGTTTTGGCTTTTCAAATATTTAAGAGATTCATGATCACTATGTATCACAAACTCTTTGGGAAAAAGATAGTGTTGCCAAGTAAACAAAGCCCTAACAAGTGCATATAATTCCTTATTATAGGTGGAATAATTGAGATGACTTCCCTTCAATTTCTCACTAAAATAGGCTATGGGTGGCCCTCTTGAAGGAGAACAGCCCCAATACCTATGTGTACCGCCCTAGTAGTCGGAAGTGTTGACGTGGCATCGAGCTATTGTATAGGCGTGTTGATGGGACACCTGGCTGGCAGAAGGGAAGGAAGTCAGGGGGCTCGTGTAGTCGCCAGTTATTAAGTTGGCGTGCTCCGATCTCCAGCACACCTGAACCGGCGGTCACCGGGTTGAAGATGAAGTCGCCAGATGTGAGCCCAAGAGACCAAGTGATTAGAGATCGCCGAAACAAGGACATCGCCGAAGATGAAGGCAGAAGGTCATTTCCCAGCTGGCCAGAGGATGAAGCTCGGGAGATAGCACACTTGAACGTACACGGTGAAGCAGGTAGGGCAGATCATGAAGGCGGCCGGCGAGACCACAGGGAAGGTGTGTACGAAGGCACCCGAACTCGCCACCCAGAAGAGATCACGCTCCAAGGCAACTATGCACTGAGTATACCATGCATAAGTAACTTAGCCAAAGAAGAGTCAGAAGTAGTGCCCAAGTCAAGGATGCTACAGATGATGGCACGTGTACAGCTGGATGCGAGCCACGTGTCCAGATGTGTAACTGCCAGGAGAGAGAAAGTGTCCAGGTATATAAGAGTTTCCAACGAACTTCTGAGGTACGCACACGTTCAGATTGTTTCTTTACGCTTGTGAGTCTTGAGTACACTGAGAGAGAACTGGTCACGGTTCCTTAGAGTTCTTGAGTTTTACTCTTAAGTAATTGGTGGTTCAGTCGCTGACTTGGGCGTCGGAGCGTGATCGGCCGCAGCGGCGCCGTTTCGTCTTTTGCAGGTTCTTGAGGTGGATCGCGGTGAAGGACGGAGGCTAACACGGCGCAGAAGTCGATCCAAGTTTGACGAGGCAAAGCTCCAGCGTTTCGGTCAACAGGCAGGATCACTATGCTTGAAGCATCACACCCAATCTCAAATGTCTTAGTGAAATTAGGAAGGGCCAAGATGGGAGAATTAGTCAATATTTCTTTCAAAGTGTCAAAAGCATTTTGTTGTGCTTCTCCGCAATGAAAGACCACATCCTTTTTCACTATGTCATTGAGTGGTGCGGCAATGGTACCAAAGTTTGGAACAAATATAGAAAGAAGCAAGTCCATGAAAACTTCGGACCTCATTCAAAGATTTCGGTGTAGGCCAATTTTGAATGGCCATCACCTTTGTTTTGTCCACATGGACCCCTTTGCAACTCACAACAAACCCTAGGAATTCTATATGATCAAAAGCAAACATACATTTAGCAAGGTTAGCATACAAATGTTCCTTCCTAAGGGTTTCTAAAACTTGCCTAACATGCAACCTATGGTCATTCAAAGATAAGCTATAAATGAGAATGTCATCAAAGTAAACAACAACAAACTTACCAATGAAAGGTCTAAGAACATGATGCATGAGGCGCATGAAAGTACTTGGTGCATTAGTTAGGCCAAAAGGCATAACTAACCACTCATATAAACCAAAGTTGGTCTTAAAAGCCGTCTTCCATTCAGCAACCGGTTTAATACGGATTTGATTGTAGCCGCTTTTAAGATCTGATCCTGCCTGTTGACCGGAGCGCTGGAGAATGCCTCGTCAAAGGATCGACGTGCGCGCCGCTTCCTACCTCCGTTCCTCCTCTGGATCTATCTCAAGAACCTGCAAAGAAACGATACGGCGCCGCTGCGGCCGATCGCACTCCGACGCTCAAGTCAGTGACGGTATCACCAAATACTAAGAACTGGAACCGTGCAAATCTCTCTCACAAACAGCCCTGTCACTCGCAAGCGTAAAGTGTATGAACTGAACGTGCGTACCTTAGAAAATCTGTTAGGAACTCTTATATACCTGGTGGTTCTCTCTCTCCTGGCAGTTACAGACTTGGACACGTGGCTCGTATCCAACCGTACACGTGCCATCATCTGGAGGCTCCCTGACTTGGCGCTACTTCTACTCTCATTTTGGCTAAGTTACCTATGCATGGTGCTGCCCAGTGCATAGCTAACTCAGGAGTGTGATCTCTACTGAAACTGGCGAGGTAGGGCCTTCATACACCTTCCCTGTGGTCTCGCCGGCCGCCTTCATAATCTGCTTCTCCTTTAACTTCGGCGATGTACTTGTTCTGGCGATCTCCGACTGCCTGGTCGCCTGAGTCTGCATCTGGCGACTTCGTCCTCAACTTGGCGATCGCCTATTCTGGTAAGCTGGAGATCGGAACACGCCAATTTAACTATCGGCGACTACACGTGCCTCCCAACTTCCTTCCCAGCTGTCAACCTGGCGCCTTGTCAACACGCCTACACCTTAACAGGATGCCACGTCATCGCATCCGACCACCAGGGCGGTACAAGATCAATCTTTGAAAAGATTTTTGAACCATGTAATTCATCCAACAAATCATCTAGTCTAGGTAAGGGATGCCTATACTTAATTGTTATGTTATTGATGGCCCTACAATCCGAACAAATTCGCCATGTGCCATCCTTTTTTGGCACTAAGATGATAGGCATAGCTCAAGGACTCATGCTATCTTGCACCCACCCTTTCTCAATCAAAGCCTCAACTTGTTGGCGAATTTCCTTGGTTTCACTTGGATTGGTCCTATATGCTGGACGGTTTGGTAAAGAAGAGCCCGGTATCAAATCAATTTGGTGCTCAATCCCTCTCAAAGGTGGAAGTCCATTTGGAGGATCTTGAAACACATCTTGGAACTCTTCTACCAAATTTTCGAAGCAATGAGGACTATCAACAAGTGATTCTACTCTAAGAGTTCTAGGGATGGCTAAGAAAAGAGGATGAGGAACCACTATTTCCCTTTCAATGTCACGCCTAGACACAAGGAGTGTAGGCTTAGAACTCTTTTCTTTTTTATCTTTTTTATCTTTTTCACTCTCCCTCTTTTTCTTCATGATAACTTGGTCCTCATAGACTTCTCTTAGAGAGAGAGATTTTAAAGTAACCTTGTGACCATGGAATTCAAAAGATAGTTTGTTGGTAAAGCCATGATGTAAAACTTTTCTATCAAATTGCTAAGGCCTTCCCAAAAGAACACGAGTGGCTTCCATGGGCACAACATCACATAACACCTCATCTTTGTATTTTCCAATGGAGAAATGGATGAGGACTTGTTTATTGACCATTATTTCTCCTACTTCACTAAGCCATTGTAATTTGTAGGGCTTTGTATGAGAGATAGTAGGCAATCCAAGCTTATCTACTACTCTTGTACTAGCCACATTTGCACAACTACCCCCATCCACTATCAAGGAACAAATGTTGTTTTGAATAAGACATCTTGTATGGAAAATATTTTCCCTTTGACTTTCATCAAAAGGTTGTGAAACTTGTCCAAGAAGTCTTCTCACAATTAACAAGTCCCCTTCAAGTGGACACTCGCTCTCTTCCTCACTAGATGCATGAGAATGCAATGAATGCTTAGGAGAATCCGAATCATGCTCACTAACTACAATGCCCTCATGCATGTACATACTTCGTTTGGAAGGACAATTTGCAGCTATATGACCATAACCCATACATTTAAAGCATTTATTATTGGATGTTCTAGTGGGAGACTTAGGTCTAGAAGTAGATGGCTTAGTTTCCTTGGGTTTGAAAGAAGAATCTTTGGAAGGATGTTTAGAAAAAGAATTTTTGTTTCTCCAAGACTTGGAGTAGTATACATCATTGGAAGCATTTTTTAAAGAATTTTTCTTAGCAAGTTGGGCTTCCACCTTCATTTCAAGATGAACTAAAGAGCCCAATGATGAATACTCTTGTAACTCAACAATGTCTTGAATATCCTTCCTAAGACCACTCACAAACCTAGCAATCATAGCTTCCTCACTTTCTTCTAATTCAATTTTAAGCACAAGCGTCTCAAGCTCCTTGTAATATTCAACCACATTTAGTGTGCCTTGTTGAAACCGTTGGAGTCTCAACATGAGGTCTTTCCTAAAATGTGGGGGCACAAACCTAGCGCGCATATGATCCTTTAAAGAGTTCCAAGAGTCCACGGGAGGACCCTTGTGATAGATAATGTCCTTTACAATTCCATGCCACCATTTCATGGCATAATCACTAAACTCTAGGGTGGCTAGCTTAAGCTTATGCTCATCTTGGATCTCATGGATCTCAAATATTTGTTCACACTTAGCCTCCCAATCTAAATATACATTAGGATCACTAGAGCCATTAAAACAAGGAAGCTTGACCGAAGGAAGCCTAGACTTTGCATCATGATAGAAGCCATTGCCGTAGTGAGTTCTTTCCCCTTGGTGATGATGTCTTTGTCCATGGACTTGGGGTGGAGTTCTCCTTCTCCTATTCTCATCTTCACTGCCAAAATCATTGGAATAAGCTCTTGTTGAAGGTCTATGATGCTCATCATGGATTGAAGGAGATGGTCTAGCTTGTTGCACCTCCATATTTTGCAATTTCTCCTCCAAGCGTCTAATGGTTCTTTGAGCTTCATGTAATTCACCAAGGATTGAAGCTTTGGAAGAAGAATTCTGCTTGTATGATGCATCACTTGAAAATCCAGCCATTTTGGAATTAAAAAACAGCAAACACACAAAAACAGCAAACAAGTTAAGAAAAAAATTAGCAAAAACAGTGAGTGTGTCCAGCAAGAATGCCGAAGTGAAAAGAGGCAGAAAAAGAGGTCACTCTCAAAGAAATAATGTCCTTGCACCAATCTGATCTTGAGGCCTTGGAATCCTCAAATGAAAGATGTCAAAGCAAGCACACCAATCTCAAAGGCAACCACCACAAAACCAATGAAACAATAAAGACAAACAAGAAAAGGTATAAGCAAAGAAAGGTAATTGCAAAAGGAAAACAATATGTAAGACAGACTCAAAGATTAAGGAATGAAAAACAATCAAGAAAATAAAGATCTCAATGAGAAAGTAGGCACACAAAAGAATACTTAAGGAAAAGCACTAGAGTAGATGAAGAAAACAAAAAATTTAGCTACTGGAAAATATATATATTTTTTTTTGCAAACTGTGCTTGATATTCACTGATTTAACTGGAATGATGTAGAGCGAACTGGATTATGAAATTTAAACCATAGAAACTTCAAGATGTTAACTCAATAATGGCACTGGAATCAATTAAAAACAGTAAGCCAATTAATTGAGATAAAATTTTTAAAATCGCTGCCAGATTACCGTATTCTTTTCGGCATACACTTTTTTTATTTTATTTATCATTTTTTGTGTAATTTGAATTTTTGAATGATTCTTTTTTCTACTCTTTTCTAACACTTTGAATATCACAAATCCAGAATTTCAGAATTTTCCAGTGAGTAAATCAATTGCAATAAGGAAAAACAATAAGCACTTTTTTTTTTCAGAAACAGAAATCCTAATAGGAATAAAAAACAGAATTATGAACTAGTAAAGACATAATGGAAAATGATGTATTGGAACTTGTATAGGTCTAGAATACAAGTATGACCTCAATTCTAAAAAGATAAAGCACAAAGGATCAAAATCAATTCAGAACAAAAAATTATATGACACTGAAGCAAGAAACAATCGAAAGCAATAAAAGTACTACTAGAAGTAATGACAATTATGGAATAACATGACTAAGACAAAACTTGACATGATTCAAAAAGGAAAATACTCAAACATATGATAGGCAAAAGAATTAAAACAGCAAGCAAACTCAAAATACGCCTAAAACAGAAACTTAAATTGCAAGAAAATAAAAGAGCTCTTGAAATAAAGTGCTGCACAACTCAACAATTAAACAAGAACACACCTAAACTCATGATACCACATGATGTGATTCCACTAGCACAATTAGAATGATTCTTGACATTCTTAGGAATCATCTTGAGTTGGTTATGAGATAGGCACTTTATCATAGAAATGGATCAAGGTTCTATGAACAAGAACTCACCAAAACTAGTGCCAAAACACAAACTCATATAGAAGTTCCAATTATAGTCAAATTGAACCGAACAAAAAGGTACAAAAGCTAAGCAAACTGAAATAGAATGCTGGAAATTAAATTGTACCGAACTAAAAGCTGGAAAATGAAGAAGAAAGATGAAGAACAGCAAGGCACAACAAAAGAACCGAAGCAACACAAATAAAACTGAAACTGCCGAACCAAAATCAACAAGGAAACAAGCTAAGACAAGGAAATAACAAAAGAAGAAAGGAAGGAGAAGAGAGTGCTCATGAAGATGGATGTATGGTTGGATGATCACGCCACTAGAAGGATGGTTACTCCTAAATGAGTGTGCTGCCGCCACTTGAGGACACCATGGATCCTTCAAGATAAGACTAGAGAAGAAGGCTCAAAAGCTCTCCAATGATCACTCAAAATTTGAGTATAGTTTCTTTTCTCTAAAATTCAAATCTGAATTTTACAAAGAGAGCACCTCTATTTATAACCTAAGGTGCTGAAATGTAAGCTACACAAATTCAAATTTCCCCCCTAAACATATTTTAGAACCGGCGCCTATTTACAAGGCATGAGGAAGGTGTGACTTCTTCATTCACTTTGGCACCTCCTATTCTACTCCTACACCTATCTACTAACACACCCCCCCTCCTAAAGGTCCTAACTAAAGCCTAAAAGATGCTATAACAAAAGAGGTTTCTAATGTTTCCCTCTAAGCACCTTCAACCAAAGAAATTACAAAAAGAGAAAATAAATGTCCCCTAGCTCCTAAAGCTTTGAACATGCTTCTTGTAAGCCTTTGAGGTGGGCTTTGACCTCCATGGGCGTCCTCCATTTGTGCCTCTACCTCTTCTTGTTCTTGTTGATTGGCCTCCATGTCCTCTTGAGCTTGATCTCCATCCTTTTGAGCCTTCTTCTCTAGTCTTATCTTGAAGGATCCATGGTGTCCTCAAGTGGCGGCAGCACACTCATCTAGGAGCAACCATCCTTCTAGTGGCATGATCATCCAACCATACATCCATCTTCATGAGCACTCTCTTCTCCTTCCTTTCTTCTTTTGTTAATTCGTTGTCTTAGCTTGTTTCCTTGTTGATTTTGGTTCGGCATTTCCAAATTTTAATTGTGTTGCTTCGGTTCTTTTGTGTTCCTTGCTATTCTTCATCTTTCTTCTTCATTTTCCAGCTTTTGGTTCGGTACATTTTAGTTTCCAGCATTCTATTTCAGTTTTCTTAGCTTTTGTTCCTTTTTGTTCGGTTCAATTTGACTATAATTGGAACTTCCATATGAGTTTGTGTTTTGGCACTAGTTTTGGTGAGTTCTTGTTCATAGAACCTTGATCCAATTCTATGATAAAGTGCCTATCTCATAACCAACTCAAGATGATTCCTAAGAATGTCAAGAATCATTCTAATTGTGCTAGTGGAATCACATCAGTAGATGAGCCTGAGACTGCCTCCCCACCAAGAGAATTCACAACACCATTCTCACAGGCGATCCTGGAGACAGCGATCCCCAACACGTTCATGGGGCTCAAGGTAACCTTCACAGGGATGGAGGATCCTGAGGCGCACCTCACTGCGTTCCACACGCAGATGATGTTGGTTGGCGGTTCTGATGCCTTAAGGTGCAAGCTCTTTATGAGCACTTTGACTGGGATGGCTATGGATTGGTTCATCAGCCTCCCAGAGGGTCACATCACGTCTTTCGCACAACTCTCACGATTATTTAGGGAGCAGTATTTAGCCAACAAGGCCTCAGCCCCAGTTTCGTATGACCTTGTCGACGTAAAGCAATACCAAGGGGAAACCCTGAAAGAGTACATAAGCCGCTTTGGGGGACAGGTGGTGAAGGTGGGTACCACAGACGAGCCCATGATCGTGTACGCATTTAGGAAGGGGGTGTGTCCTGGATCCTTTAGTAAATCGCTTAACCGCAGTCACCGAATACCTTTGCTGAAGTAAGGCGTCGAGCAGTATAACACATTGCCTCAGAAGGCGAGGCGTATGAGAAGTGCAGTACGACCAAGAGCACAGATTCGCACACAACCCGCTAGGGTCCACGAAGCTGCCACAGAGAGAAGGAACCCAGACAAAAAGCGCACCGACGAGACAAGGAAGACCCAACCTAGGGGTCGGGCAGAAGGAAGGAGAGAGGGGAATAGACCACTAAGGCACAACTTTGTGGTAAAACTCAAAGACCTCATCATTGTGCCCAACATAGCTGACAGGTTGAGGCCACTAGTGAAGTCCGACAAGATACTGGGACCTCACAAGGAATCATGGTGCGAATTTCACGAGGCATTTGGGCACCATATTAACAACTACTTGGCGCTAGGATATCAGTTGGATGAGCTTGTGAAAAAAGGTTTCTTGAAGGATTATCTTGCTGGATCCACTGTGACCCCAGACGCGGTAACGCCAGAGGAAGGTCAAGCGCACGAAGTCCCAACTCATCAAGAAGTGCACACCATCTCTGGCGGTTTTTCCAGGGGAGGACCCACTGCCTCTAAACGAAAGAAATACGTAAGGTCAGTAAATTTGGTTGCAGAAGAATTTCCGGACGACCCGTGGGAGTCAGACCTCGTTTTCACAAGAGCTGACCTGCGGGATATCGTCCCACATGACAATGACCCAGTGGTCATTTCGGTAGTCACCGCGGGAAGAAAGGTATATAGGGTCCTCGTCGACCAAGGCAGTTCTACAGACGTCATGTTTTGGTCAACCTTTAACAAGCTACAATTGTCCCCTGATCTGTTGAGACCCTATACGGGGTGCTTGTATGGATTTGCAGATAACCCAGTAGAGGTGCGTGGCTACTTGGAGCTGAGAACGACGTTCACTGATGGAGTGGCATCACACACCGGGGGCATTCAATACTTGGTGGTTAACGCCAACTCAGCTTACAACATTCGGTTAGGCAGACCCGCCTTGAACAGACTAAGGGTTGTGTCCTCCACACGCCACATGAAGATGAAGTTACCAGACCTTAGCAGCAAGGTGATAGTCATCAAGTCAGACCAGAAAGAAGCCCGAAAATGCTATGAGAATAGTTTAAAAACAAAGAGAGGCATAGTCATGGTGATTGAGCGACCACCTGTCTCAGATTCACCTACAGAATCAGAGTCGTTGGGAGAGGCGACGCTCGCGGAGTCCACGCCAGTCAAAGCCGCTTTAGGGGCGACGCCTATAGAAGACGCACATACGGAAGGAAAGAACGGCGAGGCCTCGCCAATGGAAGGAGTACACGGAAAGGCCCTGCCCGCAGATGAAGTACCAAGGATTGTATGGGCTTACCACACCACGCTTCAATCCTCCACCATGGAGACGCCCTTCGACTTAGTATATGGATTGGACGCCACGGCCCCAGTGGAGATCCGCGAGAGCTCGCCCTGTTTCCTGGGCCTAACAGATGGAGCTAGAGAAGAAGCGAAAATCAAGGTTGAAGCTGCGAAAAGAAGAGTGGAGCGCCAGCACAAGCTCTAAAGTGAAGCCGCGACAATTCCAGGTTGCTGAATCGGTCATAAGAAAGGCTCACCCTTACGAGTTGGAAAACAAGTTGTCTCCAAAGGGAACGGTTCATATAAGTTAGAGACTCTAGAAGGAGCCTCATCTCACATAGCTGGAATGCGGCGAATTTAAAGTTTTATTTCAGTTGATGTTATTCCAGTTGAAGTTTGTAAAGTGGACACTCTTTTTCCCTCCTGGGGGTTTTTTAACGACGTCACCCGAATAAAGAAAATAGAAGTTTAAAATGTTTTTGCTCTAGTTTTTTCCTTATTCTAATGTAAGATCAAAGGTTAAAGAAACAAAGACGAAAACTTGAAGCGCCACCAAGATGAGGCGTCGCCAAGATCAGTCGTCACCTAGAGGAGGTGTCGCCAAGATGAGGTGCTGCCAAGATAACGCGTCGCCAATATAAGGCGTCGTCAAGATAAGGTGTCGCCAAGAGGAGGCGTCGCTAAGATGGCGATGCCGGGATAAGGTGTTACTAGAACAGGGCGTCGCCAGCACAAGGCGTCGCTGCCAAGTACTCAAGCAAAAGTCAAGTGCAGAGCAAGATAATAGGTATGTCTAGTACAAGTTAAAATCGGGGAGCCTAGTCCTTGATCAGGGGTAAAAGGATTCCTCCGGGACGCCCCCCCCTCAAGTATGAACAACTAGCCCCGGTGCTGGATATCAGTATAAGCTAAAATTCGGGAGCCTAGTCCTTGATCAGGGGTTGAGGGATTCCTTCGGGACGCCCCCTCCTCAAGTATGAACAACTAGCCCCGGTGCCGGATATCAGTATAAGCTAAAATCCGGGAGCTTAGTCCTTGATCAGGGGTTAAGGGATTCCTTCGGGACGACCCCGCCTCAAGTATGAACAACTAGCCCCGGAGCCGGATATCAGTATAAGTTAAAATCCGGAAGCCTAGTCCTTGATCAGGGGTTAAGGGATTCCTTCGGGACGCCCCCTCCTCAAGTATGAACAACTAGCCCCGGTGCCTTATATCAGTATAAGTTGAAAATCCGGGAGCCTAGTCCTTGATCAGGGGTTAAGGGATTCCTTCGAGACGCCTCCTCCTCAAGTATGAACAACTAGCCCCGTAGCCGGATATCAGTATGAGTTAAAATCCGGGAGCCTAGTCATTGATTAGGGGTTAAGGGATTCCTTCAGGACGCCCCTCCTCAAGTATGAACAACTAGCCCCGGTGTCGTATATCAGTATAAGTTGAAATCCGCGTCCTTGATGAGGGGTTAAAGGATTCCTTCGGGACGCCGCCTCCTCAAGTATGAACAACTAGCCCCGGTGCCAGATGTCGGTATAAGTCAGAAACCCGGGCGCTTAGTCCTTGAGCAGGGGTTAAGGGATTCCTTCGGGACGCCCCCTCCTCGGGTATGAATAGATGGCCCCGGTATCAGACGATAAATGCAAGCTAAAATCTGGCACAGGTGAGATGAGTCCTCTTCGCCCACGAGCGACACTGAGGCACCAGAGAGGAACAAATATAGTCCTCCCTCGCCTTTGAGCGATGTTGAGGCCTTAGTAGAGACCGAATCCCTCCTTGCCTTTGGGCAATGATTAGGCAGGCGACGCCTTCATAAGAAGGATTCCTCGCAGATGGAAGGGCCAAGCAGAATTCTGAGTGAAAGGATCAGGAGAAGGGTATACATCGCGACTCAGAGGCGGAAGGTAAGAGAAGAGATTACGCGCTACCTACAGGGTTAGAAGACAAGGCGATGAAGCGTGCATTGAAAGTGAGTACCAGCTACGCCTTTGGTATGCTAAAGAAAGCAGGAGCAGATGAAAGAGCAAGAGAAGTTAAAAGTATACAAGCGTCTGTAAAGATAAATTTCGAATGGCATGTAAATATACATAGTTAAGCGTCAGAATTACAAGTAAATAGATGCAAATTTTCAAGAAGAAAGATGGAGATCTGTCAAACGGTCGAGAGGCACGACCTTCCCATCAACAATATGGTTAAATGGGTTGCAGTTGGAGGTATCAATTCCTGGGTTTTCACAGGCGGTTTGAGCTAGGGCCTCCTGAAATCCCTCTGCAAAGGTGTCAACCATATTATCTGATCCTGCCTGTTGACCGGAGCGCTGGAGAATGCCTCGTCAAAGGATCGACGTGCGCGCCGCTTCTCACTTCCGTTCCTCCTCTGGATCTATCTCAAGAACCTGCAAAGAAACGATACGGCGCCGCTGCGGTCGATCGCACTCCGACGCTCAAGTCAGTGACGGTATCACCAAATACTAAGAACGAGAACCGTGCAAATCCTCTCTCTCTCTCTCGCAAGCGTAAAGTGTATGAACTGAACGTGCGTACCTCAGAAAGTCTGTTAAGAACTCTTATATACCTGGTGGTTTTCTCTCTCCTGGCAGTTACAGACTTGGACACGTGGCTCGCATCCAACTGTACACGTGCCATCATCTGGAGGCTCCCTGACTTGGCGCTGCTTCTACTCTTATTTTGGCTAAGTTACTTATGCATGGTACTGCCCAGTGCATAGCTAACTTAGGAGTGCGATCTCTACTGAAACTGGCGAGTTAGGGCCTTCATACACCTTCCCTGTGGTCTCGCCGGCCGCCTTCATAATCTGCTTCTCCTTCGTCTTCGGCGATGTGCTTATTCTAGCGATCTCCGACTGCCTGGTCGCCTGAGTCTACATCTGGCGACTTCATCTTCAACCTGGCGATCGCCTATTCTGGTAAACTGGGAATCGGAACACGCCAACTTAACAATCGGCGACCACACGTGCCTCCCGACTTCCTTCCTATCTACCAACCTGGCGCCTTGTCAACACGCCTACACTGTAGCAGGATGCCACGTCATCACACTTGTCCACCAGGGCGGTACATTATCAATGAGTTTCTTTCTGGCTTTCTCCAGTTTTTCAATGGTGGAGTCCCGAGTCTTCTTCTCCTCAATAAGCTCCTTGTTGGCCTGCTCCAGCTCTTCGATTGTGGAGTCTCCGGAAGCTAACTGCTTCTCGAGAACTTCCTTCTCCACCTGGAGCTTGTCCAGTTCAGCTTGGAACTTACCATGCTCAGATTGGAGAAGATTGAGCACTTCCATTTTTGCAGTTAGCTCCCCTTCGGCCTTTTCCAGCATTTGCTTCTGCTGGGCCTCAGAAGCCCGCATCGCCACTTCAAGAGCAACGATTTTGGATTTAAGGGATGCCACCTGAGCAAGGAACTCTGCGCCAGCTTGCCCTGCGTCGTGTAGACGTTTGCAGGGTTCTGCGTTATGTTCCCCAGTACTTCTTAGAGAGGCCTTGTAGACTTCTTCTTGGCATGCCCAGCCTTGGGATAGGCTCTCCTTCTCCTCCTTCAGGGTAGCCACTTCCTGTTGAAGGGCTTGGAGAGCGCTTGTCTCTTTAGTTTTGGCCCTGGCCTGAGCACGCCAATCAAGGGCAATGGCCAAGAAGGCCCCCAAATAATAAGGCATGCCTTCTCTCCTTTCGCTGGGGGAGCCTCCCGGCGATAACCCCCCATTGAACCCCCTCATCAGTTGAATAATTGGAGGGGGAATAGCGATGATTTCCGGGCTGGCGGGGGCGGATGCAGAAGCAGCAGGTGCCTCAGTTGGTGGTGGAGGCGGCGACGACTCAGTTCCGACGTCCCTTTCTTGGACTGTTGGCGGTGGCGGTGGGGATGTGGCACAAGGTGGACTATCCCTAAAAGACCCACCACCATGGGGGGAAGTGGTTGGTGGGGTGAAGGCCCTAGCAACCCTCGTCCTCTTGAAGACTAGCCCTTCACCGGAGTCTTCATCATCAGACGGTATCTCCAGCACCCTTTTTCCTTTGTCTCGGGGGGCTGGAGCAGGGGATGAAGCCACAGCTAGGGGAACTGCGGCGATGGGCGGAGGCGAGTTTGGTGTTAGCAACGTATGGGGACTTTGTGGTGGTGAAGATGGACCTAGTGGGGTTTCGGAAGAGGTCGGTGTTTGAAAGGTCGATGGAGAAGGAAGGTTTGGTTCGGAGGTGGGAGTATTGGAGACACCAGCCTTTGTGGGCGTTGCAGCGGGACGTGCTCTCAAGGACCTGGCCAGCTCCGTCCTTGTTGCTGAATCCATCACTGACGCTACACTAGATAAATTAGAGAACATAGATTAGAGCCAATGCCAAGTCAAGCAGGAAGCACCGGACACACAGCTAAACACAGAAATTTGGAGTTAGGACTTGAGCTCAAGATCAATTACAGAGTGTCAACTCCGCCATTGGCGCAGATTTGCAGATCAACAATACATGCAGATAAATGAAAATTAAAGTAGATAAACAGGACACTCAGTAATAAAGGAAGCATGTTGAGAAGACAATCATCATACGCATGGACCGGCGAAAGCATAGTTAAAAAGGGAAAGAGCAAAGATGATGAGAGTCAAGTAAAGGAGGTTTTTATTAATGAAGGAAGAGGCAATTCACCATCACACTTGAAGTTCTTCCTTCTAGTCATCTCAAAATTAAAAGAAGACATAAAATAAAGAGAGGCCCAAGCCCAAGCCCAAGCCCAAGTCCATCCTATGAAGGGCAAGGCCAAGTTTTAAATAATAAAGAATATTGTTTGAAGGTGCATAGAGGGAAACATTAGAAACCTCTATTGTTAAAACATATTTTAGTCTTTAGTTAGGAGTCTTAGGGGGGGTGTGTTAGTAGATAGGTGTAGGAGTAGAAAAGGAGGTGCCAAAGTGAAGGAAGAGGTCACACCTTCCTCATGCTTTGTTTTAGGTGCCAATTCTAGAAGCTTTTTAGGAGGGAGTTTTTGAATTTATGTAGCTTACATTTCAACACCTTAGGCTATAAATAGAGGTGCTCTCTTTGTAAATTTCAGATTGGAATTTATCTAAAGAAACTATACTCAAAATTGGAGTGAGCATTGGAGAGCTTTTGAGCCTTCTTCTCTAGTCTTATCTTGAAGGATCCATGGTGTCTTCAAGCACTCTCATCTAGGAGCAACCACACTTCTAGTGGCGAGATCATCCATCATTCATCCATCTTCATGAGCAATTCTCTTCTCCTTCCTTTCTTCTTTGTTAATTCCTTGTCTTAGCTTGTTGTCTTGTTGTTTTGGTTCGGCTATTCTTGTTTTCCAGCACCTTTTTTCTGTTCTTTGCCTTTTAATTTCACTTTGTTCGGTTCAGTTTTCTTATCATCCTTTTTTGTTCGGTGTGTTTTAATTTTACCTCTCTTTGTTGATTCAATTTGACAATATGTGGAACATCCAAATGAGTTTGGGATTTGGTACTAGTTTTTGGTGAGTTCTTGTCTTAGAACAATGATCCAACTCTAAGAAAAGTGCCTCAATAATGTCCAGCTCAAGGTGATTCCTAAGAATGTCAAGAATCATTCTCTATATGGCTAGTGGAATCACATCATGCGGTATCATGAGCCTTAGGTTCTTCTTGTTTAATTGTTGAGTTGTGTGCACTTTAATTTCAAGAGCTCTTTAATTTTTCTTGCAATTTAAGTTTCTGTTTTAGGTATTAATTGAGTTTTCTTGCTGTTTTTTCTTTTGTTACACCAAGTGCTTGTGAAAAGGTTTATGGAACTCATTATTCATATGAGTATGGTTGCTCTTTTGGAATGGCATTCTCCTTCCTAGAGTTTACCTTAAGCTTCCTTTCACTTGTTATTTTTTTCATATCTCTTTTAATTTTGTAATCATGTCAAGTTTTGTCTTAGTCATGTTATTCCATAATTGTCATTACTTCTAGTAGTACTTTTATTGTTTTTGATTGTTTCTTGCTTTAGTGTCATAATTTTCTAAATTGATATTGATCCTTTGTGCATTTTCTTTTTAGAATTGAGTTCTGTACCGTCCCGTATCAGGGCGTTGACTAAGTCAAGGTCAAAGTCAACAACTGGAAAGTCAAAGTCA
The DNA here is from genome assembly GCF_051622355.1 of Phaseolus vulgaris. Lineage (NCBI taxonomy): Eukaryota > Viridiplantae > Streptophyta > Magnoliopsida > Fabales > Fabaceae > Phaseolus > Phaseolus vulgaris. The sequence goes on along the minus strand of NC_143504.1, from coordinate 29,987,079 downwards.
GCTCGAGGTGTCGCCCAGATGTAGAGACGCCAAGAGGAAGCGTCGCCAAGGCAGGACAAGACGTCGCTAAGGCAAGGCGTCGCCTAAGCGAAGGCGTCGCCTAGAGGAAGGCGTCGCCTAGGTGAAGGCGTCGCCTAGGTGAAGGCGTCGCCCAGGTGAGGGCGTCGCCAGATTAAACAGTGTAAAAGCAAGGCAATCACGGTGTGGTTCCCTGATACCCATGGGTAGGAAAGACCATGGAGGGAGCGACGTCGTGGGAAAGCCTCAGGTCCCGATATCTCGGGAAAGTGATAAAGAGAAGGAAAAGGTGGCTCCAAGGCCATAGTAATAGTACCAGTGAAGGGCAGCCTGACTCGCGAAGTACCCCTGCCGCCCCAGAGACGCCTTCGGGACAGATACGACCCAAGAGGAAGGTCACGCCCAGGATAACCGGGTGCAGGGTGTGAGAGGAAGGCAGATACGCTCTCAGAGTAAGTGGCTAGATACTTGGGGGCATGAGTTGGCACCCAAAAAGCCACCCCTAGCGCAGTAGCACTCCCAAGCAGGAGGACCCACACGTAGAAACGTCCCCAGATGGGCAGAAACGCCCCCAGATGGGGTCAAGGCGTCGTGAGGCCCTCCACGTATATGACAGCATGCCGGAATAGAAACACCCTCTAGTCAGGTGCCAGGTAATTAAAGATATTCAATACAGTTTCCCTTTTTGGCATTCAGGTACTATTATGGCTCCCAAGCGTTTCAACGTCTTAAATGCGCTACGTTTCATAATTAAGCGCTTTAATGAGCGCGTTACGTTTGAGTTTAAAAGCGCTTTAAGGCGCTTTAAATGCTGGGGGCAGTTTAAATAGCGTTGAGAATGTCGGAAAAAGGGTTGGAACCTTTGGCAAATTTACGAGAGACTCTCTGGTTGCTTGCCCGTGCTTTAGGATTACGTACAAGTGACTGGAGAATATTTTTGCCTGAAGGAGACAACACACACACATATACACAGTTCTTTTACCACCCTTCAGAGTGCTACACGCGGTGCTCAGAGACGTGGGTGGACAGTTTTTTGGTGTTTCTTGCTAGCTCACTTGAGCGTCGGAGTGCAAACGGCCGCTAAGGCGCCTCTTTGTCCTCTTTTTTGCAGGAATTTGCAGGCAATTAGTGGGAAGGAGATCTTAGCTGACGATTGAGGCCACGCACGAAGACGTCCCGGTCAACCGGACGGAACATTTGGCGCCCACCGTGGGGCCGATATAAAACATCAGTCCCATCACAAGTTCGAGAAAATCTACCAGGTCACAGTAGTGCTGAAGGAGGTTGGAGTGACAATGGCCCCCACCAGACGAAGATCAGCGCGCGCAGTCCCAGCAGACCTATCCATGCAGCAGGTCCTGGAAATAATGAGGGGGCTGCAGCAGGACATGGCGGATTCGAAGATGGAGCAGGAGCGCATGCAGGCAGATCTTGACGCCTCGCATGAGCGCAACGAAGAGCTCCACCGTGTGAATGAGGAGTTGCGCCAGGGCCTGAGAAACGATAGGAGGCGGCCTGAGCATGACGAGATGGAGAACCATTCCCCACCAAGGGAGTTTTCCACTCCGTTCTCGCAGGAGATCCTAGACGCAGCAATCCCGAACACGTTCGCGGGACCCAAGGTAATCTTCACTGGGATGGAGGACCTAGAGACGCACCTCGCGGCATTCCACACGCAGATGGTCCTGATAGGCGGTTCTGATGCCGCCAAGTGCAAGCTCTTCATGAGCACCCTGACCGGGATGGTTATGGACTGGTTCATTAGCCTCCCCGAGGGCCATATCACATCTTTCCGCCAGTTGTCGCGGTTATTCAGAGAACAGTATTTGGCCAACAAGGCCCCGCCGCCGGTCTCCTACGACCTGTTTGACGTGAAGCAGTATTAGGGGGAGACCCTGAAAGAGTATATCAATCGCTTCGGGGCCCAGGTCGTGAAGGTTGGTACAACAGAGGAGCCTATGATCGTGTACGCATTTGTGAAAGGCGTATGCCCAGGCCCCTTTGGAGAATCTATTATCCGCAATCGCCCTAGGACTTTCGCAGAATTACGGCGTAGGGCGGTGGAGCATATCGCTTCGGAAGGGGAGGTATGTGTGAAGCGCACCAGTACCGTGCCCTCACGCCCGAGGGGACCGGCGCGAGCTCAACCCGTCAGAGTCAATGAGACCACGACGGGGAGAAAAAAGCCAGAGGCGAGACGCCCCTACGAGGCCAGAAAGCCCCAGCCTCGGGGCCCCGCAGGAGGCGAACGCCCCACCAGAGAAAGAGCAAGACCGGCGAGGTACAACTTCGTAGTTGAGTTGAAGGATTTGATCGCCGTGCCCAACATAGCCGAGAGGCTGAGGCGACCGGCGAAGACCGACAAGGTGTTAGGGCCCCGTAAAGACTCTTGGTGCGAATTTCACGAGGCTTTCGGGCACCAAATTGATAATTGCCTGTCGTTGGGCTACCAGCTAGATGAGCTGGTGAGGACTGGGTTTTTGAAAGATTATGTTGCAGAGTCCACCACGACCGCCACCCTGCCGTCGCCGGCGGATGAGCCAGCACACGAGATGCCTGTGCTTGGCGAGGTCCACACCATTGCTGGAGGTTTTTCCGGCGGAGGACCCACCGCCTCCCAGCGGAAGAAATACGCGAGGGGGGTGAATTCAATCGAAGAGAGGCTCTCGGGGGAGCCCTGGGAGTCAGATATTGTGTTCACAAGAAGGGATCTCCGAGATGTGGTGCCCCATGACAACGACCCCGTTGTCATCTCGGTCGTCACGGCTGGAAGGAAGGTCCACCGAGTGCTTGTTGATCAAGGAAGCTCGGCAGACGTCATGTTTCTGTCGACTTTTAATAAGTTACGGCTGTCCCCCGATCTGCTGAGTCCCTATACGGGATGTTTGTATGGGTTCGGGGATAACCAGATAGAGGTCCGGGGGTACCTGGAGTTGAGGACTACATTCACAGACGGAGAGGCCTCCCGAACAGAGAGCATTCGGTACCTCGTCATGAACGCCAATTCTGCCTATAATATTTTGCTGGGCAGACCGGCGTTAAACCGTCTGAGTGCAATATCCTCCACCCGACACATGAAGATGAAGCTACCGGACCTCAGTGGCCGGGTGATAGTCATCAGATCAGACCAAGAGGAGGCAAGAAAATGCTACGAAAACAGCCTGAAGACGAAGAGAGGCGTTTTCATGGTGTATGAACGTTCGCCGAGCGCGGACGCAACGATGATCGAGGCGACGCCCGCTGGGCAGACCCTCGAAGAGGCCATAGCAGAAAGGGCGATGCCCGAAGCAGATGTGCCAATGGAGGAAGCACACGTGGAAGAGGCGGCGCCCGTAGAAGAAGCGGCGCCCGCCGATGATGATAATAGGGAGCAACCCGCGACCAACATCCTAGAAAGGGAGATTGGCGGCAAAGCTTTCAAGTTAGGAAGCTCACTAAGTCCAGAAGAACGGGAAGGGGTGGCGGAAGTGATTTCGCGCCACCTGCATGCCTTCGCGTGGTCCGCCTCGGACATGCCGGGCATCGACCCCGATTTCCTGTGCCACCACCTCAGCATGGACGCCACGGTTCGCCCCGTGCGTCAGAGAAGGAGGAAATTCAATTAGGAGCGACAGCAGGTGGTGAAAGACGAAACGCAGAAGCTGCTGAGCGCTGGCCACATTAGGGAGATTCAGTACCCTGAGTGGCTCGCCAACGTCGTTTTGGTGAAGAAGGCAAACGGAAAATGGAGGATGTGCGTTGACTTCACGGACCTGAATAAGGCGTGCCCAAAGGATTCCTATCCGCTGCCCAGCATCGACGCCCTAGTGGACAGCGCGTCTGGCAGCAAAGTGTTAAGCTTCCTGGACGCCTTCTCAGGTTATAACCAAATCAAGATGCACCCCAGGGACGAGAGCAAAACTGCGTTCATGACTGAAACATGCAGTTATTGCTATAAGGTGATGCCCTTCGGGCTCAAAAATGCGGGCGCCACGTACCAGAGGTTAATGGACAAGGTCCTGGCGCCAATGCTCGGGAGGAATGTATACGCCTACGTAGACGACATGGTGGTGGCGTCGCAGAACAGGATGCAGCACATGGCAGACTTGGAGGAATTGTTCAACACAATATCCAAATACCGCCTCAAGTTGAACCCCGAGAAGTGTGTTTTTGGGGTAGAGGCCGGTAAATTCTTGGGTTTTCTGCTCACCGAGAGGGGGATAGAGGCGAACCCCGACAAATGTGCGGCTATTATTCCCATGCGGAGTCCGACATCGGTAAAGGAGGTTCAACAGTTGACAGGGCGGATGGCGGCGCTCTCGAGGTTTGTTTCCGCCGGAGGAGAAAAGGGGCACCCGTACTTCCAGTGCCTCAAGAGAAACAGTCGCTTTGCATGGACTGAGGAATGCGAAGCGGCTTTCGTTAAACTGAAGGAGTACCTGGCGACGCCTCCGGTTCTCTGCAAACCGGTAACGGGCGTGCCCCTCCGTTTGTATTTTACTGTAACAGATAGGGCCATCAGTTCTGTGTTGGTACAAGAGCAGGACCAGAGTCAGAAGCCCATCTACTTTGTAAGCAAAGCCTTACAGGGAGCCGAGACAAGGTACCAGGCGCTGGAGAAGGCGGCGCTGGCGGTAGTGTTCTCGGCTAGGAGGCTCCGTCATTACTTTCACAGTTTCACGGTGGTGGTAATGACCAACCTCCCCATACAGAAGGTGCTGCAGAAGCACGATGTGGCAGGAAGAATGGTACGCTGGGCTGTGGAACTGTCGGAATTCGACATACAGTACGAACCTAGAGGATCCATTAAAGGGCAGGTGTACGCGGATTTTGTAGCAGAACTTTCGCCCGGAGGTGAGCAAGAAGTGGAAGCGGGTTCACAGTGGCTGCTCTCGGTTGATGGTTCCTCAAACCAGCAAGGGAGTGGTGCGGGAATAGTGCTGGAAGGACCCGACGGCATACTGATCGAGCAGGCCTTGCGTTTTGCCTTCAAGGCAAGTAACAACCAAGCAGAATATGAAGCCTTGATTGCAGGAATGCTCTTGGCCAAGGAGATGGGCGCACAGAACCTCCTGGTGAAGAGCGACTCCCAGTTGGTCACAGGGCAGGTGTCGGGTGGGTTCCAGGCGAAGGACCCACAGATGGCGGCGTATCTCAAATACGTCCAGTTGTTGAGAGGGGCGTTCAACGCTCTTGAGTTGATACACGTCCCGAGGGAGCAAAATGCCAGAGCTGACCTGCTCGCAAAGCTGGCCAGCTCAGGCAAGGGGGGTAGACAGAGGACAGTGATCCAGGAGACCCTCAAAGCTCCGCGTCGATTCGTGGAAGACAACAGGGTGGATGTCCTCCAGATTTATGCATCAAGGGGAAGGCCGAGAAGTCATTCCTCATTAACCCAAGATACGCAGAGGGCGCCCCGCATCAGTATATACGCGGGTGTAGGCAATGCCAAAAGCACGCCGACTGGCACAAGGCGCCGCCTGAAGAGTTGCGGTCCATATACAGCCCGTGGCCTTTCCACACGTGGGGAATTGACATCCTGGGCCCTTTCCCACTAGCAATCAGGCAGATGAAGTATCTGATCGTCGCCATAGAATACTTCACTAAGTGGATAGAGGCAGAGCCCGTGGCACAAATCACTGCGCATAAGGTACAGCATTTTGTGTGGAGAAACATCGTGTGTCGCTTTGGCGTACCCAGGCGCCTGATATCTGACAACGGGACCCAGTTCGCCAGTCAGCAGTTGAGAAATCTGTGTGCTGAAGTGGGAATCAAGCAAGTGTTCGCGTCGGTTGAACACCCCCAGACCAATGGACAAGTAGAGTCAGCAAACAGAGTTCTGCTGAGGGGGTTAAAAAGAAGGTTAGAGAAGGCCAAAGGGGCGTGGGCGGAAGAGGTGCCAAGGATTGTATGGGCATACCACACCACGCCCCAATCCTCTACTATGGAGACGCCTTTCAGTTTGGTGTACGGGTCGGACGCGATGATTCCAGTAGAAATACACGAAAGCTCACCGCGTTTTCAAAACTTTGTGGTGGAGGAATCTAATGAGGAGAGGCGGGTAAACCTGGATCTGCTAGAAGAGGCCAGGGAAGAAGCTAGAATAAAAGCTGAAGCGATGAAGAGAAGAGTGGAGCGGCAATATAGCTCTAAAGTAAAGCCACGACAGTTTCAGGTGGGCGACCTGGTGATGAGGAAAGCTCACCCTTACGAGCTGGAGAATAAGCTGTCTCCCAAGTGGACCGGGCCCTTCAGAGTTACTAAGGCCAAGGGCAACGGTTCGTACAACCTGGAGACTTTAGATGGAGGCCCTATCCCGCGCAGTTGGAATGCAGCCAACTTAAAATTTTATTTTAGTTGATCTATGTAAGCAACATGTAACAGTTTAGTTGAAGGGGACGCTCTTTTTCCCTTTCGGGGGTTTTTTAATGAGGTCACCCTAATAAATGGAAAAACCAGTTGAGAAAAAGAAGTGCTTTGGTTTTCAGCCATTATTTTCCTTGTTAGAAGTAATGTGATGCGCCGCCCAGGCCATGGCGTCGCCAGCGAAGAAGGCGTCGCTTGGGTCTTGGCGTCGCCCAGAAAGAAGGCGTCGCCCAAGTAAAAGCATGCATCGTTGGCAGAACGAGACGAAAGGAAGTTGCGCGGTATATGAGGCATATGAAAAGTAAAGTGGCGTTGTAAAGAATTATGATATTGAAAAATTGTTGTTACAAGCAAAGTTCAGTACAAAATGCAAAAACACAAACAGGCCACTTCTCAGCGCTCATCAGAGTCATCACTGGAGGAAGGCGAAGCCCCTTTCCCAGCCTGCAGCGCTCGAGTAAGTCGTGTTCTCTTTTCTTGGCTTATTTTCGAACCTGCACAAGGGGAAAAGATGTGTTAGAGACACCATGAAGAAAGACAGGCACAGTTAGAAAGTAACGAAGGCCGAAGTTTCCTAAGGCAGTGCTTCTTACTTATGTACTTCTCAAGAGTCCTAGCATTGAACTCCAAGCTGATCACCGTAGCGGAGTCAAAACCTCCCGCCTCAGCAAGAATCCGGCAAGCTATTTGATCACTTGGAGCCAGATTCTTGTGGGGTTTGGCTTTGAGGGCCTTTTCCTCTCTCACCCAGTACAGCGGAAACCCATCAAGGGCGTCGGGAACAAGATCAGTACAGCAGATCTTGAAGAACCGGCCTTTCCACCCCGTGAACGAGCTTTGGAAGGGTGTGAAGAGAACTCTTTCGGGAACATTGCTGAGAGTTACCCAGAGGTTGTGTCTCTGTCTCTTCACCTCAAAATAGTGAAGAAAGAGGTCAACCGAGGGTGCACAACCCAGAAACCCAAAGAGGACATCGAAGGCTTTGACAAAGGCCCAGTTGTTGGGATATAACTGGGCTGGAGCCACGCTGATCTCCGTCAGCAGTTCCTTCTCGAACCGGGAGAAGGGTAAGCGCACCCCGATGGTCTTGAACACCACCTGGTAAAAGTAAAAGAAAGGGACCCCGTCGTTCGCTCGTCCGTCTCCACACACTGGCTCCCCCAGAGTGCAAGGGAGCACAGCGATGTCGTCATCGTGCCTCCTCGCGAAGGCCCGATGGTCGTAAGAACACAACTCCCCTTTGTGTTCCCGTACGGCCCTAGTGGAGAGCAAGCATGAACACTCATCAAGAAGTTCACTCGAGGCCCAAGGGTACAAGTCTTTGGGACGGACCCTGGAGGAAGCATCGTGAGAAGACATTCTTTAACAAGATCAAGATGGCTGGAAATGCGAGAGTTGAGCGAGGGGAGCAGTTAGAACAGCCCTTCGACAGAGAAGAAAGGGTGCAAGAAGAAAGAACGCAAGTAGGTTATGAAGAGTGAGAAAATGGTGAAGATAGTTCCAGAGTTTGAAGAGTTAAATAAAGCGGTTAGAGCGCCAAACGACGCGAACGGATGCACCGTGCGATTGATACACGTGGCAAAAGGTGAAAGGATGACGCTGGCACCACTGGTTTAAATCAGAAAACGTCGTATCAGCAGAATATCCAGTGGTACGATGCGCCGTCGAAAATGAGCCAGGGGTACAGCAGGAGTCAGAAAATGAAATGACTAGATACCCCACCGACCATGTAAGCAGCGCCATGTGGATCAAGTCGAATGACAGAAGGTCCCATCAGCTGTACAAGGAGCGCCACGTGGATGGCACAGGCAAAGCCTTGGGCTCTTCGCTGTTATCAGGCGTTGACCAAGGCAAGAATTAAAGTCAATGTCAAAGTAAAGGTAACGCCCGAGGCGTTGCCAGGAAAGACGTAAAGGGCGACGACAGACGAGAAGTCGCGGGCGTCGCCAACCCAGATACCGACTGGCGTTACCTCCCCGATACCCACAGGTAGGAAAGACTGAGGAGGGAGAAGAAATCAGAGAAAGGCAAAGTTAGTTGCAGGCGTCGCCTCCCCGATACCCACAGGTAGGAAAGACTGTGAAGGGAGACGAGACCGTCAAACGCCAGCGAGTCACTGGCAGGGTGTTCCCCGATACCTATGGGCAGGAAAGACCATGGAGGGAACAAAAACCCCACAGCACTCAGCGTTTTAGACACCCGGGGACGATACGGTGCTGCTTTGGCAGGCCTCTCCTTAGGCGTGGGCGCCGAGTGTTAAAAGATCAAAGAAAGAGCCTTTCGGTATCAGAGTCGTCCCGTGGACGATACGGCGCCACTTAGTGAGCCTCTCCATGGGCGTAAGGGTTGGCGAGCGACCTTACCCCATCATACCAAACCGCCCAACGAAGTGTGAGAAACGGGCAGAATACAGATAAAATAAGTAAAGCGTATGAAGGGAAAAGATGAGAACGAGATCGCATAGGCGGAGTCGTATGTGAAAAAGAAATAAGGACAACCATGCGAATGTCCCGAATCAGTAACAAGAGTGTGGATAGTTCAAAGAATTACAAGTTTTTGGCAGATGAAATTAAAAAGCGAAGGTAAAGAATGAAGAGTTAAGCTTGAAGAGGAAGGTGGCGGATGAGGGGCAGCAGTTCAGTCGTTCAAATCCATGGGCACGACCTTCCCGTCGACTACGTGGTGTGTGGGGTCGCAGTTTGAAAGGTTGACGCCGGGATTCTCGCAGGACGCCTGGGACAGGGCTTCTTGGAACCCCTCCTCGAAGGTGCCCGCCATCTCCTGGATAAGGGACTTTTTCTCCTTCTCCAGCTCCTCAATGGCGGCGTCTCCGGAGGCCACCTGCTTCTCCAGAGCCTCTTTCTCCACACGAAGCCGGCTAACCTCGACCTGCAGTTCGTCGTAGTCAACTCGGAGAAGGTCCATAGCTTTGGCCTGCGTGGCCATTTCCTCCTCTATCCGTTCCACCTTGGCAGTTTGTTCACAGCAGCGGTCCTTCAGGTCCTTTTGGGTTTCCGCGTCTGCTTTGACCAATTCCTGAAGACCCGCTACCTGTACTTGGAGAGCAACTTCACGAGCGTAGAAGTCAGCCTGGAGCTCCAAGGCCTCTGCCAATTTCCTCTCAGCTTCTGCCCTGGACTCTTGTGCTTGTTTCAGAAAGGAACAATAAGCCTCGTTCTGGCGTCCCAGGGCCTTCATCTCCTCCTCCAGGGTGGTTGCTTTCGTTTCCAAGGCCTGGAGGGTTTGGGTTTGCAAGACAGCGTTTCTGGCCTGGGAGTGCCATTCAAGAGCCACCGCCAAGAAGGCCCCCAAATAGAAAGGCATACCTTCCCTCCTGTCGGTACCTTCCGGCATAGTCCCGCCACTGAAACCCCTCATCAGATGCATGATTGGAGGGGGGATGGCAATGAAGTCGGGGGCGGCAGCGTCGGGAGCCGGGGAAGCAGTGTTTCTGGCGGCGGCAGAGGCGGCGCAGATTCAGCACCTTCGCCCCTTTCCTCTTGGAGAATCATAGGAGGGAGTGAGGTTGCGCTTGGAGGGTTGTCCATAAAGGGGTTCCCTCCCTGTGGCGGCGTCTCTACCAAAAGAGGAACCCGCGCGGATTTTCTCCTCCTGAAGGGTGCCACGCCTTCTGATTCCTCATCATCTGACAGAATCTCCAAAACCCTTTTTCCTTTGTCAAGGGGGGTTGGAGCCGGTGACGAGGCCGCAGCTAGGGGCACAGCGGCGATAGGCGAAGGAGAGTTGGGAGTTGGAAGCACGTCGGAGCCAGGTGGAGACGTCGGAGATGGGCTAGAAGCACCTTCAGCAGTGACTGGAGGCGGCGGTGTCGGAGCCGGCGGGAGAATCGGATTGGCAGCAGGGCTGGAGGAGGCGCCTGCCTTGGCGGCACGAGCCTCCTTCAGTGCTTTCGCCAACATTATTCTTTTGGAAGTACCCATCACCGATCCTACATCAAGACAGGCCAAACAACAAGGATTAGCACTGGAGCGGTTATGTGGATTCACAATACAGGAAGAGATGCGAAATGCAAGTGACATTGTGCAGTGAAAAACGGTAATGCAGATAACTATAGCAACTAATGCATCATAAATCGCCAAGAACAGATACCGAAGTATGTAGAAAGCCCATGGGCATTGAATTCGTTCGCGATGAGCTTGGCGGTATCAAAGATTATTCCCAATCCCGCCAAGGCTTTGCATATATCCCGGTCGGGCGGGGCAAGTTCGTCCAGAGCCAAGGGCTTCATAGTTATGGGCTTGTCTGTCCAGTATAGGGGAAAGCCCTCTAGAATAGTAGGATCGCGCTTGGTCGCGCGTACCTTGAAAAATTTCCCCTTCCAGCTTTTGAACGAATTCTGGAAGAGCGTCAGGATGATGCGCCCGGCGATGCCAGAAAAGCTCATCCAGAGACTTTTCCCTTGTTTCTTTACCTCGAAGAAGTGAAGAAAAACGTCCACAGAGGAGGGAACTCCTAGGTAGCCGCAGAGAATTTGGAACCCCCTCACGAAAGCCCAACTGTTGGGATGGAGTTGGGCGGGAGCAGTGTTTATCTCTGTCAATAGCTCTTTTTCGAAGGGAGTTAGGGGCAGACGCAGGCCCACCCTTTTCAACACCATCTGGTAGAGGAAGAAGAAAGCGCATCCCCCAGTATCCCGTGAGTCCGCGCAAACGGGTATCCCAGGTCGCACTCGGCTTACCAGGACTTGGGAGTCATGACTCTTGTGGAAAGCATTGAAATTATAGAGGGCAGGGTCTCCCCTGTGGGCCTCCACGTCCTCAACGGAGTTCAGGAGAGAACATTCGTCCAGAAGTTCGTCGGGGGCCCAGTCATATTCGTCCTTATAATGAGACTTGGGGAGCGGGGGAGGCGCGGTGGTCTTGGTTTTTGCCATCAACACCAATGCTGAAGATCAAAAGATAAAGAAAGGGTTCAGAGAAAAGGGGTTTGGAGAGAAGAAAAGGGGAAAATGGAAGAACCCTAGGAGCGCCCTACCCGCAAAAGAACGAAGGGAAACAAGAGGAATAACGAAGCATACAAGCAACATCCAGAGAAATGCGGTAATATGGACAGTCCCAGGCAGTTCATACAGTAAAGAGAATCATCAAGGAGGGAAAAACCGTACCTTTGGAGGCAGTAGGAGAGCGCAGGAAGGAGAGAATCGCGATTGCAGAGAAAGGGGTTTTGAAGGCGATGAACAATGCGGAATTGCAGAGTGAATGAATGTAACAGTAGAGTGAGCGCGGGGTTTGGGGTAACTTAAACGTTACATTTCGTAATCCAAGAGGCGCAAATTGAGGGCCGCAGGATCGAGCCACGCGTCAGAAGGTCGACTGCCCAGGGGAAGCGCAAAGGTCTCTAAAGGAGGGCCACGCGATGGGCCACGTGGCGCGCGATAAAGGGTAGCCCAAAAGGTGTAATCATCCCCATTGCAGGGAATGTCCAATCGGTCATTAAGAATACCCCTGTGGTTCAGATAATGTCGCGTCAGTAATTCGAAAATTTGCTGAGTCAGCAGAGAATGACACGTCATCAAGAAAGCACGTGGATGGCGGGGGCAAGGCTTTAGTCTTTGCGCTGAAGACAAGTCTTCGGCTTAAGACTGGGGGGCTTGTGTACCGTCCCGTATCAGGGCGTTGACTAAGTCAAGGTCAAAGTCAACAACTGGAAAGTCAAAGTCAGCTCGAGGTGTCGCCCAGATGTAGAGACGCCAAGAGGAAGCGTCGCCAAGGCAGGACAAGACGTCGCTAAGGCAAGGCGTCGCCTAGAGGAAGGCGTCGCCTAGGTGAAGGCGTCGCCTAGGTGAAGGCGTCGCCCAGGTGAGAGCGTCGCCAGATTAAACAGTGTAAAAGCAAGGCAATCACGGTGTGGTTCCCCGATACCCATGGGTAGGAAAGACCATGGAGGGAGCGACGTCGTGGGAAAGCCTCAGGTCCCGATATCTCGGGAAAGTGATAAAGAGAAGGAAAAGGTGGCTCCAAGGCCATAGTAATAGTACCAGTGAAGGGCAGCCTGACTCGCGAAGTACCCCTGTCGCCCCAGAGACGCCTTCGGGACAGATACGACCCAAGAGGAAGGTCACGCCCAGGATAACCGGGTGCAGGGTGTGAGAGGAAGGCAGATACGCTCTCAGAGTAAGTGGCTAGATACTTGGGGGCATGAGTTGGCACCCAAAAAGCCACCCCTAGCGCAGTAGCACTCCCAAGCAGGAGGACCCACACGTAGAAACGTCCCCAGATGGGCAGAAACGCCCCCAGATGGGGTCAAGGCGTCGTGAGGCCCTCCACGTATATGACAGCATGCCGGAATAGAAACACCCTCTAGTCAGGTGCCAGGTAATTAAAGATATTCAATACAGTTTCCCTTTTTGGCATTCAGGTACTATTATGGCTCCCAAGCGTTTCAACGTCTTAAATGCGCTACGTTTCATAATTAAGCGCTTTAATGAGCGCGTTACGTTTGAGTTTAAAAGCGCTTTAAGGCGCTTTAAATGCTGGGGGCAGTTTAAATAGCGTTGAGAATGTCGGAAAAAGGGTTGGAACCTTTGGCAAATTTACGAGAGACTCTCTGGTTGCTTGCCCGTGCTTTAGGATTACGTACAAGTGACTGGAGAATATTTTTGCCTGAAGGAGACAACACACACACATATACACAGTTCTTTTACCACCCTTCAGAGTGCTACACGCGGTGCTCAAAGACGTGGGTGGACAGTTTTTTGGTGTTTCTTGCTGGCTGACTTGAGCGTCGGAGTGCAAACGGCCGCTAGGGCGCCTCTTTGTCCTCTTTTTTGCAGGAATTTGCAGGCAATTAGTGGGAAGGAGATCTTAGCTGACGATTGAGGCCACGCACGAAGACGTCCCGGTCAACCGGACGGAACAAGTTCATACTTGTATTCTAGACCTATACAAGTTCCAATACATCATTTTCCATTATGTCTTTGCTAGTTCATAATTCTGTTTTTTATTCCTATTAGGATTCCTCTGTTTCTGAAAAAGAGTGCTTACTGTTTTCCTTATTGCAATTGATTTACAGACTGGAAAATTCTGAAATTCTGGATTTGTGATATTCAAAGTGTTAGAAAAGAGTAGAAAAAAGAATCATTCAAAACTTCAAAGTACACAAAAAATGATAAATAAAATAAAAAAAAGTGTACAATTCTGCCGAAAAGAATACGGTAATCTGGCAGCGATTTTAAAACATTTATCTCAATTAATTGGCTTACTGTTTTTAATTGATTCCAGTGCCATTATTGAGTTAACATCTTGAAGTTTCTGTGGTTTAAATTTCATAATCCAGTTCGCTCTACATCATTCCAGTTAAATCAGTGAATATCAAGCACAGTTTGCATTTAAAAAAAAAATTTCCAGTAGCTAATTTTTTGTTTTCTTCATCTACTCTAGTGCTTTTCCTTAAGTATTCTTTTGTGTGCCTACTTTTCTCATTGAGTTCTTTATTTTCTTGATTGTCTTTCATTCTTACTCTTTGAGTTTGTCTTACATATAGTTTTCCTTTTGCAATTACCTTTCCTTGCTTATACCTTTTCTTGTTTGTCTTTATTGTTTCATTGGTTTTGTGGTGGTTGCTTTTGAGATTGGTGTGCTTGCTTTGATATCTTTCATTTGAGGATTCCAAGGCCTCAAGATTTCTTTGAGAGTGACCTCTTTTTCTGCCTCATTTCACTTCGGCATTCTTGCTGGCCACACTCACTGTTTTTGCTAATTTTTGTTCTTTATGGCCACACTCACTGTTTTTGCTAATTTTTGTTCTTTAACTTGTTTGCTGTTTTTGTGTGTTTGCTGTTTTTTTTTATTTCCAAAATGGCTGGATTTTCAAGTGATGCATCCTACAAGCAGAATTCTCCTTCCAAAGCTTCAATCCTTGGTGAATTACATGAAGCACAAAGAACTATTAGACGCTTGGAAGAGAAATTGCAAAAGATGGAGGTGCAACAAGCTAGACCATCTCCTTCAATTCATGATGAGCATCATAGACCTTCAACAAGAGTTTCTTCCAATGATTTTGGCCGTGAAGATGAGCATAGGAGAAGGAGAACTCCTGATGTGATTCCAATAGCCATATAGAGAAAGGTTCTTGACCTTCTTAGGAATGACCTTGAGTTGGACATTGTAGAGGCACTTTTCTTAGAGTTGGATCATTGTTCTAAGACAAGAACTCACCAAAAACTAGTACCAAATCCCAAACTCATTAGGATGCTCCAATTATAGTCAAATTGAACCGATTAAAGTGAAACAAAATGCAATTGCACCGAACATATTACTTAAAGAAAGAATTGAACCGAACAAATGAGCTAGAAAAGCAAAGGAACAAGATGAATGGACAGAAATATAAAATTGCCGAACCAAAATACTCATAAAAACAGCAAGAACACCAAACCAAACTCAAGAACACAAGCTAACAAAAACAAATGAAAGAGAAGGAAGGAAGGAGAAGAGAGTGCTCATGAAGATGGAAGAATGTTGGATGATCTCGCCACTTGAAGTGTGGAATGCTCCTAGATGAGAGTGATGCCGCCACTTAAGGACTCCAATGATCCATCAAGATAAGACTAGAGAAGAAGGCTCCAAAAGCTCTCCAAAGTTCACTCAAAATTTGAGTAGAGTTTTCTTAGATTAATTCCAATCTGAATTTTACAAAGAGAGCACCTCTATTTATAGCCTAAGGTGCTGAAAATGCAAGCTAAACAATTTCAAAATTCCATCCTAAAACATTCTAGAACCGGCCCCTATTTGCAAAGCATGAGAAAGGTGTGATCCTTTCCTTCACTTTGGCACCTCCTATTCTACTCCTACACCTATCTACTAATACACCCCCCTAAAGCTCCTAACTAAAGCCTAAAAGATGCTTTAACAAAAGAGGTTTCTAAAGTTTCCCTCTAAGCACCTTCAACTAAAGAAATTACAAAAAGAGAAAATAAATGTCCTCTAGCTCCCAAAGCTTTGAACATGCTTCTTGTAATCCTTTGAGGTGGGCTTTGACCTCCATGGGCGTCTTCCATTTGTGCCTCCACCTCTTCTTGATCTTGTTGATTGGCCTCCATGTCCTCTTGAGCTTGATCTTCATCATTGATGGAGATCAAGCCCAAGAGAACATGGAGACCACTCATCAAGCTCAAGAAGAGGTGGAGGCACAAATGGAGGACGCCCATGGAGGTCAAAGTCCACCTCAAAGGATTACAAGAAGCATGTTCAAAGCCTTGGGAGCTAGAGGACATTTATTTTCTCTTTTTGTAGTGTCTTTAGTTGAAGGTGCTTAGAGGGAAACCTTAGAAACCTCTTTTGTTATAGCATCTTTTAGGTTTTAGTTAGGAGCTTTAGGGGGGTGTATTAGTAGATAGGTGTAGAAGTAGAATAGGGGGTGCCAAAGTGAAGGGAAGGATCACACCTTCCTTGCTTTGCATTTTAGCGCCGGTTCTAGATGGTTTTGGGAGGGAATTTTGAATTGTTTTAGCTTTCTTTTTCAGCACCTTAGGCTATAAATAGAGGTGCCTTCCTTGTAAATTTCAGATTTGAATTCATCTAAAGAAACTATACTCAAAATTGGAGTGAGCATTTGGAGAGCTTTTGAGCTTCTACTCTAGTCTTATCTTGAAGGACCATGGTTTCCTCAAGTGGCGGCTTGCACACTCATCTAGGAGCATCCATACTTCTAGTGGCGTGATCATCCAACCTATCTTCCATCTTCATGAGCATTCTCTTCTCCTTCCTTTCTTCTTCTTCAATTTGTTCATGTTGCCTTGTGTTTTGAGTTGTTGTTGTTTCGGTTCCTTTAATTTTCCAGCACCTATTTTCTGTTTGTTTCTTAATTCTATTCGGTACTTTTTTTTTTGATTCAATTCTGTTCGGTCTCTTCTTTTTATTTTTTCCTTTGTTGATTCAATTTGACAATATTTGGTTCATCCAAATGAGTTTGGGATTTGGTACTTGTTATTGGTGAGTTCTTGATTTTAGAACCATGATCCAACTTCTAAGAAAGTGCCTCTATATTTTCCAGCTCAAGGTGATTCCTCAAAGTGTCAAGAATCTTGTTCTATGTGGCTATTGGAATCACATCAATCATACTCCCGGAGTTGGAGAGAATTCGACCACGAATTCTGGAGACCTACAGAAAAAGGAGTTAGATCGCTGACATTAAAGTATGACTACCTAAGAATGTATCAGGCATATCTAACTCATAAGCATTGTCATTAATCCTCCTGAGGACTTGGAAAGGTCCATCCCCTCGAGGCATTAGTTTGGACTTCCTTTGAGCAGGAAAACGATCCTTCCTCAAGTGAAGCCAAACCCAATCGCCCTCATCAAACAACAATGCTTTTCTCCTTTTATTGGCAAGTTCAGCATACTTGCCAACCTTCTTCTCAATTCTCTTCTTGATGTCTTTATGCAAAGTTTTTACAAAAGAAGCTTTTTCATCTCCATCTTTGCACAAGACATCTCCTAGAAGGGGAATAGGAAGAAGATCAAGAGGTGTTAGGGGATTAAACCCATAGACCACCTCAAAAGGAGAATGAGAGGTGGTAGAATTTACTACACGATTATATGCAAACTCAACATGGGGTAGTAAATTCTCCCACACTCTAGGATTCCCCGAAATAAAACATCTCAATAGTTGTCCTAAAGTTCTATTCACCACCTCGGTTTGACCATCAGTTTGTGGGTGGCAAGTGGTAGAAAATAAAAGCTTAGTCCCAAGCTTGCCCCACAAGGTCTTCCAAAAGTGACTCAAGAACTTAGGATCTCTATCGAACACTATAGACCTAGGAATCCCATGTAAGCGAACCACTTCTTGGAAGAAGAGGTTTGCAATGTGGCATGCATCATCCACTTTGTGGCAAGGAATAAAGTGAGCCATCTTTGAAAAACGATCCACTACCACAAAAATGGAATCCTTTCCCTTTGATGTCTTGGGTAAGCTTAAGATGAAATCCATAGATATATCTACCCAAGGCATTGAAGGGATAGGAAGAGGAGTATATAGACCATGGGGATGCATCTTAGACTTAGCTTTGCGGCAAGCTATGCATTTATCACACAAACTATGAACATGTTTATGCATATGAGGCCAAAAGAAATGTTCATGCAACACATCCAAAGTTTTAGCAACCCCAAAATGTCCCATTAAACCCCCCTAATGAGCTTCTCTAACAAGAGATAATCTAATAGAGCATTGGGGAACACAAAGACATTTTCCTTTAAAGAGAAAGCCATCTTGAATAAAAAAGTCTTTGTGTCCTCCCTTAAGACACTCTTGATAGAGGAGAGAAAAATCAAGGTCATCATGATAAAGTTCCTTAATGTGATCAAAACCAAGATATTGAGAGGTTAAAAGATTTAGCAAGGTGTATCTTCTAGAAAGAGCATCCGCCACAATATTTATTTTGCCTTGCTTGTGTTTGATCACATAAGGAAATTGCTCAATGAATTCCACCCACTTAGCATGCCTCTTGTTAAGTTTGTTTTGGCTTTTCAAATATTTAAGAGATTCATGATCACTATGTATCACAAACTCTTTGGGAAAAAGATAGTGTTGCCAAATAAACAAAACCCTAACAAGTGCATATAATTCCTTATCATAGGTGGAATAGTTGAGATGACTTCCCTTCAATTTCTCACTAAAATAGGCTATGGGGTGGCCCTCTTAAAGGAGAACAGCCCCAATACCTATACTTGAAGCATCACACTCAATCTCAAAGCCTCAACTTGTTAGCGAATTTCCTTAGTTTCACTTGGATTGGTCCTATATGCTGGACGGTTTGGTAAAGAAGAGCCCGGTATCAAATCAATTTGGTGCTCAATCCCTCTCAAAGGTGGAAGTCCATTTGGAGGATCTTGAAACACATCTTGGAACTCTTCTACCAAATTTTCCAAGCAATGAGGACTATCAACAAGTGATTCTACTCTAAGAGTTCTAGGCATGGCTAAAAAAAGAGGATGATGAGCCACTATTTCCCTTTCAATTTCACGCCTAGACACAAGGAGTGTAGGCTTAGAACTCTTATTTTTTTTTATCTTTTTCACACTCCCTCTTTTTCTTCATGATAACTTGGTCCTCATGGACTTCTCTTGGAGAGAGAGATTTTAAAGTAACCTTGTGACCATGGAATTCAAAAGATAGTTTGTTGGTAAAGCCATCATGTAAAGATAAGACTAGAGAAGAAGGCTCCAAAAGCTCTCCAAAGTTCATTCAAAATTTGAGTAGAGTTTTCTTAGATTAATTCCAATCTGAATTTTACAAAGGAAGCACCTCTATTTATAGCCTAAGGTGCTGAAAAAATAGGTGGGAAATTTCAAATAAACTCATTTGAAATTCCCACCAAAAACAAGTCACATGGGAGGTGTGACCTTTTTCTACTATGACACCTCCCAAAAACTACACCTACACCTATCTACTAATACACCCCCCTCCTAAAGCTCCTAACTAAAGCCTAAAAGATGCTAAAACAAAAGAGGATTCTAATGTTTCCCTCTAAGCACCTTCAACTAAAGAAATTACAAAAAGAGAAAATAAATGTCCTCTAGCTCCCAAAGCTTTGAACATGCTTCTTGTAATCCTTTGAGGTGGACTTTGACCTCCATGGGCGTCCTCCATTTGTGCCTCCACCTCTTCTTGATCTTGTTGATTGGCCTCCATGTCCTCTTGAGCTTGATCTTCATCACTTTGTCTTGGTTTCAGTCTTTATCTTTTTCCTTTTCGAAGTAACGACAGGCATCGCCAAGCATACGCGTTGCCAAGAAAGAGGGCGTCGCCCAGAAAGAAGGTGTCGCCCAGAAAGAGGGCGTCGCCAAAAAATAAGGCGCCGGCAAGAGAAAGCGTCGCCAAGAAGCGCAGAGCGCCCCAAGAAAGGTGGCAGAGGAAAAACGCGCAGTGTATGAAGCGTGTGGAAATGTAAAACAGCGTTAAAGAAATCAAGCATGGCACAGTGGAGTCAAATTTACATGTATGATCGAAAGGAACGGGAGCAAGGTGAATAGGGCAGACATTACAGGCCCAGTGCTCATACAGAAAAAGAAAAAATACAAACGCCTTCAGTGGCCTTCAGACCTTGGCAGGGAGGAGGACGACGATTCAGTCTCAGCCCTCAACGCCTGGGTGAGCTGTGACCTCCGCTGGGGGTTTATCTTTGAACCTGCACCAAGGGAAACAAGAGCAGTGAGGAAACCATGAGTTAGACCACGTAGAGATCTAATGAAGGTAAAAAGCAGAAGTTTCTGAGATAGCCATTCGTACATATGTACTTCTCTAGGGTTCCGGCGTTGAACTCCAAACTGATCAGGGTGGCGGAGTCAAAACCCCCCGCCTCAGCCAGAATCCGACACGCAATCTGGTCGTTCGGGCTTAGTTTCTTGAAGGGTTTGGACTTGAGAGCTCGTGCCTCCCTCACCCAGTACAGCGGGAACCCATCCAGGGCGGAAGGCACGATATCAGAACAGCAGATCTTGAAAAACCTACCCTTCCACCCCGTGAAGGAGCTTTGGAAGGGAGTCAGGAGAACCCTACCAGGAACGTTGCTGAGGGTCACCCAGAGGTTGTTCCTTTGACGTTTCAGCTCGAAAAAGTGAAGAAAGATATCAACCGAGGGCGCACACCCCAGGAACCCGAATAGTACGTCAAAGGCCTTAACAAAAGCCCAGCTGTTGGGGTACAGTTGGGCTGGTGCAGCGTTGATCTCCGTCAGAAGTTCCCTCTCGAACCTGGAGAAGGGCAGACGTACGCCAACGATCTGGAACACCACCTGATAGAAGTAAAAGAAAGGAATCCCATCGTTGGCGCGTTCGTCCCCACACACCGGCTCCCCAGGGTGCAAGGGAGCACGGTGATGTCATCGTCATGCCTCCTCGCGAAGGCACGGTGATTATAAGAGCACAACTCTCCTTTGTGTTTCCTGATGGCCAGGGTGGAAAGAAGGCACGAGCACTCATCCAGAAGCTCGCTTGAAGCCCAGGGATACAGATCTTTATGGTTAACCCTGGGGGAAGGAATGTGAGAAGACATGACGGAACAGTGTCGGAAAGAGAGTTGGAGGGTCGAAAGAAGATGGTTCGCTGGAAAGGCGGGGTAATACGTTGGTTAGAAAGGACACCAGAGTGGCTCTTTGAGAGGAGGAAGATGGCGTAAGAATGTCGCGAAGGCACAGAGATGATGAAGGCAGTTTCAAGATTTTAAAGAATTAAATATTACGGTTAGAGCGCCAAATGACGCGAATGGGTAAACCATGCAACTAAGCCACGTGGCAGAAAATGAGAGGATGGTCTTGGCACCACTGGTTAACACTCAGAAAACGTCGTATCGACAGAATGCTCAGGGTACGACACGCCGTTGAGAATGGATTAGAGACTCAGGAGGTGTCAGAACCTAATCAAGTGGGGGAACGTCCCATCAGCCATACGAAAAGCGCCACGTGGACGGCACGGGCGAGACCTAGGGTCCCTCGCCACCCCGGGCGTCGACCTGAGCCAAAGTCAGAACCGACGTCGAAGTAAAGTTAACGGTTTAGCCGCCCCGAACGTCGCCAGTGGAAGGTGCAGATGGCGTTGCCACCATGAGACATCGAGGGCGTCGCCGAGAGAGGTGGCGTCGCCAAGAGAGAGGGCGTTACCAAGAGAAAATGTAGCCAAAGTAGAAGGTATTACCATTGTGAAACATTTTAAGGCGTCGTCAATACAAGTATCAACAGCTTCATCTCCCCGATACCCACAGGTAGGAAAGACTGTGGAGGGAGACGAAATCGAAGGAGTCAAAGCTAATCACTAGCGACGTCGCCTCCCCGATACCCGCAGGAAGGAAAGACTGTGGAGGGAGGCGAGATCGCCAAAGGCTGAGTGAATTGCTGGCAGGGTCGTTCCCCGATACCCATGGGGAGGAAAGACCGTGGAGGGAACGACCCCTAGAGGGCTTTGAGCTTTCCTAGCGACTGACGTTTTTAGGCACCCCGAGGACGATACGGCGCTACGGTAGCAGGCCTCTCCTCAGGCGTGGGTGCCAGGCACCGAGAATCAGAGGACAGGCCGCTTAGGAGTTGGAGGCACCCCACGGACGATACGGCGCCGCTAGGCAAGCCTCTCCGTAGGCGTGGGCATTGGTGTGTGGCCTTATCCTGAACGTTTGGGGCCTGGAGTATGCCTAAACTTTTGCGTTACAATAACGGCAAAGCCACTAACGCCTTCACGAAGCAGAGGCCTCATAGATACGAAGGCGGAACAAGCCACGAAGGAACGCGATGGGGGGCAAAGCAATCGGAGCACGTGGAAATGAGAAAGGAAGGTAAAATCATACAAACAGAATTTGATAACGCAAAGGCACGAATCAATCATGCAAAATCCAAAGTTCTGACAAAGTGCAAAGGAGTTACAAGTTTATCATAAAGTGGCAAAAATAACTATAAAGCTCGAAAGGTAGAGGTGGCGGGTGGGAGACGGCGGCTCAGTCATCCAAGTCGAAGGGCACGACCTTCCCGTCGATGACATGGTGTGTGGGGTTGCAGTTTGAAATATTGATGCCAGGGTTCTCGCAGAATGCCTGAGCCAGAGCCTCTTGGAAGCCCTCTTCAAACGCGCCCGCCCGCCATCTCCCCAGTCAGTCCTTGGACCTCCCCTTCTAGTTCCGCAACCCTAGCGTCCTTGGATGTCAACTGTTTGTCCAGGAATTCCTTCTCCACGCGGAGCTTGTTAGCCTCGGCTTGGAGAAGGCTCAAAGCTTCGACCTTCGCAGCCAAGGAGTTCTCTCTCTCGCTTAACTTCTGCCTCCAAGCAGCGTCCAGTTCTTCAAATTTTTTCCGCTGTACTTCGAAGGCAAGAGCCGCCTCTTGCAGGCCAAGGCTTTGGATTTGGTAGGAAGTGAGCTGGGCCAGCTGATTGGCATGCGCCTGTTCAAGTTCGCACGCATACGCCTCGGCCCCCTCCCTGCCCTCGTGGGCCAGTTTTAGCAAGGATTGGGAAGCTTCCTCCTTGAGCACCCAGTTTTGTTTCTCCTCCTTCAACGCTCCCACTTCTTGTCTCAGTTTGCGGAGAGCCTCCCTCCCCTTAATAGCGCTTCAAGCCTGGGTGCGCCACTTGAGTGCCACCGCCAGGAATGCCCCCATATAGTAAGGCATGCCTCCACCCTAAACCCTAAACCCTAAACCCTATGGATGGGGCGAGGAATTCGGGGCTTTCGAGAGGTCGAAGCTGGAACTGATGCAGGAGGGGCAGAGCCAGAGGCCTCAGCTGCGTCACGAAGCGGTAACGGCGAGGGCGGGGGAACTGAGTCAATCCTTTCCTCTCGTTCCTCGTGGGCAGGTGGAGGTGGAGGTGATGTGGCATTTGGTGGATTGTCCCTGAGAGAGCTCCCACCACCGGGAGACGCAACTGTCAAGACAGAAATGCCCGTAGCCCTCCTCTTACTGGAAACCAAGGCGACGCCCGAATCTTCACTGTCAGAATCTACCACCAGCACCCTCTTCCCTTTGTTGGGGCGTGCTGGGGCAGGGGTCGACGCCATGGCCAGTGGTACCGCGGCAATGGGAGAAGGAGAGGCGGACGGAGGAGGAGTCGGCAGGGAAGCGACGGTTGGCACGGCAGGGGTGACCGCGTCTCCACCCTCTTTGGCTGACCTTGCCTTCTTCAGGAATTTGGCAAGGGCGAGTCGCCTCGACGAAGTCATCACTGAACCTGCAGCAGCGAGAGTAACAGAGCACAGATCAATTCAGATATAGTAGAATGGGAGTATTTATAGCTAAACGCATGCAAATAACCATAGGGTTTAAAGCGGAGCAAGCAAGTTCGTATAACCACGACAGTTCATGCAGTATAAACAAGCAGGAGCAGATACCGAAGTAGGTGGAGAGTCTGTGGGCATTGAACTCATTGGCGATGAGCTTGGCAGTATCAAAGACTACCCCGAGCCCCGCCAAGGCTTTGCACACGTCCCGATCAGCGGGAGCAAGTTGGTCCAAGGCCAAGGCCAAGGCCTTCATTGTTATGGGCTTGTCCGTCCAGTATAAAGGAAAGCCGTCCAGGGTGGTAGGATCGTGCTTGGTTGCACGTATTTTGAAAAACTTCCCTTTCCACCCTTTGAATGAATTCTGGAAGAGCGTGAGGATGATGCGCCCGGCGACGCCAGAGAAGCTCATCCACAGGCTTTTCCCTTGTTTCTTTACCTCGAAAAAATGAAGAAAAACGTCCACGGAAGGAGGGACACCCAGATATTCGCAAAGAATTTGAAACCCCCTTACGAAAGCCCAGCTGTTGGGGTGAAGCTGGGCGGGGGCGGTGTTGATCTCGGTGAGCAGCTCCCTCTCGAAGGAAGTGAGAGGTAGACGCAGGCCCACCCTTTTGAGTACCATTTGGTTAAGGAAGAAGAAGGGGTTTCCTCCAGTGTCCCTTGAGTCCCCACAAACGGGTACCCCGGGTTTCACCCGGCATACCAAGACATGGGAGTCGTGAGTTTTATGGAAAGCATTGAAGTTGTAAAGCGCGGGGTCCCCCCTGTGGGCCTCCACGTCTTCAACAGAGTTTAGGGTGGAGCATTCGTCGAGGAGATCGTCGGGGGCCCAGTCATACTCATCTTTGTAGTAAGACCTAGGGAGCGGAGGAGGCGCGCTGGTCTTAGTTTTCGCCATGGATGCAAGAGCTGAAGAGCAAAAGAGAAAAAGAAAGGGTTCAGAGAAAAAGGGTTTGGAGGAGAAAAGGGGAAAAAATGGAGGAATCCTAGGTGAACCCTACCCACACGAGAGAAAGGAGGAACGAGAGGAACGAAGAAGCACAAGAACGACATCCAAAAAATGATGTAACATAAACAGTCCCAGGCAATTCATGCAGTACAGGGAATCATCAAGGAGGGGAAAAACCGTACCTGTGGGGATCGAAGGATGTGGAGAGCGGAAGCACGAAAGAGCAAGGGTCGCGAGAAAAGAAATTTGAAGAAGATGAACAGTGAGGAAAGGCAGAGAAAGTGGATGTAACAGTGGTTTCAAGCGCGGGGTTTGGGTAACTTAAACATTACACCTGCAACTCAAGGGGCGTTAATTGGAGACCGTTTGATTGCTCCGCGTGTCAAGGGATTGGGCGCTCAAGGGGAGCGCAAGAGGCTCTTAGGGATGACCGTGTGATGAACCACGTGGCACGCGATTAAGCGTGGCCCAAAAAGTGTTGTTTCCCCGTTTCAGAGGATGTCCAATCAGCCATTAAGAGCACCCCAAGGGTTCAGAAAGTGTCACGTCAATGTTTTCAAGGTTGCCACGTTAGAAAGAATGACACATCACCGGGTGCCACGTAGATGGCGTGGGCGAGGCCTTAGTCTTTTCGCTGAAGACAAGTCATCAGCTCAAGACTGGGGGGCTTGTGTACCGTCCCGTACCCAGGCGTTGACGAAGTCAAGGTTGATCCTGCCTGTTGACCGGAGCGCTGGAGAATGCCTCGTCAAGGATCGACGTGCGCGCCGCTTCTCACTTTCGTTCCTCCTCTAGATCTATCTCAAGAACCTGCAAAGAAACGATACGGCGCCGCTGCGGCCGATTGCACTCCGACGCTCAAGTCAGTGACGGTATCACCAAATACTAAGAACTGGAACCGTGCAAACTCTCTCTCACAAACAGCTCTGTTACTCGCAAGCGTAAAGTGTATGAACTGAACGCGCGTACCTTAGGAAATCTGTTGAGAACTCTTATATACCTGGTGATTTTCTCTCTCCTGGCAGTTACAGACTTGAACACGTGGCTCGTGTCCAACCGTACACGTGCCATCATCTGGAGGCTCCCTGACTTGGCGCTGCTTCTATTCTCATTTTGGCTAAGTTACCTATGCATGGTACTGCCCAGCACATAGCTAACTTAGGAGTGCGATCTCTACTGAAACTGGCGAGTTAGGGCCTTCATACACCTTCCCTGTGGTCTCGCCGGCCGCCTTCATAATCTGCTTCTCCTTCGTCTTTCGGCGATGTGCTTATTCTGGCGATCTCCGACTGCCTGGTCGCCTGAGTCTACATCTGGCGACTTCATCTTCAACCTGGCGATCGCCTATTCTGGTAAACTGGAAATCGGAACACGCCAACTTAACAATCGGCGACCACACGTACCTCCCGACTTCCTTCCCATCTGCCAACCTGGCGCCTTGTCAACACGCCTACACTGTAGCAGGATGCCACGTCATCGCACCCGACCACTAGGGCGGTACACAAGCCCCCCAGTCTTAAGCGAAGACTTGTCTAGCGAAAAGACTGAAAAAGCCTTCGTTAACACCGGTCTACGTGGCATGGACGCAGAATTCCAAGCCATCGTACTTTCTGCTGTTCTGACGCTCCACCAAACTCTTCAGCGATCGCTCAACACGTGGCTTCATCAACGGCTCTCTTCATCTGCCGTTAGCGCTTCCAAACTTATTTCGAAAACCCTTAAACCCCTTACGCTCCTACTGTTCCATCACTTTCTTCACGCTTGCATACGCTCTTATTTCCTTCTGCGAAAACTCTTGACGTTCCTCGACGCTCTAGATCACCACCTCCCTTCAACGTTCTCCTGATCATCGAAAGGTAACTACTTTCCTTCATCTGGTGGGTTTCCTTGCATTTTCACCGATTTGCATCATCCTGTAACTGTCTGGTGCATACGCTGTGGGCTGTTTTTCCATTTCTCCTTCTGCGTAACTTAGGGCTTTGTCGATCGTCGCAACGAACTCACATTCGTTCGTCTTTCACCTTCCTTCTATGATCGAGTCAGCCTTTGTAACCCTCCTGATTGTTTTTCCTTTCTTCTTCCTTTGCAGTTGCTATCATGACTCGCACAAAGATCACCCCGAACCCCCCTCCATCAGCGCGAAACCCCCCTTCACAAGCACACGACTCAACGCAAGTTCGTGGTGCTCCCTCTTCGCAGGCTGTGAGGCCTGCGTCTTCCCAAACCGCTCGGGCCCAGGCGACTCCACCAAACGCTGGAGGAGCCCCCATCCCTCTGCCAGACTTCAAGGCTTTATACCCATGGGCTAACCCAACCCTCTTAAAGGAAACCTCGTCGGTGAACACTGCGGGAGCGGTTCTGCGACTGACCAATGGGGACGAGGTCCATCAATCGTTTCACAAGGAGCACGATGAGAGAATGATGGTGCTACCTTGCCCCGCCGCTCTGCCAGTGTGCGCCGATGACAAAGTGAGCGCCGATGGGCCCTTCTGCTTCGTCTACACCACTTTCTTCAAGAAGGTCAAACTCAGGTTCCCTCTTACTCGATTTGAGAGGGAGCTCTTAACCGAGCTCAACATCGCTGCCGCCCAGCTTCACCCCAACAGCTGGGCGTTTGTCCGAGCCTTCGAGATAACATGCGCCCACCTGGGGTTGCCCGCGTCAGTGGACGTGTTTTTATTCCTGTTTGAGGCCAAACACCCAGGAGATCGCCTGTGGGTCAGCCTGAATGCCATTGCTGGGAGATCCATCTTCACCATCTTCCAGTAGTCGTACAAGGATTGGAAGGGGAAGTTCATCCAGGTTCGCGCAAATGACAAAGACACTTCCCTTCTCGACGGTTTCCCCTTGTACTGGGTGGACAAGGGGAAAAAGGAGTCCAAGAGCTGCTTCAGGAGGCCCAGAAGCCCTGATAGCATGGGAGCTTTGGATCGAGACCTTTGCCTATTCTGGAAGAGGGTGGCAGATGCCCACATCACATTCTTGACCCCCACCCTGATTTCCTTCGAGTTCTTTGAGGACCAGTTGGAATTCCAAATAGGTTAGGACGCTACACTCTTGTCTTAACATTGCTTCTGATATTGTTTCTGGGCGTCTTGTGCGACACGCACAAGACTTTGGTTTTATTTTTTCTGCATATGCCTGTTTTTGCTGTTTCTTTGCCTTGTACACTTACCCCTTTCTCCTTTGAGCTAACTTATGCACTTTCATTTCATGCAGACACCATGTTGGGTAAGAACATGCTCGCCGACTTGAAGGCGCTCGCCCGCAACCACGGGTTGGCGACCTGTTCCCAGACGGTGCCCAACTCGGCGGTCGAGAAGGCCATCATTCATGGGCGATCACCGCCTAAGGAGCCCACCCAACGAAAGAAACTGGTCCTTAAGAGGCCAAAACGAAAAGCCCCCCAAGTTGTCCAAGAGGATGAGGAAGAGGACGACGAGGTCACTGAGGATGGCCTCGTTACAAAGAGAAAAAGGGTGGCACCACCTTCTCCACCTGCCCCACCCCCTCTTCCCGCTTCAACACCACCATCAACACCTGCTCCTCCTCCCCCATCGCCAACACCACGAGCCCCTTCACCACCAGTCCAAGCAGTTCCATTGGCCACTGCGCCACCTGCAACTGAGGCCCCAGAGCCAAACTTCTTGGAGGACCCCCCAAGCGCCTCTACACCACATATATCAGCAGGAGGGGGCCCTCCTTCCAACACTTCAGCTGCAGGAATCGTTCCAATCGGGGATGAGGTCGCTCACACCTCTCCAATCCTAATCACCGAGTCCCCGATTGCGTCGCCACGCCAAGAAGCAACCACCGAAAATATTGCTAAGGAAGGTGGCGACGAGAACCCTCAACAAGCCCCCCTGGCGCCTCTCCAAGCCGCAAACATTTCCCTCGAGGTCACGAGGATGTGGGAACCTCTGACTGCTAAACTCAAAACCATTGCAGAGGATATCCCATCGATCATAACGAGAGCTGTGGAGAGCTCCACCAGGCGGCTACAGGATGATATCTACAACCTCAAGACCGAAAACAGCACAATGAAGGTTGAGGTGGAGAAGGTGGCCTTCAGCCTAACGCTCGCGGAAATGGAACATTCCCGAGTAGAGGATGCCCTAAGTACCGAGCTTAGGCTTGCGCGCAAGGAAGCTGCTGACCTTCGCCGCAAAGTCCATGAACTTGCCCAAGAAAAAGTTGAACTTGAAAGCAAAATCGTGCCTCTGCGCACCAAGGCGAGCGACCTGGAGGCTTACATTCAAGCTAATGCCGATAAGGTACAAAAACTGGAGCAAAGGTCAATCGACCGTGAAAAACTACTTGGGCAAGTAGAAAAAGCAAGGGATGACGCCATGGCTGATCTCGCCGAGGCAAACAAGGAGAAGGGGAAAATGGCTGCCGAGTTGGCCCAAGCTCAAACTGAATCCAAGAAGGTTACTGACGACCTTCTCCACGCTCAAGAGACTAACAAACAACTGCGAAAACAAGTCGAAGAGCTGGAGCAGCAGAACAAGGAGCTTAAGCAACAGGTTGAAGAATTTCAAAGGCAAATTGAAGAACTTAAGCTAAGCTCCGCTCAGATTCTGGTTGCTGGATTTGAAGCTGCTCGGGAACAATTCGCATGCCTATTCCCTGATCTTGACCTCAGCATGGTGTCGTTAAACAACGAAGTAGTAGATGGAAAGGTCGTTCCCGCCGAAGGCTCAACCAATTCCACCCCATCTGCTTCTTTATAAATTCACTCGTATTTACCTTGTAAAAACTCTTGCATATGTGTGTTGAACAGTTACTTATTTCAATAGCGAAACTTGGATATT
The DNA here is from genome assembly GCF_051622355.1 of Phaseolus vulgaris. NCBI lineage: Eukaryota > Viridiplantae > Streptophyta > Magnoliopsida > Fabales > Fabaceae > Phaseolus > Phaseolus vulgaris. Next base: position 29,958,237 of record NC_143504.1, on the reverse strand, counting down.
CTTCCTTCTGACTCCTTTTGAGCGCTTTCAACCTCTTTGTATGTTTAACTTTGCCGAGTTTAACTTAGCGATTATGCAAACACAATCTTTGGCGTAACTGCCTCGAGCCAATTCAAACTTAAGTAATAATCGCTTTAAACAACGTGTACTCTTGAAGCACTAACCTGATCATAAGAAAAGCTTCCAAGCAACGAACTGTAACTTAATCATTGGGTCAAACAACGTCCCACTCGACCTGCTTTATCAAACAGGCCTTTCAACCTTCTCGCCGTGTTTGAACTTTTCGCGATCACCAAGACCTCTTGGTAACACCAGCTTTTCTTAGCCTCAAGCTTTGGCAGTCATTTCTTTATCTGGGGCAGAAATGCCCTTTGGGATCTTCCTTTACCCCCCTGAACTTCAGAGCTGAAGACCGGATGGCTAGGCGTTCTCTTCGAACCTACCTTAGCCACCTTTCAAGCTTCTTCCACCCTCTTCGCCATACCTGAACTCGTTCAAGACGAGAAGGATTTTATCTTGCCTATACCCACATACAAGCGAGAAGGTCTTTTAACTCGCCTGAACTCGCTCATCGGCGAGAAGGACTTTAAATGGCCTTAACCCGCTCGACGGCGAGAAGGACTTTGTCTGGTGCCTCAACTTGCCCAGGGTGTACATCTCCTCCCCCCTGGATGCACTGAGGGCCTTTTCTTTCTCGCCTGCACTCGCTCAACGGCGAGGAGGTCTTTATCTTGCCTCGACATTGCCCCAGGACTTACATCTTCTCGCTCCCAGAAACACAGAGGACTTTTTCTCTTTCTCGCCTGCACTCGCTCAACGGCGAGGAGGTCTTTTTAACTTGCCTCGACATTGCCCCAGGAGTTACATCTTCTCGCTCCCAGAAACACGGAGGACTTTTTCTCTTTCTCGCCTGCACTCGCTCAACGGCGAGGAGGTCTTTAACTTGCCTCAAAACGCGCGAGGGCGTTGAGGTCTTCCATCTGGTGCCTCCGATCGCCGAAAGACGATGAGGACTTAAAAACTTAACTGGTGCCTCCAATCGCCGAAAGACGATGAGGACTTTAAAACTTAACTGGTGCCTCCAATCGCCGAAAAACGATGAGGACTTTAAAAACTTAACTGGTGCCTCTAATCGCCGAAAAACGATGAGGACTTTAAAACTCTTTTTTTATTTTATTTTTTTATTTTTTTAGAAAGCACGCGATATACATATTTTCTTGCCTCAAATCATGTACAAATGACAAGGTCTTTCTTCAAACTTTCGAAAATAGCACACATGCAATCTGGAAACACCTTATACTTCGAAAACTCTTCTTTTATTGGGCGGCCTCATTAAAAACCCTCCTTAGGGAAAAAAGAGTGCCCCCTTGAAACTGTTTTAACAGAGACATTGCAATATAACATTTGTGTTTGTCTTTACTTACAAAGCTCTTAACTATAGTACAACTTCAGGTGTGTGGCGTTCCAGGTATGAGGGATCGCCCCTCCTTCCAGCGTCTCTAAGCGGTAGGCTCCGTTCCCGAGTGCCTCGGTTATTCTGAACGGTCCAGTCCACTTGGGTGATAGTTTATTCTCCATCTCGTACTGGTGGGCCTTCCTCATCACCAGATCGCCTTCTCTAAACTGCCTTGGCATCACCTTAGAATTGTACCTTCGCTCGACCCTTCTCTTCACCGCCTCAGCCTTCAGCCTTGCTTCCTCCCTGACTTCATCCAGCAGATCCAGGTTCAGCCTTCTCTCTTCATTCGAGTCTTCCTCTACAAAGTTCTGGAATCTCGGCGAGCTCTCCTGGATCTCCACTGGAATCATGGCATCACACCCGTAGACCAAACTAAACGGGGTCTCGTGGGTTCCTGACTGCTCGGTGGTGTGGTACGCCCAAACTATACGGGGTACCTCCTCAGCCCAACCTCCCTTGGCTTTCTCGAGCCTTCTCTTCAAACCTCTCAGCAACACCCGATTAGCTGATTCCACCTGGCCATTTGTTTGAGGGTGCTCGACGGATGCAAACACTTGCTGAATTCCCACCCCTTCACAAAGCTTCTTCAACAGGTGGCTTGCAAATTGCGTCCCATTATCTGACACCAGGCGCTTAGGCACTCCAAACCGGCACACGATGTTCTTCCATACAAAACCTTCGATCTTGTGCGCGGTGATCTGGGCCACTGGTTCTGCTTCAATCCACTTGGTGAAATACTCGATCGCCACCACCAAGTACTTCATCTGCCTGATCGCCAGTGGAAAAGGTCCCAGGATGTCGATTCCCCAAGTATGAAACGGCCAAGGGCTATAGATCGACTTCAACTCCTCGGGAGGTGCCTTATGCCAATCGGCGTGCTGCTGGCACTGTTTACAGCATTGGGCATACTTCCTGCAATCTTCTCTCATGGATGGCCAATAGTAGCCTGCACGGAGAGTCCTCGCGGCCAGAGCTCGACCCCCGACGTGACTTCCACATATTCCTTCGTGGAGCTCTGCCATAATTCTCGTGCACTTCTCACCGTGTATACATTCCAGGAGTGGGTGAGTGAACCCAAATCTGTACAGATCGCCATCAATCAATGTATACTTGCTGGAATTTTTCTTTACCTTCCTAGCTTCTGTTGGATCCAGCGGGAGGAGACCATCTGCCAAGCACCGCTTGTACTGTGTTATCCAAGTGTCTGGCTCATGGGTGGCGCAGACCTGCATCACGTCCACCTTCTCTCCCCGACATGCTCTAATTCTTGGCGATCTCAGAGTTTCTTGCGTCAAAGACTTATGGCTTCTCGCTGCCCTCTCCGTCGACTTGCTTATCTGAAGGACCAGGTGATCTGCTACGAATGCCCTCGGCGTCTTCAGAGTTTCTTGAATCACCGTCCTCTGCCTACCCCCCTTGCCTGAACTGGCGAGCTTAGCAAGCAAGTCAGCTCGGGCATTCTGCTCTCGGGGCACATGCACTACTTCAAAAGAGGCAAAGGAACTCTTCAATTCCTGCACATACGCCAAATAAGCCGCCATTTGTGGATCTTTAGCCTGGAACTCGCCTGTTACTTGCCTGGTGACTAGCAGCGAGTCACTCTTAGCCATCAGCACCCTAGCTCCCATCTCCTTGGCCAGCAGAATCCCGGCGATCAGCGCCTCATACTCTGCTTGATTATTGCTGGCTTTGAAGGCGAATCTCAACGATTGTTCGATCAGCACGCCGTTGGGTCCTTCCAATATGACTCCAGCACCGCTACCCTGCTGGTTTGACGATCCATACACCGAGAGTACCCAACGGAAGTCGTCTCCTTCAACCCGCGTCGCCTCTGAAGAGAGCTCGACTACAAAATCTGCAAAGATTTGCCCTTTGATCGGGCCTCGAGGCTCATATTTTATGTCAAACTCTGACAACTCCACTGCCCACTTCACCATTCTTCCTGCAACGTCAGGTTTCTTTAAGACCTTCTGGATGGGCAGGTCAGTCATCACCAGTATTGTGAAGCTGTGGAAATAGTGGCGCAACCTCCTCGCCGAAAACACCACAGCCAGCGCAGCCTTCTCAAGGGCCTGATATCTCGTTTCTGGGCCCTGCAACACCTTGCTCACAAAATAGATAGGCTTCTGAGCCTGATCTTGGTCTTGGGCGAGCACCGCACTCACCGCCCTCTCAGTCACAGCGAAATACAATTTGAGAGGGATTCCCGCCAGTGGTTTGCACAGAACTGGCGGGCTCGCCAGATATTCCTTCAGCTTGACGAAAGCTTCCTCGCATTCTTTCGTCCAAGCGAACTTGTTATTGCGCCGCAGACATTGGAAATAGGGATGTCCCTTTTCTCCACTTGCTGACACGAAGCGAGATAGGGCTGCCATCCGACCCGTCAGCTGCTGGACTTCTTTCACTGTAGCCGGGCTTCTCATCGCCAAGATGGCGGCACACTTGTCCGGATTGGCCTCTATTCCCCTCTCAGTCAAAAGAAAACCCAAAAATTTTCCAGCCTCCACGCCGAAAATGCATTTCTCCGGGTTGAGCTTCAACTTGAACTTGGCGATCGTCGTGAACAATTCTTCCAAGTCTGCAACGTGCTTGCTTTTCTCCTGCGAGGTCACGACCATGTCATCGACGTAAGCTTGCACGTTCCTTCCCAGCATCGGTGCAAGTACTCGATCCATCAGCCTCTGGTACGTGGCCCCCGCGTTCTTCAGCCCAAACGGCATCACCTTATAGCAGTAGCACGACCTCTCCGTCATGAAGGCTGTTTTCTCTTCATCCATGGGATGCATCTTGATCTGATTATAGCCCGAGAAGGCATCCAGGAAACTCAGCAGCTTGCACCCTGCAACACTATCAACCAGGGCATCAATGCTTGGTAAAGGATACGAATCCTTTGGGCAAGCTTTGTTTAGATCGGTGAAATCGACGCACATGCGCCATTTCCCGTTACTCTTCTTTACCAGCACGACATTTGCCAACCACTCAGGGTACTGGACTTCCCTGATGTGGCCTGCAGCGAGGAGTTTCTGGGTCTCGTCCTTGATTGCCTGCCTCATCTCTTCATTAAATTTCCTTCTTCTTTGTCGCACCGGTCTCACCATGTTGTCCATCGCCAGATGGGCACAAAAAGTCGGGATCGATCCCGGGCATGTCCGAAGCGGACCAAGCAAACGCGTCCAGATGCCGCTCAATCACCTTGGCGATCTGGTCCTGGAGATCGACCTCCAAAGATCTTCCGAGCTTGAAAACTTTCCCCCCGATCTCCCTCTCGAGCCACTGCTCGACGGGTTTGGGCCTGGATTCTCTGGCGATCACCGCCTTGGCGATCCCCAGTTCCCTTGCTTCCTCAGGGCGATTCCGCGGCTCTTCTTCCTCCAGGCCAGCATTCCTCTCCCCCAGCTCAGCATCTACCATCTCTGCATCCCTTCCGGCGGCCTCCTCTATTACCGGCGGTCTGGGCTTCTCACCGGGAGGCGGGGTAGTCGTTAAATAGCTCACTGATCTTTTATTTTTCAGGCTATTTTCATAGCACTTTTTCGCTTCTTTCTGATCAGACTTTATCGTGATCACCACCCCTTCCATAGACGGCAGCTTCACCTTCATGTGCCGAGTCGATGGAATTGCGCCTATCCTGTTAAGAGTGGGCCTTCCCAACAGGATGTTATATGCTGAAGGGGCGTTTACGATGAGGTACTTGATTTTCTCCGTCCTCGACCCAGCCTCATCAGTAAACGTGGTTCTCAGCTCAATGTACCCCCTGACCTCCACCTGGTCGCCAGCGAACCCATACAAGCACCCCCCATAGGGCCTTAGCTGGTCAAGGGGCAATTCCAGCTGCGTGAAAGTCGGCCAGAACATTACGTCTGCCGAGCTTCCTTGGTCCACCAGAACTCTATGGACCTTCCTTCCCGCCGTGATCAATGAAATAACAATGGGATCGTTGTCATGAGGCACAACGTCCCGAAGATCCTGCTTGGTGAACATAATGTCCACTTCCGGCGAGTGATCTTCAAACATGTCCACTGACATCACCGATCACGCGTACTTTTTCCTCTGCGATGCGGTGCATCCACCACCTGAGAAACCCCCTGCAATGGTGTGGATCTCCCCATGGATAGGCATCTCGTGTTGCTGGGCTTCTCCACCTGCCGGCTGGGAACTCGACGCTCCTCCGGTCCTTCTGTCCAGCAGATAGTCGTTTAGGAACCCGCTCTTAACCAGATCGTCGAGCTGGTATCCTAAGGACAAACACGAGTCCAGGTTGTGGCCAAAGCACTGGTGAAACTCACACCAAACGTCCGGCTTTGACCCCAGCACCTTGTCGCCCACCTTCTCGGGCGCCTTCAACCTAGCAGATATGTTAGGGATAGCGATCAGGTCCGCTAGTCCCATGACGAATTTGTGCTTAGGCGGGCGATTGTACTCTCGGCGTGCTGGTTGTTGGCGTGCTGGCGGTTGGCGCGCTTGGCTTCTTCCCTTATTTCTCCTATCGTAGGGATAGCGAGCCCTTTGGTCTTTTCTGGCCGCCGCTGCCGTTTCCAGCACCCTCTGTGGCTGGATCCTGGTCTGGGCGCGTGGCCTGGCGGGAGCCACGCTGCCTCTCTTCTCGGCGACTTCGCTCTCGTCGGCGATGTGGGCCACCGCAAGTCGCCTGACCTCAGCAAACGTCGCTGGATGAGCCCTGATCAAGGCCTCGCAGAATGGCCCTGGCTGCACGCCCTTCTTGAAGGCATAGACCAGCATTTCTTCATCCTTGGCTGGCTACCTGACCATCTGTGCGCCGAAGCGATTGAGGTAGTCTCTGAGGGACTCCCCATGGTACTGCCTTATATCAAACAGATCATAGGACACCCTGGGCGGTGCCTTGTTCACAATATACTGCTCGACAAAGATTTTCGAGAATTGTTGAAAATTAGTTATGTGGCCATTAGGCAGGCTCACAAACCACTCCATCGCCGTTCCCTGGAGCGTGCTCACGAACATCTTGCAGTAGACGGCGTCCGACCCTCCTGACAGCATCATCTGTGTGTGGAACGTGGTCAGATGAGCCTCTGGATCCTCCACGCCAGTAAAAACAGCTTTAACCGGAACCACGCTCGTGGGAATTGGCGTGTCGGTGATCGCCTGGATGAAAGGCATTGGGAAAACACGAGGTGGCGTCGACGGTGCCACCTCTTCAGCTGAAGAACGTCCCTGCTGCTCCTGAAGAGCTCGATGCAACTCCTCAGCTACCTTGCTGAGCTCCTCGTTCCTGGCGCGAGAGGCGACCAGGTCTTCATGTATCCTTGCCTACTCGACGCGCGAGGCTTCTACAGTCGCCTGCAACGAGCGCATCATTTCTGCCATCTGCGCCATGGTCATGGCGGCGTCGCCTTCAGCTGCGACGGGAGCCACGGGACTGGAACGATTGCTTCTCATCTTTCTCATTAACTTCAGCGAACCACAGAAATACAGCAAATAACACTTCAAACACGAACGAATCAGCGATCAATCAGGGAAAACTCAAGAAACTGCGCAAGAACCCAAGAACACCGCAAACCTTCGCAGAAAATTACCAAAGAACTCGAACCTCCACCAGACAGATTGCGCGCAAGCAACAAGAGACCTCACTCCACCGATTGAAAACAAACAAACGGCACAAAACACAAACTCACCGAACGAGACTCAAAGAAACTGCCAACGACGGTTGCACCAGCACACAACCGCGCAGAAAACCTCGAAAACTTCCACGAACTCACGCTGTGGATGGGAGCACGTTTTACACGGTCCCACGGTGGGCGCTTGATGATCCTGCCTGTTGACCGGAGCGCTGGAGAATGCCTCGTCAAGGATCGACGTGCGCGCCGCTTCTCACTTCCGTTCCTCCTCTGGATCTATCTCAAGAACCTGCAAAGAAACGATACGGCACCGCTGCGGCCGATCGCACTCCGACGCTCAAGTCAGTGACGGTATCACCAAATACTAAGAACTGGAACCGTGCAAACTCTCTCTCACAAACAGCTCTGTTACTCGCAAGCGTAAAGTGTATGAACTGAACGTGCGTACCTTAGGAAATCTGTTGAGAACTCTTATATACCTGGTGATTTTCTCTCTCCTGGCAGTTACAGACTTGAACACGTGGCTCGTGTCCAACCGTACACGTGCCATCATCTGGAGGCTCCCTGACTTGGCGCTGCTTCTATTCTCATTTTGGCTAAGTTACCTATGCATGGTACTGCCCAGCACATAGCTAACTTAGGAGTGCAATCTCTACTGAAACTGGAGAGTTAGGGCCTTCATACACCTTCCCTGTGGTCTCGCCGGCCGCCTTCATAATCTGCTTCTCCTTCGTCTTTCGGCGATGTGCTTATTCTGGCGATCTCCGACTGCCTGGTCGCCTGAGTCTACATCTGGCGACTTCATCTTCAACCTGGCGATCGCCTATTCTGGTAAACTGGAAATCGGAACACGCCAACTTAACAATCGGCGACCACACGTACCTCCCGACTTCCTTCCCATCTGCCAACCTGGCGCCTTGTCAACACCCCTACACTGTAGCAGGATGCCACGTCATCGCACCCGACCACCAGGGCGGTACACAGGTCAAAGTCAGCGTCGAGGTCAAAGTCAACGTAAGGCGTCGCCCAGGTGGGGTGACGCCAAGCGCCGGCGTCGCCAAGAGGAAGCGTCGCCAAGAGGAAGTATCGTCAAGATAGGGCGTCGCCTAGCAGGGCGACGCCAAGATAAGGCGTCGCCTAGCAGGGTGTCGCCAAGGTGGAATGACACAAAAGCAAGGTGACCACAGCGCCACTCCCCCACACCCATGGGTAGGAAAGACCATGGAGGGGGCGACGCCGTGGGAAGGCCTCAGGCCCCTGATAACCAAGGAATAGAGATAAAGAGAAGGAAAAGATGGCTTCAAGGCCATAGTGACAGCGCCGGTGTAGGGCAGCTCGACTCGTGAAGTACCCCTGCCGCCCAGAGACGCCTTTGGGACAGATACGACTCAGGGGGAGGGTCACGCCCAAGGTAGCCAGGTGCAGGGTACGAGAGGAAGGCAGATACGCTCTCAAAGTGAGTGACTAGATGATTAGGGTATGAGTTGGCAACCAAAAAGTCACCCCTTGCGCAGTAGCACTCCTAAGCAGGAGGACTCACACGTAGAAACATTCCCCGATGGGCAGAAACGTCCCCAGATGGGGTCATGGCTTTATGAGGCCCTCCACGTGTACGACAGCCAGGTCAGAATAGAAACACCTTTCAGTCAGGTACCAGGTAATTAAAGTCATTCAATACAGTTTCTGTTTCGAGCCTTTCAGGTACTATAAAGGCTCCCAAGCGTTTCAACGTCTTAAATGCGCTACGTTTTCTAATTAGACGCGTTAATTAAGTGCGTTACGTTTTGTGATTAAAAGCGCTTTAAGGCGCTTTAAATGCTTGGGCAGTTTAAATAGCGCTGGGAATGTTGGAAACAGGGTTGGAACTTTTGGCAAATTTCCCAGAAACTCTCTAGTTGCTTGCTCGAGCCTTGAGGTTACGCACAAGGGACTAGGGAAAGATTTTTGCTAGAAGGAGAAATACACACTAGACACAGTTTCCTTTTACCACCTTCAGAGTGCCATACGCGGTGCTCCGATACGGAGGTGCACAGTTTTTGGTGTTTTTTGCTGGCTGACTTGAGCGTCGGAGTGCAAACGGCCGCTAGGGCGCCCTTTTGTCCTTCTTTGCAGGAATCCACAGGTAACCAGTGGGAAGGAGTCCCTAGCTAACGGCTGAGGTTGCGCACGAAGACGTTCCAGGTCAACCGGACGGAACAGTAATGATGCAAAGAACCTAACGTGGCATGAAAACGTTTATTTGGGTGTCCTAACTTGAATAAAGGTGTCTATTTTAGTATCTATATGGATATTTGTGTAACTTATTTACCCAAAGGTTATGTAATTTTAGTATTGAAAATGTTGAATGCTTAATAATTTATAATGTTCTAAATTTATTTTATTTTGTAGACAAACTTTAAGTTTGAGAGTTTCGATTTCTTTTGGAACAAGATATTATCTGATGTAGCTACAAAATGGACATAATTCAAGATGTTTTTGATAAATTTTTAATATATGGAAAATACAAGGACAAGTCCCCTTGTGAGGAATATGGTATATACATACAAACATGGCAACTATTTTTTCAAATTCGACATGACCCTCATAGCAAGTTTGTTTCTATTTCACATCATACTTTATTGAACCATATAATGAAATCCATAATTTATCTGTATTATTTTATTTACAGGAAAAAAAAAGGAAGAAAGTTAAAGACACCTAACAAAAGAGTTTAACCACACCCTCCCCCCCCCCAATTGTCTCGAGAAGGGTATGACTTGTTAAAAAAAAACTAATGAAAGAGAAGTTAAAGAGAAAAGAAAACAAAACGACTTATGTTGAAGGAGTTCTTTGTCCTCCACCCCTTTCTAGTCGACTAGAGAAACAAAAAGTTGGCTCGAACTAAAGCAAGGGGTAGATAACATATAAGAAATCAATAAAGATTGCCTAATGAAATGTAAGTTCATAATAATTTCTTGTTTTTTAGCTATACATACTTCATTACATAATATGATTAACATATTGTATTATTGCTTATAGGAATCCCTAGTTAGGCAAAGCTCACAAGGGATGTTTAGTTTTCCAGGGTTGTAATGACATATTGATCGTCGCTATTGGCATTTGGCATTGGAGAGAATCTTTGATGGAGATCAAGATTAAGAGAACATAGAGGCCAATCAACAAGATCGAGAAGAGGTGGAGGCACAAATAGAAGACGCCCATGGAGGTCAAAGTCCACCTCAAAGGCTTACAAGAAGCATGTTTAAAGCTTTAGGAGCTAGAGGACATTTATTTTCTCTTTTTGTAATTTCTTTAGTTGAAGGTGCTTAGAGGGAAACTTTAGAAACCTCTATTGTTATAGCATCTTTTAGGCTTTAGTTAGGAGCTTTAGGGGGGGTGTGTTAGTAGATAGGTGTAGAAGTAGAATAGGAGGTGCCAAAGTGGAAGAAGGAGTCACACCTTCCTCATGACTTGAAATAGGCGCCGGTTTTAGCTTGCTTTAGGAGGGAAATTTGAATTGTTTTAGCTTGAATTTTTCAGCACCTTAGGCTATAAATAGAGGTGCTCTCTTTGTAAAGTTCAGATTGGAATTTATCTAAAGAAACTGTACTCAAAATTGGAGTGAGCATTGGAGAGCTTTTGAGCCTTCTTCTCTAGTCTTATCTTGATGGATCCATGGAGTCCTCAAGTGGCGGCAGCACTCTCATCTAGGAGCATTCCACACTTCTAGTGGCGAGATCATCCATCATCCTTCCATCTTCATGAGCAATTCTTCTCTCCTTCCTTTCTTCTTTGTTAATTCCTTGTTCTAGCTTGTTGTCTTATTGTTTGGTTCGGCTATTCTTGTTTTCCAGCACCTATTTTCTGTTCTTTGCCTTTTAATTTCACTTTGTTCGGTTCAAATGTGTTCCTATTCAATTCTATTCGGTGCTTTTTAGTTTTACCTCTTTTTGTTGGTTCAATTTGACAATATGTGGAACATCCAAATGAGTTCGGGATTTGGTACTAGTTTTTGGTGAGTTCTTGTCTTAGAACAATGATCCAACTCTAAGAAAAGTGCCTCAATAATGTCCAGCTCAAGGTGATTCCTAAGAATGTCAAGAATCATTCTCTATATGGCTAGTGGAATCACATCATGTGGTATCATGAGTCTTAGGTTCTTCTTGTTTAATTGTTGAGTTGTGTGCACTTTAATTTCAAGAGCTCTTTAATTTTCTTGCAATTTAAGTTTCTGTTTTAGATTTTTACTTGAGTATTCTTGTTGTTTTTCTTCTACACCAAGTGCTTGTGAAAAGGTTTATGGCACTCATTCTTCTTATGAGTATGGTTGCTCTTTTGGAATGGCATTATCCTTCCTAGAGTTTACCTTAAGCTTCCTTTCACTTGTTGTTAAAATTTGTGATGTGTCTTTTAATTTTGTAATCATGTCAAGTTTTGTCTTAGTCATGTTATTCCATAATTGTCATTACTTCTAGTAGTACTTTTATTGCTTTGATTGTTTCTTGCTTTGGTGTCATATTTTTTTTTTCTGAATTGATATTGATCCTTTGTGCATTTTCTTTTTAGAATTGAGTTCATACTTGTATTCTAGACCTATACAAGTTCCAATACATCATTTTCCATTATGTCTTTGCTAGTTCATAATTCTGTTTTTTATTCCTATTAGGATTCTTCTGTTTCTGAAAAAGAGTGCTTACTGTTTTTCCTTATTGCAATTGATTTACTCACTGGAAAATTCTGAAATTCTGGATTTGTGATATTCAAACTGTTATAAAAGAGTAGAAAAAAGAATCATTCAAAAATTCAAAGTACACAAAAAATGATAAAAAAAATAAAAAAAAGTGTACAATTCTGCCGAAAAGAATACGGTAATCTGGCAGTGATTTTAAAAAATTTATCTCAATTAATTGGCTTACTTTTTTTAATTGATTCTAGTGCCATTATTGAGTTAACATCTTGAAGTTTCTATGGTTTAAATTTCATAATCCAGTTCGCTCTACATCATTCCAGTTAAATCAGTGAATATCAAGCACAGTTTGCATTAAAAAAAATAAAATTCCAGTAGCTAATTTTTTGTTTTCTTCATCTACTCTAGTGCTTTTCCTTAAGTATTCTTTTGTGTGCCTACTTTTCTCATTGAGTTCTTTATTTTTCTTGATTGTCTTCATTCTTACTCTTTGAGTTTGTCTTACATATAGTATTTCTTTTGCAATTACCTTTCTTTGCTTATACCTTTTCTTGTTTGTCTTTATTGTTTCTTTGGTTTTGTGGTGGTTGCTCTTGAGATTGGTGTGCTTGCTTTGACATCTTTCATTTGAGGATTCCAAGACCTCAAGATCAGATTGGTGCAAGAACATTATTTCTTTGAGAGTGATCTCTTTTTCTGCCTCATTTCACTTCGGCAGTTTCATTGCCAAGCTCACTGTTTTTGCTAATTTTTAACTTGTTTGCTGTTTTTTGTGTGTTGCTGTTTTTAATTACAAATGGCTGGATTTTCAAGTGATGCATCCTACAAGCAGAATTCTCCTTCCAAAGCTTCAATCCTTGGTGAATTAGTTGAAGCTCAAAGAACAATTAGACGGTTGGAGGAGAAATTGCAAAAGTTGGAGGTGCAACAAACTAGACCATCTCCTTCCATCCATGATGAGCATCTTGCACATAGACCTTCAACAAGAGCATCTTCAAATGATTTTGGCCGTGAAGATGAGCATAGGAGAAGGAGAACTCCACCTCAAGTCCATGGACAAAGACATCATCATCAAGGAGAAAGAACTCACTACGGCAATGGCTTCTATCATGATGCAAAGTCTAGGCTTCCTTCGGTCAAGCTACCTTGTTTTAATGGTTCTAGTGATCCAAATGTATATTTAGATTGGGAGGCTAAGTGTGAACAAATTTTTGAGATCCATGAGATCCAAGATGAGCATAAGCTTAAGCTAGCCACCCTAGAGTTTAGTGATTATGCCATGAAATGGTGGCATGGAATTGTAAAGGACATTATCTATCACAAGGGTCCTCCCGTGGACTCTAGGAACTCTTTGAAGGATCATATGCGCGCTAGGTTTGTGCCCCCATATTTTAGGAAAGACCTCATGTTGAGACTCCAACGGTTTCAACAAGGCACGCTAAATGTGGATGAATATTATAAGGAGCTTGAGACGCTTGTGCTTAAAATTGAATTAGAAGAAAGTGAAGAAGCCATGGTTGCTAGGTTTGTGAGTGGTCTTAGGAAGGATATTCAAGACATTGTTGAGTTACAAGAGTATTCATCATTGGGCTCTTTAGTTCATCTTGCAATGAAGGTGGAAGCCCAACTTGCTAAGAAAAACTCTTTTAAAAATGCTTCCAATGATGGATACTACTCCAAGTCTTGGAGAAACAAAACTTCTTTTTCTAAACATCCTTCCAAAGATTCTTCTTTCAAACCCAAGGAATCTAAGCCATCTACTTCTAGGCCTAAATCTCCCACTAGAACGTCTAATACTGAATGCTTTAAATGTATGGGTTATGGTCATATTGCTGCAAATTGTCCTTCCAAACGAAGTATGTACATTCATGAGGGCATTGTAGTTAGTGAGCATGATTCGGATTCTCCTAAGCATTCATTGCATTCTCATGCATCTAGTGAGGAAGAGAGCGAATGTCCACTTGAAGGGGACTTGTTAGTTGTGAGAAGACTTCTTGGACAAGTTTCACAACCTTTTGATGAAAGTCAAAGGGAAAATATTTTCCATACAAGATGTCTTATTCAAAACAACATTTGTTCCTTGATAGTGGATGGGCGTAGTTGTGCAAATGTGGCTAGTACAAGAGTAGTAGATAAGCTTGGATTGCCTACTATCTCTCATACAAAGCCCTACAAATTACAATGGCTTAGTGAAGTAGGAGAAATAATTGTTAATAAACAAGTCCTCATCCATTTCTCCATTGGAAAATATCAAGATGAGGTATTATGTGATGTTGTGCCCATGGAAGCCACTCATGTTCTTTTGGGAAGGCCTTGGCAATTTGATAGAAAGGTTTTACATGATGGCTTTACCAATAAAATATCTTTTGAATTCCATGGTCACAAGGTTACTTTCAAATCTTTCTCTCCAAGAGAAGTCCATGAGGACCAAGTTATCATGAAGAAAAAGAGGGAGAGTGAAAAAGATAAAAAAGATAAGAGTTCTAAGCCTACACTCCTTGTGTCTAGGCGTGACATTGAAAGGGAAATAGTGGCTCATCATCCTCTTTTTTTAGCCATCCCTAGAACTCTTAGAGTAGAATCACTTGTTGATAGTCCTCATTGCTTGGAAAATTTGGTAGAAGAGTTCCAAGATGTGTTTCAAGATCCTCCAAATGGACTTCCACCTTTGAGAGGGATTGAGCACCAAATTGATTTGATACCGGGCTCTTCTTTACCAAACCGTCCAGCATATAGGACCAATCCAAGTGAAACTAAGGAAATTCGCCAACAAGTTGAGGCTTTGATTGAGAAAGGGTGGGTGCAAGATAGCATGAGTCCTTGTGCTATGCCTATCATCTTAGTGCCAAAAAAGGATGGCACATGGCGAATGTGTTCGGATTGTAGGGCCATCAATAACATAACAATTAAGTATAGGCATCCCATACCTAGACTAGATGATTTGTTGGATGAATTACATGGTTCCAAAATCTTTTCAAAGATTGATCTTAAAAGCGGCTACAATCAAATCTGTATCAAACCGGGTGATGAATGGAAGACGGCTTTTAAGACCAACTTTGGTTTATATGAGTGGTTAGTCATGCCTTTTGGCCTAACTAATGCACCAAGTACTTTCATGCGCCTCATGCATCATGTTCTTAGACCTTTCATTGGTAAGTTTGTTGTTGTTTACTTTGATGACATTCTCATTTATAGCTTATCTTTGAATGACCATAGGTTGCATGTTAGGCAAGTTTTAGAAACCCTTAGGAAGGAACATTTGTATGCTAACCTTGCTAAATGTATGTTTGCTCTTGATCATATAGAATTCCTAGGGTTTGTTGTGAGTTGTAAAGGGGTCCATGTGGACAAAACAAAGGTGACAGCCATTCAAAATTGGCCTACACCAAAATCTTTGAATGAGGTCCGAAGTTTTCATGGACTTGCTTCTTTCTATAGAAGATTTGTCCCAAACTTTGGTACCATTGCCGCACCACTCAATGACATAGTGAAAAAGGATGTGGTCTTTCAATGGGGAGAAGCACAACAAAATGCTTTTCACACTTTGAAAGAAAAATTGACTAATGCTCCCATCTTGGCCCTTCCTAATTTCACTAAGACATTTGAGATTGAGTGTGATGCTTCAAGCATAGGTATTGGGGCTGTTCTCCTTCAAGAGGGCCACCCCATAGCCTATTTTAGTGAGAAATTGAAGGGGAGTCATCTCAATTATTCCACCTATGATAAGGAATTATATGCACTTGTTAGGGCTTTGTTTACTTGGCAACACTATCTTTTTCCCAAAGAGTTTGTGATCCATAGTGATCATGAATCTCTTAAATATTTGAAAAGCCAAAACAAACTTAACAAGAGGCATGCTAAGTGGGTGGAATTCATTGAGCAATTTCCTTATGTGATCAAACACAAGCAAGGCAAAGTAAATATTGTGGCGGATGCTCTTTCTAGAAGATACACTTTGCTAAATCTTTTAACCTCTCAATATCTTGGATTTGATCACATTAAGGAACTTTATCATG
Organism: Phaseolus vulgaris; assembly: GCF_051622355.1. Classification (NCBI taxonomy): domain Eukaryota; kingdom Viridiplantae; phylum Streptophyta; class Magnoliopsida; order Fabales; family Fabaceae; genus Phaseolus; species Phaseolus vulgaris. The sequence continues at coordinate 29,942,502 of NC_143504.1, read as the reverse complement.
ATGACCTTGATTTTTCTCTCATCTATCAAGAGTGTCTTAAGGGAGGACACAAAGACTTTTTTATTCAAGATGGCTTTCTTTTTAAAGGAAAACGTCTTTGTGTTCCCCAATGCTCTATTAGATTATCTTTTGTTAGAGAAGCTCATGACGGGGGGTTTAATGGGAAATTTTGGGGTTGCTAAAACTTTGGATGTGTTGCATGAACATTTCTTTTGGCCACATATGCATAAACATGTTCATAGTTTGTTTGATAAATGCATAGCTTGTCGCAAAGCTAAGTCTAAAATACATCCCCATGGTCTTTATACTCCTCTTCCTATCCCTTCAATGCCTTCGGTAGATATATCTATGGATTTCATCTTAGGCTTACCCAAGACATCAAAGGGAAAGGACTCCATTTTTGTGGTAGTGGATCGTTTTTCAAAGATGGCTCACTTTATTCCTTGCCACAAAGTGGATGATGCATGCCACATTGCAAACCTCTTCTTCCATGAAGTGGTTCGCTTACATGGGATTCCTAGGTCTATAGTGTCCGATAGAGATCCTAAATTCTTGAGTCACTTTTGAAAGACCTTATGGGGCAAGCATGGGACTAAGCTTTTATTTTCTACCACTTGCCACCCACAAACTGATGGTCAAACCGAGGTGGTGAATAGAACTTTAGGACAACTATTGAGATGTTTTATTTCGGGGAATCCTAGAGTGTGGGAGAATTTACTACCCCATGTTGAGTTTGCATATAATCGTGTAGTAAATTCTACCACCTCCCATTCTCCTTTTGAGGTGGTCTATGGGTTTAATCCCCTAACACCTCTTGATCTTCTTCGTATTCCCCTTCTTGGAGATGTCTTGTGCAAAGATGGGGATGAAAAGGCTTCTTTTGTGAAAACTTTGCATAAAGACATCAAGAAGAGAATTGAGAAGAAGGTTGGCAAGTATGCTGAACTTGCCAATAAAAGGAGAAAACCATTGTTGTTTGATGAGGGCGATTGGGTTTGGCTTCACTTGAGCAAGGATCGTTTTCCTACTCAAAGGAAGTCCAAACTAATGCCTCGAGGGGATGGACCTTTCCAAGTCCTCAAGAGGATTAATGACAATGCTTATGAGTTAGATATGCCTGATACATTCTTAGGTAGTCATACTTTTAATGTCAGCGATCTAACTCCTTTTTCTGTAGGTCTCCAGAATTCGTGGTCGAATTCTCTCCAACTCGGGGAGTATGATGGAGATCAAGATCAAGAGAACATAGAGGCCAATCAACAAGATCAAGAAGAGGTGGAGGCACAAATAGAAGACACCCATGGAGGTCAAAGTCCACCTCAAAGGCTTACAAGAAGCACGTTTAAAGCTTTAGGAGCTAGAGGACATTTATTTTCTCTTTTTGTAATTTCTTTAGTTGAAGGTGCTTAGAGGGAAACTTTAGAAACCTCTATTGTTATAGCATCTTTTAGGCTTTAGTTAGGAGCTTTAAGGGGGGTGTGTTAGTAGATAGGTGTAGAAGTAGAATAGGAGGTGCCAAAGTGGAGGAAAGGATCACACCTTCCTCATGCTTTGCAAATAGGCGCCGGTTCTAGAATGTTTTAGGATGGAATTTTGAAATTGTTTAGCTTGCATTTTCAGCACCTTAGGCTATAAATAGAGGTGCTCTCTTTGTAAAATTCAGATTGGAATTTATCTAAAGAAACTATACTCAAAATTGGAGTGAGCATTGGAGAGCTTTTGAGCCTTCTTCTCTAGTCTTATCTTGATGGATCCATGGAGTCCTCAAGTGCCGGCAACACTCTCATCTAGGAGCATTCCACACTTCTAGTGGCGAGATCATCCATCATCCTTCCATCTTCATGAGCAATTCTTCTCTCCTTCCTTTCTTCTTTGTTAATTCCTTGTTCTAGCTTGTTGTCTTGTTGTTTGGTTCGACTATTCTTGTTTTCCAGCACCTATTTTCTATTCTTTGCCTTTTAATTTCACATTGTTCGGTTCAAATGTGTTCCTATTCAATTCTATTCGGTGCTTTTTAGTTTTACCTCTTTTTGTTGGTTCAATTTGACAATATGTGGAACATCCAAATGAGTTTGGGATTTGGTACTAGTTTTTTGGTGAGTTCTTGTCTTAGAACAATGATCCAACTCTAAGAAAAGTGCCTCAATAATGTCCAGCTCAAGGTGATTCCTAAGAATGTCAAGAATCATTCTCTATATGGCTAGTGGAATCACATCACATCCACTGCCATCACAGACCTTACATACTTCTTTCGCTATGATGCAGTGCATCCACCACCCGAGAAGCCTCCAGCGATGGTGTGGATCTTGCCATGAGTGGGCATCTTATGCTGCTGACCCTCACCACTCGCCGGCTAAGAGCTCGACGCACCCCCCGTCCTCTTGTCTAGCAGGTAATCATTCAAGAAGCCGCTCTTGACCAGGTCGTCGAGTTGGTAACCCAGGGCCAAACACGATTCAAGGGTGTGACCAAAACTCTGGTGGAACTCACACCAGGCGTTTGGCTTTGGTCCTAACACCTTGTCGCCAACTTTCTCAAGCGCTTTAAGCTTGGCTGCTATGTTGGGAATGGCGATCAAATCCGCCAACCCCATGACAAACTTGTACCTTGGTGGGCGATTGAACTCCCTGGGGTGCCCTGGGCCCCTTCCCTTGTTTTTCTTTGGATCATAAGGATGGCGAGTCCTCTGATCCTTCTTAGCTGCCATCGTCTCCAGCACCCTCTGCGGCTGGATTCTAGTCTGGGCTCGTGGCCTAGCAGGGGCCACGCTCCCTCTCTTCTCGGCGACCTGACTCTCGTCGGCGATGTGGGCCACAACAAGTCGCCTAACTTCAGCAAACGTGGCGGGGTGGGCCCTAATCAGCGCCTCAGAGAAAGGTCCCGGCAGCACGCCCTTTTGAAGGCGTATACCAACATCTCCTCGTTTTTGGCAGGTGAGCGGACCATCTGTGCTCCAAAACGATTCAAATAGTCCCTGAGGGACTCTCCATGGTACTGCCTCACATCGAACAGGTCATAAGATACCTTAGGTGGCGCCTTGTTCACAATGTACTGGTCGACGAAAAGCTTCGAAAACTGCTGGAAATTGGTTATGTGACCTGTAGGCAGGCTAACAAACCATTCCAGCGTTGTTCCCTGGAGCGTGTTCACAAACATCTTGCAATAGACAACATCTGAGCCTCCTGACAGCATCATCTGCGTGTGGAACGTAGTGAAATGTGCTTCAGGATCCTCCACGCCGGTGAAAGAGGCTTTCACAGGTACCACGCTCGCAGGGATCGGCGTGTCCGTGATCGCCTGAGCAAACGACATTGGGAAAACGCGCGGCGGCGATGACGACACAACTTCTTCAACGATTGTGCGTCCTCTCTGCTCCTGAAGAGCCTGACGCAATTCCTCTGTGACCTTGTTGAGCTCCTCATTCCTGGCCTGAGAGGCGACCAGGTCTTCATGCATATTCGCCTGCTCTATGCGCGATGCCTCCACATTTTCTTGCAACGCGCGCATGATCTCCATCATTTGCGCAATGGTCATGGCGCCTTCCGCAGCAGCTGGCACAACGGGACTGGAACGCGTACTTCTCATCTTTCTCATGAAAAAACAATAAACCAAACCTCAGCGAACAAAACCTTCACCAGCGAAACGATCGATCCAGCAATCAATCAGTCAAAACTTCGTAAACTCCAAAGAACTTCCAAGAACGCAATCACAACAGCAAAAACCTCCACAGAAACTTGCAACCTTGACACGAAACTACCACTTCTCCACCAAAACTCCCGATTCACCGGTCAGAAACACGAACGAACTATAAAAACTTCGATTCACCGATTGAAACTCGCACAAACGCCAAAAAACTTCACCTCATTGAACAAAAACTCAAACGAACGGAGAAAAACTTCAATTCGCCGAACAAAACTCGAACAAACGGTGGAAAACCTCAAACTACCGATCGAAAGCTTGAACGAACGGTGAAAAACGCCGATACTCCGAATGAAAACTCAAACGAACGGTGGAAAATGCTGAAAATGGTTGCACCAGCACACAACCACACAAGAATCTCAGAAACTTCAAGAACTCATGTTGTGGATGGGAAACACGCTTTACACGGCCCCACGGTGGGCGCCTGATGATCCTGCAGGTTGACTCGAGTGCAAGAGTCTTGCCACGTTAAAGGTATCCTCTCTCGATCAGCTTCGCACCACGTTAGCTTCTGTCCTTCAAGCCTCAATTCCTCGCAAGAACCTGAAAGAAACAGAGTGGCGCCGCTGCGGCCGATCGCGCTCCGACGCTCAAGTCAGTGACGGAATCACCAAATACTAAGAGAGAAAAGCTAAACTCAAGGAACCGTGCAAATGTTCTCTCACCGTACTCAAGTGTTCTCAAAAGCGTAAAGAAGTGTTCTAAACGCGCGTACCTCAGAAGTTCGTTAGAGTTCCTTATATACCTGGCACGGGTGCAGATTTCTGTACGTCCGTACCCTGCGCTTTTTTTACGCTCCACCAACCTCTTTTTCCATCACTCGACACGTGGCTTCATCAACGGTCGTCTTCAGCTGTCGTTTGCGCTTCCGAAAATGTTCGAAAAACCCTTAAACCCTTAAATCTGTTTTAAATCAAAATGAATCGATTAATTTTGATACTGCTGATACACATGCTATACAAGAATCTACTGCAGCTGTAGGTTTTCCAAAATAGTGGAAAACCCCAAGAGACTTAACCCTTGATAATGTCATTGGGAACATTGAGAAAGGAGTGTCAACTAGAAAATCCTTGAACAATTTCTGTGAAGCAATGGCCTTTGTATCTCAAGTTGAACCCAAGAATCTGAACGAAGCTCTCAAGGACAGCAACTGGATTTTAGCCATGCAAGAGGAACTAAATCAATTTTCTCTTAATGAGGTCTCGACTCTTGTACCTAGAATACCTGAGATGAATATAATTGGGACAAAATGGGTATTTAGAAACAAGATGGATGAGCATGGAGTGATCACCAGAAACAAGGCTAGGCTAGTAGCTAAAGGGTACAATCAAGAAGAAGGGATAGACTATGATGAGACCTATGCACCAGTGGCTCGGTTAGAAGCTGTTAGATTGCTGCTTGCCTTCTCCTGCATCAAAGGGTTCAAGCTGTTTCAAATGGATGTGAAGAGTGCCTTTCTAAATGGTTATATAAATGAAGAGGTATTTGTTTCAAAACCACCAGGTTTTGAAGACCATCAACATCCAAAATATGTGTTCAAACTCAAAAAGGCTCTCTATGGACTCAAGCAAGCTCCTAGGCAATGGTATGAGAAGTGATTTTCTCACCTCACAAGGTTATGACAGAGGCACATCAGATAAGACCTTGTTCATTAAGAAGAAAGGAGATGACTCAATTCTAGTACAAGTATATGTGGATGACATCATTTTTGGATCAAATAATGGAGAATTGTGTGAAGCTTTCATGAAAGTCATGAAGAGTGAGTTTGAAATTTCAATGATGGGTGAGTTGAACTATTTTTTAGGCTTGCAGGTCAAACAACTTAAGGATGCCATTTTCTTAAGTCAAGCTAAGTATTGCAAGGATCTGCTGAAGAAATTTGAAATGGACAAGTGTAAACCAATCAGCACACCCTTCTCAACAAGCTGTCATTTGGATCATGATGAAGCTGGAATTTCTGTTAATGAAACCGAATACAAAGGACTCATAGGATTACTACTGTATCTCACTGCCAGCAGGCCAGACATAATGATTGCAGTGTGCATGTGTGCAAGGTTTCAATCTGCTCCTAAAGAATCACACTACAGTGCTGTCAAAAAGATTTTGAAGTATTTGCAAGGAACTAAAGAAGTTGGCTTGTGGTATCCAGGTAATATTTCATTAAGTTTAACTGGATATTCTGATTCAGATTTTGAAGGTTGCAAAATAGATAGGAAGAGCACAAGTGGAACCTGTCATTTGCTAGGATCAAGCTTGATCTCATGGCAATGCAAAAAGCAGGCTTGTGTAACTCTCTCCAATGCTTAACCAAAATACATTGCTTAACTATATGGCTAAGTCAACAATTAAATGATTTTGGTATCTTACTTAACCATATACCTCTACTGTGTGATAATACAAGTGCAATCAACTTAACCAAAAATCCTGTCATGCATTCAAGAACCAAACACATTGAAATTAGGCATTATTTTCTAAGGGAACACATTTCTAATGGAACATGTGAGATTAAGTTCATTGGTACTGATTTACAACTTGCTGATTTGTTCACAAAACCATTAGCCAAAGATAGGTTTAATTTTCTGCTAAATGAATTAGGTATTATAAATGTCAATTGTGCCTAGCAGTGAAAAATTAAATTTGTTTATTCGTAATTGAATGTGTTTATTTTTTGTACTGATATGCATCTTTGACTAGGAAAGAGAAATTTTGATCTTTGACTGCTTGACTGACCTAGTGGGCATTAACCTCTGTACCTTTGACGGTTTTGGTCATGGTTATGTAACCGATTTGATGGTTTGGGTGCTCAATAAAGGTATGAATTGTGTGCATCGTGACCCTAAATATTTGCTGCATATTTTCAAAGATTCTCTGCACAAATTCAGAGCATAAAATCTTCATGCATATCCACTCATAACTGCCATATCAACCTATTCATTTCTATATAAACCTGTGTGAATATCTGCTACCCACATTGGCTACCCATTTTCTGTTCTCACCATTTGAAACAAGAGAAAAATTCTGGTTCAACCATGGCTTCTTCTTCAAAGAAACAGAAAAATAAGGGCAAGCAAACCACCTTTCAAGGTGTGCTAGAAGGTTGGTTCGCTGGAAATGAAGAAGCAATCAATGCCTACATCCACGAGACAAGCAGGAAGCAGATTAATATACCGAAGGTGCTGGATTTCAACTGGCTGAAATCTGAGAAACTGGCAGAAACAAGGGTTGTGTTGAAGCACCAGAAACTGAAAAAGCTGTTGGAATTAACGGGTAACGTATATCCTGACTTGGTTAAGGTGTTTTACACTAACCTCACATTGGATGGAAAGAATGTTGTCTCTTATGTGAAAGGGACCAAGATGAAGATCACAAGTGAGGTGTGGAATTCTGTGGCTGGAATAAAGTATGCTGGACTGAAAGTAGGAAAGGGAAACAACAGTGGAATTCAAGAATTCAACAAGCTGCAATACTATAAAAGTTGCATGAGGAATTCTACAGAGAGTATAAGCAGATTCCATGCAGGGCATTTGAACCTCACTCCACGCCTTGTTGCCTACATCATAGCATGGCAACTTATCCCAAGAGGTACAAACCATGCAGTTTTACATGAAGAGGATCTAATTCTTCTATATTGCATCATGAACCAGATTAAGGTAAATTGGGTTTTCATTATCAATGAACACATGCTCAAATAAAAAAGGTTGGCTGATTACCGCTTTCCCTATGCTATTCTTGTTTCCAAATTGATTGATTACTTTGGTGTTGATGTTACAAATGAGAGAAACGACCCTATCAAAGCTGTAAGTGAGATTGATAATTCAACTCTCACCAAAATGGGATTTCACAAAATTGAGGACAAGTGGGTGGTTCTTAAAGGAAAGGACCATCAAGCAGAACATGAAGCATCAAACCTTAACAATGAGGATGAGGATGAAGCTGTTCCCATGGAGGACGACTCACCTGCTACCCAATCTGTGCGTGAGGAAGCTTCTGCAAATGTCATAGTTGCCTATCAAGCTCCAGAATACCGAGGAGAACCAATGTCTATGTTTGAAAGGCAAGTGTTGTATCGCCTTGATGTAATGACTACAGAACAAAGGGCATACTTTGAAACTACTCAAGCAAGGTTTCAACACCTTGATGATCAGATTGAAGGGGTTCAGGCACAACTTGCAGAGCTTTACTACAAGGATCAATAGTCTTCTGTTTTTCATGCTTTCTTTATTAGTTTAAAAGTCTGTAGTGATGAACAATTTGTCTCTATCTTTTGGACTATTATGGTTATGCTTCTGGTGTTTTCCCTATAATTACATGCTGTTTGATGAATCCAAAGGGGGAGAAAAATAGCTCACCATGCTAGGTGAAGCTAGCTGAAATAGGGAGTTAATTCTGCACCTTAAAACCATTTTTCATGCTATGCAATGTTTCTGATTTTCTGGTTTAATTTTGGTGCAGTGTAGGTTCTTCAAGCAATAGAGCTATAAGGTTTTGTCTCCATCAAACAGGGGGAGATTGTTGAAGATGGTTGCTACCCCTTCAAGATTGTGTTTGATGTAGACTTTTATGTACATTTCATGTGTATTTTGCTTTGCTTTAAGTGTGTCTTAGGTAGTGCTTAGAGGTTGTTTAAGAGTGGGCTTTTTGCTGAATAACTCACCTCATAACCACTGGTCATGTGATAAGAACAAGCATAAGATTTCTTAAACTGTTTTTCACATGTTTTACAAAAAACACGTTTACTACATAAAAATAAATCTGTTCTTTTCTAAACAAACAGATTCATTTTTAAACTGATGCCTTGGTTAAGTCTTGTAAAAATTAGATTTTGTGCATCATGTATTTTGACTAAGTCTTCTACCTTTCAAAACGACTGTGTTTAAATAGTTAAGATTTTCTGTTCTCGTTTTGAAAAATAAATTTGTTCATGTGTAAATGAATAGATTCATGTTGTCTCTGGTGCCATATCTAGCTTAAACGTTTTTCAGTTTTATCTCTGCACCATAATGGTTGATTAAGTCTCCTCACTTAACAAATTCTCTAACTGCTTTTGAAAATAAATCTGTTCATTTTATTTTCAATTTGTTCATTTTATAACAGCTTTAACTGTTTTTCAAAATTCTGTTATAAGTTGGTTTTCTATAAAATGAAAACTTGTTTCTGAGTTTAAATATCGTTCATACATTTGTAAAAACAAGTTTTACAGTAGAGAATTAAGAGTTTACAAAGGATTAGGATTTGTTCTTCAAAGATTTCAAAAATCACAAAGTGCTTGTTCTTGGTTTGGTTCCAAAAGCTTGGTGTGAGGTGTTGCTACTGTTCTAGCAATCTTGCCTACTGGTTTAAGGCAGATCTTTGTATCCTTAATCAGGTGTAGTCGTTTCACTGTTCATTCCTTGTAATAGTTTGGTTGAACACTCTTCTTGATAGGTTTTCTTGAAGAGTGTGTGTGAGCTTAAATAGGTTTTTTCAGCAAGAGTACCTAAGTTCTTGTAGGTTTCAAGAACAGTGGGAATTGTGTTTGTTTGTATTGTGATTTAGAGAATTTCACCTGGTTGTAGGTGAAGACTGGATGTAGCTCAGTTGAGTGAACCGGTATAACTGCCTTGTGTTCATTCTCTCTCAATCTCTGCAATTAAGTTTCTGCATAATTGATAAAACAGCAAAGAAATAAATCTATTCAATTAAAAATAGATTTGTTCTTTCTAGGCACGGTTCATATTGTTCTTAATTTCTGGAAAACTGGTTGATTTCAATAAGAACACTTATAATCTGTTAAAAGCCATTAGAACAGGTTGACTGTAATAGATCACTCAATAAACTGTCAAGCCATTAATTGAACCTTAATCACTTGCTTGAAATTGAAGGTTACTGTTTTGGTGATTCACTGTTTTTCGTTCTAATATCAGTGATGGAGATCAAGCTCAAGAGGACATGGAGGCCAATCAATAAGATCAAGAAGAAGTAGAGGCACAAATGGAGGACGCCCATGGAGGTCAAAGCCCACCTCAAAGGCTTACAAGAAGCATGTTCAAAGCTTTAGGAGCTAGGGGACATTTATTTTCTCTTTTTGTAATTTCTTTGGTTGAAGGTGCTTAGAGGGAAACATTAGAAACCTCTTTTGTTATAGCATCTTTTAGGTTTTAGTTAGGAGCTTTAGGAGGGGGGGGTGTTAGTAGATAGGTGTAGGAGTAGAATAGGAGGTGCCAAAGTGAAGGAAGAAGTCATACCTTCCTCATGCCTTGTAAATAGGCGCCAGTTCTAGATTGTTTTAGGGGGGGAATTTGAAATTGTTTAGCTTGCTTTTTCAGCACCTTAGGCTATAAATAGAGGTGCTCTCTTCGTAAATTTCAGATTTGAATTTTAGAGAAAAGAAACTATACTCAAATTTTGAGTGATCTTTGGAGAGCTTTTGAGCCTTCTTCTATAGTCTTATCTTGAAGGATCCATGGTGTCCTCAAGTGGCGGCAGCACACTCATCTAAGAGCATCCATCCTTCTAGTGGCGTGATCATCCAACCTTGCCTCCATCTTCATGAGCATTCTCTTCTCCTTCCTTCCTTCTCTTTCAATTGTTCATGTTGTCTTGCGTTCTTGAATTTTTGGTTCGGTTATTCTTATTTTCCAGCAAGTATTTTCAGTTCTTTGCCTTTCATTTACATTTTGTTCGGTTCAGTTTGCTTCCTTTCCAATTCTATTCGGTGGTTTTAAGTTTTACCTCTTTTTGTTGGTTTAATTTGACAATAATTGGATCTTCTATATGAGTTTGTGTTTTGGCACTAGTTTTGGTGAGTTCTTGTTCATAGGATCTTGATCCATTTCTATGATGAAGTGCCTAGCTCTTAACCAACTCAAGATGATTCCTAAGAATGTCAAGAATCATTCTAATTGTGCTAGTGGAATCACATCATGTGGTATCATGAGTTTAGGTGTGTTCTTGTTTAATTGTTGAGTTGTGTAGCACTTTATTTCAAGAGCTCTTTTAATTTCTTACAATTTAAGTTTCTGTTTTAGGCTTATCTTGTGTGTGCATCTGGAAAATCTATCTGCATAATCTTGTGATTAACCTTGCTGAATAAACGCTTTTCAAACACAAACAGTGCCAAAATAAATCTGTTCATTTTCACATAAATCGATTTATTTTCTGTAAACTGTGTTAAACATTATTTCTGCGAGAAAGATTTAAAAGGTCAATTCACCCCCCCTTTTGAACTTTGGCACTATTAAACCCAAAATTAATGACTAGTCAAAGATCACATGTGAAGACCATGTGATTCTCAGTTTTTTTTTGACATTTTCTGTGCAGAGCAGAGTCAAGTCCTCTCTCTCTGAAAATCAGGTACCCACTAATGAAATTAAATTCAAATTGATTCCTTTTTCTGCTATAAAATCTGGTGCAGATCTCTTCCACAAGAACAACCAATTGCAACATCTCTTGCAAAAAATCTGTGAAGTGATTTCTTCTCTGTTTTCTTCTCTGCCATCATGGAATCAACTCCTCCCACTTCAAAGAGAGTCAAATCCAGAGTTGTAAGGTTTGGAGGAAGGCTAGAAGGCTGGTTTTCTGGAGACAATGGTCTAATTGAGAAGTATAGGTATGAAACAAGTATCAAGAAGATAAACAACCCCAAGGTTGTATGCTTTGATTGGCTGAAATGTCAAAGGCTTGATAATGTGAGAAGGCTGCTCAAGGATCAATCTCTCAGAAAGTTTCTGGAGATGAAGGGAAACATATATCCAAATTTAGTGAGGGTGTTCTACACAAATCTCAAGTTTGAGGGAAACAATCTAGTTTCTCATGTGAAAGGTGTAGAAATGGAGATAACTCATGAAGTATGGACTGCTGTTGCTGGTCTCAAGTTCTCTAGTCTTAGAATCAACAAGGGAAACCTTGGAGTGGTGGAGGATTTTAACAAAATCCAATTCTACAAGAGTTGCTTGAAGAATCAACATACTCAAGTAAGTACATGCTCGGTTGGAGGTCTAAAGCTTGATGAGAGATTGCTTGGTCTCATTGTAACTTGGATTCTAACTCCAAGGGGGAGTAATCATTATGTGCTAACTGAAGAAGATCTGGTATATATCTTCTGCATCACCAAGAAAATCAAAATCAATTGGACCCATATCATCAAAGAACACATGCAAAAAGCCATGAGGTTAGGTGATTATCATTATCCATATGTTGTTTTGATATCTAAATTTCTACTCTATTTTGAAGTTAACCTTGAAGATGAAACTTCTGAGTTGGTCAAGTCAACTAAAGAGTTGAACAATGGATCACTCAGCAAGATGGGTTTTACCAAAGTAGGTGGAAAATGGATTAGTAAGGATGGTGATCATGGTGCCTCATCTAGTGGTGCTGCTAATCTTGAACAAGATGAACCTACTGATATGGATGTTCAAAATGAAGATCCACCTGAAGATTATCAAGATGTTGGACCAAGTACTGGTGCTGGAAATCAAGGAGAAAGGATGCAATCCATGTCTTCTTTTGAAAGACTCACGGTGAATAGGCTTGATAGCTTTGCTGAAAATCAAAGGAGCCTCCATGATCTCTGTGTTAGTAATTTCCAAAGGATTGACATCAGGTTTGACAACATGGATGCAAGATTCATGACTCTGGATGAATAGATTGAAGTTGTCCAGAACCAAATCTTTGATCTTCAGTTTGCTGATGAAGAAGAATGAAGGAAAAACAACCGATTGGTTATCGAAACAATCGATTGTTTTTTATGGTTATATCTGGTTTTTAAATTTCTTTCTTTCTGTTGTTGCTGTTTTAATTCTGATGTAATCAAAACAATATCTTGTTTTATCTCTTCTCTTTGTCTATTTGTGAAGAGAAATAGGGGGAGATATATGTTATGTTTAAGTTTCATTTTTTATTTGTTAAAACAGTTTGGGATGAGTAATATTTTCTAATATTTAGCTCTGAAGTTTATTATTGTTTATCTGTGCTAACCAAATATCAGAAGTTCTATGCTTTGTTCAAAACTGTATTTTGCAGGAACTGCTTCAGATTCAATCAGGTACAACACAAGCATCAGGGATTTGTCTTCATCAAATAGGGGGAGATTGTTGAACGAAGTGGTGTTCAAGCTTTGAAGAATCCAAATCCTTTGAAGGATGTTGAAGCCTCTGCTATGCTTGATGTTGTTGTGCTGGTTTAGCTTAGTTTTGGGGTAGTTTGGATGTTGTAATCCACCCTTTGATTAAATCTAAAGCATAGGCATTCTCAATCTTTGTGAAAGTAAAATGTTTTCAAACTAAGTTAAAACAACCGATTGTTTTGTCGAAACAACTGATTGCTTATACTTAGGTGTTTTGAGAAAAAGATTGAAAACTGTTTTTAAAATGGTTGAACTATTAAGAACCAAAACAACCGATTGATTCGAGGAAACAACCGATTGTTTGTTTTGGGACCATAACAGAAAAACTATTTTATCTTTGACTGAGCTTTAAATGATTTAACTGCTTACGCTCCAGTTATTAAATGCTTTGACCAATCTTTAAATGCAATTTAAGAGTTTGTTAAGACTTGATACCAAACTACATCTTTGAATAAATTCAGAAAAATATATTTGACAATTAATCTTTGACAAGTTTTTGCTAAGAGTTTTTGAGTTTTTCAAAGAGTTGAGATTGCTAAGAGTTTGTGATTGATCAAAGTGTATGGAATAGGATTCTGCTTGTATTGATTTCAGATTATCTTCTATAACAAGTGTAATCCTTGTACTCTGTTGAACAAGTATTTGTTTCTGTGTTTTGCTGAGATTGGCTGTGTGTTCTTGAGGGGATCAAGATCAGCAATCTTAGTGTTGGTGTGTTGACCAAGGAGAGTGTGTTTCTTGAGGTGTTCAAGGTCATTCTCTTGGTTGTTGTGTAAGTGATCAAGGTGTGATTACTTAGTGGATTTCCCCAGGGTTCTGAGAAGACTGGATGTAGCTCTGGGTTTGGAGTGAACCAGTATAAACAACTGTGTACAATTTCTCTATCCCAGCTTCATCCCAACAGCTGGGCATTCGTTAGGGCATACCAAATCATTTGTGCACACTTGGGACATCCAGCTTCGGTGGACGTGCTCCTTTATCCGTTCGAGGCCAAGAACCCAGGCGATCGTCTATGGGTCAGCCTCAATGGGGTTGCTGGGAGGTCCATCCTCTCCATCTTCCAACAATCCTATAAAGACTGGAAGGGGAAGTTCGTGCGCGCTTGCTGCAATGACCAAGACCCCACTCTCCTAGACGGGTTTCCCTTGTATTGGGTGGACAAGGGAAAGAAAGAGACTAGCTTCAGGAGGGCTAGAGGGCCAGAAAAGATGGAGGAGCTCGACAAAGACCTATGCAACTTCTGGAAAGGAGTTGCCTCCTCCAATGTAACGTTGGGCACCTCCTCCATCATCGGCTATGAATTTCACGAAGGCCAACTGGACGTTCATATAGGTTTGTCCTTCCCTCCTCCCCGAGTTCCCTTTCCTTGAATTCGCGTCACCTTGCCTTTTACATTGATGTTGTCGTTCTGATTCGCGCGTAGTCTTAACTAGCTAGTCCATGCATTGATTCACACTGCTTATTTTCTTGTGCATCATCAACTGTTTGAGTTGGACTGGTTTGTGATTGTTGGCTTCTCTTGTGCAGATATGATGTTGGGGAAAGGAAGGATGGCTGAGCTGCGCTCCATAGCCAAACTTCACAATCTGGCGGCGGGCTCCCAAACCGTTCCAAACTCTGTTGCAGAAATCGCTGCCGCCCAAGGCAAACCTCCGCCAGTTGGCCCATCCACTGTCGCTGCTCTTCCAGCCCCCGAGCGGAAGAAACTACCACTCAAAAAGGCTAAGAGGAAAGCCCCCAGGGTGGTGTCATACAAAGAGGCTGACGAAAGCACCGAGGATGGGCTAGTCTGCAAGAGGAAGAGGAGAGCTGTAATGGAACCACCACCAGCTGAGGGCGCCACCTCAGATTACGTCGAGAACCCCCCGAGCGCCTCCACGCCATTCGAGTCCGCTGGGGACGTTCTTGCTTCAAACGCCTCGGTCGCTGAAGCTGTACCTGAACAACTTGCTGATACGCAAGCTTCTTCTCAAGCCGCAACAGAACTCCCGCCTCACCACCCCGCCTCAAGGCTCCCCTCGCCATCCAACCTTGCAAGGGTGGTGGTGAGAACCAACCTTCACCTCCTCCCTCAACTCCAGCCCTTCCAGGAAGCCTTGAAGTCTTTCACCGCGTGCCTAAACGCCATGGTCGACGAGTGTCTTCCTCAAATCGTCGGTGAAGGGCTAAAAGACTCCTTGGACAAGTTCAAACTCGATAACCGCATCCGTTAGGAGGAGGCGAGCACCGCGAGAGCCGAAGCTGAGAAAGTCAAATGTGACATGATGATGCAAGGGCTCGAGTTCTCGCGGGTGGAAAACGGTCTCAATGAAGAGCTCCGAAGTTTGCGCAAGGACAAGACTGAACTGCGCCGGAAACTACACGACAAACTTCAGGACGTCGTCGAGTTGGAGAGCAAACTCGTTCCTATGAGGGAGCGAATTGCAGAGCTGGAGGAGGCCCGAAAAATTGACGCGGAAAAGATGGCCAAGCTGGAGAAGAGGTCGACCGAG
This sequence comes from Phaseolus vulgaris, assembly GCF_051622355.1. Taxonomy (NCBI): domain Eukaryota; kingdom Viridiplantae; phylum Streptophyta; class Magnoliopsida; order Fabales; family Fabaceae; genus Phaseolus; species Phaseolus vulgaris. The sequence continues at coordinate 29,927,208 of NC_143504.1, read as the reverse complement.
AGGGAAACCCTTCTGGGGAAAGTTGAACAAGATCGGGACAAGGCCTCCAAAGAACTAAGCGAAACTACTGCCGAGCTTGCCCAAGTTCGCGAAGAGAACAGCAGGTTCAAGAAGAAGGTCGACAAGCTTGAGCTTGAAATTGCCCAGGTTCGTGAAGAGAACAGGTGGGTTCAAGACAAAGATCGACGAGCTTCAGCTTGAAGCTGTCCAAGTTCTTACCTCTGGCTTTGGAGCAGTTCGCTTGCAAATTTCCTGATCTTGACCTCTCCGAGTTTTCGGTGTACAACGAGGTGGTGGATGGCAAGATCATGCCTCCGACTTAATTGCTGCTCCCATCCGCCACTTCAACTTTACCGCCTTTGAATCTCTTGTATTTAACTTCGATTTATATGTAATAACTTTCATTTCGCTCAAACTGTTTGATATACATGTGTATATATATGGCTTCTAATTTTATCTGTTGTGCGATCACCTGGTATAACTGGCTGGTTTTTACTCAACCCAATGTACTTCGCACAAATTGGTACTTAATTCTCTGGAAATCACCTTAACTTAAACAAACTGTTAGTCTATAGCAATAACGTTCAACGCGAAATCACTTACTGGGCAATAGGGGCGCAGGTCGATCTTAGTATCTGAAATCTCGCTCGCCTGATCTGCCAAGGGACAAGCGTATTTCTACGTTATCGCCCAAAACTTCGCTGATTTGGCTCTCGCCGTGTAATCCTCTTTTTATTTCAATCTCAAAGCCATAGGCTTTTGGCGACGCCATTTTCCTTTTGACTGAAAACGTCCCTTGCGGGGCCGCCTCATGATTTATCCTTTGCTCATCTGGAAGGAGAGATGCCTCTTGGATCTCCCTCTACCTTCCCCGAGTCTTTAACCTGAGATAGCTTAAATCATTGTTCCCTCATCTGGGGGTAGAGCCGCCTTTCGGATCCTTCTCTACCTCCCTGAGTTTTAGAACAATGATTTAGGTGGTGAGGTGTCCTCTGCGAACCTTCCCCAGCCAACCTTTAACTTCTTTTTTAACTGGCCTTACTAGGTCAATATTGATGTTTCACTCAAGGGAAAAGGCGTTCTCATCAACCTTCCTTTCCCATACTTAAGATCATTAACACCCCTGACTTTTCAGCTTTATCTTGCCTGAACTCACTCGAGGGTGAGAAGGGCATTTCCTGATGCCTCAACTTGCCCAGGGGTTACATCTCCTCCTCCCCTGGATGCACTGAGGACTTTCAAACTTGCCTCAATTTGCTTACGCAAAGAGGTCTTGTAATCTGCTCTTGCCTGTACTCGCTCAGGGCGAGGAGGACTTTAATCTTTTCTCGCCTACACTTGCTCGAGGCGAGGAGGTCTTTTTAATCTCTTCTCGCCTACACTCGCTCGAGGCGAGGAAGGTCTTTGTAATCTCTTCTCGCCTACACCCGCTCGAGGCGAGGAAGGTATTTTTAATTTCTTCTCGCCTACACTCACTCGAGGCGAGGAGGTCTTTTTAATCTCTTCTCGCCTACACTCGCTCGAGGCGAGGAAGGTCTTTTTAATCTCTTCACGCCAGATGGCGATGAGAACTTAAAAAGTTTTATACTTGTGCCTCCGATCGCCGGGTGGCGGTGAGGACTTAAAAAACTTTATTCTTGTGCCTCCGATCGCCAAGTGGCGATGAGGACTTAAAACTTTGTGCTGGATGCATGCGATCTGAATTCACCATTGCTTTAAATTACACAAGGACGATAAAGTCTCTTTCCGAAAACTTAAAAAACGATGAGCATGCAAACTTAATAACTGGGAAACTTTGATAAACTTCGAAACCCTCTTTATTGGGTGGCCTCGTTAAAAACCCTCCTTAGGGAAAAAAGAGTGCCCCCTTGAAAAACTGTTTTAACTGAAACATCTTAAACAGTTCGAGTTAATTGCTACTTACAATGCTTTAACTGTAATAAAACTTGAGATGGGTGGTGTACCGACCAGGTAGTTGGAAGTGATGACGTGGCAGCAAGCGATAATATAGGCATGTTGAGCGGAACACCTGGCTGGCAGAAGGGAAGTACATCGGGAAGTCTGTGTAGTCGCCAATTGTTAAGTTGGCGTTCTCCGATCTCTAGCATATCTAACCGGCGGTCACCAGGCTTGTGTCATAGTCGCCGTATGTGAGCTTAGGCGACCAAGTGGTCAGAGACCGCCGAAAGGGGCACATTGCCGAAGGATCAGGAAGGCTTGCTTAAGGCTTTCAAAGGGCACGAGTACGAAGGACGAGGTTATCAGGTGGTCATTCCCTAGCCAGAGGTCGAGGCAAGGGAACAGTTTACCAGAACATGCACGATGTGCAAGTAAAGCAGATCGTGATAGCAGTAGGCGAGACCACAAAGAAGGTGTACATGGTGACACCCCGTACTCGCCGCTTAAGGGGTCGCGCTCCAAGGAAGCTGTAGTTACTCCTCGCATGAGTAACTTAGTCGAATAGCTTAAAGAGTAGAGGTGACGCTCAAGTAGAAGGTGGCTCCAGATGGTGACACGTGTACAGCTGGATGTGAGCCACGTGTCCAGAGGTGTAACCGTCAGGAGAGAGAAAGTGCTCAGGTATATAAGGAACTCTAACGAACTTCTGAGGTACGCGCGTTTAGAACACTTCTTTACGCTTTTGAGAATACTTGAGTACGCTGAGAGAGCATTTGCACGGTTCCTTGTGTTTTAGCTTTTCTCTCTTAGTATTTGGTGATTCCGTCACTGACTTGAGCATCGGAGCGCGATCGGCCGCAGCGGCGCCACTCTGTCTTTTTCAGGTTCTTGCGGAGAATCGAGGTGTGCAGGACGGAAGCTAACGTGGTGCGAAGCTGATCGAGAGAAGATACCTTTGACGTGGCAAGACTCTTGCACTCGAGTCAACCAGCAGGATCATCAGGCGCCCACCGTGGGGCCTTGTAAAACCTGTTTCTCATCCACAGCGTGAGTTCTTGAGGTTTCTGAGATTTTTGTGTGGTTATGTGCTGGTGCAACCATTTCCGGCGTTTTCCACCGATTGTTTGCGTTTCCATTCGGTGTATCGGCATTTTTACCGTTCGTTCGAAGTTTTAATCGGTAGATTGAAGTTCTTCACCGTTCGCTTGAGTTTTGTTCAGTGAATTGATGTTTTTTCCTGTTCGTTTGAGTTCTTCTTCGGAGAGTTGAAGTTTTTCGCCATTAGCGCGAGTTTCAATCGGTAAATCGAAGTCTTTACCGTTCGTTCGTGTTTCTGACCGGTGAAACGGGTGTTTTGGTGGAGAAGCAGTAGGTCACATAACCAATTTCCAGCAGTTTTCGAAGCTTTTCGTCGACCAGTACATTGTGAACAAGGCGCCACCTAGGGTGTCTTATGACTTGTTCGATTTAAGGCAGTACCAGGGAGAGTCCCTCAGGGACTATTTGAATCGCTTTAGAGCACAGATGGTCCGCTCGCCTGCTAAACACGAGGAGATGCTGGTATACACCTTCAAAAAGGACGTGCTGCCGGGACCTTTCTGTGAGGCGCTGATTAGGGCCCACCCCACCACGTTTGTTGAAGTTAGGCGACTTGCGGTGGCCCACATCGCCGACGAGAGTGAGGTCGCCGAGAAGAGAGGGAGCCTGGCCCCTGCTAGGCTACAAGCCCAGACTAGAATCCAGCCGTAGAGGGTGCTGGAGACGATGGCGGCCAAAAAGGATCAGAGGACTCGCCATCCTTATGATCCAAGGAAAAACAAGGGAAGGGGCCCAAGGCACCCTAGGGAGTTCAATCGCCCACCAAAGTACAAGTTTGTCATGGGGTTGGCGGATCTGATCGCCATTCCCAACATAGCAGCCAGGCTTAAGGCGCCTGAGAAAGTGGGTGACAAGGTGTTAGGACCAAAACCAAACGCCTGGTGCGAGTTCCACCAGAGTTTTGGTCACACCGTTGATTCGTGTTTGGCCCTGGGATACCAGCTCGACGACCTGGTCAAGAGCGGTTTCTTGAATGATTACCTGCTGGACAAGAGGACGGGGGGTGCGTCGAGCTCTCAGCCGGCGAGTAGTGAGGGTCAGCAGCATGAGATGCCCACTCATGGCGAGATCCACACCATCGCTGGAGGTTTCTCGGGTGGTGGATGCACTGCATCACAGAGGAAGAAATACGCAAGGTCTGTAATGACGATGGACATGTTCGAGGATCACTCCCCAGATGTGGACATTACGTTCACAAAGGAGGATCTTAGGGACGTTGTGCCTCACGACAACGATCCCATAGTTATCTCGCTCGTCACGGCGGGAAGGAAAGTCCACCGGGTACTGGTGGACCAAGGAAGCTCGGCAGATGTAATGTTCTGGCCGACTTTCACGCAGTTGCAACTACCCCTTGACCAGTTAAGGCTCTATGGAGGATGCTTATATGGGTTCGCTGGCGACCAGGTGGAGGTCAGGGGGTACATCGAGTTGAGAACTACGTTCACGAATGAGGCGGCCTCAAGGACGGAAAAAATCAAGTACCTCATCGTGAACGCCCCCTTAGCGTATAACATTCTGTTGGGGAGACCGACCCTCAACAAAATAGGAGTTGTGCCCTCAACCCGGCACATGAGGGTTAAGTTACCATCAATGGAGGGGGTGGTGATCACCATCAGATCTGACCAGAAGGAGGCGAAGAAGTGCTATGAAAATAGCCTCAAGAATAGAAGGTCAGTAAGTTACATCACCACGACGCAGCCTCCCGGTGTGAAGCCCAGGCCAACAGAATGGCGGGTTGTTGATGCGGCGATGGAAGTGGCCGCCGGAGGCGATGTCACCATGATAGATGATGAGGCTGAGAGAGAGAGCGTCGGACGGGAAGAAGAAGCGAGAAATCGCCCAGAGGAAGCGAGGGAGTCGGGAATCGCCAGGGCGGTGATTGCCAGGGAAACCAGACCCAAACTCGTCGAGGAGTGGCTCGAGAGGGAGATCGGGGGCAAGGTCTTCAAGCTGGGAAGATCTTTGCAGGGTGAGCTCCAAGACCAGATCGCCGAGCTGATAGAACGGCATCTGGATGCTTTTGCATGGTCTGCTTCAGACATGCCGGGGATCGACCCCGATTTCCTGTGTCACCATTTGGCAATGGACACACAGGTCAGACCAGTGCGACAGAGAAGAAGAAAGTTTAATGAGGAGAGGAGACAGGCGATTAGGGATGAAACGCAGAAGCTCCTCGCCGCAGGCCATATCAGGGAGGTCCAGTACCCTGAATGGTTAGCTAATGTCGTACTGGAGAAGAAGAGCAACGGGAAGTGGCGCATGTGCGTCGACTTCACCGACTTGAACAAGGCTTGTCCAAAGGATTCATACCCTTTGCCAAGCATAGATGCCCTGGTCGACAGTGCAGTAGGGTGCAAGTTGCTGAGTTTTCTGGACGCCTTCTCGGGGTATAATCAGATAAAGATGCATCCTATGGATGAAGAGAAAACTGCCTTCATGACTGAGAGGTCGTGCTACTATTACAAGGTGATGCCCTTCGGGCTGAAGAATGCGGGGGCCACGTACCAAAGGTTGATGGATAAGGTACTTGCATCGATGCTGGGAAGGAATGTGCAAGCGTACGTAGATGATATGGTCGAGACCTCGTTGGAGAAGAGCAAGCACGTCTCGGATCTGGAGGAGTTGTTCACCACGATCGCCAAGTTCAGATTAAAGCTAAACCCCGAGAAGTGCATTTTTGGCGTGGAGGCAGGGAAGTTCTTAGGTTTCCTCTTAACTGAAAGGGGAATAGAGGCAAATCCTGACAAGTTTGCTGCCATCTTGGCGATGGGGACCTCGGCTACCGTAAAGGAGGTGCAGCAGCTTACAGGTCGGATGGCCGCCCTGTCTCGCTTTATATCAGCTAGTGGAGAGAAAGGCCACCCGTACTTCCAATGCTTAAGGCGAAACAACAAGTTTGTCTGGTTGAAGGAGTGCGAGGAAGCCTTCGTGAAGCTTAAAGAGTACCTGGCGAGCCCGCCGGTTTTGTGCAAACCCTTAGTAGGAACCCCTCTCAGGTTGTATTTTGCTGTAACTGAGAGGGCGGTGAGTGCGGTGCTCGCCCAGGACCAAGATCAGGCCCAGAAGCCTATTTATTTCGTCAGCAAGGTGTTGCAAGGCCCAGAAGTAAGGTATCAGGCCTTGGAGAAAGCTGCACTGGCGGTAGTATTTTCGGCGAGGAGGTTGCGCCACTATTTTCACAGCTTTACAGTGCTGGTGATGACCGACCTGCCCATCCAGAAAGTCTTGAAGAAGCCTGATGTAGCTGGGAGAATAGTGAAGTGGGCGGTGGAGCTGTCGGAGTTCGACATCAAATATGAGCCTCGAGGACCGATCAAGGGGCAGATTTTCGCTGATTTTGTGGTCGAGCTCTCGTCAGAAGCAGCACGAGTTGAAGGGGACGATTTTCGTTGGGTACTTTCGGTGGACGGATTGTCTAACCAGCAGGGTAGCGGTGCTGGAGTCATTCTGGAAGGGCCCAACGGCATGCTGATAGAACAGTCCCTGAGGTTTGCCTTCAAAGCTAGCAACAACCAAGCAGAGTATGAAGCGTTGATCGCCGAAATCTTGTTGGCTAAGGAGATGGGGGCTAGGGTGCTGATGGCCAAGAGTGACTCGTTATTGGTCACAGGACAAGTAACAAGCGAGTTCCAGGCCAAGGATCCACAAATGGCGGCTTACTTGGAGTATGTGCAGGAGTTGAAGGGCTCCTTTGCCTCGTTCGAAGTGGTGCATGTGCCTAGAGAGCAAAATGCCCGAGCTGACTTGCTAGCCAAGCTCGCCAGTTCGGGCAAGGGGGGTAGGCAGAGGATAGTGATCCAAGAAACTCTGAAGACGCCTAGAGCATTTGTGGCAGACCACCTGGTTCTTCAGATAAGCAAGTCGACGGAAAAAGCGGCGAGGAGTCACAGGTCCTTGACCCAGGAGACCTTGAGATCGCCGAGAATAAGAGCATGTCGGGGGGAGAGGGTGAACATGACGCAGGTCTGCGCTACGCATAAGCCAGACACGTGGATAACACAATACCAGCGCTGCCTGGCAGATGGCCTTCTCCCGCTGGATTCGACGGAGGCTAGGAAGATAAAGAAGAACTCCATCAAGTTCACCATGATCGATGGCGAGCTGTACAGGTTTGGGATCACACACCCACTCATAGAATGCGTACACGGAGAAAAATGCACTAGAATTATGGCCGAGCTCCATGAAGGTATATGTGGGAGTCACGTCGGGGGACGAGCTCTGGCTGCAAGAACTCTCCGTGCAGGTCATTACTGGCCAACGATGAGGGAGGACTGCAAGAAGTATGCACAGTGTTGCAAGCAATGTCAGCAGCACGCCGATTGGCACAAGGCGCCTCCAAAAGAGTTAAAGTCAATTTACAGCCCATGGCCATTTCATACTTGGGGAATTGACATTCTGGGACCTTTCCCATTGGCGGTCAGGCAGATGAAATACTTGGTGGTGGCGATTGAATACTTCACCAAGTGGATCGAAGCGGAACCAGTAGCCCAGATCACCGCACACAAGATTGAGAGCTTTGTATGGAAGAACATCGTGTGCCGGTTTGGTGTGCCTAAGCGCCTGGTGTCAGACAATGGGACTCAGTTTGCAAGCCACCTACTGAAGAAGTTGTGCGAAGAGGTTGGAATACAACATGTGTTTGCATCCGTCGAGCACCCACAGACAAATGGCCAAGTAGAGTCTGCCAATCGGGTGTTGCTGAGAGGTTTGAAGAGAAGGCTAGAGAAAGCTAAGGGATCGTGGGCTGAGGAGGTACCCCGCATAGTTTGGGCGTACCATACCACCGAGCAGTCAGGAACCCACGAGACCCCGTTCAGCTTGGTCTATGGATGTGATGCAATTATTCTAGTTGAAATCCAGGAGAGCTCGTTGAGATTCCAGAACTTTGTGGCGGAAGTCTCGAACGAAGAAAGAAGGTTGAATCTGGATTTACTAGATGAGGTCAGGGAAGAGGCAAGGGTAAAGGCTGAGGCAGTGAAAAGGAGGATTGAGCGAAGGTATAACTCGAAGGTGATGCCAAGGCAGTTTAGAGAGGGCGACCTGGTGATGAGGAAGGCCCATCAGTACGAGATGGAGAACAAGTTATCGTCTAAGTGGACAGGACCGTTCAGAATAACCGAGGTGCTTGGGAACGGCGCCTACCGCTTAGAGACGTTAGAAGGAGGGGCGATTCCTCGCACCTGGAACGCCACACACCTCAAGTTATATTACAGTTAAAGCTTTGTAAGTAAAAACGAACATGAAGAGATTTACAAGCTTTCTGTTAAAATAGTTTGAAGGGGGCACTCTTTTTTCCCTAAGGAGGGTTTTTAATGAGGACACCCAATAAAGAAGAGTTTTCAAAGTCTAAAGCTTCTAAGATTGCATGCTTGTTGTTTCGAAAGTTTTAGAAAAAAGACCTTATCACTTGTACGTGATTCAAGGCAAGTTCAAAGTTATGCTGCATGCTTTCTATATAAAAGTTTTAAAGTCCCCATCGTCTTTCGGCGATTAGCGGCATTAGTGAAAAGTTTAAAGTCCCCATCGTCTTTCGGCAATTGGCGGCATCAGGGAAAAGTTTTAAAGTCCCCATCGCCTTTCGGCGATCGGCGGCAGTAGTTAAAGTTTTAAAGTCCTCATCGTCTTTCGGCGATCGGAGGCACCAGTGATGATTAAAGACCTCAACGCTCTCGTGCGTCTTGAGGCGAGAAAGAGTAAAAGACCTCCTCGTCTATGAGCGAGCGAAGGTGAGAAAGAGAAAAAGTCCTCAGTGCATCCAGGGGGGAGGAGATGTACACCCTGGGCAAGTTGAGGCGCCAGAAAAAGTCCTTCTCACCTCCACAGTGAGTTCAGGAAAGAAAAAGTCCTTCTCACCTCCGAGTGAGTTCAAGCAAGAAAAAGTCCTTCTCACCTCCGAGTGAGTTCAGGCAAGAAAAAGTCCTTCTCACCTCCGAGTGAGTTCAGGCAAGAAAAAGTCCTTCTCGCCTTTGAGTGAGTTCAGAAAAGATGAAGTCCTCCTCGCCCTTGAGCGAGCGCAGGCGAGAATGAAAGAAGTCCTCCTCGCCTTGAGCGAGCGCATGCGAGAACAGATTGAAAGACCTCTCTGCACAAGCAGACAGAGGCAAGGTTAAAAGTCCTCAGTGCATCCAGGGGGGAGGAGATGTACGCCCTGGGCAAGTTGAGGCACCAGAAAAATTCCTTCTCACCTCAGAGTGAGTTTAGGCAAGATGAACTGAAAAGTCAGGGCCCAGCAATCCCGTTCAAACTGACCCAGAGGCGATCTCCAGGGTTCTTTGCCTCAAATAAGAAGAGAAAGACGTCGACTGAGGCCGGTAACAATAAATGTGCACAAAGAATTTGGAATGCCCTTATAAACGCCCAGCTGTTGGGATGAAGCTGGGCGGGGGCGATATTGAGCTCGGTTAGCAGCTCTCTCTCGAAGCGGGTAAAAGGAAGCCTAAGCTTCACTTTCTTGAACACGGTGGTGTAGATGAAGCAGAACAAAACTCGTCATTGCTCCCCTTATCGTCCGCGCAGACCGGTTCACCCGGGAAGCAGGGCAGCACGGCCACCTTGCTATCATGTTCTTTATGGAAGGAAAGGTCGGGTTGGTCTCCTTTCCTCAATCGGTGCATGTCAAGCTCGGTGTTTATCGAAGAAGTCTCCTTTAGCAAGGTTGGGGTGGCCCAAGGATAGAGTTCTTTATAGTCTCGTGGGGGAAGGGAAGCTCCTCCGGCGACTGGCGGAGTTGCCTAAGTGGGATTGGCGTGAGAAGAAGCAGGCCTCTCAGCCTGGTTAGAAGGAGCACCAGATGCTCGTGGTGGGTTGCGCGCTGGTGGAGGATTTGCCCTAGGAGCAACCCTACGCGCTTGGGGTGGAGGGTTTCGTGGCGAGGAATGAGGGTTAGCGGTGGACTTCGGGTGAGCCATCACAAGAACTGCAAGGGAAAAAGAAAAGGGATGAAACGAAGATCACAGAGAACGACTCGATTGAGGACGAAGGAGGAAGAACGAACGAACAAGAGTTCGCTGGGATGAACGTGATGAAAGGCGAAGCTCTAGGTTAAGAGAAAAGGAGAAAAGGAGAAAAGGAAAAAACAGCCCACAACGTATGCTTCAGACAGATAATGGATGTTGCAACCCGATTAAAATGCAGCAAATTTCCATAGAAGGAGTAAAAGGGTTACCTTTTTGTGATCGGATGAGTGTTGAAGAAAGTTGGAGATTGAGAGTGACGAAAAGCTTCGTGGTTCGTAGAGAAAATACTTAGAACGTTTGAGAGTGCAGAAAAATGATGGAACAGTGGAAGCGCAAAGGGTTTAAGGGTTTTTCGAACGTTTTCGGAAGCGCAAACGGCAGCTGAAGACGACCGTTGATGAAGCCACGTGTCGAGTGATGGAAAAAGAGGTTGGTGGAGCGTCAGAAAATCAGAGGGTACGGACGTACGGAAATCCGTACCAGTGCCACGTAGATCGACGATGACGTGACCTCTTAGTCTTTTCGCTGGTCAAGTCTCAGCTTAAGACTGGGGGGCTTGTGTACCGACTAGGTAGTCGGAAGTGATGACGTGGCAGCAAGCGATAATATGGGCGTGTTGAGCGGAACACCTGGCTGGCAGAAGGGAAGTACATCGGGAAGTCTGTGTAGTCGCCAATTGTTAAGTTGGCGTTCTCCGATCTCTAGCATATCTAACCGGCGGTCACCAGGCTTGTGTCATAGTCGCCGTATGTGAGCTTAGGCGAACAAGTGGTCAGAGACCGCCGAAAGGGGCACATCGCCGAAGGATCGGAAAGGCTTGCTTAAGGCTTTCAAAGGGCACGAGTACGAAGGACGAGGTTATCAGGTGGTCATTCCCTGGCCAGAGGTCGAGGCAAGGGAACAATTTACCAAAACATGCACGATGTGCAAGTAAAGCAGATCGTGATAGCAGCAGACGAGACCACAAAGAAGGTGTACATGGTGACACCCCGTACTCGCCGCTTAAGGGGTCGCGCTCAAAGGAAGCTGTAGTTACTCCTCGCATGAGTAACTTAGTCGAATAGCTTAAAGAGTAGAGGTGACGCTCAAGTAGAAGGTGGCTCCAGATGGTGACACGTGTACAGCTGGATGTGAGCCACGTGTCCAGAGGTGTAACCGTCAGGAGAGAGAAAGTGCTCAGGTATATAAGGAACTCTAACGAACTTCTGAGGTACGCGCGTTTAGAACACTTCTTTACGCTTTTGAGAACCCTTGATGGTAAGAATCAAATAAAGGAGGCTTTTATTAATGGAGGAAGAGGACATCCACCCTCACATTTGAAGTTCTTCCTTCTAGTCTTCTCAAAATTAAAAGAAGACATAAAATAAAGATGAGGCCCAAGCTTAAATAGCGGTGCTTCCTTTGTAAAATTCAGATTGGAATTAATCTAAGAAAACTCTACTCAAATTTTGAGTGAACTTTGGAGAGCTTTTGGAGCCTTCTTCTCTAGTCTTATCTTGATGGATCAATGGAGTCCTCAAGTGGGGGCATCACTCTCATCTAGGAGCATTCCACACTTCTAGTGGCGAGATCATCCATCATCCTTCCATCTTCATGAGCAATTCTCTTCTCCTTCCTTCCTTCTTTGTTAATTCCATGTCTTAGCTTGTTCTTTGTTGTTTTTAGTTCTGCATTTTCGTATTTAATGTGTGTAGCTTCGGTTCTTTTATGTTCTTTGCTGTCCTTCATCTTATTCTCTTCTTTTTCCAGTTTTTGTTCGGTTCAATTTACTTTCTAGCTTTCAAATTCAGTTTGCTTAGCTTTTGTGCCTTTTTGTTCGGTTCAATTTGACTATAATTGGAGCATCCTAATGAGTTTGGGATTTGGTACTAGTTTTTGATGAGTTCTTGTCTTAGAACAATGATCCAACTCTAAGAAAAGTGCCTCTATATTGTCCAACTCAAGGTGATTCCTAAGAAGGTCAAGAACCTTTCTCTATATGGCTAGTGGAATCACATCATGTGGTATCATGAGTCTTAGGTTCATTCTTGTTTAATTGTTGAGTTGTGTGCACTTTAATTTCAAGAACTCTTTAATTTTTTGCAATTTAAGTTTCTGTTTTAGAATTTTACTTGAGTATTCTTGCTGTTTTTCTTTTACACCAAGTGCTTGTGAAAAGGTTTATGGCACTCATTCTTCTTATGAGTATGGTTGCTCTTTTGGAATGGCATTATCCTTCCTAGAGTTTACCTTAAGCTTCCTTTCACTTGTTGTTAAAATTTGTGATGTGTCTTTTAATTTTGTAATCATGTCAAGTTTTGTCTTAGTCATGTTATTCCATAATTGTCATTACTTCTAGTAGTACTTTTATTGCTTTGATTGTTTCTTGCTTTAGTGTCATATAATTTTCTGAATTGATATTGATCCTTTGTGCATTTTCTTTTTAGAATTGAGTTCATACTTGTATTCTAGACCTATACAAGTTCCAATACATCATTTTCCATTATGTCTTTGCTAGTTCATAATTCTGTTTTTCATTCCTATTAGGATTCCTCTGTTTCTGAAAAAGTGTGCTTACTGTTTTCCTTATTGCAATTGATTTACTCACTGGAAAATTCTGAAATTCTGGATTTGTGATATTCAAAGTGTTAGAAAAGAGTAGAAAAAAGAATCATTCAAAAATTGAAAGTACACAAAAAATGATAAATAAAATAAAAAAAAGTGTACAATTTTGCCGAAAAGAATACGGTAATCTGGCAGCGATTTTAAAAAATTTATCTCAACGGTTCCTTGAGTTTTAGCTTTTCTCTCTTAGTATTTGGTGATTGCGTCACTGACTTGAGCGTCGGAGCGCGATCGGCCGCAGCGGCGCCACTTTGTCTTTTTCAGGTTCTTGCGGAGAATCGAGGTGTGAAGGACGGAAGCTAACGTGGTGCGAAGCTGATCGAGAGAAGATACCTTTGGCGTGGCAAGACTCTTGCACTCGAGTCAACCGGCAGGATCAGGTGGCGTTCCAAGTGCGAGGCGCCCCTCCTTCCAGCGTCTCCAAGCGGTAGGCGCCGTTCCCGAGTGCTTCGGTTATTCTAAACGGTCCTATCCACTTGGGTGACAATTTGTTCTCCATCTCATACTGGTGGGCCTTCCTCATCACTAGGTCACCATCTCTGAATTGCCTCGGCCTTATTCTGGAGTTGTACTTGCGTTCAACTCTTCTCTTTACTGCCTCAGCCTTCACCCGTGCTTCCTCCCTGACCTCATCCAGCAAATCCAAGTTCATTCTCCTTTCTTCGTTCGAGTCTTTCGCCACGAAGTTTTGGAATCTCGACAAGCTTTCCTGAGTTTCAACTGGAATCATCGCATCACACCCATACACCAAACTAAACGGGGTTTCGTGGGTTCCCGATTGCTCAGTGGTATGGTAAGCCTATACTATACGGGGAACCTCTTCAGCCCAGGACCCTTTGGCCTTCTCCAACCTCCTCCTCAACCCTCTCAACAAGACCCGGTTGGCTGACTCCACTTGCTCGTTCATTTGTGGGTGCTCCACAGAAGCAAACACCTGTTGTATCCCAACATCCCCACACAGCTTCTTCAACAGGTGACTTGCAAACTGAGTCCCATTATCTGATACCAAACGCTTGGGCACACCAAATCGGCACACAATATTCTTCCACACGAAACTCTGAATCTTGTGCCCGATGATCTGGGCTACTGGCTCTGCTTCAATCCACTTTGTGAAGTACTCGATCGCCACAACCAAATACTTCATTTGCTTGATCGCCAAAGGAAAAGGTCCCAGAATATCGATTCCCCATGTATGGAACGGCCAGGGGCTGTAAATTGATTTCAGCTCTTCTGGAGGTGTCTTATGCCAATCGGTGTGTTGCTGGCATTGCTTGCAACACTGGGCATATTTCTTGCAATCTTCCCTCATCGTGGGCCAGTAATAGCCTGCGCGGAGGGTTCTTGTTGCCAGAGTTCGACCCCCGATGTGACTCCCACAAATCCCATCATGGAGCTCAGCCATAATTCTCATGCACTTCTCTCCATATACGCATACTAAAAGAGGATGTGTGAACCCGAACCTGTACAACTTGCCATCGATGAGGGTGAACCTGCTGGAGTTCTTCTTTATCTTTCGAGCCTCTGTCGAGTCCATTGGGAGCACGCCATCCATCATGTAGCACTGGTAGGGTATCCATGTATCTGGCTCATGGATAGCGCAAACTTGCGTCATCTTTGTCACTCCCGCTGGGTGTGCCCTAACTCTCGGCGTCCTCAAAGTCTCCTGAGTCAAGGATCTATGACTCCTCGCCGACCTTTCCATTGACTTGCACACTTGAAGAACCTGGTGATCTGCCACAAACGCTCGAGGTGTCTTCAAAGTTTCTTGTATAACGGTCATCTGCCTGCCCCCCTTGCCCGAACTGGCGAGCTTGGCTAGCAAGTCAGCTCGGGCATTCTGCTCTCTTGGCAGTGCACCACTTCAAACAAAACAAAGGACCTCTTTAAATCTTGCACATACTCCAGGTAGGCCGCCATCTGCGGATCTTTGGCCTGAAACTCGCCGGTTACCTACCCAGTGACCAACAACAAATCACTCTTGGCCAACAACACCTTTGCTCCCATTTCCTTTGCCAACAAAATACCGGCGATCAAAGCCTCATACTCCGCTTGATTGTTGCTGGCTTTAAAGGCGAACCTCAGAGATTGCTCTATTAACACACCGTTGGGTCCCTCCAAAATGACTCCAGCCCCGCTGCCTAGCTGGTTAGACGACCCATCCACCGAGAGCACCAAACGAAAATTATCCTCGGCGCTCTGCACTGTTTCAAAAGATAGCTCGACCACAAAGTCAGCGAAGATTTGCCCCTTGATCGGTCCTCGAGGCTCATACTTGATATCGAATTTCGACAACTCCACCGCCTATTTTACCATCTTCCCAGCTACATCTTGTTTCTTCAAAACCTTCTGGATGGGTAAGTCAGTCATTACCAACACTGTAAAGCTCTGGAAGTAATGGCACAGCCTCCTCGCCGAAAATACAACCGTCAGCGCCGCTTTCTCTAAGGCCTGATACCTCACTTTTGGGCCCTACAACACCTTGCTAACAAAATAGTTGGGTTTCTGGACTTCATCTTGATCCTGGACAAGCACCGTACTTATCGCCTTCTCAGTTATGGCAAAATATAACCTGAGGGGCGTTGCCACTTGAGGTTTGCACAGAACCGGCAGGCTCGCCAAGTACTCTTTGAGCTTCACAAAAGCTTCTTCACACTCCTTCGTCCAGACAAACCTGTTATTCCTCTTCAAGCATTGGAAGTACGGGTGGCCCTTCTCTCCACTGGTGGATACGAATAGAGACAGAGCGGCCATCCGGCCCGTGAGCTGCTGCACCTCCTTTACAGTGGCAGGACTCCTCATCGCCAGAATGGCGGCACATTTGTCGGGGTTTGCCTCGATTCCCCTCTCCGACAAGAGAAATCCCAGAAATTTTCCTGCCTCCACGCTGAAAATACACTTCTCAGGATTCAGTTTCAGCTTGTACCTGGCTATTGTAACGAACAACTTTTCCAGATAGTGACATGCCTGCTCTTTTCCAGAGATGTTACGACCATGTCGTCAACATATACTGCAAATTCCTCCCGAGCATAGGGGCGAGCACCTTGTCCATTAGCCTCTGGTACGTGGCTCCCGCATTCTTCAGCCCGAAGGGCATCACCTTGTAGCAATAGCACGACCTTTCCGTCATAAAAGCAGTCTGTTCCTCATCCATGGGATGCATTTTAATCTGGTTGTATCCTGAGAAGGCATCCAGGAAGCTGAGCAACTTACACCCTGACGCACTGTCCACCAGGGCATGTATACTTGGCAAAGGATAAGAATTCTTTGGACAGGCTTTATTCAGATCCATGAAGTCAACTCACATTCGCCATTTCCCACTGCTCTTCTTGACCAGAACGACGTTGGCGAGCCATTCTGGATATTGGATCTCCCTGATATGGCCGGCTGCAAGGAGTTTATGCGTCTCGTCCTTGATCGCCGGTCTCTTTTCTTCGTTGAACTTTCTCCTTCTCTGGCGGATTGGCCTGACCTGGGGATCCATTGCTAAACGATGACACAAAAAATCGGGGTCAATCCCCGACATGTCTAAAGCAGACCATGCAAACGCGTCCAGGTGTCTACTTATTACCTTGGCGATCTGGTCCTGTGTCTCGCCATCAAAGGTTTTCCCCAGCTTAAACGTCTTGTCGGTGATCTTCTTCTCAAGCCACTCCTCGACCGGTTGAGGCCTCTTCTCGCTGGCGATCAGCGCTCTCGCAATACCTGACTCCCTGGCGATCTCCGGGCATTTTTCTCTTCCTCCACCCGAGCGGTGCTCTCGGACTTCGCCTCGACATCCTCCATTGCCACATCGCCCTCAGCGGCCACCTCCAACGCTGTATCCACAACTCGTCGGTCTTCCTGCTCAGGTCACACACCAGGGGGCGGCGTTGTGGTTACATGGCATACCGATCTCTTGTTCTTGAGGTTGTTTTCATAACACCTCTTTGCCTCCTTTTGGTCAGAACGGATGGTGATAACCACCCCTTCCATTGATGGTAACTTGACCTTCATGTGCCTTGTTGAAGGCACAGCTCCTGTCCTGTTGAGTGTTGGCCTTCCCAACATGATGTTGTATGCCGACGTAGCGTTCTGAACGTTGTCCTTAACTCAATGTACCCCCTGACCTCCACCTAATTACCGACAAAACCGTATAAACAGCCCCCATATGGCCTCAGCTGGTCAGGGGATAACTGTAACTTTTCGAAAGTCGGCCAAAACATCACATCTGTCGAGCTTCCTTGATCGACCAGCACCCGATGGACCGTCCTTCCCGCCGTAACAAGCGAGATTACAATAGGGTCATTTTCATGAGGCACAACATCCCTAAGGTCTTCTTTAGTGAACGTAATGTCCACGTCGGGTGAGTGATCCTCAAAAACCTCCATTGACATCACAGACCTTGCATACTTCTTTCGCTGCGATGCAGTACACCCACCACCCGAGAATCCACCAGCGATGGTGTGGATCTCACCGTGAATGGGTACCTCGTGCTACTGTCCCTCACTGCCCGCCGGTTGGGAACCTGATGATTGCCCCGCTTGCTTCTCTAGCAAGTAATCTTTCAAGAACCCACACTTGACCAACTCGGCGAGTTGGTATCCCAAAGCCAGACACGATTTGATAGAGTGGCCAAAGCTCTTGTGGAACTCACACCACGCGTCTGGTTTTGGTCCCAACACCTTATCCGTTGTCTTCTCAGGCACTTTGAGCCTGGCAGCAATGTTCGGGATGGCGATCAGGTCAGCCAATCCCATCACGTACTCGTACCTCGGCGGGCGATTAGTCTCTCTTGGCCGCCCCGGTCCCTTCCCCTTACTATTCTTTGGGTCATAAGGATGACGCATCCTTTGATCCCTCTTCCCCGCCGCCGCCTCCATCACCCTCTGCGGCTGGATCCTCGTCTGAGCGCGTGGCTTAGCTGAGGCCACATTTCCCCTTTTCTCGGAGACTTCGCTCTCAGCGGCGATGTGAGCCACGACACGTCGCCAGATTTCAGCGAACGTGGCGGGGTGACTCCTGATCAGCGATTCACTAAAAGGCCCAGGCAACACGGCCTTCTTGAAGGCATGTACAAACATTTCTTCATCCTTACCTGGCAAGCGGACTATCTGAGCTCCGAATCTGTTCAAGAAATCCTTCAGAGACTCCCCTTGATACTGCCTCACGTTGAACAGATCGTAAGACACCAAAGGCGGTGCCTTGTTCACTATGTACTGCTCAACGAACATCTTGGAAAACTGCTGGAACATGGTAATGTGGCCAGTAGGTAAACTGACGAACCAGTCCAGCGCTGTTCCACTAAGAGTGCTCATGAACACCTTGCAGTAGACCGCGTCTGACCCTCCTGAGAGCATCATCTGAGTGTGAAACGCTGTGAGGTGAGCCTCAGGGTCCTCCACCCCGGTGAAAGATGCTTTCACCGCTACCGTATTTGCAGGGACCACCGTGTCCATGATCTCCTAAGAAAACGGCATGGGAAAGCTACGCCGTGGGGATGGGGGTGCAGATCTGTCCCCAATCGCACGCTCCTCCCGTCCCTGAAGAGCTTTACGCAGCTCTTCGTTGATCCTGTTGAGCTCTTCATTCCTAGCCTGTGAGGCCACTAGTGCCTCGTGCATTCTTTCTTGCTCAGAACACGATGCAGCTACGTTCTCCTGCAACGTCCTCATCATCTCCATCACCTGCATCATAGACACAGCGTCCTCTTCGGTTGACGGCGCGACTGAACTGGACCGTGTTGTCCTCATCCTTTCTCAGCAAACTCAGCAACTCAAAGGAACTCCAAACGAACGGTGAAAACTCCGAAAACCGACTGCGACATCAAGCAGTCGAACAGAAAATGCCAAAACTTCAACAAACTCGAACTGTGGTTGCGAATCACCTTTTAAACGGCCCAACGGTGGACGCCAGATGATCCTGTCGGTTGACCAAGCGCAAGAGCGATGCCTCGTCACAATATTCCTCATCAGCTTTGACACCACGTGCCCTTCAAGTCCACACCACAGATTGTCTCCCTGAGAACCTGAAAACACAAGATGGCGCCTCTGCGGCCGGTGGCGCTCCGACGCTCAAATCAGTAACAAGAACACCCAAAAACTGAGAGAAAAGTATACTCTGTAGAACCGTACTAAAGTGCACTCAACCCAAAACAATGAGTCGTAATGAACGTACCTCTGCAAATTTTGTTAAGTTTACCTTTATAGCTAGTTTTTTTTTCTCTCTCCAGGCAGTTACGCTTTGGATGCGTGGCTCGCATACAACCCTGCACGTGTCACCATCTGGGCTGGGGTAGCAGGTAGTACCCAGCCCTACACGTGTCATCATCTGAGCTAGGATAACTCGAGCGTCATTTCTATATTGCATCCAACCCTAAAGTGTGGTCCAAAGCTTCATCATCTGTAGTAAAAGAAGATAAATCAATCACGTCAAAAGTTCTACTCACATTGTACTTACTTGGAACATCAATCTTGTAGGCATTTCCATTAATTTTTTCTAACACTTGGAAAGTTCCATCCCCTCTAGGTTGGAGCTTAGATTTTCTTTGTTCACTCAACCTTTCTTTCCTCGGGTGTATCAGACCCAATCTCCAAGCTCAAATATTACTTTCTTTCTTCCTTTGTTATCTTGTTTAGAATAACCTTCAACTTTTTTTTTCAATTTGTGCTTTAACATTTTCATGTAGCTTTCTCACATAGTCAACCTTAGCCTGTGAATCTCTATGCTTTAAAATAGAAATGTTAGGCATAGGTAAAAAGTCTAATAGATTTCAAGGATTTAATCCAAAGTGTCCCATTACTAAAAGATCCCTAATAGAACATTTAGGAACACACAATCTTTTCTCCTTAAACAAATAACCATTGTTTCTAAAATATCCATTAGTGTTAAACTTTGTGCAAGCATTAAAGATTTCAACAAATTCAGAATCATGTGGATACATTTATTTTAAAAATTCAAGACCAAACAATTTTGTTTCAAGAGTAGCAATCAACACATGTCTTCTAGACAAAGAATCAACCACAATATTTCCTTTTCCTTTTTTTATTCTTTATGACATATAGAAATTGTTCTAAAAATTCAACCCACTTGGCATGTCTTTTATTTAGAAATTGTGCTAAAGAAATGAAAGGAACCGATTGAAAAGCTTCACAAATGATATGCACCGAACAAAAGCAAGGAAGGAAGAAGATGAAGCGATTGAAACATGAAACTAAACAAGAATACCGAATAGAAAGCAAGAAAGGAACCTAATATATGTTTATGAGTTCATATGATTACGGAAATGGAATGAGAAGATGAAGAACAAAGATGACTTATGTGGTTGTAGTTCTTGGTTGATGAACACGCCACTTGAAGTGTCAATGCTCCAAGATAAGTGTGCAATTCCGCCACTTAAGAGAACCAAGGCACTCAAGATGAGACTAGGAAGAGGAGAAGACAAGTTCTCACTACACTCAATCACCAATTTGGGAGAGTTTTGATACTACAAATTCCAATTCTGAATTATGAAGGACCTAAGCCCTCCTTTTGTAGGAGTAAGGGCCGGTCATGGCTTACAAAGCTTGTACCACAAGCTAACCAAAAGACTCCTAAGCTAATGCCTATAGGGACTCATGAAGAGTCACCTTCTAGAAAATTCTAAACTAAAGCCTAAAGATGCTTTACAAAAGAGTTTTCTTTAGGTTTCCCTCTTAGCACCTATCTAACCACTATTCTATATTATTTACAAATTTATACAAAAGAAACTATAAAGAGAGATATTTAATTGAAGCCCATTCTTGAAAGCTTGTAGACTTCTTTGGCTTTAGGCTTGATCCTCTCTTTATTTTATGTCTTCTTTTAATTTTGAGAAGACTAGAAGTAAGAACTTTAAATGTGTGGGTGAATGACCTCTTCCTCTATTGGTAAAAGCCTCTCTTATCTGTTTTTCATCATACTCCTCGAGTTGGAGAGAATTCGACCGCGAATTCTGAATCCGTGCATATAACAAAGTCAGTTTATTTTTACAATTATAAGTTGAAGAAAAAGGCAAACATGACTTAGAAGTTGGAAGCAGTGGGAGTTCAGAAAAGGAAGTCCTATAAACAGAACAAGTTGGAAAAATTTGTTTAGGAATGATGATATCTTTTGGAAAAAGTCCTCTTAAATGGTGAAAACCTTTAGGAGGTATGAAAAAATCATCTCTAACATTCTTTAACCAAGTTGGTGTTGAAATAGGAACCTTGGGTAATGAAAAAGATAAAGAAGAAGAAGACCTTGTAGGTTCCATTTGAGGCATAGCACGAGTCAACATGATGGATTTAGTGGATAAAGTGGTGTGACTCGGTTTAGTACTTACTTCTTTTTCTTTCTCATTTTCTCTTTTAGTTTTCATTTTTTTTTGGTCCTCATGAACCTCTTTGGGAGAGAGGGGTTTTAAGATAACCTTGCGCCCTTGGAAGGAAAAAGACATTGTATTGGATAGGCCATCATGTAAAACATGTCTATCATATTGACAAGGCCTTCCTAAAAGAAGATGAGTTGCTTCCATGGGTACAACATCACATAAAACCTCATCTTTATACTTTCCTATTGCAAAGTTAATGAGGACTTGTTTGTTCACCATTATTTCACCTTCGTTACTTAACCATTGCAACTTCTAAGGCTTGGTATGAGAGATAGTGGGTAAGGCTAACTTCTCCACAACTCCTGTACTAGCCACATTAGTGCAACTACCCCCATCAATAATCAAGGAACATAACTTTTTGTTGATAAGACAACGGGTGTGAAAAATATTTTCTCTTTGAGTATCATTCAAAGATTTTGGAATTGTACCCAACATACGCCTTATCATCAATAAGTCACCTTCACAAGGACTTTCACTCTCAATCTCACTTGATGGCTTAGAAGGTGAAGAATGCCTAGAAGAATTGGAATCATGCTCACTCATCACAATGCCATTATGCACAAACATATTTCTCTTAGAAGGACAATTAGCCGCAATGTGACCATAACCCATACACTTAAAGCATTTCTTACTAGATGATTTAATGGGTGATATATGAGTAGAAGTAGAAGGCTTAGACTCTTTAGGCGTGAAAGAAGAATCCTTAGAAGGAAGGTTTGAAAAAGACTTTTTATTTTTCCAAGAGTTGTTGTAGTAACCATCATTGGGAGAGTTTTTAAAAGCTTTTCTCTTAGCAATTTGGGTTTCAACCTTCATTGCAAGACGAACCAAAGATCCCAAAGATGAATACTCTTGAAGTTCAACAACATCTTGAATATCCCTTCTTAGGCCACTTATAAACCTAGCTATCATAGCTTCCTCACTTTTTTCAAATTAATTTTAAGTAAAAGTGTTTCTAACTCCTTAAAATAAGCATCCACACTTAGCGTGCCTTGTTGAAACCTTTGGAGCTTCAACATGAGGTCTTTCCTAAAGTGTGGTGGCACAAATCTAAGGCGCATGCGTTCCTTTAAAGTGTCCCAAGAGTCCACGTGAGGACCCTTGTTAGACAATGTCCTTTACAACACTATGCCACCATTTCATGGCATAATCAATGAATTCTAAGGAGGCCATCTTAACCTTTTGGTCTTCTTTGACCTCATAAACATAAAAAATTTGTTCACATTTAGCCTCCCAATCTAGATAAACATTAGGATCACTATCCCCATTAAAGGTAGGAATTTTCAGAAAAGGAATGTAAGACTTGGAGTCTTGGTGATGTCTTTGGTCACGGTGATGGTTTCTTTCATTGGAATGATGATGATGCCTCCTTCTTCTAGTATCCTCTTCACGGCCATGATCATTGGAAGAACCTCTAGATGAAAGTCTATGAGAATGACGTTCTTCATTGATAGAATTAGAGGACCTAGGTTGCTTCATTTCAAGTCTTTGTAATCTTTCCTCCAACTTTCTTATAGCTTCATCTTTGAGAGTAATGGTTCGGTTTGCCTTTTTTAATTCAACAAGAACAAAAGCTTTGCTAGGAGAATGCTGTTTGGAAGAATCACTGCTGGAATATGAAGCCATTTATAAAAGATAAACAGCAAACAAAATAGCACACAAATGTTAAGAAACAATGTTAGCAAACACAAAATTTAGAACAAATGCCGAAGTGAAGTGTCACTTAAAACACTCCAAAGAAAGAATACTCCCTTTACCAATCTGATCTTGAGGTCTTTAGTAACCTCAAATGAAAGATGTCAAAGCAATAGCACACAATCTCAAAGCTAATCACCACAAAACCAAAGAAACAATAAAAGACAAATAAGAAAAGGTATAAACAAGAAAAGGTTATAACAAAAGGAATACAAGATGTATGACAAACTCAAAGAGTAATGAAGAAAAGACAAGCAAGAAAATAAGGTAGTCAATGAAAAAAGAAGGCACACAAAAGAGACCTAA
The DNA here is from genome assembly GCF_051622355.1 of Phaseolus vulgaris. Lineage (NCBI taxonomy): Eukaryota > Viridiplantae > Streptophyta > Magnoliopsida > Fabales > Fabaceae > Phaseolus > Phaseolus vulgaris. Next base: position 29,904,285 of record NC_143504.1, on the reverse strand, counting down.
AGAAAAGCACTAGAATAGATGAAGAAAACAAAAACAGAACTACTGGAAAAGAAAATTTGTGCAAACTGTGCGTGATGTTTACAGATTTATCTGGAATGATATAAAGCGAACTGGATTATGAAATTGTAACCACAGAAAATTCAAGATCTTATCTCAATAATGGCACTGGAATTACTCAAAATCAGTAAGCCAATTAATTGTGATAAATTTTCTAAAATCGCTGCCAGATTACCGTATTTTTTTTGGCAGAATTACACACTTTTTGTATTTTATTTATCATTTTTTTTGTACTTTGAATTTTGAAGTACTTCTTTTTTCTACTCTTTTATAACACCTTGACGAACACAAATCCAGAATTTCAGAAATTTTCAGTAAGTAAATCAATTGCTATAAGGCAAAACAGTCAGCACATTTTCTGGAAAACAGAGGAATCCTAATAGGAATGAAAAAACAAAATTAAGAACTAGCAAAGACATAATAGAAATGGTGTATAAGAACTTGTATAGATCTAAAATACAAGTATGAACTCAAAACTAAAAGGAAAATGCATCAAAGGAACAAGAAACAAACTCAGAAAATTGCATTACACAAAAGCAAGAAACAAAAATTACAATAAAAGGAACACAAGACTATGACAAAACTTGTATGGATTCAAAAAATTAAAAAGACACAAACACAATGTAATAGCAAAAGGAAAACAGCAAGATAACTCAAAAATATCCTAAAACAGAAATGAAACAACAAGAATTGAAAGTTCTTGAATTAAAAGTGCAACACAACTCAAAATACAAACAAGAAGAAATCTAAACTCATGATACCACATGATATGATTCCAATAGCAAAATATAGATGATTCTTTGACATTTTATGGAATCAACTTGAGTTGGAGATTGAAGAGGCACTTTTATAGAAATGGATCAATGTTCTATGTTTCAAGAACTCACCAAAACTTGCACCAAACTCCAAACTCACATGGAAGTTCCATTTCTTGTCAATTGAACCGATTAAAAGATGAAGGAAAGCAAATGAACCGATTAAATTGCTAAACAAATGAAAAGAACCGATTGAAAAGCTTCACAAATGATATGCACCGAACAAAAGCAAGGAAGGAAGAAGATGAAGCGATTGAAACATGAAACTAAACAAGAATACCGAATAGAAAGCAAGAAAGGAACCTAATACATGTTTATGAGTTCATATGATTACGGAAATGGAATGAGAAGATGAAGAAGAAAGATGACTTATGTGGTTGTAGTTCTTGGTTGATGAACACGCCACTTGAAGTGTCAATGCTCCAAGATAAGTGTGCAATTCTGCCACTTAAGAGAACCAAGGCACTCAAGATGAGACTAGGAAGAGGACAAGACAAGTTCTCACTACATTCAATCACCAATTTGGGAGAGTTTTGATACTACAAATTCCAATTCTGAATTATGAAGGACCTAAGCCCTCCTTTTATAGGAGCAAGGGCCGGTCATGGCTTACAAAGCTTGTACCACAAGCTAACCAAAAGACTCCTAAGCTAACGCCTATAGTGACTCATGAAGAGTCACCTTCTAGAAAATTCTAAACTAAAGCTTTACAAAAGAGGTTTCTTTAGGTTTCCCGCTTAGCACCTATCTAAACAATATTGTATATTATTTACAAATTTATACAAAAGAAACTATAAAGAGAGATATTTAATTGAAGCCCATTCTTGAAAGCTTGTAGACTTCTTTGGCTTTAGACTTGATCCTCTCTTTATTTTATGTCTTCTTTTAATTTTGAGAAGACTAGAAGGAAGAACTTTAAATGTGTGGGTGAATGACCTCTTCCTCCATTGGTAAAAGCCTCTCTTATCTGTTCTTCATCAGAAACTTTAACAATCAACTCAGAAAAGCAATTCAGAAAGCTTGATGGAAGAGGCCCCAGCACCAACCCTTAGAGAGGCCACCAAAAAAGCTACATTGAGGCAACCACTAGAGTCATAGTCAAAGAGGGGTCAAGAGGACACATTCTTCATGTCATAAACTCTAGTGTAGAATAGTTTTTACAATTTTTGTGAAAATTAGCATAGTTTAATTCTTTTTGTATTTTTGTTGAAACATGCAAAGTGGTACCTAAGGAGCTAACCTAAGTTTAATTAGAATTTCCTAAATTCTAATTAAACTTAGGACCGATCCAATTTGACCCTAGATGAGTGTAAGTTCTAGATGAATTAGCACATGGAAGCATTCTAGAATCTTACCTCACATGGGCTGAAAATAGGCGCCACTTTTCACATGTGCCAACACTTTGAATTTGACTCTCATTTCATTTGTATTTGGCTCTTCCAATTCCAGCCCTCCAAGCCTATATAAGGAGGTGCTTGGTTCATGTTTTCACAAGATTATTTTGAGTAATGAAATGCTGCCAAAATGTGTCATTCTTACTCCCTTACCTAAAATCTCTTAGGATTTAGGTCTTTAATCTTCAAACATTTCACCTACAAAGAGAGTTGGCCGAACCTCTCACACTCTCCTAGTTCTCATGCACCTCCAAGGCTACCACTGTTGAACCAAGTGGTGTTCAATGTTTTGAAGAATCAAAATCCTTTGAAGGATATTGAAGCCTCTGCTTTGCTTGCTGTTGCTGTGCTGGTTTAAGCTTTGTTCTGGGGTAGTTTAATGTTGTAATCCACCCTTAGATTGAATCTCAAGCAATTAGCATTTCAATCTTTATCAAAGTAAAATGTTTTTCAAACTAAGTTGAAACAACCGATTGTTTTATCAAAACAACCGATTGTTTACACTTAGGTGTTTTGAGAAAGTTTGAAAACTGTTTTTGAATGGTTAAAACTGTTAAGTAACAAAACAACCGATTGATTCGAGGAAACAACCGATTGTTTGTTTTGTAACCATAACAGAAAAACTATTTTCTTTTACTGAGCTTTAAATGCTTTAACTGAATACGCTCCAGTCATTAAATGCTTTGACCAATCTATTTTAAATGCAATTAAGAGTTTGTTAAGATTTGATAACAAACAATATCTTTGTATAATTTCAGAAAAAATCTGTTTTTAAGAAATAAGAATCTTGAGACAAAGTTTTTAACTAAGAGTTTTTCAATGAGTTCTGAGATTGCTTAAGAGTTTAGAGATCGATCAAGGTGCTGGAATAGGATTCTACTTGTATTGATTTTAGATATTCATTTGTAACAAGTGTAATCTTTGTAAACTGTTGAACAATTTGTTTGTGTGTTTTGCTGAGATTGGCTGTGTGTTCTTGAGGTGTTCAAGATCAGCAATCTTAGTGTTGGCCAAGGAGAGTGTGTTTCTTGAGGTTTTCAAGGTCATTCTCTTGGTTGTGGTGTAAGTGATCAAATGGTGATTGCTTAGTGGATATCCTCAGGGTTTCTACAAAGACTGGATGTAGCTCTAGTTTGGAGTGAACCAGTATAAACAACTGTGTACAATCTGTCTATCTCTAACTCTTTAATTTCAGTTTGTTTGTTGTTTGCTGGTATAAATAACCTATTGTTTCGAAGAAACAACCGATTGTTTTTTCTAGTACTACAGTTTTTGCTTGCTGTTTTGGCTAACTGAATTGCTGAATCAATTGGTTTCTGAAATAAATTCATTCTAGCTTTGAAAAGTTTGCGAAAACCCCTTTAAACAATTCACCCCCCCTAGTTTAAAGCCATCTTTTCTAACAATTGGCATCAAGAGCTTGGTTCTTGAAAGTCATTCAAGTTGATCCTAAAATCTTTTTAAAATTGCTGATAGACTACCGTTTGGGGAAGGTGCCTCAATAAACAGACCACCCTTGTTTTGTGGTTTGAATTACCAGTTTTGGAAAGTTAGAATGAAAATATTTATGGAATCTCTTGACAAAGGAATTTGGGATAAAATTGAAAATGGTCCTTTTATACCAAAGTTTGAAAAAGATGGTTCTATCATTGAGAAGTCATGGTCTCAATGGAATGATGCAGAGAGTAAAAAGGCCAAATTCGATTGCATTGCCAAAAATATTATAACCTCTGCTTTAAATTCTGATGAGTTTTTCAGGGTCTCACAATGCAAATCATCAAAAGAAATGTGGGATACTTTGGAAGTCACTCATGAAGGAACAAATGATGGGAAAAGAGCTAGAAAGCATGCTCTCATCCAAGAGTATGAGATGTTTAGAATGCTGAAAGGTGAAATAATAGCTAAGGTGCAGAAAAGGTTTACACACATCATCAATCACCTTATGAGCCTAGACAAGACGTTTGACAAAGAAGAGCTGAACATCAAGATCTTGAAATGTCTTGATAGAGCATGACAACCAAAGGTAACTGCTATTTCCGAATCTAAAGATCTAACATCATTAAGTGTTGCTTCTTTGTTTGGAAAGCTTAGGGAACATGAGTTAGAGATGAATATACTTAATGTTCAAGAGAGTGAAGATAAGCACACAAGGAGCATAGCCTTGAAAGCATCCAAACATAAGGGAAAGCAAGATTCAAGTGATGATAGTGATGAGGAAAATCTAAGTTTGTTGTCAAGAAAATTCAGCAAATTTCTAAAGAGAAACCGCAACAAAGACAACAACAAGGATAGGTATGGAAACAAGAAACTCCATGAATTTAATTCAAATAACTATACTTGTTTTGGTTGTGGTGAGCAAGGTCACATAAAGGCAGATTGTCCCAACAAAGGCAAAGAGAAAAAGACAAGCTACAAGGAGAAGAAAGGCAAGACAAAAAGAGCCTACATTGCTTGGGATGAAAATGAGGTGTCATCATCAAGTTCTTCATCAAGTGAAGATGAAAAAGCCAACATATGCTTAGTAGCTGAGGATGATGATGATTCTTGCAGTTCAAGTGAGGTAAGTTCATGTGCTTCCTTAAATGAACAAAACTATAGTGAATTGCTTGAAGCTTTTCAAGAAACACATGATGAAGCTAATAGATTGGTTCTTTCAAACAACCGATTGAAAGATCTTAACAGTGGGCTTGAAAAGAAAGTTAAATCACTTGAAGAGGTTCTGAGAAAAGCAAAAATGCCTCTTGCAAGTGTGATACTCTCATTTGCACAAATTGTGAAAATCTTGAGAAAAAGGTTCACTATCTTGTTCAAATTGTGGACAAGCTTTCAAAAGGGAAATCAAACTTTGAGAATGTCTTGGCATCTCAAAGTTGTGTTTTTGGAAAGGCTGGTTTAGGCTTCAATCCACAGAACAAGCAAGATAGGTTTTCAAAAAGTTTTTTAAGAAAATCAGAAAAACAACCGATTGTTAAGACGAAACAACCGGTTGTTACATGCTTTTATTGCATGAAGAAATGCCACTCTGTTAGATTCTGTAAAATTAGAAAATATTATGTTCCTAAAGGTCTTATGAAATGGATTCCTAAGGGATGTGATGTTTCTAACAGCAAAGTAAACCCAATGGACCCAAATTTGTAAGGGACCAAATCTTGCAACTTGAATTTGTTTATGCAGGAAAAATAAAGAGAAAAAGAAGAACTGAGCCATCTGATCAAGCTGTTGAAGAAAAAGGTAGTCATTGAAGCTGAATCAATGCTATGCAAAAGATCAAAACAGTGAAAAGAAGTTTTCTTGATCAACAAGCAATTGGCTCATTGAAGAAACAACACAAGGATAAGACCTTCCTTTATTTGTTCTCAATTTCTGTTTCAAAGTTCTTTCTTGTGATTAATTTTCTTTTAATCAATGTCATGTGCTTTAATCTGTTTCTTTTTATGGTTAAAAATTCAAAATCAAGTTTTTTTTTAACTGCTGCAGAAAAACAACCGATTGTTTCTTCGAAAGAACCGATTGTTTTGAGTCTGACAGCACTGTGAAGAAATTGATTTAATTGGTTTTTGAAATTCTATCCGTTGCAGATCAATTTCAAAGGGAGAATCTTGGTCAAAAGATCTCTGTTGAAAGCTGAGCATGTTCAGAAAGAAGTTACAACAATCATAAAGGAATATATTCCAAAATCTTGGAAATTCAAGAGCCTTAATGACTAGTCAAAGATCACATGTGAAGACCATGTGATTTTCAGCTTTTTCTGACATTTTCTGTGCAGAATAGAGTCAATTCCTCTCTCTGAAAATTAGGTACCCATTGAATAAAATTAAATTCAATTTGATTCTCTTACTGCTATAAAATCCGGTGCAGATTTCTTCCAACAAGAACAACCAATTGCAACATCTCTTGCAATATCTCTTGCACCATCTCTTGCAAAAATTCTGTGAAGTGAGTTTTCGTCTCTGCTGTCATGCAATCTGTTGAACCAAGTGGTGTTCAATGTTTTGAAGAATCCAAATCCTTTGGAGGATGATGAAGCCTCTGCTTTGCTTGATGTTGTTGTGTTGGTTTAAGCTTTGTTCTGGGGTAGTTTAATGTTGTAATCAACCCTTGGATTAAATCTCAAAGCAATTAGCATCTCAATTTTAACAAAGCAAAATGTTTTTCAAACTAAGTTGAAACAACCGATTGTTCTGTCGAAACAACCGATTGTTTACACTTAGGTGTTTTGAGAAAGTTTGAAAACTATTTTTGAATGGTGAATTTTGTTAAGTAACAAAACAACCGATTGATTCGAGGAAACAATCGATTGTTTGTTTTGAAACCATAACAGAAAAACTGTTTTCTTTGAATGAGCTTTAAATGCTTTAAATGAATACGCTCCAGTCATTAAATGCTTTGACCAATCTATTTTAAATGCAATTAAGAGTTTGTTAAGATTTGATAACAAACTATATTCTTAGATATATTCTAAAACACTATTTTTAAGTTCTAAGAATCTTGAAACAAATTTTGATCTAAGAGTTTTTGTAAAACTGCTGAACAATTCGTGTGTGTGTTTTGCTGAGATTGGCTGTGTGTTCTTGAGGTGTTCAAGATCAGCAATCTTAGTGTTGGCCAAGGAGAGTGTGTTTCTTGAGGTGTTCAAGGTCATTCTCTTGGTTGTGGTGTAAGTGATCAAGTGGTGATTGCTTAGTGGATATCCTCAGGGTTTCTGAGAAGACTGGATGTAGCTCTTGTTTGGAGTGAACCAGTATAAACAACCGTGTACAATTTCTCTATCCCTATCTCTTTAATTCAGTTTTGTTATTTTGAAACTGGTATTAACAACCGATTGTTTCGCAAAAACAACCGATTGTTTTTCCAGCTTTGTGCTTTTGCTGTTTGTTTTGGAAAAACTGAATCCTTAATCAAGGTTCTTTCAAAGTATTTTCATTCTAAGGTTAAAAGTTTGCAAAAATCTTTCTTAAACAATTCACCCCCCTCTTGTTTAAGAACATATATTCTAACAATTGGCATCAAGAGCTTCGTTCTTGAAAGTTATTCAAGTTGATCTAAAAATCTTTTTTCTATGGCTGGAAAACTATCTTTTGAGGAGGGAGCTTCAATCTACAAACCACCTTTATTCTGTGGATTGAATTATAAGTTTTGGGAAGCAAGAATGAAAATCTTTATTGAATCCATTGATCAAAGAATTTGGGACTCAATTGAGAATGGTCCTTACATTCCAAAATTCAAAAAGGAAAATGCTTTCTTTACAAAACCTTTATCCACATGGACAGATGATGAATGTAAGATGGCTCAGCTTGATAAGTCTGCTCAAAATATTATAGCTTCTGCACTAGAAACTAATGAATTTTTCAGAATATCAAAGTGCAAAAATGCTAAGGAAATGTGGGAGACACTCAAAGCTGTTCATGAACCAAAGGAAGCAATGACAAAGACTCAAGCAAGAAGAAAGAAAAGGCAAAACAAGAAAAGCATCAATCTTTGCTTAATGGCCAGAAGAGAGGATGACTCATGTAGTGTAAGTTCATCAAACTCTTCAAACTCTGAAAATTGTGGTCAATTGCTTCAAGCCTTTCAAGAAACTCATGAAGAAGGCAACTGTTTGGCTCTCTTGAACAATCAATTGAAAGAAAAGAATAGCTGGCTTGAAAACAGAGTAAAGGCACTGGAAGAGGATTTAGAAAATTCAAAAATGGATTTTGAAAATCTGGAAATCATTTACAAAAACTCCTCTTGCAAGTGTGACACTCTAGTTTGTGAAAATTGCGAAAATCTTGAAAAGAAGGTCCACTATCTTGTTAAAACAGTGGATAAGCTTTCTAAAGGCCAATCTAACTTTGAGAGTGTGCTAGCATCTCAAAATTGTGTTTTTGGAAAATCTGGATTGGGTTTTAATCCACAAAACAAGCAAGATAGATTTTCAAAATCTTTTTCGAAAATGCGAGAAAAACAATCGATTGGACCATCGAAACAACCGATTGTTACATGCTTCTATTGCATGAAAAGAGGTCATTCTGTGCGATTCTGTAAAATCAGAAAACATGTTGTTCCTAAAGGGCTTATGAAGTGGATTCCCAAGAAAAATAAAGCTTGTATTGATGAGTATAAACCAGATGGACCCACATTCATAAGGGGACCAAACCTATGTACTTGAAAATTTTTGTTGTAGGATATCTTGGAGGAAAGAAAACAACTTTGGTACTTGGAAAGTGGATGCTCCAAGCATATGACAGGGGACAAATCAAAGTTCCTGAGAATATCCTTCAAGCAAGAGGGTCATGTCACCTATGGAGACAACAACAAAGGAAGAATTCTTGGAAGAGGATCCATAGGAGATGAAAGCATCTTGGTGATTCATGATGTGCTCTTTGTTGAAGGCCTAAAGCATAATCTTCTGAGTATTAGCCAACTATGTGACAAGGGGTATCAAGTGATGCTCAAGACAAACAAATGTGAAATCTGTCTACCCAACACCAAAGAGGTAATGTTGGTAGGTAAGAGAGTTAATAATGTGTATCTTCTAGATATCTCTTCACCATGTTCAATTGGATGTCTTCTATCCAAGGAAGATGAATCTTGGCTTTGGCATAGAAGAATTGCTCATATTCACATGAATCATTTGAACAAGCTAATATCAAAAGATCTTGTGATTGGGCTGCCAAAACTCAAGTTTGAGAGGGATCACATTTGTGAAGCTTGCCAAAAAGGGAAACAAGTGAAAAGTTCTTTTAAAACCAAAAATATTGTCTCTTCATTGAGACCTCTTGAACTCCTTCACATGGATCTCTTTGGACCCTCTAAAACTATGAGTCTTGGTGGAAATTATTATGCTCTTGGTGGAAATTGTTGATGATTTCTCTAGGTACTCTTGGACTTTGTTCTTGGAATCAAAGAGTGATGCCTTTGCTGCATTCAAAAAGCTAGCAAGAAGGCTTCAAAACACAAAGAATAGCAACATAGGCTCCATAAGGAGAATTCCAAAATGAGAAGTTTGCAAAGTTCTGTGAGAAGTTGAGGATTCTACATAATTTCTCTGCTCCAAGAACACCACAGCAAAATGGAGTTGTAGAGAGGAAGAACAGATCTCTTGAAGAGCTTGCAAGGACAATGCTTAGTGAGTCATCACTTCCTAAGTATTTTTGGGCAGATGCAGTGAGCACCTCTTGTTATGTGATGAATAAGGTGCTTATAAGGCCCATCTTGAAGAAAACTCCATAGGAACTTTTCAATGGAAGGAAGCCTAATATCAGTCACCTCAAAGTCTTTGGTTGTAGCTGTTTCGTTCTTAACAATGGAAAGGAAAACTTGGGAAAGTTTGATGAGAAAGTTGACCTTGGCATTTTCATTGGTTATTCTCTCACAAGCCATGCATATAGAGTCTACAACAAAAGATTGATGACTGTAGAAGAATCAGTACATGTAGTCTTTGATGAGGTAGATCGCAGAATCAGTGAGAACCCAAAGGTCAGTGTTGAGGAAGACGAACAGAGCATCAGTTTGGAGAAGCTAGATATCTGTGCAGAAAAACAACCGGTTGATTCGCATAAACAACCGATTGAAATTCTGCAACAGAGTGAGCTGCCCAAAGAGTGGAGGATTCCTAGAGATCTGTCAGTGGACAACATCATAGGGCAGATAAAGGAAGGTGTCTCCACACGTAGCTTCATCTCAAACTACTGCAGGCACACAACTTTTGTTTCTCAAATTGAACCAAAGTCAATTGAAGAAGCTCTCAAGGATGAGAAGTGGGTTGAAGATATGCATGAAGAGCTAAACCAATTTGAAAGAAATGAGGTATGGTTTCTTGTCCCTAAAACTAATGAAATGAATATTATTGGTTCAAAATGGGTTTTGAGGAACAAGCTAGATGAGGATGGAGTGATCACTAGAAACAAAGCAAGGCTAGTTGCCAAAGGCTACAATCAAGAAAAGGGCATAGACTATGGTGAAACCTTTGCTCCTGTGGCTAGATTGGAGGCTGTGAGGCTGCTGCTGGCTTTTGCATGTATGAGTGGTTTTAAACTCTTCCAAATGGATGTAAAGAGTGCCTTCTTGAATGGCTACATCAATGAGGAAGTCTTTGTAGATCAACCACCGGGTTTTGAAGATCACAAGTATCCCAACCATGTCTTCAAGTTGAAGAAAGCTTTGTATGGACTGAAACAAGCTCCAAGGCAGTGGTATGAGAGGCTTAGCAACTTTCTGCTATCTCATGGTTATGAAAGAGGAATGGTAGACAAGACTCTCTTCATCAAGAAGTCAAATGCATAAAAATAATTCTTGTGCAAATCTATGTTGGTGACATTATCTTTGGTGCTACACAAGATAGGTTGTGTGAAGAATTTGTGGCTGCAATGAAAGGTGAGTTTGAAATGTCTATGATGGGACAACTATCTTTCTTTCTTGGATTGCAGGTTAAACAAACAAAAGATGAGATCTTCCTAAGTCAATCAAAGTATTGCAAGGAAATTCTCAAAAAGTTTGAAATGGAGAATTGCAAAGAGGCAAGCACTCCAATGCCATCAAGCTTCTACATGGATGCAGATGCTGCCGGAAAGAGTATAGATCAAACTAAATACAGAGGTTTGATTGGATCATTGCTTTATCTAACAGCAAGTAGGCTGGACATCATGTTTGCGGTGTGTCTATGTGCAAGATATCAAGCAAATCCTAAAGAGTCACACTTCAAAGCTTGTTCCGTCCGGTTGACCTGGGACGTCTTCGTGCGCAACCTCCACCGTCAGCTAGGGACTCCTTCCCATTGGTTACCTGTGGATTCCTGCAAAAAAAGGACAAAGGGGCGCCCTAGCGGCCGTTTGCACTCCGACGTTCAAGTCAGCCAGCAAGAAACACCAAAAAACTATGCACCTCCGTATCGGAGCACCGCGTATGGCACTCTGAAGGTGGTGAAAAGGAAAACTGTGGCTAGTGTATATTTTCTCCCTCTGGCAAGGGTCTTTCCTCAGTCCCTTGTACGTAACCTCAAGGCTCGAGCAAGCAACTAGAGAGTTTCTGGAAAATTTGCCAAAAGTTCGATCCCCGTTTCCAACATTCAAAGCGCTATTTAAGCTACTCCCGCATTCAAAGCGCCTTAAAGCGCATTTAATTATAAAACGTAGCGCATTTAAGACGTTTAAAACGCTTGGGAGCTGATCCGATCGGTCATCGGTAGTCGATGACATCAGCATCAGAGAACCACGTGGACCACTCGCAGGGTGACACGTGGACCAGGTGGCAGAGAGGTAGGGGGACGATCGCCAAGAGAGGTGATCGGTGGTCAGTAGCCAAGTTACCACCGACAGATCAGGCGGCAGAGGGGTCGGGGGATAGATCACCCAGAATGGTGATCGGTGGTCAGTAGCCAAGTGACCACCAGCAGACCAGTTCCCAGACTCGCGCCTGAGGGCAGAGCGCGAGTAGCGAATAAACACTGATCAGTCATCGGGTGTATTGTCATCGGGGTCTCGTGTTACACGCAGTTAAACTGGGACTAAGGTTCCCAGCGAGAGCGTTACGCATGGACCTCGCATGAGCACACCTCAAGGAATCATGCACGAGAGTGGCCTGAGGGAACTAGTAAGCCAGTCGGTGATTGGTGATTCCCTCAACCCATTACGTGCGTGTCATCCCGAAGGGTAAGTCGCCTACGCAGAGAGTGACGTTTGGTGAGTGCGCCTAGACCAGCCACACCCGACGCTCTGCTAAGAGTATGCAATTTACCCAGATAGGAGAAGCATCCTAAGTTACTCCGCAAGGGCGTAACTTAGGCAGACAAAGAGAGGCGCTAGAGCCCTTCCAGTAAGTGACGCGTGTGTGGTTAGATGTGAGTTGCAGGCCTCCACATGTCACCATCTGAGAGGGGCGCGGTCCAGATAAAAGAGCACTCCGTACCGCTAAAGGTACAGACAGGCGCAGCCAAGCGCAGGCATGCGCAGACTCTCACGCTCCCCATTGCTGATTCTGAAGGTACGCTGTCTCTGAAAAGCACGACAGGGTTCTGACACATGCCAGAAAAGCATAACAGAATTCTGTTATGCCCAGAAACAGGGAAAGAGAGATAAAAGGAGGAACCAGAGGGAGAGTGAGAAGGGGGGGGGAGGAGAAGAAAAACAGAGTGCAAGTTTTTCTCAGATACACATTTTTACTAAGTTTCCAGTTTCTGGTGGTTCTGTTGAACTAACTTGATCGTCGGAGTGCAAACGGCCGCTAGAGGCGCCGTCTGTGTATTTTGCAGGTCACATTTGGAGATCCAAGAGAAGGTTCTGAGGGTGATTCTGCAGAAGACGCAGTCGCGTGGTCAGGGCAGAGAGTGCTACGAAGCGATTCCTCCACGTTCGAGTTGCCGGCAGGATCATTTGGCGCCCACCGTGGGGCCCGAGTGAATCGTTGTCCCATATATACCACAGTTTTAAAGCTCACCAGAGTTTTATCAGTTCCTCTGATAGAGAAGATGCCTAGAAACAGACAACCATCACCCGCGCCATCCGCTGATGAAGGAGCTGTGACAATGGCGCAGGTCCTGGAAATGGTGCGCACGCTGCAGGATAACGCAGCAGCGTCGAAAGTCGAACAAGAAAGGATGCAGACGGAGTTGGCCGCGTCGCAAAGCAGGAACGACGAACTGAATCGTGTCAACGAAGAGTTGAGAAGAACGCTGCAGGCGCAGAGGGAGCACGTTGTTGACGAAAGGGTGTCTGGGCACCCTTCACCTCCAAGGGCATTTCCCATGCCATTCTCCCCTGAGATTATGGGAACCATGGTGCCTTCCAACCTGGTGGGGGTAAAAGCGTCGTTCAAAGGGGTAGAAGACCCGGAGGCGCATCTGACGGCATTCCACACCCAGATGATGTTGTCTGGGGGCTCAGACGCTGTATACTGCAAGATGTTCATGAGCACACTGAGCGGAATCGCCATGGAGTGGTTCGTGAGTTTACCGGAAGGGCATATCACGTCGTTCTCTCAGTTCTCGAAGCTCTTCATTGAACAATACATCGTCAACAAGGCACCTGCAGTGGTGTCCTACGACCTGTTCGACGTACGCCAATACCAGGGGGAGTCGCTGAAAGACTACCTCAACCGTTTTGGAGCTCAAGTGGTTAGACTACCCAGCAAAGATGAAGACATGCTTGTGCACGCGTTTAAGAAGGGAGTGCTGCCTGGCCCTTTCAGTGAGTCTCTCATCAGGAGCCATCCCAGCACCTTTGCAGAGATCCGACGGCGTGCGGTGGCGCACATAGCGGCAGAAACAGAAGTTTCTGAGAAGAGGGGAAGTGCTGCACCACCCAGACCGCGTGGAGGGCAAGGAAAACCGCAGCAAGCGAGGGTGCATGAGGCCAAAGAGGGGAAGAAGGTGCGGGAAAAACCTCGTCCCTATGCACCAGGCAAAGACCAGAGTAAGGGGCGTGCAAGGGAGAATAACGCGCCCCCAAGATACAACTTCATGGTGGGGTTGGCGGACCTCATCGCCCTTCCTGCCGTAGCAGCAAGACTACGAGTACCAGAGAAGACAGACAAGGTACTCGGAAGGAAAAAGAATGAATGGTGTGAGTTTCATCAGGCCTTTGGACATACACTTCATTCCTGTTTGGCGCTGGGACACCAACTGGCAGAGTTGGTGAAGTCTGGGTTTCTAGCAGATTACCTGCGTGAGCCACAGGGTGATCGCGCGTCAGGATCCCAAACTGGAGAGCAATAGCATGAAGTCCCTGTGCATGGGGAAGTGCAGACGATCGCTGGAGGCTTCTCTGGTGGGGGATGCACAGCTTCACAAAGAAGGAGATACACTCGATCTGTGATGGCGGTAGATGCAGTGGATGAGAGTCATTACCCTGAGGTGGACATCGTCTTCAGGAAGGCTGACCTACGAGACGTTGTCCCACACGACAACGACCCTGTGGTCATTTCTCTCATCACAGCAGGAAGACGAGTGCATAGAGTACTCGTGGATCAAGGAAGCTCGGCGGATGTCATGTTCTGGCCAACGTTCAACAAGCTACAGTTGTCCCCTGATCAGTTGAGACCGTATACTGGTTGTCTCTACGGTTTCGCAGGGGACCAGGTAGAAGTGCGGGGATACATCGAGCTGAGGACAACGTTCACCGACGGAACGGCAGCCCGCACGGAAAGGATAAAGTACCTGGTGGTGAACGCCCCTTCCGCGTACAATGTCCTGTTGGGGAGGCCAACGCTCAATAGACTGGGCGCAATACCATCGACAAGGCATATGAAGTTGAAGCTGCCGTCGATGGAAGGGGCCGTGATAACCATCAAATCGGATCAGGCTGAGGCAAGACGCTGTTATGAGAACAGTTTGAAGCAAAAAAGAAGTGTGTGCCATGTCACCACAAAACCACCACCAGGCGTGCGCGGAGAGCGATTGGCGGTCAGGGAGACACAAGGCACGATCACTCCTCGCGAGTCAGGGATCGCGAGAGCGGTCATTGCCAGTGAGAGGAGGCCCCACCCAGCTGAAGGATGGGTCGAGGTGGACATCAGGGGAAGAAAATTCAAGCTGGGGGGATCCCTCGTTGAAGAAGAGCGAAGGCTGATCATGGGTGTGATCGAGGAGCACATGAATGCCTTTGCATGGTCATCATCCGACATGCCAGGAATCGACCCCGATTTCCTCTGCCATCGTCTATCAATGGACCCCATGGTTCGACCGGTACGGCAGAGAAGAAGGAAATTCAACGAGGAGAAGAGGAAGGTGATCCACGACGAAGCGCAGAAGCTCCTTGTCGCAGGGCATATCAGAGAAATCCAGTACCCCGAGTGGCTAGCGAATGTGGTACTGGTGCGGAAGGCAAGCGGCAAATGGAGAATGTGCGTGGACTTCACTGACCTCAATAAGGCCTGCCCCAAGGATTCTTACCCCTTACCCAGTATAGATGCTCTAGTCGATAGCGCCTCGGGGGGAAAGCTACTCAGCTTCTTGGACGCTTTCTCAGGGTATAATCAGATCAGGATGCACCCAATGGACGAATGCAAGACCGCGTTTATGACGGAACGGTCTTGCTACTGCTACAAGGTCATGCCATTTGGGTTGAAGAATGCAGGGGCTACCTACCAGCGGCTCATGGATAGGGTGCTCTCGCCCATGCTGGGAAGGAACGTGCACGCCTATGTAGATGACATGGTGGTTACGTCCCAAGAGAAGAAGCATCATGCAGCTGATCTGGAAGAGCTATTCACCACCATTGCCAAGTATGGGCTGAAGCTCAACCCTGAGAAATGCATATTCGGTGTAGAGGCTGGGAAGTTTTTGGGCACCCTCTTAACAGAGCGAGGATCGAAGCTAACCCGGAGAAGTGTGCGGCGATCGTGGCGATGAGGAGCCCAACGACGGTGAAGGAGGTGCAGCAGCTCACCGGCCGCTTGGCAGCACTGTCCCGGTTTATGTCTGCTGGTGGGGAGAAAGGTCACCCATACTTCCAGTGTCTCAAGCGCAACAGCAGATTTCTCTGGACGCAGGAGTGCGAGGAGGCCTTCATTAAGTTGAAGGGATATCTGGCAAGCCCACCAGTCTTGCGAAAGCCCCAGGTAGGCATCCCTCTCCGTCTATACTTTGCTGTTACGGAGAGGGCAGTCAGTTCAGTCCTGGTGCAAGAGCTAGACCAGGCCCAGAGGCCTGTTTATTTCGTCAGCAAGGTGCTGCAAGGCCCTGAAACCAGGTACCAGGCCCTCGAGAAGGCTGCTCTAGCGGTGGTATTCTCAGCCAGAAGACTCAGGCATTATTTCCACAGCTTCACAGTGGTGGTTATGACTGATCTGCCTATCCAGAATGTATTGAAGAAACCTGATGTGGCAGGAAGGATGGTCAAGTGGGCAGTGGAATTATCGGAATTCGATATTCAGTACGAGCCCCGAGGACCGATCAAGGGGCAGGTGTTCGCGGACTTCGTAGTCGAGCTATCATCCATCGCGACAGCTGCAGAAGGGCTAGATTTTCGATGGGTGTTATCGGTGGATGGCTCCTCTAATCAGCAAGGAAGCGGTGCTGGGGTCATCCTGGAAGGGCCAAACGGAGTACTGATTGAGCAGTCCCTCCGTTTCGCCTTCAAAGCTAGCAACAATCAGGCGGAGTACGAGGCCCTGATCGCGGGAATGTTGCTAGCAAGGGAAATGGGAGCAAGAAATCTGCTGGCCAAGAGCGATTCGTTACTGGTCACCGGGCAGGTTACCGGGGAGTTCCAAGCAAAGGACCCCCAGATGGCAGCCTACTTGGAGTATGTGCAGCTCCTGAAGACGTCTTTTGCCGAGTTTGAGTTAGTGCATGTACCAAGAGAGCAGAACGCCCGAGCAGACCTGCTTGCCAAGCTGGCCAGCTCAGGCAAAGGGGGGAAGCAGAGGACTGTCATTCAGGAGACCCTGAAGGTGCCGCGCGCGTTCGTATCAGACAACCAGGTGCTTCATGTATACAAGTCAATGGAGCGTCTAACGATCGGTCATCGGTCGTTGACTCAAGAGACGCTGAGAGCGCCGAGGGTGAGATCGCGACCCTCAAAGATCGGTGAGTCGATGGAGGTCCACGCGGAGAAGGAACCCCATACCTGGATGACGCCATACCGGCTATACTTAGAAGATGGTGTGCTCCCGCTCGATCTGGCAGAGGCCAAAAGAATAAAGAGGGGTTCAAGTAAGTTTACTCTCATAGATGGAAGCCTATTTAGATTTGGATTTTCTCACCCTGTGCAGATCTGTGTACACGGCGAGCAGTGCACCAGACTCATGTCTGAGCTGCACGAGGGGGTGTGCGGAAGCCATGTGGGTGGTCGCGCTTTGGCAAGTAGAGTACTCCGCGCGGGGTACTACTGGCCGAAGCTGAAGGAGGATTGCATAAGGTTTGCTCAGCGATGCAAACAATGTCAGCTGCATGCAGATTGGCACAAGGCGCCCCCTGAGGAGTTGAGGTCCATCCATAGCCCGTGGCCATTCCATACATGGGGGATTGACATCCTAGGACCTTTTCCCCTGGCGACAAGGCAGATGAAGTTCCTCATTGTGGCCATCGAATATTTCACTAAGTGGGTGGAGGCAGAGCCAGTTGCACACATCACTGCACAGAAAGTCGAACACTTCGTCTGGAAGAACATTGTCTGCCGCTTCGGAATACCCAAGAGGCTGGTTTCTGACAATGGCACCCAGTTCACCAGTCATCAGTTGAGAAAGATGTGTGAAGAGCTAAAGATACAACAGGTTTTCGCATCAGTGGAGCACCCACAAACAAATGGGCAGGTGGAGTCAGCAAATCGAGTGCTGCTCAGGGGGCTGAAGCGGAGGCTAGACAAGGCCAAAGGAGGCTGGGCAGAGGAGGTCCCCAGAATTGTGTGGTCTTACCACACCACCCCACAGTCCAGCACCCATGAGACACCCTTCAGCCTTGTCTATGGGACAGACGCCATGATTCCTGTAGAGATACAGGAGAGCTCCCCCAGATTTTTGAACTTCATTGCTGAAAAGTCCAATGAAGAGCGTAAGGTGAATCTAGATTTGCTAGACGAAGTGCGAGAGGAGGCCAGAGTCAGTGCTGAAGCCGTGAAGAGAAGAGTAGAGCGGAGGCACAACTCTAAAGTGAGGCCCAGGCGCTTCCGGGAAGGTGATCTGGTGATGAGAAAGGCGCATCAGAATGACATGCAGAATAAGTTATCCCCGAAGTGGACAGGCCCGTACAGAGTGGTGGAGACATTAGAGAACGGAGCCTATCGCCTAGAGACTTTGGAGGGAGGAGCAATCCCCAGAACGTGGAACGCCACCCATTTAAAATTTTATTTCAGTTAAAATTGTACGGTAATGGCGTTCTCACGCTAAAAGGCACATGCTTTGTTTGTGGTGGAAACAGTTGAACAGACAAGGGTGGCACTCTTTTCCCTAAAGAGGGTTTTTAACGAGGCCACCCAATTAGAGAAAAATTTCCAGCATATAAAGTGTTCTCAAGTATTAAAGTTAAAATCCTCCTTGCCCCAGGTGCAAGTGCAGGTGATTGGTTAGGCCCTACTTGCCCTAGGCGCAAGTGCTGGCACCGATCTGAGTCTTCCTCACCCCAGGTGTGAGCGCAAGCAGAAAGGTTTGAAAGGCCAGGGATGCTAGTAAGACCAAGAGAAGGAAAGGAAAGGTTTTGACAAAACGTCCTTACCCACTTGGCATGCACCAATATTGGCCCAGTAAAACTCTCAGTCAGAAAACCTTTCTCACCCCAGGAGTGAGACAGGGAGTGAGCGACTCAACCCGCCAAAGGGTGATGACCTCGGGGAAAGGGAAAGGGGTTAGCGAGAAACACTTCCTCTTCCCCAAGATGAGGCCTCACTTTGAGCAATCGATGTCAAGGTCCTTTATGCTCTTAGCGCTAGAGCGACAGAGAAAGCTAAGTAAGGACTAAAGAGCGATCACCGATGAGTCGTCAGTAATTGGCTAGTAGTACAAAGCAGCGCACGAGAACTGTTAAACACCTAGCTGAGGGAACAACCATTCGAGATCAAGCAGGTCGCGCTAAGCCTGAGTTGGTTAACACTTAGTCGCGCGCAAAGAGTAAGAGAAGCAGATCGCGCTAAGCCTGAGTTGGTTAACACTTAGTCGCGCACAAAGAGTAAGAGAAGCCGATCGCGCTAAGCCTGAGTTGGTTAACACTTAGTCGCGCGCAAAGAGTAAGAGAAGTAGATCGCGCTTAGCCTAAGCTGTTGACACTTAGTCGTGTGCGAAAGGAAAGGTAAAGCCCAAGATCGCGCTGAACCTAAACTAGCTAACAGTTAGTCGCGCACATAAAGGTAAGTGGAGTCCAAAGAAAGTACAAAGGAAAATCGAGCAATTGAAACCAAGGTATATCACCAGAGACATAAGGTTACAGAATGAAACTTTGTACAGAAGAAGTCAAAATTACAAAAGGAAGAGATTCAGGGAGTAGGAGGCCTAAGTTTCCCATCTACTACCGAGTGATGAATGCTGAATTGCGCAAGGTCCAGTTCTGGAAGGACGCAGCGGACTTGCTCGAGCGCCAGCTCGAATCCATCAATGAGGGAATCGACGCCCACGTTCATCAAGTCCTCTTTCTCCGCCTCCAGACTTCGCCTCGAAGCCTCTGCAGCATCCCTCTGCGTGGTAAGGGTAGCAAGGGAGGAGGCAGCTTCAGACAGCTTGCCCACTGCCTCCTCAAGCTTCTTTTCGGCGGCAGCAGTTGCCTCCTTGGCGGCCTTGAGCATCTCCACCCGCTGAGAATCCTGTTGGCGTAGGGAGGAGTTCTCAGCCTGTAACTCCTCCACCATCTGACTCCGTTCGAGCAAAGAGGAATTCTCAGCCTGTAACTCTGCCACCTTCCAGTCCAGAGGACCAACAGTCTGCCCCATCAAGATCTCCATCTTGATGGTCTCCTGGACCTGCAGCAAGTACTCCCTCCTGGCCTTCTCCACCATGCCTCGCATCAGCTCGACAGACCCCTGAGCGGCTTCAAGGTCACTGTGCAGCGACTCGTTGTCGTGCTCAAGTTCCTTCACCCTTTTCTCCAGGGCTTTCTGCTTGCGATGCTGGGTGGAGAACTCCAGCGAGAGCACCACCTGCTTGGCAAGGTGTGCGTCTATCTCCTCCCCGCTCCAGTCGACGAGCTCCCCATTGCTGATGTGCTGTCGCACCATGGAGATAACTCTACTAAAGTTCTCATGGTTGGCTCCAGTGTTGCTTGGGCGCGAGCCAGACCCACCATGTTCAGCATTGGCGGTGGAGATTGTCGTTGGAGGCGGGGCACACTCTTTTTGAGCAGAAACACCCCCAGCAGGGTGAGCGGATGGACCAGGTGATTGGCCTGCTGGGGAGGAAGTTGGCGGTTGAGAGGTTGGGGGCGATTTTTGGCCAGGAGAAGGTGGGCATGCGGGCTCTGGGGCCGGTCGGGTAGAGGGAGAGTGAGGTGGTGAACCTTCCTCTACCTCTACCACCTCTATCCCTCCAGGCTGGAGAGACGAGACCCCCTCAGCCACTGCTTTCTTCCTCTGGCGGTGAATGAGGGGGGAGCCTGAGCTTTCCTCTTCCACTGAGGCAGCGGCAGCAGCAGGTACCAGCGAAGAAGCCTTCACCAGCCTTTTCCTTTTCTTCCCTTGCTCGGGGCCTTCGGCTGGCGCGACCGAGAGCGGAGGGGCTTCGATTGGCTCGGTGGTGGAAGAGGAAGAGCCAGTCCCTTTGGCCACTCGGCGTTTAGCGAGCTCCAACACCGCCAACCTCCTATCTTTCCCTGACATTGAATCTGCATAGGCAAGAAAGAGGAAATTTAGACAGCTAAAAGACGCAAGCAAGGTGAAAAGTATGAGAGCATGCATGAGGAGGTATAAATGTCCTAAGGGGCGGCAGAGAAGGAACTACCTATATATTTCTTCAGGGAAACCACATCAAACTCATCCTTGATGAGGCGAGCGGAGTCATACTTAGCCCCCAGGAGCAGCCCACACAGCTCGCGCTCGTAAGGGGCCATGGTCTCGAGGTCCTTGGGTTTTTTAAATTGAACCTGGGGAACCCAGTAGAGGGGGTACCCCTCGAGCAGATGAGGGCTTTGTGGGGTGGCGGATATCATATAAAATCTGCCCTTCCAGTCTTTGAAGGACTGTTGGTACAGGCCCAGAAGCACCCGTCCAGCAACCCCGTTCAGGCTGACCCAGAACCTGTCCCCTGGTTTCTTCGCCTCAAAGAAGTAGAGGAACACCTCCACCGAGGCGTTGTGCCCAAAGTGGTTGCACAGAATCTGAAACGCCCGGATGAAGGCCCAGGCATTGGGGTGGAGTTGGCAGGGCGCGACGTTCAACTCCATCATCAGCTCTTTCTCGAAGAAGGTGAAGGGGAGTCGCAGCCTCAACCTTTTGAAGATTGCGGAGTAAACAAAAACGAAGGGCACCCCATTGGTGGCCCTGTCGTCAGCGCAAATGGGCATCCCTCGGGGAGGGATGCGGACTCGGATGTGGAAGTCGTTTTCCCTGTCTATGGAACACGAGGGTTCATCCGGGTCGTGGCTCAGAAGCGAGTTAAGATGGTCCTCAGGTAGCAAGATGGACGTTTCAGATAGCAACGCCAGAGGGGCCCAGTCATAGACTTTGGCGTTGTCATGGAATGAGGTGACAACAGGCGGTGGCGAAGCTGGTGCACTCGCGGAGGGCTGTGCACCAGAAGAAGAGGCAAGGACGCGAGCGGTCTGCTTCAAGCGAGCCATCGAGAGATAGCTGCAATGGAGGAAAACGAAGGGTCAGAAATAGAAAGGGAGAGAGTGATGGATGGTTCGGTGAAAAACATAGAGGGGGAATGAGGAAGAAATGCCCAGGTAAAGGAGAAAGAAGGGGAGGCAGAAGTCAAAGCGGAAACATGAGAAAAACCCTAGCGCGGGTTGAGAAGAAGAAAAACAGGGACGGTGAATGCATGATAACTAGAATGGTAAATGCAATCAGTAAAGATGACCAAAAGGGGGCCAGGGAAAAGAAAAACCATACCTTTGAATGATCGTAGGAGTATAGGATCACAGAGAATTCGAAGAAAGATGGGTGCGCAGAAGAAAAGTTCGCGGAGAGTTTGGGAGTCAAATGAAGAAGATGGAGGAACAGTGGGAGGGCGCGCCATTTTGAATAAGAGAAGCGCTAGCGACGCACAACGCTGGCCGTTGATGGTGCCACGTGTCGCGAGATTAAGGAAGGAAGCCCAAACGTTAAAGAAGCAGCACGTGAGGCGGCCCCACTTGCCACGTGGACTGAGGGCACGACCACTTAGTCTCTTCGCTGAGAACGAGTTCTCGACTCGAGACTGGGGGGCTTGTGATCCGATCGGTCATCGGTAGTCGATGACATCAGCATCAGAGAACCACGTGGACCACTCGCAGGGTGACACGTGGACCAGGTGGCAGAGAGGTAGGGGGACGATCGCCAAGAGAGGTGATCGGTGGTCAGTAGCCAAGTTACCACCGACAGATCAGGCGGCAGAGGGGTCGGGGGATAGATCACCCAGAATGGTGATCGGTGGTCAGTAGCCAAGTGACCACCAGCAGACCAGTTCCCAGACTCGCGCCTGAGGGCAGAGCGCGAGTAGCGAATAAACACTGATCAGTCATCGGGTGTATTGTCATCGGGGTCTCGTGTTACACGCAGTTAAACTGGGACTAAGGTTCCCAGCGAGAGCGTTACGCATGGACCTCGCATGAGCACACCTCAAGGAATCATGCACGAGAGTGGCCTGAGGGAACTAGTAAGCCAGTCGGTGATTGGTGATTCCCTCAACCCATTACGTGCGTGTCATCCCGAAGGGTAAGTCGCCTACGCAGAGAGTGACGTTTGGTGAGTGCGCCTAGACCAGCCACACCCGACGCTCTGCTAAGAGTATGCAATTTACCCAGATAGGAGAAGCATCCTAAGTTACTCCGCAAGGGCGTAACTTAGGCAGACAAAGAGAGGCACTAGAGCCCTTCCAGTAAGTGACGCGTGTGTGGTTAGATGTGAGTTGCAGGCCTCCACATGTCACCATCTGAGAGGGGCGCGGTCCAGATAAAAGAGCACTCCGTACCGCTAAAGGTACAGACAGGCGCAGCCAAGCGCAGGCATGCGCAGACTCTCACGCTCCCCATTGCTGATTCTGAAGGTACGCTGTCTCTGAAAAGCACGACAGGGTTCTGACACATGCCAGAAAAGCATAACAGAATTCTGTTATGCCCAGAAACAGGGAAAGAGAGATAAAAGGAGGAACCAGAGGGAGAGTGAGAAGGGGGGGGGAGGAGAAGAAAAACAGAGTGCAAGTTTTTCTCAGATACACATTTTTACTAAGTTTCCAGTTTCTGGTGGTTCTGTTGAACTAACTTGATCGTCGGAGTGCAAACGGCCGCTAGAGGCGCCGTCTGTGTATTTTGCAGGTCACATTTGGAGATCCAAGAGAAGGTTCTGAGGGTGATTCTGCAGAAGACGCAGTCGCGTGGTCAGGGCAGAGAGTGCTACGAAGCGATTCCTCCACGTTCGAGTTGCCGGCAGGATCAGGAGCATTTATAGTACCTTAAACGCTCGAAACAGAAACTGTATTAAATAACTTTAATTACCTTGTACCTGACAAAATGGCGTTTCTATTCTGACCTGGATGCTGTACACGTGGAGGACCTCACAGCGCCGTGACCCCATCTGGGGGCGTTTCTTCGTGTGAGTCCTCCTACCTGGGACTGCATCTGCGCTAGAGGTGACTTTTTGGGTGTCAACTCATACCCCCAAACATCTAGTCACTCACTTTGAGAGCGTATCTGCCTTTCTCGCGTACCCCGCACCTGGCTACCCTGGGCGTGACCCTCCTCTTGAGTCGTATCTATCCCAAGGGCGCCTCTGGGGCGGTAGGGGCACTTCACGAGTCAGGTTGCCCTATACTGGCGCTACTACTATGGCCTTGAAGCCACCTTTCTCTTTTCTTTATTTCTACCCCAGATTACCGGGATCTGAGGCCTTCCCACGGCGTCGCTCCCTCCATGGTCTTTCCTACCCATGGGTATCGGGGAGCCACACAGGGATCGCCTTGCCTTTGTGACATTTGACCTTGGCGACGCCCTGGTGGGGCGACGCCTTAACTGGGCGATGCCTTAACTAGGCGTCGCCTTGACCTTGGCGACGCTTCCTCTTGGCGACGCTGGCACTTGGCGTCTCTTCACCTAAGCGACGCCTTATGTAGACTTTGACCCCCCACGTTGACTTTGACCTTGACTTTGTCCACGCCCGGATACGGGACGGTACACAAGCCCCCCAGTCTTAAGCTGAAGATTTGTCTTCAACACAAAGACTAAGGCCTCGCCCACGCCGTCCTCGTGTCACCCTGGTGACGTGTCATTCCCTGCTGACTCAACACTTCTCGAATTATTGACGTGACACTCTCTGAACCATAGGGGTGCTCTTAATGGCTGATTGGACATCCTCTGAAGCGGGGAAAGTAACACCTTTTGGGACCACGCTTAATCGCGTGCCACGTGGCTCATCACACGGCCAGCCTCTAGAGTCCCTTGCGCTCCCCTTGAACTCTTAATCCTTTGACACCCGACACGATCACACGGCTCCCAATTAGCGCCTCTTGGGTTGCAAATGTAACGTTCAAGTTACCCAAACCCCCGCGCTCAAACTACTGTTTCATCCATTTTCTCTGCCTTTCTGCACTGTTCATCGCCTTCGAGCCCTTCCTCTGCAATCGCTGCTCCCTCCTACGCACTTCCCTTCCCTCCACACCTCGACACCAAAGGTATGATTTTTCCATCTCCATTACTCTTCTTCTTCGTTGCACTGCATCGTTGCGTATTGAACTGCCTGGGACTGTTTATGTTTCTGCATTTTTGTGTTCTTCCGCTCCTCCGTTCTTCTCCGTTCCCTTCTCCTTCTTTCTGGGTTTTCTCGCGTGGGTGGCATTTTTCTAGGGTTTTATCCCCTTTTCTGTCTTGGCATCACTTGTTAAACCCCTTTTCCTTTCCTCTTTCTCCAGTTATTTATCCACACCATGGTGCGCCCAAACTCAAAGTCTGGTTCTCCCCCTCAGACCCCCAAGACTAACTATAAAGCCTTCTACTCATGGGCCCCTGATGAGCTTTTAAGCGAGTGCACCACTCTGACAACCACGAAGGACTAGGAGAACCATCGCGGTGATCCCAACCTGTACAACTTTAATGCTTTTTGCCGCACCCATGACGCGCATATTTCCGTCCGTCCCGGCAGGCCTGGGGAACCTGTTTGCGTAGATGACAGGCCCAGGAAGGGGAACCCTTTCTTTTTCTTGTACCAAACGGTATTTAAACGCGTTGGGGTGCGCCTTCCGTTCGCGCCCTTCGAGAGGGAACTTCTCACAAAGATCAACACCGCCCCCGCCCAGCTCCACCCCAACAGCTGGGCATTCGTAAGGGGTTTTCAAATTCTCTATGAATATCTATGCATCCTTCCCTCTGTGGATGTCTTCTTACATTTCTTCGAGGTGAAGAAATAGGGGAAAAGCTTTTGGGTAAGCTTCTCCGGGATCGCAGCCAGGATCCTCCTCTCTCTCTTCCAGAACTCATACAAAAACTGGAAGGGAAAATTCTTCAGGGTGTGCTGCGCCAAGCACGACCCCACAGCCTTGGACGGCTTCCCCCTGTACTGGACGAAACACCCCAAGCTGCCTAGGGCCAAGGCCCTGGATGAGCTATCCCCTGCTGATAGGGAGGTATGCAAGGCCTTGGCTGGCCTGGGGATTGTCTTCGATACGTTGAAGCTTATCGCGAGCGAATACAACGCCCACTCCCTGACCACCTACTTTGGTGGGGAGACTCCTCTCTCACTGTCTTTTGTTATCTGTATTTTACTGCTTCACGTTTGCCCCACTGGCCTCTTCCACCTGTTTTCCTTTGTGCTATGTGACTTACGTCTCATTCATCCGCGCGTTCGCGGGTTTGTATAGCTGCTTTGGCTTTAACTTCTGCTATTTGGTTTATCTGAATGTAGGATCGGTGATGGATGCCTCCAAGAGGATGGTTTTGGCAAAAGCGATGAAGGCCGCTCGTGCTGCCAAGGCCGGCGCCTCCTCCACCCCTGCCGCTGACCCAAACCCCTCATCCACCTTGCCTTTACCACCACCGACCACTACCGAAGCCCCACTAGGCTCATCTTCACCATCCCCACATAGCCCCGAGGCGCTTAAAACACCCGGCTCTCCTCCGCCCATCGCCGCCGTCCCTCTGGCTGTGGCTTCATCACCGGCTCCAACCCCCCTTGACAAAGGAAAGCGGGTCTTGGAGATTATATCCAATGATGAGGACTCTGATGGCGTGGCACCCTTCAAGAGGAGGAAGGCTGCGAGGGTTCCTGTTCCGTCGGCGGCGTCGCCCCAGGGAGGGAATTCCTTCAGGGACAACCCTCCAAGTGCCACCTCTCTCCCTCCCACAATGGTCCAAGAGGAAACAGGCGAAGGGGCCGAATCTGCTCCACCCCCACCATCGGCGGAGGTCTCCGTTGCTCCCCCCTCCGTCGCCGCCGCTTCCGTCGCCGCCGCCCCAGATCTTATTGCCATCCCTCCTCCAATTATTCATCTGATGAGGGGCTTCAGCGGGGGATCAATGCCAGAAGGCTCCGACAGGAAGGAGGGAATGCCCTTCTACTTGGGAGCCTTCTTGGCGGTGGCCCTTGAATGGCGTGCCCAAGCTAGAAATGCTAATCTGCAGACTCAAACCCTCCAGGCCTTGGAAACAAGGGTAGCTGCCCTGGAGGAGGAAAAGAAAACTTTGGGATGCCAAAACGAGGCCTACCAAACCACTCTGAAGCTGGCGCAAGAGGCCAAAGAGGAAACTGAAAAACAACTGGCAGAGGCAGTGGAGCTTCAGGCCGACTGCTACACTCGGGATGTCACCCTCCAAGTTCAGGTAACGAGCCTCCAAGACATAGTCGAAGCTTACGAAGAAGTTCAAAAGGACTTGAAGGACCGATGCCGTGAGCAGGCTGACGAACTGGAGCGGATGGAGGGGGAGATGGCTACCTAGACCAAGGCTTTGGGCCTTCTCCAGGTTGACTACGAAAAACTGTAGATCGAGGTCAGCCGGCTCCGTGTGGAGAAAGAGGCTTTGGAGAAGCAGGTAGCTTCTGGGGACGCCACCATTGAGGAGTTAGAGAAAGACAAAAACAACCTCATTCATGACATGGCGGGCACCTTCGAGGAGGGGTTCAAAGAGGCTCTGGCCCAAGCCGTCTGCGAGAACCCAGGAATCGACGTTTCCCACTACGATTCCACTCATCACATTGTTGACGGGAAGGTCAGGCCATTGGAGCTGGATGATTGAACCGCCACCTTTCTCCTTCACACTTTGTCTCGTTTTTCCCTTTCTTTGATAAACTTGTAATTCTTTGAACTATTTGCACTTTCGTCACAACTTTGGGTTTAGCATGACAATTTGGGTACCTCTGAGTTATCGAATTCCGCCTGCATGATTTTACCCTCATTTCTTCGCCTTCATGTGCTTCGATTGTTTTACCTGTAATGTGCCCCTTTCTTTCGCTGCGTTGGGCGATCCCACATACCGAATGCCTTGCTCCTATCATGCTTCTCAGAAACCGTTCCGCCTTCGTATCTATGAGGCCTCTGCCTCGTGAAGGCGTCGGTGGCTTCACCATTGTCCAACGCAAAAGTTGAAATCTCCTCCGGGCCTTAAACCTTTGGGATAAGGTCACCCGTCGATGCCCACGCCCATGGAGAGGCTTGCCTAACGGAGCCGTATCGTCCATGGGGTGTCTCAAACACCAACACGATCTGTCCCTTGGCTCTTGGTGCCCGGCGCCCACGCCTAAAGAGAGGCCTGCTATAGCAGCGCCGTATCGTCCCCAGGGTGTCTAAAAACGCCGAGTGCTGGGAAAGCTCGGAGCCCTCCATGGGGTCGTTCCCTCCATGGTCTTTCCTTCCCATGGGTGTCGGGGAACAACCCTGCCAGCGGTTCACTGGCGTTTGGCGATCTCGTCTCCCTCCACAGTCTTTCCTGCCTGTGGGTATCGGGGAGGCGGCGCCGCTAGTAACTAGTTTCGACTTCTTCGATTTCATCTCCCTCCCTCCACAGTCTTTCCTACCTTTGGGTATCAGGGATGTGACACTGCTGATACTTGGGTTGGCGACGCCCGCCACGTCCCATGCTGGCGTCGCCCTCTGCGCCTTTCCTGGCGACGCCTTGGGCATCTCTCGCTGGCGTCGCCTTCTGCGCCTGTATACTTGGGCCTCGAGCGAGTTTCTTGACGAGTGCTCATGCCTACTCTCCACCAGGGCCATAAGGGAACACAAAGGGGATTCATGCTCCTATGACACCGTGCCTTCGCGAAGAGGCACGACGACGATATTGCTGTGCTCCCTTGCACTCTAGGGAAGCCAGTATGCGGAGACGAATGGGCCAACGACGGGGTCCCCTTCTTTTATTTCTATCAGGTGGTTTTCAAGACCATTGGCGTGCGCCTGCCCTTCTCCAGGTTTGAGAAGGAACTGCTGACAGAGATCAATGCCGCTCCGGCCCAGTTATATCCCAATAGCTGGGCTTTCGTCAAGGCCTTTGACATCCTTTTCGGGTTTCTGGGTTGTGCACCCTCGGTTGATATCTTTCTTCACTTCTTTGAGATGAAGAGGCAAAGAAATAACCTCTGGGTGACCCTCAGTAACGTTCCTGGCAGGGTTCTCCTGACCCGTTTCCAAAACTCATTCACTAGGTGGAAAGGCAGGTTCTTCAAGATCTGCTGCTCTGATCTCGTTCCCTCCGCTCTAGATGGTTTTCCACTGTACTGGGTGAGGGAGACGAGGGCCCTCAAATCCAAACCCTTCAAGAAGCTATCCCCGAATGACCAGGTGGTTTGCCGGATTCTTGCTGAGGCGGGAGGTTTTGACTCCGCCACCTTGATCAGTTTGGAGTTCAACGCGGGAACCCTTGAGAAGTATATATGTATGAGTCACTGTCCTATAAACTTCCGCCTTTGTTGCTTTCTATCTGTGTGTGTTTTGCTTCATGGTGTCTCTGACACGTTCATCTCCCTTGGTGCAGGTTCGAAGATAAACCAAGAGCGGAGGTCACGACTTACTCGGGCTCTACAGACTGAGAGCGGGGCTTCGTCTTCCTCCCGTACTGACTCTGACGACCATTGAAGTTTGTGTTTTTTGTATGAGCACAGGGCCCAGGGCTTGTAATGTTTGCCCTATTCGTATTACTCCCATTTGTATCGAACACTGCTTGTAAATTTAATTCTACTATACCATGTTTCCGTAACGCCGCTTTACTTTTGCACACACCTCATATACTGCGCGTTTTTCCTCCGTCATGTTTCTTAGCGGCGCCTACACTTGGGCGACGCCTTCTACCTTGGCGACGCTTTCTTCTTGGCGACGCCTTCTTTCTCGGCGACGCCTTTCTTCTTTACTGGCGACGCTTCCTTTGCTAGCGACGCCTCTCGCCATTTCAAATGGGGAAAAGATAAAGACTGAAAACCAAGGAAAGATTTTTTCTCAAACTTGTTTTTCTTTTATTTGGGTGACCTCATTAAAAAACCCCAGAAAGGGAAAAAGAGCGTCCCCTTTAACAAGACTGTTACATAGCCGCTTTACATAAGTCAACTAAAATAAAACTTCAAGTTGGCTGCATTCCAACTGCGCGGGATGGGACCCCCTTCCAAGGTCTCTAGGTTGTACGAACCATTGCCCTTAGCCTCTGTAACTCTGAAGGGTCCGGTCCACTTGGGAGACAGCTTATTCTCCAGCTCGTATGGGTGGGCTTTCCTCATAACTAGGTCGCCAATCTGAAACTGTCCTGGCTTTACCTTAGAGCTATATTGCTGCTCTACTCTTCTCTTTACCGCTTGGGCTTTTATTCTGGCTTCCTCCCTGGCTTCGTCTAGTAGATCCAGGTTTACCCGCCTTTCCTCGTTGGATTCCTCTACCACAAAGTTTTGAAAACGTGGCGAGCTTTCGTGTATTTCTACCAGGATCATCGCATCCGACCCATACACCAAACTGAAAGGCGTCTCCATGGTAGAAGATTGGGGCATGGTGTGGTATGCCCATATGATCCTTGGTACTTCCTCCGCCCACGCCCCTTTGGCCTTCTCTAGCTTCTCTTTAGCCCCCTCAGCAAAACTCTGTTTGCTGACTCTACTTGCCCGTTGGTCTGGGGGTGTTCGACTGATGTGAATACTTGCTTGATGCCTACCTCAGCGCACAGATTTCTCAACTGCTGACTGGCAAACTGGGTTCCATTATCGGATATCAGCCGCCTAGGTACGCCAAAGCGACACACAATGTTCTTCCACACAAAGTGTTGCACCTTGTGCGCAGTGATCTGTGCCACGGGCTCTGCCTCTATCCACTTGGTGAAGTACTCGATGGCAACGATCAAGTACTTCATCTACCTTATCGCCAATGGGAACGAACCTAGGATGTCAATCCCCCAGGTATGAAAAGGCCATGGGCTATATATGGATCGCAGCTCTTCTGGCGGCGCCTTGTGCCAGTCAGCGTGCTTTTGACATTGCTTGCAGCGCTGGGCGTGTCGCGCGCAATCCTCTTTTACCGTTGGCCAGAAAAACCCTGCGCGTATCACCTTGGAGGCTAAGGACCTTCCCCCTACGTGGCTCCCGCAAATGCCTTCGTGGAGCTCCGCCATTATTCTGGTACACTCGTCGCCACTTACGCACGTTAAGATAGGGTGAGTGAACCCGTGCCTGAACAACACTCCGTCCACCAGAGTGTATCTTGCGGCATTTCTCTTGACCTTCTTACCCTCTTCAGGCTCCACTGGGAGAGCCCCATCCGCCAGGTATTGCTCTCTGAACAGCTAGGCTAGCTGCTGAAAATAGGTGATATGGCCACTAGGAAGGCTGATAAACCAATCCATGGCCATTCCTGTCAAAGTGCTCATGAAGAGCTTGCATCTTGCATCGTTAGAGCCGCCTACTAACACCATTTGTGTGTGGAACGCCGTGAGATGCGCCTCAGGGTCCTCCATCCCGGTGAAAATCGCCTTGGGCCCTGCGAAGGTGTTGGGGATCGCCGCATCTAGGATTTCCTGCGAGAAGGGAGTGGAAAACTCCCTTGGTGGGGTGAGATGCTCCATCTCTTCGTTCTCGCGTTGCCCCTGGTTGTTCCTCAGACCCCAGCGCAACTCCTCATTAACGCGACGGAGCTCTTCGTTTCTCACATGCGAGGCGTCGAGATCCGCCTGCATGCGTTCTTGTTCTATCTTTGACTCCGCCATATCATCCTGCAACCCCCTCATTATCTCTAGGACTTGTTGCATGGACATTTCTTCTCCCGTAGCGCGTGCGATAGCTCGTCTAGTGGTGGCCATTCTTCACTGTTTTCTCGATCGTTATCGTGACCTGATAGATCTTTTCAGACTTGAGATGGGACCAACGTTTTATATCGGCCCCACGGTGGGCGCCAAATGTTCCGTCCGGTTGACCTGGGACGTCTTCGTGCGCAACCTCCACCGTCAGCTAGGGACTCCTTCCCACTGGTTACCTGTGGATTCCTGCAAAAAAGGACAAAGGGGCGCCCTAGCGGCCGTTTGCACTCCGACGTTCAAGTCAGCCAGCAGGAAACACCAAAAAACTATGCAACTCCGTATCGGAGCACCGCGTTTGGCACTCTGAAGGTGGTGAAAAGGAAAACTGTGGCTAGTGTATATTTTCTCCCTCTGGCAAGGGTCTTTCCCCAATCCCTTGTACGTAACCTCAAGGCTCGAGCAAGCAACTAGAGAGTTTCTGGAAAATTTGCCAAAAGTTCGAACCCCGTTTCCAACATTCAAAGCGCTATTTAAGCTACTCTCGCATTCAAAGCGCATTTAATTATAAAACGTAGCGCATTTAAGACGTTTAAAACGCTTGGGAGCATTTATAGTACCTTAAACGCTGGAAACGGAAACTGTATTAAATAACTTTAATTACCTTGTACCTGACAAAATGGCGTTTCTATTCTGACCTGGCTGCTGTACACGTGGAGGACCTCACAGCGCCATGACCCCATCTGGGGGCGTTTCTTCATGTGAGTCCTCCTACCTGGGAGTGCATCTGCGCTAGAGGTGACTTTTTGGGTGTCAACTCATACCCCCAAACATCTAGTCACTCACTTTGAGAGCCTATCTGCCTTCCTCGCGTACCCCGCACCTGGCTACCCTGGGCGTGACCCTCCTCTTGAGTCGTATCTATCCCAAGGGCGCCTCTGGGGTGGCAGGAGCACTTCACGAGTCAGGCTGCCCTATAGTGGCGCTACTACTATGGCCTTGAAGCCACCTTTCTCTTTTCTTTATTTCTACCCCGGATTACCGGGATCTGAGGCCTTCCCACGGCGTCGCTCCCTCCATGGTCTTTCCTACCCATGGGTATCGGGGAGCCACACAGGGATCGCCTTGCCTTTGTGACATTTGACCTTGGCGACGCCCTGGTGGGGCGACGCCTTAACTGGGCGATGCCTTAACTAGGCGTCGCCTTGACCTTGGCGACGCTTCCTCTTGGCGACGCTGGCACTTGGCGTCTCTTCACCTAGGCGACGCCTTATGTTGACTTTGACCCCCCTTGACTTTTTCAACGCCCGGATACGGGACGGTACAAAGCTGTAAAAAAGATTTTGAAATATCTCAAAGGAACATGATCTGTAGGACTATGGTATCCTTCATATTCTCCAATACATTTAATTGGTTATTCAGATTCTGACTTTGCAGGTTGCAAGCTAGATAGAAAGAGCACAAGTGGCACTTGTCACCTTCTTGGCTCAAGTCTAATCTCATGGCATAGCAAGAAGCAAGCATGTGTTGCTCTCTATACTGCTGAGGCAGAATATATAGCTGCTGGTAGCTGGTGTGCACAGATCCTATGGCTCAAACAACAACTTGTAGATTTTGGTTTACAAATCAGCAAATTTCCTTTGATGTGTGATAACACAAGTGCAATAAATCTTACCAAAAATCAAATCCAACACTCAAGGACCAAACATATTGAAATAAGACATCATTTCATCAGAGATCATGTGCAAAATGGGAACTGTGAAGTAAAGTTTGTGGAGACCAAACTGCAGCTAGCTGGCATCTTCACAAAGCCTTTGCCAAAAGAGAGGTTTTTCTTCTTGAGAAATGAGTTTGGTATTTTTTATCTTAATAATCTCTCTTAAATCTGTCTTTGATACATGTTAAAGTCTATTTGTGAAGACAAATAGGGGGAGAATTATTGGTTCTGGTATATTTGTATCTCATATGCATAAAATGTTTAAATCTATGAGTATAAAAGTGTTTTCTGCTGCTGCTGATAGAAACAACCGATTGTTTTGTGTAAACAACCGATTGTTTATTATGTTTAAAGAGTTGTAATCTAACTTGCTGCTGTAAGAAGCTTTGGATAGTATGAATGCTTTCTCTGCAGGAACTGCTTCAGATTTAATCAGTACAACACAAGCACCAGGGATTTGTCTTCATCAAATAGGGGGAGATTGTTGAACCAAGTGGTGTTCAATGTTTTGAAGAATCCAAATCCTTTGGAGGATGATGAAGCCTCTGCTTTGCTTGATGCTGCTGTGCTGGTTTAAGCTTTATTCTGGGGTAGTTTAATGTTGTAATCAACCCTTGGATTCAATCTCAAAGCAATTAGCATCTCAATTTTAACAAAGCAAAATGTTTTTCAAACTAAGTTGAAACAACCGATTGTTTTGTCGAAACAACCGATTGTTTACACTTAGGTGTTTTGAGAAAGTTTGAAAACTGTTTTTGAATGGTGAATTTTGTTAAGTAACAAAACAACCGATTGATTCGAGGAAACAATCGATTGTTTGTTTTGAAACCATAACAGAAAAACTGTTTTCTTTGCTGAGCTTTAAATGCTTTAAATGAATACGCTCCAATCATTAAATGCTTTGACCAACTATTTTAAATGGAATTAAGAGTTTGTTAAGATTTGATAACAAACTATATTCTTAGATATATTCTGAAAAACTGTTTTTAAGTTTTAAGAATCTTGAAACAAAGTTTTGATCTAAGAGTTTTTTTTTCAAAGAGTTCTGAGGTTGCTTAAGAGTTGAGAGATTGATCAAGGTGCTGAATAGGATTCTACTTGTATTGATTTCAGATATTCATCTGTAACAAGTGTAATTTTTGTAAAACTGCTGAACAATTCGTGTGTGTGTTTTGCTGAGATTGGTTGTGTGTTCTTGAGGTGTTCAAGATCAGCAATCTTAGTGTTGGCCAAGGAGAGTGTGTTTCTTAAGGTGTTCAATGTCATTCTCTTGGTTGTTGTGTAAGTGATCAAGTGGTGATTGCTTAGTGGATATCCTCAGGGTTTCTGAGAAGACTGGATGTAGCTCTTGTTGGAGTGAACCAGTATAAATAACTGTGTATAATTTCTCTATCCCTATCTCTTTAATTCAGTTTTGTTATTTGAAACTGGTATAAACAACCGATTGTTTCGCAAAAACAACCGATTGTTTTTCCAGCTTTGTGCTTTTGCTGTTTGTTTTGGAAAAACTGAATCCTTAATCAAGGTTCTTTCAAAGTATTTTCATTCTAAGGTTAAAAGTTTGCAAAAATCTTTCTTAAACAATTCACCCCCACTCTCGTTTAAGGCCATATATTCTAACAGAATCAACCCCTCCCACCTCTAAAAGAGTCAAAACCAGAGCTGTAAGGTCTGGAGGAAGGCTTCAAAGCTGGTTTTCTGGTGACACCGATCTCATTGAGAAGTATAGGTATGAAACAAGTGTCATGAAGATAAACAACCCCAAGGTTGTGTGCTTTGATTGCCTGAAAAATCAAAAGCTTAACAAAGTGAGGAAGCTTCTCAAGGACTAATCACTCAAAAAATTTCTGGAGCTAAAAGGGAACATCTATCCAGATTTGGTGAGGGTATTCTACACCAACTTGAAGTTTGAGGGAAACAATCTAGTTTCTCATGTGAATGGTGTGGAAATGGAGATAACTCATGAGGTTTGGGCTGATGTTGCTGGGCTTAAGTTCTCTGGTCTGAGAATCAACAAGGGAAACCTTGGTGTGGTGGAAGATTTTAACAAAATCCAGTTCTACAAAAGTTGTTTGAAAAACAATCAATCTCAAGTTAGCACATGCTCGGTTGGAGGTTTGAAACTTGATGAGAGGTTGCTTGCTCTCATTGTAACTTGGATTCTAACTCCAAGGGGGAGTAATCACTCTGTGTTGACTGAAGAAGATCTGGTTTACATCTTCTGCATCACCAAGAAAGTGAAGATCTATTGGATTCACATAATCAAAGAACATATGCAAAAAGCCATGAGGTTAGGCGATTACCCTATCCCTATGTTGTTTTAATATCTAAGTTTCTACTCTATTTTGAAGTTAATCTTGAAGATGAAACTTCTGAGCTGGTCAAGTCAACTCAAGAGTTGAACAATGGATCACTCAGCAAGATGGGCTTTACAAAAGTAGGTGGAAAGTGGATAAGAGATCCTGCCTTTTGACCGGAACGCTGGAAACTGCCTCGTCAAAGGATCGACGTGCGCACCGCTTCAAACCTCCCTTCTTCTTCAAGATCCACCTCAAGAACCTGCAAAGGAACAGAGCGGCGCCGCTGCGGCCGATCGCACTCCAACGCCCAAGTCAGTGACCGAATCACCAAATACTAAGAGAAAACTAAGAACAGGAACCGTGCAAATTCTCTCTCACAGTAAGCTCTATAACTCGCAAGCGTAAAGAGTGTAATCTGAACGCGCGTACCTCAGAAAGTTCGTTGAGAACTCTTATATACCTGGTTACTTTCTCTCTCCTGGCAGTTATAGACTTTGACACGTGGCTCGCATCTAGTCGTACACGTGCCTTCATCTGGAGCCTCCTTGACTTGGGCGCTGCTTCTGACTCTCTTCTTGGCTAAGTTATTTATGCATGGTGCTGCCCAGTACATAGCTAACTTGGGAGTGCGATCTCTACTGGAACTGGCGAGTTAGGGTGCCTTCATACACCTTCCCTGTGGTCTCGCCGGCCGCCTTCATAATCTGCACCACCTTCATCTCTGGCGATGTGCTTGCTCTGGCGATCTCCAATCACTAGGTCGCCTAAGTTTACATCTGGCGACTTCATCTTTAACCCGGTGATCGCCGATTCTGGTATGCTGGAGATCGGAACACGCCAACTTAATAACTGGCGACTTCACGAGTCCCCCGACTTCCTTCCCTTCTGCCAACCTGGCGCCTTGTCAACACGCCTATACTGTAGCTGGATGCCACGTCATCACTTCCGACTACTAGGGCGGTACACAAGCCCCCCAGTCTTAAGCGAAGACTTGTCCAGCGAAAAGACTAGAAGAGTCACGTCAACACCGGTCTACGTGGCACTGACGCAGAATTCCAAGCGGTTGTACCTTTTGCTTCTCTGACGCTCCACCAAACCCCTCACCCATCGTTCGACACGTGGCTTCATCAACGGTTACCTTCAGTTACCGTTTGCGCTTCCCAAACCCATTTCGAAAAAACTCTTAAACCCATTTTCACTCCACACTGTTCCATCACTTTTCTTCGTATTCACAAACGCTCTAACTTCCTCCTGCAAAAAACTCTCAGCGCTCTCCAACATTCTGAATCACCATCATCCTTCGTCGTCTTCCTGATCATCAAAAGGTACCTATTTTCCTTCTTCTACTGGTTTTTCTTGCATTTTAACCGATTCGCATAATCCTGTAACTGTCTGGTGCATACGCTGTGGGTTGCTTTTTCCATTTCTCCTTCTGCGTAACTTAGGGCTTCGTCAATCGTCGCAACGAACCTTCGTTCGTTCGCTTTTCACCCTTCTCCCACGATCGAGTCAGCCTCTGCGAACCCTGATCATTTTTCCTTTTCTTCTTCCTTTGCAGCTTCGAGAATGACCCGCTCAAAGATCACCCCGAATCCTCCTCCTTCATCGCGACACCCTTCTTCTCAAGCACTCATCCCACCGCGAGCACGCGGTGCTTCATCTTCCCAGGCTGAGAGGCCTGCACCTTCCCGCCCCAACCTGGCCCAGGCGACTCCACCTATCGCCGGAGGAGCCCCCGTTCCCCTGCCAGACTTCAAAAAACTCTACCCCTGGGCCAACTCGACCCTGTTGAGGGAAACGTCTTCCGTGAACACTGCTGGAGCAGTCTTGCGATTGACAAAGGGGGATGAGCCTCACCAAACATTTCATAAGGAGCACGATGAAAAGATGATAGTGCTACCTTGCCCCCCCGATCTGCCCGTTTGTGCCGACGATAAGGTGAGCGCTGACGGGCCCTTCTGCTTCGTCTACACAACCTTATTCAAGAAGGTGAAGCTCAAGTTCCCTTTCACCCGTTTCGAAAGGGAGCTCCTTACCGAGCTCAACATCGCCGCCGCCCAGCTCCATCCCAACAGCTGGGCGTTTGTGCGAGCGTTCCAAGTGATGTGCGACCATCTGGGGTTGCCCGCATCCGTAGACGTATTTCTATTTCTCTTCGAAGCCAAGCACCCAGGAGACCGCCTGTGGGTTAGCTTGAATGGGATTGCTGGGAGGTCAATCTTCGCCATCTTCCAGCAATCCTATAAAGACTGGAAAGGGAAGTTCGTCCAAGTGCGCCCTAACGACAAGGACGCCTCCCTACTCGACGGATTCCCCTTGTACTGGGTGGACAAGGGGAAGAAAGAGTCCAAGAGCTGCTTCAGGAGACCCAGAAGTCCTGATAGCATGGGAGCATTGGACAGAGATCTCTGCCTTTTCTGGAAAAGGGTGGCGGATGCCAACATCACTTTCCTTACCACCACCCTGATCTGCTTCGAATTCTACGAGGACCAACTCGAAATTCGAATAGGTTAGAACATTTAAACTGTTGTTTTAATACTGCTTCTATTTAACTGTTTCTGGGCGTCTTGTGCGTTATGCGCAAGACTTTGGTTTTATTTTTCTGCACCGATCATCTGCTTTGCTACATATTGCCTTATGCACTTATTTTCTCTCTGAGCTAACCCATGCATTTTCGTTCTATGCAGATAACATGTTGGGTAAGGGTATGCTCGCTGAATTGAGGGCGCTCGCCCGAACCCACGGGCTGGCGACGGGCTCTCAAACAGTACCGAATTCGGTGGTGGAGATCGCCGTCGCCCAGGGTCGATCGCCACCTAAGGGCCCAGCTCCCTCCGATGTCCAGCCGCCGCCCAACGTAAGAAGCTTGTCCTCAAAAGGCCTAAGAGGAAAGCTCCCCAAATAGTCCACGAGGAGGAGGAAGAAGATGACGAGGTCACCGAAGATGGCCTCGTTACAAAGAGGAAGAGGGTGGCACCTTCTTCACCACCTGCCCCACCCCCTCTTCCAATCTCTACACCGCCATCCACGCCTGCTCCACCTCCAACAATGCCATCTCCACCAGCTCCCGCTTCCCCAGTCCAAGCCATTCCGTTGGCAACTGCGCCACCCGCGGTCGAGGCCGCCGAAGACAATTTCTTGGAGGACCCCTTAAGCGCCTCCACGCCATATGTATCAGCTGGAGGGGGTCCTCCTTCTAACGCCTCAGCTGCAGATGTCGCTCCAATCGGGGATGAGGTTGCCCACACCTCTCCGATTCTGATCACCGAGTCCCCAACATCGCCACCACGAGCAGAAGCACCCACTGAAGAACCAACCAAAGAGGGTGGCGACGGAAACCAACAACAGGCCCCACCAGCGCCTCTCCAAGCAGCAAACCTGATGGAGGAGGGCCCAAGCTCACCACACGATGAAAGCCAAGCCTCCAAGACTAGACGGTCTAGCCTATAATGAGGAGCGTCTAGACTCAAAAAGGAGCGTCTAGCCCATGAAGAGGAGCGTCTAGGCCATGATGAGGAGCGGCTACATAAGGAGCGTCTAGGCCATGATGAGGATTCCTTCTAGACCGTCTAGCTTCACATACACATGGGTCAAAGCTACGGTTTTGGGAAGAGAAGACCTTTGTAATTGTTACATAAAGGCCCATTAGGGGTGCTTAGTAATTAGAGTAGTGTAGAAAGCATATTTGTGTGAAACATTCTAGAAAGACCATGGAGGGGGTGAGCATAAAAACTAGACACACCCCTCCCCATGTGCACCCATGTGCCATGTGCACCCATGTGCTTCACATTTACATTTCATTTGGCTAGCATTAGGGTTGCATTATGGTCCTCCTTAGCCTATAAAAGAAGGAGCCTACACCTTGTATTTTCAAGTTTAATTGAGTATTGTTATGCTGCCATTTTTGTGCACTAGCTTTACTTCTCCTAGAAATCTAGGCTATAAACTTCAATCCTTTCACCTTTCTCCCTTAAGCTGGCCGAACCACTCAAACATCACACTCCTCATGCACCTTCAAAGCCAACACAACTCCTAGGAGGGCTTTGTTTCACTCACCCATTGCTTCCGCGTCACTTTTACTACTTTGATTCAAGAAGAACACATGAAATGCCATCATTTGGTATCAGAGCTTTTGGTTCTTCAAGATGAGTAGCTTGGTCTTTTAAATTTTCAGTTCTTCTTTATTTCATATTGTCATTTAAATTCCATACTTGTCTTGCTGTTTTTTACTTTTTAAATTGTTCTTGGTGTACTTATGGAAGATCCAACCGAAGCACAATTGTTCAATTGATCTTGAACAAATTCTGTGCAGCTTGTGATAGGATTCCTTACACCATTGAGTGGCTGTTTTCTTTTAGGAATTTGAGTCCTTATTGCTTTCTTAATTTTGCTTCATTTTATGCTTTGAGTCTTTATTTTCTGAATCTATAAATGTTGTGTCAAGTCATGTGAATCCATATTTGTCAACAATTCTTAGTAGTCCTATTATTGGCTTGATTGTTTCTTGCTTTTGGGTCTCTTTAATTTGTTTGAATCTGCTGTTCTTTGATCCTTTGGTGCCTTTTTTTATTTTTAGTTTGAGTTCATATTGTGTTTAGATCATACACAATTCTATTTCACAAATTTCCATTGTGTCTAAACTTTGGTATCTTGCTGTTTTTGTTTCCAGTTTTCAGATTCCCCTGTTTACACCTTCTCTGTTTTGGCTGTTTTAACCCAGAAAAAAATTTCCACCCATAGGAAAATTCTGATTTTCTGGAAAATGCAAGTTTAAAGTGTTATAGAAAAGACAAAAAAAAGAATTAGGTCAAAAGAAGCAACAGAAAAAAAATGATAAATCTTTTAAGATCAGAGTGCAAATCTGAAGCGCTCCAGCTGGCATAACCGAACACCAATTTTGCAAAATTTATTAAAAAAAATGGTGCATCCGTTTTGAGTGAATCCAAAGCCAGATTTTAGATAAGATCCTGAATATCTTGCATAACAAATTTCAGAGCCAAATTCCAAAAATACAGATCAGCATAAATCGGGGAACAAACACGTTTTCTGGCCCACAACATTTTCCAGTGGTGCTGTTTTTTTATTTGGTCATCTAATCTAGTGCTTTTCTTTAGGAATTCCTTTTGTGTGCCAACTTTTATTGAGTACCTTTAATTGTTTGCTTTAATTTCTTGAATCTCTTTCTAAGTTGTCATATTATAAATCCTTTTGGTGGTACTGTTTTCTTTCAATTAAATTTGTTTCTTGCTTTTGTTCCTTGACCTCTCTTTTTGGGTGCTGGAATTTAATTTCTCCCTTGGTGCTTATGTGCATGGAATTTGACTTGGTTTAAGGTTTAGCCCTTGTGAATAGGTGCTGGAAATTGGAGAATTAAAGCCAACATTCTAAGGAGGAGACAAAGTCAAAGCCGAAACAAACATTCTTGAAATAAACACTACAAACACTTGGAAGATCAACAATCAAAGACAACAAGGAAGTGCACTAATCAAAAGAGGATCAACAAAGGGAGTTCTCTTATTTCCTTTGCAACTTGGTTTATTGTTAATCACCTTGTTAATTAAGTTTAGACGGTGAGTGTGTCTTCAAGGGCTCAAAGTGTCCAAGAAGCCTCACCTAGGGCCGAATAGTATAGCATTCTTGATTAGTAATTGTTACTTGTTTGTAATTGCCTTTTCTTTTGCTTAGTTAGTGACGCTTTGCATGGTTATTTTGTTAAGTTTGTGTTAAACCGACTAGCTTTGTTGATTAGTAGCTTGCATTGTTTTCTTTCATTGAAAATTTGATTTCTCAACTTAATTGTGTTCTAAGTGGTTTACTAAGAGAAAGTTTTGTGTGAAGACATTGAGGGATAGTTTTTGGCTAAGGCAAAGGCTTGGTATTTAAGTAGTCCTTTGTGACTCACCTCCCTTACCTGGAAAACTACCTTCTTTGACTTTCCTAAGTTTTCTCAAGGTAAAATACTTGTATACACAAAGCTTTAGCCATGTCTTCTTCTTCTCATTCTACAAAGTCTATTAGAAGTGAATTAAAATCTTTAAAAACTCTTTTGAAAGAAGTTTCACAAACTGTGCAATCAATTGCTTATAGACAATTGGAGAGTGAGACTAAACTTAATGTTTTGACTAAAGCAAAGGATGAGAAGTCTCACATTCTAAAAACATTACCTTCTCATGCATATATCTCTAAAGATCATGATTCTTTTGGGGAGGGAAGCATTAGAGTAAATGATTATTATCAAGCACCCCCTAGAAGACATAGAAGAGATAGAAAAGAACAAGAAAACCCAAGAGGGGTTAGGGTAGACCAACCCCATTTCCATGGAAAAGAAAATATAGAAGCATGCGTAGATTGGGAAATGAGGGTAGAAAAATTGTTTGCTTCCCATAAAGAAAGAAAGGAAAGAAAAACACAAAAGAAGAGAGGGGAAGTCGAAAGGGAAGCTAAAGAAAAAGAAGAAAAAGAAAAGCATGAGAAGACCTTTGAAGAACAAAAGGCGTGGGAGAAGAGTGTTCCTTCCCACAAGGTCATTCAACAAGACCAAAGATTTAAAAATACCTTTGAAAATATGTGTCTTGTTGAACAACCTCAAAGCCTTACCTTTTGTAAAGGAACACTTGCAAGCCTAAGTGAAAAAGAAGAGTCTTTAAAAGAAGCTTGCATAGATAAAAATGAAATAGATTATTTCTCATATGTGCTAGGATATCACCAAGTGAATGTCAAGTTTTTTATAAGCATCTACAAAAACAATTTTTTATGTGAAGTAGTGCCTAAAGAAACTTGTCATGTCTTATTGAGACAATCATTGCAAAGTGTACAAATCCTTATAAACAATGGTTGTCACAACGAGACTATCCTTACACATAAGAGAAAAAGTCTTCATGAAGGAGAACTCATGGGACAAATTAGAGTTGATAAAACTCTAGAGCTTTTAAAAGGAAAACTTTTGTCACCCATGAGAAAAGAAGTTCAAAGACATTACTTTAGGTATAACTTTTGTTTTCAAACTACACCTAAGGCAACGTCCCAAGAACTCTATACTCCTTCACCTTTTGTAAAAGATCCATGGGAAGACACACATTTCAAATTAGAGCTTCCTAGGACGACAAAAGGTCTTGATTCTTTCTTCATGGAAGTGGATAAACTCTTCTTAAGAAAAGTGACAAGCCTCCATGATTTATTTTCAAAAATAAGGGATAGAGCTCCAAAATTTGAAAGCATAGCTCTCCCTTCTATGCTTCACGAAATCATGAGGGACACCCACAATTCTTGGGATAAGAATCCTTTTCCTTTTATGCATGCATACAATGGAGTAGTCCACAAGATTACTCATATCTCTCCATTTGAAGTTGTATGTGAACATAGTCCTCTTGCCTTTTTAAAGTTGTCACCATTTCCTAAAGGGATTATGCCTAAAGAAAAAGTAACTACTGTTGGAAATTTTAGAAAACATAAGAGGATTAGAAGGCACCTACAACCATCAAAAGGGAAGCATTGTGAGAAGTTGACCAAAACAAGAGAAAAACAAAGATGGCAACTTCACACAATTAATTCTTCTCCAAATACTCACTCCAACTCCTTTGCTTTGTTTCAAGATTCTCATAGGTTGATATTTGATCCGGGAGGACACACCTTGACGAAGCAAGAGGCTGCTATCCGAGATCAAGTTAGCAAATCTGAGGATAGATCTTTTCCCGAAGGAGGAGATGATGGACACCATCCAGCTACAACAAGCCCCCTCAAAAGCAAAAGCTTTGGATTTGAGGACAAATCCTTTTCAAGAGGGAGGGGATGATGGAGGAGGGCCCAAGACAATTTCTTGGAGGACCCCCCAAGCGCCTCCACGCCATATGTATCAGCTGGAGGGGGTCCTCCTTCTAACGCCTCAGCTGCAGATGTCGCTCCAATCGGGGATGAGGTTGCCCACACCTCTCCGATTCTGATCACCGAGTCCCCGACGTCGCCACCACGAGCAGAAGCACCCACTGAAGAACCAACCAAAGAGGGTGGCGACGAAAACCAACAACAGGCCCCACCAGCGCCTCTCCAAGCAGCAAACCTCCCTCTCGAGGTCACGAGGATGTGGGAGCCTTTATCTGCTAAGCTGAAGACGATAGCAGAAGACATTGCCGCCATCATAACTAGGGCGGTGCAGAGCTCCACTGGGAAGCTCCAGGACGACCTCTTCAACCTTAAAACAGAGAACAGCACCATGAAGGTTGAGGTGGAGAAGTTGTCCTTTAATCTGACGCTCGCGGAGATTGAACACTCCCGAGTAGAAGACGCAATGAGCACCGAGCTCAAATTGGCGCGCAAGGAGGCCACTGATCTCCGCCATAAGGTGCAGCAACTGGCTCAAGAAAAGATTGAACTGGAGAGCAAGATTGTGCCTTATCGCGTCAAGGTGGCTGACCTGGAGGCTCTCGTAAAAACTGACGCCGCCAGGGTGAATAAATTGGAGCAAAGGTCAGCCGACTGAGAGACCCTCCTTGGAAAGGTGGAAAAGGCGAGGGATGACGCCATGGCTGAGCTCGCCGAAGCCAACAAGGAAAAAGGGGAGCTCGCTGCCGAATTGGGACAAGCGCAAGCAGAATCCAAGAAGGTTGCTGAAGACCTTCTCCAGGCTCAAGAAACCAATGAACAACTCAAGAAGCAAGTTGAAGAGCTAGAGCAGCAGAATAAGGAGCTGAAAGAACAAACTGAAGATCTCAAGAAACGGATCTCAAGATGGAGGCACACTTATCCGGGTTGGCCTCTATTCCTCTTTCAGTCAAGAGAAATCCCAGGAATTTTCCAGCCTCCACGCCAAAGATGCATTTCTCTGGATTCAACTTCAACCTGAACTTGGCGATCGTCGTGAACAATTTTTCCAAGTCTGCAACGTGCTTGCTTTTTTCTGGCGAGGTCACGACCATGTCGTCGACGTACGCTTGCACATTCCTTCCCAGCATCGGTGCAAGTACTCGATCCATCAACCTCTGGTACGTGGCCCCCGCGTTCTTCAGCCCAAACGGCATCACCTTGTAGCAGTAGCACGATCTCTCGGTCATGAAGGCAGTCTTCTCTTCATCCATGGGATGCATCTTGATCTGATTATACCCCGAGAAGGCATCCAGGAAGCTCAACAACTTACACCCTGCAGCACTATCCACCAGGGCGTCTATGCTTGGTAAAGGATATGAATCCTTTGGGCAGGCCTTATTCAAATCAGTGAAATCGACGCACATGCGCCATTTCCCATTACTCTTCTTCACCAGCACGACATTTGCCAGCCATTCAGGGTACTGAACTTCCCTGATGTGGCCTGCAGCGAGGAGTTTCTATGTTTCGTCCCGGGCATGTCCGAAGCGGACCATGCAAAGGCATCCAGATGCCGTTCTATCACCTTGGCGATCTGGTCCTGGAGCTCAACCTCCAGGGATCTTCCCAGCTTGAAGATCTTTCCTCCGATCTCTCTCTCGAGCCACTGCTCGACGGGTTTTGGTCTGGTTTCTCTGGCGATCACCACCCTGGCGATCCCCAGCTCTCTCGCTTCCTCAGGGCGATTCCTCACCTCTTCTTCCTCTAGACCGGCGTTCCCCTCCTCCAGCTCAGCATCCACCATCTCCACATCTCTTCCGGCGGTCTCTTCTGTTACCGTCGATCTGGGCTTCACACCGGGAGGCGGGGTGGTTGTTACGTAACTCACCGACCTCTTGTTTTTTAGGCTATTCTCATAGCACTTTTTTGCTTGTTTCTGATCGGATTTGATGGTGATCACCACCCCCTCCATAGACGGCAACTTCACCTTCATG
This sequence comes from Phaseolus vulgaris, assembly GCF_051622355.1. Taxonomy (NCBI): domain Eukaryota; kingdom Viridiplantae; phylum Streptophyta; class Magnoliopsida; order Fabales; family Fabaceae; genus Phaseolus; species Phaseolus vulgaris. The sequence goes on along the minus strand of NC_143504.1, from coordinate 29,859,494 downwards.
TGCCGGGTCGACGGTATAGCGCCTATCCTGTTGAGTGTGGGTCTTCCCAACAGTATGTTGTATGCTGAAGGGGCGTTTACAACAAGGTATTTGATTTTCTCCGTTCTCGAACCCGCCTCATCTGTAAACGTAGTCCTCAATTCTATGTACCCCCTGACCTCCACCTGGTCACCAGCGAAACCATACAAACACCCTCCATAGGGCCTCAGCTGGTCAAGGGGCAGCTCCAGCTGCGTGAAAGTCGGCCAGAACATCACGTCTGCCGAGCTTCCTTGGTCCACCAGCACCCTGTGGACCTTCCTTCCTGCTCTTATCAACGAAATTACTATGGGATCATTGTCATGAGGCATAACATCCCGAAGATCTTGCTTGGTGAACGTAATGTCCACATCCGGCGAGTGGTCTTCAAACATATCCACCATCATCACAGACCTCACGTACCTCTTCCTCGGTGATGCGGTGCACCCACCCCCTGAGAAACCCCCTGCAATGGTGTGGATTTCTCCGTGCGTAGGTATCTCGTGCTGCTGAACTTCTCCACCTGCTGGTTGGGAGCTCGACGCGCCCCCCGTCCTTCTATCCAGCAAATAGTCATTTAGGAACCCGCTCTTAACCAGATCGTCGAGCTGGTGTCCTAAAGCCAAGCACGAATCCACTGTATGGCCAAAGCCCTGGTGAAACTCGCACCAGGCGTCTGGCTTGGGTCCCAGCACCTTGTCGCCTACCTTCTCGGGCGCTTTCAATCTGGCTGATATATTGGGAATGGCGATCAGGTCCGCCAATCCCATGACAAACTTGTGCTTAGGCGGGCGATTGTATTCCCGGCGTGCTGGTTGCGGGCGACCTTGGCCCCTACCCTTGTTCTTCCTTGGATCATAAGGATGGCGAGTCCTTTGATCCCTTCTGGCCGCCGCTGTCTCCAGCACCCTATGTGGCTGGATCCTGGTCTGGGCGCGTGGCCTAGCGGGAGCCACGCTTCCTCTCTTCTCGGCGACTTCACTCTCGTCGGCGATGTGGGCCACCGCAAGTCGCCTAACCTCAGCAAACGTGGCGGGGTGAGCCCTGATCAATGCCTCGCAGAATGGTCCCGGCAGCACGCCCTTCTTAAATGCATAGACAAGCATTTCTTCATCTTTAGCCGGTGATCTGACCATCTGCGCCACAAAGCGATTCAAGTAGTCCCTGAGGGAGTCTCCCTGATATTGCCTTATATCAAACAGATCGTAAGACACCCTGGGCGGTGCCTTATTCACGATGTACTGCTCGATGAAAATCTTTGAAAATTGTTGGAAGTTGGTAATGTGACCGTTAGGCAGGCTCACAAACCACTCCAACGCCGTTCCCTGGAGTGTGCTCACGAACATCTTGCAGTATACGGCGTCCGATCCTCCTGACAGCATCATCTGGGTATGGAACGTGGTGAGATGAGCCTCAGGATCCTCCACGCCGGTAAAAACAGCCTTAACAGGTACTACACTCGTAGGAATAGGCGTGTCAGTAATCGCCTGAGCGAAAGGCATAGGAAAAACACGAGGTGGCGTTGACGGCGCGACCTCTTCAGCAATAGGACGCCCTTGCTGCTCCTGAAGAGCTTGACGCAGCTCTTCAGTCACTTTGCTAAGCTCACCATTCCTGGCCCGAGAGGCGGCCAGGTCCTCATGCATTCTCGCCTGTTCTATGCGCGAGGCTTCCACAGTTGCCTGCAACGAGCGCATGATCTCTACCATCTGCGCCATGGTCATGGCGGCGGCGCCTTCAGCAGCAACGGGCGCAACTGGACTTGAACGGTTGCTTCTCATTTTTCTCATGAAATCTCAGCAAATCACAGAGAATAATGAACAACACTTCCTTCAGCGACGATCGATTCAGCGATCAATCGGTCAGACCTGCGCGAAACTCCGCAAGAAACTCAAGAACACAGAAAACTTCCACAAAAACCTGCAACTCCACCAGAAACCACCGCTTCTTCCACGGAAAACCAAACGAACCAAAGAACTCAAATCTTCACCGAACAAAACTCGCGCAGTCCGCAGAGAACTTCACCTCACCGAACAAAACCTCAAACGAACGGTGGAAAACGTGAAAACACTGAGCAAAACTAGATGAATAGCGAACTACGGTTGCACCAGCACACAACCACACAGAAACTTACGAAAACCTCCAAGAACTCACGCTGCGGATGGGAACAAGTTTTACACGGCCCCACGGTGGGCGCCTGATGATCCTGCCTGTTGACCAGAACGTTGGAACTTGCCTCGTCAAACTTGGATCGACGTGTGCACCGCTTCAACCTCCGTCCTTCGTCACGATCCACCTCAAGAACCTGCAAAAGAACAGAGCGGCGCCGCTGCGGCCGATCGCACTCCAACGCCCAAGTCAGTGACTGAACCACCAAATACTTCAAGAGCAAACACTCCAGAACTCTCAAGGAACCGTGCAATGTTCTCTCTCACAGTATGCTCAAGAACTCACAAGCGTAAAGAATATAATCTGAACGTGCGTACCTCAAAAGTTCGTTGGGGAACCCTTAAATACCTGGTCACTTTCTCTCTCCTGGCAGTTACAGACCTGGACACGTGGCTCGCATCCAGTCGTACACGTGCCATCATCTGGAGCCTCCTTGACTTGGGCGCTGTTTCTGACTCTCCTTTGGCTAAGTTACTCATGCATGGTACTGCCCAGTGCATAGCTAACTTGGAGCGCGATCTCTACTGGGATTTAGGCGAGTTATGGTGCCTTCGTACACCTTCCCTGTGGTCTTGCCGGCCGCCTTCATAATCTGCACCACCTTCATCTTCGGCGATGTGCTTGCTTCGGCGATCTCTGATCACTTGGTTGCCTGGTTTACATCTGGCGACTTCATCTTCAACTGGGTGATCGCCGGTTCTGGTATGCTGGAGATCGGAGCACGCCAACTTAATAACTGGCGACTTCACGAGCCCCCCGACCTCCTTCGCTTCTGCCAACCTGACGTCTCGTCAACACGCCTATACTGTAGCTTGGTGCCACGTCATCACTTCCGACTACCAGGGCGGTACACTTTGCTTAGAATGAAACTTTAACAATCAACTCAGAAAAGCAATTCAGAAAGCTAATCAAAATACCAAACAGAAATAGATATCAGAATTTTAGTCGGTTAAAATTATGATTCAACCGGTTGTTTATGACAGTGAAAAATATCAAACAATTATAGAGAGAAGAGATAGAGAGAATTACACACAAGGTTTATACTGGTTTACTCTATCCAAGAGCTACATCCAGTCTTCAGTCAAACCACTAAGTATTTCACTTATGCAACCAAACACAGATTACACATACACCACACACAACGAGGTGACTTTGAATCCCACAAAGCCTACTCACCCTCTTTGCACATAATCAACACCTCAAGCCAGAATCACAATGAATTTACAGGATTTTACAAAAAGTTTACAAAGAGTAATATGAACAATTACAAGAACTTAAACAGGGTTAGAAAACACCTAGAATCACAGTACACCAGAAACCCTATTAATCAGTTCTTTGAATCACAACAAAGCCCAAAAGCAATCTTGCTAAAACTTGGTAAAACACCTTTTCACAAACAGTTGGTAATCTCTCAAAAAAAATTACAATCAAAGTATCAAACTGTTTTGTTTCATCAATCTTTTTATGTTTGAAAGAAGACTCATTTTATAAACTTTGAGAAGCTACCGTTGAAGGCAGATTTGAAACAACCAAATCAGTTAAAATAGGTTTTCAAAAAAATGTTATGAAAACATACATTTAATCGGCTAAAACCACGATTTAACCGGTTGAATTGTTTTGGCAGTTATGCAACTGATTCAAAAAACAGTTTCAAAACACATTTGTCAGCTACGTGACAAACAACCAATTATCTCAAAACTTTAATCAGTTGTTTTACCCTTTGCATGGAAAAAAACTTTAATCTTCAAAACAGATTGAAATAAGCTTTGTTTGAGAATCAATACTAATCATACAAAGATTCTAAACCCCATAACAAAACCTAGACCTAAAACATAACACAGCTTCATGCTTCATGAGGATTTGATACATCAAAGCTTCCCATCTTCAACACAGATAACCACCCTTCAAGTTTTCCACCACTCTTAAAGCCCTGGTTTTCATCCTTTTAGTAGATGGAGGAGTTCCAGCCATAGCTTAATTTAGAGAGGAACTTTTGCACACTGTAGAGAAAACTTTAGAGTAGAGGAAAAAGAAGAACAACAGGTTGTTTGTGTGAAAAACAACAGCTTATTGCAATTCTTTTATAGACATAACTCTAGGCCAAATTTGGCATTATGTGGGTTGTTTCAAAATAGAAAAACGAATCAAATTTGAACCATAAAGCTGTTTTAGTCAGTCAAATAGAAAATACAGATACTCACATGTTGATTTAACCAAATTTTAAAAGCATTTTTAATTTCCAAGATAAGAAGAATCTGATTTATTAATAGCAGTTATAACAGAGGCAAATTGTATTCAAACATGTAATTAATACAATATTGACCACATATATCACTGGGTTTGAACAAAATTAAAAATTAGAACTTAGAAATTAAAAACAGTTTTGCCCAGTGCTGACAGAGAGAAAACAATCGGTTGTTTTGAAGAAACAATCGGTTGTTTTGAAGAAACAATCGGTTGAAATTTTGCACTGATGAGAAGTTGAGAAAAAAATATTTTCAAACAGTCATGCTATATTCAAACATCAAGGTTTATGATGCACACAATTTTTTATAAAGCATAGAAGAAATACAAGCTAATTATAATCTAGGTATAGAGAACAATCGTTGAATTGGATTTAAGAGCCAATGTTTCAACAAAGAGAAGAATAGGAAAATTATCCTCATATTACAGTTACACAAATGTAAGCAGATCATAGAATCAGGACAAGGCTTTGACTTGTACTCAAATCTTCTTGAGATCCTGATCTTTTTAACCCTTCAAGTAGAGTCAAAAATCTACAAAATAGAACTAATTAAATCACAAGGTTTGATCCCTTAAAGAACTTGGGACCCTTTGTGTTAGACTTGTCTCTAGAACCATCAAAATATCTGGGAATCCATTTAAAGATCCCTTTAGGAACAAGAGATTTTCGAAACTTGAAGAACCTAACTGAATGACCCTTCTTCATACAATAGAAGCATGTAACAACCGGTTGAATCGATCTTTTAACCAATTGTTTTTCTAGTACAGTTGAAAAAGGTTTTGAAATCCCATTTCCTTTGCTTTGTGGATAAAAACCCAAACCAGCTTTTCCAAAAACACAATTTTGAGATGCAAGAACATCTTCAATGTTGAATTTTCCTGTTATAAATTTGTCTAAGGTTTTCAAAAGACAGTGAATCTTTCTTTCAAGATTTTCACAATTTTCACAAACTTTTGACTAACAATTGCAATATGAGTTTTTGTAAATCAAATAAAGGTTTTCAAAATCTTCTTTTGTTCTTCCCAAATCTTCTTCCAAAGACTTAATTTTGTTTTCCAGCCAGTTATTTAGACCTTTCAACCGGTTGTGAGGAAGTTTCAATGGTTAGCCTCTTCATGAGTTTCTTTAAAAGCTTCAAGCTATTGATAATAGTTGTTACCTTTGATTGAAGATGATGAGCTCTTGTTGCTGGATACAGATGCTCTAAGGCACAAATTTGCTTCTTCATCATCAGAAGAGCTTGAGGATGAAACTTCATTGTCATCCCATGCCACATATCCCTTTTTGGCTTTTGAAATATGCTCTTTCTTTGATTTCATTATTGGGGCATTCTGCCTAGATATGACCCTATTCACCACAGCCATAGCAAGTGTACTTGTTAATATTAAAATCATTGGGTCTTCTAGAACCATACCACTTTGAAGCCTGACTTTTCTTCTTCAAGAACTTGCTGAATTTTCTTGATAGTAGACTCATGGAAGACATCACTTCCACTTGAGTCTTGTTGTTGTTTGTGATTGCAATCTTTGAGTGTTATGCCCTTGTTATGTTTGTCCTCACTTTCTTGGACAGAAAGCCTATTCATTTCAAGCTCGTGCTCCCTAAGCTTATCAAACAATGATGTTGCAGTCATTGATGTCAAATCTTTCAATTCTGATATGGCAGTGACCTTTGGCTGCCATGTTCTATCAATACATTTCAATATCTTGATGTTCACCTCTTCCTTGTCAAAATTCTTACTAAGACTCATCAAGTGATTCACTATGTGAGAGAACCTTTTCTGCATATCACAAATGGTCTTTCCCTTTTGCATTCTAAAGAGTTCACACTCTTGAATGAGAGCATGCTTTCTGGCTCGCTTGACATCGTTTGTCCCTTCATGTGTGACTTCAAGGATGTCCCACATTTCCTTTGCTGAGCTACACTGTGATACCCTGAAAAATTCTTAGCAATCCAGTCAAATTTGGCTTTTTTACTTTCAGGCTCAGTCCAATCAGATGAAGGTTTATCAATTAAAACCTCATCTCTTTTGACTTGAGATACAAAGGGACATTTTCAATTGTTTCCCAAATACCCTTATCATTTGAATCCATAAAGATTTTCATTCTCACCTTTCAAAACTGGTAATTGACACCACAAAACAGTGGTGGCCTCTTTATGGAAGCCCTTATAAGTTTGTCTATGGTGGTTTCCCAACAACAATCTTGCAAATCTTTTGAAAACTTCTTTCAAAAACAAATCTCAGTCTATATTTGATCTCATTGCCATCACTCCATCCTCACTAAGGCATTGAAGCTTGTATGGCCTTGGGTGGGATTTTGTCTCCATATTCAATTCGGTAACTAGTCTTGAGCTAGCTACATTGGTGCAACTTCCTCCATCAACTATGAGTGAACATATTTTTTCTTGAATGGAACATCTAGTATGGAAAATATTTTCCCTTTGGGTTTGATCCAAAACTTGAATTTTCCTTCCCATAAGCCTCTAAATCATCAATAAATCACCTTCCAATGCATCCAACTCCACCTCTACCTCTTCCTTCTCTTCTTTACTTGAAGGTTCACTGTTTATTTTTCCATTTGATAACATGACCATATTCTTTTGGACATTCTGAAGCATAATGTCCTCTTCCCAAGCCTTTGGAACGTTTTACCTCACTTGTGTTCCTTTTAGATGGTGAATTATTATACCAATTACGTGACTTCCCACTTGAAGATGTGTTTGTACTTGAGGGAACTCCTTTATCCTTCATAAGTTATCCTTCCAATTGGAATTATTATTATTGTTAGAACTCCTCCTCATGATTTTCGTCCTCTTGAGTTGTTGTTCTACTTAGTTAGCCTTGTGCAATAAATCCTCCATGTCAACATACTCTTACAGCTCCACAACATCCCTAATATCATGGTTCAGTCCATTCAAAAACCTAGTCATGGTTGCTTCGTTTTCTTCATTCATTCCAGCTTTAATAATGGTCACCTCCATCTCTTTAAAGTACTCTTCCATACTTTTATTCCCTTAAGTCATTCTTTGAAGTTTGAGTTGCAAATCCCTATGGTAGCTTGCTGGAATATATCTCTTTCTCTTTATCCTTTTTATTTCAGTCCAAGAGTCCACCATGGGTTCCTCATATATAATTTTCTCCTTTAGTACTTATTCCACCAAGTTAAGGCATAATCAGAAAATTCAGCTGCTGCCAACTTCATTTTTTGCTCCTCATTATACTCATTACAAGCAAACACATGTTCTACTTTAATCTCCCACTCCAAGTAAGCTTCATGATCACTCTTCCCTTTGAATGTGGGAATATTTAATCTTATCCCATCCAATCTCAGTTGTCTTTGTTCTCCCTAATTCTCTCTTCTTTCCTCTTATCCCCCCTATTTTCCTTATTTTCTTGTTGTATCTGCTCCATTTGATCTCAACCTCTCATGCAGTCCATCACTTTATTGTTTCATTAGTCTCTTTAAATGTTGTGTTAAGGCTTGCACATGTATTTGTGAAAGTCCACTATTTGGCGTTTCCTCTGCAATGCTCAATTAAATAGATTAAAAATAACAATAAGTTTAGGCCTCACACGACTTTCTCACGTGTTTACACTCCATACTCGTGTTTCACACAACAAGGCTTTTTTTTAATGATCAAACTTCCTTTTACCACTCGTTCTCTAACTTAAGGTTTTTACAAGAATCAAGCAATCAATAATCAAGAGTGGTTTTCAATGGTATCAATCACAAGCTTAAAATAAAATTTTGATATTTTAACATCGATGAAAGAAGAGTAGTGAAGAACAATTTCACTACCATCAAACAAGCAAGACAATTAGAATATATAGAGAGAGAAAAATGTAGACAGGACACTTGAAACAAAGGACTTTTAACAAACAGGAAGTATGCACTGGATAAATGCTATTTTTTTTTCCTCTTCTTTTGTTCTCTATTTTCCTCTTCCTTTTTTTTTTATTCTCTGTTTTCCTCTTCTTCTTTTTTTGTTTAAAAGACGAACAATGTCGTGAACAGTACCGTGAACAGTGATGAGGGTAAAAATAGGATGCACAATTGTGTTATCACTCAAACCTTTGCTCTAAATGCCAAATGATATGATTCCAAATAGAACTAACAATAAAATTAGGACTTTAGGGTTACGAAATGGAATCAATTAAAAATAGTAAAAATGAAAGCCTGGAGAGAGGGATACGCCACAAACAAGATTTGATAAGCCTAAGGAGGATCACCACAAGAATTGATGAACTCTTGATAAGATCGCAAGATACAGGAAAGAACCCTAGTATAATATATTATCTCTATTAAATTTCCAAAAACATTCTTTATCATTCTGAATTACAAAAGTGTATAAATACAAATTTAGTTATAGGTCTTGTCTCGTTTGTAAGTAAATAAAATAAAAATACAATCCCTATATTCCAAGAAAGGATCTTTTGTCCCAGTGGTTAAGTTGATACTTTCTAACTGGTTTTGGGTTCAAATCCTAACTCTAAGCAAAATAATAATATTTTTTTATTCTAATACCCCAAGCATGTTGTGCATGTAATCAGCTTAGTATTTTTAAAGTGTGAGCCACTCAACAATTGAGCCTCCAAAAGATTAGCCACCTTGTGTTGCAATGTCTCTTGGGCCTATCTAAGCCTTTCTCTTGTCATGGTCCACCTAAGTCTGAAATTATATGTTGGTCAACTTCATCCTCAACATGCTCTTGGGCTTGGATGTCCATATCATGGATGGTTGGGGTAATGCGTAGGAAGATGCTCCAGCTATGATAGTTGGTCTAGTTGGTGTAGACAATAGAATAGAGGTATGGGTTTTACCTCAGAAACTCGTGGTGGTGGTTGTGCACAAGGTCGTCTACAAAACTTCAAGGAGGGAAAAACAATGCCATCCTCTTTTTCACTACCATCGTCTACATGAAGGATTGATAACATTTATTCATGTTCCAATGATGTTGGTTGCACGATAGAAACTAAAGCAAGGTTATCACCAACTACTGTGATAAAATATGAGTATTCTCGCTCTGTTGATATCTCCATACCGGACCCTATATCAAAATCTTCCAATGAAAAGTCAAAAATTTATTTATTTCAGCCCAAGTGTTGCACACTAATGAACCAAAAGCATAAATCACAAGTGTAATCAGTTAGACCTAGGGTACGAAGTGGTCCCAACTCCATCAGTGGTGACTAAATAGTAATTGACAATGATTCAAAGATCTCAACAACCTACAAGTAAATTGGGTCAACATTAAGAATAATTGTTGAAGTTGTGTTTATACACTCAATCTTATTAGACGATCCTAGTGTAACAATACTAGAGTCTACACCATAATTCATATCATAATACAATATGCATTTGTCTATCTCAATACATATTTGAAAGATAGATGATCCAGTACATGAATCACAAGTTAAAGTATAAAAAAAATGGATAAATTGGAAAATCAAAATACTTTAAGAAATCAAGCAAATTGTCATCTACCAAACTACTGAGTATGAATGTAGAAAACAGAGGGGTTTTGAAGCTATTTTGCATCGTCTAGTATGTTGAATTTCGCTAGACGATTACTAAACTCCATGGTTAGTGTGACAACATGAACATCAATCTTGGAGTGTGCCATTTTCAAGAAGGGTATACTCAAGATAATGGTCACTGCATCCGCATGTGAGTTTCCTCCCTCCATATCCATTATGTAAAAGTTTGCAGAAAAAATAAAGTCATCAACTTGCACCAGCACATCTTCTATCAGTCCTGTCAATGCTTTTGTTGGCCAATTGTATCACAACATTAGTAGTTTTCAAGGACTCGAGAGACAAAGAGGTGAAAACATATAAAGCCATAATATTGATAGACGCTCCCAAATCAAACATAGCACCATCAAATATGTTATTGCCTATGGTACATGGGATGGAGAAAATTCCTGGGTCTTTACATTTCTTAGGAACAACAGCCACATGTCTTTCAATTATGCATAAACATTCCTTCCCATGTTAAATTTTTCATTTCCCTTCAGACGCCTCTTATGACTGCACAAATCCTTTAAAACTTTTGCACATTTTAGGATTTTTCTAGTAGCGTCTAGTAGAAGTATATTGACCTTTCCTTTTTATAAGGTCTCCAAAATATCCTTATCCACCTATTCTTTTTTCTTGTTTTTCAGAATAATTCTATGTGGGAAGGGAAGAACGGTAAATGGTTCAAAAACATTGGTAGATGGTTGAATTTTGTTGTTGCATGGTTTATCATATTTGGAGCAGTTCAAAGGCACAAAAACAACTTGCTTTGGAACTGCAGTCTACTCAATGTTAGTATGTAGAGTACTCTGAGGGTTAGAAGGTCTAATTGGATCGTCTAATGTTATATTAAACTCTCTAACATAACATCTAGTGTTGCATCATGTTCCTACTCATGTTTAGTTTGTTTATGTTCATGTGATTACACGTTCTTATCTAATCTTAAAGTAAAAATTCTCAAATTTTGTAGATTCATAATAGTTGGAGTAGGTAACTTAGTTAATCCTTGGAACTGCAACTAGTTCACAGTTGTGGCTATCTGACCAATTTGATTTTCAAGATTTTGAATGGAAGCTTGTGTATGCTACAGGAGAGCATCAGTACTTTGTTGCATAAATTCTTCCAAATAGATCCCACTCTTAACATGTGAAACAACTTGATACAAACCCACAAAGACCCCAAAACCAAGTCCACAAGAAGATGACCAAGGATGCCAACTATGAAGGGTCATCTCAACAATTAAAGGAAGACCTCATCAACAAAGCACTTGAAGTTCTTCCTACTAGTCTTCTTAAATATTTAGAAAAATGGTGTAAATAAGTTGGGCTCATTTGTAGGGGTCCAAATAGTATAAATAAGCTAGAATAAAGTGCCTTTAGCATAGTAGGGGGTGTGGGTAGCATTCTAGCTTGTTCCTAGCCCATTTGAAGGCATTTTGACCTAGTTTCTAGAAGGATAAGCCTAGAATACGGGATTGACTTAGTCAAACCCTATGGCTGCCCACTTTTTCCCCTTTTCCCATTCTACCCTCTTTTCTTCTTTTCCAAGGCTCCTAAATATATAAATAGGGAGGCCTACCTCATGTATTCATATGTTGAATGAAGAGTAAAGTTACTATACACAAATTGTGTTAGAGTTTGTGAGCATTGTTTCAAGTGGCGGCATCTACACTTATCTTGGATTCAATTCACCATACAAGTGGCGTGCGCATTCACAACTCCACCACTCCTAAGTTTCCTTTCACTCATCTTTTTCCATTCCATTTCCATTCCAATTTTCAATTCTAAAAATATGTCTTGTTCTTGTTCTTGTTCTTGAATTTCACCTTGTGCTTGTTAAAATTCCTCACATTATTTGTCATTCATCTTCACCATTAAATGTGTTTTTCCTTTGGCCTTATGGAAATGAACCTTCACATCTACTTAACACTTGTTAAGTTAATGTCCAGTGGGAATTTTCCTTAGGCTTCTCACCTATATTTGTTCTAAAATCTAAATCTAAGTAAAGTGTCACAAATCAAATGAACGATCCTAAAATCAACTCACATCACAACTAGTGGTGGGATTTGAGGTTATTGTTGTTGGCATAAATGTGGGGCTGATAAGGTGATTTAACAACCTGTTGTTGATATGTCGTGTGATCTCGTTGCTATTGTTGTGACAATTTCCCCCAACTTAGATTAGGATGATTCCTCCAACATGGGTTGTATTTGTTAGAGGAGAGGTCATGATTATAGTGTTACTGTTGATTGGACGATCTACTGTTAAAAGGAAACTCAAAAGACTATCAAGTGTTGCTATATATGTTAGAAACAAAAGCTTGAGGACTTTCAGTAGTGTCTTCTCCTTTAGTTTCTAGAGTCAATGTGGGACAAGAGTCAGTGTAATGAGTATTAGGGGTACAGATCCCACATACCTTAGCTGATGTGATTCCAATAACATGATAGAGATGATTCTTTGACATTTTATGGAATCAACTTGAGTTGGAGATTGAATAGGCACTTTTATAGAGATGGATCAATGTTCTATGTTTCAAGAACTCACCAAAACTTGCACCAAACACCAATCTCACATGGAAGTTCCATTTCTTGCCAATTGAACCGATTAAATTGAACAAGAAAGTAAATGAACCGATTGAAACTCTAAAGAAAGCAATTGAACCAAACAAAACATGAAAAGAAGCTACTGAACCGAATTAAAACAGTGAGAAATTGAAAAGAACCGAACAAAAGTGTAAGAAAAGGAAGATGAACCGATTAAAAGAAACTACACTTGTTTTGGAGTTCATATGGCATGGAAATGGAAGAACTAGATGGAAAAGAGAGAAGACTTATGTGGTTGAAGAACTTGGTTTATGAACACGCCACTTGAAGTATGAATGCTCCAAGATAAGTGTGGGAAGCCGCCACTTGAGAGAACCAAGGCACTCAAGATAAGACAAGGTGTAGGAGAAGACATAGTTATCACAATTCTCTCTCAATTTGAGTAGAGTTTCTCTATTACAAAATCCAAATCTGAATTGTGAATGCCCTAAGCCCTCCTTTTATAGGAGCAAGGGCTGGTCATGAAGCTTACAACATAAGCTAACCAAAAGACTCTTCATATGCTACTTACTAATAGCGCCTAAATGAAGCATGAAGAGTACTCTTCTAGAAAATTCTAAACTAATGCCTAAAGATGCTTTTACAAAAGAGGTATCTAAGGTTCCCTCTAAGCACCTTTCCTAAAAACTATGTATTTAAACATTCTATATTATTTACAAATTTATAAAAGAAACTATAAAGAGAGATATTTAAATGAAGCCTATTCTTGAAAACTTGTAGACTTCTTTGGCTTTAGGCTTGATCCTCTCTTTATTTTATGTCTTCTTTTAATTTTGAAAAGACTAGAAGGAAGAACTACAAATGTGTAGGTGAATGACCTCTCCCTTCATTAATAAAAGCCTCCTTTATTTGATTCTCATCATTAGCAGTAGTTTGAGACATGACTAGTTACTTTACCATAGATACTAGATCGGCTAGCTTGCTCTCTAGCTTTGAATGTTCATCAGCTATCTCATGGACTCCTCTGATAAGGTTGAGAGAGTGATGAGGACCAAGGAGAGAGAGCGCCTACTGACCAAAACCAACCCATGACCTCAGCACCCACCATACCTTAGAGGATTACTAGGAGCAGAGCACAAACTTTGGGTGTTAAGCATCAATTGGTTTCCCTTTTTGTAATTTTTGTAGAGTAGGTCTATATAGCATAAATAGGAGGTGAAGTCCATTAGAGTAGGAAGGAAACCCTGGCTTATAGAATGTGGTACATGGTGCGACTTTGACCAAAGTCTACCCTAGAAACCGCACCACTTTTCCCTTTCCCCTTCTACCCTCATTTCTTGTTTTCCAAGGGTCACCATCCTATAAATAGGAGGCCTCCCTCTTTGTATTGACAAGTTGAATGAAATAGAGAAAAGTTACTCTGCACATTTTTGTGTGTGAATGATTAGTAAGGCTTGTCCTCTTAGTCTCAATCTTATTTTGTGAGTGTGAGAGCTCTCAAGTAGCGGCATCTTTCACTTATCTTAGAGTCATTTCACCATCCAAGTGGCGTGCTCACCATCTCAAAACCATTCCTCATAAGCTTCCTTTTCCTTCGATTTCCATTCCATTTTATCATAAACATGTTCTTATTTTTGCTTCCTTGAATTACATTCGATCTTTTCTTTTGCTCTTATGTTACTTTTTTAATTCCGCACCATATTTGTCATCATCTTCACCTTATAATTGTCTTTTTCCTTTTGCCTTTGTGAAATGAACCTTCACATCTACTTAACCACTTGGTTAAGTTAATGTCCAATGGGGATTTTCCTTAGGTTTTAACTATTAATTGTTTAACAATCTCAATCATAAATCTAAAGTGTCACCTAAATGAACAATCATAAATCAACTCACATCATAGAGTTACTCCCGGTATTAAATTGTTGATTGTTGGAGACTGTGTTTTCAATCATTTGTCTAGCACATTAATAGGCAACTAAAAATACTATCAAGTTTAGCTATAAATGTTATAAACAAAAGCTTGAGGACTTTAAGTAGTGTCTTCTCCTTTAGAATCTTATAATATGGGACAAGAGTCAATGTAATGAGTATTAGAGGTACAGATCCCACATACCTTAGCAGTAGTTTGAGACATGACTGGTTGCTTTACCATAAATACTAAATCGTCTAGCTTACTCTTTAGCTTTGAATGTTCATCAGCTATCTCATGGACTCCTCTGACAAGGTTGACAGAGTTACTCCCAGTATTAAATTGTTGATTTATGAAGACCGTGTTTTCAATCAACTGTCTAGTGCATTAAAAGGCAACTCAAAAGACTATCAAGTGTTGCTTTAAATGTTAGAAACAAAAGCTTGAGGACTTTAAGTAGTGTCTTCTCCTTTAGTTTCTTATAATGTTGGACAAGAGTCAATGTAATGAGTATTAGAGGTACATATCCCACATACCTTAGTAGTAGTTTGAGACATGACTGGTTGTTTTACCATAGATACTAAATCATCTAGCTTGCTCTTTAGCTTTGAATGTTCATTAGTTATCTCATGGACTCCTCTAACAAGGTTGACAAAGTTACTCTTGGTATTAAATTGTTGATTGTTGGAGATCTTGTTTTCAATCAACAGTCTAGCAGTAGTTGGAGTCTTATCCACCAAAGCTCCTCCACTAGTAGCGTCTATCTTCTATATATCAATGGTAATCAATCACTTGTAGAAGTATTAAATAAGCAATTGCTCATGGATCTAGTGGTAGGGGCAACTTGTACAAAGTCTTTTAAATATTTCTCGATATTCATATAACTCTCTATCTCCATCTGTCTAATCCCACATATCTCCTTTCTAATAGAGGTAACTTTAGATGTTGGGAAAATTTTCTCTAAGAATATCCTCTTTAGATTCTCCCAGCTAGTCATTGAACCTGGTTGCAAGTATACAAGTATAACCAATCTTAAGTTGCATCTTGGAGTGAGAATGGAAAATCCTTTAGTTTAATATGCTCCTCTAGAATCCCATATGGCTTGCGCACACTATGTGAAACTCATTTAGATGCTTATGTGGGTCTTCTTCACCTAGAAGACCATGAAACTTAGGCAAAAGATGGATCAAGCCAGATTTGAGCTTGCACTGCACATCCAATTTAGGATACTGAACACAAAGAGTTTGGATATTAACATCTAGTGCAACGAGCTCTCTTAAAGTTCTTTCAGACATAAAATCAATTTTAGAATCAAAATAAAAAGATGTAGGCGATGAAGAAAAATTAAACACTCTATCGCTATATTATTTATTAACATAAATATTAAGCAAACTAAATAGTCTAAATCGCTTATGGTATGTATGTTCAATTTCTAGATCAAATGAATGAATTTCACTTGGATTTGCTTTATTCATGCACCAAATGAATGAACGCACTACAGTACATAAGTTGCTCCTAAAAATGCTTTAGAAAATATTTTAATTTTATTTCTTTTTTTTAAGTATATAAGAAAAGAGAGGTGACTCACAAGAAAGAGAGGTGAGTCACAATTGGACAATCTTAAATATCAAGTATTTCCTAACTAGAGTCTTTCATAGACCACTTTCACAAACCTCCCTACAAAAATTTTAAAGACTTAAAAATTAAAAGGACACAAAACTAAAGTTTTAAAACAATAAGACAAAATAAAAATTGCTAAAAACTAAACAAAAAAAGAATAGAAATTCAAAACAATAACAGATTTTAAAAATATAAATAGAAACAACAAAATCAAAAATAGAAATAGCAAAAATAAAACAAAAACAAAAAAAATGGTAGAAACAATAATTAAAAATAAACTATGATATAGCAAATCAAAATAAGATTAAGATATAAGATAAAAATAAGATTGAATATCATGAATATTAACTTAACCAAGTGGTTAAGTAGATGTGACGGTTCATTTCACAAAGGAAAAAGGAAAAGACAATTATAAGGTGAAAATGATGCTAGAAGGTGCGAAATTAAAGAACAAGGAAAAGAAACCAAAATAGAATTACCGAATGGAAACAAAGAAAACCAAACAAGAAAAAATGATACAAAGAGTATAAATGGAATGACAATGGAAGAATAGATGAAGGAAGGAGAAAGCTTATGTGATGGATTTGAGAAGTGGAACACGCCACTTGGAGTGTGATTGACCTCCAAGATAAGTGAAGATAGTTGCCACTTGAGAGCTCTCAATACTCACAAGACCTAAATGCAAAGAGGAACTCAAACCTCACTAAGACCTCACACAATTTGTGTAGAGTAACTCTTCTTCTATTAATTTCAACTTGTAAAATACACTAGGTAGGCCTCCTATTTATAAGTGAAGGAGCCTTGGAGAACAAGCTAAAGGGTAGGATGGGAAAAGGGAAAAAATGGGCAGTCTTAGGATTTAACTAAGTCAAACCCGCATCATAGGCTTGTCCTTCTAGAAACTAGGTCAAAATGCCTTCCAAAAGGGCAAGGAACAAGCTAAAATGCTACCTACACTCTCTATTTTCCTAAAGGCACCTTATTTTAGCCTATCTTTGCTATTTGGACCCCTAAAGTGAGCCCAATTTATTTACAAAACTTTTCTCTTGTGGAAAAGACCAGAAGGAAGAACTTTTGATATTTTGGTTTATAACTTCTTCTTCTGTTGATGCTTTCTCGAGGTTTGGTGGGGCCCGACTTTGTATACTGAGATGAGTGACCTTTTTTTGAGGTGTTTGATGTGTCCTTAGTCATCTGCTGGTTGCTTTGGTTTGTATCAGATTATTCTATAGAAAAATAGAAAATATGATTAAAAAGAGTAGAGAACGCAGGCTGACTCTCAAGTTTATTCACCATGAATTCCTCATTGATTTCCCAATATTAACATATTTTTATTCTCACACAGATGACCAACTTAATCAAGCAAGTTTCAATCAAATTCAACATAATCTTATCATAAAAATATACGTCTACTAATATATTCAGCATCTCACTAGTTCCAAGAGTATACTCATGAGATGTTTATCTTTTAGCTCTTGGACTAACCGAACAAGAGATTGGTTAGAACTAAGTGAACTAACAAAGAAATCTAATTAAAGAAAATAATTCAATTCTCAACAAGTGTTCAAAAACAATTCTTTTTGGTAGAAACTCAATTTCAAAAAGTTAAAAAATAAAGCATAATCTGCTACAGAAAATTCAAGAACAAAACTTTTTTATACAAAACCTCTGATGAAAACCACCAGCCTCAAAACTTTCAACTAAGAAGAATGGAGAAAATAAAAAAACTCACAAAGGAAGAACCAACATTTCAGAGAAGAATATTAAAATCTTTTCCTTCTTTTAGTCTTGTAAAAATGTCTAACTAGTATTTTTTTTTAAAAATAAATACATAAGTGGACCTAATTTGGGTTGGAATAGTGATGGAACCCTGAGAGATAGTGATGGAAACCATCTAACCCTCTATATGACTAGAAGCATGTCACAGGACCTAGGACTATGTCAGGATCAATCCATAGCACATCAGAGTCTATCATTCCTTAGAGGATTACCAGGAGCAGAGCCCACATGATTGGAGTTGAGCACCAGCTCGTTTCTTTATTTTTTATTTCAATAGATTAAGGTGCACTTAGAATAAATTGGGATTGAGTAAAGCCCAACTCTCCCTAGCTTCTAGAAGCACCTTTGACTTCCCCTTTAGTCTCACTATTTACCAAAGATTCTAAAAGAATCACCTAACTTGGGCGGCACATTAGGGTTGACCTAGTTTCGGTAAGGTCTTAGCCTTTGGCCGCCCCTCTCCTCTCTCTCTTGCCCAACAAGACACCCTCTCCTATAAATAGTGTGTCTTGCTTCTTGTATTTTCACCTTGAATTTAAAATAAAAAGAAACTCTGCTAGAGTGTTTAATGAGTTTTTTCTCCTAAATTGTGGGTCTTATCTTGTGAGAGCATACTCCAAGTGACGACTCTTCATCACTCATCTTCGAATCCTTCATCACTCCAAGTGGCATGTGATGGAAGAGGCCCAAGCACCAACTCAAATGCAAGCCCACCAAAGTGTGAATTGGGCCAACCACTAGAGCCATGGCTAAGAAGCTTCAAGAAGATTGGGATGCTGCCATTGATGGCAAAGAAACCTTCTTATACATGTTCAAGAAGCCATAAACGATAGTGTAGAGTAGACTTTAATTTCTTGTCAAAATTAGCATAGGAACTTTCTTCGTAATTTTTCTTAGAATTAATTTTGGCACCTAAAACACCAACCTAGGTAAACTTAGAGTTTCTAAAAACCTCTAAATTTACCTAGGCCGATTTAGAAATCCCATAGAGGGGGTGAGCATACAAACTAGCCACACCCCCTCCCATGTGCTTCTTTGGGCGCTAATTTCTAGGAGGGAATTCATTTGAATTTCCCTCCACTTTCATTTGAATTTTCAGCCCTCTAAACACTATAAATAAGAGGGTTTGGCTCATGTAATGGCAAGATTAATCTAATAGTGAATTGCTGCCAATTTTGTGCCAATCTCACTACTTGTCTCCTACCTCTCTAGGATAGACAATTGATCTTCAAACTTTCATTCTATCAAAGTGAGATGGCTTCACCACTCACACTTCATACCTAACCTTCACCTCCAAGGCAACCATCATCTCCTAGGAGAGCATTGTATGTGCACATTCATTGAGCTTCCGCAAACTTCACCAACAATTTTCCAAAGAATGAAGGCATTCTTCCATCATTTGGTATCATGAGCCATGTCTTCAAGAGATAAGTGCCTTATCTTGATTTTGATTTTGATTTTCATTCTAATTTTGTGTTTTTCTTCAAGTGTTCTTGATTGTCTTGTTTGTATTGAGTCTTGTTTTTTATTTTTGTTTGTTTTGGTTCAATCCAATCGGTGCAAACATGTTCAAATTGATCTTGAGCTTCTATATTGCAAATTTTATGTAGGATCCATTGTGTTATGGTATTCTGTTTTGATTTTGTAGGATTTGAGTATTTCTTGATGATTCGATCAATGCAAATTGTTTGGTTCTTGAGTCTTTTCATTTTATGAATCTATACATGTTTTGTCAAGTTATGTGTTTCCAAGAATTGTCATCAAATCCTAGAAGTACTTTTCTTGATTGATTTGGTTTCTTGATTTGATTTTGAGTCCAGTTTATAATCTGAATTGTTTGATCCGTTGGTGCATTTTTCTTTTAGATTTGAGTTCATGCTTGAGTGATACATCCACAAAAGTTCTTATATATCAATTCCATTGTGTTTTTGAAGTTTCACAAAACTGTTTTTAATTCCAGAATTAGGATTCCTCTGTTTTTGATTTTGTGCTGGCTGTTTTTGCTTATGAAATTAAAATTCGTTGGAGAAAAATTATGAAATTCTGGATCTAAACAGGTTTATGTGTGATCCGATCGGTCATCGGTCGCAGATGACGTCAGCAGTAGAGAACCACGTGGGCCACTCACAGGGTGACACGTGGACCAGGTGACAGAGAGACAAGGGAGACGATCGCCAAGAGAGGTGATCGGGGGGGTCCGTAACCCTAAACCACCGACAGATCAGGCGGCATAGAGGTCAGGGGACAGATCATCCAGAACGGTGATCGATGGTCAGTACCCAAGAGACCACCAGCAGACCAGTTCTCAGACTAACGCCTGGGAGCAGAACGCGAGAGGCAGATAGAGCACTGATCAGTCTTCGGTGCATAGTCATCGGGGTCTTGTGTTACACGCAGTTAAACTGGGACTGAGGTTCCCAGCGAGAGCGTTACGCATGGACCTCGCATGAGCACATCCCAGGGAATCATGCACGAGAGTGGCCTGAGGGAACTAGTAAACCAGTCAGTGACTGGTGATTCCCTCAACCCATTACGTGCGTGACACTGTGAAGGGTAAGATGTATACGCAGAGAGCAACGATCGGTGAGTGTGCCTAGACCAGCCACACCTGACGTTCTCCTGAGAGTACACACTTACACAGTTGAGAGAGATATCTTTCGTTACTCCGCAAGGGCGTAACTTAGGCACACAAAGAGAAGCGCCAGAGCCCCTCCAGTAAGCGACGCGTGTGTGGTTAGATGTGAGTTGCAGGCCTCCACGTGTCGCCATCTGAGAGGAGCGCGGTCCAGACAAAGGTGCACTCCGTACCATCAAAGGTACAGACAGGCGCAGCCAAGCGCAGAGACGCGCAAACATGCACAGACTCTCACGCTCCCCACTGCTGATTCTGAAGATACGCTTTCTCTGAAAAGCATAACAGGGTTCTGACACATGCCAGAAAAGCATAACAGAATTCTGTTATGCCCAGAAGCAGGAAAAGAGACATAAAAGAGAGAATCAGGGTGAGAGTGAGGGAGACGAAAAACAGAGAGCAAGAGTTTTTCACACACACTACTAGTTTTCTATTCTTTGGTGGTTCTGTGGACTAACTTGATCGTCGGAGTGCAAACGGCCGCTAGAGGCGCCGTCTGTGTGTTTTGCAGGCCACGTTTTGAGAAGCAAGAGAAGGTTTTGAGGGTGATTCTGCAGAAGACGCAGTCGCGTAGACAGGGCAGAGAGTGCTACGAAGCGATTCCTCCACGTTCGAGTTGCCGGCAGGATCAATGTGTTAGAAAAAAAAAGAATAAAAATTAAGACAAAATTCAAAATAGAATAAAAATGATAAATCAAATACAAAAAGTGTGCATTCTGGCACGAACGGAAATGGTGATTTGGCAACAGATTTGATAAATTTATCACAATTAATTGGTGTATTGTTTTGGTATGATTCCAGCGCCAAAATTTTGCTAAAATATTGAACTGCTTGGGATTAAAATTTCAAATTCAAATTCAAAATATAAAGCTCAGCATAAATATTTTAAGTCACGCATTTTGTGCGTCAAAATTCCAGTAGTACTGTTTTGGTTTTATTAATCAATTCTAGTGTCATTCCTTAGGTTCAATTTGTGTGCCACCTTTTGTTGAGTGGCTTATTTGTTTGATTGTCATATTCATTCAATACTCTTTCAAGTTGTGTCATATAATTACTACCTTTTGTTTCTTTGCTTTAAACTGTTGACCTCTATTGTTGGTAAAAGTTTTCAAAAGTGGTGCTTGTTTAAGTTTGGAATTAACCTTTGTGGTGAGTCCATTATTACTTAGTAGGTGCTGTTTTGAAGACTTAATTTGACTATACTTGAGAGGTTGAACAAGAGTGATGCAGCAAGTGAATTTACAAAAATACACAAAGAGTGGGTGCCAATAGCAAAAGTTACAACAAGAAGAAGTACCAAAAAGCAAAAGAAGTTCATAGAATAGGAATTCTAAATTTCCTTTTGTAATCCAATTTCCATTGTATTTCTTTTGAATTGTAATTGCATTAAATCTTGATTAATTAGTGAAATAATTACGCATTAGACGGTGAGTGTGTCTTCAATGGCTTTAAGTGTCTAGAAGCCTCACCTTAGGATACGCCTAGCTTTAAAGCTTTCTAGTTAGTAAACTTTAATTGTGTTTTAGTTAATTGCTTTGCATTGTTTACTTGCTTTGTATTATTTAATTGATTTGCAATTTTCTTGCATAAAATTGTGTTTTTCTTTCTTAATTGTGATCTAAGTAAATTACTTAGAAAAATATTTTTGACAAGTCTTGAGGGATAGGTTTTGGCAAGGAAAGACTTGGTACTTAAGAGATCCTAGTGATCCACCTCTCTTTCCTGGAAAGCTACCATCATTACTTTCTTGTCTTTTTTGGGGTAACATACTTACAACACATAGATTTAATCATGTCAGCTCATTCTTCTAAATCTAGTGAAAGTGATCTAAAGTCCATTAAAACTCTTTTAAAACAATTAGCAAAGGACTTTCAATCACTCTCATATAGACATTTGGAAAATGAGGAACAAATCAAAGAGCTGAAAATGGTTAAAGAAAGGGATGAACACTCTAATAAATCTAAAAAAAGTTCACATGCATCTAGTTCTAAAAGTCATGAATCTTTTGGGGAAGAAAGTCTTAGGATAAATGAATATTATCAACCAACCCCTAGGCGAACTAGAAGAGAAAGAAAAAGAAAAGGAAAGTATTAAGGAGGTTAGGATAGATCTACCTTATTTCCTTGGGAAAGAAAATGTAAAAACCTATCTAGATTGGGAAATGAAGGTAGAACAATTGTTTGTTTGCCATAAAGTAAGTGAGGAAAGGAAAGTACCCTTTGATGGAATAGGCCCCAGCACCAATCCATTGAAAGGCCGCCAAAATGTCAAATTGAGGCAACCACTAGAGTTATGGTCAAAGAGGGGTCAAGAGGACGCATTCTACATGTCATAAACTCTAGTGTAGCTTAGATTTTAATTTCTTGTCAAAATTAGATTAGGAATTTTATTTGTAATTTTTCCTTAGATGAAACTTGGCACCTAAAAACCAACCTTGGTTAAATTAGGATTTCTAAAACACCTAATTTTAATCAAGGCCGGTTATGTTTAACCAAGGCACATTTTCCACATATTTCATATTTAACATGTGCTAAATGTTTTCCATCACATGTTAAATATGCTACATGTGCTCCATGTGCTAAGTGTAAAAATGGGTGCCACTTTCAAGTTCTTTTCATTTGAAATTCCCTTCAATTCTCTTTTCATATTCTGCCCTCTTGTGCTATATATAGAGGAGCTTGGGTCATGCAAATTCAAGATTAATACATGAGTGAATTGCTGCCAAAATTGTGCCAATTTCACTCCTTGCCCAAAACCTCCTAGGTTAGGCTCTTAATCTTCACAAACTTCCTATTTCCAAGTAGAGTTGGCCTCACCACTCTCAAATCCTACCTATCATGCACCTTCAAGGTCACCACCACTCTTAGGAGGACTTTGTTCCATCTTCAAACCGTGAAACTTCCACAACTCATCAACAAATTCGAAAATATGAAGGCACAAATCCATCACCCTTAGCCACTCTAAGTTTTCAAAGGAATGTTATGTATTAGTGGATGACCCTTGAGAGAGATAGGGGCCTTCATAAGGACCCTCCCATAGAGTATTGGAATGATCTTAGGGGAGTCTTAAGGCGCCGCCATATTCCCTCCTACTATAATAGGGAGTTAATGGACAAGCTCCAAAGACTCCAACAAAAGACCATGAGTGTAGAGGAATATAGGCAGAAAATGGAATGATACATGATGAGCGCCTCAATTAGGGAGTCTGAACCCACCACCATAGGAAGATTCTTAAGTGGGCTTAACCTTGAGATTAGAGATAGAGTTGAACTCTTACCCTACCAAAACTTGAATGATTTAATTCAATTGTGTATCAAAGTTGAACAACAAAATTTGAGGAAAAATTCAAGTCGTAGGGAAGGCTCATACTCTAACTCTTATCCCAAAAGAGTATAAAAGGGAGGAAAGTGTACCTAAAGAAAAACCAAGAGAAACTCCCAAAAGTGTAGGAAAAGATGTGCTCACTCCACCCATCCGTACTAGGGATGCCAAATGCTTTAAATGTTATGGTAGAGGTCATGTTCAAGCTCAATGCCCAAACCAAAGGGCTTTGTTTTTAAAAGGGGTAGATGAGTATAGCTATGATGATGAATCTAGTGGAAAAGAGAAGGACAATAATGAGAGAGTATATCCATGTGAGGGGGAGTTAATGATGATTAGAAAAACCCTCAACAACCAATCTAGCATGAACCTAGAGACACAAAGAGAGAACATTTTTCATACAAGATGCAAAGTTTTAAAAAATATTTGTTCTCTCATTGTGGATAGTGGCTCTTGCTGCAATTGTTGTAGCGCTAGAATGGTTGAAAAGCTAAACCCTCATTCTAAACCTTACAAACTTCAATCAATGAAGATGGGGAACTAACTGTAGACAAGCAAGTGAAAGTCGAGTTTTCTGCGGGCAACTACAAAGATAACGTTTTATGTGATGCAGTTCGCATGAAGCTTGTCACATCTTGTTGGGTAAACCTTGGCAATTTGACAAAAAACTATGCAAAATGGTCTAACCAATGAGATTACCTTCACCCACAAAGAAAAGAAGTTTATACTTTATCCTTTATCACATTCACAAGTGGTAAAAGATCAAGTACAAATGAAACAAAAGAGGGATGAAGAGAAAAAAAAAAAAACCCTTAGGGAGCAAAAGGCGTGGGAGAAGAGTGTTCCTTCCCACAAGGTCAATCAACAAGAAGAAAAAGTTGAAAACACATTTGAAAATATGCTTCTTGTTGAACAACCTTCAAGCTTTTTAATTTGTAAAGGAACACTTGCATGCACTGCCACACTTCTTGAGACTTGTGTTTTACCTCCTCAAGTAAAAGAGCTTTTAAAAGAGTTTGATGATATATTCTCTAAGGAAGGCCTCATAGGACTTCCTCCTTTTAGAGGTATAGAACATCAAATTGATTTAGTTTCGGGAGCCAATAGAACTAATCCTGAGGAAACTAAGGAGATAGAATCACAAGTACAAGATTTGTTGGAAAAGGGTTGGGTTCAAAAAAGCTTAAGCCCTTGTGTTGTACCTGTCTTGTTGGTACCAAAAAAAGATGGCAAGTGGAGTGTTGTGATTGTAGAGCCATCAATAACATCACCATCAAGTATAGGCATCCAATTCCAAGACTAGATGATATGCTTGATGAATTGCATGGGTCCTGTTCCCGCCTGTTGACCAGAATCGCCTTTGCGCATGGCTGGCCCTCGCGAGTTAGGGCACCTTCGTTATTGATCCGGTCGGTCATCGGTCTGGGATGACGTCAACCACTAATGGCCACGTGGGCTGTTCTTAGTGAGACAGGTGGGCCAAGGAAGCGGGTGTGTCTTGAAGAGGGTGATCAGGCGGAGATCGGTGGTCAGGAGGAGATCAGAGATCGGAGAGGTTATGCGTTCTATGGTACCATGCATGAGAATGGTCCAAGGAAGCCAGTCAGTCGGTGATCGAATCCCTCTCAGCCCGTAACGTGCACGAGGCAGGACAGAGGTGATCGCCCATGCGTTAGGTAGTACCTGGTATGCGCAATTGGCCCAGTCGCACCTGGTACCTACACAAAGGTTGCACGAGACATCCAACGAAAGAAACACGCTAAGTTACTTTGTGTATAGACAACGTGGGAGCGCAGGAGGTTATATAAAGGCATTCCACGTTGTTATAAGGGTACGCTTTTGATACGGACAAGTGGCTAGTTTTCGCGCAGAGAGAAAGGAGAGAATTCGCAGAGAACACGGTCCTTACAGAGATCATAGAGTGAACTACTCTTTGGTGGTTTTGTTCGCTGACTTACGAAAGGCTGAGTGAGACGCTGCGGAGCTTTCAAAGGACAAGTCACCGGCAAGATCATTTGGCGCTCACCGTGGGGCCCGTGTGAAATTGTGATCCCATCCACTGCGCTGCCAGATTTCGTGTGTTTTTAAGATTCTTTGCTGCAAGAATGAGGAAGACAAGGGAAACTACACCCGCGCCATCCGTCGAAGAAGGAGCTGTAACGATGGCGCAAGTCTTGGAGATAATGCGTGTGCTGCAAGACGATATGGCGGCGTCAAGAATGGCACAAGAAAGGATGCAAGCAGACTTGGCTGCATCGCAGGGCAGGAACGAAGATTTGAACCGGGTTAACGAGGAGCTACGCCAGTCTTTACAGGCGCAGAAAGAGAGGGTGGCGGAGGAAGGAGTGGCGCCACCACCATCCCCCCCCAGGACTTTGCCCACGCCATTCTCATATGAAATAATGGGTGCAGTCGTACCACCAGGCTTGGTGGGAGTGAAGGCCTCGTTCACGGGGGTAGAGGATCCAGAAGCACACCTGACAACTTTCCACACCCAAATGATGCTTTCTAGAGGCTCGGATGCCGTATATTGCAAACTATTCATGAGTACCCTGAGTGGGATTGCGCTGGAATGGTTCGTAAGCCTACCAGACGGCCACATCACGTCGTTTCAACAATTCTCAAAGTTGTTCAGGGAGCAATATATCGTGAACAGGGCACCCCCAATGGTGTCCTACGATCTTTTCGATGTGCGCCAGAACCAAGGCGAGTCCCTCCGGGATTACCTTAGCATCTTTTAGAAAGGTGCTTAGAGGGAAACATTAGAAACCTCTATTGTTAAAGCATCTTTTAGTCTTTAGTTAAGAGTCTTAGGGGGGGTGTGTTAGTAGATAGGTGTAGGAGTAAATAAGGAGGTGCCAAAGTGAGAGAAGGGATCACACCTTCC
Source organism: Phaseolus vulgaris (assembly GCF_051622355.1). Taxonomy (NCBI): domain Eukaryota; kingdom Viridiplantae; phylum Streptophyta; class Magnoliopsida; order Fabales; family Fabaceae; genus Phaseolus; species Phaseolus vulgaris. The sequence goes on along the minus strand of NC_143504.1, from coordinate 29,832,855 downwards.
TCATGCTTTGTTTTAGGCGCAAATTCTAGAAGCTTTTTAGGAGGGAGTTTTTTTGAATTTGTGTAGCTTACTTTTCAGCACCTTAGGCTATAAATAGAGGTGCTCTCTTTGTAAAATTCAGATTGGAATTAATCTAAGAAAACTCTACTCAAATTTTGAGTGAACTTTGGAGAGCTTTTGGAGCCTTCTTCTCTACTCTTATCTTGATGGATCATTGGAGTCCTCAAGTGGCGGCATCCCTCTTATCTAGGAGCATTCCACACTTCTAGTGGCGAGATCATCCAACATCCTTCCATCTTCATGAGCACTCTCTTCTCCTTCCTTCCTCCTCTTTCTATTGTTTTTGTTAGCTTGTGTTCTTGAGTTTTGGTTTGGTGTTCTTGCTGTTTTTTTATGAGTTTTGGTTCGGCAGTTTTATATTTCAGCCCATTCATCTTGTTCCTTTGTTTTTCTAGCTCATTTGTTCGGTTCAATTCATTCTATAAGTAATATGTTCGGTGCAATTGCTTTTTCTTCCACCTTATTCGATTCAATTTGACTATAATTGGTTCATCCAAATGAGTTTGGGATTTGGTACTAGTTTTTTGGTGAGTTCTTGTCTTAGAACAATGATCCTACTCTAAGAAAAGTGCCTCTATAATGTCCAACTCAAGGTGATTCCTAAGAAGGTCAAGAACCTTTCTCTATATGGCTAGTGGAATCACATCATGTGGTATCATGAGTCTTAGGTTCATTCTTGTTTAATTGTTGAGTTGTGTGCACTTTATTTCAAGAACTCTTTTAATTTCTTGCAATTTAAGTCTCTGTTTTAGAATTTTAATTGAGTATTCTTGCTGTTTTTCTTTCACACCAAGTGCTTGTGAAAAGGTTTATGGCACTCATAATTCTTATGAGTATGGTTGCTCTTTTGGAATGGCATTATCCTTCCTAGAGTTTACCTTAAGCTTCCTTTCACTTGTTGTTAAAATTTGTGATGTGTCTTTTAATTTTGCAATCATGTCAAGTTTTGTCTTAGTCATGTTATTCCATAATTGTCATTACTTCTAGTAGTACTTTTATTGCTTTGATTGTTTCTTGCTTTGGTGTCATATAATTTTCTGAATTGATGTTGATCCTTTGTGCATTTTCTTTTTAGAATTGAGTTCATACTTGTATTCTAGACCTATACAAGTTCCAATACATCATTTTCTATTATGTCTTTGCTAGTTCATCATCCTGTTTTTTATTCCTATTAGGAATCCTCTGTTTCTGAAAAAAGTGCTTACTGTTTTTCCTTATTTCAATTGATTTACTTACTGGAAAATTCTGAAATTCTGGATTTGAGATATTCGAAGTGTTAGAAAAGAATAAAAAAAAGAATCATTCAAAAATACGAAGTACACAAAAAATGATAAATAAAATAAAAAAAAGTGTACAATTCTGCCGAAAAAAATACGGTAATCTGGCAGCGATTTTGAAAAATTTATTTCTCTCAATTGGCTTACTTTTTTTAATTGATTCCAGTGCCATTATTGAGTTAACATCTTGAAGTTTCTGTGGTTTAAATTTCATAATCCAGTTCGCTCTACATCATTCCAGTTAAATCAGTGAATATCAAGCACAGTTTGCCTTTTAAAAAAAAAAAATTTCCAGTAGCTAATTTTTTTTTTTGTTTTCTTCATCTACTCTAGTGCTTTTCCTTAAGTATTCTTTTGTGTGCCTACTTTCTCATTGAGTTCTTTATTTTCTTGCTTGTCTTTCATTCTTACTCTTTGAGTTTTGTACCGCCCTGGTGGTCGGGTGCGATGACGTGGCATCCTGCTACAGTATAGGCGTGTTGACAAGGCGCCAGGTTGACAGTTGGGAAGGAAGTCGGGAGGCACGTGTAGTCGCCGATAGTTAAGTTGGCGTGTTCCGATCTCCAGCTTACCAGAATAGGCGATCGCCAGGTTGGGGACGAAGTCGCCAGATGCAGACTCAGGCGACCAGGCAGTCGGAGATCGCCAGAACAAGCACATCGCCGAAGTTAAAGGAGAAGCAGATTATGAAGGCGGCCGGCGAGACCACAGGGAAGGTGTATGAAGGCCCTACCTCGCCAGTTTCAGTAGAGATCGCACTCCTGAGTTAGCTATGCACTGGGCAGTACCATGCATAGGTAACTTAGCCAAAATGAGAGTAGAAGTAGCGCCAAGTCAGGGAGCCTCCAGATGATGGCACGTGTACAGTTGGATACGAGCCACGTGTCCAAGTCTGTAACTGCCAGGAGAGAGAAAACCACCAGGTATATAAGAGTTCCTAACAGATTTTCTAAGGTACGCACGTTCAGTTCATACACTTTACGCTTGCGAGTGACAGAGCTGTTTGTGAGAGAGATTTGCACGGTTCCAGTTCTTAGTATTTGGTGATACCGTCACTGACTTGAGCGTCGGAGAGCGATCGGCCGCAGCGGCGCCGTATCGTTTATTTGCAGGTTCTTGAGATAGATCCAGAGGAGGAACGGAGGTGAGAAGCGGCGCGCACGTCGATCCTTTGACGAGGCATTCTCCCGCGCTCCGGTCAACAGGCAGGATCATCAGGCGCCCACCGTCGGGCCGTGTAAAACGTGCTCCCATCCACAGCGTGAGTTCGTGGAGGTTTTCGAGGTTTTCTGCGCGGTTGTGTGCTGGTGCAACCGTCGTTCTTGGTTTCTTTGAGTTTCGTTCGGTGAAGTTTGTGTTTTAAACCGTTTGCTTGTCTTTCAATCGGTGGAGTGAGGTTTTTTGTTGCTTGCGCGCAATCTGTCTGGTGGAAGTTCGAGTTCTTTGGTGTTTTTCTGCGAAGGTTTGCGGTGTTCTTGGATTCTTGCACGGTTTCTTGAATCTTCTCCGATCGATCGCTGATTCGTTCGTGGTTGAAGTGTTATTTGTTGTGTTTCTGTGGTTCGCTGAAGTTAATGAGAAAGATGAGAAGCAATCGTTCCAGTCCCGTGGCTCCCGTCGCAGCCGAAGGCGACGCCGCCATGACCATGGCGCAGATGGCAGAAATGATGCGCTCATTGCAGGCCACTGTAGAAGCCTCACGCGTCGAGCAGGCAAGGAACGAGGAGCTCAGCAAGGTAGCTGAGGAGCTACGTCGAGCTCTTCAGGAGCAGCAGGTTCGTTCTTCTGCTGAAGAGGTGGCACCGTCGACGCCGCCTCGTGTTTTCCCAATGCCTTTCATTCAGGCGATTACCGACACGCCAATTCCCACGAGCGTGGTCCCGGTTAAAGCTGTTTTTACTGGCGTGGAGGATCCAGAGGCTCATCTGACCACGTTCCACACACAGATGATGTTGTCAGGAGGGTCGGACGCCGTCTATTGTAAGATGTTCGTGAGCACGCTCCAGGGAACGGCGATGGAGTGGTTTGTGAGCCTGCCTAATGGCCACATAACTAATTTTCAACAATTCTCGAAGATCTTTGTCGAGCAGTATATCGTGAACAAGGCACCGCCCAGAGTGTCCTATGATCTGTTTGATATAAGGCAGTACCATGGGGAGTCCCTCAGAGACTACCTCAATCGCTTCGGAGCGCAGATGGTCAGATCGCCGGCCAAGGATGAAGAAATGCTGGTCTATGCCTTCAAGAAGGGCGTGCACCCAGGGCCATTCTGCGAGGCCTTGATCAGGGCTCATCCAGCGACGTTTGCTGAGGTCAGGCGACTTGCGGTGGCCCACATCGCCGACGAGAGTGAAGTCGCCGAGAAGAGAGGCAGCGTGGCTCCCGCCAGGCCACGCGCCCAGACCAGGATCCAGCCACAGAGGGTGCTGGAAACGGCAGCGGCGACCAGAAAGGACCAAAGGACTCGCTATCCTTACGATAGGAGAAATAAGGGAAGAAGCCAAGCGCGCCAACCGCCGGCACGCCAACAACCAGCACGCCGGGAATACAATCGCCCGCCTAAGCACAAATTCGTCATGGGACTAGCGGACCTGATTGCTATCCCTAACATATCTGCTAGGTTGAAGGCGCCCGAGAAGGTGGGCGACAAGGTGCTAGGGTCGAAGCCGGACGTCTGGTGCGAGTTTCACCAGTGCTTTGGCCACAACCTAGACTCGTGTTTGTCTTTAGGATACCAGCTCGACGATCTGGTTAAGAGCGGGTTCCTAAACGATTATCTGCTGGACAGAAGGACCGGAGGAGCGTCGAGTTCCCAGCCGGCAGGTGGAGAAGCCCAGCAACACGAGATGCCTATCCATGGGGAGATCCACACCATTGCAGGGGGTTTCTCAGGTGGTGGATGCACCGCGTCGCAGAGGAAAAAGTACGCGCGATCGGTGATGTCAGTGGACATGTTTGAAGATCACTCGCCCGAAGTGGACATTACGTTCACCAAGCAGGATCTTCGGGACGTTGTGCCTCATGACAACGATCCCATTGTTATTTCGTTGATCACGGCGGGGAGGAAGGTCCACCGAGTTCTGGTGGACCAAGGAAGTTCGGCAGACGTGATGTTCTGGCCAACTTTCACGCAGTTGGAATTGCCCCTTGACCAGCTAAGGCCCTATGGAGGGTGCTTGTATGGGTTCGCTGGCGACCAGGTGGAGGTCAGGCGGTACATTGAGCTGAGAACCACGTTTACCGATGAGGCTGGGTCGAGGACGGAGAAAATCAAGTACCTCATCGTAAACGCCCCTTCAGCATATAACATCCTGCTGGGAAGGCCCACTCTTAACAGGATAGGCGCAATTCCATCGACTCGGCACATGAAGGTGAAGCTGCCGTCCATGGAAGGGGTGGTGATCACGATAAAGTCTGATCAGAAGGAAGCGAAAAAGTGCTATGAAAATAGCCTGAAAAATAAAAGATCAGTTAGCTATGTTATAACCACCCCACCTCCCGGTGTGAAGCCCAGACCGCCGGTGATGGAGGAGGCCGCCGGAAGGGACGTAGAGATGGTAGATGCTGAGCTGGGGGAGGGGAATGCTGGCCTGGAGGAAGAAGAGGCGCGGAATCGCCCGGAGGAAGCAAGGGAGCTGGGAATCGCCAAGGCGGTGGCCGCCAGAGAATCCAGGCCCAAACCCGTCGAGCAGTGGCTCGAGAAGGAGATCGGGGGGAAGGTTTTCAAGCTCGGAAGATCTCTGGAGGTCGATCTCCAGGACCAGATCGCCAAGGTGATTGAACGGCATCTGGACGCGTTTGCCTGGTCCGCTTCGGACATGCCCGGAATCGATCCCGACTTCTTGTGCCATCATCTGGCGATGGACAACATGGTGAGACCGGTGCGGCAAAGAAGGAGGAAATTTAATGAAGAGAGGAGGCAGGCGATCAAGGATGAGACCCAGAAACTCCTCGCTGCAGGCCACATCAGGGAAGTCCAGTACCCTGAGTGGTTGGCAAATGTCGTGCTGGTGAAGAAGAGCAACGGGAAATGGCGCATGTGCGTCGATTTCACCGATCTGAATAAGGCTTGCCCAAAGGATTCGTATCCTTTACCAAGCATTGATGCCCTAGTTGATAGTGTTGCAGGGTGCAAGCTGCTGAGTTTCCTGGATGCCTTCTCGGGCTATAATCAGATCAAGATGCATCCCATGGATGAAGAAAAAACAGCCTTCATGACGGAGAGGTCGTGCTACTGCTATAAGGTGATGCCGTTTGGGCTGAAGAATGCGGGGGCCACGTACCAGAGGCTGATGGACCGAGTACTTGCACCAATGCTGGGAAGGAACGTGCAAGCTTACGTTGATGACATGGTCGTGACCTCGCAGGAGAAAAGCAAGCACGTTGCAGACTTGGAAGAATTGTTCACGACGATCGCCAGGTTCAAGTTGAAGCTCAACCCGGAGAAATGCATTTTCGGCGTGGAGGCTGGAAAATTTTTGGGTTTTCTCTTGACTGAAAGAGGAATAGAAGCCAATCCGGACAAGTGTGCCGCCATCTTAGCAATGAGAAGCCCGGCTACAGTGAAAGAGGTCCAGCAGCTGACAGGTCGGATGGCAGCCCTATCTCGCTTCGTGTCAGCGAGCGGAGAAAAGGGACATCCCTATTTCCACTGTCTGCGGCGCAATAACAAGTTCGCTTGGACGAAAGAATGCGAGGAAGCTTTCGTCAAGCTGAAGGAATATCTGGCGAGCCCGCCGGTTCTGTGCAAACCACTGGCGGGAATCCCTCTCAGATTGTATTTTGCTGTGACTGAGAGGGCGGTGAGTGCGGTGCTCGCTCAGGACCAAGATCAGGCTCAGAAGCCTATCTATTTTGTGAGCAAGGTGTTGCAGGGCCCAGAAATGAGATATCAGGCCCTGGAGAAGGCTGCGCTGGCTGTGGTGTTTTCGGCGAGGAGGTTGCGCCAGTACTTCCACAGCTTCACAATACTGGTGATGACTGACCTGCCCATCCAGAAGGTCTTGAAGAAGCCTGACGTTGCAGGAAGAATGGTGAAGTGGGCAATGGAGTTGTCAGAGTTTGACATTAAATATGAGCCTCGAGGCCCGATCAAAGGGCAAATCTTTGCAGATTTTGTAGTTGAGCTCTCTTCAGAGGCGACGCGGGTTGAAGGAGACGATTTCCGTTGGGTACTCTCGGTGGATGGATCGTCAAACCAGCAGGGTAGCGGTGCTGGAGTCATATTGGAAGGACCCAACGGCGTGCTGATCGAACAATCGTTGAGATTCGCCTTCAAAGCCAGCAACAATCAAGCAGAGTATGAGGCGCTGATCGCCGGGATTCTGCTGGCTAAGGAAATGGGAGCCAGAGTGCTGATGGCTAAGAGTGACTCGCTGCTAGTCACAGGGCAAGTAACAGGTGAGTTCCAGGCTAAAGATCCACAAATGGCGGCTTACTTGGCGTATGTGCAGGAATTGAAGAGTTCCTTTGCCTCTTTTGAAGTGGTGCATGTGCCCCGAGAACAGAATGCCCGAGCTGACTTGCTTGCTAAGCTCGCCAGCTCAGGCAAGGGGGGTAGGCAGAGGACAGTGATTCAAGAAACTTTGAAGACGCCGAGGGCATTTGTAGCAGATCACCTGGTCCTTCAGATAAGCAGGTCGACGGAGAGAGCAGCGAGAAGCCATAAGTCTTTGACGCAAGAAACTCTGAGATCGCCGAGAGTTAGAGCTTGTCGAGGAGAGAAGGTGGACGTGATGCAGGTCTGCGCCACCCATGAGCCAGACACTTGGATAACACAGTACAAGCGGTGCCTGGCGGATGGCCTCCTCCCGCTAGATCCAACAGAAGCTAGGAAGGTAAAGAAAAATTCCAGCAAGTATACACTGATTGATGGCGATCTGTACAGGTTTGGGTTCACTCACCCACTCCTGGAATGTATACACGGCGAGAAGTGCACGAGAATTATGGCAGAGCTCCACGAAGGAATATGTGGAAGTCACGTCGGGGGTCGAGCTCTGGCCGCGAGGACTCTCCGTGCAGGCTACTATTGGCCATCCATGAGAGAAGATTGCAAGAAGTATGCCCAATGCTGCAAACAGTGCCAGCAGCACGCCGATTGGCATAAGGCACCTCCCGAGGAGTTGAAGTCGATCTATAGCCCTTGGCCGTTTCATACTTGGGGGATCGACATCCTGGGACCTTTTCCACTGGCGATCAGGCAGATGAAGTACTTGGTAGTGGCGATTGAGTACTTCACCAAATGGATTGAAGCAGAACCAGTGGCCCAGATCACCGCGCACAAGATCGAAGGCTTTGTATGGAAGAACATTGTGTGCCGGTTTGGAGTGCCTAAGCGCCTGGTATCAGATAATGGGACTCAGTTTGCAAGCCACCTGTTGAAGAAGCTTTGTGAAGGGGTTGGAATTCAGCAAGTGTTTGCATCCGTCGAGCACCCTCAGACGAATGGCCAGGTGGAATCAGCTAATCGGGTGTTGCTGAGAGGTTTGAAGAGAAGGCTCGAGAAAGCCAAGGGAAGTTGGGCTGAGGAGGTACCCCGTATAGTTTGGGCGTACCACACCACCGAGCAGTCAGGAACCCATGAGACCCCGTTTAGCTTGGTCTATGGGTGTGATGCCATGATTCCAGTCGAGATTCAGGAGAGCTCGCCGAGATTCCAGAACTTTGTAGAGGAAGACTCAAATGAAAAGAGAAGGCTGAACCTGGATCTGCTGGACGAAGTCAGGGAGGAGGCAAGGCTGAAGGCTGAGGCGGTGAAGAGAAGGGTCGAGCGAAGGTACAACTCAAAGGTGATGCCAAGGCAGTTTAGAGAAGGCAATCTGGTGATGAGGAAGGCCCACCAGTACGAGATGGAGAATAAGCTATCACCCAAGTGGACTGGACCGTTCAGAATAACCGAGGCACTCGGGAACGGAGCCTATCGCTTGGAGACGCTGGAAGGGGGGGCGATCCCTCGTACCTGGAACGCCACACACCTGAAGTTGTACTATAGCTAAGAGCTTTGTAAGTAAAGACAAACACAAATATTACATTACAATGTCTCTGTTAAAACAGTTTCAAGGGGGCACTCTTTTTTCCCTAAGGAGGGTTTTTAATGAGGCCACCCAATAAAAGAAGAGTTTTCGAAGTATAAGGTGTTTTTCAGACTGCATATGTGTTATTTCCAAAAGTTTCGAAGAAAGACCTTGTCATTCGTACATGATTTAAGGCACGAAAAGATATGTCGCGTGTTTTCTAAAGTTTTAAAGTCCTCATCGTTTTTCGGCGATTAGAGGCACCAGTTAAGTTTTTAAAGTCCTCATCGTTTTTCGGCGATTAGAGGTATCAGTTAAGTTTTTAAAGTCCTCATCGTTTTTCGGCGATTAGAGGCACCAGTTAAGTTTTTAAGTCCTCATCGTTTATCGGCGATCGGAGGCACCAGATGAAAGACCTCCTCGCCGTCGAGCGGGTGCAGGCGAGAAAGAGGAAAAGTCCTCCGTGATTCTGGGAGCGAGAAGATGTAACTCCCGGGGCAACGTAAAGGGCAAGTTAAAGACCTCCTCGCCGTCGTGCGGGCGCAGGCGAGAAAGGTCCTCAGTGCATCCAGGGGGGAGGAGATGTACGCCCTGGGCAAGTTGAGGCACCGGATAAAGTCCTTATCGCCGTTATGCGAACTAAGGCCCATCAAAGACCTCCTCGCCGTCGAGCGAGTGCAGGCGTGAGAAAGAAAAGGTCCTCAGTGCATCCAGGGGGGAGGAGATGTACACCCTGGGCAAGTTGAGGCACCAGACAAAGTCCTTCTCGCCGTCGAGCGAGTCAAGGCCGTTTAAAGTCCTTCTCGCCGATGAGCGAGTTCAGGCGAGTAAAAGTCCTTCTCGCCGATGAGCGAGTTCAGGCGAGTTAAAAGACCTTCTCGCTTGTGTGCGAATATAGGCAAGATAAAATCCTTCTCGTCTTGAACGAGTTCAGGTATGGCGAAGAGGGTGGAAGAAGCTTGAAAGGTGGCTAAGGTAGGTTCGAAGAGAACGCCTAGCCAGCCAGTCTCTAGCTCTGAAGTTCAGGGAGGTAAAGGAAGATCCCAAAGGGCATTTCTGCCTCAGATAAAGAAATGACTGCCAAAGCCTGAGGCTAAGAAAAGCTGGTGTTACCAAGAGGTCTAGGTGATCGCGAAAAGTTCAAACACGGCGAGAAGGTTGAAAGACTTGTTTGATAAAGCGGGTCAAGTGGGACGTTGTTTGAACCGATGATTGAATCACAGTTCGTTGCTTGGAACTTTTCTTATGATCAGGTTAGTGCCTCAGGGGTACAAGTTGTTTAAAGCGATTATTGCTTAAGTTTGAATCGGCTCGAAGCAGTTACGCCAAAGGTCATGTTTGCAAAATCGCTAAGTTAAACGTAGCAGAGTTAAACATACAAAGAAAGTAAAGCGCTCAAAAGAAGTCAGAAGAAATATCCAAGTCTCGCTATTGAAATGAATAACTGTTCAAAACACATGTGCAAGAGTTTTTTACAAGGTAAATACAGGTGAATTTATAAAGAAGCAGATGGGGTGGAATTGGTTGAGCCTTCGGCGGGAACGACCTTTCCATCTACTACTTCATTGTTTAATGACACCATGCTGAGGTCAAGATCAGGGAATAGGCATGCAAATTGCTCCCGAGCGGCTTCGAATCCAGCAGTCAGAATCTGAGCAGAATTTAGCTTAAGTTCTTCAAATTGTCCTTGAAGCTCTTCAACCTGTTTCTTGAGCTCCTTGTTCTGCTGCCCCTGCTCTTCAATCTGTTTTTGGAGTTGTTTGTTAGTCTCTTGAGCATGGAGAAGGTCGTCAGTAACCTTCTTGGATTCTGTTCGAGCTTGGGTCAACTCGGCAGCCATCTTCTCTTTTTCCTTGTTCGCCTCGGTGAGATCAGCCATGGCGTCATCCCTTGCTTTTTCTACTTGCCCAAGCAGCTTCTCGCGATCGATTGACCTTTGCTCCAGTTTTTGTACCTTATCGGCGTTAGCTTGAATGTGAGCCTCCAGGTCGCTCGCCTTGGTGCGCAGAGGCACGATTCTGCTTTCAAGTTCAACTTTTTCTTGGGCAAGTTCATGGACTTTGCGGCGAAGGTCAGCAGCTTCCTTGCGCGCAAGCCTAAGCTCGGTGCTGAGGGCATCCTCTACTCGGGAATGTTCCATTTCCGCGAGCGTCAGGCTGAATGCCACTTTCTCTACCTCAACCTTCATTGTGCTGTTTTCGGTCTTGAGGTGGTAGACATCGTCTTGGAGCCGCCTGGTGGAGCTCTCCACAGCCCTCGTTATGATCGATGGGATATCCTCTGCTATGGTTTTGAGTTTGGCGGTCAGAGGTTCCCACATCCTTGTAACCTCGAGGGAAAGGTTCACGGCTTGGAGAGGCGCCAGGGGGGCTTGTTGAGGGTTCTCGTCGCCGCCTTCCTTAGTAACATTTTCAGTGGTTGTTTCCTGGCGTGGCGACGCAATCGGGGACTCGGTGATTAGGATTGGAGAGGTGTGAGCGACCTCGTCCCCGATTAGAACGATTCCTGCAGCTGAGGTGTTGGAAGGAGGGCCCCCTCCTGCTGATATATGTGGTGTGGAGGCGCTCGGGGGGTCCTCCAAGAAATTTGGCTCTGGGGCCTCAGTTGCAGGCGGCGCAGTGGCCAATGGAACCGCTTGGACTGGTGGTGAAGGGGCTCGTGGTGCTGGTGATGAGGGAGGAGGAGCGGGTGTTAATGGTGGTGTTGAAGCTGGAAGAGGGGGCGGGGCAGGTGGAGAAGATGGTGCCACCCTCTTCCTTTTCGTGACAAGGCCATCCTCTGTGACCTCGTCGTCCTCTTTCTCATCCTCTTGGACAACTTGGGGGGCTTTCCGCTTTGGCCTCTTAAGGACCAGTTTCTTTCGTTGGGTGGGCGCCTTAGGCGGTGATCGCCCCTGGATGATGGCCTTCTCGACCGCCGAGTTGGGAACCGTCTGGGAGCCGGTCGCCAACCCGTGGTTGCGGGCGAGCGCCTTTAAGTCGGCGAGCATGTTCTTACCCAACATGGTGTCTGCATGAAATGAAAGTGCATAAGTTAGCTCAAAGGAGAAAGGGGTAAGTGTACAAGACAATGAGACAGCAAAAGCAGGCATATGCAGAAAAGATAAAACCAAAGTCTTGTGTGTGTCGCACAAGACGCCCAGAAACAATATCAGAAGCAATGTCAAGACAAAGATGTAGCGTCCTAACCTATTTGGAATTCCAACTGGTCCTCAAAGAACTCGAAGGAAATCAGGGTGGGGGTCAAGAATGTTATGTGGGCATCTGCCACCCTCTTCCAGAAGAGACAAAGGTCTCTGTCCAAAGCTCCCATGCTATCAGGACTTCTGGGCCTCCTGAAGCAGCTCTTGGACTCCTTTTTCCCCTTGTCCACCCAGTACAAGGGGAAACCGTCGAGAAGGGAAGTGTCTTTGTCATTTGCGCGAACCTGAATGAACTTCCCCTTCCAATCCTTGTACGACTGCTGGAAGATGGTGAAAATGGACCTCCCAGCAATGGCGTTCAGGCTGACCCACAGGCGATCTCCTGGGTGCTTGGCCTCGAACAAGAATAAAAACACATCCACTGACGCGGGCAACCCCAGGTGGGCGCACGTTATCTCGAAAGCTCGGACAAACGCCCAGCTATTGGAGTGAAGCTGGGCGGCAGCGATATTGAGCTCGGTTAAGAGTTCCCTCTCAAATCGAGTGAGAGGGAACCTGAGTTTGACCTTCTTGAAGAAAGTGGTGTAGACGAAGCAGAAGGGCCCGTCGGCGCTCACTTTATCATCGGCGCACACTGGCAGAGTGGCGGGGCAAGGCAGCACCATCATTCTCTCATCGTGCTCCTTGTGGAACGATTGGTGGGCCTCGTCCCCATTGGTCAATCGCAGAACCGCTCCCGCGGTGTTCACCGACGACGTTTCCTTTAAGAGGGTTGAGTTAGCCCATGGGTATAACGTCTTGAAGTCTGGCAGTGGGAGGGGGGCTCCTCCAGCGTTTGGTGGAGTCGCCTGGGCCAGAGCGGTTTGAGAAGACGCAGGCCTCACAGCCTGCGAAGAGGGAGCACCACGAACTTGCGTAGAGTCGTGTGCTTGTGAAGGAGGGTTTCGCGCTGATGGAGGGGGGTTCGGGGTGATCTTCGTGCGAGTCATGATAGCAACTGCAAACGAAGGAGGAAGAAAAAATAATCAGGAGGGTTACAAAGGCTGACTCGATCATGAAAGGAAGGTGAAAGACGAACGAATGTGAGTTCGTTGCGATGATCGACAAAGCCCTAAGTCACGCAGAAGGAGAAATGGAAAAACAGCCCACAGCGTATGCACCAGACAGTTACAGGATGATGCAAATCGGTGAAAATGCAAGAAAACCCAGCAGATGAAGGAAAGTAGTTACCTTTCGATGATCGGGAGAATGTTGAAGGGAGGTGGTGATCTAGAGCGTCGAGGAACGTCGAGAGCTTTCGCAGAAGGAAATGAGAGCGTATGCAAGTGTGAAGAAAGTGATGGAACAGTAGGAGCGTAAGGGGTTTAAGGGTTTTCGAAACGGTTTTGGGAAGCGCTAACGGCAGATGAAGATAGCCGTTGATGAGAGCCACGTGTCGAACAATGCGCGAAGGGTTTGGTGGAGCGTCAGAGCAGCAGAAAGTACTATCGCTTGGAATTCTGCGCCCATGCCACGTAGACCGGTGTTAACGAAGGCTTTTTCAGTCTTTTCGCTAGACAAGTCTTCGCTTAAGACTGGGGGGCTTGTGTACCGCCCTGGTGGTTGGGTGCGATGACGTGGCATCCTGCTACAGTATAGGCGTGTTGACAAGGCGCCAGGTTGACAGTTGGGAAGGAAGTCGGGAGGCACGTGTAGTCGCCGATAGTTAAGTTGGCGTGTTCCGATCTCCAGCTTACCAGAATAGGCGATCGCCAGGTTGGGGACGAAGTCGCCAGATGCAGACTCAGGCGACCAGGCAGTCGGAGATCGCCAGAACAAGCACATCGCCGAAGTTAAAGGAGAAGCAGGTTATGAAGGCGGCCGACGAGACCACAGGGAAGGTGTATGAAGGCCCTACCTCGCCAGTTTCAGTAGAGATCGCACTCCTGAGTTAGCTATGCACTGGGCAGTACCATGCATAGGTAACTTAGCCAAAATGAGAGTAGAAGTAGCGCCAAGTCAGGGAGCCTCCAGATGATGGCACGTGTATAGTTGGATACGAGCCACGTGTCCAAGTCTGTAACTGCCAGGAGAGAGAAAACCACCAGGTATATAAGAGTTCCTAACAGATTTTCTAAGGTACGCACGTTCAGTTCATACACTTTACGCTTGCGAGTGACAGAGCTGTTTGTGAGAGAGATTTGCACGGTTCCAGTTCTTAGTATTTGGTGATACCGTCACTGACTTGAGCGTCGGAGTGCGATCGGCCGCAGCGGCGCCGTATCGTTTCTTTGCAGGTTCTTGAGATAGATCCAGAGGAGGAACGGAGGTGAGAAGCGGCGCGCACGTCGATCCTTTGACGAGGCATTCTCCCGCGCTCCGGTCAACAGGCAGGATCAAGTTTGTCTTACACATAGTTTTCCTTTTGCAATTACCTTTCCTTGCTTATACCTTTTCTTGATTGTCTTTATTGATTCTTTGGTTTGTGGTGGTTGCTCTTGAGATTGGTGTGCTTGCTTTGACATCTTTCATTTGAGGATTCCAAGGCCTCAAGATCAGATTGGTGCAAGAACATTATTTCTTTGAGAGTGATCTCTTTTTCTGCCTCAATTCACTTCGGCATTTTGCTTAAAACACTCACTGTTTTTGCTAATTTTGTTTCTTAACTTGTTTGCTGTTTTTGTGTGTTTGCTGTTTTTAATTACAAATGGCTGGATTTTCAAGTGATGCATCATACGAGCAGAATTCTCCTTCCAAAGCTTCAATCCTTGGTGAATTACATGAAGCACAAAGAACTATTAGACGCTTGGAAGAGAAAATGCAAAAGATGGAGGTCCAACAAGCTAGACCATCTCCTTCTATCCATGATGGGCATCATTCACATAGACCTTCAACAAGAGGTTCTTCCAATGACATAGGCCGTGAAGAGGACCATAGGAGAAGGAGAACTCCACCCCAATTCCTTGGACATAGACATCACAACCAAGGGGAGAGACCTCACTATGGCAATGGCTACTACCAAGATGCAAAGGCTAGGCTACCTTCGGTCAAGCTTCCTTGTTTCAATGACTCAAGTGATCCTAATGTATATTTAGATTGGGAGGCTAAGTGTGAACAAATATTTGAGATCCATGAGATCCAAGATGAGCATAAGCTTAAGCTAGCCACCCTAGAGTTTAGTGATTATGCCATGAAATGGTGGCATGGAATTGTAAAGGACATTATCTATCACAAGGGTCCTCCCGTGGACTCTTGGAACTCTTTAAAGGATCAAATGCGCGCTAGATTTGTGCCCCCACATTTTAGGAAAGACCTCATGATGAGACTCCAACGGTTTCAACAAGGCACGCTAAATGTGGATGAATATTATAAAGAGCTAGAAACGCTTGTGCTTAAAATTGAATTAGAGGAAAGTGAGGAAGCTATGATTGCTAGGTTTGTGAGTGGTCTTAGGAAGGATATTCAAGACTTTGTTGAGTTACAAGAGTATTCATCATTGGGCTCTTTAGTTCATCTTGCAATGAAGGTGGAAGCCCAACTTGCTAAGAAAAACTCTTTTAAAAATGCTTCCAATGATGGATACTACTCCAAGTCTTGGAGAAACAAAACTTCTTTTTCTAATAGTCTTGGAGAATCAAATAAAGGAGGCTTTTATTAATGGAGGAAGAGGACATCCACCCTCACATTTGAAGTTCTTCCTTCTAGTCTTCTCAAGATTAAAAGAAGACATAAAATAAAGATGAGGCCCAAGCCCAAACCCCAAGCCCAAGCCCAAGAAGGCCAAAGCCCAAAGAGCCCAAGTCCATCCCATGAGAGGCAAGGCCAAGCTTTGAAATACTCTTGTATAGTTTTAGGAGGTGTGGTTATTAAATAAAGGTAAGTGAAAATGTAAAATAAAGTCACATTGTCCATGTGACTTAGGAGAGTGGTGTAGGTGTAGTTTTTGGGAGGTGTCATAGTAGAAAAAGGTCACACCTCCCATGTGACTTGTTTTTGGTGGGAATTTCAATTGAGTTTATTTGAAATTTCCCACCTATTTTTCAGCACCTTAGGCTATAAATAGAGGTGCTTCCTTTGTAAAATTCAGATTGGAATTAATCTAAGAAAACTCTACTCAAATTTTGAGTGAACTTTGGAGAGCTTTGAGCCTTCTTCTCTAGTCTTATCTTGATGGATCATTGGAGTCCTCAAGTGGCGGCATCACTCTCATCTAGGAGCATTCCACACTTCTAGTGGCAAGATCATCCAACATTCTTCCATCTTCATGAGTACTCTCTTCTCCTTCCTTTCTTCTCTTTCTATTGTTTTTGTTAGCTTGTGTTCTTGAGTTTTGGTTTGGTGTTCTTGCTGTTTTTTATGAGTTTTGGTTCGGCAGTTTTATATTTCAGTCCATTAATCTTGTTCCTTTGCTTTTCTTACTCTTTTGTTCAGTTCAATTTGACTAAAATTGGTTCATCCAAATGAGTTTGGGATTTGGTACTAGTTTTTGGTGAGTTCTTGTCTTAGAACAATGATCCAACTCTAAGAAAAGTGCCTCTATAATGTCCAACTCAAGGTGATTCCTAAGAAGGTCAAGAACCTTTCTCTATATGGCTATTGGAATCACATCACCTTTAGTGAGTCTTTGATTAGGCACCACCCCAGCACGTTCGCGGAGATTAGGCGTCATACCGTGGCGCACATCACTGCAGAAACAACGATTTCTGAGAAAAGGGAATGCGCGGTACCTAACAAGTCGCGCGCAGGACCAAGCAGGACTCAGCAGCCGATGAGGGTGCACGAGGCCAAGGAGGGAAAGAGGGCTCAGGGAAAACCCCGTCCTTACAAGCCTCGAAGGGATCAGAATGGGGGCGCACGAGGGAGAGTAACGCACCCCCCAGGTTTGATTTTGTGGTGGAGCTGGCGGAACTGATCGCCATTCCAGCTATAGCAGCGCGGCTGCAAGCACCGGAGAAGACTGACAGGGTGCTGGGGCGAAAGAAAGACGTGTGGTGTGAGATCCATCAAGCCTATGGCCACCCACTTCGCGCGTGCTTGGCATTGGGACACCAATTCGCGAAGTTGGTAAAAAACGGTTTCCTGAGTGATTACCTGCGAGAGCCACAAGGCGATCAGACATCGGGGGCCCCAGCAGGGGATCCACAGCACGAGGTACCGGTGCACGAAGAGGTGCACACGATCGCGGGAGGATTCTCTGGGGGAGGATGTACAGCCTCTCAGAGAAAGAAGTACGCGCGATCGGTGTTGGCAGTCGACTCGGCGGAGGAGGATCAATCCCCCGACGTCGACATTGTCGTCACCAAGGCTGATCTCCGGGACGTTGTGCCTCACGACAACGACCCGATAGTTATCTCCCTTGTCACGGCAGGGAGGAAGGTGCACAGGGTCCTTGTGGACCAGGGAAGCTCGGCAGACGTGATGTTCTGGCCGACATTCAGCAAACTGCAGATGTCCCCTGATCCTTTGAAGCCGTACCCGGGGTGTTTGTATGGTTTCGCAGGGGACCAGGTAGAGGTGCGGGGCTATGTGGAGCTGAGGACCACATTCACGGATGTCGGCACTGAGAAGATTAAGTACTTGGTGGTCAATGCCCCGTCCGCTTATAACATACTGTTGGGAAGACCAACGCTCAACAGGTTAGGAGCCGTACCATCGACAAGGCACATGAAGGTAAAGATGCCTTCGATGGAGGGGGTAGTGGTTACCATTAAATCGGACCAAAAGGAAGCCTGCCGCTGCTATGAAAACAATCTCAAGCAACGGAGAAGCGTGTGCCATGTTACCACGACGCCGCCACCAAGGTCAGACGAGGGAAGAGCGGAGGTCGTGACGTTGGTAAGGGGCACGCACGGCGACGTGGAAATGGAAGAGGCGATGCTTGGGGGCACGGGAAGTGCCCGGGGTGAAGCTGAGGGGGCGAGAGGGATCGCGCCTCGCGAGTCTGGGATAGCGAGGGCGGTCATCGCCAGAGAAAGAAGACCCCACCCGACTGAGGGGTGGGTGGAGGCGGCGATCGGGGGAAAGGGGTTCGAGCTGGGAGGACAGCTCGACGAGGACACGCGACGACAGATCGTCGGGGTAATTGAGAAGAACATGGGCGCATTTGCGTGGACGGCCTCGGACATGCCGGACATTGACCCGGACTTCCTCTGCCATCGCCTTGCAATGGATCCCCAGGTCCGACCGGTGCACCAAAGGAGGAGGAAGTACAATGAGTGATGGAGATCAAGCCCAAGAGAACATGGAGGCCACTCATCAAGCTCAAGAAGAGGTGGAGGCACAAATGGAGGATGCCCATGGAGGTCAAAGTCCACCTCAAAGGATTACAAGAAGCATGTTCAAAGCCTTGGGAGCAAGAGGACATTTATTTTCTCTTTTTGTAGTGTCTTTAGTTGAAGGTGCTTAGAGGGAAACCTTAGAAACCTCTTTTGTTATAGCATCTTTTAGGTTTTAAATAGGACCTTTAGGGGGGTGTATTAGTAGATAGGTGTAGGTGTAGTTTTTGGGAGGTGTCATAGTAGAAAAAGGTCACACCTCCCATGTGACTTGTTTTTGGTGGGAATTTCAAATGAGTTTATTTGAAATTTCCCACCTATTTTTCAGCACCTTAGGCTATAAATAGAGGTGCTTCCTTTGTAAAATTCAGATTTGAATTTTATCTAAAGAAACTATACTCAAAATTGGAGTGAGCATTTGGAGAGCTTTGAGCTTCTTCTCTAGTCTTATCTTGAAGGACCATGGTTTCCTCAAGTGGCGGCTTCCACACTCATCTAGGAGCATCCATTCTTCTAGTGGCGTGATCATCCAACCATTCCTCCATCTTCATGAGCATTCTCTTCTCCTTCCTTTCTTCTTCTTCAATTTGTTCTTATTGCCTTGAGTTTTGAGTTGTTTTTGTTTCGGTTCCTTTAATTTTCCAGCACCTATTTTCTGTTTAGTTTTTAAATTCTGTTCGGTTCTTTTGTTTTGAAGTTCAATTCTGTTCGGTTTGTTCTTTTCCTTCTCCTTTGTTGATTCAATTTGACAATATTTGGTTCATCCAAATGAGTTTGGGATTTGGTACTTGTTTTGGTGAGTTCTTGATCTTAGAACTATGATCCAACTTCTAAGAAAGTGCCTCTACATTTTCCAGCTCAAGGTGATTCCTCAAAGTGTCAAGAATCTTGTTCTATGTGGCTATTGGAATCACATCATGTGGTATCATGAGTCTTAGGTTCATTCTTGTTTAATTGTTGAGTTGTGTGCACTTTATTTCAAGAGCTCTTTAATTTTTCTTGCAATTTAAGTTTCTGTTTTAGAATTTTAATTGAGTATTCTTGTTGTTTTTCTTTTGCTCCAAGTGTTTGTGGAAAGGTTTATGGCACTCATAATTCTTATGAGTATGGTTGCTCTTTTGGAATGGCATTATCCTTCCTAGAGTTTACCTTAAGCTTCCTTCCACTTGTTACAATTTGTGTTGTGTCTTTTAATTTTTGAATCTTGTTAAGTTTTGTCTTAGTCATGTTATTCCATATATGTCATTACTTCTAGTAGTACTTTTATTGTTTTGATTGTTTCTTGCTTTGGTGTCATATATTTTTTCTGAATTGATGTTGATCCTTTGAGCATTTTCTTTTTAGCATTGAGTTCATACTTGTATTCTAGACCTATACAAGTTCCAATACATCATTTTCTATTATGTCTTTGCTAGTTCATCATCCTGTTTTTTTATTCCTATTAGGATTCCTCTGTTTCTGAAAAAAGTGCTTAGTGTTTTTCCTTATTGCAATTGATTTACGTACTGTAAAATTCTGAAATTCTGGATTTGAGATATTGAAAGTGTTAGAAAAGAATAGAAAAAAGAATCATTCAAAAATATGAAGTACACAAAAAATGATAAATAAAATAAAAAAAGTGTACATTCCTGCCGAAAAAAATACGGTAATCTGGCAGTGATTTTAAAAAATTTATTTCTCTCAATTGGCTTACTGTTTTTAATTGATTCCAGTGCCATTTTTGAGTTAACATCTTGAAGTTTCTGTGGTATAAATTTCATAATCCAGTTCGCTCTACAACGTTCCAGTTAAATCAGTGAATATCAAACACAGTTTGCATTAAAAAAAAAATTTCCAGTAGCTAAATTTTTTTTGTTTTCTTCATCTACTCTAGTGCTTTTCCTTAGGTATTCTTTTGTGTGCCTACTTTTCTCATTGAGTTCTTTATTTTCTTGATTGTCTTTCATTCTTACTCTTTGAGTTTGTCTTACACATAGTTTTCCTTTTGCAATTACCTTTCCTTGCTTATACCTTTTCTTGTTTGTCTTTATTGTTTCTTTGGTTTTGTGGTGGTTTGCTCTTAAGATTGGTGTGCTTGCTTTGACATATTTCATTTGAGGATTCCAAGGCCTCAAGATCAGATTGGTGCAAGAACATTATTTCTTTGAGAGTGATATCTTTTCAGCCTTAAATTCACTTCGGCAGTTTCAATTGGAAAGCTCACTGTTTTTGCTAATTTTTAACTTGTTTGCTGTTTTGTGTGTTTGCTGTTTTTTTAATTACAAATGGCTGGATCTTCAAGTGATGCATCCTCCAAGCAGAATTCTCCTTCCAAAGCTTCAATTCTTGGTGAATTACATGAAGCTCAAAGAACAATTAGAAGGTTGGAAGAGAAATTGCAAAAGATGGAGGTCAAACAAACTAGACCATCTCCTTCTATCCATGATGGACATCATTCTCATAGACCATCTTCAAGAGCTTCTTCAAATGATGTTGGCCGTGAAGATGAGCATAGGAGAAGGAGACCTCCACCCCAAGTCCATGGACAAAGACATCATCACCAAGGGGAAAGAATTCACTACGGCAATGGCTTCTACCATGATGCAAAGTCCAAGCTTCCTTCGGTCAAACTACCTTGTTTTAATGGTTCTAGTGATCCAAATGTGTATTTAGATTGGGAGGCTAAGTGTGAACAAATTTTTGAGATCCATGAGATCCAAGATGAGCATAAGCTCAAGCTAGCCACCCTAGAGTTTAGTGATTATGCCATGAAATGGTGGCATGGGATTGTAAAGGACATTATCTATCACAAGGGTCCTCCCGTGGACTCTTGGAACTCTTTAAAGGATCATATGCGCGCTAGGTTTGTGCCCCCACATTTTAGGAAAGACCTCATGTTGAGACTCCAACGGTTTCAACAAGGCACGCTAAATGTGGATGAATATTATAAGGAGCTTGAGACGCTTGTGCTTAAAATTGAATTAGAAGAAAGTGAAGAAGCCATGGTTGCTAGGTTTGTGAGTGGTCTTAGGAAGGATATCCAAGACATTGTTGAGTTACAAGAGTATTCATCATTGGGCTCTTTAGTTCATCTTGCAATGAAGGTGGAAGCCCAACTTGCTAAGAAAAACTCTTTTAAAAATGCTTCCAATAATGGATACTACTCCAAGTCTTGGAGAAACAAAACTTCTTTTTCAAAACATCCTTCCAAAGATTCTTCTTTCAAACCCAAGGAATCTAAGCCATCAACATCTAGACCTAAGTCTCCCACTAGAACATCTAACACTAAATGCTTTAAATGTATGGGTTATGGTCATATTGCTGCAAATTGTCCTTCAAAACGAAGTATGTACATGCATGAGGGCATTGTAGTTAGTGAGCATGATTCGGATTCTTCAAAGCATTCATTGCATTCTCATGCATCTAGTGAGGAAGAGAGTGAATGTCCACTTGAAGGGGACTTGTTAGTTGTGAGAAGACTTCTTGGACAAGTTTCACAACCTTTTGATGAAAGTCAAAGGGAAAATATTTTCCATACAAGATGTCTTATTCAAAACAACATTTGTTCCTTGATAGTGGATGGGGGTAGTTGTGCAAATGTGGCTAGTACAAGAGTAGTAGATAAGCTTGGATTGCCTACTATCTCTCATACAAAGCCCTACAAATTACAATGGCTTAGTGAAGTAGGAGAAATAATTGTTAATAAACAAGTCCTCATCCATTTCTCCATTGGAAAATACAAAGATGAGGTATTATGTGATGTTGTGCCCATGGAAGCCACTCATGTTCTTTTGGGAAGGCCTTGGCAATTTGATAGAAAAGTTTTACATGATGGCTTTACCAACAAATTATCTTTTGAATTCCATGGTCACAAGGTTACTTTAAAATCTCTCTCTCCAAGAGAAGTCCATGAGGACCAAGTTATCATGAAGAAAAAGAGGGAGAGTGAAAAAGATAAAAAAGATAAAAAAGATAAGAGTTCTAAGCCTACACTCCTTGTGTCTAGGCGTGACATTGAAAGGGAAATAGTGGCTCATCATCCTCTTTTTTTAGCCATCCCTAGAACTCTTAGCATAGAAACACTTGTTGATAGTCCTCATTGCTTGGAAAATTTGGTAGAAGAGTTCAAAGATGTGTTTCAAGATCCTCCAAATGGCCTTCCACCTTTGAGAGGGATTGAGCACCAAATTGATTTGATACCGGGCTCTTCTTTACCAAATCGTCCCGCATATAGGACCAATCCAAGTGAAACCAAGGAAATTCGCCAACAAGTTGAGGCTTTGATTGAAAAAGGGTGGGTGCAAGATAGCATGAGTCCTTGTGCTATGCCTATCATCTTAGTGCCAAAAAAGGATGGCACATGGCGAATGTGTTCGGATTGTAGGGCCATAAATAACATAACCATTAAGTATAGGCATCCCATACCTAGATTAGATGATTTGTTGGATGAATTACATGGTTCAAAAATCTTTTCAAAGATTGATCTTAAAAGCGGCTACAATCAAATCCGTATCAAACCGGGTGATGAATGGAAGACGGCTTTTAAGACCAACTTTGGTTTATATGAGTGGTTAGTTATGCCTTTTGGTTTAACTAATGCACCAAGTACCTTCATGCGCCTCATGCATCATGTTCTTAGACCTTTCATTGGTAAGTTTGTTGTGGTTTACTTTGATGACATTCTCATTTATAGCTTATCTTTGAATGACCATAGGTTGCATGTTAGGCAAGTTTTGGAAACCCTTAGGAAGGAACATTTGTATGCTAACCTTGCTAAATGTATGTTTGCTCTTGATCATATAGAATTCCTAGGGTTTGTTGTGAGTTGTAAAGGGGTCCATGTGGACAAAACCAAGGTGGTGGCCATTCAAAAGTGGCCAACACCGAAATCTTTGAATGAGGTCCGAAGTTTTCATGGGCTTGCTTCTTTCTATAGAAGATTTGTCCCAAACTTTGGTACCATTGCCGCACCACTCAATGACATAGTGAAAAAGGATGTGGTCTTTCATTGGGGAGAAGCACAACAAAATGCTTTTGATACTTTGAAAGAAAAATTGACTAATGCTCCCATCTTGGCCCTTCCTAATTTCACTAAGACATTTGAGATTGAGTGTGATGCTTCAAGCATAGGTATTGGGGCTGTTCTCCTTCAAGAGGGCCACCCCATAGCCTATTTTAGTGAGAAATTGAAGGGAAGTCATCTCAACTATTCCACCTATGATAAGGAATTATATGCACTTGTTAGGGCTTTGTTTACTTGGCAACACTATCTTTTTCCCAAAGAGTTTGTGATACATAGTGATCATGAATCTCTTAAATATTTGAAAAGCCAAAACAAACTTAACAAGAGGCATGCTAAGTGGGTGGAATTCATTGAGCAATTTCCTTATGTGATCAAACACAAGCAAGGCAAAATAAATATTGTGGCGGATGCTCTTTCTAGAAGATACACCTTGCTAAATCTTTTAACCTCTCAATATCTTGGTTTTGATCACATTAAGGAACTTTATCATGATGACCTTGATTTTTCTCTCCTCTATCAAGAGTGTCTTAAGGGAGGACACAAAGATTTTTTTATTCAAGATGGCTTTCTTTTTAAAGGAAAACGTCTTTGTGTTCCCCAATGCTCTATTAGATTATCTCTTGTTAGAGAAGCTCATGAGGGGGGCTTAATGGGACATTTTGGGGTTGCTAAAACTTTGGATGTGTTGCATGAACATTTCTTTTGGCCTCATATGCATAAACATGTTCATAGTTTGTGTGATAAATGCATAGCTTGCCGCAAAGCTAAATCTAAAATGCATCCCCATGGTCTTTATACTCCTCTTCCTATCCCTTCAATGCCTTGGGTAGATTTATCTATGGATTTCATCTTAGGCTTACCCAAGACATCAAAGGGAAAGGACTCCATTTTTGTGGTAGTGGATCGTTTTTCAAAAATGGCTCACTTTATTCCTTGCCACAAAGTGGATGATGCATGCCACATTGCAAACCTCTTCTTCCAAGAAGTGGTTCGCTTGCATGGGATTCCTAGGTCTATAGTGTCCGATAGAGATCCTAAGTTCTTGAGTCACTTTTGGAAGACCTTGTGGGGCAAGCTTGGAACTAAGCTTTTATTTTCTACCACTTGCCACCCACAAACCGATGGTCAAACCGAGGTGGTAAATAGAACTTTGGGACAACTATTGAGATGCTTTATTTCGGGGAATCCTAGAGTGTGGGAGAATTTACTACCCCATGTTGAGTTTGCATATAACCGAGTAGTAAATTCTACCACCTCCCATTCTCCTTTTGAGGTGGTCTATGGGTTTAATCCCCTAACACCTCTTGATCTTCTTCCTATTCCCCTTCTTGACGATGTCTTGTGCAAAGATGGGGATGAAAAGGCTTCTTTTGTGAAAACTTTGCATAAAGACATCAAGAAGAGAATTGAGAAGAAGGTTGGCAAGTATGCTGAACTTGCCAATAAGAGGAGAAAAGCATTGTTGTTTGATGAGGGCGATTGGGTTTGGCTTCACTTGAGGAAGGATCGTTTTCCTACTCAAAGGAAGTCCAAACTAATGCCTCGAGGGGATGGACCTTTCCAAGTCCTCAAGAGGATTAATGACAATGCTTATGAGTTAGATATGCCTGATACATTCTTAGGTAGTCATACTTTTAATGTCAGCGATCTAACTCCTTTTTCTGTAGGTCTCCAGAATTCGTGGTCGAATTCTCTCCAACTCGGGGAGTATGATGGAGATCAAGCCCAAGAGAACATGGAGGCCACTCATCAAGCTCAAGAAGAGGTGGAGGCACAAATGGAGGATGCCCATGGAGGTCAAAGTCCACCTCAAAGGATTACAAGAAGCATGTTCAAAGCCTTGGGAGCAAGAGGACATTTATTTTCTCTTTTTGTAGTGTCTTTAGTTGAAGGTGCTTAGAGGGAAACCTTAGAAACCTCTTTTGTTATAGCATCTTTTAGGTTTTAAATAGGACCTTTAGGGGGGTGTATTAGTAGATAGGTGTAGGTGTAGTTTTTGGGAGGTGTCATAGTAGAAAAAGGTCACACCTCCCATGTGACTTGTTTTTGGTGGGAATTTCAAATGAGTTTATTTGAAATTTCCCACCTATTTTTCAGCACCTTAGGCTATAAATAGAGGTGCTTCCTTTGTAAAATTCAGATTTGAATTTTATCTAAAGAAACTATACTCAAAATTGGAGTGAGCATTTGGAGAGCTTTGAGCTTCTTCTCTAGTCTTATCTTGAAGGACCATGGTTTCCTCAAGTGGCGGCTTCCACACTCATCTAGGAGCATCCATTCTTCTAGTGGCGTGATCATCCAACCATTCCTCCATCTTCATGAGCATTCTCTTCTCCTTCCTTTCTTCTTCTTCAATTTGTTCTTATTGCCTTGAGTTTTGAGTTGTTTTTGTTTCGGTTCCTTTAATTTTCCAGCACCTATTTTCTGTTTAGTTTTTAAATTCTGTTCGGTTCTTTTGTTTTGAAGTTCAATTCTGTTCGGTTTGTTCTTTTCCTTCTCCTTTGTTGATTCAATTTGACAATATTTGGTTCATCCAAATGAGTTTGGGATTTGGTACTTGTTTTGGTGAGTTCTTGATCTTAGAACTATGATCCAACTTCTAAGAAAGTGCCTCTACATTTTCCAGCTCAAGGTGATTCCTCAAAGTGTCAAGAATCTTGTTCTATGTGGCTATTGGAATCACATCAATGAGGAGAAGAGGCAGGTGATCCATGAAGAAACCCACAAACTCTTGGCCGCAGGGCATATTAGGGAAATCCAGTACCCAGAGTGGTTGGCCAATGTGGTGCTGGTGAAGAAGTCAAACGGAAAATGGAGGATGTGCGTGGATTTCACCGACCTCAACAAAGCATGCCCCAAGGACTCCTATCCCCTGCCTAGCATTGACGCCCTGGTAGATAGCGCGTCAGGATGCCAGCTGATGAGTTTCTTGGACGCCTTTTCGGGTTACAACCAGATCAGGATGCACCCTTCGGACGAGAGCAAGACCGCATTCATGACCGAGCGGTCCTGCTACTGTTATAAGGTAATTTCGTTCGGCTTGAAGAATGCGGGAGCCACTTATCAGAGGCTGATGGATAGGGTACTCTCGCTGATGCTGGGAAGCAACGGACAGGCGTACGTCGATGACATGGTGGTCACCTCGCGAGGGAAGGAGGAGCATGTCGCTGATCTGGAGGAACTTTTCACAACGATCGCCAAGTACGGGTTGAAGGTCAACCCAGAGAAATGTATCTTTGGTGTGGAAGCGGGGAAGTTTCTAGGTTTCCTCCTAACAGAGCGAGGGATTGAGGCAAATCCCGAGAAATGTGCGGCGATAATGGCGATGAGGAGCCCGGCGTCGGTAAAGGAAGTGCAGCAACTCACCGGTCGACTGGCAGCTTTGTCGCGATTCATGTCCGCTGGAGGGGAGAAGGGCCATCCCTACTTCCAATGTCTCAAGCGGAACAGCAGGTTCGTTTGGACCGAAGAATGTGAGGAGGCATTTGTTAAGCTTAAAGAATATTTAGCAAGCCCGCCGGTGCTGTGCAAGCCGCAGACGGGCGCCCCTCTTCGTTTATACTTTGTTGTAACAGAGAGAGCGGTCAGTTCGGTTCTGGTCCATGAGCAGGAGCAGGTCCAGAGACCGGTCTATTTTGTGAGCAAGATGCTGCAGGGCCCCGAAGTAAGATATCAGGCTTTAGAGAAAGTAGCTTTGGCGGTGGTATTCTCGGCAAGAAGGCTGCGTCACTACTTTCACAGCTTCACGATTGTAGTGATGACTGATCTTCCCATCCAAAAGGTGCTGAAAAAGCCGGATGTAGCCGGAAGAATGGTAAAGTGGGTCGTAGAATTATCTGAGTTCGATATCAGATACGAACCCCGAGGACCGATCAAGGGGCAGGTGTTCGCGGATTTCGTCGTTGAGTTGTCATCGGGCGACGGTCTTATCGGTAGACGGATCCTCAAACCAACAGGGGAGTGGCACGGGGGTCATCCTAGAAGGCCCGAACGGGGTACTGATCGAGCAGTCCCTGCGTTTCGCCTTCAAAGCCAGCAACAACCAGGCTGAGTACGAGGCCCTAATCACCGGAATGTTGCTGGCAAAGGAGATGGGAGCAAGAAGCTTAACGGCCAAAACCGATTCCCTGTTGGTCGCTGGGCAGGTAACCGAGGAATACCAGGCCAGAGACCCGTAGATGGCTGCGTACCTTGAGTATGTGCGCACCTTGAAGGTATCCTTTACAGCGTTTGAATTGATCCACGTACCAAGGGAGCAAAATGCCAGAGCCGACTTACTCGCCAAGCTAGCCAGCTCGAGCAAGGGGGGAAGGCAGAGGACTGTCATCCAGGAGACGCTGAAGGTACCTCGTGCGTTCGTTACAGACAACCAAGTGTTGCAGGTGTGCGATTCTTGCGAGCGTGCCGCGATTGGGTATCGGTCTCTCACACAGGAAACCTTGAGAGCACCGAGGTTGAGAGCTCGACCGACGGCACCCAACGAGGTGATGGAGGTTGACGTTGGGGGAAGGGCCGACACGTGGTTGACGCCATACCAGTGGTGTCTGGCAGATGGGGTGCTTCCGCTGGAGCCGGCGGAGGCAAAGAGAATAAAGAAGAGCTCGAGCAAGTTCACCCTCATTGATGGGGACCTCTTCAGATTCGGATTCACCCATCCGGTTTTAGTATGCGTGCACGGAGAGCAGTGCACGAGGCTTATGTCAGAGCTCCACGAGGGAATATGCGGGAGCCACGTCGGCGGTCGCGCCCTGGCGGGTAGAATTCTCCGTGCAGGGTACTACTGGCCAACGCTGAGGGAAGATTGTGTGGGTTACGCTCAGCGGTGCAAGCAATGCCAACAACATGCGGATTGGCACAAGGCGCCCCCCGAAGAACTAAGGTCGATCCACAGCCCCTGGCCTTTCCACACGTGGGGAATCGACATCTTTGGACCTTTCCCCCTGGCGATCAGGTAGATGAAGTTCTTGATCGTCGCCATCGAATATTTCACGAAGTGGGTGGAGGCAGAGTCGGTCGCACAGATCACCGCTCACAAGGTTCAACAGTTTGTATGGAAAAACTTTGTGTGCCGTTTCGGAGTGCCCAAGCGTCTGGTCTCCGACAATCGCACTCAGTTAACGAGCCATCAGCTGAGGAACCTATGCGAGGAGGTAGGGATACAGCAGGTGTTCACCTCGGTAGAGCACCCTCAAACGAACGGGCAGGTAGAATCGGCCAACCGAGTGCTGCTCAGAGGGCTAAAGAGAAGAATAGAAAAGGCCAAAGGAACGTGGTCGGAAGAAGTTCCCAGGGTCGTGTGGGCCTATCACACCACTCCGCAATCTAGCACCCATGAGACACCTTTCAGTTTGGTTTATGGGTCAGACGCTATGATCCCTGTGGAGATACAGGAAAATTCACCAAGATTTCTGAATTTCGTGGCAGAGAGGTCCAACGAGGAGAGAAAGGTGAATCTAGACCTTTTGGACGAGATACGAGAAGAAGCCAGGATCAGCGCTGAAGCTATAAAGAGAAGGGTGGAGCGAAGGCACAACTCCAAGGTGAGGCAGAGGCGATTCCAGGAGGGAGATCTGGTGATGAGGAAAGCGCATCAGCACGAGTTAGAGAATAAGCTGTCTCCCAAGTGGACCGGCCCGTTCAGAATAGTGGAGGCATTGGAGAACGACGCTTATTGGTTGGAAACCTTGGATGGAGGAGCGATCCCCAGGACGTGGAATACCACGCATTTAAAACTCTATTTTAGTTAAAATGTGTAGTGAGGCCGCGTTTTCGCGCCAGGGTGAACAATGTGAACAAGTTAAGGGTAAGCCCTTTTTTCCCAGAAATAAAAAGAGGTTATCAGTATAAAGTTTGCAAAGTTTTGAGTTTAAAATCCTCCTCGCCCCAGGCGCGAGTGCAAGTGATCGGTTAGGCCTCCCTCGCCCCAGGCGCGAGTGAAGGCAACCGGTCTTAATCCTCCTCACCCCAGGTGTGAGTGCAGGCAGTTAAGTTCGAAACGCCAGGGGCGCTAGTAAGCCCAAAGAAGGGAAAGGAAGGATTCGAGAAACGCCTTTACCCAAGTGGCGTAGCGTCAATATTGGCTCGGTAGGACTCTTAGTCAAATACCTTCTCACCCAAGGAGTGAGAAGAAGGTAGAACCACCTGAAGCTCTGAGGAACGGTGGCCTTAGGGCAGGTAAGAGGGGTTGTCAACAAACACTCTTCCTCCCAAAAACGAGGCGCCATCCTAGACCGATCAGTGTGGAAATCCTCTATGCACTTAGCGCTGGAGCGACGAAGCAATGAGGAAGGATGTAAGGTAGAACCGCGGTGACCGATGAGAAGGTGGTAGCCGTGGTGATCGGTCATCAGCTATCAGGGGTTGCTGGTTGTGATCAAAGTAAGAGATAAAAGAAGTTCAAATACGGTTAAGGTTTGGCATCAAGCTCGTGTAGGTTAACAGTTAATCACACGTAGCAAGAGAATAAAGGCAAGAAGATACACAAACAAACAAGCAATAGCAAAAGAAGAATTTAATAATCTGTAGTTTGAGTTTTCACAAGGCAAATGTTTATAGGCAAAATAAAGAAAGCCACGTCAAGGGCAGTCAGGCACGGACGACCTTGCCATCCACCACCTTGAATTCAATGGATAGCTGGGAGCGGTCGACCTCGGGGAAAGCGCACTTGAGTTGCTCAAGAGCAAAGTCGAAGCCCTCAGCGAAGGTGTCGGCCGCCTCTTCCCATAGTTTGGTCTTCTCGGCCTCGAACCCAGTTTTATCGGTCTCGAGCGCAACCTTCTCGGTGGTCAGGGCGGCAATGGTCGACTCGGCTTCCTTGAGCTTCCGGTCGCTCTCGGCAAGGGCCTCTGTCAAGTTAGCATTCTGTTGACGCATGTAGGCGTTTTTGGCCTCGAGTTGGATGGCCTTACCCGTAGTCTCCGTCAGCTGGAAGTCGAGGGCGGTGACGGCATCCCCCATCAGCATCTCAGTATTGATGGTCTCCTGGACTTGTTGGACGCGAGCCATCTTGGATTCCTCCAGCATGTCCTTCAACATACCGTTGGGGTCTTGCAAAGCCTCATAGTCACTTCGCAGCGACTCCTGTTGGCTAAGCAGCTCCTTCACCTTGCCCTCCAGCTTTTCGAGGCGGCGGTGTTGTGTGGAGAACTCCAAGGAGAGCACCATCTGACGGGCCAAATGGAGGTCCACCTCGCTAGAGCTCCACTTGACCAGCTCCTGATTTTGTAGCAGTTGCTTGGTCAGGCGAAGAACCTTGGGGAGTCCCTCGTAGCTGGGGCCCGTCGCCTGAAAGGAGCTCTCACCACCACCCTCAGATGCGGTGGCAGAGTCTTGGGGGCGTGGCGATGGCTGGGGATGAGGGGTTCCCTCCGAGCGCGCAATCCCACTCCTAGCTGCTTAAGTCGGAGGGGGTGACTTTGCTGGGGGTGGGGAGGAAAGGGGGGCTGGTGATGGAGGGCGCTCGGGAGAGGCATGGGCTCGAGGAAGCGGGTTGGCATCATCCTCGGGGCCCTCGGTTCCCCTTCTTTTTCTTTGGACCAAAGGGGACCCAGAGCTCTCCTCCTCAATGGCAATGACGGTGGTGGGGGCCTTCGTCAACCGTTTCCGTTTCTTGTCACCCCTGGTCTCACGCCCTTCAGCTGGCGCGACCGAGATGGGAGAGGCACGAATGGGTTCGGCGATCGCCTCCACCTCAGGGGGCTCCTCAGCAGCCCGACGGCTCCTGGCCAGAGCGAGCAGCCTTTGCCGCCTTTCCTTGTCAGAGGTCATATCTGCATCAATTCAACATGGCAAAAGGTTGGCATACCAAGGCTCAAAAAAGCAAGCAGGTCAAACATAAAGGTAGTTGGCAAGTATATGCACGAGGGGCGTGTGGGGAAAGAAGCGAATCGGAAGCCCTAGGTAAAGGCAAGTAGAAGAGAAAGGAGGGAACAAACCGATGTATCTTTCGAGCTTCTCGGCGTCGAACTCGTGCTTGATAATGGTGGAAGAGCCAAACTTGGCGCCCAAGCCAGAAAGAAGGCCGCACAGCTCGCGCTCGTAGGGGGCCATGGTTTCCAAGCCTCGGGGTTTCCTAAATTCCACCTTAGGAACCCAGTAGAGGGGAAAGCCCTCGAGAAGGGAAGGGCTGTGTCTGTTGGAGGTGATCATGTAAAATCTACCTTTCCAATCCTTGAAAGACTGTTGATATAGGCCCAAGATCACCCTCCCTGTCACACCGTTTAGGCTGACCCACGACCTATCACCCGGGTTCTTGGCCTCGAAGAAGTAGAGGAAGACGTCGGCTGATGGAGGGTGCCCAAAGTGGTTGCATAGGATCTCAAACGCCCGGATGAAGCCCCAAGCGTTCGGATGAAGTTGGCAAGGGGCAACGTTCAGCTCAGTAAGGAGCTCCTTCACAAAGAAAGTGAAGGGTAAGCGGAGGCGCAGCCTCTTGAAGATAGCCGAGTAGATGAATGTAAAGGGCACCCCGTTGGTGGCCCTGTCATCTACGCAAATGGGCATGCTTTGGGGGGGATGCGCACACCCAGGTTTCGATCATCCTCCCTGTCGATGGCGCATGAAGGCTCGTCCTCAGCACCCTTCAGCAGGGTGGTGAGGTGATCAGCTGGGAGCTGGCTGGACGTTTCAACGAGTAGGTGGAGGGGAGCCCACTTGTACGCTAGCGCGTAGTCTTGTGGAGCGAGCGTCGCCCTGGGTTGTGTGCCCGCCGAGGGGGTAGCGCTCGTTGAGGGCGATGAAGGTGCACTGGCGGAAGGCTGTGCACCAGAAGTCGAGGCAAGGCGCGCGGTAGTTTTGGTGCAAGCCATTGTCTGTAAACTACAATGGAGAAGGGAAAAGGTGAGGAATCAGTAAAAACTAGGAAAGATTAAGGGAGCAAATGCTATGGTTCAAAGGGGTAGAGAAATGGCAGCGACGAAGAGGAAGAAGGAGCGGAACGTAGAAAAGTCCGAAGAGGTCTCGATACAGTGCAGAAGAGGGAAAGTGACTCATGATGCATGAACAAATACAGTTACTGAGCAATGCAATCGGTAGAAAATGTCCAATTACGCCATAGATGGAGAAAAGAAGTACCTTTTTGTGATCGCGAACGGTTTCTGGGAGCCTGGAAGCGAGGAAGATAAATCGCGGAAGAAGGTTCGAGAGGTTGCAGAGAAACGTGCTGGGGAAGATAATGGAACAGTAGAGGCGCGAAAGTTTTTGAATAAAGGAACTGCAAGCGACGCTTCACGCTAACCGTTGATGCGCACACGTGTCGCAAGATAAGGGAAGGAAAGTGTAACGTTACTTAAAGCACAACGTGTGACGCGGCACGTGATGTGGCGCCGCTTGCCGCGTGGCCACCGAGAGCGAGCACGTAGTCTCTTCGCTGAGGACGAGTACGCAGCTCGAGACTGGGGGGCTTGTGATCCGGTCGGTCATCGGTCTGGGATGACGTCAACCACTAATGGCCACGTGGGTTGTTCTTAGTGAGACAGGTGGGCCAAGGAAGCGGGTGTGTCTTGAAGAGGGTGATCCAGTTTGATTTTTAGAAGGCGTCAATGGTAATAATTATGATAAATGGTTAGATGCAATGAAAGATGAACTTAAATCAATGATGAAAAATGATGTATGGGACCTTATGAAATTGCTAAAAGGATGCAAGAGAGTTTAATGTAAATGAGTCTTTAAGACTACACGTGACTCTTATTGCAGTATCAAACGTTATAAGGCCCGACATATTTCCAAAGGTTTTTCCCAAAAGGATGGCATTGACTATAAGGAAACATTTTCGCCTTTTTCTAAGAAAAATTCATTTAGAATTATTATGGCATTAATAGCTTACTATGATCTTGAGTTGCACCAAATTAATATTAAAACTGCCTTTTTGAATGGAAATTTAGAAGAGGATGTTATATGGACCAACCAGTGGGGTTCATTGAAGAAGGAAAGGACACATGGTGTATAAACATAAGAAATCAATATATGGACTTAAACAAGCTTCCAGGTAATGGTATGATACTATTATGTTTTTTTATTTAAGGAAAACATTATCGATCGATGTATATATCTAAAGGTCAGTGGAAGCAAGTTTATATTTCTGATTTTGTATGTTGATTATATCTTGCTCGAAACTAATGATCTTAGTCTATTACTAAGAAGCTTATTTCAAAAAACTTTGAAATGAAAAGATATGGCGGAGGCGAACTATGTGATAAAATAGAAATATATGTTTCATAAAACATATATTAATAAATTTTTAGAGAGATCCATAATGGATAAATGTTCAAAATTTATCATTCCAATATAGAAAGAAGACAATTTAGTCTCATAATGTCCAAAGAATGATTTGAAATGAAAACATATGCAAAATATCCCTTATTCATTTGTTGTTGAGATCGCTCAACTAAAAGAAAGGGCAGAAGACGAAAATAATAGACAAAAGAGCTCTACACTATCTCTTTGGTCCTTCAGTTCTTCAATCCTAGAATGGAGACTGTCGTTGAATAGATAGCGTCAGAGATTAGAGAAGATGCTCTTTCTTTGTATACGAAATTCAATTGCTTTCTTGAAATCAATAATTGATAGACAGACTAGATAAGGAAGACCCGAACAAGGACCCACTGCTTTAAAGATAGATGGGAGGATAAGGTGCTGTGCCTTAGCTATTCCGTTTTCTTTCTGGCCCCTACCTAAATAAGTGTCACTCGCCCTATCATCAATAAAATAAGGAGAGGGCTGGGCTTGAGACCCTTCACGGTCGACTAATGGTAAGTCATTCTAGCTCTGGGTGGGAAAGATGCGGGTTCAAATCCCTCTCGGGATTCAAGATCGGAGTGAGCCTTCAAAGAGCAGTTTCTTCCCTTCAATTAGGTGTGTGCGAGCCTCTTTACCCAAGGTAGAGAAGAAATAGAGATAGGGCCTGTGAGCAAAAAACTTGATGTATGCTCAAGCATGTACAAGGCCAAATACTAGTTTTGCAATTGGTATGCTTAGTAGATACCTGAATAATCCAAGATTGGATTCTTTGAAAGCTAAAAAGAAGTCTTAAGTTACTTTACAAGGGACAAAGAATCACAAGGTTACTTATAGGAGATATGGTCATCTTGAGGTGATTAGATATTAGATATACTGATTCAGATTTCGTTGGTTATATGGATACACAAAATTCTACATTTGGTTATGTGTATCTTTTAGCCGGATGAGTGATTTCATGGAAAAGTGTAAAACAATCAGTCATTACTGCATCCACTATGGAGGTTGAGTCTGTGACATGCTTTGAGAACAAAATTTACGCTAAAAGGTTGCAAAATTTTATCTTAAGACTTGGAGTAATTAATAGTATTGCCAAGTCACTAAGAATTTATTGTGATAATTTTGCCGTTGTTTTCTTTTATAAGAATGACAAGTATTCCAAATACTTTGTCGTTAAGGAACAAGTTTAGAAACATAGTATCAATACAACATATTAGCATTGATTTTATGATTGTTGACCCTTTTACAAAGGGTGATCGCCCAAGATATTTACTGGCCATGTTCAGAATATAGACATTATGTCTACTTATGTATGTTAAATGTTTTTATTAATGGTGATTTGACACTTGGAGCTCATTGATATACATGTTTGTGAAAACTATGTTTTCCACTTTATGTATATGCATGCAAATTATGTTTCGAAAAACAAATTATGTTATTGTTAATGAAAATGAAACTATGTTTGAACCCATTATGGACTTCTCACTGTAAAGTCATACCAAGGAGAAAGGATAATACATAGGGGTGACAATGCGGGTTGGCCCGCCCCGCATAGGCCTGCCCCATGTTTGGCTCGCTAAAAGCGGGTCAGGTTGGTCCACCCCATGCAAGAAGTGCGGGCTTATTTCACTAGCCCGTCCCGCATAACCGCGGGCCTGCAGGCCAGCCCGCATAAAAAAATATAGTTTTTTTCAAAAATTAAAATTTCATTAATTAACCAAAACTTATTCCTGTTGCTGAAAAATTAAAATTGTATCATTGTTTCAATTCATTCAATTAAGATAAAGATATGAATTCAAGTATGTTGTTAGAAGGCTTGATTAAAAATAATTAAAGTTTTGTTTTGCATCTATTTTTCTTATATATGTATGTAAATGTATAAGAGTATCTTATCAAAGTTTTGCTACAAAATATTTTAATGAAGATGACTAATTTTTTAACTAACTTATTGAAATCTCTTCTTTATATTATTTTTTTAGTGACAAATTTTAAATATAAGACTTTACTTAAAACTAGATCCACTTCCTTTAGATGATTAAAATAAAAATACCTTTTTTAGTACATTAAATTCAATTTTTTAAAAATAAAATAAAATAAAGATCACACTGCAATAATGGATGAGTGAGGTATGATTTATTTATTTTTTTGCAAAATAAAATTTTATATTTTGTTTATACGGGCCAGTGGGCAAACTCGCCCCGCCCCACTGTTGGCCGACACGGACTGCGGGTTATGTGGGGTGGGCCTAAGTGGG
The DNA here is from genome assembly GCF_051622355.1 of Phaseolus vulgaris. NCBI lineage: Eukaryota > Viridiplantae > Streptophyta > Magnoliopsida > Fabales > Fabaceae > Phaseolus > Phaseolus vulgaris. The sequence continues at coordinate 29,797,620 of NC_143504.1, read as the reverse complement.
TAAGCGGGCTAAATTAGTGAGCTCACTCCGCATTTTTTTATAGCAGACTGCGGGCCAACCCACATGGCCAGCTTTGCATTGCCATCCCTAATAATACAGTTGTACATGGAAGATATATGTTGATTAGATGACGTATAACCATCATGACTCTTATTAGTTTTGTATCCTTAGTTTTGATTGATGAACCAATTTATGTAAAGTCTTTAATGAGCATTATGATTTATGTAATTATTAAATCATGAGGTATTATAGCTCCACATGACTCTAGTAGGAGAATGTTAGAAAGTTACGTAAATTAATTTTATAATGTGACTCATGTGAAATAGATTTTGGGTCTTGGGCCTAAATGTGATTTAATAATATAAAAAGGCTCATTGGTTATGTGAATGGTTATATATATATATATATATATATATATATATATATATATATCTTATAGGCAAATTCTCCCTGCACCTTCATACCTTCTCTTGCACCACCATACTTGTTTTAATTCCAACAATACTCTTCAATTGAACCACAAACTAAAATGAACAAAAATTCTCATCTACATTAACTTCCTTTTAATAAAAATATATATAAATAAAAAGAGACTAAAAAATCAAGATGTCTCAACTAAATTTTCCTATAAAGAAATGAAGTTTTCAGGTTTAAATTGACTCTTTCTGTACCGAACAGGTAGTCGGGAGTGATGTCGTGGCGGCAAGTGGTAATATAGGCGTGTTGAACGGAACACCTGGTTGACGGAAGGGAAGGACATCGGGAAGTTCGTGTAGTCGCCAATCGTTAAGTTGGCGTGCTCCGATCTCTAGCATATCTAAACCGGCGGTCATCAGGCTTGTGTTGTAGTCGCCGTATGTGAGCTTAGGTGACCAAGTGATCAGAGATCGCCGAGAGGGGGACATCGCCGAAAGATCAGGAAAGCTTGTTCAAGACCTTCAAAGGGCACGAGCATGAAGGATGAAATTATCAGATGATCATTCCCTAGCCAGAGGTTGAGGCTAGGGAACAAGTTTACCAGAACATGCACGATGAGCAAGTAATGCAGATCGTGATAGCGGCAGGCGAGACCACAGAGAAGGTGTGCATGGTGGCACCCGTGCTCGCCATTAGAAGAGATCGTGCTCCAAGGCAGCTACGCACCGAGTTGCTCCTCACCTGAGTAACTTAGTCAAACAGCCTGAAGAGTAGAAGTGGCGCTCAAGCAGAAGACGTTCCAGATGGTGACACGTGTACAGCTGGATGTGAGCCATGTGTCCAGAGGTGTAACCGTCAGGAGAGAGAAAATGCACAGGTATATAAGGAACTTTTAACAGATTCTGAGGTACGCGCGTTTAGAACACTTCTTTACGCTTTGAGAATACTTGAGTACGCTGAGAGAGTTTTTGCACGGTTCCTTGAGTTTCTAGCTTGTCTCTCTTAGAGTTTTGGTGGTTCCGTCACTGACTTGAGCGTCGAAGCGCGATCGGCCGCAGCGGCGCCACTCTGTCTTTTGCAGGTTCTTGAGGTGAATCGAGGTGTGAAGGACGGAAGCTAACGTGGTGCAAAGCCGATCCAGGGAAAGATACATTTGACGTGGCAAGACTCTTGCGTTCTAGTCAACCGGCAGGATCACTTTCTTATTTTTAAAAAATTGTTTGATGTTGTTTACTTTTATATCTAAGAAAAGGTAAATAACAGTATTAAGTTATTTGAGTTAATTTGTGACATAAAAATATAAGTTAATAATGATTAAATTTCTTTGAATAATGATGAAATTAAATTAAATAAAACATAAAGATATCTAAAAAATTATGCTTTTATTATTAGTTTAAGTCAAAACAACATTTTTTTTTCTAAATGTTTAGTCATTCTTTCGAAAGCTATAAAATCCAGAGAAAAAAAAAATCAGCAAGATGCAAAAATGGAGTACAAAACTAAAAACAAAAAATTATCTTCGTTTTAGGGAACGTTGAATATGTACAACGAAACTTCTCGTCAACCCTCTCACACACACTCAAATGATAGAACTACTCTCTCAAACGTTGCGGTCAGAGAAAAATGAAAGTGTTTCAGCTGGAATAGAGGTGTGGGGTGCATGGGTGCAATTGAGATTATTTAAAATTGTGAGGTTATGCTTCATTTAGGATTATTTAAAAAAATTTAAAAGGTTAAAATTGACTTTTCACAATTAATATTGAGAAAAATGGATAAGGTATGGTGGTGGGGGGAGAATTTGCCTATCTTATGATACCTGGTGAAAATCTAATCAGATGGAAATTACAAGGTTGTCTCACTGTTAGAAAATGTGTGACAAAGTAAAGAATTTCAAGAGATAAATTGAGAAAATGTGATTGAAGAAACTACTCACATAGGGACTCTCATGGATCAAGGAAAGTGTCTATCTCGATTATAATTAAATGTATGGTATGTTAGAATCATATCTTATATATAAATTTTATGATGTGCATTATTATGCATTATTGCACACTTTAATTTTACACTAACTTCAACCATCTATACAATGAAAATTAGAAGGCACATAAGTATTTTAGAATGTCTATATTCTGTTAGAATTGAAGGCTTAAAACAAGAGGGGGGTGAATTGTTTTTAAATGTTTTTCGCAAACTTTGAAGGTGTGGAAAAAGTCAATGAAGAATCAAAGCCAAAGTAATGAAAATGCTCAAGTTACTAAACTGTTTTACTTGATTTCCATAAAATCAACCAATTGTTTTTGCGATTCAACCGGTTGTTTTTATCAGTAGTTTATAAAAACAACTTTAAAACAGATGTAATAGAGATTAGGAAAAGAGAGAATCATACAACAAAAGTTATACTTGTTCACTCTTACACCAAGAGTTACATCCAGTCCCCAGAAACCACTGGTATTCCAATATGTAATGAAACCTAGATTACAAACCACAAACACCGAAGAGGTGATCTTGAGCCCTTCAAGAACACTCACCCTCTTTGATACAGAATTCACTACAAGTCATAACACTCTCTGACTGTAGACTCTAGTACCTTACAAGTTTTACAAATATGAAACGAATACAAGTAAGAGCAGGAAAGATTACACCTGATACAGAAGGATTGCAGCAGTTTCCTATTCCACTCTTAACTAAAGCAAAGCCTTAAGCAATCTTGCAATCTTGAAATACTTTAAATCTTTTTGGTAATTTGATCTCTTCTTCTTCAGAGATGTAAACATCAGTTATATAGTCTCAAAAATAGTCATTTAAGACTTTTAATCAAGGGCCAAAATAGGTTAGAATCATGGAAAACATATTTACTAGACTTAACATATTTTGTTAAGATTTTCAAAAAACAATCAATTGAAAATTTGATTCAACCAATTGAATTGGCCTTGACTATTAGGTCAGCCAATTTCAGCTTTTTCAAATTCTTTTCAAAGCCACTGCGTGTAAACAACCGATTGAAACGATAAATCAACAAGTTTTTTTCACTACTTTGAAAAAAACTTTTCTTTTGAAAGAACTTGATTGATCCATTTTTTGATTAAGCTAATAATGGATTGACAAATTCTAATCTACCCAAAACCCATGCCCACAAGCAGCAACTCAGCCTTCAAACAATCTTCATGGATTTAGAGACATCAAAGCTTTAAGTTCAATAATCTCCCCTTATTTGATGAAGACAAATCCCTTGTTTGCTTAGGATTTTCTGTTTGAATTTGACAATGCCTGCAAAACACAAATGTGCATGTACCAAAGAGAAATCATATCCAGATCCCCTTGCACTACCAAACCAGTTTTCACTATGTGATTTTTCACAAGGAAAATCAGCAAAATCAATATGAAAAACCAGTATGAGTAAGATGCACAATCAGAGTGTCTGCACAACTTTAAAACAGCAATTAACAGCAATTAACAGCAATTAAAATAGTTATAAACTAGCATACAAACAACATGCAAACTAAACCAAACCAGAATAATTCTCCCTCTATTTGTCTTCTCAAAAAGAATAATAGGAGGGATAAAAAAACAGAATTGTTCAGCAATTTAAACCATAAAACAATATAGCAGATTGTTCATAAATTTAAACCATAAAAAAGTATAGCAGATTGTTCAGCTTAAACATAGCAAATTAAAAGACTTTAACCATTAAAAGACTTCAATTATCCTTGCCATATTGTAGCTCAAAAAGCTGATTTTGGACAGCTTCAATCTAGTCATCAAGATTCTGAAATCTTGCATCCATGGTGTGGAACCTTGTTGCACAAAGCTCGTTAAGACTCTTTTGTTAGAATGGATGGCTTTAAACTAGAGGGGGGTGAATTGTTTAAAGAAGATTTTCGCAAAATTTTAAAACAAGAATGAATTTATCTCAAGAAACAATTGATAAGAAATTCAGTTTACCGAAAAAACAGCAAACAAAACAGCAGAACCAGAAAAACAATCGGTTGTTTCACATAAACAATCGGTTGTTTATACCAGCAAACAACAAACAAAGCTGAAATTAAAGAGTTAAGGATAGAGAGATTGCACACAGATGTTTATACTGGTTCACTCCAAATCCAGAGCTACATCCAGTCTTCTCAGAAACCCTGAGGAAATCCACTAAGCAATCACAACTTGATCACTTACACAACAACCAAGAAAATGACCTTGAACACCTCAAGACACACTCTTCTTGGCCAACACACCAACACCAAGATTGTTGATCTTGATCCCCTCAAGAACACACAACCAATCTCAACAAACACAGAAACGAAACTTATTTCACAGAGTACAAGGATTAAACTTGTTACAGAAGATAATCTGAAATCAATACAAGCAGAATCCTATTCCACAACTTTGATCAATCACAAACTTTCAGCAATCTCAGCTCTTTGAAAAACTCAAAAACTCTTAGCAAAAACTTGTCAAAGATTAATTGTCAAATCTGTTTTTCTGAATTTATTCAAAGATGTAGTTTGTTATCAAATCTTAACAAACTCTTAAATTGCATTAAAAGATTGGTCAAAGCATTTAATGACTGGAGCATAAGCAGTTAAATCATTTAATGCTCAGTCAAAGATAAAACAGTTTTTCTGTTATGGTCCCAAAACAAACAATCGGTTGTTTCTTCGAATCAATCGGTTGTTTTGGTTCTTAACAGTTCAACCATTTTAAAAACAGTTTTCAATCTTTTTCTCAAAACATCTAAGTATAAACAATCGGTTGTTTCGACAAAACAATCAGTTGTTTTAACTTAGTTTGAAAACATTTTACTTTCACAAAGATTGAGATGCTTATGCTTTAGATTTGATCAAGGGGTGGATTACAATACTCAAACTACCCCAGAACTATACTAAACCAGCACAGCAACACCAAGCGCAGCCAAGGCTTCAACATCCTTCAAAGGGTTTGGATTCTTCAAAGCTTGAACACCACTTGGTTCAACATCTTTTGTTCATCATCAAAGCTATCCATTCTACTTACCATTAACCTTTCAAAAGGTGACATTGATGTGATGTGTTCTCCCATGTTTCTTGCATTTGGTCCAGCATCAAAGGTACCAGCAGTATGAGCATCAGCACCAGCATCTTCATCAATAGCAGCAACTTGCTCTTCATCCTCATTTTCAACTTGAACGCCACTTGAGGAGTCAGCTTGATCTCCATCCTTGCTTACCCATCTTCTACCAATTTTGGTGAAACCCATCTTGCTAAGTGAACCATTGTTCACCTCACCACTTCAGTTTGCTCTTCATCAAGATCCACTTCAAAATAATGCAAAAACTTATAGATCAAAATAGCATAGGGATAGTGATAGTCACTTAACCTCGTGGACTTTTGCATATGCTCCTTGATGATGTGAATCCAATTGATTTTGATCTTGTTCATGATGCAATAGATGAAGACAAGATCCTCTTTGGTTAGCACAAAATGGTTACTCCCCCTTGGTGTTAACATCCAAGTCACTATGAAGGCAATGAGTCTTTCATTCAGCTTCAATCCTCCCACAGAAAAGTTTCTTACTTTTAATTAAGGATTCTTTAGGCAGTTCCTATAGAACTAAATTTTATTAAACTCTTCAACAACTCCAATGTTACCTTTTTTAATCCTTAAACCTGCATACTTCAAGCCAGTAACCGCAGACCAAACCTCATGAGTGATTTCCATATCTACTCCTTTTATGTGTGAGACAAGATTGTTACCAACAAATTGGAGGTTGGTGTAGAAAACTCTCACAAGGTCAGGATAGATGTTTCCTAACATCTCCAAGAACCTTTTCAACAATTGTTCTTTGAGAAGAACCCTCACTTCAGTAAGCTTTTGCTCCTTTAACCAATTGAAAGAGATAAGCTTTGGATTATTGACAACTTTTCTACTAGTCTCATGAAGATACTTCTCAATCTTCTCATCCTCTCCTGAGAACCATTCTTTTAAGCCCCCACCCCTCTTTATTCCACAGGTTTTCATCCTTTTAGAGGAAGGAGATGAGGAATCCATGGAGGAAGAAAGAGATTTCTGAAACAAGAAAAATAATGCAGCAAATTTGAGATGAGACAAGAGATATGGGCAATGGGTTGATTTCGTGAAGAAAAACAACTGCATAAAGCATTACTATATAGGCACCAAAAGCAACTTCATATTTTGGATTTTAGTGGGTTGTTTTCCTCAAGAAAAAAAAGTATGTTCAGAGGCACACATTCCCACAGCAGTCAACACCAAAAATCACATGGAAAGCACGTGTATACTTTGATTAGTCATAAAGGCTCTTAATTTTCCAATAAGATATGGAATATATTCCATTTATAACCAATGTAAACTACATTTCAGAGCGAAATCATACCCATGATAAATGCAATTTGACTCGTAATACCTTGGAGAAAGAATCTGCAACAGAGGCAATGCATAGAGAATTGAATCCAATTTAATGGAATGTTGTCAGAGGGGAAACAATCGGTTGTTTCGTAAAAACAATCGGTTGTTTCGTAAAAACAATCAGTTGTTTTTCTGTGACAGAATTAAGACATTTCACAAACCAAGGATTATTGGAAAAGAAGAACGATAATAGAAATACCTACACAACCTTTCCATAGATGAGTGATTTTGCATTTCAAGCCATCAAATGAGATCATTCATTATTCAAGAAAATACCATTTAACTCAAAGATAAAAGCTTTTATTCATTAGCAAAGTTTTACTGTCAAATAGCTATTATACATGATTAAAGAAATCGATTTGACTATCAAGTAGACAAAATACAATTAAGATCTGCCACAAGAAGTCCAGTTCACTTATTCTCTTTCACAGTTAATTATCTAGCTCAAGGATTCTGAATTCTTTAGATAACCTACAAAAGAATAAGATCAAGCACCAAGATTTGGTCCCCTTACAAATTTAGGTCCATGAGCATCAATTGGATTCTTTGAACCCTTAGGATTCTTGGGAATCCACTTCATAACACCTTTAGGAACAGAAAATTTCCTAATTTTACAGAACCTAACAGAATGGTCTCTTTTCTTGTAGTAGAAACATGTAATAACTGGTTGTTTCGATTTTTCAATCGGTTGGTGTTCTCTTACAATGGAGTAAGGCTTTGAAATTCCATTTTTTTACTCTATGGATAGAAACCCAAACCTGATTTTCCAAAAACACAATTTTGAGATGCTAGAACAGTCTCAAAGTTTGATTTTCCTTTTCAAAGCTTATCCACAGTTTTTACAAGGTAGTGAACCTTCTTTTCAAGAGATTCACAGTTTTCACAAAAACTGGAGCTACACTTGCAAGAAGAATTTTTATAAATCAATTCTAGATTTTCAAAATCATTTTCAAATTTTTCAGTTCTTCTATCAGTGTTTTAACTCTGTTTTCCAACCAATTATTTATACCTTTCAATCGGTTGTTCAAGAGAGCCAATCTATTAGCTTCCTTATGTGTTTCTTTGAAAGCTTCAAGAAGCTGACTTCAAGCTTCATCATGGATTTGAAACATCAAAGCTCTCATGCTCTACACAATCTCCCCAAAAAGCTTTCCTCATGGGTGAGTTGGCGGCGGCCAAAAGATCCTTAGCTCAAAAGGATGAAGAAATGAGACAAATGAAGGAGAGGCTCCAAAGACTTGAATCGGCCCATGATAGACCCTCAAGAGGAAGAAGATAGAATCAAAGGCGCGAATCAAGGATTTATCACCAATATGATAGCCAAGAAAAAGAGGATGAATGGTGATTGAACAATTTTGAAGAGAGGCGCCAACATGTTTCTAAAATTTCTTTACCTTATGTTAAAATTCCTATTTTTAATGGGGAATGTGATCCCAATATCTATCTAGGATGGGAGGCTAAAGTAGAACAAATTTTTAATGTACATGAGGTCCAAGAAGACCAAAAGGTTAAGTTAGCCTCCTTAGAATTTTTAGACTATGCCATGCAGTGGTGGCATAAAACTTTAATGGACATTGGACTAAACAAGAGGTCAGTTGTGGTCTCTTGGGAGGATTTAAACTTATGCATGCGTGCTAGATTTGTTCCTCCACACTATAGGAAAGAGCTCTTTTTGAAGCTCCAACGGCGTCAACAAGGAACACAAAGTATGGATGTTTATTTTAAAGAACTTCAAACAACCTTAACTAAAGTTGACATGCATGAAAATGAAGAGTCTAAAATGGCTAGGTTTGTAAGCGGCTTGAGAAGGGAAATCCAAGATGTGGTAGAACTATATGAGTACTCATCTTTAGAAAAATTGGTTCACCTTGCCATAAAGGTTGAATCACAAATTTTAAAGAAAACCTATTCCAAAAATTCTCATAATGATGGCTACTACCATTCATCTTGGAAAAATAAAAACAAGTCTTCTTCTAAAACTTTTCCCTCCAATTTTTCAAAAGAGTCCACTTACAACCCTAGGGATTCTAAACCTTCCATTATAACACCTAAGTCCCCTACCAAAACCTCAAGTTGAAGGTGTGGAAAAAGCCAATGAAGAATCAAAGCCAAAGTAATGAAAATGCTCAAGTTACAAAACTGTTTTACTTGATTTCCATAAAATCAACCAATTGTTTTTGCGATTCAACCGGTTGTTTTTATCAGCAGTTTATAAAACAACTTTAAAACAGATGTAATAGAGATTAGGAAAAGAGATAATCATACAACAAAATTTATTGGCTTAAAACCTTAAGGGCACAAGGTTATCTTCACTTGGTCATCTTCTTTTTGTCTTGGTTTATACAACAAAATTTAAGGGCACAAGGTTATCTTAAAACCTCTCTCTCCCAAAGAGGTTCATGAGGACCAACTAAAAATGAAAACAAAAAGAGAAAGAAAGAAAAGATAAACCGAGTCACACCATATCATCTTCCACCACTAAATCAATCATGTTGACTCGAGTTATGCTACAACTTGCACCTCCAAGGTGTCCTTCTTTCTTATCTTTTTCTTTACCAAAGGTTTCTACCAACACACCATCTTTGTTAAAGAATGTTAGGAATGATTTTCAAACACCTCCTAAAGGTTTCCACCTTCTAAGAGGATTTTCATCAAAAAGATTTTTCATTCCCAAACAATCTTTCCAAACATGGTTTGCATATAGAGTCTCATCTTTTGAACTCCCTAAGTTTAAGGAACATAAGTCTAGTTCACATCCCACTCATTGCACTATCTTATATGTGAGCCAACTGACTGTGTTATCTGCAAGAGTTCTAAATTCGAGGTCGAATTCTCTCAAACCTGGGGGGCATGAAACAAACCAAGACAAAAAGAAGATGACCGAGTGAAGACCTCACCAGAGGGAGAAATAGACAAAGACCAGAGCATCTCAAGTTCTTCCTACTGGTCTACTTAAGAATAAAACATGTTGTAAATAATTTGGGCTCACTTTAGGGGTCCAAATAGCAAAGATAGACTAGAATAAGGTGCCTTTCGCATAATAGGGGGTGTGGGTAGCATTTTAGCTTGTTCCTAGCCCTTTTGGAAGGCATTTTGACCTAGTTTTTAGAAGGACAAACCTGGGATGCGGGTTTGAAACCCTAAAGCTGCCCATTTTTTCCCTTTTCTCATCCTACCCCTTTAGCTTGTTCTCCAAGACTCCTTCACCTATAAATAGGAGGCCTACCTATTGTATTTTACAAGTTGAAATTAATATAAGAAGAGTTACTCTGACAAATTGTGTGAGGTGTTAGTGAGGTTTGAATTCCTCTTAGCACTTAGGTCTTCTTATCTTGTGAGTATTGAGAGCTCTCAAGTGACGACTATCATCACTTATCTTGGATGTCAATCACACTCCAAGTGGCGTATTCCACTTCTCAAATTCATCACATAAGATTTCTCCTTCCTTCATCTATTCTTCCATTGTCATTCCATTTTTACTCTTTGTATTATGTTCTTGTCTGGTTTTCCTTGTTTCCATTCGGTAATTCTATTTGGTTCCTTTTCCTTGTTCTTAATTATGCACCATCTAGCATCATTTTCACCTTATAATTGTCTTTTCCTTTTGCTCTTGTGAAGTGAGCCTTCACACTTACTTAACCACTTGGTTAAGTTCGTATCTAGTGGGGATCTTCTTAGAGTTCTCATCATATTCTTGCTTAAAAATCTCAATCTAAGTAAAGTGTCACACCAAAAATGAACAATCCTAAAATCAACTCACATCACCTTGGGCTTCCATGATCTATCAAGACACTTGAGAATTTTGATATTTAGCTCCTCTTTATCAAATGTTTTCCTAAGACTCATAAGATGATGATTTACAATGCGAGTAAACTGTTTTTGCACTTCTACAATTGTTTCTCCCTTTTGCATTCTGAACATCTCACTCTCGTATGGGAGTGTGCTTCCTTGCTCTTTTCACATCATTGGTGCCTTCATGAGTCACTTCAAGAGTATCCCACATCTCTTTTGCTGTTTCACATTGAGACACCCTGAAAAACTCGTCAGAACTTAGTGCAGATATGACAATGTTCTTAGCAATACAATCATATTATGCCTTTTTACTTTCTTGCTCAGTCCATTGGGATCAAGGCTTTTCAGAAATTTCTTCTTCATTTTCAATCATAGGGATAAAAGAACCATTTTTAATTGCATCCCAAATACCTTTTTCAATTGATTCAATAAAGGATTTCATCCTTACCTTCCAGAATTGGTAATTTACACCACAAAACAGTGGTGGTCTATTTATAGAAGCACATTCCCCAAAAGGCAGTTTATCAATCATAAAAACATATTTTAGATCAAAACTTGAGTAACTATTGTACCGCCCTGGTGGTCGGGTGCGATGACGTGGCATCCTGCTACAGTATAGGCGTGTTGACAAGGCGCCAGGTTGACAGTTGGGAAGGAAGTCGGGAGGCACGTGTAGTCGCCGATAGTTAAGTTGGCGTGTTCCGATCTCCAGCTTACCAGAATAGGCGATCGCCAGGTTGGGGATGAAGTCGCCAGATGCAGACTCAGGCGACCAGGCAGTCGGAGATCGCCAGAACAAGCACATCGCCGAAGATAAAGGAGAAGCAGATTATGAAGGCGGCCGGCGAGACCACAGGGAAGGTGTATGAAGGCCCTACCTCGCCAGTTTCAGTAGAGATCGCACTCCTGAGTTAGCTATGCACTGGGCAGTACCATGCATAGGTAACTTAGCCAAAATGAGAGTAGAAGCAGCGCCAAGTCAGGGAGCCTCCAGATGATGACACGTGTACAGTTGGATACGAGCCACGTGTCCAAGTCTGTAACTGCCAGGAGAGAGAAAACCACCAGGTATATAAGAGTTCCTAACAGATTTTCAAAGGTACGCACGTTCAGTTCATACACTTTACGCTTGCGAGTGACAGAGCTGTTTGTGAGAGAGATTTGCACGGTTCCAGTTCTTAGTATTTGGTGATACCGTCACTGACTTGAGCGTCGGAGTGCGATCGGCCGCAGCGGCGCCGTATCGTTTCTTTGCAGGTTCTTGGGATAGATCCAGAGGAGGAACAGAGGTGAGAAGCGGCGCGCACGTCGATCCTTTGACGAGGCATTCTCCAACGCTCCGGTCAACAGGCAGGATCATCAGGCGCCCACCGTGGGGCCGTGTAAAACGTGCTCCCATCCACAGCGTGAGTTCGTGGAAGTTTTCGAGGTTTTCTGCGCGGTTGTGTGCTGGTGCAACCGTCGTTCTTGGTTTCTTTGAGTTTCGTTCGGTGAAGTTTGTGTTTTAAACCGTTCGTTTGGCTTTTCGATCGGTGGATTCGAGTTCTTTCGTTTGGTTGTTTGGTTCGCGGGGAAACGGTGGTTTTTGGTGAAGCTGCGATCTTCTTCGAAGGTTTGCGGTGTTCTTGAAGTTCTTGCGCAGTTTTTTTAAGTTTTCTCCGGTTGATCGCTGATTCGATCGTGGTTGAAGTGTCATTTGCTGTATTTCTGTGGTTCGCTGAAGTTAATGAGAAAGATGAGAAGCAATCGTTCCAGTCCCGTGGCTCCCGTTGCAACTGAAGGCGACGCCGCCATGACCATGGCGCAGATGGCAGAAATGATGCGCTCATTGCAGGCCACAGTAGAAGCCTCGCGCGTCGAGCAGGCAAGGATACATGAAGACCTGGTCGCCTCTCGCGCCAGGAACGAGGAGCTCAGCAAGGTAGCTGAGGAGCTACGTCGAGCTCTTCAGGAGCAGCAGGTTCGTTCTTCTGCTGAAGAGGTGGCACCGTCGACGCCGCCTCGTGTTTTCCCAATGCCTTTCATTCAGGCGATTACCGACACCCCAATTCCCACGAGCGTGGTCCCGGTTAAAGCTGTTTTTACTGGCGTGGAGGATCCAGAGGCTCATCTGACCACGTTCCACACACAGATGATGCTGTCAGGAGGGTCGGACGCCGTCTATTGTAAGATGTTCGTGAGCACGCTCCAGGGAACGGCGATGGAGTGGTTTGTGAGCCTGCCTAATGGCCACATAACTAATTTTCAACAATTCTCGAAAATCTTTGTCGAGCAGTATATTGTGAACAAGGCACCGCCCAGGGTGTCCTATGATCTGTTTGATATAAGGCAGTACCATGGGGAGTCCCTCAGAGACTACCTCAATCGCTTCAGAGCACAGATGGTCAGATCGCCGGCCAAGGATGAAGAAATGCTGGTTTATGCCTTCAAGAAGGGCGTGCAGCCAGGGCCATTCTGCGAAGCCTTGATCAGGGCTCATCCAGCGACGTTTGCTGAAGTCAGGCGACTTGCGGTGGCCCACATCGCCGACGAGAGTGAGGTCGCCGAGAAGAGAGGCAGCGTGGCTCCCGCCAGGCCACGCGCCCAGACCAAGATCCAGCCACAGAGGGTGCTGGAAACGGCAGCGGCGGCCAGAAAGGACCAAAGGACTCGCTATCCTTACGATAGGAGAAATAAGGGAAGAAGCCAAGCGCGCCAACCGCCGGCACGCCAACAACCAGCACGCCGGGAATATAATCGCCCGCCTAAGCACAAATTCGTCATGGGACTAGCGGACCTGATTGCTATCCCTAACATATCTGCTAGGTTGAAGGCGCCCGAGAAGGTGGGCGACAAGGTGCTGGGGTCGAAGCCGGACGTCTGGTGCGAGTTTCACCAGTGCTTTGGCCACAACCTGGACACGTGTTTGTCTTTAGGATACCAGCTCGACGATCTGGTTAAGAGCGGGTTCCTAAACGACTATCTGCTGGACAGAAGGACCGGAGGAGCGTCGAGTTCCCAGCCGGCAGGTGGAGAAGCCCAGCAACACGAGATGCCTATCCATGGGGAGATCCACACCATTGCAGGGGGTTTCTCAGGTGGTGGATGCACCGCATCGCAGAGGAAAAAGTACGCGCGATCGGTGATGTCAGTGGACATGTTTGAAGATCACTCGCCCGAAGTGGACATTACGTTCACCAAGCAGGATCTTCGGGACGTTGTGCCTCATGACAACGATCCCATTGTTATTTCGTTGATCACGGCGGGGAGGAAGGTTCACCGAGTTCTGGTGGACCAAGGAAGTTCGGCAGACGTGATGTTCTGGCCGACTTTCACGCAGCTGGAATTGCCCCTTGACCAGCTAAGGCCCTATGGAGGGTGCTTGTATGGGTTCGCTGGCGACCAGGTGGAGGTCAGGGGGTACATTGAGCTGAGAACCACGTTTACCGATGAGGCTGGGTCGAGGACGGAGAAAATCAAGTACCTCATCGTAAACGCCCCTTCAGCATATAACATCCTGCTGGGAAGGCCCACTCTTAACAGGATAGGCGCAATTCCATCGACTCGGCACATGAAGGTGAAGCTGCCGTCCATGGAAGGGGTGGTGATCACGATAAAGTCTGATCAGAAGGAAGCGAAAAAGTGCTATGAAAATAGCCTGAAAAATAAAAGATCAGTGAGCTATGTCACAACCACCCCACCTCCCGGTGTGAAGCCCAGACCGCCGATAATGGAGGAGGCCGCCGGAAGGGACGTAGAGATGGTAGATGCTGAGCTGGGGGAGAGGAATGCTGGCCTGGAGGAAGAAGAGGCGCGGAATCGCCCGGAGGAAGCAAGGGAACTCGGAATCGCCAAGGCGGTGATCGCCAGAGAATCAAGGCCCAAGCCCGTCGAGCAGTGGCTCGAAAAGGAGATCGGGGGGAAAGTTTTCAAGCTCGGAAGATCTCTGGAGGTCGATCTCCAGGACCAGATCACCAAGGTGATTGAACGGCATCTGGACGCGTTTGCCTGGTCCGCTTCGGACATGCCCGGGATCGATCCCGACTTCTTGTGCCATCATCTGGCGATGGACAACATGGTGAGACCGGTGCGGCAAAGAAGGAGGAAATTTAATGAAGAGAGGAGGCAGGCGATCAAGGATGAGACCCAGAAACTCCTCGCTGCAGGCCACATCAGGGAAGTCCAGTACCCTGAGTAGTTGGCAAATGTCGTGCTGGTGAAGAAAAGCAACGGGAAATGGCGCATGTGCGTCGATTTCACCGATCTGAATAAGGCTTGCCCAAAGGATTCGTATCCTTTACCGAGCATTGATGCCCTGGTTGATAGTGCTGCAGGGTGCAAGCTGCTGAGTTTCCTGGATGCCTTCTCGGGCTATAATCAGATCAAGATGCATCCCATGGATGAAGAGAAAACAGCCTTCATGACGGAGAGGTCGTGCTACTGCTATAAGGTCATGCCGTTTGGGCTGAAGAACGCGGGGGCCACGTACCAGAGGCTGATGGACCGAGTGCTTGCACCAATGCTGGGAAGGAACGTGCAAGCTTACGTCGATGACATGGTCGTGACCTCGCAGGAGAAAAGCAAGCACGTTGCAGACTTGGAAGAATTGTTCACGACGATCGCCAAGTTCAAGTTGAAGCTCAACCCGGAGAAATGCATTTTCGGCGTGGAGGCTGGAAAATTTTTGGGTTTTCTCTTGACCGAAAGAGGAATAGAGGCCAACCCGGACAAGTGTGCCGCCATTTTGGCGATGAGAAGCCCGGCTACAGTGAAAGAGGTCCAGCAACTGACAGGTCGGATGGCAGCCCTATCTCGCTTCGTGTCAGCGTGCGGAGAAAAGGGACATCCCTATTTCCAATGTCTGCGGCGCAATAACAAGTTCGCTTGGACGAAAGAATGCGAGGAAGCGTTCGTCAAGCTAAAGGAATATCTGGCGAGCCCGCCGGTTCTGTGCAAACCACTGCCGGGAATCCCTCTCAGATTGTATTTTGCTGTGACTGAGAGGGCGGTGAGTGCGGTGCTCGCCCAGGACCAAGATCAGGCTCAGAAGCCTATCTATTTTGTGAGCAAGGTGTTGCAGGGCCCAGAAACGAGATATCAGGCCCTGGAGAAGGCTGCGCTGGCTGTGGTGTTTTCGGCGAGGAGGTTGCGCCACTACTTCCACAGCTTCACAATACTGGTGATGACTGACCTGCCCATCCAGAAGGTCTTAAAGAAACCTGACGTTGCAGGAAGAATGGTGAAGTGCGCAGTCGAATTGTCAGAATTTGACATTAAATATGAGCCCCGAGGCCCGATCAAGGGGCAAGTCTTTGCAGATTTCGTAGTCGAGCTCTCATCGGAGGCGACGCGGGTGGAAGGAGATGACTTCCGTTGGGTACTCTCGGTGGATGGATCATCGAACCAGCAGGGTAGCGGTGCTGGAGTAATATTGGAAGGACCCAACGGCGTGCTGATCGAACAATCGTTGAGATTCGCCTTCAAAGCCAGCAACAATCAAGCAGAGTATGAGGCGCTGATCGCCGGGATTCTGCTGGCCAAGGAGATGGGAGCTAGGGTGCTGATGGCTAAGAGTGACTCGCTGCTAGTCACAGGGCAAGTAACAGGCGAGTTCCAGGCTAAAGATCCACAAATGGCGGCTTACTTGGCGTATGTGCAGGAATTGAAGAGTTCCTTTGTCTCTTTTGAAGTGGTCCACGTGCCCCGAGAACAGAATGCCCGAGCTGACTTGCTTGCTAAGCTCGCCAGTTCAGGCAAGGGGGGTAGGCAGAGGACGGTGATTCAAGAAACTCTGAAGACGCCGAGGGCATTCGTAGCAGATCACCTGGTCCTTCAGATAAGCAAGTCGACGCAGAGAGCAGCGAGAAGCCATAAGTCTTTGACGCAAGAAACTCTGAGATCGCCGAGAATTAGAGCATGTCGAGGAGAGAAGGTGGACGTGATGCAGGTCTGTGCCACCCATGAGCCAGACACTTGGATAACACAGTACAAGCGGTGCTTGGCAGATGGTCTCCTCCCGCTGGATCCAGCAGAAGCTAGGAAGGTAAAGAAAAATTCCAGCAAGTATACACTGATTGATGGCGATCTGTACAGGTTTGGATTCACTCACCCACTCCTGGAATGTATACACGGCGAGAAGTGCACGAGAATTATGGCAGAGCTCCACGAAGGAATATGTGGAAGTCACGTCGGGGGTCGAGCTCTGGCCGCGAGGACTCTCCGTGCAGGCTACTATTGGCCATCCATGAGAGAAGATTGCAAGAAGTATGCCCAATGCTGCAAACAGTGCCAGCAGCACGCCGATTGGCATAAGGCACCTCCCGAGGAGTTGAAGTCGATCTATAGCCCTTGGCCGTTTCATACTTGGGGGATCGACATCCTGGGACCTTTTCCACTGGCGATCAGGCAGATGAAGTACTTGGTAGTGGCGATTGAGTACTTCACCAAATGGATTGAAGCAGAACCAGTGGCCCAGATCACCGCACACAAGATCGAAGGCTTTGTATGGAAGAACATCGTGTGCCGGTTTGGAGTGCCTAAGCGCCTGGTGTCAGATAATGGGACTCAGTTTGCAAGCCACCTGTTGAAGAAGCTTTGTGAAGGGGTTGGAATTCAGCAAGTGTTTGCATCCGTCGAGCACCCTCAGACGAATGGCCAGGTGGAATCAGCTAATCGGGTGTTGCTGAGAGGTTTGAAGAGAAGGCTCGAGAAAGCCAAGGGAAGTTGGGCTGAGGAGGTACCCCGTATAGTTTGGGCGTACCACACCACCGAGCAGTCAGGAACCCATGAGACCCCGTTTAGCTTGGTCTATGGGTGTGATGCCATGATTCCAGTCGAGATTCAGGAGAGCTCGCCGAGATTCCAGAACTTTGTAGAGGAAGACTCGAATGAAGAGAGAAGGCTGAACCTGGATCTGCTGGACGAAGTCAGGGAGGAGGCAAGGCTGAAGGCTGAGGCGGTGAAGAGAAGGGTCGAGCGAAGGTACAACTCAAAGGTGATGCCAAGGCAGTTTAGAGAAGGCAATCTGGTGATGAGGAAGGCCCACCAGTACGAGATGGAGAATAAGCTATCACCCAAGTGGACTGGACCGTTCAGAATAACCGAGGTACTCGGGAACGGAGCCTATCGCTTGGAGACGCTGGAAGGGGGGGCGATCCCTCGTACCTGGAACGCCACACACCTGAAGTTGTACTATAGCTAAGAGCTTTGTAAGTAAAGACAAACACAAATATTACATTACAATGTCTCTGTTAAAATAGTTTCAAGGGGGCACTCTTTTTTCCCTAAGGAGGGTTTTTAATGAGGCCACCCAATAAAAGAAGAGTTTTCGAAGTATAAGGTGTTTCCAGATTGTATATGTGTTATTTCCGAAAGTTTCGAAGAAAGACCTTGTCATTCGTACATGATTTAAGGCACGAAAAGATATGTCGCGTGTTTTCTAAGTTTTTAAAGTCCTCATCGTTTTTCGTCGATTAGAGGCACCAGTTAAGTTTTTAAAGTCCTCATCGTTTTTCGGCGATTAGAGGCACCAGTTAAGTTTTTAAAGTCCTCATCGTTTTTTGGCGATTAGAGGCACCAGTTAAGTTTTTTAAAGTCCTCATCGTTTTTCGGCGATTAGAGGCACCAGTTAAGTTTCTAAGTCCTCATCGTTTATCAGCGATCGGAGGCACCAGATGAAAGACCTCCTCGCCGTCGAGCGAGTGCAGGCGAGAAAGGGGAAAAGTCCTCCGTGTTTCTGGGAGCGAGAGGATGTAACTCCCGGGGCAACGTAGAGGCAAGTTAAAGACCTCCTCGCCGTCGTGCGGGCGCAGGCGAGAAAGGTCCTCAGTGCATCCAGGGGGGAGGAGATGTACGCCCTGGGCAAGTTGAGGCACCGGATAAAGTCCTTATCGCCGTTGTGCGAGCTAAGGCCCATCAGAGACCTCCTCGCCGTCGAGCGAGTGCAGGCGTGAGAAAGAAAAGGTCCTCAGTGCATCCAGGGGGGGGAGATGTACACCCTGGGCAAGTTGAGGCACCAGACAAAGTCCTTCTCGCCGTCGAGCGAGTTAAGGCCGTTTAAAGTCCTTCTCGCCGATGAGCGAGTTCAGGCGAGTAAAAGTCCTTCTCGCCGATGAGCGAGTTCAGGCAAGTTAAAGACCTTCTCGCTTGTGTGCGAGTATAGGCAAGATAAAATCCTTCTCGTCTTGAACGAGTTCAGGTATGGCGAAGAGGGTGGAAGAAGCTTGAAAGGTGGCTAAGGTAGGTTCGAAGAGAACGCCTAGCCAGCCAGTCTCTAGCTCTGAAGTTCAGGGAGGTAAAGGAAGATCCCAAAGGGCATTTCTGCCTCAGATAAAGAAATGACTGCCAAAGCATGAGGCTGGAAAAAGCTGGTATTACCAAGAGGTTTTGGCGATCGGGAAAAGTTCAAACGACGGTGAGAAGGTTGAAAGACTTGTTTGGTAAAGCGGGTCAAGTGGGACGTTGTTTGAACCGATGGTTGAGTCACAGTTCGTTGCTTGGAACTTTTCTTATGATCAGGTTAGTGCCTCAGGGGTACAAGTTGTTTAAAGCGATTATTGCTTAAGTTTGAATCGGCTCGAAGCAGTTACGCCAAAGGTCATGTTTGCCAAAACGCTAAGTTGAATGCAGCAAAGTTAAACATACAAAGAAAGTAAAAGCGCTCAAAAGAAGTCAGAAGAAATATCCAAGTCTCGCTATTGAAATGAGTAACTGTTCAAAACACATGTGCAAGAGTTTTTACAAGGTAAATACAGGTGAATTTATAAAGAAGCAGATGGGGTGGAATTGGTTGAGCCTTCGGCGGGAACGACCTTTCCACCTACTACTTCATTGTTTAATGACACCATGCTGAGGTCGAGATCAGGGAATAGGCATGCGAATTGCTCCCGAGCGGCTTCGAATCCAGCAGTCAGAATCTGAGCAGAATTTAGCTTAAGTTCTTCAAATTGTCCTTGAAGCTCTTCAACCTGTTTCTTGAGCTCCTCGTTCTGCTGTCCCAGCTCTTCAGCTTGTTTCTTGAGCTCCTTGTTCTGCTGCCCCTGCTCTTCAATCTATTTTTGGAGTTGTTTGTTAGTCTCTTGAGCATGGAGAAGGTCGTCAGTAACCTTCTTGGATTCTGTTCGAGCTTGGGTCAACTCGGCAGCCATCTTCTCTTTTTCCTTGTTCGCCTCGGTGAGATCAGCCATGGCGTCATCCCTTGCTTTTTCTACTTGCCCAAGCAGCTTCTCGCGGTCGATTGACCTTTGCTCCAGTTTTTGTACCTTATCGGCATTAGCTTGAATGTGAGCCTCCAGGTCGCTCGCCTTGGTGCGCATAGGCACGATTCTGCTTTCAAGTTCAACTTTTTCTTGGGCAAGTTCATGGACTTTGCGGCGAAGGTCAGCAGCTTCCTTGCGCGCAAGCCTAAGCTCGGTGCTTAGGGCATCCTCTACTCGGGAATGTTCCATTTCCGCGAGCGTCAGGCTGAATGCCACTTTCTCTACCTCAACCTTCATTGTGCTGTTTTCGGTCTTGAGGTGGTAGACATCGTCTCGGAGCCGCCTGGTGGAGCTCTCCACAGCCCTCGTTATGATCGATGGGATATCCTCTGCTATGGTTTTGAGTTTGGCGGTCAGAGGTTCCCACATCCTTGTAACCTCGAGGGAAAGGTTCGCGGCTTGGAGAGGCGCCAGGGGGGCTTGTTGAGGGTTCTCGTCGCCACCTTCCTTAGCAACATTTTCAGTGTTTGTTTCCTGGCGTGGCGACGCAATCGGGGACTCGGTGATTAGGATTGGAGAGGTGTGAGCGACCTCATCCCCGATTGGAACGATTCCTGCAGCTGAAGTGTTGGAAGGAGGGCCCCCTCCTGCTGATATATGTGGTGTGGAGGCGCTCGGGGGGTCCTCCAAGAAATTTGGCTCTGGGGCCTCAGTTGCAGGTGGCGCGGTGGCCAATGGAACTGCTTGGACTGGTGGTGAAGGGGCTTGTGGTGCTGGTGATGAGGGAGGAGGAGCGGGTGTTGATGGTGGTGTTGAAGCTGGAAGAGGGGGCGGGGCAAGTGGAGAAGATGGTGCCACCCTCTTCCTTTTCGTGACAAGGCCATCCTCTGTGACCTCGTCGTCCTCTTCCTCATCCTCTTGGACAACTTGGGGGGCTTTCCGCTTTGGCCTCTTAAGGACCAGTTTCTTTCGTTGGGTGGGCGCCTTAGGCGGTGATCGCCCCTGGATGATGGCCTTCTCGACCGCCGAGTTGGGAACCGTTTGGGAGCCGGTCGCCAACCCGTGGTTGCGGGCGAGCGCCTTTAAGTCGGCGAGCATGTTCTTACCCAACATGGTGTCTGCATGAAATGAAAGTGCATAAGTTAGCTCAAAGGAGAAAGGGGTAAGTGTACAAGACAATGAGACAGCAAAAGCAGGCATATGCAGAAAAGATAAAACCAAAGTCTTGTGTGTGTCGCACAAGACGCCCAGAAACAATATCAGAAGCAATGTCAAGACAAAGATGTAGCGTCCTAACCTATTTGGAATTCCAACTGGTCCTCAAAGAACTCGAAGGAAATCAGGGTGGGGGTCAAGAATGTTATGTGGGCATCTGCCACCCTCTTCCAGAAGAGACAAAGGTCTCTGTCCAAAGCTCCCATGCTATCAGGACTTCTGGGCCTCCTGAAGCAGCTCTTGGACTCCTTTTTCCCCTTGTCCACCCAGTACAAGGGGAAACCGTCGAGAAGGGAAGTGTCTTTGTCATTTGCGCGAACCTGAATGAACTTCCCCTTCCAATCCTTGTACGACTGCTGGAAGATGGTGAAAATGGACCTCCCAGCAATGGCATTCAGGCTGACCCACAGGCGATCTCCTGGGTGTTTGGCCTCGAACAAGAATAAAAACACGTCCACTGACGCGGGCAACCCCAGGTGGGCGCACGTTATCTCGAAAGCTCGAACAAACGCCCAGCTGTTGGGGTGAAGCTGGGCGGCAGCGATATTGAGCTCGGTTAAGAGTTCCCTCTCAAATCGAGTGAGAGGGAACCTGAGTTTGACCTTCTTGAAAAAAGTGGTGTAGGCGAAGCAGAAGGGCCCGTCGGCGCTCGCTTTATCATCGGCGCACACTGGCAGAGTGGCGGGGCAAGGCAGCACCATCATTCTCTCATCGTGCTCCTTGTGGAACGATTGGTGGGCCTCGTCCCCATTGGTCAATCGCAGAACCGCTCCCGCGGTGTTCACCGATGACGTTTCCTTTAAGAGGGTTGAGTTAGCCCATGGGTATAACGTCTTGAAGTCTGGCAGTGGGATGGGGGCTCCTCCAGCGTTTGGTGGAGTCGCCTGGGCCAGAGCGGTTTGAGAAGACACAGGCCTCACAGCCTGCGAAGAGGGAGCACCACGAACTTGCGTTGAGTCGTGTGCTTGTGAAGGAGGGTTTCGCGCTGATGGAGGGGGGTTTGGGGTGATCTTCGTGCGAGTCATGATAGCAACTGCAAACGAAGAAGGAAGAAAAAATAATCAGGAGGGTTACAAAGGCTGACTCGATCATGAAAGGAAGGTGAAAGACGAACGAATGTGAGTTCGTTGCGACGATCGACAAAGCCCTAAGTTACGCAGAAGGAGAAATGGAAAAACGGCCCACAGCGTATGCACCAGACAGTTATAGGATGATGCAAATCGGTGAAAATGCAAGGAAACCCAGCAGATGAAGGAAAGTAGTTACCTTTCGATGATCGGGAGAATGTTGAAGGGAGGTGGTGATCTAAAGCGTCGAGGAACGTCGAGAGCTTTCGCAGAAGGAAATGAGAGCGTATGCAAGTGTGAAGAAAGTGATGGAACAGTAGGAGCGTAAGGGGTTTAAGGGTTTTTCGAAACGGTTTTGGGAAGCGCTAACGGCAGATGAAGATAGCCGTTGATGAGAGCCACGTGTCGAACGATGCGCGAAGGGTTTGGTGGAGCGTCAGAGCAGCAGAAAGTACTATCGCTTGGAATTCTGCGCCCATGCCACGTAGACCGGTGTTAACGAAGGCTTTTTCAGTATTTTCGCTAGACAAGTCTTCGCTTAAGACTGGGGGGCTTGTGTACCGCCCTGGTGGTCGGGTGCGATGACGTGGCATCCTGCTACAGTATAGGCGTGTTGACAAGGCGCCAGGTTGACAGTTGGGAAGGAAGTCGGGAGGCACGTGTAGTCGCCGATAGTTAAGTTGGCGTGTTCCGATCTCCAGCTTACCAGAATAGGCGATCGCCAGGTTGGGGATGAAGTCGCCAGATGCAGACTCAGGCGACCAGGCAGTCGGAGATCGCCAGAACAAGCACATCGCCGAAGATAAAGGAGAAGCAGATTATGAAGGCGGCCGGCGAGACCACAGGGAAGGTGTATGAAGGCCCTACCTCGCCAGTTTCAGTAGAGATCGCACTCCTGAGTTAGCTATGCACTGGGCAGTACCATGCATAGGTAACTTAGCCAAAATGAGAGTAGAAGCAGCGCCAAGTCAGGGAGCCTCCAGATGATGGCACGTGTACAGTTGGATACGAGCCACGTGTCCAAGTCTGTAACTGCCAGGAGAGAGAAAACCACCAGGTATATAAGAGTTCCTAACAGATTTTCTAAGGTACGCACGTTCAGTTCATACACTTTACGCTTGCGAGTGACAGAGCTGTTTGTGAGAGAGATTTGCACGGTTCCAGTTCTTAGTATTTGGTGATACCGTCACTGACTTGAGTGTCGGAGTGCGATCGGCCGCAGCGGCGCCGTATCGTTTCTTTGCAGGTTCTTGGGATAGATCCAGAGGAGGAACAGAGGTGAGAAGCGGCGCGCACGTCGATCCTTTGACGAGGCATTCTCCAGCGCTCCGGTCAACAGGCAGGATCAACTATTAAGAACCGTGCTCTTGATGCCAATTGTTAGAATTGAAGGCCTAAAACAAGAGGGGGTGAATTGTTTTTAAACGTTTTTCGCAAACTTTGAAGGTGTGGAAAAAGCCAATGAAGAATCAAAGCCAAAGTAATGAAAATACTCAAGTTACAAAACTGTTTTAGTTGATTTCCAAAAAATAAACCAATTGTTTTTGGGATTCAACCGGTTGTTTTTATCAGTAGTTTATAAAAACAACTTTAAAACATATATAATAGAGATTAGGGAAAGAGAGAATCACACAATAAAATTTATATTGATTCACTTTTACATCAAGAGTTACATCCAGTCCCTAGAAACCACTGGTATTCCACTATGTAATGAAACCTAGATTCAAACCACAAACACCAAAGAGGTGATCTTGAGCCCTTTAAGAACATTCACCCTCTTTGATACACAATTCACTACAAGTCAGAACACCCTCTGACTGTAGTAGTACCTTACAAGTTTTAGAAATATGAAATTAATACAAGTAAGAACAGGAAAGATTACACCTGATACAGAAGGATTACAACAGTTTCCTATTCCACTCTTAACTAAAGCAAAGCCTTAAGCAATCTTGCAATCTTGAAAAAACTTTAATCTTTTTGGTAATCTGATCTCTTCTTCTTCGAAGATGTGTAAACACCAGTTATATAGTCTCAAAAATAGTCGTTTAAGATTTTTAATCAATGGCCAAAACAGTTTAGAATCATGGAAAACAGATTTACCAGAATTAACAAATTCTGTTAAGATTTTTCAAAAAACAATTGATTGAAAACACAATTCAACCGATTGAATTGGCCTTGACTGTTAGGTCAGCCAATTTCAGCTTTTTCAAATCTTTTTCAAAACCACTGAGTGTAAAACAATCGATTGAAACGATAAATCAACAAGTTTTTTTCACTACTTTGAAAAACACTTTTCTTTTAAAAGAACTTCATTGATCCAGTTTTGGATTAAGCTAAGAATGGATTGACAAATTCTAGTTTACCCAGAACCCATGTCCACAAAGAGCAACCTAGCCTTCAAGCAATTTATAAGCAATATTCATAAATTTGGAGACATCAAAGCTTTAAGTTCAATATATTTCACATTTGGAGATTCTTGAAAGGTGGCATAATTAATATCTTACCGCATATTAGACTTACTATTCTCTTCTTCTAAAAAAAAGTTTTAAAAAAAAGTGAACTAAACGCTTTGATAATTTTTTATACAGTGATAATGAATTGTCATTTCTGGGGTGACAGCAAGCAAATTAGCACAATGGTGCTGCACGCGTTTGAACATGCTCTTGCGTCACTATAGACTTGCACAAACACTCTCACATTTACCTAAAGCTACCCCAAAGATTATACTTTTCATTCATGTTTCAACAAAACACTAGAACAAGTTTCTCAACCTAGTTTAATACCAATAAACAAGTTTAATACCAATAAACAAGGCTACCAGTTCAACACGCTGGAAAAGAAAAGGCTAACCATACCAATATATCTTTGCCAGTTGATAAATTTACCTATATTTATAGAAATAGTTAAAGAAAAACGTATATTAATTTTTTAAAATAATTGTACTGGTCAATTATCACTAATTTTTTCGCACAGATATTACAGGTTTAGATATTTTTAACTTATTAATGTTATTACTAATAAAAAAACTTAAATATAATTTTAAATTTCTTATTTATTCCATCATTTTAAAACAGCGGCATTTCACGATCTACCTATTTTTAAAAAAAATTATTTTATTTAATTTTTCTTATTTTCAGCTGACTAATTTATTTTTGACAATATTTAAAATAAAATACAACAAGTACATTTAAAATAAAGAAATACAATGTATATAAAATTGAAATTGAATAATAAATTTATTTAAAATAAAATACTAAACTTTTATTTTAAAATGAAGAGAATAAAAGTAAATATTTAGGTAATTAAGAAGATTAAAATTGTATGTAACCTAGAGAAAATAATTATATATTGAAAATTGAGGGACAAATGAGTAAAACAATTGGGTAGATAAATATATAATGGCCCTATTTTTTTCTCACTCACACTATTATTCCTATTCCATCTCCCATTCCCAAATCACAATTCCTCTTCTTTTCTTTCTCGGTGCCTCACTCATCTATAGTCTCTCTTCCTCCTTCGCATGCGGTGGTGATTCTTAAAACCCTGCCAGATCCGTGCGCTCAGTTTTTCACCCAACGCCGATTTTCTGGTTTGCTTCTTTCACAACCCTAACCACTTATTTTCCCCTAGTTTTTTAAATTATTTTTGTTATTAATTTATTTGTTATCATTGTTGTTATTTATTTGTAATTGCATGTTGGAACGCTTTAGTTGTGGACCCAGTTTTGTGGTTCCTTCAGAAACAACAGAAGTTGGGATTTGGCAAATTTGCCCTTCAAATCAAAAGTAGTGGCCTCTACAGTTAGTAGAATACGATAATGAGTCAGCATCCGCATAGAAAATTTGCAGGTGGCAGCTCAAGAAAAGGCAAGCACGGTGAAGTTGACAAAGCCGGTGAGGCAGGTCCAACAAACGGGCTTCTAGCCGGATATCTAGCCCACGAGTTCTTGACCAAAGGGACTTTGTTGGGCCGGAGGATTGAACTAGACTTATCTGCTTCTTCCTCAGTAGATCAGAAGAGAGGCCAGTTGAAGTCGCAAGCTGTGGAGGTGAAACCCAGTGCGGTGAAGGAGCATGCTAGTTACGAGGAGGTATCAAGCCTTTTGAAGATAAATGGGACCTACATAAATGGAATTGTGAACCCCACACAGCTTTCCAACTGGATTAACAACTGACACTGCATTTTTCTTTTCGCTTATTTTGAGTATTCCTAGGCAAATGTTTCTTCCTGCAAATAACGTCAATTGTATTTTCCCAACTTGTGCATGTTAGTTTCAATTTGATTGAAGTTGGGGGTTGTCTTCTTACCAAACTACAATTTTTGTGTTTCTGAATCTGCAGATCACCATTAGCCATGTCTTTCTCTGCTAACTATCTATTTCAATTTTCATTACTTTAAAAAAAAATCATAAATTAACTAAAATAGTAGGTTAGTTATTAGAATGATCTTTGTTAATATTTCTTTTATTAAAGATAATATATTTAGTCATTTGGATTCAAAATTCACTTATAACTGAATATCATTTCATTGGCATAGATTTATATGTGAATAGTATTTTTTTTTCAGTGTATGTGCTTTTTTATAGATAAAATGCATTTGCTGAAATGTACCAATGGATTATAGATTGATGTTTCGATGTGTTCTTATTTTTAAAAAGTACACCTTAAGCTTTGAAATGCTAGAAGATATGCCTTTTTTTATATGTACAACAATACAAAATAATTTTAATCTAAAATTCATATAAATTACTCAAATATTTTATTACTAGATCCATTTTAGATTTAGATATACTATTGGTAGCATAATATTTTTCAAAATGTGTTGTTTATTATGTATCACCTCTTGATCTCAAATTATTATATTTCATATTTTGTGTATCCTTTTGGATTTGATATATTTTTTACACTAATTGCTTAGATATTTAACCAATTTTTTGCACAAATATTTATACGAATGAAAAATTAAAATTAAAATTGTCAATAATTTAAATTAGATTATACATTAATTAGTATTTAGGAGCTTCTTTATATTAGTTTTCTAAAAAAAAGTTGTTTTTAATTTTTGCATCTATTATTTTTGCTTATACAATGGTTCACTTTTTTTTTTCTTAAAAAAAATACTTTTGGAGAGGTTCTTCAAATAGATTGTTACTTTAAAATTAATCACTAATCGTCTATATGTTCAGGGATAGAAATCAAGGTAGTTTGTTTAAAGTTGGACAATGATTATATTTTATTTGAGGTTTAATTACATATTAAATCTTGTTTCTCACTAAATGAAAAATATTGATCAACTATGAAAAAATTGTAATTCACCTTTTAGAATAAATAACATGATGGTATTTTTAAAGATTGGGTAAAATTTATTGTAACAGTTCTAAGTTAAACCCACATAATAAATATATGTACTATGACAACTAAAAGTTTAGTCTAACATAAATAAGTAACTACTGTACTAGTTCAAACTAATATCGTAATAGTAAAAGTTAGGATATAAATTTTCTCTTTTTCTCATTCACATGATACTCTCTTCTTTTAATTCTTGTTTACTAATCATCATTGTAGTATTTGAAATTCTACTATTTCTCTTAGTTAAAATATCCTAAAAATTGTTAAATTTCAATTTCTTTATCTAAAAAATTCATTTTGTTTTAAAGCATTCTGAATTCTTCAAATAAATTAAGCATTATTAGTTTGTTTTACCTCTATATTTTATTTCTGCTTATTTTACTATAATAAAATGATGAAAATATTTTTTAATTTTTTATACATTCTGAAAAAATGTATAAAATCCCTTGCCCCCACCGTTGCCGCTCCCGTATCTGCTTCCATTCTGGATCTTCTTCCATTTGGTAAGGAAGGGGGATTTTCGGCCTACTTCGTTTTTCGGCTGAAGCAGTTCGCTGGATCGTAGCTTTTCTTAAATAATTGAACTCTACATTAGAATTGAACAGAGAAATACGCAACAAAACGTAGAAAGCCACACAGAGAAAGGGTTCTAGGTTTTCCAAATTTTAGGATATACATATTTTACTTCCAAAAAAGTTAAATCTCAGTGTACTTTTTAGTCCTAGACAATATTCCACACTGATTAAAACTGAAGGACGGAATAGAATTTAGATTAAAAAAAAAATCAATTTTTAAAATTTGTATAAATAAAATGGAATTCTGATCAAATATGGACTAAAATGAAATTTAAAATTAAATAAATAGATTTTTAATTTATTAAAGCAGTGTAAAAAATGGAAAAGGTTGGTTTAATTGAACTTTTAAATTGTATAATCTAAAATAATACATTAATTTTATTTTTTGTATTTTTTTATTTTTTTTAACCACTTAATACCAATTAATTTTTAAATACAGAAATACTTTTCAATATTACAAAATTTTAATATAAAAATATTTTTTTAATCATAATAATATTAATATAAAGTAAGACATAACGCATGTTCATATAAACAATGAGAATATCTTGTATATTAATGATTAAAAGTTATTGTACATTATATTTTCTAATTTTAAAATGTAAAACCTAAGTACATAAGACAACCATTTAAGAACTATGTCTCTATCACTTGTCCTATACAAAACATGGACGTCTTGTGTAAAAAAATCCACTCACTCGTGATGTCACGGGTTAACTGCAATACATTCTAGGTTTTGTTCCATGTTGAAGTACCTTCTAACACATGTCTAGAGTCGACGATCCTTCTAATTATACCCAATATTCATTGAAATGACATTAGAGACTTAAAATATTAAAACAAATAACCATGGTAAAATAACAATAGATATAAAACAAGATAAATTACTCACCGGACAAACATGCTCCTATTGTGACGTCAGTTGTGTCTCGCCATCATTTGGACTATGTGGACGACAATATCACAGCACAGACGACCGATCTCATTCATTCCAAGAAGTATGTACGAGTGTGACACTGATCTAAACTAGTGCATGTATCCAACTACACATGTTGATGGATGTGAAGTTAGTGTCACACTAGTAAGAAGGCGATCGACAAAGTGAAACCATTGATAATCAATAACAACGACTGCACCCCTTTTAAATGGCGAGGAAGGCTGAAGAACTATTTGCTCGTACCCAAACGACAACAATACGCTCTCTGGAAAATGGCAACGTGATCATGTCTTGGGCTAGATATATAACATGGATATTGCCTCAAATGCCCTACTAGGGTTGTAGTCGTCATATGGAATCCAAATCACCCCCAACTTGGGTAACACCATCTATTTGGACGTGCACATTGTCAATTATGCATATATGGTGTCCCGTCACATAATGTGACACTCGAGGGAGACCTTCCTGGTATGTGGGGTTCATATTCCTGCTTTTCATCCTAAGGAAGTGCTCATATATCCAAGTGTGTTTTATCAAGAACAAAATATTATTTATATATTCAACTGAAAATAATATGTTGTTCAAATTAAGTATATTATTTAATTGTAAAAGTGTGACATAACCTCCCAACTGTTTTGTGTGGGCAAACCAAGCATCCCTCAATTGGTCACTGTCCCGACCAGTCCTCGGTCATCGACTCAGAGACTGACCTCAAACATCACGCACTGATGGCTGGTAATGGAAGGGGGCCACGTGAGGTGGGCCCCAGACTCACCTACCAAAGAATTGGTTAGTTTTTGACATTTGTATCCTAAACCCCGATGTTGGAGATCGATATCGAACCTCACCAGTAGAGGGAGAAGATCGGACATCGGTCGTCAGGACGCTGCAGAGGGCCACGTAAGGTGGGCCCTAAAGTTTTGTTAAGATAATAGTTGAAAACGAGAGATATGTGGGAAACCTAAGTCACGAGGGATTCATGCACGTGGTGTGTACGACGCATGAAGACGCAGCACGTGTGGATAATCCTAGGGGGCGTTAAGGCCCATTAGGGTTAGGGTTTCCAAGGAAACTGCATGCATGACACGTGAATACTTAGGGCACCTACGAAGCAGATGGCGCTAGAGAATAGGTGCACAAGTTGGTACCCAAGCAGCCACTTTGTCATTTGTTGCACTCCAATTAAGGGAAGTTCATGTGCCATATATGCTAAGATTCTATGAATAGCGGCGCAAGGACATTCTCCAAGGAACCCTAGTCAAGGGCAACAACGCAAAGGTAAACCCTAGTTTCAGCCTATATAAAGGGTGCCAAGAACCCTAGTAAGGTACGCAGTTCTTAAGACTGAAGCTAATATACACTCTTGATGTTTCTTTGCCCTAATACTGACTTAAGCGTCAAAGTGCAAACGGCCGCTAGGGTGCCCCTTTGTCTTTTGCAGGTGGGAGGTTTCTTGAACAAGAAGACGCGATTCTCAGATCGAAGGGCGTTTGCAGTTGTTAGAGTCAACCGGTGGAGCAAGTCAACTGGCAGGAACAGTCACACATGTGGGTGAGTGCAACAAAGAGATTTTCTGAAAAGAGACAAATATGACACTAACAAATGTTGGACTTTTATACGTGAATATCGTGCTTTCAATAAGGTGCAACAAATAAGCCTAAGTTGTGTCCGCCCATCTCTGGTGTACGATGCACTCTTTGTACACCTTGTGCAACTAGCTCAATCTGACGTGAGCACCCCGACATTGTTTCAACTTTTTGTCGTGACATTACCAAACTACATCCTAAGAAACTCAACCAACACCGATGGCGCTGATTTGAAATATAACATTACATATGAACAAAATATTCCCATTATGATGTTGCTATGCAATCTTTTCACAAAGGATTAAATGAGACCCTTATCAGTAGTCTCATAGATAATGTAACAATATGGTTTTAAGCACCACGATATCAATTTGAGGATGAGGGATCCTAAATATACCTAACTTATGTCCACAAGAGACCAACTTCAATTCACCTTGATACTCACCCTCCCAAACTCTTAAGGCCATGTGACCAGTGTAAGTCACTAGCAAGGATGTATCATAAGGACCACCAACAAATCATTGTTGTGTCCTCCTGCAGCTACTGAGAACACATTTGCATCAAATTCACTTCATCTTGTTCCCTATCTCTTCTACGAACCTACATCGTCGATCTCTGTTTAGTTTCGACTTGAGATGCTCTACCTATTTCTAACTGTTGAACCAAGTAGTGTTCAAGCTTTGAAGAATCCAAACCCTTTGAAGGATGTTGAAGCCTTGGTTGTGCTTGCTGTTGCTGTGCTGGTTTAGTTTAGTTCTGGGGTAGTTTGAGTGTTGTAATCCACCTTTTGATCGAATCTAAAGCATAGGCATTCTCAATCTTTGTGAAAGTAAAATGTTTTCAAACTAAGTTAAAACAACCGATTGTTTTGTCAAAACAACCGATTGTTCATACTTAGATGTTTTGAGAAAAGATTGAAAACTGTTTTTCAAATGGTTGAGCTGTTAAAACCAAAATAACCGATTGATTCGAGGAAACAACCGATTGTTTGTTTTGGGACCATAACAGAAAAATTGTTTTATCTTTGACTGAGCTTTAAATGATTTAACTGCTTACGCTCCAGTCATTAAATGCTTTGACCAATCTTTTAATACAATTTAAGAGTTTGTTAAGATTTGATAACAAACAACATCTTTGAATAAATTCAGAAAAACATATTTGAGTAACAATTTTTTACAATATTTTGAAAAGAGTTTTTGAGTTTTTCAAAGAGCTGAGATTGCTTAGAGTTTGTGATTGATCAAAGTGTGTGGAATAGGATTCTGCTTGTATTGATTTCAGATTATCTTCTGTAACAAGTGTAATCCTTGTACTCTGTGAAACAAGTTTTGTTTCTGTGTTTGCTGAGATTGGCTGTGTGTTCTTGAGGGGATCAAGATCAAAAATCTTAGTGTTGTTGTGTTGGCCAAGAAGAGTGTGTTTTGAGGTGATCAAGGTCACTTTCTTGGTTATGGTGTAAGTGATCAAGGTGTGATTGCTTAGTGGATTTCCTCAGGGTTTCTGAGAAGACTGGATGTAGCTCTGGATTTGGAGTGAACCAGTATAAACATCTGTGTGAAATCTCTCTATCCCTAACTCTTTAAATTCAATTTTGTTTGTTGTTTGCTGGTATAAACAACCGATTGTTTCTGTGAAACAATCGATTGTTTTTCTGGTACTGCTGTTTTTTATTGCTGTTTTGGCAAACTGAATTTCTTATCAATTGTTTCTTGAGATAATTTCATTCTTGTTTTAAAAGTTTGCGAAAACTCTCTTTAAACAATTCACCCCCTCTAGTTTAAAGTCATCCATTCTATCACTAACCACGTCTCTCCCAAGTGCAAAATAATTCCATTAGTTTTATTTTTTTAAAAAAACACAATACATTCTAGAATATGCAATTCTAAATGTATTAAAACATTCCAAATTGTGAATTTTTAAAATACAGCATGGATTGCACAATTCAAAAATTACAAAAACAATCAAATATGTTATGGATTGTAAAATTTAATTTTTTTTATCGATCAACCATTCCGGTGCAAAGCACTAAGAATGAGGATGAAACAAAATACACAAAAACGGAACTTGTATAACGGGGGACAACTGTGCGACAAGGTTAGTGACAATTGTTTAGAAGACAATGCTGTTCTAGCGAGGACTCTCAGACACAAGCACCGCAACAACGGGATGCATCACAAAGGAAGAAGAAAAGTAGGAGAAAAATGTAAGGTAAGGTTGGTTAAAAAATTGAATAGGGTATTTTGGCCATTTCCAAACCCCATGGAGGTGTAGGTTTAAATAGGGTGCAGAATGAAGAGGCTTGGATTCTTTGGTACCATTTATATTGTTAAGAACATTACTATTGTAACATCACAAGTGGCCTAGATGGCCCTTTGAAATACTGAACTAAATGCTAGAAAAATTAAACTTTTAGTATTTTCTTATATTGTTTAAATAACTTTGAAATTTATACTTTTAATTTAATATATATATATATATATTGAATATTTTTCTTTAATGTTTGAAATTTTGGATATTTAATGAAATTTCTTTAATTGAATGTGCTGGATTACTATGAGTGACAATTATCTATATGATAATTAGCCTTGTTGGAGTTTAGTATGTATTGAGTACGAAGCTCTTAATGATGAATACACATATTCATAGTTCATTTACTTCCAACTTACTTAGATACAAATCTTAGTTATGAAAAGTAGATGAATGTTGTTTCTTGCTTGTTTCATGATTGGGTACATATAAAGAACTAATTTCAATTCTTTTGAATGATCTGTAAGTAGTTAGGTTCAACTATTGAGAGGTGTTTGTATGTCATAAACATGTTTAATATTTCTCTTGAAAGTCGTAAAATCATAAATTGATTTAAATTCTTTATTTGACTAAAGAGTTTCTGAAAGAATGTAAAAACATTATTACTAGATTAATGTGTAATTATAAATGGTAGTAAGATTGATTTGATATTTATTTTAATTGATAAAAAATTTAAATTTTAAATATTGATTTTAATTAATACTATCTTATCTTTATAATTTTAATGTATAATAATTATATATTAACTTCTGAAGACTAATTTGATTATAATTATATATTTATTTACTTGTCATATATTTAAATATCTATAAATTATATATATATATATATATATATATATATATATATATATATAGTGTGTGTGTGTGTTAAATATATTTAGTAATATTTTTGAGAAATTTTTTACACCATTAGTATTTAGAAATCATATTTCACCTTGTTATTTAATTCTTAAAATAAAGTTTTATGTTTTTTTAAGATAGTAATTTTAAAACAAAAATGCAGGATTGTAGAATCCGGGAGGGATAAATAAAATCCTGAGAGGTAAATAGAAAAAATAATATTTTCAGATTATAGAATCCACAAATATTTTTTAAAGATAAAATGATATTTTTACCTTTACTGCAGGAAGAAATTGACTTTAATTATGTCTTATACTTTTGGTAAACGGATCTAACATATATATTTTCCATGCTAATTTTAAACTAAAAAAATATGGGTTAATGATTTGATTAACAATAAAGCATTTCTACCATTAAAACTGGTTTATTTTTTAGTTAAAGTAAAAATTAAATTAAATAAGAAAAGATACAAGAGTTGATCGACTAAGAATATCTATCATTTTTATTTCTCTAAAATGTTGTATTATTTTGCATGTAAGAGAGAAAGAAGAGATTTGGATAAATTAGTTTAGGTAGAAAGTCATTCAACTCGTAATTATGATACATGATAACGAAATTTTCTTGTGTTGATTTAATTTGCATTTAAAAATCTAAATTTAACTTTATTTTATTTCAGAGACGAAAAGAGCACAAAAGTAATAGATATCCTATGAAATATATAAGTTGTGCTTGATCTAGAATTGAGAAAGGCCTATGTTATGATGAAAAGTAAATCATACAATCTATAACTTTATGGTGAAAATTTGGAAAAAGAAAAACCATACTTTCTTTTATAAATTAAGTCCAAAACATGTTTTAGATTAATTTTTTTTTATACATACTTGATAAAAAAAAGTTATAATCGAAACCAAAGTCAAACAGAAAATCATAACATCTACTCATAATAGTGGAGTTGAAAATAAAAAAAAATGAAAATGTACTCATAATAGTGGAGTTGAAAATAAAAAAAAAAATGAAAATGTAGAAAGAAGGTACGAAGGTGTAGAGAGAATTTATCTAATTAAATTACATATTTTCTAACTTTCTATAAAACATAAAGTTAATCAATTCAACTATTAAATTTTATGTTTATTTTTCTCCGTAGAAATTGGATATATGTTAAAAATAATTCCAACAAATCATACATTATGCTTAAAATATTATTACATTACCTAATTTTAATATAATATTTAAAACGCATATTTTTATTATTAAACAATATATATATATATATATATATATATATACACACACATAATATTTGAACCAGGTGAATTTTTTTATGCATAATTATTAAGATAAATTCACCAATTTAAATTTCGATCCTAAAAAAAGCTATCAAAACAATAATTGAATGCTTTGTATATATATTCTTATACATGTCCCACACCAGCACCTGGTCTTTTTGTTTGGACGGAGACATGTTATTCGCCCCCACAATCATCATGGTAACATCTGAGCTCTGATTGTTTTCTATTTTAATAAAACTATTGTTAAAAAAATAAGGATTAAAAGAACTTAAGATTAAAAATTGAGTATACTTAAAATAATATTTTGATTTTAAAGGAATTAATTTAAATTGAACAGTAAAACATTATTTTAAAATCTATTATTGAGCTTTTATATCTAAAGTTAATTTTGAACAGAAAAAACTTTTTTCTGTTTTAAAATCAATTTAAGTCCCCGTAAGATTAATTTTAATATATATATATATATATATATATATATATATATTTTCTAGGATTGAATGGAATTCAGGTACATAAGTACACATAGAACTTTTAATCATGTAGAATTTTATAAACACAAAAAGCGAAAAAAATTATTCCCAAATTAATTGTATCCATCAAAAGTGTATTTTAAAAATGAGCTCTTAGAAGGTTGGCGTTGATGGTTTTTAAAAATGATAGTATGATATAATTCATGGCATAAATTGGTGTTGATAAGTAAAGTAATATCCTATTTAACAATAGTGCGACTGCAACCTCAAGTGAGTCATGATGACAGCCAATGTGAATGCTCCCCTATTAACAAAGATGCTAGATTTTCCATCCCACTATGAATTGGAAGGAAACGGGAAATTACCAGAAACTCTGAAATTTCTCCTACGCATTCTTAATTGCAACAGACCTTGCTTTCAGATTCAGAAAGATTCCCCTGACGCAAGAAAGTAAATCAGAGGCCCATTAATTATTGAACAACTCATGGAAAGTATGGCAATAATTGATTTATCAAACTTAAAAGCAAGGAAGAAAATTCTTTTCTACAAAGAGAATATGGAGCGAAAGGATTGAATATAATTAAGAGAGGATATGGTTTCCACATTGACTAATGAACATGGAATTTTTTGTAGTCAAGTGAGGAATATGTAGAAAAGCAAAGCAATCAGTGTGTGTCACACAATGCCTTCACTTAAAACCTATTTTGCACTTCAACCTTATGCTAAAATGAAAACCTTAGTGACTTGGGAACATACTCACATAACTTAGTCCGATTCAAGGCATCTGGTTACAGTACTTAAATCTTTTAGAATATTTTAGTGAAAGTCTGTTTGGTTGACATTAAAAATTAATGTTACACTTTCCAGTGCAATAACACATTTTATAAAGCACTTTCTCCCTAAGTAAGTTTTCTTCTTCCATGAAAGGGAGTTTCCCTCCTCCACACAAACAATAGGCACTGAGAATATGTTTCCTAAAAGCTTTTAAATAATAAGCAGATAATAACTTTCGTTAAGATCTAAAAAGTCTGAATTTTAGTATGAATTAAGCACCATCATCATTTAGAATCCAGCTCAAACGGGTTATTTTTATTTCCTTTTATCATAGAAAAAAATAGTTTACTAATAATATATTATACTTGTTTCATTTACTAGGGATAGGACTTATAGCTAACATATGGTAGGTCTTGCAAATTACAGAGTCACAGTATGATAGTTGATAGCAGAATCAATAGTATTTTACCCGCTTTAAATATACCCTCTCTTATGAGCATATAAAGTAACAGTATGATTGATTTAACATCACTCAACTGGAACCTTTTGTAATTTACAATGCAATGCATACCTATCATAGTATAATCAACTGATGATGCTGATTCATTAATTTTAGAACAAATGAGAGATGCCATGTACTAATCATAGAAGAGTAATAAATAGTAAGTTGAAAGATGTAGCTCACCAGCAAGAAGCAACAAAGCTGTGAAATACAACACGGAGCTGCAGAGGCATATACTGGTAATTCACCCAAGCAACTATAGGCCAGAACTGCAAGTAAAACCATATAACTTCAAAAGGCTAACTTTTCAAACCCATGAGCTAAACAGAAGACCACTGTTTTCATTGCCATACCTTCCATGCAGTCAATTGAACAGAAGGGTAATCCTTTTTAACTTTGTTTGTGACTGTAGTCCAAGGTCTTCCTGCATACCATTTAATTACAATGAAATGCCTCACAGGTTGTATTAATCATGTAATACCGTTTGTATTATCCATAAAATAAGAAGTCATTTTTAAGTCAGGTCTTTAAAATGTATTAGAACACTTAACAATGCCTGAAAAGCTGCTTACATTTTAGGTGTAGTGTATTTTCGGAAATGTTATCTATCACTCAATGTATACTAGTCTCTTAAATCTTGAAAATTGGTTTCTGTTTTCTTCTTTATTTCAACTTTCCAGACTCTCCACCCTCTTGGTTTGACCAAGTCATTTCTTTGGGAGTTCTATGCATTTCTCATAGACGAGAACATGTACTCTCTTGTAGATCGCAACTCAGACACATGCAAGTAGCCTATATTGAACTCCTCGAAGTTTTATATCCAATACAAAAATTCCTACGGACAGGACAGTTTAGGAAAATAAAAACTTAGTTGCTACACTCCTTTATATGCTTCTAAGGTAGGAACACCAAAAACACTGTTAGAACTTATTTTATTTATTTTTACTATTATTGATCACCGATTTCATATCAGTCAAGGGTTGTTTGATAAAACTGAAAAGTTTTGCACTGAATTTGTTTCCTTTGAAATGCTAAAACTGCACCAAAAGAAATCACTAAAATTCTTGTCAAAGAAAAACCTCTGACATTATTTATCATGTAAAGAATTAAATAATTAAATAACTGTTGCAGAATACATTTAGCATTTCCCATATGTTATCCGTGTTATGGCAGGAAATATAAGAATACACTGAGGAAACTCATTTTTAAAGTACCTCATTCCTGAGCAATACACCATATTGACATACAAATACTAACTTCAGCACTACGAAGTTAAGAAATAAGCAACAACAAGCGACCAATTTCTTGTATTGAATCATGGTAAACACATAAAAGAAGGTATTTAGAGCGAAACAGTTGAATGGTTTCTGTTTTGATCAGGGAGGTAAGATGCAGAGTAGACAAGACATTAACAACAAAAGTTGGCATTAAGGTTTAATGTAAATGTTTCAAAAATTAATTTGTGTAAATTGAGGTATAACATAAAAATGCGAACATATTTTATAAATGAGTATACCTTCTATAACCAAGCCATAGTACATCATGAATAAGAAGTTGTTCCATGGGGAACTGGTTATCTGTTCAAGGATCACCTAATAATAGGACATTTCATTCATTAGAGCATTAGTTAAAACCTTGTAGCAGGACTAAGAACATTACAGAACCTAACACAATACAAAATAATGTCCCTACAAGTAAAAGGGCCAGAGAAAAGTAACACAGTTTCACAATACCTTCTTAGCAACAGTGTCATTGCCTTTCTGCCCCTTAAAAATTTTATCCATTAATTTGTGGAGAAAATGTCCAAAGGGTCCCGAGTAGGCAAAACCATAGAGCTGCAAAAAAAATGATTTAAGATACGCTCAGTCCTTAAAAAATTTCACTACAAACTTGAATTTCTGCTTCATCTTAGGTGACACGGTGTATTTATTTTTTTTATATGATAATTGGATGAGAGTTCTGAAATGGTTGATGGTAAAGAGGATATTCTAGTTAGCTCCATGGAAAATTCCGACGATTTTTAGAAAATCTGTCCAAATTGAAAATGAAATTGAAACAGTGATTTCCCTTATAGAACGAATAATTTAGGAGAAGCATAGTTAAGGAAAATGGACATACCATGAAAAGAAGGAGCCTTCTCAACTGAAGCTTCTTGGCCCCAGATATCTTCTGTGCGACGGCATCGCTAAAACCAGCCAAAACTGCTGCGGTAATTGCCTAACAACCAACAAGGTTTTTTTAACAACCCCGTTAGTTTCTTAATTAAAACCCAAACTGAAAATAAATTAGTGAAAACAATTTCTTTCAATCAAACCCAATTGTTTATTCTCTTTCAAATCAAGATGAGAAAAACAAAAAGTGTGTGAAAAGAAAGATTTGAAACCTTGGTTCTGAGGGGATGGAGCTGAAGCTGGTGAAGATATTTCTTGAAAACATGGTTGACTTTGTCAGACATGGTTGTTGATCAAGCCCGGATCTTGTGTGTGTTTAGTTTGTGATAGTTACTCGTATCCTATGAAAGATGGAAGGAGATGGAGAGTGACCAGCAACATAGAAAATAGAGAAAGACAAAACAAAAGCATTAGAAAAGGTCAAGAAATACAAAGACGTTAGGTGGCAAAAGCAAATGAAGGTGCTACACATGAATCACACGATTCACACACAGCATTGTTTTGCAGAAGGGTGTTAACTCATTCATCACAATACTACACCAAAATCAAATGTTATCCCTTCCCAGAAATTCTTAGCTATTAATTAATTAATTGATAGCTACCCTAAACATTTAAAAATAGGAGCAGAAGAGAACGAAAAATGAAGGAATCTCTTCTTTCCAATGAAGAGGCATTTAACTATGTTTATGGTAATTGCACCCGTGGAAGCCTCTGTTGATTGGATCCTATTGATCCCATAGATTTAAATCATACTAATTGGATTTCTATACATAAGATTAATTACTTTTTCATTTAAATTCAGATTAAATCAATTATAAGTAATTACCTGAATATGAAAAAAATTATTAGACACCGTCAAATATGACTTGGTGAGTAATCCGACTGCGAATTAATGATTACAAATTGGATAGTTTGACGAACTCAATTTTAAATAAAATTCTACAAAATATAATTATATAATTTAACAATTTGTTTTTTTTATAAATGTGTTTTTATGTTAGGTATCATTATGTTACTTGCCATCAGATAGGTTGATACCTCAAGTAACAACAATCATCTGTCATCACATGAAAAAAAAAATTATTACAAAAAACAAAAGAAAGAAAGAAAACACTACAAGAAAATCATGAAATAGAAACCAATTTTTAAAGACTAAAATAATTAGTTACATTAGGAACTAAAATAGAGACCATTTTAGAAACTAAAAAGAAATTTGGTTTATAAATTAGTTTCTATTATTTTCTATTATTGTTAAATAGTTTCTAAATTGGTATCTAATTAGCAACTAAAGTTTTAACTACCAATTATTTAGTTTCTAAATTTGGTAGCAAAAACCTTGGTTGCTAATTAGATACCAATTGAGAAACTATTTAACAATAATAGAAAATAATATAAACTAATTTAAAAACCAAATTTCTTTTTAGTTTCTAAAATGGTCTCTAATTTAGTTACTATTGCAACTAATTATTTTGGTTTCTACAAATTGGTTTCTATTTCATGATTTTCTTGTAGTGAAATACAAAAAAAAATGAGAGGAATAGACTAAAATTCATTTGTTAACCAAAACGATACATTGATAGACTATACATATTCATAAATAATTCTAAGAACGGATTAGATAGAAGCCTATTATACCAATGAAATGATTCTCTATGAATAAATCCTAAATTAGTCAACTTATCAGCACATGCATTCCCTTCACGAAAAATATGAGTAATCCTAAACCTGATTTTCCTACAGTAATTAAGACAAGTATTTCATTGATTACGAAGTATCCATGGAACATTAGTACTAGCAGTAAACACAACACAAACCAAGACAGAGTCACATTCAATCCATACATTAGTAAGTCCCATCTTTTGAGCTTCCTTCATAGCATGTATAACTCTATAAAACTTAACAACATAACAATCTGAACTTCAATAAACGCATTGGAAGCACCAATAAACTCCCTCATACTTCTACAGAAAATACCTCCACAAGTAGCAAGACCAAGATATCCCCTAGTAGCCCCATCAGTGTTAATTTTAACTCAGCCTGGTGAAGGAAACTCTCATCTAACAGGAAGAGGACGAAGAACTTTACCAGTACGAGTATTAATACCAAAAAAACTTAATCACGTTGAAATCCAACATATCATTCTTCATTGAAGTTTTAGACAAATTTCCCACTAGACAAGTTAAATCTTTAATTATCGAAATAGCCCTAGAAACATCAATCTTATCCTTAAATCTAGCATAATTCCTCGTACGCCATATCATCCAGATAGAAAAAGTTGTCACAACAAGCTTAATCAATTTAACCAAATGACTACTATCACTCTCGATAAAAGAAAGAAGATCATCCTTATTAGAGAAATGAAAAGTAAGAAAAACCTGTCGAACACAACTCTAAATATGCAAAGCATTAGAACATTTAAAAAATAAATGTTGAATAGATTCCTCGTGTTATTCACAAAGCGTACAAATAGAACATAAATGCAAATCTTTATTCTTAATATGTTGATCTGTAGGAAGCTGTCCATGAAAAAATTTCTAGAGTACTAGAACTTTGGAAGGCATAATAGATGAAGACCAAAT
Source organism: Phaseolus vulgaris (assembly GCF_051622355.1). NCBI lineage: Eukaryota > Viridiplantae > Streptophyta > Magnoliopsida > Fabales > Fabaceae > Phaseolus > Phaseolus vulgaris. The sequence continues at coordinate 29,756,178 of NC_143504.1, read as the reverse complement.
GAATTTACCCCAATCACAGGGAACTCCTGGTTCCAAGAAAAAAGTCCTAGCCGATTTAAGAGTGAAATGACCAGACTCATCTAGAATCCAATTAGGAATATCATGTTCCTCTCTAGCCATAATATGATTAAAAAAATATATGCGGTAAAAACAAGAGAATATTCCAATCACAACCTGTCCAAAATTGAGAGACTGTATCCGGAATGCTAGCACCATTAGATAACCTTGCAATATTTGCTAAAGAAGTAGTAGAACACCATTTATCATTCCAGAAATTAATAAAAGTACATGTACCAACAGTCCAAGAAGTATAATCAAGTATAGTAGAATAAAACTGCTTAATTTCAGGCCAAAGAGATGATGATCTATAAATCATTCTAAACTCGTATTTTGATTTAAGAATCTTGGCTTTCATGAAAAAGACCAAGGTCTGTTGCTATAAGCAAAGTTCTAAGCAAGCTTAAGAAGATATGTATTATTTTCATGACGAATATTAATTATCTTCAAATCCCATTTCAGGGTAACTATGCATTTTGTTTATTGTATTGATATTGTGTTCTAGAGTGATATTATTATTTATTGATTGTATTGATATTATGTTTGAGAGTGTTCAACCTCCGAAAAATTATAATATTTAGTTTTAGAAGTCTATTTTTAAGTGTTATGTTTCTAGTTGTTTTATGATATATGTTTAATTCACCAGTACGTATATTTTAATTACATTATGAATATTTTATCAAATTTCGGTTGATTGTAATTTTATGTTGATCTTTGGGTGTACATTTGATTGTGATTGATCTAATACCATTACTTTCATTTTGTATCATATGAAGACCAATGCAAAATGTTGTCAAAATTTTGACAAATATAAGTAATATTAATTAAAATTTACGTATTAATGAAGTATAAAAAGTATATATTCCTAAATGTGATATATAGTCTTACCTTTTTAAGAATATGGAAATTCTTCAAATACATAGAAATAGAAATGAAGCATAGTTGGATAAATACAAGTTAAATCAATGAAGTTAAGTAGAATAGTGTTGAAAAAGTTTTTACAATATTGCTCATCAAAATGTGGAAGGTATCCATGGAAGTTTTAAATATGACTATTATTTCATGCATTGGATGTGGATCATATTTCGTGTTACTATTCTTGGAAGCAATATAGTAAACTACTTCAAATATTTAAAAAAAACTCATATTTTGGTTTCATATATGTTATTATGAAAAAACTAATATTTATTCTTAGATAGAATTTTAGTATTTATTAGTCTTGGACAATATTTGATTTTAGTTTTTCGTAATTTGGTATGGTTGGTGTTCGCGAACGAGGTTGAAACCAAGAGAACGATTGAACTACTCCTCGGGCAGTCGGTTTGACCTCACTCCTTCCTCTTAGTTGAACTCTCATCCTTCCCTCTTCCACTTCTCCTCCTCGCTAGCTCAGACTTGGATGTTGATCGGTCTGAACCGAATGTCGAATCAAGATCTCGTTGTACTAACCGCACCGATACAATTGGTTTGAATTTTTTTTATAATTATAATAGGAATAAAAATAATCTTAATATTTTTTAAATGAAAACTCAAAATATTATTATATCAATTACGACTAAAATTAATGTAATATGTATTATAATAAAAAATTAAAGTTTTGTTAGAAAATATATCACATTAATTTTTTGGGACAATTAATATGATATGTGGTACAAATTATATCGCTTATCCCAAATAATCAATGTAATATGTCGTATTATAAAACTTTAATTGATTTAAAAGAACACATTCTATATCAATTTCTCGATTTTGCATAAATTTAATAATTAATATAAAGTTAACAAACTTATTATATCAATGATATCTATATTGAATATGAAAACATGTAAATACTGATAAATAACTCATACAGAATGATATTCTTAAAGTAGTATCGACTCCATAAATATTGTCACTGGATGAAATAAATAAATATTGTGACTAGATGAAATAAGAGTGAACAAAGATTATTGAACTTGCATGATGAAGATATTCTTCCTCCTTTGGGGCCTATTACACTCTTGATGATATGAAATTTGATGAGTGGTTAACTGGGGGAGATGGATCATCTAGACATGGAAGGTGGCATTTTGGGAGGTGCAGTTGCTGGGCCAATCCAACCTGCATATAATTTGTGTAATATCTCCTTCAATTTTTAAAAAAGGAAAAAACAGCAATTGAAATTTGTAGGTTATTATAGTTAATATTCTATGTATTTGAAATTTAAAATATAATTAACGTTTAGGATTTTTCTTAAAGTAAAATTAAAATTCAATTTTGTTAAATGATATAAAATGTCTAACAAATTTAATTAGGATAAATAAATTTTCAAGAAAGTAAGTATACACTACAAGGAAATCATAAAGTAGAAACTAATTTTTAGATACCAAAATAATTAGTTGCAATAGTAACTACATTAGAAAGACCATTTTAGAAACTAAAACAAAATTTGGTTTCTAAATTAGTTTATATTATTGTTAAATAGTTTCTAAATTGGTATCTAATTAGCAACCAAGATTTTAACTACCAATTTAAAAACTATTTAACCATAATAGAAACTAATTTAGAAACCAATTTTTGTTTTAGTTTCTAAAGTAGTCTCTAATTTAGTTACTATTAGAATTAATTATTTTGGTATTTAAAAATTAGTTTCTATTTCATGATTTTTTTTTATATATTTAACTTGTAAGATAGAGTTATACTTGAATTATATAATATAATTTGATTTTAGTTGAAATCTTTAACAAATCTAACCACTTCTCATAAATATAATGATAGTTGTTATAAGAAATTTGATATTTAATATTATCAATAATCTTATTTAAATATACAATTAAATTATTGGCATTTAAAATTATTTTTTAATTATAATTTTTTAATTTTGAAAAAAAATATTATAATACTTTCTTTTCACACAACTATTATTATATATATTTTATTACAAAATATATTTCTTAGTAGTTGTGTAGGAGGATTCAATTGTTACATTATATTTCTTTTAAAATCACAATTCATTTAATTAACTTATTAACGGTTTATTAATATTATTAATTTTATTATAATATTATTAAAAAGAGATTGAAATTAGGATAATTTTTTATGTAATAAATACCTTTGGAAGGGTTAAAGCCTCTTGCTTTTAGCTCAGCATATTCTTGGCATAAGGCACATGGATCGCAGCAGCAAGTAACACAGCAATCGCAACAAGGTTCTTCTGGTAACCCAAACTTTGCTCTCAGTTTCTCTCTGTAAATGCAGGAGTAGACCCAGTGACATGTTGCCAGCATAAGTAATCCATACACACACCCTTGTCCAACGCAAGCTACATTCATTCTCAACACATTTTATTACCTATATATCACAAATCATCGATATACCATATACTAAAATTGCAATCATCTTACAACTTCGTCCTTCATCCACAATTTCTGCAATTTGGCCAAAGGTGATGCACGGTAGACAGCAAGTTACAAAACCTGCGTTTTTAATTACAAGGAAATATGTAAGAAATGAATTAAAGATTGAAAGTACGTGAAAAGAAAACACGATTTAAAATGATGTTACATGTTATAGGTTCTTCTCCACAGCCACATAATTGAGCTGACCATTTGGGAGGAGTAGAATGAGGAGGTAGCATGTTAGAGATTCAAAGAAAATGTTTGAGATAAGCAAATGCAGTTAATGGTGGGAGGGAGACATTTGAGGGTGGGTTGTTTATATAACCCAAAGCGTCCAAGCAAGGTCAACAAATTGGTTTTGGAAACATCGACTTCATCAAAGAGTTGAGTTTGAAATTGTTGATGCGGTTGTCTTTAGGCATAAACATGAAATCATGTTACATGCCGGACTCCTTCAGACATACCAAATGTCTCTTTTCCTTAATCATTTCTCTTGTCGGTTTTAAAAACTTCCTTCTGCCGTCTCATCACTCTCCACTTTCATACAATCAATTTTCTACATCCTTCATATTTATATTACTAAATTAAAATGTATTGAATTAATTCTAATTGATTTTAATATTTTAATTTTATTGCATACTTTTATTTATTTATTGTAAAGTTCTTGTTTAGTTGTTGGTTTTTGTGTTCTGAGGGTATTTTTTGTTTTTGCATAGTTTGTTCTATGTTTGTTGGAATCTTATATATTGTTTTTGTTTGTTATTATGACTATTGTGTTGTAATGTTTGTCGGTTCCTTATTGGTTGTGTGTTAAGAATTTGATTTAGGATTTTGTAGAAGGGTTGAAATAATTATAAAATATCTCATTTTTTTATTTTTTTTTACTGATAAAAAAGGCAAGAGTAAGTCAACACTATTGAATAAGTAGTGGAATTTTTCGTTTACATCTCATTTTTTCTTCTGCATCGTCTTAAATATTAAAATCTTTACTTTCTCGTTTGGTTTAAAGTTCTTTTTGAAATCAGTAACTCGGAGACTTTTAATATGAAACTTAAAAGAGTATACTTTATTACAAAATCTATAACATTAATTTGGAAATCATATTTAAATTTTAGATTGTGTTGTCAGAAAGTTAAAATTAATTTTTAAATTATGTAATATAAAAATCAATATTGTATTTCAAATTATACGATTTGAATCTCTTTTATTATAAAATAATAACTTTTAAATTATACAATCTAAAATAATAAATTTATAAATTTATAAATAACTTTCAAAATATACAATCTAAAATAATAAAGTTTTGAATTAATAAATAACTTTCAAAATATACAATCTAAAATCTAAAAGTTATAGTTTACATAAATAAAAGCTTTCGTATTGTGTTTTATATGTGTAATCCAAAAAATATTTGTATATTATACTATCCAGATTACGTTAATAAAATAGAATCCAAATATTTCATATGGACAACAATGGTGACGAGGTAGCCAAAAAAGAGGGTGCGGTGACAAAGGGTGGGAGAAGGGGGTAGGAACATTTGGTCTTTTACACACCCCAATGGAAGAGCAGGAAACCATCTGGGTGCAAAACGAAATATCCACAACTAAAGGAAGTGAGTGACCCAACACACATCTTGTATGCCAAATTCTTCCTACAACCAACCTTTTTAAACCTGCACCCTAAATAGTTTTAAATTTCCAAAAATGCTCTTCATTTCAGAAATGAAAATCCAAAATTAAAAATAATACATTCCAAAAAAAAAAATCTGTAGAGATTATTATGTTTTGGAAATAAAAATTCGGAACAAAACTCAAAATCTCACTCTAAAAAATCCAGAAAATTTGGGTGCAGTGATACCGTGCGGAAAGCAATTGCCATCTTCTATTAGACCTTGTTTGGATTGGTAAATGTGAGCCGAAACATTTTAGACCCAAAATGGAAAGTTCTTAAGTTCACCAAAAATATTTAACTAACTTTTCTTGGCAAATTCTTTTACCATCTCCATAGTTTCATAGTTTCTTCCTCCATAAATTTTTCAATTCCAAAATTACTTTGAGCAATTATTATTATTTTTCTCATTTCTAAATTGTATAATCTGTGACCAATGAGTAACTAACAATCATGTGATAAAAAAAAGTTATCCCAATTTTAGAGTTCGGAGTGTATTTTCGCTCGAAAATATATTCTTAACTCTAAATTTTCTTTAAAATAGAATTTTGTATTCCAAATTTTAGACTTTGGAAGGTATTTTTTTATTCGGAAATGTATTTTGAACTCTAGAATTTGGAACACGTTTGTATTTTGATATTTAGAGTTTGGAAGGTATTCTTTTGATTTGATATTTCGAACTCTAGAATTTGAAACACAATTTTGTATTTCAAATTTTGGAGTGTGGAAGGTATTTTTTGAGTTCGAAAATGTATTTTAAGCTCTAGAATTTGGAACAGAATTTTTTTTTTCAAATTTTAGAGTTTGAAAGGTATTTTCGAAACTAGGAAATACTTTCCGAACTCAATATGGATTACAATTTTTATTTCAAATTCTATAATTTAAAATGTATGAATATATAAAAAGGGAAGAGGAGTATCAATAAAAAGGATGAAAAAATAGCAAAACTAACATTTCATATGTTCTATGTCGGGTGCAGAAAACAAAACACGGGGGTACAGTAAGAAATTATACATCTTTTGGGTCATTTGCAGCTGCGAGTCTTTCCTATTCGGCTAATCCAACATAAAGACAGAAAATTCTTCTTGTACCTCCATGCATTTCCTCCTAAACCCCATATTTTAGAAAATACCAAAATTATTCTTCTTGGTTAATTTTTTTGGAAAATTTGCATTTTAAATTGTAGAATACAAAATAAAAAATTTACATTTTGAAAAAAAATCACTAATATTAACTTCCAGGTTCTATAATCTAAGAAATCTTCAAATTTCATATTCCAGAATTAAAAGAAAACATTAATAAAATAGGGGGTGCAGGAAGAATTGCCCTAATTAAGACTCGGTTATTTTCCAAAGATGATGGATAAACACTGAACCCAAGACAACCCAGTATTGAAATTTAAATTTACCTGTCTAACTATTTTATTAAAATTTAAAATGTAATTGTAGAATTTTCAAAATAGCAGGATGATGTTGACATGATGGTAAAGTCAATATCGTGCGAACGGTGGCTTTGGTAGCTGAGAATTATGGATGAATGTACTACATAATATGGCACTACAAATTTATAAATTAGACTAGAAGAACACTTGTTTGATGTTGTTTTAATGCTCTAAAATGGATCATTAAATATTCATTCTTTGATCGGAAAGTAGCAAGTGCTCTCACGCTGAATTCCATAATACCCTTTATTGCACTTATTACGTCCTTTTCATCCCAATTACAAGGCCATCCATTAATAATTTTCTTCTGCCCTTAACCAATCTCGCATTCAATTATTGCAAAACCGATATCATTCCAAATCATGGAGTCATATCTTTCACCCTTGAAAAAATATCTTCATTTTCTTTTAGACTATGTAAGTATTTTTTATGAAAGATAATCTTCTTGAAGTTATATAGAACTACTTATGATAAACTTTTTTCTGCGTATTTAATGTAATTGATTGATTACGATTTACACTTGAAATCACTGATTAGCAGTAATGACAACCATATAGAAAAGGAGAAAGGATAACAGTACGTATATGATGTTAAAAAAATAATAGAAGCATAACAAAATGTTGAGTATAAATGAGAATATTACTTTCTTTTTTTCTTAAAAAATTAAAATAAAATGAAAGGACTGAAGTGACAAGAAATTTATTTATTTTGTGAATAGTTAATGCCTGGAGGGAAGCATGTATTGGAAATGATTTATGATACTGGCACCAGATAAGAATATGCTAAACAACTATGCTGTGCATTTCACTTTGTAGCTTTCGTTTTTTACTATTTTCTTTTATCAGTTGGCATGTTGGTTTGGCTTAGAGGTAATGTCTCTGTCACTATTATATACATTCCCCACTCAAAAAGATGAGTGCTCTTGCCCTTTTCCTATTAGTGTAAAACATTGAACAAATTCAACGTTCCAATCTCCACCACAGCCCTTCAAATATACTATGTAATCAACAACTGGATTTACTCCACCATGTCAAATCAAACGGTGAAACCTATGATTCTTACATTTATAAGCTGTGAAGGCTACTGCTTTCATTTTCTCAACAATTTCACTAAATCACAATAATTTTTTAGAATTAATCAGTTCATCTTGTATTTTAGTTTTTCTTTGTCGTATGAAAAGAAGGCAATGTTCCAACAGAGATAGGTCACTGGATCATGCATAAAAAATTAATATCTCTTTTAAAGCATATAAGGACTAGAAACTTAGTGTTTTATTAAAAAAGTGAATTTTAAATTTAATTTAATCTTAGAAAACTAATTCATAAAATAAGATTTATATTTTGGTCATATATTATTATGAAAATGTCTTTATTTTTACTCAAAACTCAAACAGTATTTGTTTTTTTTCAAAAAAACATTAAAGAGTGACAAGGCAACAAAAAGAAAGAGAAAAAAGATTAAAGATTTTCAAAGAAATACATTAAATTAAATTGACACGGATCCTTATTTTTATTAATTGATGTGTCCCATGATGATTTGACAGGTTGACCAAAAACTAGTACAAGTACAATAACTTGCACACTTGAATTGCGGATTGGGAATGTAATGGTGGAATGTTAAATGTCTTTTTCATTGGGAAAGAAGAAATCCTTATGCGTAAATGTAATAAGCAATCAATGTTCTGATATGGTTTTTGGTTCCACTTTGAAAGCTCTACACTCATGCTCAAACTATACTCTTCAGGTACAAGCAGCCTCTTCTCAGACGTTCACGATCATTACAATAAAAAAATAAAAAAAAGTAACCAATCCTCTTGTTTGATTCTTCCTTTTTCCCTTTTTTTTAACACTCCTTGGTGGGGCGGTGATGCGTAGAAAATGAATGAATGAAGTTGTGAGCTGCCTCTTAACTTTCTTACTACAAGGTTAATTATTTTAGGAGAATCATGTCACATTGAATCTTATTGCTGATTAAAAAAAAACATTGAATCTTTTTGCACCTTCAGCGTGTGGAGATAATGGACCCAATTAACAATGTTCTTCTTTTGTCAAAGGTATGACTGATGTGATCTGTAACGTCTACTCTGCTACTATATATTCTTTTCGTTAAATTCACATTTCATTTTTTCCTTCTTAGTCCTCACTCAGGTCAAATATACCACTAAATATCATATTATTTTTCCATGGCACCTACAGATTACAAAATGAATCAGAAATGAGAGTTGGGAAAAGCTTCTGGTGTTAATATAAAGTCTTTAGGTTGACATTAGATAAATAACAGGAAGTGATGGCCGAAGAGTTGCCACCACAAGACAATACTATTTTTATTACTATAAATAAAGCATGCATGCTAGGTTATACTATAATAAATGATAATGGTAGGGTCAACTCATGGGTTTCATTAATGGTAGCTTAATTACTATTTTATGTGATTGATGTAAGAAGACCAAATGTGTCAGTACACGTGCTTTCTGCAATAAAAAACAGCTATTCTATCACATTGACAAATGGGGATATAACTAATTTGACAATGAAAAAAAGATGACATATTTGGCATTTGATAAACATTTGATGGTGTCAATGGTTAATTACTTACCTTGTGACGAAAGCCATATTCATATCATATGACAGTAAAAAGCGATGGTTATTTTGTGAATGCACATGATAGAAATTGCATTCTAAACCTGATGAATCACGAGTCTGTGAATATAAAAAAAATGATTAGCGCCTACTACCACTATAGGAATGTAAAGCAATTGCATTGATGTTAGGCGTGCAGATTTAGTAAGTTTATGAAGAGGGTACCTACTAGATTTTTCGTTTATAACTAATAAAAGACTCATGAGAAAGAGGGGACATGGATTATGCTACCTCATGCAGGCCATTTTCCTTGGCTATTTTAAGTACTGCATCTGCTATGCTTGCCACCATATGTTGCAGTATGACGCTTCTAGTCAATGCCCATGCGGATAATGGATTACACACCCTTAACTCACTTGTCGCACAAGGAATTACTCAATTTAATAAAACCGAAGTATAGATTCTGAATCACTTACAAGAAAAAGGTGGAAAGGAGAATGAGTGGCCCACTGTAAAATGCACTATGTTGTTTTAATTGCAATAAACTGTATGCACTTCATTCAAAACCCACCCATTCAAATGAGTCCTTATAATGCTATACAGATCGACATTCATTGATCTTAATGAGAGAGTAATTTTGAAATTAATTAAAATTTAGATAATTAGGATATAGATTCACGTGTGCTTTCTGGGACCATGTATTTTTAATGCACAGAAGACATTCCAGGAGGCGAATGTTGTTGTGCCTAAAAATGTTAAAAACTGCACAGTATATATAGTAGTATAGTTTCCTAAACCTAAAAGGATGAACTTGCCAGCAGTAACCCACCCAACCTCCCATACCAGTAATGGCCAATTTTTTGTCTTTAAATTTGGTATTCACCAAAAGAGCCATTGGGAAAGTTAAAGAAATGTATTTGGGGAAATACCGTCTTAGTGGGAGCAACATAGTCATACATTGGTATCCTTCCAACGTCACCCACACTGAAAACATTACCTCTACGACTACGAACCCACTAAAACAACTTCCTTTGTCTCTTCCACTGCACATACATCTCCCTAATACTTCAACACATGTATCTTCTTATACCTCTATAGACCCACAATTCTCTTTCCTATGTTAATCACTTCTATTAATTTATTTATAACTTTCTAAATTTTTGTTAAGGGCTCACCCAAAAACTAAAAATAAAGGGGCCCTCTACTATTAATATTAAAATAAATCGGTGTCCTTGTTACCTGCTCATATAGGAAACAAACAAGTCTAGGTTTGCATGCAGAACCACTTTTTTTCTTGGGTTTTCCTAAACCAATTCGGATATTTTTTAATTCTTTATTAAATTCTGAAAATTCATCATCAAATTTCTTTCACTAAATAAAATCAGTTGAATGTCAGTACATGTCATCACATTTTCTCTCATCTACATGCCATTTAAGATTCTTAACATCGTTTGGGTTTGCAAACAAACGCTTCATCCTTGGAATGATGGGAAGATACCACATAACCTTCATTGGAGGTCCATGTTTTTCTATATCTTCAATAGTATCATCATCTTTTTGTTTCAACTTATAACATGATAACCCACACCTCGGACAACTTTTCAACAATTCAAAATTTTTTCGGTATAATATAAGGACATGCATGTATCTTTTTATGCTCCATACACATTGGACAAAGAATCTTTTTGGCCTCATAATTACGATTAGGTAGAGTATTTTCCTCTGAAAGCATATCCTTCAACAACTGAAGCAATTTCGTGAAGTTTTTATCAGTCAATCCATTTATTGCCTTCAAATTCATCAATCTTAACACCGCTGACAACTGTGTGAAGTTAGTTGATCCAGGATACAATGGAGTCTCTACATCGTTTGACATACTTCCATATCCATGCGCTTTTCCAAAAGACTCAGCTCCTACATCACGAATCATGTCCTCCAATCGATCATCATCTACATCATCATGTACTGTTTCATCCATGGTGGACCCCACGTATTCTTCAGTTACGAAAACACGTGATAAATTTAATAATTCACCATGGCATGTCCAAGTTGTATAAGATCGAAGAAACCCATCACATAACAGGTGCTCCCTCATTATATTAACATCCAGTATCCTTCAATTCAAACAGTTAACGACGGACACCTGATCTTTGCTCCATTATGACCACTATTAATCGCATTACGTTGTTCAAATTGTATAAATTCTTCTACTCCTTTTTCGTACTCATCACTTATACAAACAGAATTCATCCAATTTTGATGCATTATATATTCCTAAATGGTTAGGATTTTCAATCAGTGTTCTATCTCACGCGTTTGTCGAGAGTCAAACACCCCCGGACTCAATATCAGAACATATTATTGCCGAATATAACATATAAAGTAACAAATAACTACTAAATAATATAAATTTTAAAAAATACAAATTACATAATACATAAAAAAGAACAAATTCGAAATATAATAAATACTAATACTAAATAATATAAATTTTAAAAAATTCAAATTATAATACATAAAAAAACATACAAATTCAAAATATAATAAATACTAAAAAATATCAAATTTAAAATATACAAATTATAATACATAAAAAAATAAATTCAAAAAATTAAAGAAAAATTCAAAAAATTTAAAACAGTACACCAACCTTGTGTGTGAACCAACGTTGGTGGTGAAGAGTGGCAAGGGAGCGCCAGCAACAACAATGGCAGCGAAAGCTGTGGCGGAGCAGCAACAGATATGAGAATGCCAATGGAACAGTACTTTCGACCACAAATGCAAGGATAAAAAAAAATATAAGGAAAACGAAAAAAAAATTATAATACGTACATTTGTGAAGATGTAGAGGAAGAAAGTGATTAAGAATCTTACAATGGCACAATTAATAAAGATGCAAAAGAAGAGATGAACTTCAAGCGTACACCAGCACAGGAACAGTGCAATGAAAGCAAATGAAAGGAAAAGAGGAGAAAGAAACTACGAAAGTGGGTGGCGTGCTTAAAAAATTTAGGGTAAAAAAAGATTTACAAGTGCGGCTAAACGTAAAACCGCACTTGTAAATCAAGTGCTTTGATTTACAAGTGTGGTTTTACGTTTAGTCGCACTTGTAAATCAAAGCGCTTGATTTACAAGTGCGATTTTACAAATAGCCGCATTTGTAAATCAAATTAATTTAAAAAATATTACCGCGTTTCTTACGAATGCGTGTAAGCGCAAAGCCGCACTAAATAAAGAGCATTCTTTTCTTCATTTTGCACTAGTGGGTTCATTAATAGTTTAAGATTCTTGAGTTAATTGGTGTTTCACTTAGTATGTTTTCTATTGATGTTTGCTTAAATTTAGAGCGACCTATGTATAAGGATTGAGATACCCCTAAAGTATTTTTTTTATTCTATTAATTCATTGCTGATAAAAAAAACAAATCTAGCTTTGTATGTGAATAAACTTTTCAAACACATTTTTATGGAGATAAAAAAGGAATTAAATATAAAAACTTAATTTTTTTATAAATTAAAATTAGTTTTAAATATGATTTAAAAATTAAATTTGGATAAATTAATTTAAAATATTTTTTATAAAATAATTTTAACTTATAAAAAAAATATTTTATTTTATTTTTATTTTTACAGAAATTTCCAAAATTACTCATTCAGTATAAGGAACACATTGTAAGATTAGAAGGAATGAGAGCTTATAAGACAAAGTTTAACATAATTGATAGATAAATTAGTCGTAGGCATACAAGTACTTGGTTAGGAATAATGTCCAAATACACTATATTGGTATTAGTTAAAATTAAGATCAAGGTAGACCAGTATTAATAAATAAAATAATAAATTAAATAGTATAGAAACTAATATAAAAAATATAACATCATTATTTAATAAAATTAAAATTAAAAATAAAACATAGTTGTAGTTTTTAACATTCAATTAGCACACATAAAAAAAATAAATCAAATATATAATAATTTTTAGTTTAAGTTTGAATAATATATAATAAGATTAATTGACAATAACAAGTTTGAGTTTAGAATAAAAAATCAATTAGGAAAACAAATAAAAAAGACGTTATTCTAAACATTTTTACTGGCTCATTTGTAAACAAAAATTTCATCAATTTTTAACCAGTTTTTGGTTGATTTTCAAAGAAGCACAGTAGCTTCAAATTAAGAAAAAACAGATTACTAGATTATTTATCATACATGATTACATAATAATATTAATCACACTAATAAATAATGTGATGTGAGTTGATTTTATAATTGTTCATTTTTGTGGTGACACTTTACTTAAATTTGGATTTTAGACAATGATGTGAGTTGATTTTATAATTGTTTATTTTTGTGGTGACACTTTACTTAAATTTGGATTTTAGACAATTAGAGGTGATAACCTAAGAAAAATCTCCACTGGACATTAACTTAATCAAGTGGTTAAGTAGACGTGAATGTTCATTTCCATAAGGCAAAGAGGAAAAGACATGAATAAGGGAATGCAAGCCAAAACTTAAAGAGGAGAAAATGAATGGATAAATGGAAGAGATGATGAACGAAGAACTTGTGGATGGTGGAGCAATGGTGTATCACGCCACTTGATGGGGGTGGAACTACCAAGATAAGTGGGAGGAGGCCGCCACTTGAGAGCATCATAACCCACAAGATAAGACCAAATTGGAGGAGACTCACTAACTCACTACTCACACAAAAGTTGTGCCGAATTTCTTTACTATATTTTCAACTTTTTATTACAAAGAGGGAAGCCTCCTATTTATAAAAAAAGGAGCCTTGGAAAACAAGGAATGAGGGTAGAAGGGGAAAAGAGCAAATATGGTGCGGCTAGGGTATTGACCTTGGTCAATGCCACATCATTCTACATATTCTAGAAGGTAGGGTTTCCTTCCTACCCTAATGGCTTACATAAATTGTCCCGCCTTATCCAAGATATTTTAAATTTTTGTCACTCCCAATCCCCACAAGAATTTCCTCTGAATCTTAGTGATGGACTGACATATAGATATGGGGATCTTAAAGAAATATAAGTAATATAAATGGAGAGCTTATAAGACAAACTTAATGAGGTAGATTTTGCCTACCATTGTTAGGTATTTATCTTTCCAAACATTCAATTTACTCCTAATTTTGTTTATGATTGGTGTTCATAGTTGTTTTTTCCTAGGATTTCTACTTACTAGAAGACCTAAATACTTGAAAGAGATGGACATTTGGTTGCAATTTAAGGATTTTGCAAAGTTGTTGATATCCACTCCAAAGGAACCTATCTTAGACTTATGAAAGTTTACCCTCAAATTAGATGCTATCTTAAAACATCTAAGATTATTTTAATGGTGAGAACATTTTGATGATTGGCTCCACATAAGAAAAGGGTATCATCTGCGAATTGGAGTATATCAACCTCTATTTCATTTTTTCTTATTTTTAGACCATGGAGTTGTTTTACTTTTACTGCTTATCTAACTAATCTTGTCAATCCCTTTGCTACTATTAGAAAAAGAAAAGGAGCCATGAGATCCCCTTACCTCAATCCCCTATACGGTAAAAATTTTGTGGTTAGGCTTTCATTTACTAAGATAGATACCGAGGTTAATTTCATACAACCTTTAATCCAAGCTATTCATTTTTCATTAACCCTATTTTGTTCATCATGTAATACACCAACATCTTATTGAGTTGTAGACCTTCTCATAGTCAACATTTATTATTATCCCACTACTCATATGCCTGTTAATGTCTTCTAGTACTTTATTAGCCACTGAAATGCTATCCAAGAGCCCCCTACCTTTTAAAAAAAGTTGATTGAGAGTTGTCTGTAATATTTGGTAGCACCCCCTTCAATCTGTTGGCCAACATCTTAAAGATAATCTTATATAATACCCCAATTATAGAGATTGATATGTATTTTCTAACTTTATTGAGTCACTTACTTTAGGTACTAAAGAAAAAAAAGGATGCATTATAACCCCTAGGGTTTTTTTCCTGAATTCTCAAAGCACTCCAATGCCTTCATGATGTCCTATTTTAAACTCCCCTAACTGCTCTTGATAAAATTAAAGTTAAATTCGTCGGGTCATGGGCTCATAGAGCCATCACATTACCATACAACACTCTTAACTTCTTCTTTTGTAATGTTGGAGGATAACATAATGTTTTCCTCATATGTTAGAGTCTTAAACCCTACAGTTCCCAGCCTAACTTGAAAATCATTAGTCTTAGTAAATCTATTTTGAAACAGTGGTTTAGTTTCTTTCCTTACCACCTATGATTCCTCATCCCAATCCCCATTTACTAAGACCCCATTTAAGGTATTCCTAAGCCTCTTCCATCTAATCATGGTGTGATAGTTAGTGTTCTTGCTGGTTGACTTGCTTGCCGGTTGACTTTGATGACAAGCTCTAGCTCCGCCTGTCTCTTCACAAATTCGTCTTATCTCTTGCTGCTCTGGAACGTAGCTCCGTTGAAAGAGAGGGGACCCTACCTGTTGATTGCACTTCGACGATCAAGTCAGTACAGGGCTTATAAGAATTTAAGAAGTAGTAAATTTTAGTCTTAGAAACAGTGTACCTTTACCTGTGGTCTCAATTGAAAGCATACTCAACAAGGAAAATATTATGTTCAAAGACACACTCTCACGATACTGCAACAGAAATGAATCTTTCCTCCGGGGAGTGCATAAAATAATAACAGAATAACCACCAGGGCACCAACATCAGGGGTTCATTTTGCTTACGTAGGCACCCTACTCATGGTGCTACGCTATACATGCAACCTAACCTTTATGTGCCCTAAAACACATGGGCTTAGGATTAAAAAGAAAAGCACTTACTTGACCTAGAACCCATACGCACTAAGCGCACCCCTAGGTTCACAATTACCCTTTGCTAGACGCCTAGGCCTTACCTACGAGGGATTACCTTAATTATACAAAAACAGGATTACTCATACAACTGAGGCCCAATTACATGGCCTGCTATACTAACCCAAAAGTCGAGCTGACCTGCCTGTGCCATATACTGAGGTCCGACCACCAAGTGTTGAGTTCTTAGCGCTCTGTGTTGAGTTCTTAGCGCTCTGGTCTAGTACATTTAGTATCTCCCAGCTTCAACCAATTAACCCTCATTTTTTGCCTCAACAAATAATTTATTCTGTTATTTATTACTCTTACCTTGCTAATTAGTTCCATTCTACTCGATCTCATCTTTACTTTTGACCTAGTCTCATCATCCTTATTGTCTAAGTCCTCTATCTCCCTAAGAATTCCCTATTTGTCCATGTGCCAAAATACTTCAAATTTCCATTTTTTGATATTTGCTTTTAACAGTTTCAATTTTTCATTTCAATTAGCCTATTCTCGTGAACATTGTATAATACCTTAAAACCTGTCACATAATTCCATGTATATAGAATTCTAAAGGGCTTTGGTACCTAATCCTTTACCGACGACTTTAACTCGATGGCCCAATGGTAAAAAATCTTCCTAAGGCTAAATTTACTACGTAATACACTACTAGAAAATTATTGAATAAAAATCAATTTTAGAAGCAAAAAATAATTAGTTGTTATATTAACTAAATTAAATATTATTTTAGAGACTAAAAATTTATTGGTATCTAAATTAGTTTCAATTATTGATAAATAACTTCCAAATTCGTATCTAATTAGCTACCAAGGTTTTAACTACTGATTATTTAGATTCTAAAGTTGGTAGCTAATTAGATATCAATTTGGAAACTATTTATCAACAATACAAACTAATTTAGATATCAATAATTTTTTTAGTTTCTAAAATAATATCTATTTTTTTTTTATAAAAACTTTTATGTTAGACGTCACTATGCAACTTGCAATCTCAACTAGGCTGATACCTCAAGTAACAACAATCATCTGTCATCACATGAAAAAAATATTATTAAAAAAATAAAAATAAAAAAACAAAAAACAAAAATATGGGGGACTAGAGCAAAACCCATATGCTAACATAATAATATTTAAATTAGTCAATATAGCAACTAATTATTTTGTCTCTAAAATTGATATCTATTTAATGATTTTTTTGTAGTGATATATGGTCATTCCTCATACACAACACTATCAATTCTACTCTTAGCTAAGTCATTCATTATATGTACCAGACATATTTCCTACCAACTAATGATACCTTCCATCTAGTTTGTTCTTAGAATTTTTATGAATATGTATAGTCTACCTATGTATCGTTTTTGTTAGTATATGGGTTTTGGTCTAGTCTCCCCATATTTTTTTATTTTCTTTCTTTTTTCTTTTTTTAAATAATATGATTGTTGTTGCTTGAGGTGTCAACCTAACTGAGATGTCAAGTTGAATAGTGATGTCTAACATGAAAACTTTATATATATATATATATATAAACTAATGATACCTCAATATCTAAGTTTACCTGTACCTATGTAGCAAAGCTTAGAATTTTTCAAAACTCAACTCAAGAGATATACTACTTTTATGTTTTGAATTCAAGTATATACTTCATTTATATGAATAATTATTTATTTCGTCATTTTTATCTTTTAGATCAAGGATCACTTCATTTATGTGAATGAATCTTACTTCATTTATGTGAATGATTCTTGAATTTCATTTTTTTTCTATTTTTGGATCAATGTTTACTTTGTTCATATGAATCATCATCAATGAATTCTTTTTTTTTTATGATGTTTTGGTTAATTCATATGAATGATCATTGAATATGTTGTTTTCAATATTTTGAATTGAGATCTTCCTTTATATGAATGATGATCAATTTCTTTATTTTATCCTTTGAATCAATATTTACTTCATTAATATGAATTATAATCATCTCTTGTTTTTTTTTTATTTTGGATCAAAGTTTGCTTCATTCATAGATAATCATTGAATCTATTTTTTTCTTAGATAAGACTCACTTTATTCATATAAATGAGTAACGACTACATTGTTTATATCTCTTAGATTAAGACTCACTTTATTTATGTGAATGGTTATTGACTCCATTATTTTATTTTATTTTGGATCAAGGTTTTTTTTTCATTTTTATTAAAGGTTACCAATATTTTTAGTTTTTTTTTGTCTTGTATTAAGACATGTTTCATTCACATGAATTATTATTAATTTTGTTGTTTTAATTGTTTAAATTGAGAATCACTTCATTTATTACTTTCTATTTTAGGATTAATACATGATTCATTTATGTGGATGACTATTGTATCTATATTGCATTAATTTTATTTAAAATTGAAATAAAATTAGTACTTTTTTACTTATCTTTTACTGTAATAATATGATAATACTATATTACTGTAAAAAAAAATAGGTAAAGAGAAAAATCTATCAACATCCAATATTTTGGATAATTTAAAAATTATTCAAAAATATATTGAGTGAAAAAAGAAAAATTTACTAGAAAAATAAAACTAAAAAAGTAAAATAGATTTTTTTAAATGATAACAAAAATCAAGAACTTAAAAGAGAGATTAGGAAATACTTCATGCAGAGAAAAAAAAATTGTTTCTAAATAAGAATTTTTACGACAACTACTGCAGTAACTAAGAAGTTTTGAATTATCCTTTTAACCTAAAAATACTTTGAATTTGAATCAGATGGGAGAAAAAATTTCATAGACACCTTGGATACTCAAATTCAATGTCCATGAATAACTTTATCTATGAGTTAGTTCAAAGTAAATAAACATAGAAGACTAACGCTAACAATATATACAATTTCAATATTCATTCTAATCTAGACTATTCATAATTAAGCTAGGTTACGGAAGATAAAATTAAATATTTTTTTCTCCTCTTTCCATAAACATGATCTTTAAAAGTTGATTGTATATTCATCTAAAACTAACACAAGTTCTCTCTACTATCTTAGTCCCACATTAAGTAATTTAATTCTCTTATTATTTAAGTTACTATATGAAACATTTTTCTAAAATTTGGATAACATTAAAGAAATTAAATGTTTCTACGTTTAATAGAGTCTCTAATGGAAAATCATTTCTATACAACCTTATTTGAATCTTCTTTATTTTGTTTCATTTTTTTGTGTGCTAACATCCTTTTTATTTTCTGGATAGAATGGGTGATCAATTTGTGATATTTATTAATTAAAATGTTTATTATTTTGTTTACTCTCAAAGATGTTTGATAATTAATTTTTTAATAATAATTTTAAAAGTAAACTAAACAAATAATTTATAAAAAACAATTTAAAAGATATATAAATAATAAATTTCTTAATTTTTATTTGAATAGATTTTTTTAAATTATATTAATTTTGCACGTATCATGTGGTTATTTGTATATAAACAAAGGATTTATAGAATAAAAGCTATATCACTTGTTGTTGTTGGAGTTAGGAAGAAAATACTTTTATTTAACCAAATGAATTTTTTTCTTCTAATTTATTCAAATTTTAACAAATTTGCAGGAATCTTTTATTTATATATATATAAATAAAAAGGATATAATTTAAATATATACTACAAGAAAATCATGAAATAGAAACCAATATAATTAGTTGCAATAGTAACTAAATTAGACCATTTTAGAAACTGAAAAGAAATTCGGTTTCTAAATTAGTTTCTATTATTTTCTATTATTGTTAAATAGTTTATAAATTGGTATCTAATTAGCAACTAAGGTAAATTGGTAGTTAAAACCTTAGTTGCTAATTAGATACCAATTTATAAACTATTTAACAATAATAGAAAATAATAGAAACTAATTTAGAAATCAATTTTTTTTAGTTTCTAAAATGGTCTCTATTTTAGTTTTTATTATAACTAATTATTTTGATATATAAAAATTGGTTTCTATTTCATGATTTTCTTGTAGTATATATATATATATATATATATATATACTTTCTCACATTTTTATAGTCCCATCATTGCGACAATATAAATATAGGTATAAAGTGACTTAATTACTTAAGTTATGTTTGTTCATTTAGATTAAAGTAAAAATTAATTAATTATATTTTAATTTGTCTTCATAAATTTTATTATATTTTTTATTATTAAACACACGTAAAAATCATTTTAATGTTTAAAAATGTTTTATTTCAAAATCTTATTTTTTATTTGATAATTTTTATTTAAATATGTTATATATATATATAAATCTTTTACTTTTTATATTCTTGACTTTATTATTTACTTAGAGAAATCTTTTGTTGGCATAGTAGGGGTACCACACAATTAGATAACATATTTAGATAACGAGTTAATTTCTCTCTTCTCCTTTTTTATCCAAATATTTAATGTTTTATTTGAATAAGAATTTAAAATATATAATATTTTAAAAACATCTAAAAAAAATTAAATATTTAATATCCTATTTAAATAAAATATAAAATATAAAAAAAACTGTAATACTCAAATTTCTTAATAAATACTAATTTTACCATATTTAATGTTCTATTCAATAAAAATATGAATTAAGTAAATTTTTTAATTATTGAAAATTTTAAACATTTCAAAAAAAATCATGAAATAGAAACCAATTTTTAGAGACCAAATTAGTTGCAATAGCAACTAAATTAGATACCATTTTAGAAACTAAAAAAAAATGATTTCTAAATTAGTTTATATTATTGTTAAATAGTTTCTAAATTGGTATCAGGTTTTTGCTACCAAATTTAGAAACTAAATAATTGGTAGTTAAAATCTAATTGGTTGCTAATTAGATATCAATTTAGAAACTATTTAACAATAATATAAACTAATTTAAAAATCATTTTTTTACTTTCTAAAGTGGTTTCTAATTTAGTTACTTTTATAACTAATGATTTTGGTATCTAAAAATTGGTTTCTATTTCATGATTTTCTTGTAGTGAAATAAATATAAAACTTAAATTATTCAATATTCTACTTAAATAAAAATTATCAATAAATAAAAATTTTACACTATTCAAAATATAAAATAAATATAAATCCTAAACTATAGGGTTATGAAGCTGCTGAGATCTGAATTTTCAAAGACTCTCAAATTGTTTTCACACCAACAGAGACACCAACAACACACCACCACCACACAAACACTATGTTTACTGGACTATGAAAGTCAGGAGGACCTAGAGAGCGCAACTCAACAGTCAAGAAGGAACACCACCATAGTCAAGAACAAACATCGACTCGGCAGTAACCTCAAACAAATTCAAATAAAACAAGTAAGCTTACAAATAGATTATGCTTGGAGATAAATTTTGAACATAATCGATTAAGATTTTAAAAATAGTTGACAGTCGGATTATGACTGAGGTTCAACACACCAGATAATCGATTAAGCTTACAAAATATAACACATAATCGATTATCTTCTATGTCTTTTCTCATACATAATCGATTATGAATAAGTTAGTTAATCGATTATGACATTTGTGTATGATTATAGCTAATCGATTAGGACTCACCTGGTTTCCAGCTTTTTTCAAAATTTTCTCTTTTTCAGCAATGTTATCTTTGATTCTAAGACACAGAATTTTCTCTCAAACATACCAAATTTTGACATGGGAGTGAAAGATGCTTTCTGTGGATTCCTTAGGTCTCTCTGCGTGAATTTCTTCATGGTAGTGTCTTAGGGAATTACTTTTCACATGCACACAGTAGGGAAAGATTAACTCAGAAAATTGGTAAGGGCAATAAATCATTCAACAAGTGTTTTTACTCTTATTTATTCGAGTTTCATCGTAGTTAAGCAAAGATTATGTTACTCGCTCTTTCGTCGTCACACATACCCTCACACTCACATATCCAAAAACGATTCATCCACACTTGCCCTTCCTCGTCAACGGTATAACCACAGAGGCAAACACACATTAGTGTAAGTATATCTTCTCTATTGTTTTATTTCTTTTCATTATTATAGGAGTAGGAACAAGTGCTAACTTTTGGATTCATGGATGGTTAGAAAGAATACCCAAGATTATTCAATAATTCAATGACTAAGAGTGAAAAAAAATTAAAAAATAGGAATGTGGTAAAACAATGTCTGAAAATGGAATTTAAAGTGGAGAATGGAATGATTTATGTGGGAAGTACTCTTGGTGGAAGATTTTATGAAAATAGTACAAACACAAACATAAAAAAAATACAAGGAGAGATAGGCAAGGATGAAAGGGAGATGAAGAACATAGGTATACAATAAAATTTTCCTATAAAATCCTAGATAATAACATCCCTATTATAAAATCTACCAAGTGATATGGAAAATATTTGCAATTTCTAATGTAAAACACTTCATAACATTGCAACTAAAAAATATATATTTCATAGAATTACTATATCATGTAAGCAATGTATCCTACACAAAGAAGTGGAGGAAACATGTCTAACATTTATTTTTTACTTTTTATAAATATCCGTCATGGTCTAGAATTTAATTAAGAGATGAATTAATAGATCACACAATTTCATCAATTTAACATGCAAAAATTTGAACCAGAATGATAATATCATATGAAAAATGATGTGGATGCCAACAATAAAAAATATATAGAAGCAGCATACAAATAATGTATCAACATCAAGGGTTCAGTCTGTTTACGTGGGCGCCCTCAACGTGGGGCTACGCTTCTTCTCATTATACATGCAACCTAACCCTTACATGTTCTAGCACACATGGACGGTTTTTTGACCATGATAGGGTTATTTTTTTTTACCAAAATGGGGTCTGTTTAAAAAAAATTACAAATTTAGGCAAGTCGTGCCTAATTGGGACGACTTCATATGTAGAAATCGTTCCAATTAGGCACGACTTCTGCCATGTCATACTAAAGTCGTGCCAACTTGGCACGACTTCTGCCCTGTCATACGGAAGTCGTGCCAACTTGACACAACTTCTACCCCGTCATATTGAAGTTGTGCCAACTTGGCACGACTTCTGCCCTGTCATACAGAAGTCATGCCAACTTGGCACGACTTCTGCCACGTCATAATTTTTAAATTTTAATTTTAATTTTTTTTTAATTTTATTGTTTATATATTGGGTAGTAAGTTATGTAATGTTAAAAATTAATTTGATACATAATTTTTTAAGAGTGTTAGTTTTAAGGAACAAAAAATTGGATAATCGTGTATGGATCATGTTTGACGGTAATGTAATACAATAACTTGATTATTTGATTAATTAAAAAATGAAGAAAATTGTTATTGAATTTGGAAATAAATACATAAATGAAAATTTATTGTATTTGGAAAATAAATAGAGAATTATTGTTGTGAATTTGCAAAATAAATAGCTTGAGAAGTAATGATTTTACAGAACACGTAATGATGAGAAGAGATTAATCAGAACTAAACAAATTAGTAAAATTCATTACAAGATATAAAATAAAACTATAAAGTTGAACTAGAAGTAAATTATTTATGGGAAGACGTGACACAATGTGGTCTTCGTATTTGTCATCGAGGTCTTCGTGGAAGAGGATCATCAACGACATGTTCATCATCGTTCTTATTGGCTTCATTATGAGATGTTGGTGAGGGCATTGTGGGTCGATAATGCATGAATGATGTTGGATTATATGCAGAAAGAGGGGTGAATGCCGAAGTTCCAAATATATTTGGTGGAGTGGAAAAAGTACCTGAAGGAGAAGGTAAAAGTTATACCTATAGGAATCTGATGGTGTGGAGAATGAAGTGAGAGGTGGCGAAGATGATCCATGTGTGTGGATGTGGATGGTTGTGGAAGACCCGAAAAACTGGATTGACCAACATCAAAATCATGACCATAAGGAAACCTCGAAGGGTGATAAGTCGGATGCGAAGGTGGTTGTGGTTGCGGTTCCGGTTCCATGGGCTCCTGTGGCATGTCATACTGTTCGAAAACAATTGTTAACGGATCATTATAAACATGTTATTGTTAAAAATAAAAGGCATGAATATGAATTAACTTACATCTTCGTCAGACGACGATTCCTGAGCCGATATGTAACGAATAGTATGGTTAATATACTACTGCATGTATGTTGTGGAATCATGCAAATGACCATTACCATTAAACTGAATGCCTTCTATTAGACGATTATGTCTATCAGCCCACATTACTATCCACCGTTGATAGTATTCCGACCAGTATTTGTATGTTATGCCCCTCATATCTTCTTTGTGCAACTCATATAAGTTTTGTGGCTGTGATGGAATACCTTGTCAAAAACCAAATTGTCGCATAACCCAGTCAGCTTGGTGAAATTCAACAGTGGCAAAACAAATAAGGGGAACAACTGCCCTACTAACTTGAGAAACCTCAGCAGTGATTAATACAACGACGTCTGGCCTACTGTGTGGAGTCCACAAGAACTGCAAAATACTTGACATTATTAGTATTGGAAAAAAATATATACTTAAACATTGGATTGAGAATATAAATTGATGTTTTTATGAACCTTTTTTGGCTGTAAATTATCAATTGTCTTCCTTATCAAACTAACTGTCCTCGTAGGTGGGTCGTACCTTTGTGACGATGCACGAGACCACCTTGTATAAATAACAAATTTGTTAATATTGGACATTGAACTTCATTTGCATACATGAGACATTAAATATCAAAATATACCTTTTGGCTAGTGGGAAACAATGTCCGGTGGCAATGTCCTCAGGAGTTAATGGCTCAATTATTGGGGAAAGGGTTTTAATCCATTCCCAGGCCCAACACTGCAATAGTAGCATACAACCTCCTATGTTGTTTTGGTGATAGTCAATTCCATGATCTAATGCACGATAAAGACACGCCAACACAGCTGAACTCCAACTATAAGTGGCGACATGGGTCAAGTCAGCTAATAATAACATATACATTAGATGTACTCTGCCTGCTGATGTGTTTGGCATTAACAAACTGCTGAGAGGTGATAGAAATTAACTAATATGAAAAAATATTTTTTTATTTAATATTTAATGTTTTAAGAATCTATAAAAATATTTTTTCGTATTAGTTAATTTCTATCAATCATTATTATATATAATTTTATATATGATAATAAAAAAATGTGTCTAATTTTATTTAATATTTAATGTTTTAAGAATCTGTAAAAATATTTTTTCGTATTACTTAATTTCTATCGATCATTATTATATATAATTTTATATATGGTTAATGTTTTAAGAATCTGTAATTGTTTTTTATTACTTAATTTCTATCAATCATTATTATATATAATTTTATATATGGTAATAAAAAAAGATGTCCAATTTTATTTAATATTTAATGTATTTATTCATTCAATTCAAACATAATTCATACACAATTATCCAATTTTTTATTCTTTAAAACTAACACTCTTAGAAAATTATGTATCAAATTAATTTTTATTACATAACTTACTACCCAATATATAAACAATAAAATTTAAAAAAAAATTATGACGTGGCAAAAGTCGTGCCAAATTGGCACGACTTCAATATGACGGGGCAGAAGTCGTGACAAGTTGGCACGACTTCAGTATGACAGGGCAGAAGTCGTGCCAAGTTGGCACGACTTTAGTATGACTTGGCAGAAGTCGTGCCTAATTAGGACGACTTCTGCATATGAAGTCGTCCCAATTAGGCACGACTTGCCTAAATTTGTAATTTTTTTTAAATGGACCCCATTTTGGTAAAAACAAAAAAAAAATAACCCCATCGTGGTTAAAAAACCCACATGGACTTAGGTTTAAAAGGAAGTATTTACTTAAGCTAGACCCCATGCGCATTAAGGACACCCCTAGATTCATAGTTACCCCTCACCAGTCGCCTAGGCCTTATGCATAAAGGATTACCTTAATTATACAAAAATGAACTTATACATACAACTGGGGCTCAATCACATGGGCCACTATCCTGGCCTAAGAGCCGAGCTGACCTGTCTGTGACAGGTGCCGAGGTCTGACCACTGAGTGCTGAGTTTTGAGTTCTCTGATCCAATACACTTTCTTTTTTCTTTTTTTTAATAATACTTTTTTCATGTGATGACAAATGATTGTTGTTGTTTGAGGTGTCAGCCTAATTGAGATGTCAAGTTGCATAGTGATGTCTATATATATATATATTACTAATGATACCTTAATATCTAAGTTTACCTGTTTGACAACCTATATACCAAAGCTTAGAATTTTTTAAAACTCAACTTAAGACATATATTGTTTTTATGTTTTGAATTCAAGTATATACTTCATTTATATGAATGATTATTTATTTCGTCATTTTTATCTTTTAGATCAAGGATCACTTCATTTATGTGAATGATAATTTTTTTTTTTCTATTTTGGATCAATGTTTATTTTGTTCATATGAATCACCATCATTGAATTCTTTTTTTTATTTATAAAGTTTTGGTTAATTTATATGAATGATCATTGAATATGTTGTTTTCAATATTTTGAATTGAGATTTTCCTCCCAATGGTGATCAATTTCTTTATTTTATCCTTTGAATCAATATTTACTTCATTAATATGAATTATAATAAACTCAGTTGTTTTTTTATTTTGGATCAAAGTTTGCTTCATTCATAAATAATCATTGAATTTTTTTTTTCTTAGATCAGAACTCACTTTATTCATATAAATAAGTACCGACTCCATTGTTTATATCTTTTAGATCAAGACTCACTTCATAAATGGTTATCGACTCTATTATTATTATTTTTATTTTTTTGGATCAAGGTTTTTTTTCATTTTTATTAAAAGTTATCAATTTTTTAGTTCTTTTGTCTTTGTATTGAGACATGTTTCATTCACATGAATTATTAATAATTTTGATGTTTTAGTTGTTTTAATTGAAAGTCGCTTTCATTATGATAATTGATTTTATTTTATTTTATTTTAAAATAAAAACTTACTTTATTCATATGAATGATTAAGTTAATTACTTTATATTTTAGGACTAATACATGATTATGGATGACTATTTTATCTATATTGCATTAATTTTATTTAAAATTGAAATAAAATTAGTATTTTTTTACTTATCTTTTACTGTAATAATATGATAATACTATACTATATTACTGTAAAAAAAACTAGGTAAAGAGGAAAATTTATCAACATCCAATTTTTTGGATAATTTAAAAATTATTGAAGAATATTGAGTGGAAAAAGAAAAATTTACTAGAAAAATAAAACTAAAAGAGTAAAATAGATTTTTTTAAATGATAACAAAAATCAAGAACTTAAAAAGAGATATTAGGGAATGCTTCATGCTTCAAAGAAAAAAAAATTGTTTCTAAATAAAGATTTTTGTGACAATTAATGCAGTAACTAAGAAGCTTTGAATTATCCTTTTAACCTAAAAATACTTTGAATTTGAATAAGATGGGAGAAAAAATTTCATAGACACCTTGCATATTCAAATTCAATGTCCATAACTTTATTTATGAGTTAGTTCAAAGTAAATAAACTTAGAAGATTAACGCTAATAATATATACAATTTCAAATTCATTCTAATCTAGACTCATAATTAAGCTAAGTCTACGGCAGATAAAATTAAATATTTTTTTCTCCTCTTTCCATAAACATGATATTTCAAAGTTGATATCTGTATATTCATCTAAAACTAACACAAGTTTTCTCTACTATCTTAGACATTTTTCTAAAATTTAGATAACATTAAAGAAATTAAATGTTTCTACATTTAATATAGAGTCTCTAATTGAAAACCATTTTTATACCACCTTATTTAAATCTTCTTTATTTTGTTTCATTTTTTTGTTTGTGCTAGCATCCTTTTTATTTTCTGGATGGAATGGGTGATCAATTTGTGATATTTATTAATTAAAATGTTTATTATTTTGTTTACTCTCAAAGATGTTTGATAATTAATTTTTTAATAATAATTTTAAAAATTATTAACTAACATGATTAATCTTGTATTATTTATGATTTTGAGTTGGAACTTAAATAAAATTTTGAATATAAAATTATTTAATTTATCTCTAGATATAAAGAAATGTAAGATCTAATGTAATCCGATATCTTTCGTGATAAATATGAAAAAAATAAAAGTAAAGTAAACAAATATTTTATAAAAAAACAATTTAAAAAATATATAAATAATAAATTTCTTAATTTTTATTTAAATAGATTTGTTTTAAATTATATTAATTTTTCACGTATCATGTGATTATTTTTATATAGACAAAGGATTTATAGAATAAAAGTTATATCACTTGTTGTTGGAGTTAGGAAGAAAATACTTTTATTTAATCAAATTGATTTTTTTCTTCTAATATATTCAACTTTGAACAAATTTGCACGAATCTTTTATTATATATATATATATATATATATTATATTCTTAATGCATTTTTCTCACATTTTTATAGTCCCATCATCGGGACAATATAGGTATAAAGTGACTTAATATATATATATATATATAAATCTTTTTCTTTTTTATTTTCTTGATTTTATTATTTACTTAGAGAATTTTTTTTGTTGACATAGTAGGGTACCACACAATTAGATAACATATTTAGATAACGAGTTAGTTTCTCTCTTCTCCTTTTTTATCCAAATATTTAATGTTTGATATGAATAAGAATTTAAAATATATAAAAAAATTCTGTAATATTCAAATTTTTTAATAAATACTAATTCTACCTTATTTAATGTTCTATTTAAATAAAAATTTGAATTAAGTAAATTCTTTAATTATTGAAAATTTTAAATAAATAAAAAACTTAAATTATTCAATATTCTACTTAAATAAAAATTATCAATAAATAAAAAATTTAAATTATTCAAAATATAAAATAAATATAAATCCTAAATGAAGCTGCTGAGATCTGAATTTTCAAACTATCAGATTGTTTAGAGACACCAACAGCACATCACCACCACACAAACACTATGTTTACTAGACTATGAAAGTCAGGAGGACCAAGAGAGCGCAACTCAACAGTCAAGAAGGAACACCACCATAGCCAAGAACAAACACTGACTCAGCAGTAACCTCAAATAAAGTCAAAAAAACAAGTAAGCTTACAAATCGATTATGCTTGAAGATAAATGTTGAACATAATTGATTAGGGTTTTAAAAATATTTGACAGTCGGATTACGACTGAGGTTCAACACACCAGATAATCGATTATGCTTACAAAATATAACACATAATCGATTATCTTCTATGTCTTTTTTTCATACATAATTGATTATGAATAAGTGAGTTAATCAATTATGACATCTGTGTATGATTGCAGCTAATCGATTATGGCTCACCTGGTTCCCAGGTTTTTTCAAAATTTTCTCTTTTCCAGCAATCTTATCTTTGATCCTAAGACACATAATTTTCTCTCAAACATACCAAATTTTGACATGGGAGTGAAAGATGCTTTCTTCCTTAGGTCTCTGCGTGAATTTCTTCATGGCAGTGTTTCAATGCATTACTTTTCACACGCACACAGTAGGGAAAGATTAGCTCAGAAAATTGGCAAGGACAATGAATCATTCAACAAGTGTTTTTACTCTTATTTCTTTGAGTTTCTTTGTAGTTGAGTGAAGATTATGTCACTCGCTCTTCTGTCGTCACACATACCCTCACAGATTCAAAAAAGGATTCATCCACACTTGCCCTTCCTTGTCAACAGTATAACACAGAAGCAAACACAACATTAGTGTAAGTATATCTTCTCTATTGTTTTATTTCTTTTCATTATTATAGGAGTAGGAACAAGTGCTAACTTTTGGATTCATGGATGGTTAGAAGGAATACCCAAGATTATTCAATAATTCAATGGCTAAGAGTGGAAAAATTTCAAAAATAGGGATGTGGTAAAACAATGTCTTAAAATGGAATTTAGAGTGGAGAATGGAATGATTTATGTGGGAAGTACTCTTGGTGGAAGATCTTATGAAAATAGTACAAACACAAACATAAAAAAATACAGAAGGAGATGGATTCGTTGGATAAAGTGTTGTTTAGAATCTGCTTCTGTCTCTGTATTAGTGAATGGCAGCCCAACTGGGGAATTTTCTCCTAGGAGGGGACTTCGTCAAGGTGACCCGCTTGCTCCGTTCCTCTTTCTCATAGTTGCTGAAGGGTTGGCTGGGGTGTCTAGGATGGCGGAAGAGAAGAATTTGATTGACAGTCTGGAGGTTGGAAGAGCTAAGGTGAAGGTTAATATGTTACAATACGCTGATGATACCTTATTCTTCTGCAAAGCGAATACCAAAAGTGTTTTTAATATTAAGGCTATTTTGCTTTGCTTTAAGCTTGCTTCTGGGCTTAAGGTGAATTTTCTAAAAAGCAGAATTGGCGGGATGGGGTTGGATTAGTGTTCGCTTCAGTGTTTTGCAGCTATTCTTAACTGTAAGGTGATGGTAACTCCTTTTGTTTATTTATGATTACCGGTAGGTGGGTGCCACAAGCGCGGTGTTTTTTGGAACGGGGTGCTAGAGAGAGTTCAGGGTAAGCTGTCGAGGTTGAAAGGCAGGTGGTTGTCAATGGTTGGGAGGATCTGTTTGATTAAGTCAGTCCTCTCCTCACTCCCATTATTCTTTATGTCCTTGTTCAAAATACCATCTGGGGTAGCTAACAAGTTAGTTCGAATCCAAAGGAATTTCCTTTAGGGATGGGGCTCTGACGGAAGGGAAATTGCTTGGGCCTCTTGGAATAAGGTCTGCGAGCCTCGGGACTACGGGGGTCTTGGAATCATTGATTTAAGGACTTTTAACTTGGCCCTGCTAGGCAAGTGGATTTGGAGGTGGGGGTCGGCCAAGGGAGGTTTGTGGAAAGAGATTCTCGACTCTAAATATGGTGGTTGGAGGAATTTGAGAGCGGAAGGTAAACCTTGCAGGGGTTCCCTATGGTGGAGAGACTTGAATGAGGTTTGGGCCTCTGAGGGTTGGGGCAGAAGTTTTGAAGATGGGATTGAGTGGAAAGTTGGTGATGGAGGGAATATTTCTTTCTGGGAAGATAGCTGGTTGAATTGTGGTGCCTTGAAGGGAATGTTTCCGAGATTATATTCGCTTAGCACGGCTAAAGCTGTTAAGGTGGCCGAGATCGGGAACTGGTCTAATGGTGTTTGGATTTGGCATCTGTGTTGGCGTAGATCCCTCTTTGACTGGGAGAAGTTGTTGGAGGAGCAGTTAAGTCAGTTGCTGCAAGGGATAAAGATGGATGCGGGAGGGGTGGATAGCTGGGTCTGGAAAGCTGAGGGGTCTCAAAGTTTTACTGCTAACTCAGCTTATATTAAGGTAAGGAGGGTTAGTGATGGGGATTTCTCTCCGATTTACTGTAGGTTGTGGAGGTGTAAAACCTTGCCTTCTGCTGTTTTCTTGGCCTGGAGGGTGTTGGAAAATAGGATTGCAACTAGGGTTAATTTGGTAAGGCGCGGGGTGGTGGTTGAAAACCCTATTTGCTGCTTGTGTGGGAAGGTTGAAGAGTCGTTGAGTCACTTGTTCTCCGTTTGTGACTTTTCTTGGAGGGTCTGGTGTCTTTGTTTTGAGTGGCTTGGAGTGTCGTTCGTAATCCATTTGGATCCTATGCAAAATTTTATCCAATTCAGGTTGAGTCAGGCATCGGTTTCAGTTAATGATGTTTGGGGGGCAATTTGGGTTGGAATTGTGAGTGAAATTTGGAAGCATAGGAACTCGATCGTCTTTAATGGAGGAGTGGCAGATGTGTTAGAAGTTTTTGCCTCTGCGCAAGTAAAGGTATGGTCTTGGATTGCTGCAAAGTCCCGCGAAGTTTACTTTTCCTACCCCTGTTGGGTTATGGATCCTTTGGCATGTATACGGCTGATTCGGTAAAGCTAGTTAGCGCTTGGTTTGGTTGGTCCTTTGTCCGACGATTTTGGGTGCCAAGTTAGGAGTTAGATTCTATGTGTTCTTGTAAAAGGGTTGGACCACCCCTGAAGTGTTCCCCATTTATTTATTTTTTATTGCTGATAAAAAAAAAGGCAAGGATGAAAGGAAGATGAAGAATATATGTATATAGTAAATTTTTCCTATAAAATCCTAGAGAATAACATATGGGTGAGATGGATAATTCTTCCGAGTGATATGGAAAATATTTGCAATTCCTAATATAAAACACTTTATAGCATTACAACTAAGAAAAATATATTTCATAGAATTGGTATATCATGTAAACAATGTATCATATACAAAGAAGTGAAGGAAACATGTCAACATTTATTTTTTATAGATATCCGTCATGGTCTAGAATTTAATTAAGAGATGAGTTAATAGATCACACAATTTCATCAATTCAACATGCAAAATTTGAACAAGAATGATATTATCATATGAAAATAATGTGGATGAGAACAATAAAAACAAATATAGAAGCAGCATACTAATAATGTCATTTTTAAATATGATAATGAAAACAACATTTTTGCTCAAAGTCAAGTAAAAGTTTGGAGGCAAGCTTCTTCTACTATGATGCTTAAGGTAAAAATTTTACATTTTAAGTATTCAAAAGTGCAGTAAAAATAAGAAAAGACACACGACCAAATGTTTTTATACGAAATTGCAAATACTTATGATCTGTGAAATTTAATATCATGAATATATTTTTATCACACTAATCTTAAGTGACAGATTTTAAGTTGCTATTAACAACCTCTACAAATTCAGGTGAACAACTATGCAGATGGATAGAGGATCTGAACAAGTCTTTGAGGTCCAACCATAGATATTTGTTGCATGCACTACACCTGTCTTCATAAATAGGAAGAGAAATAGAAATGAAATAGGGATACCTAAAAAGGCAGAAAGTCATTGTTTTATTGAATACAGAGGAATGCAACTTGCCATAAATGACAAACTTTGATGTCACTATTTAGCTTACCAAAAATTGTTCAGAAATCTTGAGGTCCTTAGCCCTCTTGTGCAGAGTGCAATGTTACCCCATGAATCTATGTCCATTTGTCTATGTAAGCCTCAGTAATTCAGTAAATTGGAGACAATAATCACAGACAGGGTTAATGTCTGTGTCTTCACTTCCCAATTGTTTTATCCATATCTCACATTCTTATATTGCTCCATTTACTACTTTAGTCCCTATCCTCACATTTAAGCATTTTTTTTATACATTTTTTAAGTTAATACAAACTTATTTACATTAATTATCATGCAGATCCTGCTACAGAGACGTCTCAGTAGATAAGTTGTTATCTATCATTCTATGTATTGACAAAAAAAGGTAGCTATTTATCTTCTTTTATATTCCTTTTTATAATTGAGTAACAGAATATAATTCATGTTTTTCCAATCAATTTCTTTTGTGAAGATGTGTTGATCTATTAAAGATATATTAAATAGATACTTAAGTAAACTTGTATCCCTAGCTGTTATAAAATGTGTATAGTATTCATTCAAATATGATTCATGTTGGTATATGGAAATCCAAAGCAAGATTGGTATTGAAAAGGGCTGCAAAGTAGTCTTGTAAGAGAAAGAAGAATTAATTTGGAAGGTTCTATGTTCGAAAGTTGCAGAGCCTAATTATTCATGAATGAGGAGGAAAATACAAAGGTTCAATTAAAAAACCAAATCTTAAATCTCAATAAAGAAAGGTTTTGTACTTGAAATCTCCATGCATCCTTTTTCCTTTTATCATTCTCCCTAGGCTAAATGGTTTGAAGTAGAATCTTCTCAGAATATTCCAAATTGAAGAAATTTAGTAAAGAGGTGAAGAGTGAAGTGAGGAGGGGAAAGTTAGAAGATTTGAAAAGTAATAAATT
The DNA here is from genome assembly GCF_051622355.1 of Phaseolus vulgaris. Lineage (NCBI taxonomy): Eukaryota > Viridiplantae > Streptophyta > Magnoliopsida > Fabales > Fabaceae > Phaseolus > Phaseolus vulgaris. Next base: position 29,722,350 of record NC_143504.1, on the reverse strand, counting down.
ATAGAACTGAATGCAGGACCCCAACCTCCAATTATTGTATTGTTTCTTGAAGAAAGCTCCAACAACATCATCTTTAATTCAAATAAGTAGTAAACTGTTATACTGAATCCAGGACCCCAATTATTTCATTTTCCAATATCTTTCAGTCCTGCTTTTCTGATCTTGTTGATATTATCAAGGTTCTGTTGTTTCTTTCCAATGGGATATATCCTAGCAGGTTGCATTCTTTATATATATATATATATATATATATATATATATATATATATATAATTTTATTAGTTTTTATAATAATTATTTTAAATGAAAGTGTTGCTATTACTTTTAATTAACTAATATTGTAACAAAAATTAAACTCTGTACTTTTTAAGACAGTTAAATTCTGTTTTAATGTACACAATAAATATTATCATGATATAACTCATATTTTCATATAGTTCTCACAAAAATAAAAACTTATTTTTTCTTTAATTTATTGTGTCTTTATTTTCTACTATATTTTATTTCTCATGTCAACATTAATAATTTTTTTTACCTAACATTCACCTCCTAATTAAAAATATAATAAAAATTATAAAAAAACTAAAATTATATTGATCTCTATAGATCATTTTTTTTTCCTTTTTAGCTGAAAATTCAACCTCTTAATTAAAAACGTAATAAAAAACTATTATAAAGAAATTTTAAATTATATTAGTCTTTACAGATCATATTAGAATGGATAGATTCCTTGTAGCTAGGTTTTTAAATTAATTTTGATTGTTATTTGATATAAAAAATTATCTTATTAATCAAATTTAAATTGAGTAAAAAACAAACATATATTTTCTAAATAAAACAACATCAAAAGAAAATTATGTATAACAAAATTTTCATTTTATTTACAGTATCAATTGAAAAAATATATATAAAACTATAAATAAAAAGAAATCTAAACTTATATTTATAGAGACAAACACAGTTTCAGTAAAAAAAATACAAATGACTAAAAAGTCAAATTATCAAACATGACTTAATTATAACTAAAAATAAGAAGTTAAAATTGTACATTGAATCTAATGATGCCTTCAAAACCTACTAATCTTTTTGGGTATTTCTTTTAAAAAACAACCCATTTTGATAATTAATTTTCTAAAAAAACAACACCAGCATTAGAAAATTTCCAACTCTTAAATGTGTTCTCTAGTTAAAGTTTGACTCCCACCTTATCAACTTACTATAATAAAAATAACTATCATTGTTAAGACAGTTCATAAAAAATAAAACTCTAATTTTATTGATGAGTAAAACCAAAATCATATTACAGCTAAGTTTTACATTTATCCTCTGAAAGTACAAGAATATGATAATTTGTTTAAATTGTTGTTCTCTCTTTATTTTAGAGATCAGAATCATTGATTTTCTTTTTTTTATCATCAACCAAACTAATCAAGATTTTATTTTATTATCAATATCATCACCTTTTCACATTTATTTCTCTTGTAAAAAAAATTATGGCATTAGTTGTATGACATAAACATTTCAAATTTCTAACTCACAAAACGATTAGAGTATAAGGATATATTGAGTAACATGGATATAAACATAGTTTTAATCACAATTAGAGTGTTGGAGGGTGGATTTAGGGCAAAAAAAATAAATTGTATATGTTTATTACTATCCTTAGGATACTAATTGAAGACGTAAAGGTAGAAAATATCTATTATACATGTAAGCTATCTTCATGAATGCAAATATATATATACATTCTATATTTTTATTTATATTCTTCATATATAAAAGAAAATGATATATAAATTAGCAAATCTGCCATGTCATTGACAGCAATGTGAAGACCTGAAACTTATCTGTCACAGAAAAAGTTCTCTTTACTTACAGCCAAAATAAATATTTGACTAGTAAGTTTGTTTTTATTAAGTAATTTGTTTTTTTTTATGTAAATATGTAGTAGGAATCTCTACGTGCCATTCTTTTCTTCTCTTTTAGACACCCACGCAATAAATTTATAACTAGTTAGTTTAATCAGTGTGGAGTTATCTCCATTTAAGAAAATATTTAAAGGGCAAAAAATTTTTGTTTGAGATATGCCCATCTTTTTAGAGAACATTGTTTTCTTTTGCCAATTCATGTTATATAATTAAAATATATAAAACAATTACATCAATGGAATGGTTCTCTATTCTAGCTAGTGTAGAAACCTAACTAAGTTTCAACTAACAGGAATTCAAGATCATAGGAAGAATCGATTTTTATGCTGCCAAATGGAATTATGAACAAAAAGACATCACAAAATTCTCAACTAAATATGTATCAATTCATTAAAGTGCTGACGAGAGATAATATTTAAATTAAAAATTATATTATTTCCTTTTAAATGTTCTCTAAAAATTAATTTTCAAAATAAAAAATAATTAGTTGTTATATTTATTAAATTAAATATTATATTTAAAGACCACAAAATTATTAATATTTGTTAAATCCTAAATCTTAAAAAAAATACTTTAAATATTAATAATTTTGTTAATATTAACATAGGAATATTAATATTAAATTGCTCATCTTTAGATATTAATATCTTTTTAATAATGCATAAAAAAAATAATTTTTATAATTTATTTTCTATACGCAAATTAATTTGTAAAAGAATTTTATAAAATATACAATTCGTCTGATAGTAACTAACATAAAAATAAGATATGCAAATTTTAAAATATTGTAATCTACAAAATTAATACTAATAAAGTTAACTTGCGTATATGCACTTTTATTTAATACAGTTAAAAAATGAATCGAAATGTTTAAATTAAAGTTAACTTACATATGTGTTTTATATTGTGTTCTATATGTTGTGGTTTTCATGTTATTCAGTAGACGTATAAATAAAATGATTTAAAATATTTATAAAGTATTTTTTTTGGCAAACAATAAATTAGATAGAAAGAGAATATAAAGGAGTGTTAAAGAAAATATCATATAATTTTTTTAAAATTACAATTCAAACCTAGACGGACGTTTGGAAATCCCATAAACTACCATGTTAATACAAGTAATAATAATTGACATTGAGTCAATCTGAGAAAGAAAAAAACATCATTGAAACTTTGGTTTTTAACTAAGTGCACAATTGTACTTGAACTAGAGAAAGTATTTCGTTTGCATCCATTTTTGCTTAATTGAACACTATCTAATTCCTATGTTTCCAAATGTACCAAATGATTGAAACTCATACTTTCTTCCACAACTTCTTATTTTCTTTGTTGAGCCAAATACAATGAAATTGTTCGAAGTGTTCTTTCAAAACATAATGGTTTACGGAACTAATCCCTAACAATTTACTGCATAAATTTCAAACAACATTCGCAATCCGATAAAATATTAAGAGATGGAGAGTCATTTCCTCATTTTTCCCACCTAAAACACATAAAAAAAAATCTACAAAATGAACCGCCATTTTAATAAAATTTTGATTTGTGACAATCCTAAACAATTGATGTAATCAATAATAAATTAATGTTTTTTAATTAAAATTAATCGTGGATTTTTTACGGAAAATTAACTTACATAAGTAGTTAATATTTATATTTATATAGGATGGTATGTTAATGTTTTAATATAGGAATGGGGGGCCATTTATTGAAGGAATCATTTGTATATTTTGGTAGATGTTAAATTTAAGCAACCTAGTACACTACAAGAAAGTACCAACAACTATACCTTCTGAAATTATAGCTATAAAAGTCATCAGTAAATATTAATTATCAAAATACTAATTAAGTTATTGATACAAGACCCTCCAATAGTAAAAACACTCAAACTATACTTTATCACGTGGTGTATATAATGCATTATTATTTAATAGTTAATAAATACATTTTAAATAAGTATTTTACATTTTACAAGACATCTGTCTATTTTGTCCTACTATTAAAAGCTGTCGCCAATTAGTCATAGTCAAGTTAATTATGATAATTAGCTGAGTTTTTCCACAAAAAGTTGCCCAAAAACAAAGTTTTCAATAGGAAAACTTGCCTATTTTTTAATATTCTTCACTATAATAACTAATTGGTTGTAAATATGTTAGTCATTAAATATTAATGTTTTTACCAATCAAGTCAAATATATTTTTCTAGACAAGTTATTATTATAAAATAATAATATTAGTTATATATATATATATATATATATATATATATATATATATATATATATATGAATGGGAAAAAGGAGTAATGATAAATAAATACAACTCTCATAAACCACCTAATAAAGTTAACCTAAAATAATCTATCATCACAAAAATGGTGATGCATGCAAAAACCTCTTCCCAGCTGGTCAAACAAATACTTAAGTTGGAGGTTATGTATATAAAGCAAAACTATGTTAATTCATCACTTCGTTATCTTCATTTATAAGCTCTAAACTTTATGAAAAATTGACTATATTTACATTTTCATCGTATTTTTTTGAGTCTTGTAAGCTAGAAATAGGTTTAATTTTAAATGGGTTTAGTTTCATGTGGTATATGTATTTCTTATATACTTGATTACACACCTTTTCTTCTACATCATTTGCTTATATGCAACCCATTGATTTTATTTTCACTTTCTCATACCAACCTTTTTTGTTTGATTGCATAGTTAGATAAAGACTCACTACACTTGTCTCACATTATATGCCAACTGCAAATCACACATGTGATACCTTATAAGTTATACCCATAATTTTGTCATAAGAAACTTTGGATTCAATTTTATGCCTCTAATTGATAGTTTTATTTATTTATTTCAAAAGTAATCTTAGTTGAAAATCTTGGTTTGTTTATGTTTTAAAAACTTATATTTTCAGAAAATCAAATTTCATGAGATAATTAACATGATAAATAATTATAATTTACGATAAATTATGATGTTGCTTTCTGATTTGCATGAAGCTTATATAAATAATTCTGAAATATTTATATAAATCAAACAAATTTTAGGTTGGAAACATTTTTTTATGATTTTTAGGAGTCGTGATTATGGGACTTGAAAAAAATAATTATTGTATCAAACACTTTAATATAGAGATGCCTTTTATCTTACTCTTATTGTTTTTTATCTAACTATTTAAAACTATTATATTAAGAAAAAATGAAGGGTACTGTAAATTACTTATAAACTATTATATTAAGAAAAAACAATGAAGGATAAATAAATAGAATAACTCTCTTAATCACAGGTACCATAAAGTTTTCAGTTTCTCAAAAACATAAAGGTGAAAATGTTTATTTCAAACCTTTGATTTATATTTTAAAAAATAACATTCACAAGGAACCATATTTTTTGGAATGTTTTCCGGCTATGTTTCCCATCACAAAATCATTCTTATGGAGTTGAAAAAATTATTGAAAAAATGTTTTACAAAGATAAAAAATTTAATGTTATTTTATTAAATAATTTAATACAATGAATAAATTGATATTGTTGGTCTAATTTACCTGAATTTAAAGTTAAAAAATAAACTTGAATACTTATGGTGTTTTGGGAAGAGGAATAAAGAGTTAACTATGCCCCAGTATGTGTTATTGTGAAACATACATTTTAGATATGAATATTTATGGGTATTAATTTTGGATATAAGTAAATAATAGACATTAACATAATGATGAAAGTAAAAATAGTTGTTTTAGAATGATTTTAAGAGTAATATAAATAGTGATTAAAATAAAAATAATTTGAATGTTATAATGAAAAATGGGTGAGTATCTGATCTAGTTGCACACGGCTTCTCTCTCTTTTGGACAAGATCCTCTCTCTTCTACATATATAAAATCTCTTTCAGATTTGATCATGACACCCCACTTCTTATAACATATCTTCACCTTTTCCTCTCCACAACTTCACTCTCTTATTCCAAACCACAAATGGTGAAGTTCTCAAAGGAGCTTGAAGCTCAACTCATACCAGAATGGAAGGAGGCCTTCGTCAACTACTGGCAGCTCAAGAAGCAGATAAAGAGAATCAAGCTCTCCAGACTTCCCAACCAATCCCACCACCATGCCAAACCACACTTTGCTCCCTCCATTTTCAATTCCTTTCGTTTCTTTCTCCACAACATCGCTCACAGCCTCTCAGATTCCCACCACCCAGACCTCACCATCATTCAGGTAACTCAATAACACAACATTAATATTTTCACTTCCTTCATCTACTTCTGCTTCTGTTTCTGTTTATCGCTTCCTGCGAGTTTGACTAATGTTCTCGGAGAAATTGAGTTTCTTTGGTGATTTCTGGCAATGAATATATACCTTCTATTTGGCACGTACCCAAAAAACTATGCTGACAGTACTTGGCACAGACTCGCTGAAATCTTGGTACCATTTTTGCTTATCGCTATGTTTTTCTCTCTTGCCTTCTAGCCTGCCTTCCGTTGAAGAAGAAAACTACTCATATGAATATGATAAGTTTATTTTGATTGAAAAAACTTGAAAAGGAAAAGTAGTTTTAGAAACACTTTTTTTTTTCTAAATTCGAAGATGATGATTTAGTGCACGACTGTGCACGGCTTTACTGCATGAACAGTGGGAAACTAAATGCGACGGATTTTCTCTGACAAGGAATTGCTTTGGAGAATGCAACCGGCCAAAACTCTTAACCACATAATTTTTTACATGGTAATTGATGTGAATGACGAAAAACCAAACAAATAAAAATAAATTTAATGTGGTTGCCAAGATTGAGAAAACAAACTCTTTTCATTTGTAGCTCAAGTAATTACCAATTGAAAATCTTATTTGTCATTTTTGAGTGTGGTACAATAAAATTTCCAACTAAATCATCTATCATTGTTTCTCTCCTATTTTTAAGTGTTACTTAACAAAAATTATTTTATTTTATTCTTATTTTCTAATCTAAAACAATATTAATTATTTTTTCATTTATATCCTTACCATTTATATAACATTTAATTAATTTATATATATATTTATTGCCATATAGAAATAAGAAGAGTATACCAGAAAATTTTATAAATGTTTTATTTAATTAAAAAAATTGTTACATTTCTTAGTTTTTCTAAAAAAATTCCAAATAATATTTAAAAGGGAATATAAAAATAAATTATTCAAAAATCTGATTAGTGTGATCGAGAATATTTATTAAAAATTATAAATATTTAGTCTGTATTAGAAATTATGTAATAAAATGTGTTAACAATCATGATACACTAATGGAATAGAGGCGGTAACAGAAAATAAATCAAACTCAACAGGCCTGAAGTTATGTATTTAAATGTGGTGGATGGGTTAGAGATGAATGAAATTGGTATTTGAGTTTTTGAAAAGTGAATTGTAATAAGAAAGGAGTAAATAAAATGAATGATTATTAGAAAGAGAAAAAAAAATTAAGAAAAGTTGGAGTTGGCGTAAAGAGATATAAGAAGTAATTTAACAAGATGAGCATAGTGTGGGGTTTAGTACTAAATAAAGTGGGTTTAGTGGCCCTCCTTTTTCGTCAATTTCTTTTCTGCTTTCTTTCGGGGGAGTTTCTCAGTCTCTCACGAAAGCCACCAATTTCTCGCCTTTGCGGATCTATCTGTGCCACTACGGTCGCAACATAAAATATACAGGCAATTTCTTTTGCAAAAAATAATGTTAAGAAAACACCAAAATTAATTAAATAAGTATGTAGGTGAGGAAGAAAACCACAAAGGGCAGTGAAGAAGAAATCTACGAGACAGAGCTTGCGCAGTTATTTTCGGAAGAGGATGAGGTACATTCATTTATTTAATCGGTTTTAGATGATTTATGCATATACTATGTTCTTGTACGTAGTCACATGAAGACATTTATTATTGTTTTTGTTCAGGTACGTGTGTTTTTTATGAGGCTGGATGAAGAGCTAAATAAGGTGAACCAATTTTACCGGAAACAAGAGAGTGAGTTTCTTGAGAGAGGAGAAACCCTGAACAAGCAGCTTCAGATTTTGCTTGACCTAAAGCAAATTATCAGTGACCGTCGCCGGAAAACTTCTCTGTCCAAGCCATATAGCACCGGAATATCCCCTCAGTATTCTCCAACCCGTGATTCTGATTACTCGGGTCAGCTTTCTTCTTCATCTACAGGAGTTGATCATTGTTGTCTTTTATAATATTATTAAATAGTATCTTGGTTGATTTCTGCTAAAAATATTTCCTAGTGTCAATTTTGGGGTTTTGGGTGCTTGCTGACATCATACAACATTCTGCTATGAAAGTTGTATGTCTACGTGGACCAGGATGTGGAATATTGTCCACCCATCACATACTTCAATATGCAATGATAAATCCTAATTAAAAGTATTGATATTTGTACATTATTTCAGATTACTGACTAAGTTGCATGCTGATGTTATAGTTTGTGCAGAAAATTTTGGAGATTCAGATGAAACAACTTCAGAAGTTTCACAAACGGATGAGGTAATCACGACATTAGAGAAGAACGGTATAAGTTTTGTTAATTCAGCGACGAGGACAAAGACGAAGAAGGGAAAACCTAAAATGGCAATGAGAATTGATGTTCCAGCCACCAACCCAACTAGGGCCATTACAGCCATCACTAGCATGCTGTGGGAGGATTTAGTCAACAATCCAACCGGAGATTTTGTTCACAAGAGAAAGCTCCAATGTGCAGAGAAAATGATTCGAAGTGCTTTTGTGGAGCTCTATAGAGGCCTTGGCCTACTCAAAACTTACAGGTTCTTATTTTATTTTTATATAAATATTACATTCCGACTACTTAGTTTCATTAAGTTTATTTAATTAGTCTTAATCTTCAATATATTAAAAGTTGCTTTGAGACTCAGGTAATTTAGTTGGAAATAATTAGTAAACTAATAATGATGTGAATGTCTACCTTTTCTATTCATGATATAAGGTTTGAACTATAAAGTTTACTTAAAAAGATCAAAGTTCTTAGCGTCTATTTCAAGGTTGGTACTCGTTTTTCTGAGTATAATCACCATTGTGCCGTTTGCTGGTGAAAATGAGAAAACCTTAGGGAAAAGGGAATATTGATTTTGTGTTTATCTTGGCCAAAGTTGGAAAGAATATATAGAAATGATAAGGAGGCCAATGAAAGAACGAGTTGCATGGCAGTTCATAACATCACGTAAGGTTTTTTGGATGGATAGAATAAATGAAGGTAGGTGTGACTGTCACGTTATATAATACGTATATTCACACAATATATATATCCCTCAATGTTTATAGTATGCTTTTAGTATTTGCTTATAATTAACTTAATCCAATTTAATATTTAAATAAAGTGGCTTAGTTTATAAAATTGGGCATTTATTTTCATTGGTTGCATCATATGGGAATGGGGCATATAAAGCTAACTTTTGCACACACTTCCAAATAGTGGCCAACAAAACCAAATTCAATTTCTTATCATCAAATTTTGTTTTACTTTTTTCATTTCGTTTTCTTTTTTAAGTACAACATTCCTTTTGAAATGCTTATTTCTTGTGTCTTTTCACCCCTAAATTTGATGGGGGTAATTTATAGATTCCCCAATGGGAGAGGAAGGTGGAGAGAGACTTAGTTTTATGTGTATATATATACATGAGTAACCGAAAAAGGAAATCCTATTTTTAGCAAAGTTTTTAATTTGTTACATAGATGTTTAGAAAATCATACAAAAGTTTTATTCTACTAATTAATATAAAAGTTTTCCCAGAAGTCATAATAAGTGAGCTGAAGGGATAAAAATATCAATCACTTTATAACAAGTTTGAAATTCAAAACATAATGAAAAGTGTTTTTCCATTTGAACAAAATTTCGTTTTATTAGTGATTCAAGAAGAGGTCATAATATCCAGTAAAAGAAAATGCTAAATATGTATAGAAATAGGGGTCATCTTCTCCAGTATGCGCAATAAATGCTTCGAAAATATTTTACTAGTATTTTTCATATATAATGCAATTATGATTATCATCGCAAAAAATAAAAGTACTATTTATAAAACCTTTTTATTTTCCCAAGAAAATATTAGAATTATAATATATGAAAAAAGTTACATATATATACCAGAAAATGAAATGTAGCGAGACTATAGGTATAAAAAAATCTCATATATTAGAGTTTAAATTCAATATATTGTGGATATAATGACGCGAATAGATTAGAAATTATCTTAAATACGATATTTAAAGAAATTATTATATCTTTTTTGATAATTATATAACAATCCAGAATAATGAGTGTAAAAAAAAGTTTACATTATTAATATATAGTCTAATTAAATTTCCTATATTTTACGGTTTGGCTTTAGATTAACCTTCGTTAGTAAATATCAGTATAATATGTCATATTTTAAATGCATACTATCTATTCTAATTTGTTTTCATTTAAAATAAAATTATGTGATCATAGAGAAATACTTTTAACATTTTTATCTAATGCTAAATAACACTTTCTATATACTGTAAATTAGGCCAATTATGTTTCTCTACATTAGCATATTAAAGATAGGGTGTAATACTAAAAAAAATGCCATATACTAGTAGAAACTGTTAACTATTAAATATATTTCTTTCAATAGAAAATTTGTCTAAAGAGAGTAGGTTATTATAAAATGGTGGATCTACGTTAACAATTTAAAGCATTACACTATTAATATAAGCGATTAATAGATATAAAAATTTTAATGTACCATACAATATAATTAGTTACACTAATAAAATTATTTACTAATATACTCTTTATTATTGGTATTATTTCATAATGTCTATATTAATGATTTATATGATGTATTCAAAAAGATTTTAAAATTTTGGAAGAAAATCAGGTATAATTAACTAGTTTTCTTGATTTGTAAAGAAAGAGGTGGATTGAAGTGCTGAAATGTAGGTGTTTAAAAAAATTATTACATGTTTATGTAATAACAATTTAAAATTGTCAATAAATTTATAAATTGATTTTTTTTAATTCTTTAAGAAACTGGTAAAGAATTTAAGAGTGTTAAAACGTTTATAGAGTTAGAAATTTTTTATTAGATATTTATGTGAACATAATTAATATATATATATATTAATTAAATTTTATAAAAGGAAAGTAGCATGTAAAACTTAGTTTATGTTTCTCTTATTTATTTGTTATTATATATATAAACAAGTTTTTAATTTTTTCTATTCATACATCATTATAGAATAATTAATTGTATATCCAAATGATAAAAAATTTAAATACATTAAATCCTTTAAATTTTCATAAATCCATAAATCATTTCAAATATTATAATTTAAATATTATAAATTCTTTAAAATTTAAACTACAGAATTCTAATAATGAAATTCCTTTTTTTTTTAAATTCCAGAACAATTACATTCTTACAAAATCTTTATATATATATATATATATATTAAAAAAGTTCAATTGAATAAACATTTTAATATCTTTAATGAATATTATAAAAACAGGACATTGATGTGTGTTAGAGATTTTTTGTAGGGTGAATTTAGGCCTGCCTTATGTGTGAATATCATTCAATCCAATACTTCTTTACTGGAAATATATCATGAATAAATTTCATTCAATGATATGTGCTTGTTGGTTATGTTTATTAACCATAATAAAATATGGATTTAACAGTGGGACTTTTAAATTAAATTTTAAAAAGTATTTTTATAAATGAGATTTAATGAATATATTAGTAAACTTAAAATTTAAATTTAGAAGTGTTCTTCTGGAATCCAATCTAATATATATTTCACCAATGAGCAACTTCTAATATCACAATCTCTCTTTTTTTTTTTTGCAGTTCCCTGAATATGGTAGCATTTACAAAAATTTTGAAGAAATTTGACAAGGTATGGATTCAAAATATCTCCTCCTCTTTACTACTTGTGCAATATTTAGGTAAACACAAAGAAGGATTCGATGAGTTATTGTTTTTCATTACATTTTTGTTATACATGGATGAAAATGACAAATTTTTGAAATAATAAGGAAGAAAACCAAGGGAAGTTTACATGAAAGTCATGAGAATCTTAAACTATGTGTATGGTGGAGAACATGAACTTGATTTCCTATCCCCAACTAACTTTGACTTATAGTACATATGACCTAAAGATAGTGATAGTCCACTGTATTTCTCTTTTCCATTCCCCTTTTCAGTGGAGTCATATCTTACACATATGTCCAAAACTGCTTCCTACATATATTTAAATTTGTTTCATCAATAATAACACTGCGCCTAAAGTTGTTTCACCCATCAAATGAACTTAACTTTTTTTTTTTGGTGCAATCTACGAAAAATATTTGTTCTAATATAATGTATGTAGTGACTTTTATCTTTTTTTTCTTTTGGTGTTACAATTCTTTTTGGGACCAATTTTTTTTATAATGAGTAAAAGATGGATACATGGAATGAATTTGAATTATTTGTCTAATTGAACATAGGCGCGATTAGCAATAGTGAGACTTCATAAAATGTAATTAGTGTTCTTTGTGTTTGGTTAGATAAAAAATATGTTGTGCATGTGTATAAAGAAATAAAAAGGATATTGTATTCTGATGGAGCAGGTATCGTGTCAGAAAGCTTCTGCAAATTATTTGAAAGAGGTGAAGAGGTCCCATTTCGTTAGTTCTGACAAGGTACATTTTGGTTTCATCTTCCAAATGCCTTCATTTCAAAAGTTAGTAAAAGAGAAAAAGAATGAGAAAAGAGAAACATAACGCACTCAACTTTAAATCTTTTGATTTTGGTCTTGTATAATAATCTTGATGTGGAGAATGGGTTATGTGGTATTCTAACCAGTGGTTATCATGATCATCATTTGTAAGGTTGTTAGACTAATGGACGAAGTGGAATCCAGATTCACCAAGCACTTTGCCAACAACGATAGGAAAAAGGCAATGAAATTTCTAAGACCCCAACAACATAAAGATTCTCATATGGTCACCTTCCTTGTCGGTAATGCTTCTTTCTCTATCCCTGTCCCTTCCTTATTAACATTGAATAACACCAGCAAACTATTTCAGGCATAGTGAAAGTAGTGTCACTTCAGAATTCAAATTGCAATGCAATGTCTGGGTTGATCACTGCATGTACCAAATAATATTTTGATGTACTGCTATTAGACCATGCTTAGTGGCCACCACCAACCAAGCTGATTGGTCAAATTTCACTGTCTCTGCAGGGTTGTCTACAGGATGTTTTGTATCCTTGTTTTCTGTATACGCAATTTTGGCCCATTTGTGCGGTATATTCTCCCCTGGTAACGAGCCAGCTTATATGGAAACAGTCTACCCCATTTTCAGGTTATTTCACATTCTTCCAACTTTGACATATTTCACACATTTACACATTTTCTCTTTTCTGTGCTATTCTGCTCCACGTCATAACTTAATCACCAAAATACCTTATGTCACGTAGCCATTTATCTATATTAGACACCCAAAGTATACATTACATTAATGCCTAATCTTTATAAGGGTAAATTGAGTTTAAAACTTTTCCTACTTAGATTATAAAACCTAATATTTTCTAACTCAACTTTATAATTATAAACCATGAAATTGAATGTGTTAAGTTTCTATAAACTCCCCTGAAAATTTAATATGCAGAATTTTGGACAAAAATACGTATATGATTGGTGCCCTAAAGGTTACATTACAATGATTTTGTGCAGTGTGTTTGCCTTGTTAAGCCTGCACTTGTTTTTGTATGGATGCAACCTGTTGATGTGGAAGAATACAAGAATCAATTACAATTTCATATTTGAATTCTCTCCAAGCACGGCACTAAAGCACAGAGATGCGTTTCTGATGAGCACTACCTTAATGACAACTGTGGTTGGGGCAATGGTCATACATCTGCTTCTAAGGGCTGCTGACTTTTCTCCTACCCAAATTGATGCCATTCCGGGGGTTCTTCTTCTGGTTTGTCTAATAAATTTTGATTTTCCTTGTTATTTATAAGATAAACTAACTTAGTTAGCTTTGGATTTTGAAGAGTAGTTTATACTGTCTAAGAAAGGCAATTTTCAGTTTTTCACAGCACTGCTCATTTGCCCACTTGACATCTTTTATCGTCCCACACGTTACTGCTTCATCAGGGTTATTCGCAACATAGTGTGTTCTCCCTTTTATAAGGTAAACTTCCCTTAGTTGATTTCTTGGAACAAATGGATACATTGTAAGGCCACATATGTGGAAAACTGAAATTGGCATTTAATTTTAATTTATCATTGCCACAGGTTCTGCTAGTAGACTTTTTTATGGCAGATCAACTAACTAGCCAGGTGACTTAGCCTACAATTGATTCTAGTTTTCTCCTTTTTTTCATTTCCAATTCTTATTATGCATCCTGAGTAACATTAAATTTTGTTATTGTTGTGGATACAGATTCCATTGCTAAGGCATTTGGAAACTGCTGGTTGTCACATTTTTGCTAGAGTTTTCAAAACACACCACCCTGAGGCCTGTCATTCTGGAAGGATATACTTGGAAATAACTTATATCATCTCATTTTTACCATACTATTGGCGTGCCTTGCAGGTAGGCTTAGGATGCAGAAATTGACTAATTGTAGATTCTCTTTTGACATTGAACACTAGGAAACTACTTAACTATTTTATAAACTAACGCATGTTTACATGTCCTTACTAGTGCGTGAGACGGTGGTTTGATGATGGTGATGTGAACCATTTGGCTAACATGGGTAAGTATGTTTCGGCAATGGTGGCAGCAGGGGCTAGAGTTACATACAACAGGCAACATGATGATCTATGGTTTGCTATAGTCTTAATTACTTCTGTGGTGGCCACAATGTATCAGCTTTACTGGGATTTTATCAAGGACTGGGGATTTCTTAACCCCAATTCCATAAATCCATGGCTAAGAGATGAACTAATTCTAAAGAATAAAAGCATATACTATATGTCTATTGTAAGCTTTCTTCACCTCTTGATCTGAATTTCACAATCATAAGTTTTTTTTTTTTATCTAACTAAGTGATACTGGATTTCAGGTCTTGAATATTGTCCTTAGAGTGACATGGGTGGAGACTATCATGCACTTCAAAATTGGGCGTGTGCAATCACGACTACTAGATTTTCTGTTAGCTGCACTTGAGGTTATTAGAAGAGGGCATTGGAATTTCTACAGGTATATCTTATCATATTTAGAAAGCTAAATGAATGATTTTTTTTATCCTCCAAAATTTCCTTGCTGAATATTACATCAAATTCATTCAACTGGACTTTAAAAGGCCTATCACATCCAATGTAACACAACCTATGAATGTTTGCCAATAAACAGGTCCTAATAAAACCCCATACTGATAGGTAGAGGCCTAGAAAAACTCCATGTCTCTAATAATAGGAACAATGATGTCCCTAGAATGGAGTGACAATGACAGAACTCTAAAAGGGCTAGTCTTAAAATCTCAGCTTAAAGTTGATCCTTAACAGTTGTTAAACAGTGAAAAACTCAGTAATGAACTTGATCTTGTGAACAGGTTGGAAAATGAGCATCTAAACAATGTTGGTCATTACCGGGCAGTGAAAACAGTTCCACTTCCGTTTCGAGAGACAGACTCTGACTGATGAGCTGAATTTCTTGTACAAAGAATGATGTCTTGTGCTAACAAAAAAGAGGCATGCAGTGTAAAGAATAAAAAGGAGAGGAGGAGGAGAAAAGAAACTTCTCTCAGTCTGTTTCTTGTTTATTGCCTCTTTTAGGCAACTGGACATGTTCAAAATCCTACAAAGAAGGAATTGTTGTTTTTTCATGATTTTAGTTAGTAAATATTAAAATGTCAATGATCTTCAT
The DNA here is from genome assembly GCF_051622355.1 of Phaseolus vulgaris. Taxonomy (NCBI): domain Eukaryota; kingdom Viridiplantae; phylum Streptophyta; class Magnoliopsida; order Fabales; family Fabaceae; genus Phaseolus; species Phaseolus vulgaris. Next base: position 29,706,557 of record NC_143504.1, on the reverse strand, counting down.
AATTTCGTTTGTCGGACCAAACAATTTTAAGTTCCAAATCAAAACAAGTTTCCTCTAAATTTGTTTGAATTTTAACACTCTTTCTAATGACTTTTTTCTCAAAACCATGCTCCTTGTTTTCTAAACTCTTCCAATTTTCGACCACTGAGTTCTTTGGTAAATATATTTAACGTGACCTCTTAGGACCTCCCATTTTAAATGATATAATGCACTTCCACATGCTTGGTTCCTGAATGAAAGCGTATATGTCATGGTTACTAGTGCAATATTATACTAATCTTGTGAATCAACTTACCACACTCATCACATGTCATGTCAGGTTGAAATTAGATTATTATAGATCAAACTACCCATTAACTACCTCCAGAAAATTATTATACAATTTTGTTTTGGTTATTTGATAAGTAAACTACTTGTATTAATAAAAATGGATTAAAATAAGTAAAAATAAATGTTTTACGAATGGATGTTGTAATTGGAACATTTTTCATAATAAAAAATCATATATTATTATATTTATATTTCTCATTAATTTATTTCTCTTAGTTGAGTAACAATATTCTTTTTTAAATTTTCTATACTATATTAAATTCATAAAAAATAGAATTTATTAACACAATTTTAATTGAGTAAAAAATACAATCATTCCTTAAATAATAACATTATATAAAAAATAAAAAAATTATGAAAAAAAATTCTCTTCCAATTACAAATGCAACACGGATTTTATATTATTTATTAAAAAATGAAACAAATTATAACAATATAAAAAATCATACAAAAAGAACTTATTCATACACGATTTCTACACACATAAAATTTAAAGAGTATTTTTTAAAAATATATATCACTTAAGACTTTGTGAATATCCAATTTTGTCATAACAATAAAAAAATATTAAATAAAATAAAGTACAATTAATTTAAAAAAAAACACCCAAATGATGAAATTTGAAAGATATTATATCTAAAGTTGTTGAAAAAAAATATTTTAATAAAAAAATATGTTTATTAAATTGAAGAAATATATCTTTTTAAGATTTAGCTTAAGTGTATTTAAAAAGGAAGAAATATGTAAATTACATTTTAAATAAAATAAATGATTGTGAAGTGGTTTATTAATGTTATATATAGAATTATTTTACATAACAACTCTGATTTTAATTCGTCCAGATAATTAAAAGATGTTGAATAATTTCGATGGAGACATTCTCCGAGATCCAACGAAGGATTGTCGCCCACATTAATGTTGAAGAAGTAGTGGCCGTGAAGAATGACAAGTTTTATTCTAAAATGTCTAAGGCGAAAAAGTTGTTAGGATTTCTCGGCCTTTGAGGGTCAATGAGGCCTCATTTGGGAAGAAGACAGACTCAAGACAGGCGTCGTACAGGAAGGGTGAGCCCAAGTCAAAGGGCAAAGAGGAGGAGATTCGTCCCAGTTCTGGATCTCATACAAAGAGTTGATAGTTATACCAGCGGTAGCAGAGAAGCTAAAGTTCCCCCAAAAGACTAATAGAAATTTAGGGTCAAGGAAAGATATTTGGTGTGAATTCCATAAAGGATTCGAGCACGGTATCAAACGATGCCTAACCCTAAGTCATTAGTTGGCTGAGTTGTTGAAGAAAGGTTTTTTGAAAGAGTATTTGGAAATCAGTCAGAAAGAACCTCAAGGGAAGGCTACCCTAAGAGAATAGGCGCATGAAGTACCCGTCCATGCAGAGTTAAACACTATCTTGGGAGGATTCTCGCGAGGAGGCAGCACTGCCACCAAACGCAAAAGGTATGCAAGGGTCGTAATGTCCTTAGACACAAGAATCCCAGATGACACGCTCGAGCCCGACCTCTACTTTATGAAATCCAATTTGGGAGATGTAGTCCCCCATGACAACGACCCGGTGGTGATATTCTTCGTCATGGTGGGAAGAAGGGTGCACCGAGTTCTCATCGACCAAGGAAGCTCGACAGATGTGATGTTCTGGTTAACGTTCGTTAATTTACGAATATCTCTCGACCAGTTGAGGCCTCATGATGGATTCCTGGTGGGCTTTGCGAGAGATCAGGTAGAGGTGCGGGTGTACGTTGATCTGAGGACGACCTTTTCTGATGACAAAGCTACAAGAACCGTTGTTATCAGGTATGTTGTAGTCAATACACCTTCAGCTTATAATTTGCTTTTGGGTAGGCCATCTTTGAACAGGTTGGGAGCGGTGGCCTCCACGAAGCACATGAAGATGAAGTTGCCTTCACTTGGAGGGGAAGTGATTGTTATCAAATCTAATCACAAGGCTGCTAAAAAATGCTATGAGAGTAATCTGAAGAACAGGAGGAGGTCGTACTCGGCGACCATCATTCAAGGAGGAGGAGCTGCTGAAGTCTTGGAGACTGAAGTTACCAACGGGTGACGACTAGGGCCTGCGGGTGATGTTCAGGAGAGAGAGATAGGTGTAAAGGTGTTCAAGTTGGGTGCTTTGATAGATCCGACATTGCAGGACAAGATAGCCGAAGTGATAGCGAAACACATGGACGCATTCGCGTTGTCCTCTGCCGACATGCCTGGGATAGACCCCGACTTTCTATGCCAGAGGCTTACTATGGATGATAGGGTCCGACCAGTGGTCCAGAGGAGGAGGAAATTCAATGAGGAGAAACGCTTGATCATAAGGGCGGAAATGCAAAAGCTGTTGAGTGCCGACCATATTAGGGAAATCCAATACCCTGAGTGGTTGGCAAATGTGGTATTGGTACAGAAAGCTAATGGGAAGTGGAGGATGTGCGTTGACTTCAAGGACTTGAATAAGGCCTGTCCCAAGGACCCGTATCCACTACCAAGCATCAATTCCTTAGTTAACGATGCTTCAGGTTGTAGTTTGTTGTGCTTTCTGGATGCATTATCGGGGTACAATCAGATCTGCATGCGCCCCAGTGATGAAAGTAAAACTGCCTTTATGGCCGAGTTTGCAAGCTACTGTTACAAGGTCATGCCTTTTGGCCTTAAGAATGTTGGTGCCACATATCAGAGGTTGATGGACAAAATCCTGGCTCCCATCCTCGGACGAAATGTACATGCATATATGGACGACATGGTCGTCACGTCCTTGGAGAAAGATCAGCATATTACCGACTTGGAAGAGTTGTTCACGATGATATCCAAGTATAATTTGAAGTTGAACCCAGAGAAGTGTGTGTTTGGGGTGGAGTCAAGAAAGTTTCTTGGATTTCTTTTAACTAAGAGGGGTATAGAGGCCGACCCCGACAAATGTGCTGCGATTATAGGGATGCGGTGTCCCATTAATGTTAAGGAGGTCCAACAGTTGATTGGACGGATGGTCGCCTTGTCTCGCTTCCTATCAGCTAGTGGAGACAAAGGGTACCCATATTTTCAATGTTTGAAGAAGAACAACAGGTTTGTCTGGACCCCGGAGTGCGAAGAGGCCTTTGTCAAGCTGAAGGAGTACTTAGTCATTCCCCCTGTTCTTGGTAAACCGCTGCCAAGTACACCTCTTCACCTTTATTTTTCCATTACAGATCGAGCAATTAGCTCGGTGATATTGCAGGACCAGGACAAGGTGCAGAGACTGATATAGGTCGTCAGCAAGGTGTTACAAGGGCTAGAGAAACGTTACCAAGCTATTGAGAAGGCCGCCTTGGCAGTGGTCTACACAATTAGGAGACTTCGTCATTACTTCCAGAGCTTCAAACTGATTGTAATGACTGATCCTGCCTGTTGACCAGAACGCAAGAGCCTTGCCTCGTCAAAGGTAGCTTCCTCTGGATCGGCTTTGCACCGTGTTAGCTTCCGTCCTTCACCCTGATTCACCTCAAGAACCTGCAAAAGACAGAACGGCGCCGCTGCAGCCGATCGCACTCCGACGCTCAAGTCAGCGACTGAACCACCAAAATACTGAGAGGAAAACTAAGAACTTCAGGAACCGTGCAATGTTCTCTCTCAGTGTACTCAAGTTCTCGCAAGCGTAAAAGAAGTATTCTCGAACGCGCGTACCTCAGAAGTTCGTTAGAATCTTTTATATACCTGTGCACTTTCTCTCTCCTGACAGTTACACATCTGGACACGTGGCTCGCATCCAGCTGTACACGTGTCACCATCTGGAGCATCCTTGACTTGAGCGTCACCTCTTACTCTTCAGGCTTTTCGACTAAGTTACTTATGCAGGAAGCAACTCGGTGTATAGCTGCCTTGGAGTGCGATCTCTTCTGTGTGGCGAGTACGGGTGTCTTCATATACACCCTCCCTGTGGTCTCGCCGGCCGCCATTATATTCTACTTTACTTACTCCACTGTGCATGCTCGGGTAAGTTGTTCCCCGACCTCAACCTCTGGCTAGCTAGGGAATGACCAGCAGACGACTTCATCCTCTGCTTCGAAAGCCTGGAACAAGCTTTCTTGACCCTTCGGCGATGTCCTCCTTTCGGCGATCTCTGATCACTTGGTCGTCTGGGTTCGCATCCGGCGACTACATCACAAACCTGGTGACCGCCGGTTTAGGTATGCTAGAGATCGGAGCACGCCAACTTAACGTCTGGCGACTACACGAGCTCCCGACTTCCTTCCCTTCTATCAGCCAGGTGCCCCGTTCAACACGCCTATACTATTGCTTGCGGCCACGTCATCAATTCCGACTACCTGGGCGGTACACAAGCCCCCCAGTCTTAAGCGAAGACTTGTCCAGCGAAAAGACTAAGAGATCACATCATTGCCAATCTACGTGGTGCTGGCACGGAATTCCAAACATTCGTACCCTCTGCTTTTCTGACGCTCCACCAAACCCCTTTTTCCAATCGCTCGACACGTGGCTTCATCAACGGTTACCCTCTGCGGTCGTTTGCGCTTCCAAAAACGTTTGAAAAACCCTTAAACCCTTTCATTTCTACTGTTTCATTATCTCTCTGCATTCTCAAAACGCTCTGAGTTTTCTCTGCAAACCCACAACGCTTCTCAGCTCCCTCAATCTTCAACTCCCTTCAACGCTCATCTGATCATCGAAAGGTACCTCTTTTATTTCTTATGTTGATACTTGCTGCATTTTAACCGATTCGCATCATCCATTATCTGTCTGGTGCATACGCTGTGGGTTGTTTCCTCTTCTTCTTCCTTCTCGTAACTTAGGGCTTCGTCTTCCATTACATTCATCACAACGAACCTCTGTTCGTTCATTCTCCATTCTTCGTCCACAATCGAGTCGATCTCTATAACCTTTGTTCATCCTTTTTCCTTTTTCCTTTGCAGTTCCCGCGATGGCTCGCACGAAAACCACCGCGAATCCTCCTCCTTCATCACGAAACCCTCCATCCCAAGCGCATAACTTACCACGAGCATCTGGTGCTCCTTCTTCCCAGGCCGAGAGGCCTGCAACCTCTCACCGTAATCCCACTCAGGCAACTCCACCAGTCGCCGGAGGAGCCTCCGTCGCCACACGAGACTACAAGAAGCTTTATCCGTGGGCCACCTCTGCTCTGTTGAAAGAAACCTCTTCCATAAACTCAACGTTGGGCGTGCACCGACTAAGGAAAGGGGACCAATCTGATCTTTCATTCCACAAGGAGCATGACAGCAAAATGGCCGTGCTGCCCTGCCACCCGGATGAACCAATCTGCGCTGACGACAAAGCGAGCAACGACGAGTTGTTCTGCTTTCTCTACGCGACGTTCTTCAAGAAGGTGAAGCTCCGACTTCCCTTCACTCGCTTCGAGAGGGAATTACTAACCGAGCTCGACATCGCCCCCGCCCAGCTTCACCCCAATAATTGGGCGTTCGTGAGGGCGTTTCAGATCATGTGCGCACACCTGGGACTGCCAGCTTCGGTCGACGTTTTCCTCTTCCTCTTTGAAGCCAAGAATCCAGGAGACCGCCTCTGGATTAGCCTGAACGGGATCGCTGGGAGGTCAATTCTCTCCATCTTCCAGCAATCTTACAAAGATTGGAAAGGAAAAAATTTGTGAAGGTGTGCGCCAACGACCAAGATCCTTCCCTGCTCGACGGCTTCCCCTTGTACTGGGTGCAAAAGGGGAACAAAGACGCCAAAGAGAGCTTCAGGAGGCCCAAAAGTCCCGACAACATGGGCGAGCTAGACAAAGATCTATGCCTCTTCTGGAAGAGAGTGGCAGCCACCAACATCACCTTTCCTACCTCCGCAATAATCTCCTTTGAGTTCCTCGAGGACCAACTCGAAGCTCACATAGGTTAGCACTTACCTTGACATTTAGGTTTTCGTCTTGTGTTGGAATTGATTGCGCATCTCTGTTATCTACTATTGGGCGTCCTGCTTGTTGCGTACTGGACTTGGTTTTTAATTCATGCAGCATTTGTTTGCATCATTCGTGCACGTACTCATACATTTTGCTCTTGCTTTCGTGCTCACTTGTATATTTTTACCCTGTGCAGACCTCATGTTGGGCAAAGGAAAATTAGCTGAACTGAGGGCGCTCGCCCGAACTCATAAGTTGGCGACGGGTTCCCAAACTGTGCTCAACTCGGTGGTGGAGATCGCCGCTGCCCAGGGTAGATCGCCTCCTCGAGGCCTAGCTCCTCCAGAGACACTGCCCGCCCCTCAACAAAAAAAGCTCATCTTAAGGAAACCAAAGAGGAAAACTCCTCAAGTGGTTCAAGAAGATGAAGATGAGGATGATGAGGCGACTGAGGACGGCCTTGTTACCAAAAGGAAAAGGGTGGCACCTTCTTCACCACCCGCTCTCCCAACACCAACACCGCCCTCTCCCCCAGCTCCAACACCGCCGGTCCAAGCAATACCCTTGGCAGCTGCGCTTCCTGCGGTTGAAGGCAACGAGCCCAACTTCATGGAGAACCCTCCTAGTGCCTCCACGCCGTTCGTATCTGCTGGAGAGGGTCCTCCTTCAACCGCCTCAATTGCTGAAGCCGCAGCAGGTGGGAACGAAGGCGCTCACAACTCACCAATACTTATAACCGAGTCCCCCACTTCACCACCACGCCAGGAAGCCCCCCTTGCTCAACCAATTCAAGAGGGTGGTGGTGAGAGTCAGCACCAGGCTCCTTCAGCACCTCCACCAACAGCAGCTGCAAGCCTTCCCCCCGTGGTCAAAGAAATCTGGGGGCCCTTCACGGCTAAACTTAAAATGATGGCAGAGGATCTTCCCTCAATCATAACAAAGGTTGTGAAGAGCTCCAACAAAAAGCTTCAGGACGAGATCTCCACATTCCAGGAGGAGAATCGCCTGATAAGGATCGAGGCGGAGAAGCTGTCTTGCAACCTGATGATGGCGGAGATCGACCACTCAAGGGTGGAGGATGCCATGAATGTTGAGCTGAGGGTTGCACGCAAGGAGGCCTCCGATCTACGCCAAAAACTGCACCTCCTAGCTCAAGAGAAAATCGAGCTGGAGAGTAAGCTGATTCCCTACAGGCTCAAAGTGGCCGACTTGGAGGCATCAATAAAAGCGGATGCAGCCAAGGTAGAGAACCTTGAAAAAAGGTCGGCTGATCGGGAGGTTCTCCTTGGAAAGGTCGAGAAGGAGAGGGATGACACCGTGGCTGAGCTCGCCGAAGCTAGAGAGGAAAACAAGAGAATTATTGCAGAGTTGGCCCAGGCGCGGGATGAAGGCAAGAAGGTTGCTGACGATCTTGCTCAGGCTCGTGGGGAAACTGAAGAACTAAAGAAACGAGCTGACGAGCTGAAGCAGCAAACTGAGGGGCTCAAACAACAAAACGAAGAGCTCGAACTAAGCTCCGCCCAAGTCCTTGCCGCCGGATTCGACGCCGCCCTGGAGCAAGTCGCCTGCCAGTACCCCGAGCTCGACCTCTCCATGGTGTCGATTTGTAATGAAGTGGTGGATGGGAAGATCGTGCCTTCTGAAGATTAGCCGCTTCCCTCCATCACTTATTTCCTGAGATTTATCTGCCTATTTCTTCTTGCACAATCTTTATTTGTAATTTTCTTTCCTTTGTGTTTGAACTGGTACAACTTTTATTATAACTTCTTCCGCCTTTGCACATGGTTTCTCTGTTTACTTTGCTTTTCCTTGTGGAAACCGCTTAAACAAATTAACATAGCGATTCTGTAGGCTCAACCGTTTACTCACTGCTTCAAACTCGAGCAAACTATCATTCTTACATCAATTCATCAACTGTTAACTCAAAGTAAAAACTTGAGCAACTCATTAACCTTCAAGCGACGACATTTAGCATAACTTGCAAACTTTAAGGCAATTAACTACTTACTAGGCAACAGGCTTTAACTTAAACTGGTATTACAATATAGTTTACCTGATCTGCCTGGCAAGGTTAACCTTTACTCCTGTCATCGCCTGGAATTCTTCTGATTGCCCTAAGGTCCCGACGATGTAAGCTTCCTTTTGCCTTCATAACTGGGCTATTGTTCCCTCATCTGGGGGTAGAGGCGCCTTTCGGATCCTTCTCTACCTCCCTGAGTTTCAGAACAATTAGCCGGATAGCTAGGCGTTCTCTTTGAACCTACCTTAGCCATCCTTTAAACTTCTTCCACCCTCCACACCATACCTGAACTCGTTCGAGACGAGAAGGATTTTATCTTGCCTGAACTCGCTCGACGGCGAGAAGGTCTTTATCTGGTGCCTCTACTTTGCCCAGGGATCACAACTCCTCTTCCCTGGATGCACTGAGGACTTTTAACTTGTTCTCGCCTGCACTCGCACAAAGTTGAGGAGGACTTTAATCCCTTTCTCGCCTCAGGACGCGCGATGGCGTTGAGGTCTTTTAAGCGTTGATGGTGCCTCCGATCGCCGAAAGACGATGAGGACTTTTAATCTTTAATTGATGCCGCCAATCGCCGGGCAGCGATGGGGACTTTAAAACTTTTTAGAAAGCATGCAGCATATCTTCAAACTTGCCTTAAATCACATACGAGTGACAAGGTCTTTTTTTTTTTAAACTTTCGAAACAACAAGCATGCAATCTTGGAAACTTTAAACTTTGAAAACTCTTCTTTATTGGGTGGCCTCATTAAAAACCCTCCTTAGGGAAAAAAGAGTGCCCCCTTCAAACTGTTTTAACAGAAAGCTTGCAAATTTCTTCGTACTTGTTTTTACTTACAAAGCTTTAACTGTAATATAACTTGAGGTGTGTGGCGTTCCAAGTGCGAGGAATTGCCCCTCCTTCCAACGTCTCTAAGCGGTAGGCGCCGTTCCCGAGCGCCTCGGTTATTCTGAACGGTCCTGTCCACTTAGGCGATAACTTGTTTTCCATCTCGTACTGGTGGGCCTTCCTCATCACCAGGTCGCCTTCTTTAAACTGCCTCGGCATCACCTTCGAGTTATATCTTCGTTCAACCCTCCTTTTCACTGCCGCAGCTTTTACTCTCGCCTCCTCTCTGACTTCATCCAGCAAATCCAGATTCAACCTTCTTTCCTCATTCGAGTCTTCCGCTACAAAGTTCTGGAATCTCGGCGAGCTCTCCTGGATTTCCACTGGAATCATTGCGTCGCATCCGTAGACCAGGCTAAACGGGGTCTCATGGGTTCCTGACTGCTCGGTGGTGTGGTATGCCCAAACTATGCGGGGCACCTCCTCAGCCCACGATCCCTTGGCTTTCTCTAGCCTTCTCTTCAAGCCTCTTAGCAACACCCGATTGGCGGACTCTACTTGGCCATTTGTCTGAGGGTGCTCGACGGACGCAAATACTTGTTGAATTCCCACCTCTTCGCACAGCTTCTTCAACAGGTGACTTGCAAACTGAGTCCCGTTGTCTGACACCAGGCGCTTAGGCACACCAAACCGGCACACGATGTTCTTCCACACAAAGCTCTCGATCTTGTGTGCGGTGATCTGGGCTACTGGTTCTGCTTCGATCCACTTGGTGAAATATTCGATTGCCACCACCAAGTACTTCATCTGCCTGATCGCCAATGGGAAAGGTCCCATAATGTCGATTCCCCACGTATGAAACGGCCAAGGGCTGTAAATCGACTTTAACTCTTCTGGAGGCGCTTTGTGCCAATCGGCGTGCTGCTGACATTGCTTGCAACACTGTGCATACTTCTTGCAGTCCTCCCTCATTGTTGGCCAGTAGTAACCGGCACGGAGGGTTCTTGCAGCCAGAGCTCGACCCTCGACGTGACTTCTGCATATCCCTTCATGGAGCTCGGCCATAATTCTTGTACATTTCTCTCCATGCACACATTCCAGGAGTGGGTGTGTGAACCCAAACCTATACAACTCGCCATCAATCATTGTGAACTTGCTGGAGTTTTTCTTTATCTTCCTAGCCTCCGTCGGATCCAGCGGGAGAAGGCCATCTGCCAGGCATCGCTCGTACTGTGTTATCCACGTGTCTGGCTCATGCGTAGCACAGACCTGCGTCATGTTCACCTCTCCCCCCGACATGCTCTTATTCTCGGCGATCTCAAGGTTTCCTGAGTCAAAGACCTGTGACTCCTCGCCGCTTTCTCCGTCGACTTGCTTATTTGAAGAACTAGGTGGTCTACCACAAATGCTCTAGGCGTCTTCAGAGTTTCTTGGATCACCGTCCTCTGCCTACCCCCCTTGCCCGAACTGGCGAGCTTAGCTAGCAAGTCTGCTCGGGCATTCTGCTCTCTGGGCACATGCACCACTTCAAAGGAGACAAAGGAAACCTTCAATTCCTGCACGTACGCTAAGTAAGCCGCCATTTGTGGATCCTTGGCCTGGAACTCGCGTGTTACTTGTCCCGTGACTAACAACGAGTCACTCTTAGCCATCAGCACCCTAGCTCCCATCTCCTTGGCCAGCAAGATTCCGGCGATCAGCGCCTCATATTCTGCTTGATTGTTGGTGGCTTTGAAGGCAAACCTCAGGGACTGTTCTATCAGCACACCGTTGGGCCCTTCCAGGATGACTCCAGCACCGCTACCCTGCTGGTTTGACGATCCGTCCACCGAGAGCACCCAACAAAAATCGTCCCCCTCAACTCGTGCTGCTTCTGACGAGAGCTCGACCACAAAATCAGCGAAAATCTGCCCCTTCATCGGACCTCGGGGCTCATACTTGATGTCGAACTCCGACAGCTCCACCGCCCATTTCACCATCCTTCCAGCTACATCAGGCTTCTTCAGAACTTTCTGGATAGGCAAGTCGGTCATCACCAGTATTGTAAAACTGTGAAAATAGTGGCGCAACCTCCTCGCCGAAAATACCACAGCCAGTGCAGCTTTCTCCAAGGCTTGATACCTCACCTCCGGGCCTTGCAACACCTTGCTGACAAAATAAATAGGCTTCTGAGCCTGGTCTTGGTCTTGGGCGAGCACTGCACTCACCGCCCTCTCGGTCACAGCAAAATACAACCTGAGAGGGGTTCCCACCAACGGTTTGCACAAAACTGGCGGGCTCGCCAGGTACTCTTTAAGCTTGACGAAGGCCTCTTCACACTCCTTCGTCCAGGCAAACTTATTGTTCCGCCTTAAACACTGAAAGTACGGATGGCCTTTCTCTCCGCTAGCCGATACGAAACGAGACAGGGCGGCCATCCGACCTGTAAGTTGCTGCACCTCCTTCACGGTAGCCGGGCTCCTCATCGGCAAGATGGTAGCACACTTGTCAGGATTTGCCTCTATTCCTCTTTCAGTTAGGAGGAATCCCAAGAACTTCCCTACCCCCACGCCAAAAATGCACTTCTCAGGGTTCAGCTTTAACCTGAACTTGGCGATTGTGGTGAACAACTCCTCCAGGTCCGCAACGTGCTTGCTCTTTTCTGGCGAGGTCACGACCATATCATCCACGTACGCTTGCACATTCCTTCCCAGCATTGGTGCAAGTACCCTATCCATCAATCTTTGGTATGTGGCCCCCGCGTTCTTTAGCCCGAAGGGCATCACCTTGTAGCAGTAGCACGATCTCTCGGTCATGAAGGCGGTCTTCTCTTCATCAATGGGATGCATCTTTATCTGGTTGTACCCCGAGAAGGCGTCCAGGAAACTCAGCAACTTGCACCTTGCAGCACTGTCGACCAGGGCGTCTATGCTTGGCAAAGGATACGAATCCTTTGGGCAAGCCTTGTTCAGGTCAGTGAAGTCGACGCACATGCGCCACTTCCCATTGCTTTTCTTTACCAGCACGACATTGGCCAACCATTCAGGGTACTGGACTTCCCTGATATGGCCTGCGGCGAGGAGCTTCTGTGTTTCGTCCCTAATCGCCTGCCTTCTCTCCTCGTTAAACTTCCTTCTTCTCTGTCGCACTGGTCTGACCTGGTTGTCCATTGCTAGATGGTGGCACAAGAAGTCGGGGTCGATTCCCGGCATGTCTGAAGCAGACCATGCAAAAGCATCCAGATGCCGCTCTATCACCTTGGCGATCTGGTCTTGGAGCTTAGCCTCCAAGGATCTTCCTAGCTTGAAGACCTTTCCCCCGATCTCCCTTTCGAGCCACTCCTCGACGGGTTTGGCTCTAGCTTCCCTGGCGATCACCGCCCTGGCGATTCCCAGTTCCCTCGCTTCCTCTGGGCGGTTCCTCGCCTCTTCTTCCCGATTGGCGTTCTCTCCCTCAACCTCAACATCCAGCATGGTGACGTCGGCTCCGGCGGCCACCTCCATCGCCGCATCAACAACTCGCCATTCTGTTGGCTTGGGCTTCACGCGGGGAGGCGACGTCGTTGTGATGTAACTTACTGACCTCTTGTTTTCCAGGCTATTCTCATAGCACTTCTTCGCTTCCTTCTGGTCAGATTTGATGGTGATCACCACCCCCTCCATCGACGGCAACTTCACCTTCATGTGCGTGGTTGAGGGCACAACTCCTATTCTGTTGAGTGTTGGTCTTCCCAACAGAATGTTATATGCTGAGGGAGCATTCACGACGAGGTACTTGATTTTCTCCGTCCTCGAGCCCGCCTCATCCGTGAATGTGGTTCTTAATTCTATGTAGCCCCTGACCTCCACTTGATCACCAGCAAACCCATACAAGCACCCTCCATAGGGCCTCAGCTGGTCAAGGGGCAATTGCAGCTGTGTGAAAGTCGGCCAGAACATCACATCTGCCGAGCTTCCTTGGTCCACCAGTACCCGGTGGACCTTCCTTCCCGCCGTGACAAGCGAGATAACTATGGGATCGTTGTCATGAGGGACAACGTCCCTGAGATCTTCTCTTGTGAACGTAATGTCCACATCTGGCGAGTGATCCTCGAACATGTCCACCGTCATCACAGACCTTGCATATTTCTTCCACTGTGACGCGGTGCATCCACCACCCGAAAAACCCCCAGCGATGGTGTGGATCTCTCCATGAGTGGGCATCTCATGCTGCTGAGCCTCACCACCCGCCGGCTAGGAGCTCGACGCGCCCCCCGTCCTCCTGTCCAGCAGGTAATCATTCAAGAAACCGCTCTTGACCAGGTCGTCGAGCTGGTATCCCAGTGCCAAACATGAATCAACGGTGTGGCCAAAACTTTGGTGGAACTCGCACCAGGCGTCTGGTTTTGGCCCTAACACCTTGTCACCCACCTTCTCAGGTGCCTTAAGCCTGGCTGCTATGTTGGGGATGGCGATCAGATCCGCCAACCCCTTGACAAACTTATGCTTTGGCGGGCGATTGTACTCCCTGGGGCGCCTTGGGCCTCTGCCCTTGTTTTTCCTTGGATCGTAAGGATGGCGAGTCCTTTGATCCCTTTTGGCCGCCGCTGTCTCCAGCACCCTCTGTGGCTGGATCCTGGTCTGGGCACGTGGCCTAGCGGGGGCCACGCTCCCTCTCTTCTCGGCAACCTCACTCTCATCGGCGATGTGGGCCACCGCAAGTCGCCTAACCTCAGCAAACGTGGCGGGGTGAGCCCTGATCAGTGCCTCGCAGAAAGGTCCGGGCAGCACGCCCTTTTTGAAGGCGTATACCAGCAGCTCTTCGTCCTTGGCTGGCGAGCGGACCATCTGCGCTCCAAAGCGATTCAAGTAGCCCCTGAGGGACTCTCCCTGGTACTGCCTTATGTCGAACAGGTCATAAGACACCCTAGGTGGCGCCTTGTTCACTATGTACTGCTCGACGAAAAGCTTCGAAAACTGCCGGAAATTGATTATGTGACCGGTAGGCAAGCTCACAAACCATTCCAGCGCTGTTCCCTGGAGCGTGCTCACGAACATTTTGCAATATACAGGATCCGAGCCTCCTGACAGCATCATCTGCGTGTGGAACGTGGTGAGATGTGCCTCAGGGTCCTCCACGCCGGTGAAAGTAGCCTTCACAGGTACCACGCTCGCAGGGATAGGCGTGTCTGTGATCGCCTGGGCGAACGGCATAGGGAAAACGCGAGGTGGCGACGACGGTGCGACCTCTTCAGCGACTGGGCACCCTCTCTACTCCTGAAGAGCTTGGCGCAACTCCTCAGTCACTTTGCTGAGTTCTTCATTCCTGGCCTGAGAGGTGACTAGGTCCTCATGCATCTTTGCCTGTTCTATGCGCGAGGCCTCCACATTCGCCTGCAGCGCACGCATGATCTCCATCATCTGCGCCATGGTCATGGCGCCTTCAGCAGCAACTGGCACAACTGGACTTGAACGGTTGCTTCTCATCTTTCTCATGAAAACTCAGCAGACCAAAGTTTGACGAACAAAAACTCCTTCAGCAACGATCGACCCAACAATCAACCGGTTAGAAACCCTCAAACTCTCTAAAACCTCCGCAAATGCAACTGCAACAACACGCCGGTAGATTCGGACGTCGAAAACTTCACGGAATCTCGCAAATTCACCACAAAACCACCGCTTCTCCAGCAAGCCCCCGATTCCCTAACCAGAAACGCAATCAAACAGAAAACGCACCGAACAACTGATTGAAAACCGCGCGAACAGCAAGAAACTCCAAGAAAACCGATCGAAAGCTTGAACGAACGGTGGAAAACCTCACACTACCGATTAAAACCCAAACAAACGGCAGAAACCTCGATTTCACCGAACAAAACTCGAACGAACGGTGGGAAACTCGAACTCACCGAACAAAAGTGTGAACGAACGGCGGAAAATGGTTGCACCAGCACACAACCACACAGAAACCGCAGAAACTCCAAGAACTCACGCTGTGGATGGGGACAGGTTTTACACGGCCCCACGGTGGGCGCCTGATGATCCTGCCTGTTGACCAGAACGCAAGAGCCTTGCCTCGTCAAAGGTAGCTTCCTCTGGATCGGCTTTGCACCGTGTTAGCTTCCGTCCTTCACCCTGATTCACCTCAAGAACCTGCAAAAGACAGAACGGCGCCGCTGCGGCCGATCGCACTCCGACGCTCAAGTCAGCGACTGAACCACCAAAATACTGAGGAAAACTAAGAACTTCAGGAACCGTGCAATGTTCTCTCTCAGTGTACTCAAGTTCTCGCAAGCGTAAAAGAAGTATTCTCGAACGCGCGTACCTCAGAAGTTCGTTAGAATCTCTTATATACCTGTGCACTTTCTCTCTCCTGACAGTTACACATCTGAACACGTGGCTCGCATCCAGCTGTACACGTGTCACCATCTGGAGCATCCTTGACTTGAGCGTCACCTCTTACTCTTCAGGCTTTTCGACTAAGTTACTTATGCAGGAAGCAACTCGGTGTATAGCTGCCTTGGAGCGCGATCTCTTCTGTGTGGCGAGTACGGGTGTCTTCATATACACCCTCCCTGTGGTCTCGCCGGCCGCCATTATATTCTACTTTACTTACTCCACTGTGCATGCTCAAGTTGTTCCCCGACCTCAACCTCTGGCTAGCTAGGGAATGACCAGCAGACGACTTCATCCTCTACTTCGAAAGCCTGGAACAAGCTTTCCTGACCCTTTGGCGATGTCCTCCTTTCGGCGATCTCTGATCACTTGGTCGTCTGGGTTCGCATCCGGCGACTACATCATAAACCTGGTGACCGCCATTTAGGTATGCTAGAGATTGGAGCACGCCAACTTAACGTCTGGCGACTACACGAGCTCCCGACTTCCTTCCCTTCTATCAGCCAGGTGCCCCGTTCAACACGCCTATACTACTGCTTGCGGCCACGTCATCAATTCCGACTACCTGGGCGGTACACAGGGCGGTACAATGACTGATTTGTCCATTCGTAAGGTTCTGCAGAAACTTGATGTTACAGGGCGAATGGTACGCTGGTCAGTTGAGTTATCCGAGTTTGACATACAGTATGAGCCACGGGGACTAGTTAAGGGGCAGGTGTATGCTGACTTCATGGTAGAGCTTTTGTTTGAGGGGCCATGTCCTAACCCTGGGGGTTTTTCAGTGGATCTTATCTGTCGATGGACCCTCTAACCATCAAGGAAGTGGAGCAGGGGTCATTCTAGAAGGGCCCAGAGGTTTGTTGATTGAACAATCTTTGAAGTTTGCGTTCAAAGCCAATAATAATCAAGCCGAGTATGAGACCTTGATAGAAGGAATGTTTTTGGCACAGGAGTTGGGAGCTCAAAATCTGTTGGTAAAGAGTGATTCACTGCTTGTTAAAGGGCAGGTTACGGGAGAATATCAAGCCAAAGACCCACAATTGGATTTTTATCCCAGGTATGTTCTGGTGTTGAAAGGCAGTTTTGTTGAGTTTGAGTTGGTACATGTGCCCCGAGAGCAGAACTCCCGAGCTAACCTCTTAGCCAACCTAGCGTGCTCGGGAAAGGGAGGTTGACAAAGGTTAATATATCAAGAGACTCTGAAAGCACCCTGTACTAATGAAAAAGGTGCAGGAGAAGTTCAAATAGAGGTCTTGAAGATAAGCTTTGTGCATGGAAGGAGTCACAGGTCGTTGACTCAAGAAACTCTGAAAGTTCCCGTATAGTTGCATAAGAGATACCAGGCGACGAGCTAGCTATTGTTTTGTAGGTCGCATCGTTGAGACCTAGATCACCCCCCTATCAGCGTTACCTAGCTGACGGTTTGCTCCTACCGACCTTGTGGAAGCCAAGGTAATTAAGATGAATGCAGGGAAGTATACCTTAATGGACAATAATCTGTTTCTTCATGGCTATGTTCACTCTACCCTCACATGTGTTAGTGGAGATGAGTGCGTCCGTGTAATGGCAGAGTTACATGAAGGAATTTGTGGCAGTGTGGTCGAGCTTTGGCGCTGAAGGCTATCTTAGCTGGTTTTTATTGGCCAACAATGAAGGAAGGCTGTGGGAGATATGCTCAGTGTTGTGAACAATGCCAGAAGCACGCTATGCCAGAAGTGCCGGCGGAGGAGTTATGGCCAATCTATAGCCCATGGCCTTTTCACACTTGGGGAATAAACATTGATCCTGCCTGTTGACCAGAACGTTGGAACCTGCCTCGTTAAAGGATCGACGTGTGCACCGCTTCAAACCTCCGTCCTTCTTCAAGATCCACCTCAAGAACCTGCAAAAGAACAGAGCGGCGCCGCTGCGGCCGATCGCACTCCAACGCCCAAGTCAGTGACCGAACCACCAAATACTAAGAGCAAGAACACTCAAGAAATCTCAAGGAACCGTGCAATGTTCTCTTATCACAGTAAGCTCTAGAACTCGCAAGCGTAAAGAGTATAATCTGAACGCGCGTACCTCAGAAAGTTCGTTGAGAACTCTTATATACCTGGTCACTTTCTCTCTCCTGGCAGTTACAGACCTGGACACGTGGCTCGCATCCAGTCGTACACGTGCCATCATCTGGAGCCTCCTTGACTTGGGCGCTGCTTCTGACTCTCTTTTTGGCTAAGTTATTTATGCATGGTACTACCCAGTGCATAGCTAACTTGGGAGCGCGATCTCTACTGGAATTGGCGAGTTAGGGTGCTCTCGTACACCTTCCCTGTGGTCTCGCCGGCCGCCTTCATAATCTGCACCACCTTCATCTCTGGCGATGTGCTTGCTCTGGCGATCTCCAATCACTTGGTCGCCTGGGTTTACATCTGGCGACTTCATCTTCTACCCGGTGATCGCCGGTCCTGGTACGCTGGAGATCAGAACACGCCAACTTAATAACTGGCGACTTCACGAGCCCCCCGACTTCCTCCTCTTCTGCCAACCTGGCGCCTTGTCAACACGCCTACACTGTAGCTTGGTGCCACGTCATCACTTCCGACTACCAGGACGGTACAAACATCTTGGGTCCTTTTCCTTTGGCGGTACGCCAGCTGAAGTGCCTAGTGGTGGCCATCGAGTACTTTATGAAGTGGATTGTATCCGAGCCTGTAGCACAGATAACTACTCATAAGGTACACCATTTCGTTTGGAAGAATATAGTGTGTCGTTTTGGGATCCCCAAGCATTTGGTGTCAGATAATGGAATGCAATTTGCCATCCAGTAGTTGGGTAAGTTGTGTTCAGAGCTCGGGATAAAACAGATATTTGCCTCAGTAAAGCATACTCAGACGAATGGTCAGGTGGAGTCTGCCAACAGGGTCTTGTCGAGAGGCTTGAAAAAGAGGCCAGAGAAAGCGAAGGGTACATGGTCGGAGGAGGTTCCTTGGATTTTGTGGGCCTACCATACCACTCCCCAGTTGACGACCAAGGAGACATCTTTCAGTTTTGTATATGGGTAAGATACCATGATACCGGTGGAAATCTAGGAAAGCTCTCCTCGGTTTCAGAATTTTGTGGTGGAAGAGTCTAACAAGGGAAGAAAGGTGAACCTGGACTTGTTAGACGAAGTCCACGAGCAGATCCGTGTTAAATCGGAGGCCTTGAAGAGAAAGGTAGAGCTGAGACAGAGAACCAAAGTCAAACCAAGAGAATTCAAGGTTGTTGAATTGGTGATGAGTAAGGCTCACCCTTACCAGTTGGAGAATAAGTTATCTCCAAAGTGGACTGGACCGTTTCGTGTGGTTGAAGTGCTCGGGAATTGGGCGTATAGGTTAGAGACCCTGGAAGAAGGAACCATTCCTCGAACGTGGAACACTACAAATTTAAAATTTTATTTTAGTTAATTTGTTTCATTAAATGTTATTGTTGAACTATACGATGCTTAAAGATGACACCTTTTGCCCTTAAAGAGAGTTTTTTAACAAGGTCATCTAATGAAAAATTGTTCTTAGAAATTGGTGCATTGTTTTCTTTATGTTTGCTTGTTTAAAGTCATCACATGATACGACGACCTATGTCGGTAATCTTACCTGAGTAGGCGCCTTGTGTGTAAAATGATTATCTGCGGGTAAGTGCAAAGTTGAATCAACTGAACAAGAACATGGTAAGTTGGGCTAACTCGGGGTATAAACAATCACTCAGGTCTAGGCACTCTGTGAGATGAGTAGATGTTGCGTAGTTGAATCATCCGAGTAAGCACATGATAAGTCAGGCTAACTTGGTGCATAAGCAAGCACTCGAGTCTAGACGCTCTATTAGATGAGTAAATGCAACATAGTTGAATTACCTAATTAGGCACATGGTAAGTCAGGTTAGCTCGGTGAGCAAGTGATCACTCGATTCTAGGCGCACTGTGAGATGCAAATGATGTATGATTTTTTAGCTAGTTGTTACGAAGATACATATTATGATAAACTCAGACCACTATGGGTCCAATATGAGACAAGGTGGATGCTTGAACAAATACAGTGTGAAGTCATGATCAAGGCACTAGACGTCCTTGATTGGTTGATGTTATAAGGTGCGATTCGTTAAAGGATTAGAACCTATTGACTTTATGCTTGTTTAAGATAAATGTTCAATTGCTTTTGATGATTGTGTTTCACGTTTATTTAAGATAAATGGTCAGTTGCTTTAGACATTGTGTTCGAGTTTGTTACTTTCACTACTTTAGGGTTGTGCAATAAAAGGCAAAGGTAAATTGTTCACTAGCAAAGCACAGTTAAATAAATGGTACATGGATAAGAGACTTGGTCACTGCTTCCTAAGCTGTTCCACGACGATCTCGAATCCTACCAGAAAGGCTTGGGAAGCTTCCGCTTTGTAGACCGCGATTTCGCTGACAAGGAACTTTTCTTTTTGGGTCAATTCTTGCTGCAGCTTTTCGCGGTGGCTTTGCTCTTCCGTTAGGCGAGTTGTTTGCTCTGTGGATTCTTTAGTTTTCTCTGCCAAGAGTTGTTCGATACGCTGATAGAGGGTTTGGAGGTGTTGAAGTTCCTGTTGCAAGTCAGCCACCTTTTGGTGGAGTTCTTGATTTTCTTGAATCTTCAACTCCGTTGCAGCCTCTTGACTTTGTATTTTC
Organism: Phaseolus vulgaris; assembly: GCF_051622355.1. Classification (NCBI taxonomy): domain Eukaryota; kingdom Viridiplantae; phylum Streptophyta; class Magnoliopsida; order Fabales; family Fabaceae; genus Phaseolus; species Phaseolus vulgaris. The sequence goes on along the minus strand of NC_143504.1, from coordinate 29,686,492 downwards.
TTGGCAGCCAAACAGTTTGTGGCCAGAGCTTATCCAAACTACCTCATGGCCTCTTGAAGTAGGTGGTGTCCATCATGGACTATCAGCCTCCCTTCATCCTCAAGCAATATCACGGCACTCTCAAGATAAGAGGCAATGTCCAAGTTGGGGTCCCATAACCCTTTCCTCCTAGAACTCTCCACGCCCCTTTCAAAGTTGGACATGATGATTGGGGAAGAGGATGGATCTCTGGGTGGAGACGCATGGTGGGAGACAGCCCGACCACGCGAAGGGGAGTTCTCGGCAGGAATGACAGGGGCTTTTCTTTTTCTGGGAAGACCAACCCCGGGCAAGTATCTTCTTGCGCATGAGATTTTAATGGCATCTGACTGGCCACCTTAGCTTTCCTTGCCATCTCTTCCAGTTCTTCCTTGTTGAATCTGGCTAGCATCCTTTCTGCAGTAAACGAAAGTGTACCAACCAGTCCTCGATCATCTACGCCAGAGAAAGACCTCAGACATTGGCACCAGAGAAAGACATCAGACATCGGACATCAATGTCTGATAGTAATGGTGGGACACGTAAGGTGGGCCCCAGAAATTGGTGCCTTCATCTGTAGTTTTTCTTTGGTGGAATTGGCGGAAGCATCCATGGAAGAAGACGAGCAAGGATCTCATGAAGAGTGGTGGACTCCTTGAAGGTGCATGCTAGGTGTGGAGAGTGAGTTGTGAGGCCATCTCACTTGGAAAAGATGAAGAATGGAGATTAAAATGTTTATCCTAGAGAGGTAGGAGACAAGGAGCAAAATTGACACAATTTTGGCAGCAATTTGCTATAGAATAATCTTGTCATTTCATGACCCAAACATCTCCTTTTATAGCAATGGAGGGTTGGAATTTTAAGAGTCAAATACAAATGAAATGAAAGCTAAACTCAAATGAAAAGAATTTGAAATTGGCGCCTAAATGGAAGTGAGCTCATGGAACACATGAAGCATATTTAACACATGTTAAATATGGAACATGTAGGAAGCATGAACTCTCTCCATGGCTTAGCCATAACCGGCCTTGCTAAATTTAGAGGTTTGTAGAAACCCTAAATTTACATAGGTTGGTGTTTTAGGTGCCAAAATTAATTCTAAGAAAATTACAAATAAAGTTCCTATGCTAATTTTGACAATAAAATAAAGTCTACTCTACACTAGAGTTTATGACATTTTGAACATGTATAAGAAGGTTTCTTTGCCATCAGTAGCAACATTCCAGTCTTCTTGGATCCTCTTGGCCATAACTCTAGTGGTTGGCCCAATCTACTCCTTGGTGGGCTTGTGCTTGGGTCTCTTCCATCATATAAGAGAAGAACTAAGTCACGAGAGAATCATGCATGGGGTGTGTATGGTACATTCGGGTACAACACAAGAAAGTGTTCTTTGGAGGCGCTAAGGCCCGCTAGAGTTAGGGTTTCCAGGGAAAGACTGCATGCATGGCACGTGAATACTTAGGGCACCATAGAACAGATGATGCCACAAGCGTTGGTACATGAATAGGTACCTTGGCGGCTACGCTGTTAAGTCTTTGCACTCCAGAAAAGGGAAGTCCTATGCGCCAGATTACGCTAAGATTGTGTGATAGCGGCACAAGGACATTCTCCCAGGAACCCTAGATATGTGTAACAGAACAGAAGTGACCCTAGTCACAACCTATATAAAGAGTGGTAAGAACCCTAACAATGTACACCGTTTCTAAGACTGAAACTACTTTATTCACTTACTGTTTCTTTTCCCCAATACTGACTTGAGCGTCAGAGTGCAACCGATCGCCAAGGCGCCCCTTTGTCTTTGCAGGTGAGAAGTCTTCAACCCAAGGAAGTTCGATTCTCAGGTGTAGACAGGCGGGCCAGAGACTGCCGCTCGAGTATACCTGTGTTGCTCTTTAGGGCATTGGGGATGAACTCGAGCAGCAGTCTCTAGCCCGCCTGTCTCCACCTGAGAATCGAACTTCCTTGGGTTGAAGACTTCTCACCTGCAAAGACAAAGGGACGCCTTGGCGGCCGTTTGCACTCCGACGCTCAAGTCAGTACTGGGGTAAAGAAACAGTAAGTGAATAAAGTAGTTTCAGTCTTAGAAATAGTGTACCTTGCTAGGGTTCTTACCACTCTTTATTGTTAGAATGTATGACTTTAAACTAGAGGGGGGTGAATGGTTTAAAGGGGTTTTTCACAAACTTTTTAAGATAGAATGAAATTCTTTGCAAGAAACCAGATTTAGGAATTTAGTTTGCCAAGAACAAAGCTCAAAACAGTGAAGCACTAGAAAAACAATCGATTGTTTCGCAAAAACAATCGATTGTTTCGCAGAAACAATCGGTTGTTTATACCTGTAAATAAAACAACAACTGATCTTTGAGAAGCTTTCTCACATTATCAAGCTTTTGACTTTTTAGCCAATCAAAGGAGACAACTTTTGGGTTGTTCATCACCTTTGTGCTTGTCTCAAAACGATATCTCTCAATGAGCTCATTATCCCCTAAAAACCAGCCCTCAAGTCTCCCTCCAGACCTCACAACTGTTGTTTTGATCCTCTTTGATGTAGGAGGAGTGGACTCCATGATATAAAAAAAAACAGGAAAAGGGTCACACACAAAGAGAGCAAGAGATGTTGCAAGAGATGGCTCAATTGATTGATTTTGTGAAAGAGAACTGTTGCACCAGATTTTATAGAAATACTGAACCCTACTATAATCAATTGATATGAGTGGGTTTCAGTCTTCAAGAAGAAAAGACTGGACCAAGACCTGCACAGAAAACGTCAGAAAAAGCAGAAAACCACATGGTCATCACATGTGATCTTTGACTAGTCATAAAGGCTCTTGAATTTTCAAGATTATGGAATATATCCCTTTATGACATGTTGTAACTTCCTCAAGAACACAATCAGTCTTTCAACAAAGCTTTATTGACTCAGGATCCTTTCATAATTGAGATCTGCAACAGACAGAATGCATCAAGAAATTAAATTAATTCTTTCACAGTGTTGTTAGAGAGGAAACAATCGGTTATTTTTCTGCAGCATATAGACAGATTGAGATTCTCAACTATTGACTGAGAAGGGTTCAAAAACAGATGTAAGTACTCAAAGAAAAGAGAATTTAAACATGAAATATTAATTAAAAATCTAAGGCAGAGATAAGGAAGGTTTTATCCTTTTATGAAGTTCCTCCAATGAGACATTTGTTAGTGATCAAGAGGTTTCTTTTGACTTTTGAAAAGACTTGGACTGGTACACAACATTGATTCAATTCCAGTTATAATCTTTTCCTTCCTAGAACCTGATCAGATGACTCAGAGCCTCATGTTCTTCTAGATTCTCTGCATAAAAAAGAATTCAAGCAACAAGGTTTGGTCCCCTTACAAATGTGGGTCCATTTGATATATATTTATCATTTGGAACCTCACAACCTTTGGGAATCCATTTCATAAACCCTCTGGAAGCAGAATATTTTCTTATTTTGCAGAATCTGACAGAATGGCCTCTTTTCATGCAATAAAAGCATGTAACAACCGGTTGTTTCGACTTAACAATCGGTTGTTTTACTGGCAGTTTTGAAAATTTCTTTGAAAAATTATCTTGCTTGTTCTGTGGATTAAAACCTAATCCAACTCTTCCAAAAACACAATTTTGAGATGCCAAGACATTCTCAAAGTTGGATTTTCCTTTTGAAAGCTTATCCACAGTACTAACAAGATAATGTACTTTCTTTTCAAGATTTTCACAAACAAGAGAATCACACATATGAGAAGAGTTTTTGCAATGATTTTCCAGTTTTTCTAAATCAATTTTTGATTTTTCCAACTCTTCTTCAAGTGTCTTAACCCTCTTTTCTAGCCAGTTGTTAAGCCTTTTCAAACAGTTGTTTGAGAGAACCAATAGGTTAGCTTCTTCATGAGTTTCTTGAAAAGCTTCAAGCAATTTACTATAATTTTCAGCACTTAGGGAAGCACATGAACTTACATCGCTTGAGCTACATGACTCATCATCTCCTTTTGCAATCAAGCATATGTTTGCTTTTTCATCTCCACTTGATGAGAAGACTTCATTCTCATCCCAAGCTATATATGCTCTTCTTGACTTTCCCTTTTTCTCCTTGTGGCTTGATTTCTTTTCATTGCTTTCTTTGTTTGGGCAATCTACTTTAATGTGCCCTTGTTCACCACAACCAAAGCAAGTATAGTTGTTAGAATTGAAATCACTAGTTTTCTTGTTGCCATACCTTTCTTTGTTGGATTCTTTGTTGCGATTTCTCCTAAAAAATCTACTAAACTTCTTGGACAACAAACTAAGGTTTTCTTCTTCACTTTCATCACTTGATTCTTGCTTTCTTTTGTGCTTGGCAGCTTTCAAGGCAAAGCTTCTCACATGCTTGTCTTCATTCTCTTGAACATTAGTCTATTCATTTCTAACTCATGTTCTCTAAGCTTACCAAATAATGAATTCGTTGTCAAGGATGTCAAATCTTTTGACTCTGAAATTGCTGTCACCTTAGGTTGCCATGATCTATCAAGACACTTGAGGATCTTGATATTTAGCTTTTCTTTATCAAAGGTTTTCCCAAGGCTCATAAGGTGGTTGATGATATGGGTGAACCCTTTTTGTACTTCAGCGATTGAGTCACCTTTAAGCATTCTAAACATTTCATATTCCTGAATTAGAGCATGCTTTCTAGCTCTCTTCACATCATTGGTTCCTTCATGAGTCACCTCCAAAGTGTCCCACATCTACTTGGTCGATGAGCATTGAGAAATCCTAGAAAATCCATCTGAATTCAAGGCAAATGTTATGATGTTCTTAGCAATACAATCAAATTTGGCCTTCTTGTTTTCAAAATCAGTCCATTGAGACCAAGATTTTTCAATGGAAGATCCATCTTTTTCAAATTTTGGAATAAAAGGACCATTTTCAATTGCATCCCAAATTCCCTTGTCAAGAGATTCAACAAAGATTTTCATTCTAACTTTCCAGAATTGGTAATTCAAACCACAGAAAAGGGGTGGTCTATTGATTGAAGCACCCTCTCCAAAAGGTAGTTTTTCAGCCATTGAAAAAAGGTTTTGGGATCAAACTTGAGTATTTTTCAAGTACCAAGCTCTGATACCAATTGTTAGCATGTATGGCTTTAAACTAGAGTGGGGTGAATGGTTTAAAGGGGTTTCCGCAAACTTTTTAAGATAGAAAGAAATTCTTCGCAAGAAACCAGATTTAGGAATTCAGTTTGCCAAGAACAAAGCTCAAAACAGTGAAGAACTAGAAAAACAATCGGTTGTTTCGCAACAATCGGTTGTTTATACCAATAAATAAAACAACAACTGAAATTAAAGAGTTTAAGGAAGAGAGAAATGCACAAACAGTTTATACTGGTTCACTCTTAACCCAAGAGCTACATCCAGTTTCCCAGAAACCACTGGGGAATCCACTAGGTAATCAAATCCAGATTACATACACACACCACCAAAGAAGTGACCTTGATCCCCTCAAGAAACACACTTCCTTTAGCTCAACACACACACACACCAAGAATGTTGATCTTGACAACCTCAAGAGCACACAACCCTTCTTGGCTTTACAACACCAGAAAGTACACAATTCTTTTGAACGAATTACACTGTTACAGAATCAACTGAAATCAATACAAAGTAATCTTATTCCACACTCTCTTGAATAACCAAAGCTCAAAGTGAAAACTCAAATACTTGAAAGCTCTTTGAAAAACTCAAATATGTTTTTCTTTCTTGTTGTTTGTTATAAAACATTAACAAACTATTTATAGTATTCAAAACTTGGTCAAAGCATTTAAAGCAGGAGCATATTCAGTTATGAAATCAATTAAAGCTCATTTAACTAACAAAACTGTTTCTGTTAGGATTTCAAACAAACAATCGGTTGAAATAGCGAATCAATCGGTTGTTTTGGTTTGACATCAAGTCAACCATCCAAAACAGTTTTCAAACTTTTTCAAAAACACCTAAGTATAAAACAATCGATTGTTTCGACAAAACAACAGGTTGTTTTTCACTTAGTTTGAAAAACACTTTAAACTTAAAAGATTTGAAAACACTTAAGCTTTAGATTCAACAAAGAGTGGATTACAAAGATAATCTACCCAGATCCTATTCTAAAGCACATCAGCAACAACAAGCACCTCCAACTTTCCATCAAACACTAGGATTTGGATTCTTCAAAGCTTGAACACACTTGATTCAACATTTATATAGGTTGTGACTAGGGTTACTTCTTTTCTGTTACCCATATCTAGGGTTCCTGGAAGAATGTCCTTGCGCCACTATCACACAATCTTAGTGTAATCTGGCGCATAGGTCTTCCCCTTTCTGGAGTGCAAAGACTTAACTGCGTAGCCGCCAAGGTACCTATTCATGTACCAGCGCTTGCGGCATCATCTGTTATATGGGTGCCCTAAGTATTCACGTGCCATGCATGCAGTCTTTTCCTGGAAACCCTAACCCTAATGGGCCTTAGCGCATCCAAGGAACACTTGCTTATGTTGTACCCGAATGTACCATACATATCCCATGCGTGATTCTCTCGTGACTTAGGTCTTCTCTTATATCTGGGTGTTTACCTGGTATCTGATATGATTTTTGGGGCCCACCTTACGAGGCCAACCATTACTATCAGACGTCGTTGTTCGATGTCTGATGTCTTTCTCTGGTGCTGATGTCTGAGGTCTTTCTCTAGCGCCGATGACCGAGGATTGGTCGGTACAGAGGGTAAGCAAGCCTCTTCCAGGGGCACCGTTGAAGGATACCCAGAGTTAGCAGCCCAATCTTTTAGCCTCAAAGAAGTATAAAAATACCTCTACAGATGGCGAAAGGCTGAACTGTGAACAAAGGATAATGAATGCTTGAATGAATGCCCAGCTATTAGGGTGTAGCTGGGCCGAAGCAACGTTCAACTCAGTTAAAAGTTCTTTCTCAAAAATGGTAAGGGGAAGGCATAGAAGGACCTTTTTTAAACACGGTTACATAGAAAAAGCAAAAGGGTTTCCTAGGGTCAGAGGACTAGTCACAACACACAGGTTCTTCTTCTCTACAAGGAACTATGTATATCCTATCGTTTTCTCTACCAATGGTACAACCACCTTTTCTAAGGGTTACTATTCGTTTAGAGGAGGTGTAGGATGAGGTTTCTTCTAAAAGGTTTTGGGGAGCCCAGGGGTATAAGGCTTTGTAATCCATAATAGGTTTTATCTAGAACAACATACAAGCATAATGCAAAGCAAAGTTTAGACCAGGCAGAGTAAGTAATCGCAAGCTCAAGGCATATACATTTAAAGACTTATGTAATGCACACAACAGGGAGACAATCATCGTCATTGGCAGAAACCATAAATTCATATGCAAACCCAGTTCAGGCAATGTAGACATGAATTCTTAATGGTGTGATCGGGAAGTTGATTTAGTGATGTGTGTGTATAATGTTAGAAGATTGAAAGAAAAATACTTGTTGTGATTGAAAGGCAGAAACTTTGAGAAGTGGAGATCTTGAAGGCACGAGAAGCTTGAGTGAGAAGGGCTTGAAGAGAAGAAAGGGTTTTTGAATTCAGAGAAATGAAACAGTGTTGTGCTAACAAGGTTTACAGTAGCGTATATGAGAGGAATGGAATTCGAAATGGTGAGGTTTTCTCCATCGTCGATGTTGCGCCACGTGTGTGTGCCATATTGATTATGGTGAGATGTCACCTCAAAGACGCTTCGTGCGTCATGCCTACCTAACCACTGAGAAACAGTCACGTCAACTACCGAGGTACTCAAAAGACTCTTCGCTTAGCCTAGCTCAGCTTGAGCCTTGGGTCTTGTGTACTGGACAGAAGTTCGGTCATCGGGAGTCCTCTGAGAATAGCTCAGTCCTCGGTTTGGGCTGGCGAGTGGTCAGCTCGGCTTTTGGGCCCGAGTGAAGATTATGTGTTTGGCCCAATTGAGGGAGCTCGTAAAAAATGAGCACGATGTGGCTGCCATACGAAAGGGGTTAGGCCCATTGTGTGTGTGCTTATAGATAAACGTGTGTGTTTGTTGCTTGTGACGTGGGTATTTGTTATTTGTTGCATGTTGGTTACGTATTAAATATTTTGTTGATAGTTGCTGATAATAACCATAAAAAGATAATGGTGTGCACTCATAACAGAATGTTGACTTGTGGTTAGCACTTGAAAATAAATAATTGGTGCCCATGTGATATGATTCCAATAGCAAGATATAGATGATTCTTTGACATTTTATGGAATCAACTTGAGCTGGAATATGATTAGGCACTTTTCTGGAATTGGATCAATGTTCTATCATTCAAGAACTCACCAAAACTTAAGTAACCAAGCTAAAACTCATATGGAAGTCCATTTCTTGCCAATTGAACCGATTCAAATGCTTAAGAACTCAAATGAACCGATTAAAATGCTTAACAATTGAAAAGCACCAAACAAAAGCAAGAAAGGAAGAAGATGAACCGATTAAACTCAGCAAGGAAGAAGATGAACCGAACAAAATATGAATTAAAGCTAAAACACCGAATAGAAATGCAAGAAAGGAACCTAAGACATGTTTAAGAGTTCATATGAGCACGAAAATGGAAGAAATAGATGGAAAAGAGAGAAGACTTATGTGGTTGAAGAACTTGGTTGATGAACACGCCACTTGAAGTGTGAATGCTCCAAGATAAGTGTGAATTGCCGCCACTTGAGGAACCAAGGCACTCAAGATGAGACTAGGAAGAGGAGAAGGCAAGTTCTCACTACACTCAATCACTAATTTGGGAGAGTTTCATTACTTCAAAAATCAATTCTATCATTTGAAGGACCTAAGCCCTCCTTTTATAGGAGCAAGGGCCGGTCATAAGGCTACAAAGCTTGCACTACAAGCTAACCAAAGGTTCCCTTTCACTCACTTCTAACGCCTATAGTGATTCATGAAGAGTCACCTTCTAGAAAATTCTAAACTAAAGCCTAAAGATGCTTTACAAAAGAGGTATCTAATGTTTCCCTCCAAGCACCTTCCTAAAAAATATATATTTAAACATTCTACAAAAGACACTATAAAAAGAGAAAACATTCTACCACTACTTCCTAATTCTTTAAACTTGCTCCTTGTAAGCCTTTGAGGTAGGCTAATGTCTTCTTGAACCTCTTCAACTTCGGCCTCTACCTCCTCTTGATCTTGATCTTCGGGATCTTGATCTCCATCACCATGACAGGTAGTTTTTTCTGTTAGATAAAGATAAAAGACTAATGTGCCCAGTTCTGTTTCCAGTTAAGATTTTATTCTTGTGAGCAAGTGTTGTTACAATAATAGTTATAAAAGAAGATTGCGTCTCCAGGTGAAGGTATGTTGTTTTTGCACACTTTACTACATTGTTACTTTTGGTGAGCCCTAGCTGACTTGATCGTCAGAGTGTAATCAAAAGGTATGGCGCCATCTTTCACAACGGAGCCATATTCTAGTGCAACAAGGAGACATGAAGCAAATTCTAGAAAAGGTATATCCGGGTGGAGACGTTCAACCTAGGTCAACTGGCGAGAAAGTCAACCGGTGAGAACAAAAACTAAAAAATATTAATACACAAAACGTCTTTTATAAAGAACTACATAACACTGATTTTCTATTATAAATAAAAATATGTAGGAGTAAAGTCAATCATAATTAAATTCAAATAAATAATTTCATAAACATTTTCTTGATTATATAAAATAAGTAACTTAAAATAGTTTTTACACATAATTTTGTTTGATTTTGTTGGAAAAAATAAATATTTTAAAAATTATATTAGCTTTGAATATTTAATTAAAGATAATCGTCTTAAAATGTGGTGAGATTAATAATAATACATTCTTTATTCTTAATCACTCTCACACTTAAATTTGATTTTGTTTTTTTTTTAAGTTTCCATAGTTTTCTGATGACTTCTTTGTACTTTTAATAGGATTATTGGCTCGGTTGTGACAAACTTTAATATAAAAAAAATACTAAATACAATATAAACACATATCTTTTAATTTTAAAAAGAAAAAAAATAAACTTATGTTAGAACGATTTCTTCAACAAATTAAAAAGTAATATTTAAAATTCAAATTCATAAACATTATTTCTTTTTATAGATAACTTTTTCAAATTATATTTATGAGGTCGTTGGCCGAGTCCAATTATGTGGGGAAACGGTTCTAATGTCGATCTATGAAGTTAATGAAAAAGATCTCATTTACTTCTCATAAAGAGCGAATGGCATTAATTACGGAGATTAACTGGATATGCGAGATTTTAATTAATTTGGGAATATAACTCAAAAAAATACCATATAGAAAGAGAATGGGGGGAGAACACTACTCTATATAAGGGAAAGAAGATGGTCTGGTCAAGGCAGAACAACAACTCGGCTGGGAACCACTGTTCCTAGCTAAACTAAATGTTCTAGTTGAGAGACATCCCTCTTGGCTAGAACATTTTGGCGCTCACCGTGGGTGTTGGGAATCCCTCCTTAATTAATGGGAGACCATAACCAATGAATCTTGGTAATTGATCCATTGAATATATTCAATGATGGTCATTCCAAAAGTCTTGGAATTATATCTCTCTTGAAGATTATGAAGTTCAACCTAGAAAGTTTTAGATAATATTTTCAAGGAGTGCATATACCTTGGGTCCCCAAAGGTATATCTCTTTTTGAAGAAGCCTTTCTCTCCTTCTCTATATAAAGGGAACTTGTGAGGAAGAGAAAGACAAACAAGTGAGAAGAGCAACATAGCGAGCAAATGAGTGAGTTAATATCCACCATAAAGTGAGATTAGCAATCCTAGTGAAAGGCTAGAAAGACATTGTATTCCATCCTTGTTGGGTGATATTAAGTGTTACCCTCATAAAGTGAGAGAAACAAATATTGTAATCTTATTTTCATAGTGGAGTTATTTTTTGGACTAGGTCCCGTGGGTTTTTATTTCTCAAGTTGAGAAGATTTTCCCATGTTAAAAACTCTCGGTGTCATTATTCTATTTTGCTCTATTTTCTTTTATATGCTTATTGCTTCTGCAAGTGCCCATTTTGTATCTACACCAAGGAGGGAGAATTAATTCCAATTTTCCCAACAGTGGTATCAGAGATTGGTTCTGATACAAGATGGAACAAGCCATTAGTGATGGAGGTATGTTCAAGTTGACAACGGACAACTATTCCTACTAGAAGCCCGTGATGGAGGATGACTTATACTATAAGGATATGCACGAACCCATTTCTTGCAAAGACAAGCCATAAGGTAAGGGTGATAAAGATTGGGAACTTTTGAATCGAAAATTTGTTACAATGATTCAAAAGTATATTGATAGAAGTTTGTTTGAGCATGTGTCTACATTCATAAATGCTTATGAGTTGTGGTCAAAACTTGATTCTATGATTCAAAAGAAAACTCCAAGAAATAAAGCATCTCTTGCCAAAAGACTGGTGAAACTTGACTACAAGGATGGTCAAAGTATGATGGAACATTTAAATTCATTCAATGATCTTGTCAATCAATTGACAAAGATAGATATGAAAATTGATGATGAGTTACAGGAATTTTTGCTACTCAATTCGTTACCTAAAAGTTGGGATACACTAATACTCACACCCAACAACTTAATCCCATATGGGAACATCTGAATGGAAACTATTTCAAACAGTATGTTGAATGAAGAATCCAGAAGAAAAGAAAAAGACACAAATTTTCAATATGAAGCAAATGTTATTAAGAAGTCAGGAAGAGGTGAAACTCGTGGGAGAATTGAATCCCGTGGAAGAAACAAAAGCATAACCAAAGGTCGTTCTCAATCTTGCATAAAAACAACAATATGCTATTATTGTAGAAAAGAAGGTCATAAGAGATTTGAATGTATATTTCTGAAGAGAGACCAGAAAACTGGAATTGTCCATCCAGACTTAGTTGATCTAAAAAACAATGACTATTCTCCAACACAGCAGTCGTCGTATATGATGATGTTTTTCTTATTAGAGAAGACAATTACCTAAATGTTGCATATGGTGATTGTTTTTGGATCGTTGACTCTGGTGCCTCTTTCCATGTAAGTCCACATGAAGATTTCTTTTCAAATTACAAGAAAGGTGACTATGGTAGTGTTGAAAATGGGAAATCATGTTACAAGAAAGATTGTAGGTATAGGTGATATAATGTTACTAACATACACAGGAAACAAATTGACCTGCATGTTCTAGAAATGCGTCTCAACCTTATCTTAATGGGTAAGTTGGATGATGTTGGTTTTATAAGCCACTTTGGCATTGGAAAGTGGAAATTAGAAAAAGGGAACCTAGTCATTTTCAAAGGTTCAAAGGAAGGATCCCTTTACATTATGCAAGGAAAAATTTGTTCTGGAGAAGCAAATGTTGCTACAGACTCCAAAGATCTTTGGCATAAACGATTGAGGCATATTAGTGAGAAAGCAGTTTAGATGCTCGCCAAAAACCACTTGCCAAGTATAAAGGGTCAAATCTTGGAATCCTGTACCAATTAAATTTATGGTAAACAATGTAGAGTCAGTTTTCAGAGAACAGGCAATCCTTCATGAAGACAAGAGGTACTTAAACTTGTGCATATAGATGTATGTGTTAGAATATTTTGCCTTAATCGAGAAGGGGGTGAATTGTTTAAGAGAGGTTTTTGAAAAAAAATTCAATGTTTAACAAATTCTTTGTGTGAATCCAGAACATAAATCAGGTTATCCAAGAATATAAGCACTAAATCAGCAAAGCAACAAAAAAACAATCGGTTGTTTATACCAGAAAAGCTTAAGGCGAAATTTAAATGAGTTTAGTGTAAGAGAGAGATACACCAACAGTTTATATTGGTTCACTCTTAAGTCAAGAGCTACATCTAGTCCCCAGAAAACCACTGGGTAATCCACTAAGTAATCAAACCAGATTACAACACACAAACCACCAAAGTAGTGACCTTGAACCCTTCAAGAAACACAGTCCCTTTGGCAAAACACACAAAGAGTATTGATCTTGACCACCTCAAGAGCTCACAACACCAGAAACACAGTAGGTTGAGAAGAGATTACACTTGTTTACAGTACAAATTGAAATCAATACAATTGCAATCCTATTCCACTCTCTTTGGAAACCCAAAGCTTGATGTGAATGTTCAAATCTTGAAATCAACTTTGTCACAACTGAAAAACTCAAATATGTTTTTCTTACTTGTTTGGAAACATAAACAAACCATTTATATTTTCCAAAGATTGGTCAAAGCAATTAATGAAGGAGCGTATTCAGTTGGAAATCATTTAAAGCACATTCAACAACCAAAATAGAATTATGTTAGGATTTTCAAATAAACAATCGGTTGAAACCACGAAACAACCAATTGTTTGGTTTGGCAGCTAAGTCAACCAAACTAAAACAGTTTTCAATCTTTTCAAAAAGTCCTAAGAGTAAAACAACCGGTTGATTCGACAAAACATCAGGTTGTTTTTCACTTAGTTGGAAAAACACTTTATTTTCTATAAGGATTTAAATCACATCAGTTTTATATTCAACAAAGGAGTGGATCACATTCTATTCTACCAGATCCCTCCCAAAACACAATAGCAACACCAGCCTTGCATCAAACATATAGGATTTGGATTCTTCAAAGCACTTGATCACTCTTGATCAACAATCTCCCCCTATTTGATAAAGACAAATCCCTGGTTGCTTGTGTTGATCTTGATTGAATCTGAAACTGTACTTGTAAAACAAAAGCTATGCAATCCAGAGCATCTCTCACAACAGGTTATGGTCATGCATCAACTAGTTTTCTGCATAAACACAAGAGCAGAAAAACAAGCCAAAAAACAAAGCAAAAACAGCTTCATACAAAGCAATAATGTAGCAGAAATTAAAAACTGAATAATAGCATAGTTATAACAATTTGTAAGACAACACAAACACCATATTCTCCCCCTATTTGTCTTCACAAATAGACTTTAGGAAGAGATTAAACAGAATAGTTCAACATAAAGCAATACAAAGATAGAAAGAACAACAAAGCCTTGACATTCAAGCTTAACAATCGGTTGTTTCGAGAAATCAACCGGTTATTTTTCTTCAGTCTTCTTTTCCATACCGCAACTCGAAAATTTGATTCTGAACAACTTCAATCTGTACATCATCCGTGCTTTGAAATCTATTATCAAAGTTCTAAAAGTTTGAAACACAAAGATCATGAAGATTCCTTTGATTTTCCGCAAAGCCATCTAGCATATTCACAATGTAGCTCTCAAAGGGAGACATTGAAGGAGTCACATCTCCTTGATGTCCAACACTTGTCCCAGCACCAAAATCAGTTGCAGGTTGTTATGTATCTGGAAAATTCATATCAATATCTTCTTAATCTTCTTCACCATGTTTAGCATGAAGACAACTTGAGGAACTACCTTGTCCAGCATCCTTACTCACCCATTTTCCATTGATCTTGGTAAAACCCATCTTGCTTAGTGATCCATTGCTCACTTCAAATATTGACTTCACCAACTCAAATGTTTCACCATCAAGATTCACTTCAAAATAATGTAAGAATTTAGAAATCAAGATAGCATAAAGGTAATGATAATCATTTAACCTCATAGACTTTTGCATATACTCATTGATGATATGTATCCAATTAATCTTGACTTTGTTCATTATGCAGTAGATGTAAACAAGATCTTCCTCAGCTAGAACATAATGGTTGCTTCCTCTTGGTGTTAGAATCCAAGTGACAAAAGAGAGCCAACAACCTTTCATTTAATTTTAGCCCTCTAATCGAACAAGTTCATACTTGTGCATGAGGATTCTTCAAACAGCTTTTGTAATATTGAATCTTGTTGAAGTTTTCCACCACACTAATGTTTCCGTTGTTGATTCTCAACCCAACATACTTTAGACCAGCCACAACAACCCACACCTCATGAGTGATCTCCATGTCCACACCCTTGACATGAGAAACAAGATTGTTACCTTCAAATTTCAAGTTGGTGTAGAAAACCTGCAGAAGATCTGGATAGATGTTTCCTTTCATCTCCAAGAACCTCTTGAACAACTGTTCTTTGAGAAGCCTCCTCACATTATCCAGCTTTTGACTCTTCAACCAGCCAAAAGAGTCAATTTTTGGGTTGTTTATCACTTTTCTACTTGTTTTAAAGCGATATCTCTCAATCAATTCATTGTCTCCTGAAAACCAGCCCTCAAGATGTCGTCCTGATCTCCCAGCCCTGGTTTTAATCCTCTTTTATGTAGGAGGAGTGGAAACCATGAAAACAGAATGAGAAAAGGCACACACACAAAGGAGAGAATGAGATGTAGCAAGAGATGAGCCAATGGGTTGTTTTTGTGAAGGAAAAACAGCTACAAAGGGTTTTATAGCAAAACAGAATCCCTCTTTGATCCTTTGGTTGAAGTGGTTTTCGGTCTTCAAAGTAGAAATCTGGTCTAACTTTTGCACAGAAAAACGTCAGCACATAGTAGAAAAACACATGGTCAACACATGTGAGTTTGACTAGACATAAAGGCACTTGATTTTCCAAGATATGAAATATATTCCTTTATGACAAAAAGTAACTTCATTCATAACCAAATCAAGCTTTCATGATTGCTTTATTGACTTAAAGACTCTTTAAGATTTAAATCTGCAAAAGATAGAATGCATAAAGAAATTAAATCCATTTATGTAGTGCTGTCAGAGAAGAAACAATCGGTTGTTTCGAGAAAACAATCGGTTGTTTTTCTGCAGCAGCAACAGTGTATGAATTTTAACCAGAAATTGAGAAAAGTTTAAAATAAAGGCAATTTCTCATATGTAGATAAAGAATTTAATATGAATTTATAATTGAAAAGCAAAGACAGGGAAGGTCTTATCCTTTTGTTATGAAGTTCCTTCAATGAGTCATTGTTTGTGATCAAGAATGCTTCTTTTGGCTTTCAAGACATCTTGGACTGGTACATACCCTTAGTTCAATTCCAGACACACTTCTCTTCTTCCAAAGGCTTGATCAGATAACTCAAGACTTCATGCTTCTCTTAGTATCCCTCAATCATAATGAATTCAAGCAACAAGATTTGGTCTCCTTACAAATGTGGGTCCTTTTGATTCATCTTTATCATTTGAAGCCTTACAACCTTTAGGAATCCATTTCAAAATAACTTTAGGAACAAAATATTTCATAATTTTACAGAATCTAACTGAGTGGCCTCTCTTCATGCAGTAAAAGCATGTAACAACTGGTTGTTTCGATATTTCAATCGGTTGTTTTTCTGGCACTTTTGAAAAAAGGCTTTGAAATTCCATTTTTCATGTTTTGAGGATAAAACCCCAAACCAAATTTTCCAAAAACACTTTTTTGGGATGCCAAGACAGTTTCAAAGTTGGATTTACCCTTTGAAATTTTATCCACAGTTCTTACAAGATAGTGGATCTTACTCTCAAGAGTTTTACAATTTTTACAAAACTTGGAGTCACTCAAATGAGAAGAATTTTTGCAATGCATTTCAAGTTTTTCAAAATCAATTTTTGACTTTTCCAATTCTTCTTCAAGAGTCTTGACTCTGTTTTCAAGCCAATTATTCAACCCTTTCAATCGGCTTTTTGAGAGAGCCAATCAGTTAGCTTATTCATGAGTTTCTTTAAAAGCTTGAAGTAATTGGCTATAATTCTCAGCACTTAAGGAAGCACAAGAACTTACACTGCTTGAGCTGCTTGAATCATCATCTCCTTCTGCCATTAAACATAGATTGGCGTTTTCATCTTCACTTGATGAGGAGCTTGATGAAGAGACTTCATTTTCATCCCAAGAAATATATGCTCTTTTTTATTTCCCTTTCTTTTCCTTATTGCTTGACTTCTTTTCCTTGCCTTCTTTAATTGGGCAATAAGCTTTTATATGCCCTTGTTCTCCACAACCAAAGCAAGTATAATTGTTAGAATTGAAATCACTAGTTTTCTTGTTTCCATACCTTTTTTTTGTTGGATTCTTTGTTGCGATTTCTCTTCAAGAATTTGCTGAACTTTTTGGACAACAAGCTAAGGTTTTCTTCCTCACTTGAATCTTACTTATTCTTGTGCTTGGCAGCTTTCAAGGCAATGTTCCTTACATGCTTGTCCTCACTTTCTTGAACATTGAGTCTATTCATCTCCAACTCATGTTCTCTAAGCTTTCCAAACAAGGAGGTTGTAGTCAAGGATGTCAAGTCCTTTGATTCAGAAATTTTCGTGACTTTAGGTTGCCAAGATCTATCAAGACACTTGAGAATCTTGATGTTTAGCTCCTCTTTGTCAAAGGTTTTTCCAAGACTCATTAGATGGTTGATGATGTGAGTGAATCTCTTTTGTACTTCAGCAATTGATTCTCCCTTGAGCATTCTAAACATCTCATACTCTTGTATTAGAGTATGCTTCCTAGATCTCTTCACATCATTTGTTCCTTCATAGGTGACTTCTAGAGTATCCCACATTTCCTTAGCCGATGCACATTGTGAGATCCTGAAAAATTCATCCGAATTCAAAGCAGAGGTTATGATATTCTTAGCAATACAATCAAACTTGGCCTTTTTATTTTCAGCATCAGTCCATTGGGACCAAGTTTTTTCAATAGAAGATCCATCCTTTTCAAATTTAGGAATAAAAGGATCATTTTCAATTGCATCCCAAATTCCTTTATCAAGAGATTCAACAAAGATTTTCATTATAACTTTCCAAAATTGATAATTCAAACCACAAAACAAAGGCCTGTTAATTGAGGCACCCTCCCCAAAAGGTAGTTTTTCAGCCATAGAAAAAGGTTTTAGGATCAAACTTGAATATATTTCAAGTACCAAGCTCTTGATGCCAATTGTAGAATATTTGGCCTTAAATGACAGGGGGTGAATTGTTTAAGAGAGGTTTTTGAAAACTTTTTCAATGTTCAACAAATTCTTTGTGTGAATCCAGAATAGAAATCAGGTTATCTAAGAATATAAGCACTAAATCAGTAAAGCAACAAAAAAACAATCGGTTGTTTCTTCGAAACAATCGGTTGTTTATACCAGAAAAGCTAAAGGCAGAATTTAAATGAGTTTAGGGTAAGAGATAGATACACCAACAGTTTATATTGGTTCACTCTTAAGCTAAGAGCTACATCCAGTCCCCAGAAAACCACTGGGTAATCCACTAAGTAATCAAACCGTATTACAACACACAAACCACCAAAGTAGTGACCTTGAACCCTTCAAGAAACACACTCCCTTTGGAAAAACACACCAAGAGTATTGATCTTGACCACCTCAAGGGCACACAACACTCCTTGGCAACACAACACCAGAATACAGTAGGTTGAGAAGGGATTACATTTGTTTATAGTACAAACTGAAATCAATACAATTGCAATCCTATTTCACTCTCTTTGGAAACCCAAAGCTTGATGTGAATGTTCAAATCTTGAAATCAACTTTGTCACAACTGAAAAACTCAAATCTGTTTTTCTTGTTTGTTTGAAAACATAAACAAACCATTTATATTTTCCAAAGATTGGTCAAAGCAATTAATGAAGGAGCATATTCAGTTGGAAATCATTTAAAGCACATTCAACAACCAAAACAGAATTTTGTTAGGATTTTCAAAGAAACAATCGATTGAAACCACGAAACAACCGATTGTTTGGTTTGGCAGTTAAGTCAACCAAACTAAAACAGTTTTCAACCTTTTCAAAAACTCCTAAGAGTAAAACAACTGGTTGATTCGACAAAACAACAGGTTGTTTTTAACTTAGTTGGAAAAACACTTTATTTTCTAAAAGGTTTTAAATCTCATCAGTTTTAGATTCAACAAAGGAGTGGATCACATTTTATTCTACCCAGATCCCTCCCAAAACACAGCAGCAACACCATCCTTGCATCAAACACATAGGATTTGGATTCTTCAAAGCACTTGATCACTCTTGATCAACAATATGTGCATCGTCTGAAAAATCTCTTGGTCGTGCCTACTACTTTGTCACATTTATTGATGATCACTCAAGAAAGGTATGGGTGTACTTGTTGAAAACCAAAAGATTAGTATTGTCAACATTTAAAGAATTTCATGCTCTAGTGGAGCATGGGACTGGGAAAAAGCTTAAGTGTCTAAAAAAAGATAGTGGTGGAGAGTATCATGGTTCTTTTGAAGACTATTTCAAGATGTATGACATCAGAATGATGAAGACACTACCAAAGTCTCATTAACTGAATGGAGTAGCTGAAAGAATGAATTGTACTATTGAAGAGAAAGTTAGATGCATGTTACAAGGTGCTAACCTCCCCAAGTATTTTTGGGGTGAAGCAATAAAGATTGCAGTTGATCTCATAAACCTAACACCTTCAAGACCTCTAGATGGAGAGATTTCAGAGGAAGTGTGGTACAAGAAGAAGGCATCCTTCAACCATCTGAGAGTATTTAGATGCAGAGCCTTTGTTCATATTCCAAATGATGAAAGAAAAAGCTAGATGTTAAGGCCAAGGAGTGCATATACCTTGGGTCCCCAAAGGATGAATTTGGATATAGATTGTGGGATCCTATAAATAAGAAAAATGTTAAAAGCAGAGATGTTGTGTTCTTTGAGGATCAAACAATCAAAGATATTCAAAAGAAAAGTCGGTGCTAGTCCAAAATTCGCATTGATTCAGGGGGAGAGATTCCTCAACAAATAAATCCTGATCAAATAGACCAACAGACAGATCCTGCTCACCTAGTTCCTAACCAGATTGATGAACAACCAGATCATGATAAGATAATCTTAGATCCTCAAATACAACAAGAACATGAGCCATTAGAGCAACAAATGCAAGTTGAATTGAGATGCTCTGAAAGAGGAAGAATGCCATCATCAAAGTATCCCGAAGAAGATTATATTATTTTGACAGATAATGGTGAACCTCAAAACTTCTTAGAGGTTATGGAGTCAATTGAGAAATGGGAGTGGATCAAAGCAATAGAAGAAGAGAAGGGCTTTTTACATGAGAACCATACTTATGATCTGGTGGAGCTACCTAAAGGAAGAAAAGCCTTGAAAAAAATGGGTTTATAGGGTTAAAACTGAAGAACGAAACTCGATACCAAGGTACAAAGCTCGAATTTTTGTGAGAGTGCAATCAGAATAAAGGAGTTGATTTTGATGAGATTTTCTCACCAGTGGTAAAGTATTCATCCACAAGAGTAACATTAGGTATAACAGCCAGCCTAGACCTAGAAGTTGAACAACTTGATGTCACAACAGCTTTCCTACATGGAGACTTCAAAGAAGAAATTTGTATGGAGGAGTTAAAAGGCTATGAAGAACCATGTAAGGAACACTTAGTGTGTCGTCTAAAGAAGAGTTTGTATGCTCTGTAGGAAGCACCCAGACAGTGGTATAATAAATTTAAATCCTTCATGACCAAGCACGAGTTCAAGAAGACAACTATTGACCATTGTGTGTTCATAAAGAGGTATGAAGATGGAAACTTTATTATCCTACTATTATATGTCAATGATATGTTGATCATTGGACAAAGTAAAACCAAGATTGCTAGTTTGAAAAACACTTTAAGCAAGTCTTTTGCCATGAAAGACTTAGGTCCTACAAAGTAGATCCTTGGGATGAAGGTGATCAGATATCACTCCAAGAACTTGATATGGCTATCACAAGAGAAGTACATTGAGAAAGTTCTCAAGAGATTCAACATGGATAAGGCAAACCTATCAATGTTCCACTTGCCGAACAATTCAAGTTAAGCACAATGCAATGTCCGACTAGTGAAGAAGAAAAGAAAGAGATGGGCAGAGTGCCTTATTCTTTTGTGGTAGGAAACTTAATGTACGCCATGATTTGCACAAGACCAGATATTGCCCATGCAGTTTGTTTTGTGAGTCGATTCTTGTCCAATCCTAGCAAAGAGCACTAGAATGTAATGAAGTGGGTATTGAGATATTTGAGGGGAACTACCAAAAGATGTTTATGTTTTGGTAATGAAGATCCTATGTTGGTAAGATATAAAAATGTAAACATGGTTGGAGATGTAGATTTCAGAAAATCCACATCAGGGTATCTAACTACTTTTACAGGGGAGTTGTATCTTGGCAATCCAAGTTACAAAGATGTGTTGCTTTATCAACAACTGAAGCAGATTACATTGCCATATTTGAAGCAGACAAAGAGGTAAAATATATGAAAAATCTCTTGTATGAATTGGGTCATGTTCAAGAAAGATATGTTCTCAATTGTGACAACCAAAGTGCAATCCACCTAGCTAAGAATATTACATTTCATTCTCGAACAAGGCATATTGATTATCGTTATCATTGGATATGAAATGCTTTGGAGAATGGAGAGTTGCAGATAGAGAAGGTTCATACAGATGCCAATTGGTCCAACATGTTGACCAAGGCAATTTTCACTAAGCTGACAGACTGTTGTAGGGGAGTTGGATTATTGATACCCCTTAACTAAGTCGGGAAGGGGGAGATTTGTTTGGAATCACTCCTTAATTAATGAGAGACGATGACCAATGAATCTTGGTAATTGATCCATTGAATATACTCAATGATGGTCATTCCAAAAGTCTTGGAATTCTTGAAGACTATGAAGTTCAACCTAGAAAGTTGTAGATAATATTTTCAAGGCCTCTTGAAAATGTGACAAACGTTAATTATCCATTATCTCTTTATGAAAAAGTCTTCCTCTCCTTCTCTATGTAAAGGGAACTTGGAAGGAAGAGAAATGCAAGCAAGAGAGAAGAGCAACATAAAGAGTAAATGAGAGCATTGATATCCACCATAGTGTGAGATTAGAAATATTAGTGAGAGGCTAGAGAGACATTGTATTCCATTCTTGTTGGGTGAGATTAAGTGTTACCCTCATAGAGTGAGAGAAACAAATATTGTAATTCTACTTTCACAATGGAGTTATTTTATGGACTATGTCTCGTGAGTTTTTATTTCTCGAGTTGAGAATGTTTTCCAACATTAAAAATTTTTGGTGTCATTATTCTATTTTGTTCTATTTTTTTTATCTGCTTATTGCTTCTACAAGTGCTCATTTTGTATCTACACCAAGAAGGGAGAATTATTTCCAATTTTCCCATTAGTGGAGCAGGTAAATCTATCTTGATGGAGATCAAGCTCAAGAGAACATGGAGGCCAATCAACAAGACCAAGAAGAGGTAGAGGCACAAATGGAGGACGCCCATGGAGGTCAAAGCCCACCTCAAAGGATTACAAGAAGCATGTTCAAAGCTTTAGGAGCTAGGGGACATTTATTTTCTCTTTTTGTAATTTCTTTAGTTGAAGGTGCTTAGAGGGAAACATTAGAAACCTCTTTTGTTATAGCATCTTTTAGGCTTTAGTTAGGAGCTTTAGGAGGGGGGTGTATTAGTAGATAGGTGTAGGAGTAGAATAGGAGGTGCCAAAGTGAAGGAAGAGGTCACACCTTCCTCATGCATGGTTTAGGCGCCGGTTTTAAATAGGTTTAGGAGGGAATTTTGAATTCTCTTAGCTTTGTTTTTCAGCACCTTAGGCTATAAATAGAGGTGCTCTATTTGTATTTTTCAGATTTGAATTTATCTAAAGAAACTATACTCAAAATTGGAGTGAGCATTGGAGAGCTTTTGAGCCTTCTTCTCTAGTCTTATCTTGAAGGATCATGGTTTCCTCAAGTGGCGGCTTGCACACTCATCTAGGAGCATCCATACTTCTAGTGGCGTGATCATCCAACCTTTCTTCCATCTTCATGAGCATTCTCTTCTCCTTCCTTTCTTCTCTTGTTAATTTCCTTGTCTTATCTTGTTTCCTAGTTGTTTTGGTTCGGCAATTTCAGCTTGTTAATGTGTAGTTATGGTTCATTTGTGTTCTTGGCTATTCTTCATCTTTTCTTCTTCAATTCCAGCATTTTGATTCGGTACCTTGCTGTTTTGTTTTGTTAATTAGTGTTTTTGCCTTTCCTCCATTTCTTTTGGTTCAATTTGACAATATGTGGAACATCCAAATGAGTTTGGGATTTGGTACTAGTTTTTGTGAGTTCTTGTCTTAGAACATTGATCCAACTCTAAGAAAAGTGCCTAAATAATGTCCAGCTCAAGGTGATTCCTAAGAATGTCAAGAATCATTCTCTATATGGCTAGTGGAATCACATCATGTGGTATCATGAGTCTTAGGTTCTTCTTGTTTAATTGTTGAGTTGTGTGCACTTTAATTTCAAGAGCTCTTTAATTTTCTTGCAATTTAAGTTTCTGTTTTAGGTATTAATTGAGTTTTCTTGCTGTTTTTCTTTTGTTACACCAAGTGCTTGTGAAAAGGTTTATGGCACTCATTATTCATATGAGTATGGTTGCTCTTTTGGAATGGCATTCTCCTTCCTAGAGTTTACCTTAAGCTTCCTTTCACTTGTTGTTACTTTTTGTCATATGTCTTTTAATTTTGTAATCATGTCAAGTTTTGTCTTAGTCATGTTATTCCATAATTGTCATTACTTCTAGTAGTACTTTTATTGTTTTTGATTGTTTCTTGCTTTAGTGTCATATAATTTTCTGAATTGATATTGATCCTTTGTGCATTTTCTTTTTAGAATTGAGTTCATACTTGTATTCTAGACCTATACAAGTTCCAATACATCATTTTCCATTATGTCTTTGCTAGTTCATAATTCTGTTTTTTATTCCTATTAGGATTCCTCTATTTCTAAAAACAAGTGCTTACTGTTTTTCCTTATTGCAATTGATTTACTCACTGGAAAATTCTGAAATTCTGGATTTGTGATATTCAAAGTGTTAGAAAAGAGTAGCAAAAAGAATCATTCAAAAATTCAAAGTACACAAAAAAATGATAAATAAAATAAAAAAAAGTGTACAATTCTGCCGAAAAGAATACGGTAATCTGGCAGCGATTTTAAAAAATTTATCTCAATTAATTGGTTTACTGTTTTTAATTGATTCAAGTGCCATTATTGAGTTAACATCTTGAAGTTTCTGTGGTTTAAATTTCATAATCCAGTTCGCTCTACATCATTCCAGTTAAATCGGTGAATATCAAGCACAGTTTGCATTAAAAAAAAAATTCCAGTAGCTAAATTTTTGTTTTCTTCATCTACTCTAGTGCTTTTCGTTAAGTATTCTTTTGTGTGCCTACTTTTCTCTTTGAGTTCTTTATTTTCTTGATTGTCTTTCATTCTTACTCTTTGAGTTTGTCTTACATATAGTTTTCCTTTTGCAATTACCTTTCCTTGCTTATACCTTTTCTTGTTTGTCTTTATTGTTTCATTGGTTTTGTGGTGGTTGCTTTTGAGATTGGTGTGCTTGCTTTGACATCTTTCATTTGAGGATTCCAAGGCCTCAAGATCAGATTGGTGCAAGGACATTATTTCTTTGAGAGTGACCTATTTTTTTTTTTCTGCCTCATTTCACTTCGGCATTTTGGCTTAAAACACTCACTGTTTTTGCTAATTTTTGTTTCTTAACTTGTTTGCTGTTTTTGTGTGTTTGTTGTTTTTTATTTCCAAAATGGCTGGATTTTCAAGTGATGCATCATACAAGCAGAATTCTCCTTCCAAAGCTTCAATCCTTGGTGAATTACATGAAGCTCAAAGAACCATTAGACGGTTGGAAGAGAAATTGCAAAAGATGGAGGTGCAACAAGCTAGACCATCTCCTTCAATTCATGATGAGCATCATAGACCTTCAACAAGAGTTTCTTCCAATGATTTTGGCCGTGAAGATGAGCATAGGAGAAGGAGAACTCCACCCCAAGTCCATGGACAAAGACATCATCACCAAAACAAACGGAAGTGATAGAAAGGACGATGACACAAAACAAACGGGATACAATATATCTTGGACGTGAAATATCGCAACCTTTTGTGTTTAAGTTATTTACTATTTTTCTTATAGATATTTTACATCTTGTTTTTATAAGGTTTTTAATGTGGCATAATGAACATAAATATCATTTGTTTATCATATGTGCAGTTGATATTTCTAAGTGGAACCATATTGTGTTTGTGAAGTAGTAGGAAAGGAAGCATATCGTTTGGATTCATTAGATGGTGGCCAACTACCAAGAACAAAAAATTTAGCTAATCTTCTTTTCAATTTTAGTTTATTATGCACTCTTTTCTTTTTGTTGTGTTTCACTGTTTCTTTTCTATTTTATTATATTTTTTACTTTTTTAATATCAATCCCTCATGTTTTAAAGTATTATCCAATTGGGGATGGTTGACAAATGGAAATTTCCAAAACCAACCAAATAACTTTAATTAATTTAAATTTTCTTAAATATGTTTATGTTTCTAGTGATAAACCCTATCAGGTTCAAGTTGTTGTTGGAAAAGGAGCATATCACTTGAAAACGTTAGATGAAGGTCTTATACCGAGAACATGGAGTATAATTAATCTTCAGTTTTATTAATTAGTTTTGAAACTTGTTATTGAAGTTCGTTTAAAATTTGTAATCAATGATTACTTATGATGAATTACACTATATTTTTATGCATCTTAACATATTGTGTTAAAGTTATAAATTATAGATTTCAAGAAAAACCATGCATGGGTCTTAACTTTGTCGACCTCGTTTGGTCTAATTTATTGAAGACCACGTGTAGGTCTTAACTTGACACGAAGAAAAACCATGCACAAGTCTTAACTTGGTATGGTGCGACCTCGTTCGGTCCAATTTATTGAAGGCCACTTAGAGGTCTTAACTTGACGTGAAGAAAAACCATGCACAAGTTTAACTTGCTATGGTATCGACCTCGTTCGATCCAATTTATTGAAGACCTCGTACAGGTCTTAACTTGGTATGAAGAAAAACCGTGCACAAGTCCTAAATTGGTGTGGTGTCGACCTTGTTTGGTCCAATTTATTGAAGACCGCGTACATGTCTTAACTTGATGTGAAGAAAAACCATGCACAAGTCCTAACTTGGTGTGGTGCCGACCTTGTTCGGTCCAATTTTTCAATTTTAAACATTGCAGGTGAAGGACTTGCCAACCTCATTTAGTCCACTTGTGAAAGCAATATCGATCTCGCTAGATCCAGGTGAAGTTTTAAAAGAATTAAATGCATCACAGGTGAGGGAAAGTCTGACCTCATTCGGTCCAACTTGTGAAAGCAATACCGATCTCACTAGATCCAAGTGATTTTTCAAAAAATTACATGCATCACAGGTGAAGGAAATTTCAACCTCGTTCGAGTCCAATATTGAAGAGCACGTACAGGTCTTAACTTGACATGGTATCGACCTCTTGTTCGGTCTAATTTGTCAATTTTAAATAATATACATTGTAGGTGAAGGAAATGTCGATCTCACTCAGTCCAGTTTGTAAGTTTTAAATTATATTCATAACATGTAAAGGAAATGTCAACCTACCAGGTGAAGGAAATGCCAACCTCGTTTGGTGCAGTTTGTGAAGGGAATGTCGATCTCATTCGGTTCAGTTTGTAAGTTTTAAATTATATCCATAGCAAGTGAAGGAAATGTTGAGCTGCCAGGTGAAGGAAATTCCAACCATGCCCAACCCAGTTTGTGAAGGAAATGTCAATCTCATTCGGTTCAGTTTTAACATTTTAAATTATATCCGTAGCAGGTTAATGAAATGTTGATCTACCAGGTGAAGGAAATGTCATCCTCGCTTGGTCCAGTTTGTAAAGGAAATGTCGACCTCGCTCGGTCCAATTTGTGAAGGAAATGATGATCTCATTCGGTTCAGTTTGTAAGTTTTAAATTATATCCATAACAGGTAAAGGAAATGTTAACCTACCAGGTGAAGAAAATGTCGACCTCGCTTGGTCTAGTTTTTAAAGGAAATGTCGATCTCATTCGGTCCAATTCGTAAGTTTTAAATTACATATTGTAAGGTCATGGGTCGAGTCCAATCATGTGGTGAAACGGTCTCAATGTTGATATTTGGAGTTAATGTTTGTCAACTTATTAGTCTCATTGGCTTACACTTGAGGCTAGAGGGTTGTGAGGTCATGGGTTGAGCCCAATCATGTGGTGAAACGATCTCAATGTCGATCTCTGAAAATAATGGTTATGAACTTATCAACCTCATTGGCTTATGCTTGAGGCTAGGGGGTTGTGAGGTCATGGGTCAAGCCCAATCATGTGGTGAAACAGTCTCAATGTTAATCTCTGGAAATAATGGTTATGAACTTATCAGCCTCATTGGCTTATGCCTGAGGCTAGCGGATCGAGCCCAATCATGTGGGAAACGATCCTAATGCCGATCTATGGAGTTAATGAAAAAGATCTTTACTTCTGATAAAGAGGAGAAAGCATTAGTTACGGAGATTGACTGGATATGCGGGATTGTAATTAATTTGGGAATATAACTCAAAACAAGATCAAATACAAGAAGAAGGGGGGATAGCACTACTCTATATAAGGGGGAAAAGGTGGCCTAATGAAGGCAGAACAATAACTCAGCTGGAAACCACTGTTTCTGGCTAAACTAAATGTTCTAGTTAAGAGACATCCCTCTTAGCTAGAACAATACCCGTTTCTATAATTTACAATTAAAATTTTAGGTAATTGATAAATATTTTGTCACATTTTCTAAGTTGAACTAAATCTTATGATTTCTTTTACTGGAGTTAAAATTTGTTTACAAAAGTGAAAATACTTTAGAGTATGCAACAGACAACTTGATGATTTGGTCATATGTTCAAGTCACACCAATTTTTTAGTAAATATAAACTCTTACATAAAAAACTATTTTATTAAAAATATTATATCTTAAACTGTTAAAAAAAATTCGTCGACAGTTTATGCAAAGTTCATGCAGTTGGAAGAACTGGGGGAGTATCAAAACAAAGCTTGAGCAGCACTACCAACCAAGAAAAAGGAGGCATATAAATCCTCCAAAACCACGACAATAAAAAAATAAGGGAACTCAAGTTCCCAAATTTTATGAAGTACATATCTCTTAATACCGACCGAGGATGAATCCTTGAGGAGGAGTTAAGTGTTGAACTCCTTCCCACACCCAGGAAAGTCCAAACCCCCCAAACGTTGATGCAAAAAATAGTGTAAATACCATCGTAACTTTGATCATACGATCGAAGAGTGTCAATTCTTGAAGGACAAGATAGAGGAACTGATACAAGCCAAGCCCACAAGGAGATGACCAAGGACTCACATTACCATTCATACTATGAGAAGTCATCTTAAATTTCAAGTAAAGACCCCACTAAGGATCTAGCATACCTCACCAAAAGGAGAAATGGAGAAAGACCTGAACATCAATTGTTCTTCCTTTTGGTCTTCTTAAGAATAAAACAAGTTGTAAATAAATTGGGCTCATTTGAGGGGTCCAAATAGCAAGATAGGCTAGAATAAGGTGCTTTTAGCATAATGGAGGGGTGTAGTTATCATTTTAGCTTGTTTATAGCCCTTTAGGAAGGGAATTTGACCTAGTTTCTAGAAGGACTAGCCTAGGGTGCGGTTTTGACTTAGTCAAACCCTAAAGGCAGCCTCATTTTTACCTTCCCATCCTATCCTTGCTCATCTTGTTTTCCATGGCACCCATCCTATAAATAGGGTGTCTTACTCCATGTATTTTCATATTGAAATTGAATAGAAAAGTTACTCTGCATAAATTGTGTGAGGTGTTTGTGAGGATTGTGTCCTTTAAGCATTAGGTCTTATCTTGAGTGTTTGAGAGCTCTTAAATGGTGGCCTTTTTCACTTATCTTGGAGGTAACCCTCCAAGTGGCGTGTCCCTTCTCAAATCCACACCATAAGCTTTCTTCTTCCATCATTTTCCTTCATTTTCCATTCCACCATTTCTCTTTATGTTTATGTTCTTATTTTCCTCCATTTTCCATTTGGTGTTTATCATCCCATTATGTTTCCTTCCATGCTCTTTCAATTTTGCACCATACATCATCATCACCATATAGTGTGTTTTTCCTTTGCCCTCTAGAAGTGAACCTTCACACTTAACCACTTGGTTAAGTTCGTGTCCAATGGGAATCTTCTTTGGGTTCTCACCATATAATTGCTAAAATCTCAATCATAAGTAAAGTGTCACATCTAAAATGGAACAATCTAAAATCAACTCACATCAGGAACTCATATAGGCTGGGCACCTGACACGATTTGTAAAGGATGCCAACACCCGACTAAGGAATCATTCTCCAAGGCGGGATAAGGAGGATGATGATCGTTGAAGCCACCCACGACGAGACAAAGAGAATCCATGCACTATGATCGTTCAGATCTTGAAAAAAGTTGGGACGCCCTATTAAGAAGGGTTGTAAATCCTATCGTCAGAGGGTTCACGGTCGGAAGCCCATCTGCCTTTGGACGAAAGTGACACCTTTGGATCATACAGTTTGTAAATGAGGTAGTCATCCCAAGAAGGAGAAGGATGTCTCTCATCACCTTCACAGATTCTTATTTCAAGGCCATGAACCCTTTCCAAGACGACCCCATGGTCATCACCGTAGAACTAAAAGACTTTGTTGTGATAAAGACCCCGATAGATCAAGGAAGTTCTGTGGACATCCACTATTGGAAGACCATCAAGAAATTGCAAATCCAAGAGTCGAATATTCACCCTTACGAGGACCAGATTGTTGGGTTCTCGGGAGAAAAAAGTGGATACCAAGGGGTACATAGATTTGTACACCAGGTTCATGGAGGACCATCTCAATAGTCGGACCATTAAAATTTGATACCTTGTTGTAGATGCGAACACGTCCTACAATATCTTACTCGGGAGGCTATCCCTAAATGAGTTGGGCATCATAGTCTCCACCCCCCACTTAGCCATGACATTCTACTCAGCGTCCGGAGACATCGTAACTGTGCACACTGATCAAAGGACTACCCAAGAATGTTACCCAAAATCGAGCCCTTGCAACTAACCATGAGCATCATAGCCATGCTCGACTTGGACCCTAGAAACGAAGATGAGGCCCACGTCCAACTCGAAGGAGAGACAGTGACAATAGGACTCTGGGAAGACAACGAGGTCACACGCTTAGGGACTTCTTTGTCCAAAAATGAGGTTGATGCCATATCTAGGTCCTTAAAGTAAAACGATGATCTCTTTGTGTGGACTATGACTAACATGTCAGGGATGGACCCACAGGTGATCTCGAATAGATTGTGTGTTCACCAGGACGCAAAAACCTGTTTTCCAAAAGGCAAATGGAGATGTGCGAAGATCTCAATAGAGCATTCATGAAAGACACATACCCTCTACCTAGCATCGATCCACTAGTAGACGGGGTGGTCGAGCACAAGTTTCTTAGTTTCCTTGATGCTTATTCTGGGTATGACCAGATCTAAATGCATCAAGGGGACAAGGACAAAACAATGTTCATGACGGATGTGACAAATTTTTTCTATGAAGTCATGTTGTTTGGTATTAAGAACACATGGACGACATACCAATGTCTCATGGGTAGAGTGTTCTAAGCCCTCGTCTCTCAAACCGTAGAGGTCTATATCAATGACATCGTGGTCAAGTTCGAGACATGCGAGAGGCACGCAGTAGATTTATGAGAGGTTTTCGAAGCCCTCTAGAGATACAACATGCAGTTAAAGCCCGAAAAATGTATATCCGAGATGGAGCAGGGAAATTCTTAGGCTTCAAAAATTCAGACAAGTGTTGAGCCCTCATTCAGATGCACAATCCCAAGAACGTGAAGGAGGTGCAAAGGTTAGTCAGTCAGCTAACCTCCTTTCAAGATCCATACCGAACTTGAGGGAAAAAATGAGGTTGATAATCACCCTGATAAAGAAAGACACCTTGGAGTGAAGAGGCATTTTCGCATACACCCCATTAATTCAATGACCATCAACAGACCACCGCTAGTATGTTTATCTTTCAGTATTAGAGGAAGCAATATGCATGGTGTTGGTACAAAACATCGACGAATAACAACTTGTCTACTTCATTAGCTTAACACTGCAGCCAATCGAGTCCTGATATCAATTGCTTGAGAAAGTGACCTTAGCCCTAGTAACGATGATCTGACGGCTCAGACCTTATTTTCAAAACCACCAAGTGAAGGTCAACACCAATTACCCCATTTCTATAGTACTCTCAAAGCCAGACCTGGTTGGTTGGATGATAACATGGGTAGTGGAACTCTTCGAGTTCGGTATCAAGTACGAACCATGAAGGTCAATATTTGGTCGACTTCGCGACATAATTGAATGTCAAACCCGACACTATTGATGACGCGTAGATTATCCATGTGCACAAAGCCTCAAACAACAAAGGGAGCGGAGTCAACATTGTGTTGGAAGGATCAAGAGGAACACTTTTGGAGCAGTCATTAAGCTTCAAGTTCAAAACCTCCAATAATCAAGTTGAATATGAGGCGATGATAGTCAAACTACTATAGCATGGGATGTATGCGCTCGACAAGTCATTTGCATGAGTGACTCCCATCTCACAATCGAGCATTTAACAGGCTAGTTTCAAGTCAAAGACCCAATGCTACTTAAGTATTGTCATAAGGTTACCACGTTAGTGGCCGAATTTGACAAGTCCATGGTTGAACACATTAAATGATGGCACAACACTAGGGTTGACCTACTATCGAAGTTAGCCAACACCAAAAACAAAAGCAAACACCGTCCAATCATCCAACAAGCTCTACCAACACCTTGCATCAATAAGCAAGTTGAATGCTTTTAGGTAACCAACGATGAATCTTGGATGACCCATATCAAAAGGTTCATAGAGACGAGGGAATGTGAAGGTAAGGACGAGAAGGTCATGGGAAAGAAGTGTGCATGGTTCGTCTTAATTAAGGACGAATTGTTCAAATGAAGTTTTCTCGACCCCTATTAAAGTGTCTCTCCAAGGAGCAGGTCGAGTACATCACTAAGAAATTGCACCATGGTACATGTAGTTTACACTCAAGAAGTCGGATAATGACAACCCAAGTACTTAGGGTCAGACAATATTGGTCGACGATGCAAACCAACTACATTAAATATGTTGAATGATGCAAGAAAATCCAGGAGTTCTCCAACGTAATACACGCGAAGCCCGAACTGCTACACCACATATCATCCACATCGTCTAGTGATACTGTACCGTCCCGGGGCGTTGACCAAAAGTCAAAGTCAAAGTCAACACATGGTGGGACCGCTCGATGGCCCCAAAGAAGGGAAAGAAGGTCAACAGGTTGACCGCTTGGGGCATCGCCAGGTTAGGGCGTCACCTCGCAAAGGTGTCGCCTAAGAAAGGCGTCGCCTCGCAAAGGCGTCGTCCAAGAAAGGCGTCGCCAGGCTAAAGGCATCGCCAGGTTAAGGCGTCACCAAGTTAAGAAATAGTCAAGTTAAGACATCGACGGTGTTACCCCCAGATACCCATGGGCAGGAAAGACCATGGAGGGGGCAACACCGTGAGGAAGTCTCGGGCCCCGATGGCTCAGAACAGCAATGAAGAGAAGATAAAGGTGGCTTTAAGGCCATAAGATCTAGTACCAGTAGGGGGTAACCTGGCTCGTGAAGTACCCACGCCACCACTGGGAGACCCTAGGACAGATACAACTCGTGAAGGGGCCACACCCAGGGGAGAACCACGTGCATAGTACGAGAGAAGGGTAGATACACTCCCAAGGTGAGTGACTAGAAGTTGGGGCGCATGAGTTGGCACCCAGAAGGTCACCCCCTTGCGCCAAATGCACTTCGAGAAAGGAGGGTTTGCACTATGGATTAACCCTAAGTTGGGTTACGGCGTTGTGGGGCCCTCCACGAAGAGTCGCGATCAAGTCAGAAGAACACGTGGCAATAAGCGCTGAAAACATCAAGGCTTTCCTAAAAGTTCGCTAAGGTACACGTTAATTCAGTTAAGATTTGAACGTTCCAAGGACTAATTTTATACGCTTTCAATGCGCTTTAACGCTTTTTAAATGCAAAAGGTGTATAAAAAGGGGCCTTGGGACATTTGAAAGGGGATCCAAGTTTTGACCTAATTCTCACAGCTTTACACAGAGCACAAACCCTAGTTGTTTTCGCGGCGCACCCACTGTGTGCACAAGACGATTAGGGCAACACAGTTTTAGTCATTTAGTATAGTTTTCGACCACCTTCAGAGCATTCGTTTACGGTGTTCTGATACGGAGGTGTGTCCCCTTTGATGTTTCTTGCTACCTGACTTGATCGTCGGAGTGCAAACGGCCGCGAGGGCGCCCCTTTGTTCACTTCTTTTCAGGTATCGTAGACGGAGCATAACGAAGGTGCCCTAGCTCGCAAAGACGAGCCACGCGCAAAGACGACCCTGGTCAACCGGCAGGAACATTTGGCGCCCACCGTGGGGCCAATATAAAACATCAGTCCCACTACACGAGTTTTTTCAGTTCCAGTTCTCAAAACCTAGATAAGTTAAGAAGGTTTCCAGAAAGCCACGAACATGAGACCTGTACGCGCTAGGAGTGAGGAGATTACCATGCGACAACTCATGGGCATGATGCAAGGACTGCAGGAAGCAATGGCAGCATCGAATGCGGAGCAAGAGCGCATGCAGGCGGATCTCACAGCATCTCAGGTGAGGAACGATGAGCTCTACCGCGCTAATGAGGAGTTACGCCGGGGATGGCGCGATGTAGATGAACCTGAGATCGCCACCCCACCCAGGGAATTCTCAACACCATTCTCACAGGCAATCCTAGAGACAGCCATCCCCAACACGTTAACGGGACCCAAAGTAACATTCACAAGGATGGAGGATCCTGAGGCACACCTCACTGCGTTCCACACACAGATAATGCTGGTAGGCGGTTCTGAAGCCGTAAGGTGCAAGCTCTTTATGAGCACCTTGACTGGGATGGCCATGGACTGGTTCATCAGCTTCCCAGAGGGTCACATCACGTCTTTCACACAACTTTCGCAGCTATTCAGAGAGTAGTATTTAGCCAACAGGGCCCCAGCCCCAGTCTCATACGACCTATTCGACGTGAAGCAGTATCAAGGGGAGACCCTGAAAGAGTACATAAGCCGCTTCGGAGCGCAGGTGGTGAAAGTGGTTACCACAGACGAACTCATGATCGTGTACGCATTCAAGAAGGGGGTGTTTCCTTGATCTTTCAGCAAGTCGCTCAATCGTAGCCGCCCCAAAACTTTTGCTGAAATAAGGCGTAGGGCGGTGGAACACATTGCCTCTGAGGGCGAGGCAAACGAGAAATGCACGACTACTGCGCCCACACGTCCGAGAGCGTAGATGCGCGCACAACCTGCTAGGGTCCACGAAGCCACTACAGAAAGAAAGAATCAAGATAGAAGGCACACCTACGAGACAAGGAGAGCCCAACCTAGGGGTTGATCAGAAGGAAGGAGAGAGGGCAATAGACCTCTAAGGCACAACTTTGTGGTAGAACTTAAAGACCTCATCGTTGTGCCCAACATAGCTGACAGGTTGAGGCCACCGGTGAAGTCAGAGAAGGTACTGGGACCTCACAAGGAATCATGGTGCGAATTTCACGAAGCATTCGGACACCATATTAACAACTGCTTGGCGCTGGGCTATCAGTTGGATGAGCTCGTGAAGAATGGATTTTTGAAAGATTATCTCGTTGGGTCCACTGCGACCCCAGTCACGGCGACACCAGAGGAAGGTCAAACACAGAAGCTGCTCAGCGTTGGACACATCAGGGAGATACAATACCCTAAGTGGTTAGCCAATGTAGTTCTAGTGAAGAAGGCGAATGGGAAGTGGAGGATGTGCGTTGACTTCACAGATTTGAACAAGGCATGCCCCAAGGATTCGTACCCACTGCCCAACATCGATGCATTAGTGGATAACGCCTCGGGCTGCAGGATGCTGAGTTTCTTGGATGCATTCTCAGGTTATAATGAGATCAAGATGCACCCAAGGGATAAGAGCAAAATGGCGTTCATGATAGAGACATGCAGCTACTGTTATAAGGTAATGTCGTTCGGGTTGAAAAATGCAGGCGCCACCTATCAAAGGCTGGTGGACAAGGTCCTTGCACCCATGCTGGGAAGGAACGTGCAGGCCTACGTAGATGACATGGTGGTAACTTCACACGAGAGAGGGCATCACGCAGCTGATCTGGAAGAGCTGCCATATCAAAGTATCGCCTCAAATTAAACCCAGAAAAGTGCGTTTTTGGCGTGGAAGCAGGGAAGTTCTTGGGGTTCATGCTCACTGAAAGGAGAATAGAGGCGAACCCTGACAAGTGTGCGGCCATCATCGCCATGAGGAGCCCAACCTGAGTGAAAGAAGTTTAACAACTGACGGGGCGAATGGCAGCATTATCGAGATTCGTATCTACTGGAGGAGAGAAGGGTCACCCTTACTTTCATTGCCTTAAAAGAAATAGCCGTTTCGCATGGACGGACGAGTGTGAAGCAGCGTTTCTCAAGCTAAAGGAATACTTGGCGACGCCACCGGTGTTGTGTAAGCCACAGGTAGGCGTCCCCCTCCGCTTATACTTTGCGGTAACTGAATGGGCCATTAGCTCTGTGCTGGTCCAGGAACAAGACCAGATGCAGAAGCCCATTTACTTTGTGAGCAAGGCTTTACAAGGCCCATAATTGAGGTACCAGTCACTAGAAAAGGCGACGCTAGGGGTAGTATTTTCAGCACAAAGGCTCCGCCATTATTTCCATAGCCTCACAGTGGTGGTGATGATAAACCTCCCTATCCAAAAGGTACTTCAGAAGCCAAATGTGGCAGGGAAGATGGTTCGCTGGGCGGTAGAGTTGTCAGAGTTCGATATCCAATATGAACCCAGGGGGTCCATCAAAGGGCAAGTCTATGCTGACTTCGTGGTAGAACTTTCACCAGGAGGAGACCCCTAAGAAGTGGAGTTAAGGTCACAGTGGATGCTCTCAGTGGATGGATCTTCCAACCAGCAAGGGAGTGGCGCTGGAATAATCTTGGAAGGGCCTAACGGAGTGTTGATCGAGCAAGCTTTACGCTTCGCCTTCAAGGCAAGCAACAACCATGCGGAGTACGAAGCGTTGATTGTTGGGATGCTTTTGGCTAAAGAAATGGGTGCGCAGAGCTTACTGGCAAAAAGCGACTCACAGTTGGTCACAGGGCAAGTGACAGGGGAATATCAGGCGAAGGACCCACAGATGGCCGCCTACCTGAGGTATGTCGAGGTGTTGAAAAGAGCTTTCGCTGCGTTTGAGCTGGTGCATGTCCCTAGGGAGCAGAATGCCAGAGCTGACCTGCTTGCCAAGCTGGCCAGCTCAGGCAAGGAGAGAAGGCAGAGGATTGTAATACAGGAGACCCTCAAGACGCCGCGAAAGTTTGTTGCAGACAACAGGGTGGACGTTCTTCACGTTAGTACAACAAGAGGAAAACCAAGGAGTCATCGCTCTTTGAGTCAAGATACGGCGAGGGCACCCTGCATCAGTACTTATGCGACCTCGCCAGAAGAAGAAAGAGGTGTACATGTGTGTGCTTTAGAGGAAGGCGACACATGGATGACCCCTTTCAGGCGATACCTAGCGGACAAAATCCTCCCAGCGGAGTCGGAAGAGGGCAAGAAGATTAAGAGGAACGTCGCAAGATACACATTAGTAGATGGGATATTATTCACACACGGGTTTACGCACCCCATCTTGACGTGCGTGAGTGGCGACGAGTGCACCAGGATAATGGCTGAGCTCCACGAAGGTATTTGTGGGAGCCATGTGGGAGGAAGATCCTTGGCATCCAAGGTAATACGCACAGGGTTTTTCTGGCCAACAGTAAGAGAGGATTGCGTGCGATACGCCCAGCATTGCAAGCAGTGTCAGATGCACGCTGACTGGCACAAGGCGCCGCCAGAGGAACTAAGATCCATATACATCCCGTGGCCTTTTCATACTTGGGGAATTGATATCTGAGGCTCGTTCCCGTTGGCGATAAGGCAGACGAAGTACTTGATCGTCGCCATCGAGTACTTCACCAAGTGGATAGAGGCCGAACCAGTGGCACAGATCATTGTCCACAAGGTACAACACTTTGTTTGGAAGAACATCGTGTGTCATTTTGGGGTGCCAAGGCGTCTCATTTCAGACAATGGCACCCAGTTCGCGAGCCAACAGTTGGGGAAGCTATGTACGGAAGTAGGAATCAAGCAAGTGTTCGCATCAGTCGAACACCCCAGACAAATGGGCAGGTCGAGTCAGCAAACAGGATTTTGTTGAGGGGTTTGAAACGCAGATTAGAGAAGGCTAAAGGGGCGTGGGCAGAAGAAGTACCAAGGATTGTATGGGCTTACCACACCACACCTCAATCCTCCACCATGGAGACGCCTTTCAGCCTGGTGTATGGATCGGACGCCATGATCCCAGTGGAGATCCACAAGAGTTCTCCCTGCTTCCTAGGTTTCGTGGCAGAAGAGTCCAACGAAGAAAAGAGGGTGAACCTGGACCTAATAGATGAAGCCAGAGAAGAGGCAAAAATTAAGGTTGAGGCTGTGAAGAGAAGAGTGGAGCGTCAGTACAGCTCTAAGGTGAAGCTACGACAGTTCCAGGTTGGTGATTTGGTCATGAGGAAGGCTCACCCGTACGAGTTAGAAAACAAGTTGTCTCCCAAGTGGACTGGACCATTCAGAGTAACCAAAGCTAAGGGGAATGGTTCATACAAGTTAGAGACTCTAGAAGGAGGCCCCATCCCACGTAGTTGGAATGCGGCGAATTTAAAGTTTTATTTCAGTTGAAATTTTGTAAAGGGGACACTCTTTTTCCCTCTTGAGGGTTTTTTAACGAGGTCACCCAATAAAGAAAAAAAAGTTTAAGATGTTCTCGCCTTAGTTTTCTCTTTCATGTAAGATCAAAGATCAAAGAAACAAAAACAAAATACAAAGCGTCGCCAAGACGGGGCGTCGCCAAGGTGTGGCGTCGCCAAGATGAGGCGTCGCCAAGATGAGGTGTCGCCAAGATAAGGCGTCGCCAAGAGTGGGTATCGCCAAAAAAAGGAGCGGAGGTCAGACGCAGAGCAAGATAACAGGAATGTCAGTACAAGTTAAAATTCGGGAGCCTAGTCCTTGAGCAGGGGTTAAGGGATTCCTTCGGGACGCCCCCTCCTCAAGAATGAATAAACCAAGCCCCGGTAACAAATGTCAGTATAAGTTAAAATCCGGGAGTTTAGTCCTTGAGCAGGGGTTAAGGGATTCCTTCGGGACGCCACCTCCTCAAGTATGAATGTCGGGCCCCGGTACCAGATATCAGTATAAGTTGAAAACCGAGTGTCTAGTCCTTGAGCAGGGGTTAGAGGATTCCTTTGGGACGCCCCCTCCTCGGGTATGAATAGCTAGCCTTGATGTCAGATGTTAAGATATAAGTTGAAATCCGAGTGCCTAGTCCCTGAGCAGGGGTTAAGGGATTCCTTCGGGACGCCCCCTCCTCAGGTATGAATAGCTAGCCCCGGTGTCTGATGTTTAGACACCTCGCGAGGAAGTGGCAGGGGGCGTTTTCTTCGAGCGTGGGCATCAGGGGCTAAGTTGCCTTGGTGTTTCAAGCACCCCATAGATGATACGGTACTGTTGTATAGGCCTCTCCATGGGCGTGGGCACCAGAGCGCGACTTTTGTCCCAAATGTCTAGATACGCTGAGGACACCCAGAGCAGGTCCCTCCTCGAGCATGGGCACCTAGTACAGTTGAGATAAGCCCTCCTCGCCCTCGAGCGATGTCGAGGCCAGAAAGAAAAAGATGAGATCCCTTTCGCCCCAAAGCAATGGTAAAGCCAGCGATGCCCTTGGTAGTAAGCACTTTGGGGCTCAAGAACAAGTAAGTGAAGAGCAAGAAGGAGAAGCATAAAAACACGAGTTATCAGAGACAAGAAAAATACGCGAAGTTAAATTCTCTTTTGCCCTTGGGCAATGACGAGGCAGGCGACGCCTTCAGGGGAAGATTCCTCGCAGACGTGAAGGCCAAGTGAAGTTCTAAGTGAAAATATCAGAAGAAGGGTATGCTTCGCTACTCAGAAGGGAAGAATGGAAAGAAAAGGTCACGTGCTACCTAAAGAGTTAAAGACAAGGCGAAGAAGCGATGCATCGAAAGTAAGTACCAGTTACGCCCTTGATTTAGTAAAGCAAGCAGTAAAACAGAGAAGCTAAAAGTACACGAGGATGTAAAGTTAAAGCTCAAATAAACATTTAAATAAGGTTGAATGTCAGGATTACAGAGCAAATGTTAGAAAATACGAATTTACAGATGAAGACTAATTAAGTGAGGTTCAATCCCCAAGGTCGAGGGGAACGACCTTCCCATCAACAATATGGTTGAGAGGGTTGCAGTTGGAGGTGTCAACTCCTGGGTTTTCGCAGGCGGCTTGGGCTAAGGCCTCCTTGCTTCTCAAGAGCTTCCTTCTCCACTTGAAGCCTGTTCAGTTCAGTCTGAAACTGATCATGCTCGGTTTGAAGAAGGTTGAGCTTTTCCATCTTCTCAGCTAGCTCCCCCTCGGTCTTCTCCAGCGATTGCCCCCGGGTAGCACATTGATCAGCAAGTAGTTTCTGTTGTGCCTCGGAGGTTCGCATCGCCGCTTCAAGGGCGACGATCTTGGACTGAAGAGAGGTTACCTGCTCAAGGAGCTCAATGAGCCGTTTGCAGGCTTCAGCGTTGGACTCTCGGGCATCTCTCAAAGAGGCTTTGTAGACCTCTTCCTGGCACGCCCAGCTGCGGCACAAGTTCTCCTCCTCTTCCTTCAGGGCAGTCACTTCCTGTCGGAAGGATTGAAGCGCACGTGCCTCGACAGCTTTGGACTTAGCTTGGGCACGCCACTCAAGGGCCACGGCCAAGAAGGCACCCATGTAGTAAGGCATGCCCTCTGACCGTGGGAACCCAGAAGGTTCACCTGGCGACATCTTATCATTAAAGCCCCTCATCAGCTGCATGATGGGAGGGGGAATTGCTATGAGTCCTGGGGTGGTTGTTGGGGCGGCCGACGTTGGGGTTGTTGATGTTGGGGTTGTTGATATTGGGATTGTTGCTAGCGTTGGTGTTGATGAAGGCATAGACTCCACCACCCCTTCACCTTCGACTGTGGGGCATGGGGGAGACGTGGCGCTAGGGGGGTTGTCCCTCATGGACCCCCCGTACGGAGGCGAAGGAGAGCGCAAGTGGACGACTCGATTGGTCCTCCTTCTCTTATAAGCAGACCCCACATCAAAATCGTCGTCCTCAGAAGACACCACAAGCACCCTCTTGCCTTTGTCGGGAGGGGCTATGGAGGGTGCACTAGCTGCAGCCAGTGGGACTGCAGCAATGGGAAGAGGTGAGGAAGGTGTTTGAAGTGTTGGAGGAGAGTGGGATGTCTGGGCTATGGAAGGTGTTTGTGATGTGAGGGGGGAGTTTGGTGTTTGGTGGGAATGGGGGGAATCGGGAGATTCGGAAGAGTGGGATGGTAGTGATGATGTCGATGGATTGGACTTAAAGGGGGAAGTGAGGGAGGCACCAGCCTTTGTGGACGTCGCGCCAAGGCGAGCCTTCAAAGACCTAGACAATTCAGCCCTTGTTGCAGAATCCATCACCGATGTTGCACCAAGGCAAACAAGCAACAAAGGTTAGTTAGGGGGGAAGTGACAAATGTATGTGGCGATACATAAAAACATGGAATCAATATTTGAACTCAGAGCCAGGCACATGGTTCAATTCTACTACTAAAGTAAATTTACAGAGCAACAACACGCATGAAGATTAGAGTAGACAAACATTGATCACAATAATTGGAGAGAAGCACGACCAAGAATCAGATACGAAGAAAACAAGTAAAGGACGAGACTCCCTACCAAAGTATGCAGAGAGGGCGTTGGCCTTAAATTTGCGTGAAATCAATGTTGGGGTGTGGAAGATGACTTTCAAGCCAGCCAACGCCACGCAGACCTCCCTGTCAGCAGAGGCCAACTCATCCAGAGACTTGGGTTTGGTGGGATTGGGCTTCTCCGTCCAATATAGGGGAAAGTCATCCAGGGTTGTAGGGTCGTGCTTGGCGCAACACACCCTGAAGAAGTTGTCCTTCCAACCTTTGAAGGAGTTTTGGAAGAGGGTGAAGAGGATCCTGCCAGCAACCCCGGAAAATCTCACCCAGAGACTTTTCCCTTGCTTTTTTACTTCAAAGAAGTGGAGGAAAACATCCACTGATGGTGGGATGCCCAGGTACCCACACAAGATTTGGAAGGCCCTTACGAAGGCCCAGTCATTCGGATGTAGTTGGGCAGGGGCTACGTTGACCTCTGTGAGCAGCTCCCTCTCGAAGGGTGTGAATGGGAGGCGCAGACCAATGCGTTTGAATACCGCTTAGTAGAGGAAAAAGAAAGGCTTTCCCCCATTATGAGAATCATGGGTTTTGCAGAAGGAGTTAAAGTTGTACAACCGCAAGTCACCCAGGTGATTCTCTATGTCTTCAACGGTGGTCAGTTTGGTGCATTCGTTCAATAGCTCTTCGGAAGCCCATGAATAGAGGGCCTTGTAGTGAGCACTTGGGGGAGGGGGA
This sequence comes from Phaseolus vulgaris, assembly GCF_051622355.1. Classification (NCBI taxonomy): domain Eukaryota; kingdom Viridiplantae; phylum Streptophyta; class Magnoliopsida; order Fabales; family Fabaceae; genus Phaseolus; species Phaseolus vulgaris. The sequence goes on along the minus strand of NC_143504.1, from coordinate 29,645,049 downwards.
TTGGGTGTTATTTTTGTTCGCGCCATAGATGGATGAAGAGCTGAAGAAAGAAGAAAAGGCAAAGGTTCAGCAAAGAGGGCTCGAAGAAGCAAAGGGGGGAGAAAACCCTAGAAAAATCCTACCCACGCGGAAAAGAGAAGAACGGGGAAAAACGAAGAAATAAGAAAAACACAGAGAATGCAGAAATGAAAGCAGACCCAGGCAGTTATAAGGTTAAAGCAACAACAAGCAAGAGTGAACGAGAAAGAAAAACCATACCTTTGAGGTTGGTACGTAGAAAGGCGAGAGCTTTTGCAGAGAAAAAGAACACGAGAATCGCAAGTTGCAGAAGAGAGCTCTGAGAGGATGAACAGTGGAAGAGAATGCGAATGAAACAGTGCCTCGAGCGCGCATTTTCAAAAGTTGTTTCACGGCGCACCCACTGTACGCACGGACAATTAGGGCAACACAGCATTAGTTACTCAGTATTTTGGACCACCTTCAGTGCATCCAGTCACGGTGTTCGATACGGTGGTGCGTCACCTTTGATGTTTCTCGCTAGCTGACTTGATCGTCGAAGTGCAAACGGTCGTGAGGGCGCCCCTATGTTCACTTCTTTTCAGGTACTCACAGACGGAGCAGAACGAAAGTGCCCTAACTCGTAAGGACAAGTCACGCATAAAGACGATCCTGGTCAACCGGCGGGAACAGATACTACAACGACTCAACGATCTTGTATTGTGTGTTTGATTGTATTGTGCGTTTGATATAATGATTATGTAACGACTAGACGATCCTGTGTTGTGCATCTGATGCAGTGATTTTGTAGACAATCATGTATTGTGTGTATGATACAGTGGGTCTTGACAATCATCTCTTAATGACTATGTTTCATCAAGAGGATGATCTTAAGAGAGACAATCTTACTTTGTTTCCTTCTAGTTGTCTTCTATATAACCGTTGATTGTAACTTTGAAAGTAATTTTTGTTACGAAGCTTTGTTTTGTGGAAAAAGAGTTGTTCTCTAGTTCAATGAAACACAATTACATTTCTTCCTTTTCTTCTTCGGTTTCCTTTGAGTAAATATGTGTATATGTGATGCTTTACCATTTCAATAAGTTACCTCATTTTTCAAGTTTTTAATTTCCCAAGTCAAATTTGAGAATTTTTTCCTAATTGAATACTTAGGCTTTTAGTGAATTTTTTAATAGTTTGGCCATGCACAAAGTTGAGTCAGAGGATGGAAAGTTGAGTTGAATTTCAGTGCTTTTGTCCATAGGTAAGGAGTAGGATTCTGCCTTAAAAAGTGGAACGGGACCACACTGAAGCAATTGACAACATGTTATTCTCATAAACCTGTAAAGTCACCTTGTTGTTGAATAATGCATTATCATTTAATTATAACATTTTACATACCTATCTTCATTCAACACACACCTTAGCCACCGAGAACAAAAGCTACAAAATCAATTTTCTACAATGATATTAGGATCTTGTTTAGAATAACTTTATTGATCTAATTGCCGAATTTGATCAATTTTATTCGCCAAGCTGTGTCCAAAGCTTGCTTGGGCTGTTTCAAAATCCATTTTTATGTGTATTTTCATTTATAATGTAACACTCACGCTAATGTAATATGCTTAAGAACAAATCAAATATTTGACCACGATTTCATAATTATAGTAACGTGTGTGGAAATAATCTCCACTAACACACAGTTCCTTTCAGTTGAGCCACTCCAATATATTAATTTGGATCACTTCAAGTTTTAAAATTAATTTTGATATATTTTTAAGACAGTTTAGAGTGTGTTTTGACTTTATTTTAACTTGATTTAATATTGATAATATTTTAAAAATATAAATTTTATGAATATTTGTGTATTAACAAAAAAATGTTTAAATATACTTCTTTTATTTTATTCTTTATCGACACGTATTAAAATTGATATATTACACTAAAAAAGTCAATTTAATTTTTTATCACATATATTTAAAATCTTGACAAAAAAGACATGAGAATAAATTCATCCATATTCAATCCTGTTTTTAAAATTAGAGTAGACACTAAAAAAATTGCTGTTAATTTGCTTTTCCATAGAGGGGCTTTGAGCAATGAATTTGACTTTATTGTCTTTTGTGTTGTCACTCTCTTTTTTCTGCCAGCTTTATCTAAAAATTGATTGTTAATTTTTGTTTAAAGAGGAGTTGAATAATTTGTTGAAAGAAGAACAGTGGTGTTCATTTCTTATGCAATCTAGATTTTATTTTTGAATTAATAGTGTTTAGTTAGATAACCGTATACTACTGAATATGAAATTTCCTAAACTGTCTTTAAATTCCGTGATTTTGTATCTTTTCTTTTCAATTATAAATTCCATGTGTTCAACGCGTTTGAAATTAGTTTAATCGTGTAAAAAACTTCAACATGTTTGGGTTTGGATAATCTAAACTATGGATGTTTCTCAAGCTTTATGTTTATCTCTTCTAAATATTGTCATGGAAAATGGTTGAAGAGCAGGTTAACTTTTTCAGACACACTATTGAATTTTACATTTTATGCTTTCCTTGGATTATGGAAAAATATGAAGAAAGTAATATTGTTTAAATTAAGATAATTAGAATAGAAAATTTAGAAATAATTTAGAAAGGATTATGGAAAAATATGAAGAAAGTAATATTGTTTAAATTAAGATAATTAGAATAGAAAATTTAGAAATAATTTATAAAAGTTTGTAAGTAGTGTAATGGATGTAATTGAAATTGTATTTTTTTAATTTAAGTTTCGTAATTTATTATGGTATTTAAATATTAAAGAAATATTAATTTGATTTATTTATTTATAAATTATAATTTCTTCTAATTAAAACATTATTTTCAGTGTAAGTGTAAGAAGTTATTTCGAAAAAATAAGAATTATATGAAATTGTCTGAATGACTATTTAATATTCTATTTCAATAAAATTTAAAATTAATAAATTAATAAAAAATCAATAAATATAATATAATTATTTAATTTCTTATTTAAATGAAAATGAAATATATAAATTTTTTTAAAATATTCAAAATTCTAAATAAATATAAATTCTAAATTATTTAATTTTGTATTTTAATAAAAAATTTAAATAAATATATATCTAAATTATTTAATATTCTATTTAAATAAAAACATAAAATATATAACATTTTTAAAATATTCAAAATCTTAAATAAATACAAATTCTTAATTATTTAATTTCATATTTAAATAAAAATCTAAAATAAATAAAATTATTAAATTATTAAAAAAATTCAAATTCTAAACTATCCAATGACCTACTTAAAAAAATTATCAATAAATAAAATTATTAAATTATTCAAAATCTGAAATAAATACAAATCCTAAATTACTTAATTTAATATTTAAATAAAAATTTAAAATAAATAAAATTCCTAAATTATTTAAAATTATAAATAAAAATAAATAAATTAGTTCATGTCTTATTTAAATAAAAATTTGAAATGTATAAAATTTTTAAAATATTTAAAATTATAAATAAATACAAATTCTAAATTATTTAATGTTCTGCCATAAAAATTTGAAATAAATAAAAAATTTAAATTATTAAAAAATTTAAATAAATATAAATCTAAATTATTTAATGTCCTATTTAAATAAAAATATGAAATAAATAAAAAATTTAGATTATAGAAAATTTTAAATAAATACAAATTTAAACTATTTAATGTGTTATTTAAATAAAAATATAAAATAAATAAAAATTTAAAATTATTAAAAATTATAAAAAAATACAAAATATAAATTATTTAATGTCCTATTTAAAAAAAATCTGAAATATATTAAATTTTTAAAATATTCAAAATTATAAATAAATACAAAATTTAAATTATTTAATGTCATTAAAAAATCAAAAAATTCAATTCATAATAGATTATGAGTAATGAAATCGATGTTTGGTAAAGAAAGTCATGGATAATAAATGTTCTATATGTACAAAGACACTGCAACATTGATTATGGATAGTCCAACATTGATGTTCACTGAAAAAAAAACATTGGATAATAGATGTTTTGCTTTTTCAAAGGCAATACAACATCAATTTTTAACTAAAAATAGAAGAAAAATCGATGTTTATGTTCAAATAATCGATTTTTTGTTGGTTCAAACGTTTTCAATCTTTAAAAAAAATCATTAAATAAAAATTAATTTTAGATAACAAAATAATTTTTAACTAAAAATAGAAGGAAAATCGATGTTTATGTTGAAATAATCGATTTTTGTTGGTTCAAAGGTTTTCTATTTTTACAAGAAAATCATTAAATAAAAATTAATTTTAGATAACAAAATAATTAGTTACTATTTGACTAAAATTAAACACAATTTTATAAACTAAAAATTATTGGTATTTAAAGTATTTTATATTATTAATAAAAATTTATAAATATAGTTTCTAAGTTAATAAATTAAGTTAGAATATAAAGTAATAAGTGGCTAAAACATTGGTAACTAATAGTTAAATACCAATTTAAAAACTATTTTATAATTTGTTGTTAGAAATTACTCTAGATACGAATAATTTTTTAGTTTTTATACTAGTATCTAAGTTAATCAATATAGTTACTAATTATTTTTTATTTCTAAATTTGATTGTTATTTAATAATTTATTTTGGGTAGTGTATAAAAAAAACAAACAGTATTACCAAAGAATGCATATGGGTCATGCTGTCTTTTCCAATGCTTTCTTTGCATTGAGCGAGAAAGAAAAAAAAAAGTACATTTTTGTCATTTCGTACTCACATATAGACGACAACAAATGGAAACAAAGAGAATCCTATTTTGAATCGAAAGTAAAAATAATATGAAAGAAATAAGAAGATTAAATGGAAAGTATAAAAGTAAATGAGAAATAGAAATAAAGAAAAAAAATATTTTTTTTGTTTAAATAGATAAAGTAATAATGTAATTGAGAAAATTTTCTCATGAATAGATTGGTCTTACACAATTTGTATGTAATTAGATGAATATATATATATATATATATATATATTATTCACTGTATTTTAGTAATTTAAAAAATGTTTAACCTAAAAATTCAACTTTCTATTGTTTTATTTTTCTGAATATGAAAATATCATTTATACATTGTTTATATAAATATTTCTTTAATTTTAAAATGTTATCAGTGAACCTTTTTATAGTCTAAAATCACCAAAAATAAATAAAACATCATTGACGACGTTTTATAAGTCAACTAACCAACATATCCATTTGACTTTCAATTAATATATCTATTAAGGCTGTAACATGAAAGATCAATCATATTATTGATTAACGTGATGAATGCCGTCATTTTATTTGTGAATTTCCATCAATATTTTTTTCATAATCGTGAACTATATATATATATATATATATATATATATTTGAAGCGCAATTGTGTTTTTCAAGTTTATAAATATAAATCTCTTTAAAAATTTATTAGAGTGTCCCTTCTACTCTTCTCTTAATTTTAAGTATTACTTTTACGTTTATTAGTTATCTTTTGTGATATTATATATATATATATATATATATATATATAAACAAAAGTTAATTGATAAATGTGAAAATAATAAAAATAATGTTTAAAATCAAGAGAATGTTAAAAGTAGACCTTGTAATAAACTTTTAAAAAGAGATTTATATTTTTAAACTCAAAAAACATAATCGTGTTTCAAAAAGTATACTGCTTACTGAGGAAAATTGTTCAGATAAAGAGATAAATGAGAGGCTCAAATGTTTAATGAATGCCTTTTGTCTTCACCCAATTATCAATTTATAAGAATTTTTTATATCCTTTAAAAGAAAAAACATTGTATCACATTTTTAATTACTTATAACTTTTAAGTCAACTATCATCACTTTTTATTTATTGTATTATGTTGACAAAATAATTCACTTTATTTTATTTTATCCATCTTATCTTCCCTTTAAATTTTTGAGTTCTTTGTTCAGTTATGGGAATCTTTATTTATTTTTTTTAAATCCGTCAATAAAAATTTGTATTTTTTAAAAAATAAATACGTTTTGTTTTTAAAGAGAGAAGTATCACAAAAAATAGTATTTATTTTTTGTTATAAAAAGAGTATAATGTTTTTGTAAAAGTACATACCAAATTTTTTATTTTCTTTTTTATTATTGTGAATGTGAATGTACAAAGGAGGAGAAGAAAGAAAGAAAAAACAAATGAGTGAGAAAGTACAAAGAAAAACTGATATACTTATTGATCCTGCCTGTTGACCGGAACGCCGGAGAATGTCTCGTCAAAGGATCGACGTGCGCACCGCTTCTCACCTTCGTTCCTCTCCGTCATGAAGGCTGTTTTTTCTTCATCCATGGGATGCATCTTGATCTGATTATAGCCCGAGAAGGCATCCAGGAAACTCAGCAGCTTGCACTCTGCAGCACTATCAACCAGGGCATCAATGCTCGGTAAAGGATACGAATCCTTTGGGCAAGCTTTGTTCAGATCGGTGAAATCGACGCACATGCGCCATTTCCCGTTACTTTTCTTCACCAGTACGACATTTGCCAACCATTCAGGGTACTGGACTTCCCTGATGTGGCCTGCAGCGAGGAGTTTCTGTGTTTCGTCCCTGATCGCCTGCCTCCTCTCCTCATTGAATTTTCTTCTCCTTTGTCGCACCGGTCTCACCATGTTGTCCATCGCCAGATGATGGCACAAGAAGTCGGGATCGATCCCGGGCATGTCCGAAGCGGACCAAGCAAACGCGTCCAGATGCCGCTCAATCACCTTGGCGATCTGGTCCTGGAGATCGACCTCCAGAGATCTTCCGAGCTTGAAGATTTTCCCTCCGATCTCCTTCTCGAGCCACTGCTCAACAGGTTTGGGCCTGGATTCTCTGGCGATCACCGCCCTGGCGATTCCCTGTTCCCTTGCTTCCTCGGGGCGATTCCGCGCCTCTTCCTCCTCCAGGCCAGCATTCCTCTCCCCTAGCTCAGTGTCTACCATCTCTACATCCCTTCCGGCGGCCTCCTCCGTTACCGGCGGTCTGGGCTTCACACCGGGAGGTGGGGTGGTTGTTACATAACTCACTGATCTTTTGTTTTTCAGGCTATTCTCATAGCACCTTTTCGCCTCTTTCTGATCAGACTTGATCGTGATCACCACCCCTTCCATGGACGGCAACTTTACCTTCATGTGCCGAGTCGACGGAATGGCGCCTATCCTGTTAAGAGTGGGCCTTCCCAACAGGATGTTATATGCTGAAGGGGCGTTTACGATGAGGTACTTGATTTTCTCCGTCCTCGACCCAGCCTCATCTGTAAACGTGGTTCTCAGCTCAATGTACCCCCTGGCCTCCACCTGGTCGCCAGCGAACCCATATAAGCACCCTCCATAGGGCCTTAGCTGGTCAAGGGGCAATTCCAGCTGCGTGAAAGTCGGCCAGAACATCACGTCTGCCGAGCTTCCTTGGTCCACCAGAACTCTGTGGACCTTCCTTCCCGCCGTAACCAACGAAATAACTATGGGATCGTTGTCATGAGGCACAACGTCCCGAAGATCCTGCTTTGTGAACGTAATGTCCACTTCCGGCGAGTGATCTTCAAACATGTCCACTGTCATCACCAATCGCGCATACTTTTTCCTCTGCGATGCGGTGCATCCACCACCTGAGAAACCCCCTGCAATGGTGTGGATCTCCCCATGGATAGGCATCTCGTGTTGCTGGGCTTCCCCACCTGCTGGCTGGGAACTCGACGCTCCCCCCGTCCTCCTGTCCAGCAGATAGTCATTTAAGAACCCGCTCTTAACCAGATCGTCGAGCTGGTATCCTAAAGACAAACACGAGTCCAAAGTGTGGCCAAAACACTGGTGGAACTCACACCAGGCGTCCGGCTTTGACCCCAGCACCTTGTCGCCCACCTTCTCAGGCGCTTTCAACCTAGCAGATATGTTAGGGATAGCGATCAGGTCCGCTAGTCCCATGACAAATTTGTGCTTAGGCGGGCGATTGTATTCCCGGCGTGCTGGTTGTTGGCGCGCTTGGCTTCTTCCCTTGTTTCTCCTGTCGTAAGGATGGCGAGTCCTCTGGTCTTTTCTGGCCGCCGCCGCCGTTTCCAGCACCCTCTGCGGCTGGATCCTGGTCTGGGCGCGTGGCCTGGCGGGAGCCACGCTGCCTCTCTTCTCGGCGACTTCACTCTCGTCGGCGATGTGGGCCACTGCAAGTCGCCTGACTTCAGCAAAGGTCGCTGGGTGAGCCCTGATCAAGGCCTCGCAGAATGGCCCTGGCTGCACGCCCTTCTTGAAGGCATAGACCAGCATTTCTTCATCCTTGGCTGGCGATCTGACCATCTGCGCTCCGAAGCGATTGAGGTAGTCTCTGAGGGACTCCCCATGGTACTGCCTTATATCAAACAGATCATAGGACACCCTGGGCGGTGCCTTATTCACAATGTACTGCTCGACGAAGATTTTCGAGAACTGTTGAAAATTGGTTATGTGGCCGTTCGGCAAGCTCACAAACCACTCCATCGCCGTTCCCTGGAGCGTACTTACGAACATCTTGCAGTAGACGGCGTCTGACCCTCCCGACAGCATCATCTGCGTGTGGAACGTGGTCAGATGAGCCTCTGGATCCTCCACGCCGGTAAAGACAGCCTTAACCGGAACCACGCTCGTGGGAATAGGCGTGTCGGTAATCGCCTGAACAAAAGGCATTGGGAAAACACGAGGTGGCGTCGACGGCGCCACCTCTTCAGCAGAAGAACGTCCTTGCTGCTCCTGAAGATCTCGACGCAGCTCCTCAGTTACCTTGCTGAGCTCCTCGTTCCTGGCGCGAGAGGCGACCAGGTCCTCATGTATCCTCGCCTGCTCTACGCGCGAGGCTTCCACAGTTGCCTGCAACGAACGCATCATTTCTGCCATCTGCGCCATGGTCATGGCGGCGTCGCCTTCAGCAGCGACAAGCGCCACGGGACTGGAACGATTGCTTCTCATTTTTCTCATTAACTTCAGCGAATCACAGGAATGCAGCAAACAACATTTCAGCCTCGATCGAATCAGCGATCAATCGGAGAAACAGTGCAAAACAGTGCAAGAAAACTCATGAACACCGTAAGCCTTCAAAGAAAACCACAACTTCGCCAGAAACCACCGCTTCCCTGCGAACAACCAAACAAGCGAAAGAACTCGAACTTCCACCAAACAGACTACGCGTAATCAGCAAAAAGAACCTTACTCCACCGATCGAAAAGCCAAACGAACGGTTCAAAACGCAATTTCACCGAACGAAACTCAAAGAAACTGCGAACGACGGTTGCACTAGCACACAACCACGCAGAAAACCTCGAAACTTCCACGAACTCACGCTGTGGATGGGAGCAAGTTTTACACGGCCCCACGGTGGGCGCCTGATGATCCTGCCTGTTGACCGGAACGCCGGAGAATGCCTCGTCAAAGGATCGACGTGCGCACCGCTTCTCACCTTCGTTCCTCTCCGGGATCTACTTCAAGAGCCTGCAAAGAAACGATACGGCGCCGCTGCGACCGATCGCATTCCGACGCTCAAGTCAGTGACGGTATCACCAAAAACTAAGAGAACTAGAACCGTGCAAATCCTCTCTCACAAACAGCTCTATCACTCGCAAGCGTAAAGTGTATGAACTGAACGTGCGTACCTCAGAAAGTTTGTTAAGAACTCTTATATACCTGGTGGCTTTCTCTCTCCTGGCAGTTACAGACTTGGACACGTGGCTCGCATCCAACTGTACACGTGCCATCATCTGGAGGCTCCCTGACTTGGCGCTGCTTCTACTCTCATTTTGGCTAAGTTACTTATGCATGGTGCTGCCCAGTGCATAGCTAACTTAGGAGTGCGATCTATACTGGAACTGGCGAGTTAGGGGCCTTCATACACCTTCCCTGTGGTCTCGCCGGCCGCCTTCATAATCTGCTTCTCCTTCATCTTCGGCGATGTGCTTGTTCTGGCGATCTCCGACTGCTTGGTCGCCTGGTCGCCTGGGCCTACATCTGGCGACTTCATCTTCAACCTGGCGATCGCCCATTCTGGTAAGCTGGAAGTCGGAACACGCCAGCTTAACAACTGGCGACTACACGTGTCCCCCGACTTCCTTCCCTTCTGCCAACCTGGCGCCTTGTCAACACGCCTACACTGTAGCAGGATGCCACGTCATCACACCCGACCACCAGGGCGGTACACTTATTTATAGAATAACTACAAAGATACACTTATAGTTAAATGTAGCATTCATAAATCTAACAATTAAGGTTGTATTATGTAACATCTCTCGTAAACTAATTATGTAACATCTCTCGTAAACTAATGGTTGAATTTTGAACAACCATTAGTTTAGTTATGAAATGCTGAAAAAATGATCCAATAAGAGATTTGGTTAGAACATCTGCAGTTTGTAAGGTTCTCAGAATATGAATGAGTTGGAGTTACTTTTGTTTTAGATAATCTCTGACAAAATGCAAGTGTAGATCAAAATGCTTGGTTTTGGAATGCATGATGGGATTGATTACTAGAAGAACTGCACCAAGATTATCAAAGTAGATTTTTGGAGTCGGGAAAGCAATGTTGATCTAATGTAGAAGATTGGAAATCCATTTGATCTCAACCAAAGTTGTTGCAATGCTACAATACTCGATTTTTGTAATGCTTATTGACACCAATTTTTGATTGCAGAACATCCATGCTATAGGATTTTGGTCAAGATAAATGACATAACCGGATGTAGACTTTTGATCATCGGACCAGATTCCTAGTCAGTATCAATGAAAGCATGTAGATGAAGATGAAATGAGTGTTTGAGATGAAGACCATGAGCAATAGTTCTAGCAAGATAGCGCAGTGCCTTCTAGTGATGTTGTTGGGGTTGATGCATATATTGATAGATTTTTTTTACACCATAAGACAATTATGAATGTGTGATGAGTACATAATGCAGATCCAAAGATGGAACGGTATAGTGAGGGGTCTTCAAAAGTAATACTGCCATCTTGAGCCAGTTTGGAAGAAGAAATCATAGGAGTTGGTTGTGGTTTGGATGAGAGCATATTATATTTTTGTAAGATATCTTTGATATATTTTGTTTGAGAAAGATGTAGATCTTCATTAGTTGTCTATGTAGCTTTCATACCAAGAAAGTATTGAAGACGAACAAGGTCTTTCAAACCAAACAGTGTTTGAATGGAAGCAATAAAAGATTGAATAATCGTGCAAGAATTCCATATGATCATAATATCATCAACATAAATGAGTACATACAAAATAATAATGTTTTTAAGTTTAATAAAAAGTGATGAACCACTTTTAGTATAAGAGAAACCAAGAGAGTAGAGAGTGACATTTAGCTTGTGAAACCAAGATCTTGGTGATTGCTTGAGACCCTAAATAGCCTTTTGAGACTTGCAAATAAGGTGATTCTTATCTATCTAAAAACCTGGTGTTTGAGTCATGAAAACGATTTCTTCTAGGTTTATGTTCTTACAAGGTCCTAAAAACAAACTTCTTATTCTGAACCTGTCCACTTCTCGATCTTCTTTCTCGGGTTTGGGCTTTCGACTTACTATTCCTCTGATTTGAACTTGGGCTTAGTTATAACCTATGGAATCTCACTCTATGGGTTGGGTCAACTGGATCTCTTGACTTTTGGTCTGACACAGCTCTCGGGTAGGAGTGTGTAGCTGCAAGAGACTCCAATGATAATTATCAGATAAATTCACTCTACTCACCTCTTGAATTGATCACCTATTTATAATGCTTTCTTATTGGGCCTCTAACCCAATTGGGCTTTTACTCCTTCTATTCATTATTTATTAAATATACTCCTTGTGTTTGGGCCAATTTATTGGACTTTGTTATAATATTTTACTTTATTTATTTCTTATTTGATTTTCAGTCTTACTATTATTTCTTATTTCTTACATATGCTCGTCCACCACACATGACTTGACAATCATGTCATCCACATAGACTTCCATATTCCTCCCAATCTGCTCCTTAAACACCTTATCCATCAATCTTTGATACGTTGCTCCAGCATTTTTCCAGCCAGAAGACATGACTTTATAACTATAATTTTCCATTTCAGTGGTGAAAGTTTTCTTGGGTATATTCGGCTTGTACATTTGTATTTGATTGTAACCGAAATCAGCATCTTAAAAATTCATCACAGCTTGGCCGGAAGCCCCATCAACCAATCTATCAATGCTCGACAGTGGATACGAGTCCTCCGAGCATCCTTATTTAAATCTGTGTATCGATACACGTTCTCCACTTTTCACTCGACTTTTTAACAAGCACCACTTTCTATTTTTCTTCCCCATCTTTCTTTTTTTTTGAGCTACTGACTTTGCTTCTCGAAAAACAGACAGCTTATGTGAAATAGCATCAGGATCTATTCCTAAAATATCACTGTTTTCCATGTAAACAAATCCTTAACTCTCTTTAATGTTGCAATCAACCCATTTACTAATTCCTCTAGCATGCTTCCCCCCCCCCCCCCCCCCCCCCCCCCCCCCACACACACATATGTGCATTGTTTTTCATTTTCCCCTATTTAGGTAAATGTTGTCTCTTCTCTCAACCCCTGATAGATATCAAGTTAGAGAGGATTTTACTAATGAAGGAAGAGGCCATCCACCCAAACATTTAAAGTTCTTCCTTCTAGTCTTCTCAAAAATTAAAGAAGAATTAAGTAAAGAGAGGATCAAACCCAAAGCCAACAAAAAGACTACAAGCATTCAAGAATGGGCTCCAATTAATATCTTTCTTTATAATTTCTTTTGTATAAATTTGTAGAACATCTAGGAGTAGTGTTTAGGAAGGTGCTAAGAGGGAAACCAAAAAGACACCTCTTTTTTAAGTACCTTAGGCGTTAGTTTTTTAGGAAAGAGCTAGAAGAAGTGACTTTTCCTTCTCTTGCTCATTTAGGCGCCAATTTAGGAATAGGCTAGAAGGTGACTCTTCAAATGTTCCTTCCCTTGTACTCTTGGCCGGTCTTATGTCTCTATATAAAGGCATGAAAGGCACCTTCAATAATAGAATTGATTTTTGAGAGTAAAGAACCTCTACCAATTTGGTGAGTGAGTGAGAGAGACTTGTGTCTTCTTCTCTTCTAGTCTTATCTTGAGTGAATTCTTGGGCTCTCAAGTGGCGGCAACAACACTCATCTTGAAGCCAACCATCTTTCAAGTGGCGTGCACATTCCAAGAGCTTTATCCATATAAGTCCATTTTCCCTTCATTCCAAATTACCCATTTTTGTTCTACTTGTTTGTTTTCACTTTCAATCGGTGCAATCTCTTCCTTATGATGTCCTCTTTCATTTTCTGCACTTATATTCAATTTTAATCGGTGCAAGTTGGTTGTTCTTGCTGTTTTGGTCACGCCCTCCATGGGTATAATTGCTATATGTTGTGTTCTTGAGTTTCTATCCATGGGTTTGTTGTTCAAAATGGGTTTCTATATGAGTTTGGCTTGGTTACTTGTGTTTTGGTGAGTTCTTGAATGTTAAGAACATTGATCCAATTCTTAAAAAGTGCCTAATCATATTCCAACTCTTATTGAATCCATAACATGTTCATATCATATCCATATCATGTTATTGGAATCATATCAACTTCATTCTCTCCTCATCATTCATTCTTGGATCTAAATCCACCATGACTACCATATTTATGCTCTCTTCCCTCCTTATCGACAGTCTCAGCTCTTAAACCATCTTCAACCGTGCTACATAACATTTACGAGTAGCCCTTTGATAAACATATATGGTTGCAATATCCCCACGTTCAGTTGGAAATTTCATAGCCAAGTGTGGTGTTGACACTATGGCTCCCAACTTGTTCAATAAAGACCTCCTCAATAGAGCATTATATGAAGTGCATGCATCTACCACTAAATACCTGATTTTGATTGTTTTTGTGGCACTTACTCTTCCAAACGTTGTCTGCAAATCAATGTATCATTTTTTATCAACCCTCTCACCTGAGAACCCGATTATTTGTTCTTGGAATGATATCATATCTTCTTCCTTCAAATGCAACTTGCGCAAAGTTTCCTAAAACAAGATATCAAGTGAACTTCCTTGGTCTACAAGAGTTTTCGTTATAGCATACTTGATTATCTCCACCGTTATCACCATCAGATCATCTTGTTCATGATCAATTTCTTGGAAATTCTTGTCAAAAAACAGCATTGGTGGCAAACTTCTCTTTTGAAAACATGATTTATAGTCCTGACATTCCTCAAGTGTCTTTTTCGTGAAGATGGAGAAACATTCCCCCAAAGAAGCCTCCATAAATGGTATTAATAAAACTCTTGACAGGTTTTCCTAGACTTCGCTCACGATTTCTCCTACATTAAGGGTTGCGATAACTTCTTTCATCTCGTCTCTCTTTTATGGTCTCTACTTTTCCTTCTCTTCTTTCAACCCTCCCACCATCTCTTATTTCGAATTGTTCTTCTCTCCTGCTGACATTTCCTCTTCCTCTTGGCTCTGGACTTTCTCTAATCCTTATTCCTCCATCTATCACAAAGCGTTGTAACTGCCCGACTTAAATCAACTTTTCAATTCGATCTTTCAAAGCCACACATTCTTCTGTATGATGACCATGATTCTTATGATATTGACAATGTTTGCTTTGATCAGCTCGGTTTGGTGTTCTCGCTTTCCTTGGTGGCGGAATTACTTCAATTGCCATTGTCTCTTGTAATATTCATGCTTTGGTGGTGCTCAATGGTGTGTATTGTTAAAATTTTCGACCACGAGGTTCCTCTATCTATCCTCACCTGATTTTGAAACTCCCTCAAGTCCTCCATCTACATAAACTTTGGTGCACATTGCCTTAACTCATCAAGATTTCTTGCTGGTTTTTTACAAAGACTATCGGCAAATGGTCTCGGCCTCAATGTTGTAATCATATGATACATAGTGACCTCCGGACTAAGATTTCAGATACTCAGTGCCACTTTTCCAAAGCGTTCCATAATTACTCTCAACGATTCTCCCTTTTCCTATTTTATATTCATCAAGGCAATTGACGTTAGATGATGTGACCGACTCGTAGCAAACTGAGTTCCAAATTTTTCAACTAAAGTATCAAAGCAATCAATACATAACGACGATAATCGTGCAAACCAACTCAAAGTTGCCCCCTTCAAATTTTTTGGAAATACTCAACATAGAATGACGTCATTCCATGTATACAAACTTACTTACATTGTATAAATTGCAATATGTTCATCAAGATATGTACTCCCATCATATTTATCCATGATTAAATTCTTCCAGTTTTCTAGTAACGGGGTTTCTATAATGGCTTTAGAGAATGGATGTCTCCTAACAGATGCTCCAACAAACGTACCAGAAGCCTATGGTAATCTCTTCCTTGTAGCTTCGAAACTTTCTTCATTGTGAACCCTATGAAGGATTTGTGTTCTTGGTTGAAGAGTTTCAAACGATATGCTTAAAACTGTTTCTTCATTCAACTTTCGCCTCATGTATGCATTCTATGCTCTCAACATGCTCAACTCTTCTTCATTACTCTTCTTTAATGTTTCAAATTCTTTTTGCAATTGTATAAGCATAGCCATCGACATAGCATTTTGACTATCTCCTTACTCCCCAGACTGCTCTCTTCTCATACTCATCTTTCCTCCCTTCTTCAATTAACTTGCTTCTCGGCCCCATGGTGGGCACCAAAATGTTCTTACAAGGGCCTAGAAACAAACTTCTTCTTTTGAACCTGTCCACTTCTTGATTTTATTTTTCGGGTTTGGGCTTTCAGCTTACTATTCCTTTGATTTGGACTTGGGCTTAGTTATAACCTATGGACTCTCACTCTATGAGCTGGGTCAACTGGATCTCTCGGCTTTTGGTCTTACACTGCTCTCGGGTAGGAGTGTGTACCTGCAAGATACTCCAATGATAAAGTCATAATCAATTTTAGTTAATTATCCGATAAGTTCACTTTGGTTACCTCTTGGATTGATCACCTATTTATAGTGCTTTCTTATTGGGCCTCTAACCCAATTTGACTTTTACTCTTTGTATTCATTATTTATTAAATATACTCCCTATGTTTGGGCCAATTTATTAGGCTTTGCTACAATATTTTACTCATTAGTTATTTATTTATTTCTTATTTGATTTTCAGTTTTACTATTAGTTTTTCTACCTTTCGGCCAACTTTTTGGCCTTTTACTCTTTTACCTAGACAATACAATTTCCATATAGGAACATGTTATTTATATCAATTTGCTTAACCATTCAATGGTAAAACAAGGCTAAAGTAAGAATGATGCAGATAGTGGCATGTTTGACAATTGGACTAAAGGTTTCCTAGTAATTGAAGTCGTATTGTTGATGAAACCTTTGGTCACAAATCTGGCTTTGTACCTTTGAAAGGTACCATTTGCATTACACTTCTTCTTAAAAACCTATTTGCAGCCAATATAAGTAACTCCTGATGGAAGTGGAACAAGTTGTCATGTTTGATTTGCTTGCAGCGTCGTATACTCTTCTTGCATAGCAAAAAAACAAGTGAGGATCATTTAAGGCTTCTTTAGTCGTGGTTGGAATAAAAGGATTATCAATGAACGCAATGAAAATATGTGGCTTGAAAACACCAACTTTTGCTCGAGTTGTCATAGGATGTGTATTTTGAAGAGGTGGAACAATTGAAATGTTTTTTGTAGCAGATATAACAACATATAATAAGAGAAGTAATAGGGGAATAATGTTGGTACATCAAAGAAACCTTATGTGTTGCATTTTGTTTCAAAGGATCGGAATTAGTTGTCCAAGACTATGTTGATTCAAATTTTGCAGTGATCTTGATAAAATAAGATATGCTAACTATGTGTTTACATTTGTAGGAGCAAGAATAAGTTGGTTATCCAAGTTACAGGATGTTGTATCTTTGTCTACTACAAAATTTGAGTACATGGCTACTATTGAAGCTTGCAAAAAGCTATATGGATTCAAAGGTTAATGGAGGAACTCAGGCTTAAGCAACATAAACTTGTTGTACATTGTGACAGCGAGAGTGCCTTGCACATTGCAAGGAATCCTATCTTTCATTCCAGGACAAAACACATAAGTATTCACTATCACTTTGTTCAAGAAGTAGTAGATGAAGAAAGTATAAATATGCAAAAGATTCACATTAGTGAAAACCTAATAGATGTTATGACAAAGTTGGTTAGCATTAACCAGTTCATGAGTTAGATCCTAATATGATCTATTGAAAAAAATAAGCAACATGTTAACACAAAATAAAAGATAGTGTGAAGATTTCATTAATTTTATCAAAATCTTCAAATGAAAAAATGTGAAAAGGAAATTTTCATGAGAGAAAATTTACTTTAATGCTTACTTTTTCATAATATAAAAAGAGCACAATATTTTCTTAAAAAATACAAACCAAAATCTTTTTTTTATTGCTTAGTGCTTGAGAGAAATATTAAAAAAAGAAATTAATTTCTCTTTATAAGAGTTAGAAAGGGTATGTAATTTTCTTTTTTCTTAATTGAATTACATTATTAACTTTTTTTTTATCTTTTATTTTAATTGTAAGTTCTTCTTGTTACTCTCTATCGTCCAAAAGATTATAGATAAAAATATATAAAATAATTACCAAGGATATAATCATTTTTTTATTGACAATAAAAAATAAATAAATGAAAACCACTTCAGGAGTGGTCAAACTCTTATACAAAATAAAATACCTAAGACACTCCATCTCAACCCTCACACCGCCTGAGGCCTAGAATTACAAAACACCATTGACTCAACCGAAAAATAAACACCCTAAAAATAGACATCTGAACTAAAAGATAAATGAAGAAACCATCGTCATACAGACCAAAGGTTCGAGACACCACTCGAAAAAGGAGAACAAACCTGAGAGAGACTTGGACGTAATCCAAGACCAAGCCTTCACTTGAACCAAGACAACCACTTCTAAACCATCGACAACTCCCCCATTAAAGATTACGTTATTTCTATGCTTCCACAACTCACTTACCACTGCAGTCCAAATCACTCCCCACATCTCATTTGCTGAAGCAGACGCATTACACAATCTAAACTGAGAAAAATTTAGCAGTGGATCATTATGGGACACAAACTGCACTCCAAGCCATGCAAAACAACGACTCCACACTAGTCAAGCAAATCTGCTCTCGAAAAACAAATGGCTATTTGATTCCACCTCCACCCTACAAAGACTACATAAAAGACTACACAAATATCCCTTTTAACCAAGAATAATGAAGGTTAAAATGAAATATCCAAATCTGGACTTCTTTATATTCATGCTAAAAAATTGCCTGGTTAATGTCCTAAAGACTGGGCCAATTTGAGTGAGTCATTTCCTGATCTATGCATGTCATTGACGTAATTGTCTTCAACCTTATCAGTAATTCTCACATTCTATACATTTCAAGTTTTTTATTCTCTAGGTAAAATTTGAGGATGTATGTTGTTATTTGAGGCATCCAAATTGTGTTTTTGGTGATTCTGATAGTGGCATGAACTTAATTGCCACAAATGATGATTCTGACCAAGCTTTTGGACAGTTTATTTAGGCTGATGCAACCATTTAATAATTAGAGGAATATAAAGCATCGATAACAAGTGATTCAGGTTCAGTGACAACCCCCCTGCCAAAAAAATTCCCAACAGTTTTGTACCATCACTAAGAAATTGAAATTTTGCTTACCATAAATGCAGAGATGATGGTGGTAACGGATGCCCCAATAAAACCCTCCCAGGTTTTCTTTGGAGATAACTTAATCAAAGGGGTTTTTCCAAAGAAGAAACCAAAGATATAAGCAGCAATATCATTAATGACAATAAGTGCCTGTTTGCTTCTGGGGATGGCACTATAGCCGCAGACAGATTGTTGGTGCCACACCCATTTGTTTCTATTGAAGGGTGAGGTTGAGAGTGTGAGTGAAGGGAAAGTAAAGAGTGTTTTTGTTGCTCTCAAGAGTGAAGAGAAAGTGGGGGAGATTAAGAAGAAAGCCATGTAGGATAGTGTCATTTACATAGTTACCATTGTCTTTTGCTATCTTTCACGTGAGCTTGCATGTCATGCACAACACCATAACATTGAACAGTGAGTTTCGTAGTGGTTTACTGGGGTTGGAGAGGTTCGTGATGCATCAAAGTGGTAGGGGAGTGAGTTTCGTAGTGGTTGTTTGGTCTCAGGTTAGCATTGCCTTCGTTTTGTATAGCACATAATCGATTATGACTGAAAAATAACAAAGTACATAATCGATTATGCTGTTAAAAACAGTGGATAATCGATTATGCTCTTGGGATAATCGATTATCTGTTTTTTTTTTTCGACCATAATCGATTATGCACTCTGTGTAAAAGTGAGGATAATCGATTATGTATTTGAATAATCAATTATGTTAGTTTTTTAACTATAGAAATAATCGATTATGTTAGTTATTTTCAGATTTGTAAATTTTTGTGTTTTTTTTTTGTTTTATAATAATTTGTATTATTTTGAAAATATTATTAGTAATAAAAATAATATAATTATTTTCATGAAAATTAATTATATAAATTAATTTAAAATATAAATATTAAGATCATAATGAAATTTATATTATATTATTTAAAATTAAATAAATAAATTACATATTTTTGTTATATTTTTGCTATTGAGAATCTATTCGAATGAATTTCTCTTAATTAAAATTCATTTTAAATCTAGACTAAATTAATATAATTATTGTTGTTATATTTTTGCTATTGAGAATCTATTCGAATGAATTTCTCTTAATTAAAATTCATTTTAAATCTAGACCAAATTAATATAATTATTGTTTTTTTTATCAGCACTAATATAATTATTGTTTTTTATTTAGGATTTTATTGATTAATAAGAGTTTTTTTTTCATATTAGTCATAACATATTGAATTTTTTTTCTTCTGTTTTTAGAATATTAAGGTTTTCATGGTAGTTTTAATGGTACTTATTTAGAGAATGATATTGTTTTAAATGCAATTTTTTTAACATTTAATTTATATTAGGCTCCATTACATTGAAGCATTACTTTATATATATATATATATATATATATAATTTAAAGAATCAAAAATAATATTAAAATTATCTAAATACATTAATTTAACTAATAAAATTAAAATAAATTGAAAAATTGAAAAATAATATAATATAATTATATTTACATTTTATATTTTATTTATTTGTTTGAATTTTACATTATTTTATTATTTTATTTATAATTAAAATTTTAAATTATTTTAATTGAATAAAATGTGAACGAAATTAATTATTATTTGTTTTCTTTTTTTTATACACAAGGGTAAATTTGTAATCTTATCATTTACACAATTAAAAATAATTCAAAATATCCTTACAACCATCACATTACTCACATATTTCAATAAACTTTCTTCACACATTCACTCTAACATACCTCAATCCAAACACACTCAACTTTTTTCACACTTTCTTCTCAAATCTTCACACTTCCACTCCCCCTCACCCTCAACTTTCCACTCCCTCACACCCTCTAATCCAAACAAAGCCTAAGTGCATGTTTGGATAGGGGGTGCACTGCTCCTGCGGACGGAAATGAAGGTGCACCCCCTGTTTGGATCTGGGGATGAAGAAGGATGAGGGAGCGGAGGAGTGGGTGGGTGGAAGGTTCAAGCTTCTTCTCTCAAGTGCAGAGAAATAAGTGAGAGAAGAGAGAAAGCCACCTAGGATGTCTGCAATTACGCACGTGCCCCCATATTTTTATAAAATCTGCTGTGAATTAATCACATTTAATTTTGTATCTATTTTTTTAACTATCCCATGCACATAATAAATCATAAAAAAATAACTAAAATTGTAAAAAAAATTATATATTAATAAAAAAATTAACTATATTAATAATATAAATATTAAAATAACAATAATATTTAAAATAAATTTTAAAATAATGATAATAAATATTAATTAAAATCACTTCAGTTATTTTAATTTTATTTCAAATAAACTGTACACACCCAAAAAAAATTAATCATTTATAATAAAAATAAAAATATTAAATATATTTCTAATAAAATAAAAATGCCTATATATATTAATAAAAATAGTATAAAAATTTAGTTAAATTAAATTTTACAAAATATTTTATATTTTATTATTTAAATATTTTAAAGATAAGAGTAAATTTGTAAATATATATAGTTTAAAGAATCATAAATAATATTAAAATTAACTAAATACATTAATTTACACAAGGGTAAATTTGTAATCTTACAATTTACACAATTCAAAATAATTCAAAATATCCTTACAACCATCACATCACTCACATATTTCAATAAATTTTCCTCACATATCCATTCTAACATACCCCAATCCAAACAACCTCAACTTTCTTCACACTTCCACTCCCCCACACCCTCTAATCCAAACAAAGCCTAAGGTACCATTTGCTTCTAGGGGTGGTAGTGTTTGCGACGACAGAAGTCACAGTACCACCCCGTTTGCTTTCTGATGGAGGAGGGCCAAGCTCACCACACTATGAAAACCAAGTTCCAAGTCTAGACCGTCTAGACCCATGTGGTGAGCGTCTAGACTCAAGAGGAGAGCGTCTAGCACAAGATGAGGGGCGGCTACAAAAGGAGCGTCTAGGAGGAAGCCTAGACCGTCTAGGACCTATCACTAGGTCCATGACCAAGCACCTTCACGCACAAATGGGTCAAGCAACGGATTGGAGGGAGAAGAACTTATACATGCTACATGGAGGCCCATTAGGGGTGGCTTAGTAGTTAGTGTAGTGTTAGAAAGCATAAACTTGTCTTATATGTGATTTACCCTAGATTTTGTGCACATTCTAGAACTTTGCCTCACATGGTCGGCCATGTGCCCATGTGCTCCATGTGGAGTAATTTCCATTTCATTTAGGAAGCATTTCATCTTCTCTTAGCTTAGGATTTACGACCTCCTTAGCCTATAAAAGGAGAAGCCCATCACTTGTATTTGCAAGATTAATGAGAGTAATGTTATGCTACCCATATTGTGCCATACATTGCCTTTGCCTAGTTTCTAGGACCTAATCTTTTCTTCACCATCTACCAAGGGGGCTGGCCGAACCTCCCTCTTTCCATACAATACATGCACCTTCAAGGACACCACAACTCCTAGGAGGTCCTTGCCCACTTTCACCATCAACTTCCGCACCATATTCTTCAACATCCAAGAAGAGCTCCATGAGAATGCCATCATTTGGTATCATGAGCATAGGTTCTTCAAAGATGAGTAGTTCTTGGTCATTTTCATTTTGAGTCCTTCTTTATTTCATGTTGTTCATCTTGTTTTCATTTTTGTCTTGCTGTTTTTAATTTTTTGCTTTGATTTGGTGTGCTGTTTGGAAATTCCAATCGGTGCATCTTGTTCAATTGATCTTGAGCAATCCTTGTGCAATTTTTTGGTAGGATTCCATACACTTTGAGTTGCTGTTTTTATTTTAGGTATTTGAGTCCTTATTGCAATTTTATTTGGTTCATTTTATGCTCTTTGAGTCTTTTAATTTCTGAATCTATATGTGTTTTGTCTAGTCATGTTTTTTCCAAAATGTCATCAAATCATAGTAGTACTTTGTTTGGCTTATTTGTTTCTTGATTTTGGTCTAAATATTTGTTTTGAATCTGCTGTGTTTTTTTATCTTTTGGTGCCTTTTATTTTTAGCTTGAGTTCATATTTGTGTTTAGATCTACACAAATTCCTTTTCATCAATTCCATTGTGTTTATATTTTGGTATCTTGCTGTTTTTTCCAGTTTTTACAGAATCCCCTGTTTTACATAACTCTGTGCTGGCTGTTTTGTTTAAAAAAATTATTTTCCTACATAGGAAATTTTTGATTCTCTAGATTATGCAAGATTGAGGTGTTACAGAAAAGAAAAAAAAAAGAATCAGCTCAAAAGAGTCAATAGAAAAAAAATGATAAATATTATAAAAACAGTGTGCAAATCTGGCGCTACAGTTGGCGTAACTGAACACTTATTTTGAAAATTTTATTAAAAAAAATGGTTCATACGTTTGGAGTGAAACCAACGCCAGAATTTAGTTAAGATCTTGAATTATTTGCATATAAATTTTCAGAAGCAAATCTTAAAAGGACAACTCAGCATAAATCGGGGAAAATCACGTTCTCTGGCCCACAACAATTTTTTCAGTGGTGCTGTTTTTTATTTTGAAATCAATTCTAGTGCTATTCTTAGGATCCATTTTGTGTGCCTACCTTTATTTGAGTACCTTTATTTGCTTGTCTAATATTTCTTGGAACTCTTTCTAGTTATCACAATTTAACTCCATTTGTGTGGTACTGTTTTTCTAATTAAATTGTTTCTTGCTTTAATTCTTTGGCCTCTAAATTTGGTGTTGGATTTATTCTCAATTGGTGCTTATTTGAGTGGAAATTTGACTTGAGTGAGGTCTAGTTTGCTTGATAGGTGCTTGATTGGAGAATTAAGTCCCTAATTAAGAGGAACAAAGGCAAGGGCAGAAACAATTACTTACCAAAAAAAACACCACAAACACTTGGAGGGCCCAACAAAGAAAAGACAACCAAGGAAGTGCCATAGCATAAAAAGATCAACAAAGGGAGTTTTCTTAATTTTCTTTGCAACTTAACTTTTTTAATCACTTCTTTAATTACGTGATTAGACGGTGAGTGTGTCTTCAAGGGCTCCAAGTGTCCAAGAAGCCTCACCTAGGGCCGACTAGTGTAGAACTATTTAGTTTAGCAATTGTTAATTGTTTTTAATTGCATCTCTTGCTTAATTAGTTTCGCTTTTTCAATTGTGTTGCTTTGTTTAAGCTTTGTTAATCCTTGCTTGGTTAATTAGTTAGCTTGCATTGTTTTCTTGCATTAAAATCTGATTTCTCAACTTAATTGTGTTCTAAGTGGTTTACTAAGAGAAAGCTTTGTGCGAAGACATTGAGGGATAGTTTTTGGCTAAGGCAAAGGCTTGGTATTTAAGTAGTCCATTGTGACTCACCTCCCTTACCTGGAAAACTACCTTCTTTGACTTTCCTAAATTTTCTCAAGGTAAAATACTTGTATACACAAAGCTTTAGTCATGTCTTCTTCTTCTCATTCTCCAAAGTCTATTGAAAGTGAAGTAAAATCTATAAAAACTCTTTTGAAAGAAGTTTCACAAGCTGTGCAAATGATTTCTTTTAGACAATTGGAGAATGAGACTAAAATTAATGAGTTGACTAAAGCCCAAGAAGAGAAGTCACAAAAATCAAAAAAATCTCATACTCATGCATCTAAAAGTAATGAGTCTCTAGGGGAGGGGAGCCTTAGAATCAATGACTATTACCAACCACCCCCTAGAAGAAATAGGCAAAGGGAGCAAGAGGGGCCAAGGGAGGTTAGAGTAGACCTACCTCACTTCCATGGTAAGGAGAATGTAGAAATCTACCTAGATTGGGAGATGAAAGTAGAACAACTCTTTGCTTGCCATAGGGTGAGTGAAGAACGCAAGGTACCCCTAGCCGCCCTTAGCTTCCAAGGGAACGCCATGTATTGGTGGACCTCTCTCGAAAGAGAAAGACGTCTTCATAGGGAACCTCCCATACGTATTGGAATGACCTTAGGGGAGCCATAAGACGTCGCCACATACCTTCCTACTACCATAGGGAGTTGATGGACAAGCTCCAAAGACTCCAACAAAAGAACATGAGTGTGAAAGAGTATAGGCAGAAAATGGAGCTCTACATGATGAGAGCATCCATTAGGGATGAGGAGGACACCACCATAGCTAGGTTCCTTAGTGGCCTTTCACTTGAGATAAGAGATAGGGTAGAACTCCTTCCCTACCAAGACTTGAATGACTTGGTTCAACTTTGCATTAAAGTTGAACAACAAATTTTGCGCAAAACTTCAAGTCAAAGGGTGAGTTCCTATTCTAGCTTTTATCCCAAGAAAGAATATAGAAGGGAGGGTAGCACATCAAGAGAAAAACAAAAAGAACCTACCAAACCCTTAACCAAAGAAACCTCCACCCCACCCATCCGAGCTAGAGATGTTAAGTGTTTTAAGTGCTATGGTAGAGGGCATGTGCAAGCACAATGCCCAAACCAAAGGACTTTGTTTTTAAAGGGTGTAGATGAATACACTAGTGGCGAGGATGAGCCTAGTGAGAGAGAGGAAGGGGGAGAGGATGAGAGGGTAGCTCCACTAGAGGGAGAATTGCTTATGATTAGGAGAACCCTCAACAATCACCCTAGCACATCCATAGAAACACAAAGAGAGAACATATTCCATACAAGATGCAATGTTTTAGAAAACATATGTTCCCTCATTGTGGATAGTGGATCTAGTTGTAATTGTTGTAGTGCTAGAATGGTGGAAAAGCTTAATCTACAAATAGTTCCTCACCCAAAACCTTACAAACTACAATGGCTTAATGAAAATGAGGAACTAAGTGTAGATAAGCAAGTGGAAATCAAGTTTTCCATAGGGAACTACAAAGACAAAGTTTTATGTGATGTAGTGCCTATGGAAGCTTGCCACATCTTATTAGGGAGACCATGGCAATTTGACAAGAAAACCTTGCATGATGGTCTCACTAACGAGATTTCCTTCACCTACAAGCATAAGAAATTTGTACTTAGTCCTTTACCACATTCTCAAGTGGTGAAAGACCAAATACAAATGAAACAAAAGAGGGATGAGGAAAATAAAATAAAAAAAGCGCTAGAAAAAGAGAAAATCCTTAGGGATAGGAAGGCGTGGGAGAAGAGTGTTCCTTCCCACAAGGTTGCTCAACAAGAAAAGTCTTTTGAAAATGTTTTGGAAAATTTGCTTCTTGTTGAACAACCAAGCCTAGTCTTTTGTAAAGGAACACTTACATGCACTGTCACAAGTAATGAACTCATGAATCTACCTCCTCAAATAGAAAAACTTTTAAGTGAATTTGAAGATATATTCTCTAATGAGGGACCCATTGGACTCCCTCCCATTAGAGGTATAGAACATCAAATTGACTTCATTCCGGGGGCAAGCCTACCAAATAGGCCCGCTTATAGAACAAACCCCAAGGAAACCAAGGAGATAGAATCACAAGTTCAAGACTTGTTGGAGAAGGGTTGGGTTCAAAAGAGCCTAAGCCCTTGTGCTGTACCTGTCTTGTTGGTGCCCAAAAAAGATGGAAAATGGCGCATGTGTTGTGATTGTCGAGCAATCAACAACATCACCATCAAGTATAGGCAGCCAATCCCAAGGCTTGATGATATGCTTGATGAACTACATGGGTCAACCATATTCTCTAAAATTGACCTTAAAAGTGGATATCACCAAATTAGAATCAAAGAGGGTGATGAATGGAAAACCGCTTTTAAGACCAAATTTGGATTATATGAGTGGTTGGTGATGCCCTTTGGGCTCACTAATGCCCCTAGTACATTCATAAGGCTCATGAATCATACCTTGAGAGATTGCATAGGTAAATATGTAGTAGTTTATTTTGATGATATCCTAGTGTATAGTAAAACCCTAGAAGACCATCTAAGTCACCTTAGGGAAGTTCTTCTAGTGCTTAGGAAAAATAGTCTTTTTGCCAATAGGGATAAGTGCACCTTTTGTGTAGATAGTGTAGTTTTCTTAGGTTTCATAGTCAACAAAAGGGGGGTGCATGTTGACCCCGAGAAAATCAAAGCCATCTGAGAATGGCCCACTCCACAAAATGTAAGTGATGTAAGGAGTTTTCATGGGTTAGCTAGCTTCTATAGAAGGTTTGTGCCTAATTTTTCAAGTCTAGCTTCTCCTTTGAATGAACTTGTAAAAAAAGATGTTGCATTTTGTTGGAATGATAAGCATGAGCAAGCCTTCCAAAGGCTAAAAGCTCAACTCACCAATGCACCAATTCTATCTCTTCCAAATTTTTCCAAAACTTTTGAGATAGAATGTGATGCATCGGGGGTAGGCACAGGTGCGGTATTGTTGCAAGGTGGACACCCCATTGCATATTTTAGTGAAAAATTCCATGGTGCCACCCTCAACTATCCCACCTATGACAAAGAGCTCTATGCTCTTGTGCGAGCCCTAAAGACTTGGGAACACTACCTTGTGTCCAAAGAATTTGTCATCCATAGTGATCACGAGTCTTTAAAATATTTAAAGGGCCAACACAAACTCAACAAGAGACATGCTAAATGGATGGAGTTTCTTGAACAATTTCCTTATGTAATCAAATACAAGAAAAGAAGCACCAATATAGTGGCCGATGCTCTTTCAAGGCGGCATACACTCTTTTCAAAATTGGGTGCCCAAATTCTTGGATTTGATCACATAAGAGAGCTTTACCAAGAGGATCAAGAACTTTAATCCATCTATGCCCAATGTCAACATAGAGCGCAAGGAGGTTACTATGTGACCGAGGGATATCTCTTTAAAGAAGGAAAACTTTGCATTCCCCAAGGTACACATAGGAAACTCCTTGTCAAGGAATCACATGAGGGGGGACTCATGGGCCATTTTGGAGTTGATAAGACTCTAGACCTTTTGAAAGCAAAATTTTATTGGCCACACATGAGAAAAGATGTTCAAAGACATTGTTCTAGATGCATATCATGTTTAAAAGCAAAGTCTAGAACAATGCCTCATGGACTCTACACCCCTTTGCCGATTGCAAATGCTCATTGGGAAGACATTAGCATGGATTTCATTTTAGGACTCCCTAGGACTGGAAGAGACCATGACTCTATCTTTGTGGTAGTAGACCGTTTTAGCAAAATGTCCCATTTTATTCCTTGCCACAAGGTAGATGATGCTCAAAATATTTCTAGACTCTTCTTTAGAGAAGTGGTGAGACTTCATGGTCTCCCTAGAAGTATAGTATCCGATAGAGATCCCAAGTTCATAAGCCACTTTTGGAAAACTCTTTGGGGCAAACTTGGAACAAGACTACAATTTTCAACTTCTTGTCATCCTCAAACGGATGGCCAAACTAAAGTATTCAACCGATCTCTTGGGACTATGCTTAGGGCTATCATGAAGGGAAACCATAAATCTTGGGATGAGTATCTTTCCCACATTGAGTTTGCTTACAACCAAGTAGTCCACAAGACTACTAATGCTTCTCCTTTTGAAGTAGTATATGGATTTAATCCTCTCACACCTATGGATTTGTTACCTCTCCCTAATCCACAAGAATTTGTGCATAAGGAAGGAGTAATCAAAGCCGATTTTATAAAGAAAATGCATGAGAAGATTAAAATCCAAATACAACAACAAAATGAGAAGTACACCAAATACAACAATAAAGGGAAGAAAGAAATAATTTTTGAGGGAGGAGACTTAGTTTGGCTTCACCTTCGCAAAGATCGATTTCCAACTCAAAGGAAGTCCAAACTAAGTCCCCGAGGTGATGGACCCTTTCAAGTCCTCAAGCGAGTCAATAACAATGCATACAAATTGGACCTACCTCTTGAATATGGAGTACATGACACTTTTAATGTAATTGATCTTTCTCCATTTGTAGGTACCAATGACGATGAGGACGAGATGGATTTGAGGAAAAATCCTTTCCAAGGGGGAGGGGATGATGGAGGAAGGCCAAGCTCACCACACTATGAAAGCCAAGTTCCAAGTCTAGACCGTCTAGACCCATGTGGGGAGCGTCTAGACTCAAGAGGAGAGCGTCTAGCACAAGATGAGGGGCGGCTACAAAAGGAGCGTCTAGGAGGAAGCCTAGACCGTCTAGGACCTATCACTAGGTCCATGACCAAGCACCTTCATGCACAAATGGGTCAAGCAACGGATTGGAGGGAGAAGAACTTATACATGCTACATGGAGGCCCATTAGGGGTGGCTTAGTAGTTAGTGTAGTGTTAGAAAGCATAAACTTGTCTTATATGTGATTTACCCTAGATTTTGTGCACATTCTAGAACTTTGCCTCACATGGTCGGCCATGTGCCCATGTGCTCCATGTGGAGTAATTTCCATTTCATTTAGGAAGCATTTCATCTTCTCTTAGCTTAGGATTTACGACCTCCTTAGCCTATAAAAGGAGAAGCCCATCACTTGTATTTGCAAGATTAATGAGAGTAATGTTATGCTGCCCATATTGTGCCATACATTGCCTTTGCCTAGTTTCTAGGACCTAATCTTCTCTTCACCATCTACCAAGGGGGCTGGCCGAACCTCCCTCTTTCCATACAATACATGCACCTTCAAGGACACCACAACTCCTAGGAGGTCCTTGCCCACTTTCACCATTAGCTTCCGCACCATATTCTTCAACATCCAAGAAGAGCTCCATGAGAATGCCATCACTTTCAGTTATGTATGTGGGTGAGGGAGAGACTGCAGGTAAAGTGGAGGGCATATTGCATCTTCTCCAAAATGAAGAGAAAGGAGAGAGTGCATAGCAAGTGCCACATCATATGTAAAATATTACTTTTCTACCCTTCTTTTCTCTTTTCTCTTACATGCCACCATAGGCCTCCATTCTATTCAGGTTTTTTAATTATTTATTTTAATGTTATAGTAATTTTAATGTTAAAAAGACAAAAAAGTTTAGAGAAAAAAATTGAATTTCTAATAATAAATGTTGATAGTTATTAGTTTTTAAAAATTAAATTGTTTTATAAAAATAGCTTTTTATTTCTAAATAATATTTTTACAGAATGGATATAAAAATTTATAATGTTTAGTTAATTTTTTTTTAGATTTGACATAAATTATTAATGTTATCATTAAAAACATTAAAAAAATGTTGTAGTCATTTTTTTTTATAACATTTAATTATTTATAAGAAAAAATTTATTTATTTAAACTGAATATTTTTACAACTGGAAATAGAAATTTGTAATGTGTAGGGTTTTTATAAATTAATATTATAAATTACAAAATCAAAATAAATGTTTTAGTAAGTTAAGAAAGCAGAAAGAAAAACTTTAGATAAGAAATTTCAATTTATAGTAATAAATGTAGATAATTTTTATGTTTTAAAATGAATATGTTTACATAATGGAATTAAAAATGAATATGTTTACATAATGGAATTAAAAATTTGTAGGATTTTTTTATATCTGACATAAATTGTTCATGTTATAATTAAAAAATTTATAAAAAATGTTGTATTAATTAAAAAAACAGTCAAACTTATGAGAAGAAATCTGATTTTTTAATAATAAATGTAGAAAGTAATTATTTTTTAAAAAATGAATTGTTTATAAAAAATAGAAATTTTTATTTAAAAAATTTATTTTGACAGAATGGAATTCAAAATTTATAATGTTTAGGATTTTAATTTTTTTAGATTTAACATAATTTATTAATGTTAAAATTAAAAAAATTAAAAAAATATTGTAATAATTTGCATAATTTCAAATTAACATGTATTTATCTCTCTACATCAAATATAATAACTTTTTATATTTTTGCAACTAATTAATGTTCATGACATGTTTTCTTAAATTATATTAATGTTATTATTAATAGTAATCAAAATCATAATTAATAAAAATTATATATTTATATATTTATATATTTATATACCATAAAATTTATTAAATAATCATTAATAATATTAAAATTATCTATTAACAAAAATTTAACATTAATATTTCATTTTCCTATTTATTTATATACAAGGGTAAATTTGTAATCTTACAATTTACACTATTCAAAATATATTAAAATACTCTCACAACTATCACATCATTCATACTTTTCAATAAACTTTATTCACATATTCACTCTAACATCTCCCAATCCAAACACCCTCAACTTTCTCCACACTTTCTTCACACTTCCACTCACCCACACTCTCAACTTTCCACTCACCCACAACTTTTAATCCAAACAAAATGATGCTGGGAGAAGAAACCTGTACAGTAGTCCAAATGTTGAAGAAAACAAGCAAGACATCAACATCAATACAATTAAAAGCAATGGGTGCAGGATATGTCTTATTTCCTATAATAGCAGTGATCAAACATTAAATAAAATGTGTGAACAAAATGATTCTATGGAAGCACATAGATAAACGCATAAAATCACTTTAAAACATACCAGTTTAAGATTATGCCACACAATCATCATTAACAGTGCAGTTTTTTATTTGGGAAAAGAATTAAAATAATACCCCCGTAATCAATGGCGGTAAGAGACTACGGTAGAGGGAAGGAGGTAAGGTGGAGGGGGAAAAGGGAAGAGGTCTGGAGAAGAGAGGCAGACTTTAAGGCAGCAGCGTCGGTAAATAACTCCGGGGAAGGGGACTCAATAACGTTCTTTTTCTCGAATTTTCCCGACAGCCATGGAGAGCATGAGATGTTTAGGATCTTCAGAAAGTGGGCTAGAGTAAAAGAGGTATTCATCTCTAGAAGGCCAAACAGGTGGGGAAGAAGATATGGTTTCGTGCGATTTTATCCTGGTCCCAATGAGGCTAAGCTGGAAAAGCAACTGGATCAGATTCACATTGGCAACTTCAAACTTTATGTTAATGTTCCAAAGTACAGAAGAGCAAAGATCAAAGTCATGAAGAGGAGGCCAAGTACATCTACGAATGCTATCTTTCGAGTTAGGAGCCCTCACGGCAAGAACAAGGAAAATGAGGGTTGGCACGAACACAAAACAGTCCGAAAGGGTGAGAACCTGAAACCTAACCAGTCCTATGCTGAGGTTGTATGTAAGTCGGTAAAAGATAGATGGACTGGCCCTGCTTTTGAAACAACTTCAAATGCACCGGCGTGGCTGGTTTCAAGTGCAGTCGGATGGATGTCTCCTGACATCTCCTTCGAATCTTTGAGTGAAGAGTTTGTCAAGGGGGGAATGAGTAGTATTAAGCTTAGAGGTATGGGTGATAATCTAGTGCTTCTAACACCTAAAGCTGGTGAAAGTATGGATGATATCATTAAGCTTAATAAAGAATGGTTCGTCTCCCTTTTCGATGATATCGAGCCCTGGTCTGAGTCTTACGTAGCAGAGCATAAAATGGTATGGGTAAGGTGTTATAGAATCCCATTAACCCTGTGGAACGAACAATGCTTCTCGAAGGTGATTGGAGAAGTAGCGTCCTTGGTTAAAATTGATGAACCTACTCGGCGGTGGGAGAACTTGGAGTATGCTCGTCTGCAGGTGAGGTTACGCAAAGCATGCAAAGCTGAAATGGTGAAGGATTTTAGGATTAATGGGCAACTCTGTAATATTGTGGTCATAGAAGAGATAACCAGCAATGAAAGAGGAGTATGTTCTTACCTCGATGACCATTATGCATCGTCCGACAGCATTTCGTCCTCGGACACCGTTGTGGAGGAAACTTGTCATTCTAAAAAGTCGTCTGATGAAGAAGACGACCTTGGAAGCGGCGGTATGCGGCGGGACGAGGTATCCGAGGCGGTGGGGCAGACCCCGATCTCGGTACCAGCAAACAGAAAGTTCGTAGGGAATAAGGCTCTGAGTGATAAGGGGTGTTAGTCTAAAGGTGGTTTTTCTTTCATTAATATGGCAAAACGTGTGCAAGGAGGGTCTGAAAGTGGGGCAGTTGTTGATACTGTATACCAAGTCAACGAAGCTTGCAAAATGTTACAGGATTCGCTGGCTAACCTAATGAAAGGGGCCTATGAGTGCAATTCTTTAGCTACTGGGCTTAAGCAAAGTGAGGCCCAATCAGCTAATAGGGGTACGGTTAGTAAAGAATTGGTAGCAAGGGGCCCAACATCTGGAAGCAAAGGGGAAAAAGTGTCTCTACGTTGTGTGCAGGTGAGCGAATCCGATGGAAATCCATGCCAGGCAATTCGCCGTAGTAGCGAGGGCGAGGGGTCTTCTACGGGGAGCTCGGACCCTCAATCAAGCGGAAGCGTCAAGTGGGGCAACACGATCAATGCTGAAGAAACAAACGCCGAAAACGAGGCCTGTTCAGATGGAGTTGTGAGTCGCAAGCTATCACCGGAATTCCGACGGCTACGGTCTATGCGGGGGCATGGCACGCAATCTGCTCAACAGAAGTGGAGGTCGAATGGGGGAGTAGGGTCACTCCATAATGGGGTAAATTCTCCTTCGAAACTTAGCCTCTGTTCTTTCGCGGAATCGAGTACTGATATTCACCAATGCAACGATCGGTTTAAGTTGGAAATTAAGGATGCGGAATCCGTTAGAATTTGGGAGTTGGGACGTAACTTAGGAATGGAGTGCTCAGGGGGTGAGGGGATTTTGGTTGGAGAACTGGACCGTTTAGAGGTAAGGAACAAGAACGATAAAGAGATGTTTAGGGTGGGCAGTGCGAAGGAGTTACCATGATTATAGTCAACCTTAACATTAGAGGGTTGGGAGGAGGGACGAAAGCAAGGTATCTGAGTCAAACCGTGCTTAAGGAGGGTGCTGAGATTCTTTGTTTGCAGGAAACAAAAACTACTTCGTTCTCAGATGCTAGATGTTTTATTTTGTGGGGAAGTTGTAACATTGGTTGGGTTCACCATGAAGGGATTAACGGGGCAGGAAGCATGATAACAATGTGGAACAAGGAAGCTTTTGAATACGGGAACCATGTTGTAGGTACTGGTTTTATTGCTATTGAAGGTTATCACTTACAGGCAAAACGTCATTGTGTGGTGGTAAATGTTTATGCAACATGTAACATACAAGACAAAATCCACTTGTGGGAGGCATTAACGATGTTCAAGCAATCCCACCAAAATCCGGTCTGGTGTTTATGTGGTGATTTCAATGCCGTAAGGAGGGCAGATGAGAGGAAAGGGATTAGAGGACACTCAAGTCAAAGGAAGGAAATGGAAGGTTTTAACAATTTTATTGAAGCCAATGGATGGGTGGATATTCCGTGTGTAGGGAAAAAGTTTACCTGGTTTAAAGCAAACGGAACTGCAAAGAGTAGACTAGACAGATTCCTGGTTTCCGAAGAGTGGCTTCAAGTCTGGCCGGCGGCTAAATAGTATGTGCAACAGAGAGTCGTTTTGGATCACTGCGCTCTTGTTTTGAAATCATGTATTAAAGACTGGGGGCCAAAACCTTTCAGAACCTTTGATGTGTGGTTAAAGGAACCGGGGTTTACGGCAATGGTAAAGGGGAAGTGGGAATCGTATCAGGTGGAAGGTAATAGTATATTTGCACTTAAAGAAAAGCTGAAACTCTTAAAGGCGGATCTTAAAGTGTGGAATAGAAGTGTTTTTGGATGTGTGGAATCTGATAAGAGACGTATCGAGATGGAAATTGAGAATCTGGACGGGGAGGACGACATTGACACCTTAGAGGACGAGGGGAGGTTGAGAAGGTTGGAATTGCTTAGTCAACTGGGGTTAGTGAATAAAAAGCTAGACTCCATGTACAGGCAAAAAGCAAGAGTGAATTGGCTTAAACATGGGGACCTTAACTCTAAATTCTACCATTCAGCGATTCGATGGAGAAGGCTAAAAAATGAGGTTAAAGGTGTTGAGGTAGACTCCCAGTGGTGTGAGGAACTGGAAGTTGTAAGGAGGGAAGCTAAGTCACTTTTTGAGAGGAGGTTCATGGCTACGCAGGACTTTGGAGTACACTTGGGTTCGGTAGAATTCAGGTCGTTACCTTTGGAGGTAAGTAGAAATATGGTTATCAAGTTCTCTGAGGAAGAAGTGAAGAATGCAGTATGGGATTGTGGAGGATCTAAAAGTCCGGGCCCAGACGGTTTCAATTTCAATTTTATCAAGAGCTGTTGGGAAGTGCTTAAGGTGGATGTTATGGCAGCGGTGCAACTGTTTCACACAACAGGGTCTCTCCCGAAAGGTTGTAATGCGTCCTTCATTGCACTCATTCCAAAAGTAAGAGACCCGTCGACGCTAGATCAGTTCAAACCCATTTCTTTAGTTGGAGTGATCTATAAGATCATCACAAAAGTTTTGTCGAGTCGAATGAAGAAAATTATGCCGCTTATAATTGATGAATGTCAGTCAGCCTTTATTCGTGAAAGAGGATTATTGGATAGCGTTGTTATGGCAAATGAGGTCCTTGAGGAAATAAAGAGAAAGAGGAAAAGTGGGGTGTGCTTTAAGGTGGACTTCGAAAAGGCGTATGACTCAGTAAGATGGAACTTTTTGTTTGACATGCTCCACAGGCTAGGCTTCCACGAGAAGTGGATCTTATGGGTAAAAGGGTGCCTAGTCTCATCGTCAGTTTCTGTGTTGGTTAATGGAAGCCCCACAGAGGAATTTAAACCTTCCAGGGGGTTGAGACAGGGTGACCCAATGGCCCCTTTTCTTTTTTTAGTGGTTGCTGAAGGTTTAGCAGGATTGGTTAGACAAGCGCTGAGAACGGAGGTTCTTAGGGGCATAAAGGTGGGAAGGAATAATGTGGAGTGCTGCTTACTACAATTCGCAGATGATACACTCTTTATGTGTGAGGACTCCTTTGATAGCATTTTTACAATTAAGGCTATTCTTCGTTGTTTCGGGCTTGAAAGTTAACTTTCACAAGTCTAAGTTGACTGGTATCAAAGTGGACAACTTTGCTATGAGCACGTATGCCAAAACCTTGAATTGCAATACGATGAAGCTACCTTTCCTATATTTGGGGCTTGAGGTGGGTGGGAACCCGAGGAAGAAACAGTTCTGGGATCCGGTAGTTAAAAAGGTAGAAGCCAAACTTAGCTCTTGGAGGGCAAGATTCCTCTCAATGGCAGGACGGATTTGTCTGCTAAAATCGGTATTCACTGCCATACCTTTGTTCTACTTATCTATCTTTAAAGCCCCGGTAGCAGTGTGCAATAAAATCAACAGTATTCAGAGGAAGTTTTTATGGGTGTGGGGAAAACATAATAAATCCATACCTTGGGTTAGCTGGGATAATGTGTGTAAGCCCTTAGAGGATGGAGGATTGGGGGTGAAGGAAGTGAAGAACTTTAATGATGCACTCCTGGCGAAGTGGAGATGGAGAATCATAAGTAATGAAGGTGGAAAATGGATGGAGATTATATCTTCTAAATACAGTTCATCTGCCGAGAACATGCATCTTAGATCAAAAGACCAATCATGGTGGTGGAAGGATATCATCAAAGTATGTGGTGAAGGTGTAGCAAACGGATGGTTCCAAAAGGCCATTGGGTGGAAAGTAGGTAACGGAGCCGTAGTGAGATTGTGGGAGGATTTGTGGCTCGGGAATGAATGCCTGAGATCGGCGTATCCTAGATTTTTTTCTTTGTCTCTTGATCAAGGAAAAAAGGTGGGAGAGGTAGGGGAATGGGAAGATAATAGATGGCGGTGGAATTTGAATTGGAGGAGGGTTAGGTTCCAATGGGAGACGGAATTGGAGGTCGAAATGCTATCTAGATTAAGTTTGGGTGCACTGAGTAAGGACACCTCTGACCAACTGCTATGGAAGGGGGACCAAAAGGGTATGTTCTCGGTAAAATCAGCATACTCTGTGTTGACTAACCACCAAACCCCAGCTTCAAAGGAAAGTGTGTTTAGTCTCCTATGGCAAGCCAAAGCTATGCCCAAAGTTCTCACTACTGCTTGGAGAATCCTTATTGACAGAATTCCTAGTAGAGTGAATTTGTTAAGAAGAGGAGTGCCGGTGACATCAACCTTGTGCGCATTGTGTAATCGGTCGGATGAATCTTCCCAACACCTCTTCCTAGAATGCGTGGTTGCACAACAAGTTTGGTCACGGTGCTATCGATGGATTGGTGTTTTAGGGGCCCAAAATAAGGATCTCATGAACCACTTTATGAATTTCCACTTAGCACACCTTTCTAGTAAACAAAATCAAGTGTGGTTAGGCTTGTGGGCGGCGATCGTTAGCTGTATTTGGGAGCACAGGAACTTAGTGGTTTTCAGACAAGGGGTCCCAGACGCTGATGAGATTTTCCAGCATGCCCAGCTGCAGTCCTGGTTATGGCTAAAACACAAAACAGTGGTTTTTTCGTATGCTTTCTCGGATTGGATCCTGAATCCGAATCAGTGTCTCATCGAGGTTCGCTGAATGTCGGGTGCTTGTGCTGGAACAGGAAAGGAACATCAGAAAAGGGAGGTTGCATCCTAGTAGGTATAAGGTGTAGTTTCTTCCTGTCTTCGGTAGAGGTCATGCTTGGAAAGTGGACAGGTTACGAAGTGCTCCCAAGTCCAAGGTTATCTAGGTGCCCTGCCAGATCAAGTTTCTTTAGTATAGCTGGGATGTGGTAGGATGGTAGAAGGGTGATGCTGGTTTTTTCTTCCTTGGCAAGTTTATTCACCTCTAAATCTGATCGATGTTCGGTTTTATGGTCGGGATGATATTTTAAGTAGTCTGGACGAGGCAGTAGATTGTGCTAGACGCCTCCCAGTACATCTTGGATGTGGGAAATCATTTACCTTTTGTTTGGAGTAGCCCATATGCCTGATGCCACTATAACTCTTGTAGGGGCTGTCATGTG
Organism: Phaseolus vulgaris; assembly: GCF_051622355.1. Classification (NCBI taxonomy): domain Eukaryota; kingdom Viridiplantae; phylum Streptophyta; class Magnoliopsida; order Fabales; family Fabaceae; genus Phaseolus; species Phaseolus vulgaris. Next base: position 29,607,640 of record NC_143504.1, on the reverse strand, counting down.
CGAACCGTGTGTGCCTGGATAAGGCTTACAGACACCTGGCGTTGAAGTTATTGTGCAACAGCGAACAGCAAGCTCAATATATTGTTTTGGAAGTGTGTTGCAGGTACTCAACCATTCAAAAACAGGGGTGCAGAATTGTTCCTCCTCTGGTGCGATGTTTCACTGGGAAGATTAGTTGGTGGACTAGCAACAGCAAGGAATTGGCAGAATGCAGATTGATGATTCAAAGCTGCAAAAGTTGGTGTTGTCTCCCTTGTTTTTCTGGTTTATGCAGCTTTTGAGGTGTAGGTATAGGCTGTGAGGTTATGTCTAGTTGTATGTGCGCTAGTTTGAGGCCATCAGGTTTACCAAGTTGTAAAGAATGGCTATAAGTACTTACAGGGGTTGTTTTTGAGCTTAACATGGAGCACCCGAATGAAGATGATGCACAATAAGTGGACCATGGAGGTCTCTTGGCTGCTGGGGAAGTTTGGAGGTCCTACTCTTAGTGCGTTTTTTCTTTGGGTATAGATATCAGTGTAAGGCTTAGTTCTTGTAGCATAGAGTTTGGTTTATCCCTTGTTTTTGTCTTGCCTTATGTAGTTTGGTTAATGTAAAAGGGTTGGGATACCCCTTTGTATCCCTGTTAATTTAATTTCATTCTTTGCTGATCAAAAAAAAAAAAAAAAAAAACCCCGTAATCAATCCAAGGAAAAACAAATGGGAATATACTTTAAAAATCAGCTCCCTGCATTTTGAAAAGTTGGCAGTTGATTGATCTTGTTTTACAGCTTTATTGTCTCTCTTTTTTTATGAGAAATATAATCATTTCATCAGCTCCCCAATATTCTCTCCATCTTTTCTATCCTAAGGCCTTGATTCCACCATTTGGGCAAGACCAGATAACATCCTGTGCAATTCAGCCAACAAACCCACAAATTATGAAATTCGTTTACACAATTCCTTAAGGTGATTGTTTTGGCATCAACTACCAGAAAAATACCTCCACCCCACCCTTACAAAGACTACATAAAGAACTTTCAACAGCAATTCCACGCTTTTCCAAGTTAACCCTAGTAACTAGCTTATTTTTCAACACTCTCCAGACAATAACAAGTGCAAAAGGCAGGGTTTTACATCTCCAAAGTTATTTAAACTCGATGACATTCTCTCCTTCTCGGCCCCTCCTAAGACGATTATAGACAGAATTAACCGTATATGATAACACCTCCCTTATCCTTCCAAATCCAACTATCCTCCTTTTTCAAGTCAAAACAGACACCTTGAACTACCTGTGAGAACTGACACTCCAATTACTTCTCCCATTCAAAAAGACTTCACTGGGTTAATATAATCAATCATAAGAGTAATTCAAAATTCTAACAATTATCCTATTTTGTAAATAAAGATTATTATTTCTGTCCCTATTTTATAAATTCTCTTATTTTTCATGACAATGTAGTATAAGCAATACTTTTATAAGACTTTTTCCTAAATTTAGTCTTAGATTTTTCCATAAAAAATTATTTTAATCTAAAATCCTCTAAATTCTTTTTTTTACGGGGTTGCTCTTCCATAATTGAATTTTTCTTCAAAATATTAAGTGCACTAAAGCACCTTGACCCTCAAGTAAAGGGTTTTTGAAAAGGATATAATCATAGTTAATATAAGCATAAGAGTAATTATAAATTCTAACAATTATCCTATTTTGTAAATAAAGATTATTATTTCTGTCCCTATTTTCTAAATTCTCTTATTTTTCATGACAATCTAGTATAGGCAATACTTTTATAAGACTTTTCCTAAATTTAGTCTTAGATTTTTCCATAAAAAAATATTTTAACCTAAAATCCTCTAAATTCTTTTTTTTACGGGGTTGCTCTTCCATAATTGAAATTTTCTTCAAAATATTCAATGCACTAAAGCACCTTGACCCTCAAGTAAACGGTTTTTGAAAATGAGACTGCCTTATATTAAATTGAATTCAAATATACATTGACAAATAACTAGCTCACTCACATTCTCAGAGCAGAAATTGAGCATTTTTAAGTATATTACAAAATAAAAAAAATTGGAACTTTGAAATTATCATAGTATTTTATTATTTTTGGAGAAATTGTGACTTTGATAAGTCATATCCAATAGAATCATTCTTGAAAGTAGGTAGAGAGGTTATTCAAAACTGATTAACCAAGAATATATTGGATTTTGTTCGAGAAGGATTCTACATACTTCTTGGTAATCAAATTAATTAAAGGCATGGACAAACAAAAATTTGAATTTTTTTTTTGCCAATGAGAGATTTTTTTTTTGTAAAATTTATTTTCTTGCTTCACAAAAAGTTCTTAAACGAATTTTTTATTTATTAAATTATTTTTATAAAATTATTAAATAAAAACTAATTTTAAAAATAAAAATTAATTTATCATTATATTAAATAAATTCAATATTATAAAAAATTATTAACATGTAAAATAATTTTTATTATTATTAAATAATTTTCAAATTATTATCTAATTAGTTACCAAAATTAGTTACAAACTAATTAGATTCTAAGTAAGTAAAAATTTGGTAGTTAAATAGATATAATTTAAAAATTATTTATTAATAATAAAAATGATTTTAAATATTAATAATTTTTTAATCTTTAAAATAATATTTAATTAAATTAATATAATGATTAATTATATTTTATTTAAAATTAATCTTTATTTTATGTTTGTAATTTAGTAATGCATAATAATGTATAACTTTTTTAATAATATTATATTCCATTTGAGTCTTAGTCGAAGTCCCATAATAGTATCTAATAATTTTTTATTTGAATTGTGATTTCAAAATACCTCTTAATCTTAATTCAAAGGTATCAATTTCCATTATCATAAAAGACTCTAGGATTGAGTAGTCTTAGACAAATTTTTTTACTGGCCTTTTTACCTTAATAAACTATATTGTTAATTCTGGTCTCATGGCCTGGAAATCTTTTAAAGTCTATAGAATAAAGATTTACAGATAATTTTTATATTATAAAATAAAATATGATACATAATTTACACATCTTAATAATTTTGGTAATTTATTTTTAGGTTTTATTTCATTAGAGAATTTTGAACAAAATATAATACTTTTAACCTTTGGAATTATTGTTACTTGATAAATGTTATGTCCTAAAAAATATATTTTAGATTGACCTTGTGCCTTACCTTTGTTACCAACAATTTTGGTATAAGTCCTTTTTTGAGTCGAATCGTAGACATTCTTGGTGTATTAGCTTTAAAAATGCATTACAAAAAAATAAACACTATAGTCCATGACAAAAATCCATTATACTTTTAATAAAAGTAAATCCTGCATAATATAATCCATTATACTGTAATTATATTTGAATATATCGTAATTATAATAATTAATTAATTATATATTTAAAATTGAATGTGGAATCTTAATTTTTGGTTTATACCTTGCTCTCAATTTGAATGCTCCAAAACCAATCGATATTCCTACGAATCCTGAGTCTCTAGTCTCAAGTCTCAATCCTAATTTGACCTCCTTCCAGAAAAGATTCTTGAAGAGGCAAGCAAAACTGAACCAGAAAAAAAGGGATTTTTATTATTATTTGTTGTAAAAGAAGAAGAAGGAATATAGCATCATAATAAAAAAGTATTAAAAATGAAAGAAGGGTCCGTCACAATAATGATACTCTTCTCCTGTGTGAGCTGTGCTTTGGCAAGAAAGAATTTCTCGTTTTCTACTTTCGAATAAACGAATAAGCTTCATCGCTACGGTGTTTGTGTGCGCGCTTTGCTTACCGTTTCTTGTGTTCTATTCTCACCTTCTATACCTATTATTTCTCACCCTTCCTTTTTTCGTCTTCTTCATTTCACTCTCTCCCTCGTCCTTTTCGTCGCTCAACATCGCCACAACCCAAACCAGGTTTCCTACCTTTTGCCAATCTCACTATCGCTCGCTTATACATGTTTATGTGCTTATCTCCTTTTATTTTTCACTTTCGTGAGATGTTTTTTGCTCTCATATATTATTCAACTTCACGGAACTGTCTCTGATGTTGAATCTGAACTCTTCTCATGTATCATGTTCCAGATTCGTCGTTTTGCTTTGTTTCCTGCGTTGAAAAATTAAAGAAGAGTAAGAGGAAGTTTTAGTTGTGCGCGTTTGTTTTTTGTTGAAACTCTTTGCGTGTTTTTGGCTCTCTATAATTAACGGTTTTGTAGAGAGCAGAGGAGTTATTAATAGGGTAAGAGAATACATTGACTTTGTTCGAGAGTGTGGAATAGTGATGTAGGGTTACTGCGACTGCTTCTTTTTTATAGAGAGGGTTTGTGCGATAATGTGTTTTTATTGAATAGACAGTGGACTGTGTAGTTAGGGTTCGTTACTTGTTGAAAACGTGGGATTCCTGAAAATTAACAAGTTGTAAGAAAACTTGAAGGCAACACTTCGGGGTCGGGTTTGGCATCGATTTGTGATTTCGTTCTTGCAGCATGTGATAAATATTACTTATCCGTGCGGAAGAGTCCCTGGATAATACCAATTGACTGCTAGTCCACTACTACTGCCACTCTCTTCAACTGTGCCTCTACGTTTGTATTTAGTCATAAGTCATGAATTAATAGATCGAGCAGATGTTGTACATTCAGTGATTCCAAAAAAGTTGATAGATATGGGATTCCACATGTCTTCCTTATTGATGTTATTATTGATTGGCCTTTTGCGGTTAGAGCTTAAAGTTATGTTTGTGTTTGATTTTTCTCTTTTTCTTCTCGATATTTTCTGTTTTGACGAAAGCTTCACGCAAAGATTGAATTTTGCTTACTGAGCTTCGGTTAAAATAAAAAGTTGCACATATTAGGCATTTATTGCATGTTAAATTATGTTTTATAATTCCAGTTAGTATATTGGATATTTGGTTCATATTACATAAAGCAGATGTATAAAACTCATCATCTGTACTTTCTTTACAACAACTAAAATGTTTTGTCAGATAGGAAAGAGGGATAGGACTAATAAGGGCTAAATAATGGTAAATAATTGATATCCTTAGCTGTGAGAAGATCATGTAGGTATCCTAATGTTGAAGAAGATGATTATTATTCCAACTGGTGAATGAGACTTAGTGATATGAGTTAATATCATGGTACTCAAACGGCTGTGGATGATATGGTTATAGTGAAGTATAAAGATCTCTATTGGATTGAACTAAAAAAATGAATCACTGGAAAAGTTCATTTAGCTAAACTTCCCTGCTCCAAATTTAAGTCTACAGTTAGTTACCTTCATATATGTCATGCTTTTTTTATCCTCCGAGTTTGTGCTGTATAATGGAAGCTAATTTGTTCAAGCTTTTTTGCTTGGAAGGTCTACAAATTGAATCATATCTAATAAGTTATGCTTCATATATATAAAGGAGTATATTTAATCTCTTTTACTTTTACAGGTGTCTACTTTCTGGCTACACATGTGCTGTTCACATTGTCTTCCAATTGGGTGAAATTTGATTGAAGACCAATGCAGAGGGATACTAGTACTACTGCCCCATTAACCACAAGTGGTCGGATTAGGCACCGCAAACGCTCAAATGAGGTTAGTTAATTAAAGTTTGATTTATCACTTAATCATCTTTTCCTTTTGTCTATTAAAAAACATTTTTTGTTAGTAAATTTCATGTAGAAATTGATTTAGCGTACTCTGTGTCATCCTGAAATTTGAAGAGAGAAAGAAAAATTGTCAAAAGTATCTAATTATGGACAACAAATAATTCGAAGCATGGTTAAATTCTAATTTATTTTCTTTTTTAAATCTTTGTTTTTTTATTATGACTATTTTGTTCTTTCTTAATGTTGCTGTCTCCATAGATGAATTTAATGTAATAACTTTCAATGACATGACATGAGAACTGAATCATCGCAGTATCATTCTGGAAGATTTTCTGTAAACTATTTGAAGTTAATTTTTTGATGCCTTTATCTAAGGTTATTCCGGAAGTTAGCAAAGCAAATGGTACCCAGTTACTTGTTAATGACAAAAGCAAATACAAGTCCATGCTAATTCGAGCATATTCATCCGTATGGATGATTGGCGGCTTTGTGTTGATCATATATATGGGTCACCTCTACATCACTGCAATGGTGGTGGTTATTCAAATCTTCATGGCAAAGGAGCTTTTCAATCTACTCAGGAGAGCTCATGAAGATAGGCAGCTGCCTGGATTTAGGCTATTAAACTGGTATGTTCGTAATTGTTACTCATATAGCAGTACAATCATTCTTTTTATAATGAATTAGTAGCTAATTGGACAGGACATTTTTAAAAAAGTCATTTAATGATGTCTTCATATTCACGTATATTCTTTCAGGCATTTTTTCTTCACTTCAATGTTATTTGTTTATGGACGTATTCTGAGTCAACGGCTGGTTAACACTGTAACTTCAGACATGGTTTTATATCGGCTAGTGAGCAGTCTTATTAAGTATCATATGGTTATTTGCTATGCCCTGTACATTGCAGGTAACTTACTTTTATTCATGTTATCCTTATAATGTTCACTAGCCAGTGCTTGTGCAATGTCTCTATTAGATTCCTGGCAAACATCAAGGTTGTTTTTTACATTTATGATCTTATGGCCATTTTCAACATTGTAGGGAAGTGAATACTTTGTTTATGCACTTTTTATTGATTGAATGCAGGATTTATGTGGTTCATTCTCACATTGAAGAAGAAGATGTATAAGTACCAATTTGGCCAGTATGCTTGGACACATATGATTCTAATTGTTGTATTTGGCCAGTCCTCCTTTACTGTGGCAAGCATTTTTGAAGGGATTTTCTGGTAATATAGCCTATAAAAGGAAATGATGATTAATTAATAGCCATGCTAACAAAATTTCACCAATTTTTGAGGATTCTCTTTTGCATGAAATCATATTATTCTTCATGATGCTATTCCTCATTTTTGTGGACACTTTTTTTGCAATATTTTTTTAAATGTTATTTTTCTGGTAGTTGATGCCAAAACAATCACCTTAAGGAATTGTGTAAACGAATTTCATAATTCGTGGGTTTGTTGGCTGAATTGCACAGGATGTTATCTGGTCTTGCCCAAATGGTGGAATCAAGGCCTTAGGATAGAAAAGATGGAGAGAATATTAGGGAGAGGTGATGAAATAATTATATTTCTCATAAAAAAGAGAGACAATAAAGCTGTAAAACAAGATCAACTGCCAACTTTTCAAAATGCAGGGGGCTGATTTTTAAAGTATATTCCCATTTGTTTTTTCTTGGATTGATTACGAGGGTATTATTTTAATTCTTTTCCCAAATAAATAACTGTACTGTTTATGATGATTGTGTGGCATAATCTTAAACTGGTATGTTTTAAAGTGATTTTATGCGTTTATCTATGTGCTTCCATAGAATCATTTTGTTCACACATTTTATTTAATGTTTGATCACTGCTATTATAGGAAATAAGACATATCCTGCACCCATTGCTTTTAATTGTATTGATGTTGATGTCTTGCTTGTTTTCTTCAACATTTGGACTACTGTACAGGTTTCTTCTCCCAGCATCACTTATTGTCATTAATGATATTGCTGCTTATATCTTTGGTTTCTTCTTTGGAAAAACCCCTTTGATTAAGTTATCTCCAAAGAAAACCTGGGAGGGTTTTATTGGGGCATCCGTTACCACCATCATCTCTGCATTTATGGTAAGCAAAATTTCAATTTCTTAGTGATGGTACAAAACTGTTGGGAATTTTTTTGGCAGGGGGGTTGTCACTTGTCACTGAGTCTGAATCACTTGTTGTCGATGCTTTATATTCCTCTAATTATTAAATGGTTGCATCAGCCTAAATAAACTGTCCAAAAGCTTGGTCAGAATCATCATTTGTGGCAATTAGGTTTCTACTTGAGCGTTTATACATCAATAATGTTGTTATGAGCTGGATGCTAATATTATCTTTGAAAACTTATTTTGTAGCTTGCTGACATCATGGGTCATTCTCAGTGGCTAACGTGTCCAAGGAAGGTAGCTGTGTAATGCATACCACGACTAACTTGCATATTGTGAAACATTATTCTAATGCTCACATCTCGTTGGTAATAATAACATGCAGGATTTGTCAACTGGTTGGCTTCACTGTGATCCTGGTCCTATGTTTAAGCCAGAATCCTACTCCTTACCTGGATGGATCCCTCATTGGGTAAGCACTTGAAATTCAGCTGAAATTTGAATCTTATGACCTATATCAATATCTACTTGACAGTTTAAGTGTGCATGACCGTATTGGTAAAAAAATTCACCAAAAACACAATTTGGATGCCTCAAATAACAACATAAATCCTCAGATTTTACCTAGAGAATAAAAAACTTGAAATGTATAGAATGTGAGAATTACTGATAAGGTTGAAGACAATTAAGTCAATGACATGCATAGATCAGGAAATGACTCACTCAAATTGGCCCAGTCTTTAGGACATTAACCAGGCAATTTTTTAGCATGAATATAAAAAAGTCCAGATTTGCATATTTCATTTTAATCTTCATTGTTCTTGGTTAAAAGGGATATTTGGAAGAGCTTGTGTGGTCTTCTTATCTTATGATATGACATAAATACTTGTGTAAACCTATAAAAAGAGCTTATGACCTGCTGTAAGTTATTTTCAGTTTATTTCAATAAGTTTTACAAAATAGATTGTGAAACAGTCTAAACGAGCTTGAATGCCCTCTCCCTCTTTGATTTCCATATAATCCTTAAGGCCTGTTTGGGTATGCTTCTCTAAAAGTACTAGAAGAAGAAAATAAGAAAATATGAAATGAAGTTTTTCATAAGTAAAAACTAGCTTAGCATAAGTTAAAATTCTAATTTTTGGAGAAGTTAAATAAGAGAGCTTTTATATACTAGTTTATGCATAAGCTAATTTTAATTTATGGAGAACCTTATTTGATTTTTATTTTTATTTTTTTCTCTTAGAAGTACTTTAGGAATATTTCAACCAAACAGGCCCTTGAGCTTATTATGTAATCAACACTTATTCAATAGGCGTGTAGTTAATTTTGTTTTTCCAAACACACCAATAGTTGCCATTACAAAACATGTATTCTTAATAGAATTAGGAAACTAAATTTTCTACCAATCACTCTGTTAGATTTTATATTTCGACATTACATTTCAGTGTATAAAATGTGACTATTCTGTAATCATGAGTTCCCAATCCAGATTCTTGGAACATATGAAAATCATAACTTGCGACATGTTGTATACAGTTTCCTTGGAAGGAGGTATCAATCCTACCAGTTCAATGGCATGCTTTATGTCTTGGCTTGTTTGCTTCGATTATTGCACCTTTTGGAGGTTTCTTTGCTAGTGGTTTTAAAAGGGCTTTTAAAATAAAGGTATGCAATTGTTTTTCTAATATTGAAGTCAGCAAATATCAGCCATTTTGATCAAGCATAAACAAACTTGCCACGTGTTCCCAATTTTGCAGGATTTTGGTGATAGTATTCCAGGACATGGTGGAATTACTGACAGAATGGATTGCCAGGTAGACTATTTTGATGTTTCAATCTAGCAAATTATTTTAAATCAATAATATTTAACTACTTGGGATTTTATATGTTATTTTTGTCTTTGTGGGCAACTTTTAATCATCATATTACATAAACTAATGTTTTTGTCACTCATAGGGGTGACAAATAATCCCGTATTTGTGGGCGTGGTAATGGGTAATGCAACTTTTTGAATCGGGACTAAGATGAGTATATGTGTGCATGTAAATATATATATATATATATATATATATATATATATATATTTGTACTGTGTCCGTTTTAAATTTTTAAAACACTTTTATTTGGTACTCTACTTTAAAATTTTATTCAGTGTTGAAGAGAAAATGTGTGTTATTCTTTCTGATTGAAGTTTTGACAATTTAAAGTTTTTTTGCTTTAATTTTTACTTTTTATAAAAATTTATTTAATAAATATTTGAGCAGTTAAAGAAATCTTTGACGAACTTTAACTAAGAAATGGCATCAACCAAGATTTACTAAAAAAATAATCAATATTGATATTTTTGAATTATTAACAATTATTTAATATTTTAATAACTTTTTTGTATTTGGTAGTAATTGAAATAATTTATCCAAAATTAGAAATTTAAAATTTAATAAATTTGGATTGTCTCATCTAATACTAACAATTTGAATTGTCTAGTCCAATATTAACAATTTGAATTAAATTAATAAATTTGCATTGTCTTGTACAATTTGAAATCAAATCAATTTAAATTCAATATATTTGGATGCCTTGAAAATTATGAAATTTTCTACTCAAACAAAATTAATTTAAGCGTGAAGTTTAATGAACTCAACAAGAAGGGATCTTCGGTAGAAGTCTTGGTGGTCCAGTATATGAATGTCAACTGCATACTGACCCTGGCCTGGTTTAATATATTTGTGAAAGTGAGCCTGGTTTATTCATTTATATTTTTGATGCCATTCGAATAATGATAACAGGCCAAAATTTGCCCCTCCCTAACATCTTACCAACTTTTCACTCACTTTTACATTCTGCTGCCTGTACACTATTTGTATCTTTCGTCCTGTTCATTCCTTTGGCTGAGGGGCTAGCATTGGAAGTTAAAGCTTCCTAGTACCAAGCTATTATGCATATGACGAGCAAAATTTGACCAATTTGTCTTGCTGTAGATGGTTATGGCCGTGTTTGCATATATATATCATCAGTCATTTGTTGTGCAACAAAGTCTCTCGGTTGAAATGATTTTGGACCAGGTATTATGTTTATTTTACATTGTATATTTTGTATTTATATCAATTAACATATTATGTTTAATTTGTGGAACTACCGCTGGTGTCGTTTCAGATATTGATCAACCTATCGTTCAATGAACTAGAAGCTCTATATTGGAGACTTGGAGAAATTTTACAGCGGGGGATTCCAAGGAAATCTTAGATTCATGGCGAGGTGTATTTGTTCTCACCTTCTATTGTATTCCTTTACATACATCTACCTGTACAAGTGTTTTCTTTTCTATCTTTTTGAGTGAAACGAATCAAAGGTCCGGAAGCTGTCTAGCTGTGCATAGTGTATGTCTACCGTTAGTTCCATTCTGTTTTTCTGGCTCTAGTTGAATCTTTAATTGGTGGCTTTGCATGAACACCTACCGTTCACTCATGATCTTTAAATATTAATAATTCACATTGCCAATGGCTGAAAATGAACGCCTGTGCTGTATTTAATTACCTTAAATGTAGTTTGAATCACGTTTGATAATATATTTTAATATGATCAACAATTTATTTTGTTCTACTATCAAATGTTTCACCAATTATATGATAGGATATAAATTGTTTTCCATTTCCGTGGTACTCTTTCGTTTCTATTTTGTTGACAATCACTATGGTTTTGGCATGCCTCGGATTCCTTACCGAGTGCAAATTTGGTTAATTCTCTATCTAGTATGTTCGAAGTTCAATTTGTGACTCAACCATCAGTACTGTTACAATTGGAACAAAAGCCTCCATTAGTTTATGAATAGGTAATGATTCGATTCTAGGGAATTCAAGGACTTTTATATTCCAGCAGGCTAAAAAAATGTAATATTTCCCTATTTGTAAAAGCAGACAATGGGAATTCTTTTGGGAATGAAGTATTATTTTCCTCCAGATGAAAAACATATTTTCTTTCCCTCAAGATCCAGAATGCAACTTGTGCTTCGCAGAATAATCTGTTACTGCAATTTGCTGATGTTTATTTACACTGACAACAGAGCAGATTATTGTGAATATGTTTTTCATTTAGCTTAATGTAATTTAATAAATTATTATAATGAAAATGCTCTAGTGATTTTGATCGGGTGCAAAATAATTTAATCTAATCATGCATTAAGAAATGTTACTTAGCTGTAAAAATTAGCTGTAAAAAGTGATATGAACTTCGAATGCACTTTTTCAGTGGAAAGAACATGATTTGCATCTAGCTTTGGAAAGAATCTTAACAAAGTGGCTCTAGCCAAAAGGTCCTGTTAAATGTTATGACAATCCTAAATTGACTACTTTATTAAAGAAAGTTATACCGTCTAAAGCAATGGAATGGTGTCAACCTATGTTTCGAGATCCAATAAAATTGGTCTAAACCAATTTATACAAAACTATTTAACAACACATTATTTTAAAATTTCTGAAAAAACCTTAAAATATTTGGTTTTTTATTCTCCATGTAAACTTATTGTTATTGATATATGTTATTAAAATTTTAATTAGAGTATGTTAACATGTTTTAGTTTAATTTTTATATTATTTTAAATGTTGAAAGCCTATAAATTTATGTTTTAATTTAGTTTTTAACATCACAGAATTATGATATTATATTTTTAATATTATTTAATTCTTATAATAATTTTATTGATAGCAATTTAGTCCTGATTAAATCACATTTGAACAATTGAAACCGTAAATAAAATAGCTTGTCCAGTTGAAAAACCAGGCGAGTATTTAAACATTGGTTTAGTTGCACCAAACTATTCAGACCTTTTATCACTAGACTCATTCTAATGAGTTTTAAAGCAGCATCAAACTGAGTTTGACGTTTAATGCTCCACAAAAATAGCATACTAAATCACCTAGAAAGGGTTAAAGAAAATTTATCTATAAATATGTAGGATGATTCAACTGATTCCAATTACAACCAATATGGCAAAACTTTTGGTTGTGATTAATGGAGTTTAGTCAGGCTGAAAGAAGCATCTGTATAGTGGCACAAATATGGTACATGTCCTAGGTATAGAACAGAAAATCGAAAAACAAATAAATCATTATGTATAAACCAATCTAAGCAAAAAAAGAAAGAAAGGCCAAGAACATGGATAGCTAACTACTCTTTACCCAAATGTATGATGAGTGAAACATTTTCATCTTGTATTATTTTCTCTTACTGGCGTTTTGGCTTCTCAATCTTCACATAGGGCAAGACACCCATTAAACGGACAACTTTTGGAGAGCAGGCAAGTTGTTGAGCACGACAAAACATCAAGAATGTGTTTGCAAAGTAGGAATTGAAACCCATGAAGAGATGCCACAAAGCATGACCTTGTGGATTAATTGGCCAACGAGAAATTTGGTTGCAGAAAACGTGATCGCATAACCAACACAAACCTCCCAATAGAAAAGTAACTACATATAGCTTTCCCAGGCTCTTTGCAGACACACAATCACTATAAATGTAATACTTGTACATTCTTGGACTGCAGAGGAGACAGAGAATGACATAATGGAGTTTGAAGCCAATTCCAAAACGGACCACTGAATGGACAATGGCAAAAATAACACCATACAAAACTAGGAAGATGGGCATTGTACGAGGGTAGTGCCAATCTGGGGAATACAGGATGAACATGTATAGCAGAATCTCCCACATCATAGGAATTTCATCGCTCTGTTGTTGCCTAAATCAAATTGCAACAACTCAACAATAAATAAATACTCACCCAAAACAATATCAACAAATGAATATGATGTGATCCCTGCAATCACCTTAAATAAGATTCAAATATTCAACAAACATTTATGCAAAATGCCGAACTCATTTTGTATGACGTAGAATAACTCAAATAATAAACCAAATATTTATACAAATTGCTGCAAAAAATGATAGAGTTCAACACTTACACACGCTGTAGCGTGGCATGGTACAACATGCTTCCAATGGCAAGTGCCATAATTGTTACATAAAGAACACAAAATCTTTTCTCGAACCGTTCTCTATAAGCATTTATAAGACCGATAAGAGCCAACAGAATGGTTGGAATAGTGGATATTGTGTTATAAAATTCTGCAATATAAGATGAATATTCATAATTCTTTTCACAGCAATCTGTTGATGATGTGACCGGACCCCAGAAGCTAGACATTTTCCTCTACAGCTGAATTATTTGTTTACCTAATTATCTGTATTTAAAGCTGCAGAGCTCACAAATCCCTGGAAAATCAGGAGGCAACATCAACATGCCAAAATACAATCAACCCCACAACACAAAAACCTCGAAATCCTAGCTATTAGTCATTAAAATACATATTAAAGCAATGAAAAAAGTGATTAAAAAAAAGGCATACCTGGGAAGATTATGTAAGAACCACGTAGATCTCATTCTCTCTACTCTTCCTGTCTCTAACAATAATAAAATTCGGTGAGATAAGTGGAACGAGCTTCCCAAAATCAATCTGTTTTCTCTGTTATTTTGTAACACCTACGTTAAATAAATAACGTTTATTTGCAGTAGAATATGTTTGATTTTGTTGTAACACAAAACAATGTGATGTATCCGATAGAGGCAGACAATGAAAGAAGGTCTCATTGTAGAGAAGAAGATGCAACCGTTATTACCGTTACGAATTGTGATTCATTGGTGTTAGAAAATGGAAGCAGAAGAGGCTGATACGTGTCTTGTATATTAGATATGGTGATGGTTAACCTGTATCTTATAAACACTAATTAAGGAATTAAAAAGAGATTATTTTTTTTATTCAGACATGAAAAAGATACATTTTTTTATTATTTTTAATGCATTTTTATATTGTTTTGAGACATCTTGCTGATGAGTATATGGACATGTATTTCTAATACCATATTTTTTAAGAAAAGATTCAAGACTTAGAAATATTTGTTTGAATAGATTTTAACCTGTGATTAGTTTGAGTCTCAGCAAAATTATTAAGCATAACAAAAACAGAGGCCTACATAATATCTTGCACCATTTGTAACAGGAGATGGTCCTCATGTATCTATTTATGTAAACAGTTGTGGATGGGTGAAAGGGTAACTGATGCAATTTAGTTTTGACACAAACATACTAAAAGGAATATTACAATTCACTAAAATCTGTGCGGATGATAAATAATGTCTCCGTTTCTATCCTGCAAAAACCATCGCCAACAATTCCTTTTCATATGTATGTCTATTTAAAACTCTGGTGATGTATGCTATAGGATGTTGTTCCTGCATCAATACAACCCCAATACCTCATCCACAAGCATAAAATAAAGGTTTATTAAAATCTGGAAGAGTCAAAACCGGAGCACAACTAAGCAAATCCTTCAATGTCTGAACTATGCATAGCCTCTATTTTACTCGGGTATGTTGAAACCCATGTACTTGGGATATAATGACCCAACTATTCCACTTTGTGTACCGCAAAGAAACATTGCCGAAGGGTGAGAAGAACCTGTTTAAGGTGGTTCCAAATGGTCTTCTAAAATTTTGCTGTAAAATAAAATGTCATAAAAAAAGAAACCAGCAAAAACTTTCTTAAAAGCCTTTCAAACACATGGTTCATCAACTTTTGAAAAGTGGCTGTAAGGCCAACAGGCATAACAACATATTCATAATTCCCGCCATGTGTTCTAAAAGCAGTTTTGGGTATGTCCATAAGTGCCATCCGAACTTAATTATAACCTGCCCGCAAATCAATCTTGGAAAAAATTGCGGATCCATCAAGTTCATCCATTAAATCTTCAATAAAAGGAATAGAGAACTTGTTTTTTACCGTATTTTTGTTTAACTCTCTATAATCGATACACAATCGCCATGTGTCATCCTTCTTTCCCAGTAGCACGACTGGGCTATGACTCTTTTGGATTACCACTGATTTCAAGTAACCCTGTATCAAAGAGTCAATGATATCCTTTTGGTGCTTGTTAACTGGATTACATCCATGAACCAAAGGAATGGCATGATCATAATGATCACGAAAGGGTGGCAAGGTGTTTGGTTCTTGGAAAACATCAGCAAACTGGTGCAGAATTTTATCCACCCTTTCTGGAATTTCTAACTGCTCGGCATGGGTGGTAAGGGAGTGTAACAAGTCGTCTTCCTTCTTGGTACAAACTTGTAAGAAGGTTAAATGAACTGCATTAGTTATAGTCTTACCCAATTATTGTGGTTTTTTTTTTTTTTTATCGGGGCAATGAATAAATATAAATTAAGAGAAACCCTTATACAAAATCATAATTCACACAAATAACATAGGCACCGAAACCAACAAGTACAAAATTTCTGCGTTTGCTGCAGAATTATGCAGCAGAACTGCATAAACTTGGCTCTACAACAACCTGAACTGTAGGAGTTGCAGCTACTCTGCATCTCCCTTTCTTCTTGCCTAAACCGCCATCAACATTTGCATTCTTCTATACTACTTAACTCCATTTTGGTTTTAGCGACCCCATCAGTTTCATCAGCATCAGCTTCTTGAACTTCTGCCATAATCCTGCTGCTGCTGCACCAATTATCACAGCACCACAACAAAGGGGTTTGCTGATCTCCCATACAACAACAGACCCAGATAGACCCCCTGAGTTCATAAAATTGGCACTGGATACTAAGGAAATAGCAGCATAAAAACAGCTACTAAACAGCACTTACTCCTCATTATGCATCACATTACATGATTACAGCAATAGCGACTCTAGATGTAGCAGAAGCCTCTTTGACTGTGTTGTGGTTTGGTAGACTTTATAGGTGGTGTAGAAGCCCCCCGCAGCACATGTCTTTTCCCTTGAGCCTTAAATTCCATTGTTACACTATAAAAGTTCCAAACAATATTCCCTAAAGTCACCAGCCACTCAATACCGAGAACAATATTGCAGCAACCGAGGGGAATGAGGAACATATCTGATGTAAACATGGTTTGTTGAATGGTCCAAGAAAACCCTTTGACTATTGCTGTGACTGTCAAATGAGATCCATCCGCCACGCCTACCTGGATTGGTCATAGTACAGCCCAACTGTGTAGCCATATTAGCATCCAAGAAATTATGTGTAGAGCCCCTATCAATGAGGATGTGTAAAGGCTTTTTGTTCTTGTACCCTGTGATCCTCATAGTCTTGAAACTAGGGACTCCCGTGAGAGCATTTACTGAAATATGTGGAGAATCACCACCCTTATTGGAGACAGTGGCAGTGTTCCCATCTACTTCTTGAAGATCAACATCATCTTCTACTTCAATCACATGTATTTGCAGTTTCTTGTGGACACGACTATGTTCGAAAGAATATGGTTCATCGCAAAAGTAACACAAGCCCTTTGCATGTCGTTCACTCATATATGCATGCGTTAAATTTTATGTTGCTTGGAATTGGAAAATGAATTGGCTGAAGAAGAAGCAGCATTGGAAACTGGTTTAGAACCCAAAATACCTTTCTGTGTGCGGCCAAATAATTCTGGAGGAATTTGAGGAACTGAACTTGTATTTGCCGCCTCTCACAACCTTGCCAACGTAAAAGGCTACTGAGGCTGAAACATTCTGACTGACATCTGAATGTCTTTCTTTAAACCGGCAAGAAACAACTCAACATGTAATTGTTAACAGGAGAGAGAATGAGTGGAGGAAAAGAGTAAAATATTCATATATTTACTTTTGTGTGAAATATATAGGCAAAGATACACTTGGAGACCGACTAAAACTAACTTAAGTAATCTGCTTAACATCCCTTAAACTTATGATGGGTTTTTCCAAAACCATAAGTTTAGGACGTACAAAAGTAAAACTAGGACCAAAAATAGGTTTTGTAAACACACCGGCAAGTTGAAAACGAGCAGGTATATGAATTAGAGAGACATGCTTCCGTTGTACATGGTCATAGACAAAGTGAATGTCTATGTCAAAGTGCTTGGACCTCGAGTGCATGACACGGTTAGCTGAAAGTAAAACCGCTCCAAGGTTATCAGAGTAAATTTTGGGCATGGTACATGAGATATGGAGTTCATTTAATAAAGATTGAAGCCATATAATATCAGCTAGGACAACAACAATTCCGTGATACTCTGCTTTAGTGTTGCGTCGGGAAACAACATTTTGTTTATGAGAAGACCATGAGACAAGATTAGAGCCAAAATACATGCAGTATCCAGTTGTAGACTTTCTGTCATCTATATCACTAGCCCAGTCTGAGTCACAGAAGCCCTGGATTGTATTATTGGTGTTGTGTTTGATAAGAAGCCCATAATCTAACGTGCCTTTGAGATACCTTAGGATCCGTTTAACTGCCTTCCAATGATGCTCTTGAGGACTGTGCATGAATTGAGAGACTTTATTCACAAAAAAAAGGTGAGTTCTGGACGAGTGATGAGCACATATTGAAGAGCACCCACTGTGGATCTGAAATAAGAGGGATCATAAAAGGATGCAGAAGCATTTTGTGGAAGCTTTAAGTTGGTAATCATAGGTGTAAGTTGTGGATGGGACTCAAGCATTTGCGTTCGTTGAAGAAAGCTTTGAACATATTGACGCTGTGATAAGTGCAAAGATCCATCTTGAAGAGTGGAGACATCAATACCAACCAAGGAAGTGATGTAGAGGGCCCAAGTCCTTTAGAGCAAAAACAAAATTGAGAGTGGAAATAAGAGCAATAATATCAGTAGGTACAGATCCAGTAATAATTATATCATGTACATAGATGAGAACAAACAAAGAAGAAGAATGAGTAAACCTAACAAACAATGATGAATCACTAGTGGTGGAATTAAAGCCAAGACTTTGAAGAGTGATACTTAGCTTTTTATACCATGAACGAGGTTCTTGTTTGAGGCCGTAAATAGCTTTGTTAAGCTTACACACTAGTTGTGGATTGGCAGAGATAAAGTTTGGTGGTTGTTGCATGTAGACATCCTCATTATTGATGTTGATTACACTACATGAGCAAGCACCACTCTGATAGTAGTATGTTTGATTACAGGACTAAATGTCTCTAAATAGTCAAGACCTTCAGTTTGACTATATCCCTTGGCCACAAGCCGTGCTTTGTGTCGCTGAAACATGCCATTTGCATGATACTTATTCTTGAAGATCTATTTGCAGCCAACAATGTTAGCTCCTGGTGGTAAAGGAGTCAAAGTCCAGGTTCTATTTTCGATCAGAGCATAATATTCATCTTGCATGGCTTGATTCCATTGAGGATATTAGAGTGCAACTTTGAAATTGATAGGTTCAAAACCACTAATCTTGCTGTTGATATTGAAGAACTTCCTCTTATGGTTGAGAAGGAGAAGATGAAGGGGACGAAGAAGGAACCTGATCTCCTTCAAGAAACTTCAAGAGTTTGAGACCACGTATAGTGGCAAGAACTTGATGACACCATAGAACAAAGTTGTCTTTATCAAGTTTGATGTTTATGGGAGTGGTGAATTGCTGAATAGAATAGAGACCATCGAAAGAAGAGGAGGTTGGGGATGAAGGCATGGGTCAAAAAAAAAAAAAAGAGGCTCATGATACCATGTTAACAGGAGAGAGAATGAATGAGTGGAGGCATAGAAAGATAAAAGAGTAAAATATTCATATATTCACTTGTGTGTAAAGTGATAGAGGTGTGAAATTTATAGACAAAGATACACTTTGGAGACTAACTAAATAGAAGCAAACTATTCGTAATACTCAATAACAGTTGTTTTTTGACGCAAGGTCACCAAATCTGCCATAGGATCATTACAGACATCACCAAATCGTGCCATTAACAACTGCGTATACTCCTTCCAAGATATCACCGTAGGATACTGAGGCGTCCCCACAAAAAGCAGAATGCCACTCCAACGCGCGCCCTTCAAGGTGTACAATCGGGAGTTGAACATGAACATATTATGGAGTGTGGTCAATAAGGAAGTAGTTTTCGCATTGAAAAAGCCATTGACGGATATTATCTCCAGAAAAAGGTGGAAAATCAATTCTTGCTAAACGAGTGCCGCAAGAATATGAAGAAGAAGAGGGATGACGTTCCCCTCTGGACTGAATACTCCCAGAACATTTCCTATTGTCGTCAACATGCTGATTTGCCAATTCTTGAAATTGATCTTTAAGATAATCACTCAAGGCCTTTTGCATAGAACAACAATTTCTATGAGACGAGACTCCAACAATCGAGAGAAAATGCGATCCTCAAAATCTTTCGTAGCTACTACCGTGCTTTGTCGAATCTGCCATCAGTTCCAAGCACAAGATACTGATAGCAATTGTTAAGGTAATGCTTGTGCAGAACACTATCAGGCCGTCTACAGAGAAGGAAACCAGAAAGAATGAAGGGCTGAAAGAGAGAAAGAGATAAATGTAGTTGCTTACACGAAGATACAAAAAAGGGAAGCCTGACGTCTTCACCATAAATTGTTATTAAGAGAAGAGTTTGAATACAAGTATGTTCTGTTCTGTTTTACATGAGAATCAACCTTTCTTTATATAGCAAGTTGATTCATAACACCTAACTAAACAACCTAGTCAATGTGACTAGGTTAACAAAATTATCTAACATGAGAAGCACCACCTTCAGGATACCGCATACGGTGGAACCACAGGGACATTGAGAGTGATTAGCATAAATAATAGTTTGACTATCAAATTCATACATGTGCCAGCAATTGAGAGTGTGAAAAAACTTGTAACAGATTTGACATTGAACCTTCGAATTGGACCAACATGTGTTGAGTAAACTTCAAATGCTATTTTTTGGGTTTTAAATTTAGAAGTTAGTAGAAGATAAAAGAATGATAGTTTCAATAGAGGAAAGGCCAAGAGTTGTTAGTGGGGTTTTATGGTCATAATAAGGTTTTATTATGTTGTTAGTGGGATTTTATGGCCATAATAAGATTTTATTATTTTATGTTTTAGAAGAGCTTGCTAATGTCTATAAATAAGTTATTCTCTCAATTGTTAGAAACACAAATGAAAAGATATACAACAGAGAAATAGAAGAATAGTGTTTTTTCAGAAAACTGAGTGTGCGTGTTAACTTTGGCCAAATTGATTGCTTTTTACAATTTGGTATCAAAGCCAATGGCGAATGTGACGGGTTAAATGCTGCTACCATGATAAACAAGACGACCAAATATGATTGATCCTGCCTGTTGACCGGGACGCAAGAACCTTGCCTCGTCAAACCTGGATCGACTTCTGCGCCGTGTTAGCCTCCGTCCTTCACCGTGATTCACCTCAAGAACCTGCAAAAGACAGAACGGCGCCGCTGCGGCCGATCACGCTCCGACGCCCAAGTCAGCGACTGAACCACCAAATACTAAGAGAAAACTCAAGAACTCTCTGGAACCGTGCAAAATTCTCTCTCAGCGTACTCAAGACTCGCAAGCGTAAAGAAGTAATCTAAACGTGCGTACCTCAGAAGTTCGTTAGAATCTCTTATATACCTGTGCACTTTCTCTCTCCTGACAGTTACACATCTGGACACGTGGCTCGCATCCAGCTGTACACGTGTCACCATCTGGAGCATCCTTGACTTGGGCGCCACTTCTTACTCTTCAGGCTTTTGGCTAAGTTACTTATGCATGACACAACTCAGTGCATAGCTGCCTTGGAGCGTGATCTCTTCTGAGTGGCGAGTTCGGGTGCCTTCGTACACACCTTCCCTGTGGTCTCACCGGCCGCCTTCATGATCTACTTTACTTGCTTCACCGTGTATGTTCAGGTAAGCTGTCTCCCGACCTCATCCTCTGGCTAGCTAAGAAATGACTATTTGACTTCATCTTCGGTGATGTCTTCTTTTCGGCGATCTCTGATCACTTGATCGCCCGGGTTTGCATCCGGCGACTTCATCGTAAACCTAGTGACCGCCGGTTTAGGTATGCTAGAGACCGGGGCACGCCAACTTAATAACTGGCGACCACACGAGCCCCCCGACTTCCTTCCCTTTTGCCAGCCATGGACCCTGCTCAACACGCCTACACAATAGCCCGCTGCCACGTCACCACTTCCGACTACCAGGACGGTACAATGATAACTGGAGCATTCAAATGAAAGCCCTTATCAGTTCTCAAGATGCATAGGAGGTGGTCGAAGAAGGTTTTGAAAAACCAACAAATATCATGGGTTATACGGCGGCTCAAACCAAGGCGTTGAAAGAGACGCGATCAAAGGATAAGGCGACACTATTACCCTTGAATCCTTCAACGGTAAAAGGTATTCCATTTCCTTTATCAATGATTTTTGCGAAAAACTTGGGTTTATTTTCTGAAAGAAAAATCCGAGGCATTCGAGGTGTTCAAAAGGTTCAAAGTGATGGTGGAGGAGGCAACTAATAAACACATCAAAGTTGTACGATCCGATAAAGGTGATGAGTATACTTCGACAACTTTCATAGAGTATTGCGAGGAGCAAGGAATAAGGAGATTCTGGACATGATTCGACGACTTTCATAGAGTATTGCATACACTATTCAACAAAATGGTGTTTCCGAGAAGAAGAATCAGACCATTATCGACATGGTTCGGTCAATGCTAATGAGCAAAAACATGCCAAAGGAATTTTGGGTGGAAGTCATGCAACGCGCCATCTATGTACAAAATCGATGTCATGATCAAACACCATAAGAGGCATGGAGCGGACAAAAGCCGACAATTTCTCATCTCAAAGTGTTTGCTAGTGTGGCTTATGCACACATACCAGATCAATGAAGAACGAAGCTCGAAGACAAAAGAAAAAGGTATAATTTTATTGGGTATGATGAGAAGACAAAAGGCTACAAGCTACTTGATCCGATAAGCAAGAAGGTGATGGTGAGTCATGATGTGCGAATAAATGAAGCAAACAAGTGGGTTTGGAACAATTCTTCCGAGGTTATCATCAAAGTTGGAGAATTATCAGTCGTTGCACTAACAAGTATATAAAAAAGTTATGAAACTACCGATGATGAAGATGAACCACGACAACCCAAAATGAAAAGTTTGCAATATTTGTAGATTCGACAAATGAGGTACACCTTGTATGTCTTTTGGAAGATGCTGGAAATATTAGCTTCGAAGAAACGGTGCGAGACAAGAAGTGGCAAACTGCCATGGATGAGGAGATTAAAGCGATTGACCGCAATAACACATGGGAGCTAATAGAATTTCCAGAGGGAAGTCAATCCATTGGTGTGAAGTGAGTATTCAAGAAAAAGATGAATGCTCAAGGCGAGATAGAGCAATACAAGGCGTGACTCGTTGTGAAGGGATACAATTCAATTTCTCATTTCCCAAGCAACTCAATTTAAATGTTCGATATTTCAAATGGATGTCAAGTCGGCATTCTTGAATGGTGTGCTTGGAGAAGAAGTCTACATCAAACAACCACCCGGGTACATTAAAATCGGAGAGAAAAAAGTGCTAAAATTGAAGAAGGCACTTTACGGGTTGAAGCAAGCACCGCCGGCATGGAATACTCATATCGATACATATTTTAAGGAGAACAAGTTCAAGAAATGTCCTTACGAGCATGCCCTTTACACAAAGGAGAGTGGAGGTAACGTGATATTTGATGCTCTTTATATTGATGATCTCATTTTTATGGGTAACAATGATGAGATGCTAGAAGAGTTTAAGAGCACAATGACACAAGAATTTGAGATGACAGATTTGGGATTGATGAAGTTTTTTCTTGATTTGGAGGTTAGACAAGAAGAGACGAGTATTTTTGTATCACATGAGACATATGCAAAAGAGATTTTGAAGAAGTAAAAGATGGCAAATTGCAACCCGGTATTAATACCAATGGAACCAAGTGCAAAACTCTCGAAGTTCAATGAAGGAGAATGTGTCGATGCGAGTAGATACCAGAGTTTGGTAGGAAGCCTTCGCCATCAAACATGCCCAAGGCCGAATCTTTCATTAAGTGTCAACATTATAAGTTGGTTCATGGAGGAGCCGATTTACTCACATTGGAAGGCATTGAAGTGAGTCCTACAGTACATCTAAGGTATTGTATCACTCGGGTTGTTCTACTCGAAAGTAGAATATTACAAGTTGGTTGGATACTCTAACAGGGATTGGTGTGGAGACATAGACAATTGGAAAAGTACATCAATATATGTATTCTTTACGGGCAACACAACATTTTCTTGGATTTCAAAGAAGCAACTTAGCCTCGCATAGGCCTGCTTCGTACTTAGCCCGCCTCGCGTAATGAATACATGTTGGATTCCCTGTCTCGTTCCGCATAAGGGCTAGCCCGCAGGTTTGCGGGCCAGCCCACATACGTTTTTTTTAAGAAATTTAATGAAAATGTTTTTTACTTTTTGCTCCTGAGAAATTGTCAAATTGAACCTATATATTTGCTACTATCAAACATCAATATTTTTTTCTTCCATTTCAAGCATAGTTGATCTTACAGGTGACTTGGTCGTTGAAGGTCTCGCCACGTCAAACTCCGTCTTCCGCAAGCACGTTCCAAGCACTTCCCAACCAGCTCCGAGCGAACCTGTGAAAACACCACAAACGGCGCCTCTAGCGGCCGATTGCACTCCGACGCTCAAGTCAGTCACACAAGACCACCAAAGAACTGTGTACCAGGAATCTCAGTGAGACTCGTGCACTATGTGATTCTCCCTTTATCTCTCTCAGTAAAAACCAGTCACTTGCCAGAATTAAACGTACCTTTGTAATGAGCGTGGAATGCCCTTATATACCCTGCCGCGCGCCCAAGTTATTCGTGTACGAAGTAACTTAGTGTGTTTCCTTCACTGGGTGTCTCGTGAAGCCTCAGCGTGAGTACCAGGTGCAACTTGGACAAGCGCACATACCAGGCATCACCTATCGCGTGAATGATCACCCCTGCTTTGCTCCATGCACGTTATGGGCTAAGAGAGCACTAATCACCGACCGACTGCTAGCTCCCTTAGACCACTCTCATGCATGGTACTGCAAAGCGCATAACCTCTCTGACCTCTGATACTCTGCCACGCAAGGCTCGCATGCAACGCTCTCGCCGGGAATCCCTTCTCGTTCCCAGCTTAACTGCGTGTGACACGACGACCGATCGGCCTTGTGACGCTTATCTAATCGATGATCGCGCATCCCTTCTGATCACCGATCACCCTCCAGGTGACCTTCTTTAAGAGACATCAGCTTCCCCGGCCCACGTGTCCTACTAAGAACGGCCCACGTGGCCATCAGTCGCTGGCGTCACCCTAAACTGATGACCGACCGGATCAATAGTCAAACATCAATAATTCAATTAAGATAGAAATCAAATATCAATATTCTTCCATTTTAAAAACATTAAAAATAGCTAATTCAAAAACATTAAACATAAACACCACTACAATTAACATAGTTAATTCAAAAAAATTAATATTTTTTTTTCAGTCAAAGTTGTCACCGCCAAACCCAATCCAAGTCAACACACAAACTTTTTTTTATTGCGAGCTAGCGGGCTAGCCCGCCCTGCCCCGTGTTGGCATGCGCGGGCTACAGGTTATGCAGGGCGGGTCGAAGCGGGTCAACAGGTTGAAAAATTAAGCCTGTCCTACATAACCCACAACCCGCACGTGCCAACAGCGGGGTAAGGCAGGCTGGCCCGCATGGCCCGCGCCGCTTTGTCACTTCTAGTTCTACAGTACATCCAAGGTACTGTATCACTCGGGTTGTTCTACTCGAAAGTATAAGATTACAAGTTGGTTAGATACTCTGACAGGGATTGGTACGGAGACATAGACAATTGGAAAAATACATCGGGATATGTATTCTTTAAGGGCAACACAACATTTTCTTGGCTTTCAAAGAAGCAACTGATCGTTATGCTATCAACGTGTGAAGCTGAATATGTGGCAACATCTTGGTATGTATGTCATGGGATATGACTTAGAAACTTGTTGAGCAAGATGGAACTAAAGCAACTAGGTGCAACCGTGATTCAAGTTGACAACAAACCAACAATTGAGTTGGCAAAGAACCCAGTGAACGATGAAAGAAGCAAACACATTGACGTTCGTTTTCACTTTATTCGTGATCCTGTGAAAAAAGGAATTGTGGAATTGGTTCATGTGGCAAGTCAAGATCAAGTTGTGGATATCTTCACAAAATGGCTACCGAAAGTATTTTTCAAAAAATACAAGAAGATGATTGCCATGATTAGGGTTCTTGGAACCAAAAAACTTGAAATTTCTATTTTGGCCTAGATTCTTGTAATGTGTTATGTTATTTTTATTGAAAGAACCAAAAAACTTGTTTCTTTGATTATTTGCGGAAGACGAAGGACCAGAATTATTAACATGCAGACTTTCAACAATCTTGAACCTTTCTAGGCGTTCTTTTTTAGACAACAGTAATCTCCTCTACTATATAAGGATCTACACCAGACAAAACATAAGTGATGAAGTTGTCACCCATCTAAAATAACTTCAGTGTGCTCATCGGTTGAAATAGGAGGTCCAATGGCATACTACAAGAAATAATGATGGTAGAGTACCCAAAAGAGCGACGCAAAGAACAAAAAAGAGACACTACATGGGGCTAGTGTGGACTTAGTGCCCCAATAGAAATGGAAGCTAATCTTTTGGTGGCTATGTATTAGAGACAACCTCCAATGGGACACAAATTTACAAGGTAATGTTTGCCAAGCCTACATAAAGAAAAATATATTATTTAACTATATCGTAGGTTCGGGGGACACTAAAATGGATATAAAATTAAATAATTATTAAGAAGTGGATTTTAAACCTAACTCAACCTCATAAAACCGGCTTATAAGATGATGTTTAACCCCACTTATATACTATGAAATGTACTAATCTCTAGTCGATGTGTGATCTCCAACATGTTGAACCAAGTGGTGTTCAAGCTTTGAAGAATCCAAAACCCTTTGAAGGATGTTGAAGGCTAGGTTGTGCTTGCTATTGCTGAGTTGTCTTAGATAAAATCTGGGGTAGATTGAGTTTTGTAATCCACTCTTGATTGAATCCAAAGCATAGGCATTCTCAATCTTTTTAAAAGAAAAAGTGTTTTTCAAGCTAAGTGAATAAAACCTGTTGTTTTGTCGAAACAACCGATTGTTTTATACTTAGGTGTTTTTAGAAAAGATTGAAAACTGTTTTCAAATGGTTGAGCTGTTAAAACCAAAACAACCGATTGATTCGAGGAAACAACGATTGTTTGTTTTGGTACCTTAACAAAAAAATGGTTTTTGTTTTGACTGAGCTTTAAATGATTTTAACTGATTACGCTCCAGTCTTTAATGCTTTGACCAATATTTAAATGCAATGAATAGTTTGTTAAGATTTGGTAACAAACATCATCTTTGAATATCTTCAGAAAAACAAATTTGAGTAAGAACATTTTAACAAAAAGTTTTTGAGTTTTTCAAAGAGTTGAGATTGCTTAGAGATTGAGATTGATCAAAGTGTGTGAGATAGGATTTTTGCTTGTATTGATTTCAAATTTGCTTCTGTAACAAGTGTAATCCTTGTATCTGTTGAACAAGAATCTTTGTGTGTTTGCTGAGAAGTGATATGTGTTCTTAAGGGGATCAAAATCAACATTCTTAGTGTTGGTGTGTTGGCCAAGAGAAGTGTGTGTCTTGAGGGGATCAATGTCACTTTCTTGGTTGTGTTGTAAGTGATCTAGGTTTGATTGCTTAGTGGTGTTCCTCAGTGGTTTCTAAGAAGACTAGATGTAGCTCTAGGTTTAGAGTGAACCAGTATAAATCTCTGTGTGCATTTTCTCTATCCATTAACTCTTTAAATTCAGTTTTGATATTTGTAAACTGGTATAAACAACCGATTGTTTCTGCGAAACAACTGATTGTTTTGTTGGTGTTGTGCTTTTAGCTTTGTGTTTTTGAAAAACTGATTTCTTAATCAAGATATTCTCGAAGTAATTTCATTCAAGGCTTAAAAGTTTTCAAAATCCCTCTTTAAACCATTCACCCCCCTCTAGTTTAAAGCCATATATTCTAACAATTGGCATCAAGAGCTTGGTTCTTGAAAGTTATTCAAGTTGATCCATTTTTTTTTTTATGGCTGGAAAACAATCTTTTGAGGAAGGTGCTTCAATCTACAAACCACCTTTATTCTGTGGATTGAATTATAAGTATTGGGAAGCCTGTTATCGGGGGCACTATTGAGAAGGAATGATGTGGATTTGCAGGTGTGGGGGAAGGAAGAACCAGGCCTTTTTTCTGTGAATTCTGCTTATGAGTGCCTTACCAAGCAGTCTCGTGGAACCCAATCTGGTGTGTTTAATTTCCTTCGAAAGATTAAGGCATTCCCAAATGTGATCGTGACAGCTTGGAGAGTGCTGCTGGATAGAATCCCAACAAGGGTGAGTTTGAGTAGGAGATGGGTGATGATGGAATCTACGTTATGTGCAATGTGTCAGCTTAAGGAGGAGTCTTGTCAACATATCTTCTTGGAGTGTAAATATGCACATTGGGTATGGTCCTTGTGTTTCAAATGGATAGGTATCTCTTCTATTCAACAGAATGATTTAAATCTGCACTTTATGAGTTTTTATCTGAGCAATGCTAGCAAGAAGCAAAACCTGGTATGGAAAGGTGTTTGGGCATCTGTTATTAGGTGTATCTGGGACCAAAGGAACCTGGTTGTATTAAAAAAAGGGCTAGTTGATGCGGAAGAGGTGTTTTAGAAGGCTCAACTCAAATCCTGGCTTTGGATGAAGCACAAGGTGCATTCCTTTACTTATTCTTTCATAGACTGGATTCTTAATCTAATGCTTTGCATTAGAAGTTATAGTTAGGACTCCCAGATGCCAAGAGTTTTAAGACTACGAACTATACTGGATTTATAGTTCGTTGGAGGTGTTGGTGGGTTTGTCACGACCTGCAGCTGGTGTAAGATGGAAAGGACATATGTGCTTGTATGCCAAGGAGTCAAAAGGAATGTTAAGGACATGATGGAGGATTCTGTTTTGATGTGTCTTATATTAAGATAAATAGAGGCAGGGTGTTTTTGATGGTTTTGTAGCTGCAGTTTGCAGTGCCTATAACATTCCAATACGAGCACGATGCTAGTTGGAATAGGATGTCTAGCTTATGCAACAAACATTATCTATCTTTTGCTTCTGGGGTGTTTGCTCATCTCTTTTTTCTTGGAGATTCTTAATGTGATTTGGTTTATGTAAAAGGGTTGGGATACCCCTTTTGTATCCCTCTTAATTTAATTTCATTCTTTGCTAATAAAAAAAAACAAGTATTGGGAAGCCAGAATGAAAATCTCTGTGGAATCTATTGATCAAGGAATTTGGGATTCAATTGAGAATGGTCCTTACATTCCAAAGTTTAAAAAGAATGGTTCTTTCATTGCAAAACCTTTGTCTCAATGGACCAATGATGAATGTAAAATGACCAAGCTTGATTGTACTGCTCAAAACATAATAGCTTCTGCACTAGATACTAATGAGTTTTTCAGGATATCAAAATGCAAAACTGCTAAAGAGATGTGGGACACACTCAAGGCTGCTCATGGAAACAATGAACCAAAGGAGGCAAGGTCAAAAAGTCAAGCAAGAAAGAAAAGAAGGCAAAACAAGAAAAGCCTCAACCTCTGCTTCATGGCCAGAAAGGAGGATGACTCAAGTAGTGTAAGTTCATCTAACTCCTCAAACTCTAAAAATTATGGTCAATTACTTCAAGCTTTTCAAGAAACGCATGAAGAAGCCAACCGATTGGCCCTCTTGAACAATCAGTTAAAAGAGAAGAATAGCTGACTTAAAACAGAGTAAAATCAATGGAAGAGGAATTAGAAAATTCAAAAACAGATTTTGAAAACCTTGAAATCATTTACAGAAACTCCTCTTGCAAGTGTAATACTCTTGTTTGTGAAAATTGCGAAAATCTTGAAAATAAGGTTCACTATCTTGTTAAAACTGTGGATAAGCTTTCTAAAGGTCAATCCAACTTTGAGAGTGTCTTGGCATCTCAAAACTGTGTTTTTGGAAAAGCTAGATTAGGTTTTAACCCACAAAACAAACAAGATAGATTTTCAAAATCATTTTCGAAAATGCCAGAAAAACAACCGATTGGACCATCAAAACAACCGATTGTTACATGCTTGTATTGCATGAAAAGAGGTCATTCTGTGAGGTTCTGTAAAATCAGAAAATCTGTTGTTCCTAGAGGCTTTATGAAGTGGATTCCTAAGTGCAATAAAGATTCAATTGATGAATATAAACAAAATGGACCCACATTCATAAGGGGACCAAATCTTTGTACTTGAAAAATCTTCTTTGTAGGAAATCTTGGAGGAGAGCAAGCAACAATGGTACTTGGATAGTGGATGCTCCAAGCACATGACAGGGGACAAATCAAAGTTCCTGAGCATCTCCTTTAAGCAAGAAGGGCATGTCACTTATGGGGACAACAATAAAGGAAGGATTCTTGGTAGAGGATCCATAGGAGACAAAGACATCTTGGTCATCCATGATGTGCTCTATGTAGAAGGTCTAAAGCACAATCTGCTGAGCATTAGCCAACTATGTGACAAGGGATATCAAGTAATGTTCAAGTCAAACACATGTGAAATCTGTCTACCCAACACAAAAGATGTAATATTGGTAGGTAAGAGAGTAAATAATGTGTATCTTCTAGATATCTATTCACCATGTTCAATTGGATGTCTTCTATCCAAGCAAGATGAATCTTGGCTTTGGCATAGAAGAATTGCTCATATTAACATGAATCACTTGAACAGGCTAATTTCAAGGGATCTTGTGATTGGGCTACCAAAGCTCAAGTTTGAGAGGGATCACATTTGTGAAGCGTGCCAAAAAGGGAAACAAGTGAAAAGTTCTTTTAAAATAAAAAATGTTGTTTCTTCTTTAAAACCCCTTGAACTTCTTCACATGGATCTCTTTGGACCCTCAAGAACTATGAGTCTTGGTGGAAATTATTATGCTCTTGTTATTGTTGATAACTTTTCTAGGTTCACCTGGACTCTTTTCTTGAAATCAAAGAGTGATGCCTTTTCTGCATTCAAGAAGCTAGCAAGAAGGTTACAAAATACAAAGAACTGCAACATAGGCTCTATTAGAAGTGATCATGGAGGAGAATTCCAAAATGAGAAGTTCAGCAAGTTCTGTGAGAAGATGGGGATTCTGCACAACTTCTCTGCTCCAAGAACTCCACAACAAAATGGTGTGGTAGAAAGGAAGAACAGGTCTCTTGAAGAGCTAGCAAGGACAATGCTTAGTGAATCATCTCTTCCTAAGTACTTTTGGGCGGATGCAGTGAGCACGTCTTGTTATGTGATGAATAGAGTGTTTATTAGGCCCATTCTGAAGAAGACTCCATATGAACTATTCAATGGGAGGAAGCCTAACATCAATCATCTTAGAGTTTTTGGCTGCAATTGTTTCGTTCTCAACAATGGAAAGGAAAACTTGGGGAAGTTTGATGAGAAAGCGGATCTTGGCATCTTCATAGGGTATTCTCTCACAAGTCATGCATATAGAATCTACAATACGAGGTTGATGACTGTAGAAGAATTAGTTCACGTTGTCTTTGATGAGGTAGATCACAGAAACATCCAAATCCCGAAGACCAGAGCTGAAGAGGATGAACAGAGCATCAGTTTGACAAAGCTGGAAATCTGTGCAGAAAAACAACCGGTTGATTCGCAGAAACAACCGATTGAAGTTCTGCAACGGAGTGAGCTGCCCAAAGAATGGAGGATTCCTAGAGATCTGTCAGTGGAAAACATCATAGGGCAGATAAAGGAAGGTGTCTCCATACGTAGCTCCATCTCAAACTTCTGCAGGCACACAACTTTTGTCTCACAAATTGAACCAAAGTTAATTGGTGAAGCTCTCAAGGATGAGAAGTGGGTTGAAGCTATGCATGAAGAATTGAATCAGTTTGCAAGGAATGAGGTATGGTTTCTTGTCCCTAGAACAGATGAGATGAACATTATAGGTTCGAAGTGGGTATTCAGAAACAAGTTGGATGAAGATGGTGTGATCACAAGAAATAAAGCAAGGCTAGTTGCCAAAGGCTACAATCAAGAGTAGGGCATAAATTATGGTGAAACCTTTGCCCCTGTTGCTAGGTTGGAGGCTGTGAGGCTGCTGCTAACTTTTGCTTGTATGAGTGGTTTCAAACTCTTCCAAATGGATGTCAAGAGTGCTTTCTTGAATGGCTACATCAATGAGGAAGTGTATGTGGATCAACCACCGGGCGTTGAAGATCATCAACATCCCAACCATGTCTTCAAGTTGAAGAAAGCTTTGTATGGACTGAAGCAAGCTCCAAGGCAGTGGTATGAGAGGCTTAGCAACATTCTGCTATCACATGGTTATGAAAGGGGAATGGTAGACAAGACTTTCTTCATCAAAAAGTCAAATTCAGAAATAATTCTTGTACAAATCTATGTTGATGACATCATCTTCGGTGCTACATAAGATAAGTTGTGTGAAGAATTTGTGGCTGCAATGAAAGGTGAGTTTGAAATGTCTATGATGGGAGAATTGTCTTTCTTTCTTGGATTGCAGGTTAGGCAAACAAAGGATGGGATCTTTCTATGTCAATCAAAGTATTGCAAGGAGATTCTCAAGAAATTTGAAATGGAAAGCTGGAAAGAAGCAAGCACTCCAATGCCATCAAGCTGCTATATGGATGCTGATTCTGCTGGAAAGAGTGTAGATCAAACCAAATACAGAGGATTGATTGGCTCTTTGCTATATCTAACAGCAAGTAGGCCGAACATCATGTTCGCGGTGTGTCTTTGTGCAAGATATCAAGCAAATCCTAAAGAATCAGACTTCAAAGCTGCAAAAAGAATTCTGAAATATCTAAAAGGAACATCAATTGTTGGGTTATGGTATCCTTCTCACTATCCAATTCACTTAATTGGTTATTCAGATTCTGACTTTGCAGGTTGCAAGCTAGATAGGAAGAGCACAAGTGGCACTTGCCACCTTCTTGGCTCAAGCCTAATCTCATGGAATAGCAAAAAGCAAGCATGTGTTGCTCTCTCTACTGCTGAGGCTGAGTATAGAGCTGTTGGAAGCTGTTGTGCACAAATTCTATGACTCAAACAACAACTTGCAGACTTTGGATTAAAGATCAGCAAAGTCCATTTGATGTGTGATAACACAAGTGCCATCAATCTTACCAAAAATCAGATTCGACACTCAAGGACCAAACATACTGAGATAAGACATCATTTCATAAGGGATCATGTAAACAATGGGAACTGTGAAGTGAAGTTTGTGGAGACCAAACTGCAACTAGCTGACATCTTCACGAAACCACTACTAAAAGAGAGTTTTTCTTCCTAAGAAATGAATTAGGTATCCTTGATCTTAATAATCTCTCCTAAATTTGTTTTGTTACTGAAATAGGGGGAGAATTAATTGGTCTTGTGTATCCTTATCTGAAACTGTTTAATTCTGTTAAAATCTCTGATATAAAACTGTTTTATGCAGCTGCTAATAAAAACAACCGATTGTTTCGAGTAAACAACCGATTGTTTATCAGGTTTTATGTTTTAAATGTGTGAAAAACTAACCTGCTGTTGTAAGAAGCATTGGATGGTAGATATGCTATTTTTGTAGGTACTGCTTCAGATTCAATCAGATCAAACACAAGCACCAGGGATTTGTCTTCATCAAATAGGGGGAGATTGTTCAACCAAGTGGTGTTCAAGCTTTGAAGAATCCAAAACCCTTTGAAGGATGTTGAAGGATAGGCTGTGTTTGCTGTTGCTGAGTTGTCTTAGATAAAATCTGGGGTAGATTGAGTTTTGTAATTCACTCTTGATTGAATCCAAAGCATAGGCATTCTCAATCGTTTTAAAAGAAAAAGTGTTTTTCAAGATAAGTGAAAAACAACCTATTGTTTTGTCCAAACAACTGATTGTTTTATACTTAGGTGTTTTTAGAAAAGATTGAAAACTGTTTTTCAAGTGGTTGAGCTATTAAAACCAAAACACCCGATTTATTCGAGGAAACAACCGATTGTTTGTTTTGGTACCATAACAGAAAAATGGTTTTTGTTTTGACTGAGCTTTAAATGATTTTAACTGATTACGCTCCAGTCTTTAATGCTTTGACCAATCTTTAAATGCAATGAATAGTTTGTTAAGATTTGGTAACAAACATCATCTTTGAATATCTTCAGAAAAACAGATTTGAGTAAGAACATTTTAACAAAAAGTTTTTGAGTTTTTCAAAGAGTTGAGATTGCTTAGAGATTGAGATTGATCAAAGTGTGTGAGATAGGATTTCTGCTTGTATTGATTTCAGATTTGCTTCTGTAACAAGTGTAATCCTTGTATCTGTTGAACAAGAATCTTTGTGTGTTTGCTGAGAAGTGTTGTGTGTTCTTGAGGGGATCAAGATCAGCATTCTTAGTGTTGGTGTGTTGGCCAAGAGAAGTGTGTGTCTTGAGGGGATCAAGGTCACTTTCTTGATTGTGTTGTAAATGATCTAGGTTTGATTGCTTAGTGGTATTCCTCAGTGGTTTCTGAGAAGACTGGATGTAGCTCTAGGTTTAGAGTGAACCAATATAAATCTATGTGTGCATTTTCTCTATCCCTTAACTCTTTAAATTCAGTTTTGATATTTGTAAACTGGTATAAACAACCGATTGTTTCTGCAAAACAACCGATTGTTTTGCTGGTGCTATGCTTTTAGCTTTGTGTTTTTGAAAAAATGATTTCTTAATCAAGATATTCTCGAAGTAATTTCATTCAAGGCTTAAAAGTTTTCGAAATCCCTCTTTAAACCATTCACCCCCCTCTAGTTTAAAGCCATATATTCTAACACAACACACCCCTCACGTTGAGGCTATCAACTCGTGCGTGGGACCATATATTATGGGTGGTCCGATAATGCCTCAATAATGGGTGACCCGATAAGTTCAACAAACAATTGTTAGGATAGACTCGAAATGACTCTGATACCATATTAAGAAGTAGACTTTAAGCCTAACTCAACCTTATAAAACCGACTTATAAGGTGAGGTTTGCACCCACTTATATACTATGGGATCTCCAACAATAATTAAACTTAGCGTTGTCGTTGGGGACATTGTGAGAAAGCAAATGTGAGTAAATTGTTGTTATTAGTGTTGAGAACCAAGGAGAGAGTGCGCTTGAGGCCCATGCCCAACAAGCCCAAGCCCAATCTGAGGCCCAAGCCCAACTGATGTGAGTTGATTAAGAGATTAATTAATTTGTGACACTTTAAGAACATGATGAGGAATTGACTAAAAGAAGACAAGGTGTAGCACAATAAGGAGGCTTTAGGAAACATCAATGGAGTTTAATGCCTTCCAAATGACGAACCGAACTGATAAACATGAGTGTCATATCCTTACACAACAAGTGAATGGAAAGGAAACAAGAACAAGCACATGAACAAGATTATATTGTGGAAATTAAAAGGATGACAAGATAACAACATTGAATCAAATAGAAATACATCACAATGCAAATGAACCGATTAAAAGGAAGAACAACACAATCTAACCGAATAGAAATGAAGAACAAGACAAAACAACCGAATAGAATTTGAACATAGGTGCGGAAATGGAAAATGAAAGATGAAAGCAAGAAGAACTTATGTGAATGAAGCCATGGAAGGGAAGAAAACGCCACTTGGATGGTGATTGATCCAAGATAAGTGCAAGATGCCGCCACTTGAGAGCTTCCCAAACTCACAAGATAAGACTAGTAAAGGAGAACAAGTCTGATGGAAGAGGCCCAAGCCCATGATAGAAAAAGCCCAAGCCCAAGCCCAAATACAAGTTCAAGCTTCAACTCAAGCCCAACAAATAGAAGATATGGGCAAACTAAGCATCATTGGATGTCTTTCTTTTGTAATTACTTTTGAGTATTTTTAGTAGAACATAAAGGGAGGTGTAGATATAAATATAAGAGGTGCAAATGTATAAAGCTAAGTCACACCTTCCATGTGACACAAAAGAAGGTGTAGGTATAGATTTAGGAGGTGCCAAAAATAGAAACCAAGTCACACTTCCCTTGTGACTAGGAATTGGCTCCAAATTCAAATGCTTCTTATTTGAATTTCCCTCCACTTTCTTTTGAATTTCCAGCCCTCTAAACACTCTAAATAAGAGGGCTTGGCTCATGTATTTGAAAGATTAATTGAATAGTGAAATGCTGTCAAAATTGTGCCATTCTCACTCCTTGCCTAAACTCTCTTAGGAATAGGCTTTTAATCTTCAAACCTTTCACCACCTTCAAAGGGGCTGGCCGAACCTCCCCATTTCCACACTCTTCATGCACCTTCAAGGTCACCACACCTCTTAGGAGGACCTTGTTCATCTCTTCCATTAAGCTTCCGCACCATCTTCCACAAACATCCAAGAAGAGCTCATAGGAAATCCATCATTTGGTATCATGACCTATGGTTCTTCAAAGATGAGTATCTCTTTGTCATTTTCTTTTTTAGTTCTTCTTTGTTCTTCATCTTCCATATTAGTCTTGCTGTTTTTTAATTTTTATTTTGAATTGGTGTGTTGTTTGGAAATTCCAATCGGTGCATCTTGTTCAATTGTTCTTGAGCAATCTTTGTGCAATTTTTGGTAGGATTCCATATAGTTTGTGTTGCTGTTTTTTATTTTAAGTATTTGAGTCCTTATTGCAATTTTAATTGGTTCATATTGTGTTCATTTGATTCTTTTAATTTCTGAATCTATATGTGTTTTGTCTAGTCATGTTTCTTCCAAAAATGTCATCAAATCATAGTAGTACTTTGTTTGGCTTATTTGTTTCTTGTTTTTGGTATAAATGTTTGATCTGAATCTGCTGTGTTTTTTATCCTTTGGTGCTTTTTATTTTTAGCTTGAGTTCATATTTGTGTTTAGATCTACACAAGTTCAATTTCACCAATTCCATTGTGTTTTTCTTTTGGTATAACTTGCTGTTTTTTTCCAGATTTACAGAATCCCCTGTTTTGCATAACTCTGTGCTGACTGTTTTGCTTAAGAAAATTATTTTCCCACATAAGAAAATTCTGAGCCTCTGGATTTTGCAAGATTGAGGTGTTAGAGAAAAGATAAAAAAAGAATCAGTTCAAAAAAACAAATAGAAAAAAATGATAAATATTATAAAAACAGTGTGCAATCCTGACGCTACAACTGGTGTAACTGAGCACTGATTTTAGAAAATTTATTAAAAAAAAAATGGTGCATGCGTTTGGAGTGAAACCAACGCCAGAATTTCGTTAAGATCTTGATTTGTTTGCATATAAATTTTCAGAAGCAAATTTTAAAATGCCAGCTCAGAATAAATCAGTGAAAATCACGCTCTCTGGACCACAACAATTATTTCAGTGGTGCTGTTTTTGATTTTTAAATCAAATCTAGTGCTATTATATAGGTTCCATTTTGTGTGCCATCTTTTCTTTGAGTACCTTTTTTATTTGCTTGTCTAAGTTCATTGGAACTCTTTCTAGTTGTCACATTTAATTCCATTTGTGTGGTACTGTTTTTTCAAATTAATTTGTTTCTTGCTTTAATTCTTTGACCTATAAGCTTGGTGGTGGATTAATTATCAATTGGTACTTGATTGAGTGAGAATTGACTTGAGGGGAGTCTAGTTTGCTTAATAGGTGCTGGATTGAAGAATTAATTACCTAATTCCAAGAGGAACAAAGGCAAGGGGCAGAAACAAACACCTTCTAAATACACCACATACATTGGAAGGTCCAACAAAGAAGAGACAACAAAAGAAGTGCAAATAGAAAAAATCAACAAAAGGGAGTTCATCTAATTTCTTTTCAACTTAACTCTTGTTAATTACTTGTTTAATTACGTAATTAGACGGTGAGTGTGTCTTCAAGGGCTCCAAGTGTCCAAGAAGCCTCACCTAGGACCGACTAGTTTAGAACTATCTAGCTTAGCAATTGTTAATTGTTTTAATTGCATCTTTTTACCCTTGATTAGCTACGCTTATCAAACTGTTTTGTCTTGTTTAAGCTTTGTTAATTTTGCTTGGTTGATTAGATAGTTTGCATTGTTTTCTTGCATTAAAAATTTGATTTCTCCAACTTAATTGTGTTTTAAGTGGTTTACCAAGAGAAAGATTTGTGTGAAGACATTGAGGGATAGTTTTTGGCTAAGGCAAGACTTGGTATTTAAGTAGTCCATTGTGACTCACCTCTCTTACCTGGAAAACTACCTTCTTTAACTTCCCTCATTTTTCTCAAAGTAAAAAATTTCTAGACACAAAGCTCTAGTCATGTCTTCTCATTCTTCAAAGTCTATGGAAAGTGATATGAAATCCATCAAATCCCTTTTGAAACAACTTTCCAAAGATATTCAATCAATTTCATCTAAACAATTGGAGAATGAGACCAAAACTAATAAATTGACTAAAGCAAAGGATGAGAAGTCTCAAATTTCAAAAAAATTACATTCTCATGCATATAGCTCTCAAGTTTATGATTCTTTTGGGGAAGAAAGTCTTGGGATAAATGAACCACCCCCTAGGAGAGCTAGAAAAGAGAGACAAGAAAACCTAAAGGAGGTTAAGGTAGAGCTACCTCATTTCTATGGAAAAGAAGATGTAGAAACATATCTATATTGGTAGATGAGGGTAGAGCAATTGTTTGCTTACAACCATGTGAGTGAAGAAAAGAAAGTACCCTTAGCTACATTAAGTTTTCAATGTGATGCTATGCATTGGTGGAATGCCCTAAAAAGAGAGAGACATCTCCACAAGGACCCACCCATTACATCTTGGAATGACCTTAGGGGAGCCTTGAGATGTCGCCATATTCCCTCACATTACAATAGGAAGTTGATGGACAAGCTCCAAAGACTTCACCAAAAAGATATGAGTGTATAAGAATATTGGCAAAAGAAGATATCATATATTGAGAGGGCAAGGATTAACGAAGACAACCATACCACCATAGCTAGGTTTCTAAGTGGTCTCAAACTTGAGATAAGAAACAAAGTTGAACTTTTACCTTATAGAGATTTAAATGACTTGATTCAACTTAGCATTAAAGTTGAAAAACAAATTTTGGGAAAACAATCAAGTCAAAAACAAAGTTCATACTATGTATCTTATGACAAGGATGAGTTCCATAGAGGGGAAGAACATATACAAGAAACATCTCTAGAACTTTCCCAAAACCTAACCAAGCATATCTCTCACACTCAAGCTAGAGAAATTCCATGTTTAGAATACCTTGGCAATGATCAATTAGCATCTCAATGTTCCAATGAAAGGTCTATGATCTTAAGGGACAAAGATGAGAATAGTAGCCAAGAAAAAGAAGCTAGTGAGAGTGATGAAAATGTAAAAATAGAAAAGCAAGAGAACCTTGTGAAACAAAAGGCGTGGGAGAAGAGTGTTCCTTCCCACAAGGTCATTCAACAAGGCAAGCACATTGAAAATACCCTTGAAAACATGCTTCTTGTTGAACAACCTAGCCTTACCTCTTGTAAAGGAACACTTGCAAGCATAAGCAAAAAAGAAGAGTCTTTAAAAGAAGCTTGCATAGATAAAGATAAAGTAGATTATTTCTCATATGTGCTAGGATATCACCAATTGAATGTCAAGTTATCTATAAGCATCTACAAAAACAAATTTTTATGTGAGGTAGTGCCTAAAGAAACTTGTCATGTCTTATTGAGACAACCATTGCCAAGTGTACAAATTCTCATAAACAATGGTTGTAACAACGAGACTATCTTTACACATAAGAGAGAAAGTCTTCATGAAGGAGAACTCATGGGTCAAATTAGAGTTGATAAAACTCTAGCGCTTTTAAAAGGAAAACTTTTGTCCCCCATGAGAAAAGAGGTTCAAAGACATTACCTTAGGTACAATTCTTGTTTTCAAACTACACCTAAGGCAATGTCTCAAGAATTCTATACTCCTTCACCTTTTGCAAATGATCATTGGGAAGACACAAATTTCATATTAGAGCTTCCTAGGACAACAAAAGGTTTTGATTCCATTTTCATGGATATGGAAAAACTCTTCTCTAGAGAAGTGATACATCCTCATGGTTTATCTTCAAGCATAGTGTTGGATAGAGCTCCAAATTTCGCAAACCATGATTTGAGGATTCTCTTGGGAAAACTTGCAACTAAGTTGTACACTTTAAATTCTTATCATCCTCAAAAGCATGGTCAAAATACATTTGAAAATCTAGCTCTTTCTACTATGCCTAGAATAATCATAAAGGGCAAACACAACTCTAGAGATGAGCATACATACCATAGCGTAGTTCACAAAACTACCAATATTTTCCCATTTGAAGTTGTATATGGACTTAATCCTCTTTCTCCTTTAGATTTATTACCCCTTCCTAATCCACATACCTTTGTGCATAAGGAAGGAGTTACAAAAGATGATTTTGTTAAGAAAATGCATGAGAGGATTCAAGAACAAATACAACAACAAATAAAGAAATATTATGAGAAGTTGCCAAAAACAATAGAAAAACAAAAGGAATGGCAACTTCCTAAAATTAATGTTTACACAACTGCTCAAACTAACACATTTGATTTGTTTGATGACTCACAGAGATGGACATTTGATCCTGGAGGATGAGCCTAGTTTTCAAAATAGGAATAAGGTTGTTGTTCGAGATCAAACCTGTAGATCTGAGGACAAATCCTCTCAAGAAGGAGGGGATGATGGAAACCATCCAGCCACATACATCCACATAATGATGATGAAGAAGAAGCATTCGATTTGAGGACAAATCCTTTTCAAGAGGGAGGGGATGATGGAAGAGGCCCAAGCCCATGATAGAAAAAGCCCAAGCCCAAGCCCAAATACAAGTTCAAGCTTCAACTCAAGCCCAACAAATAGAAGATATGGGCAAACTAAGCATCATTGGATGTCTTTCTTTTGTAATTACTTTTGATTATTTTTAGTAGAACATAAAGGGAGGTGTAGATATAAATATAAGAGGTGAAAATGTATAAAGCTAAGTCACACCTTCCATGTGACACAAAAGAAGGTGTAGGTATAGATTTAGGAGGTGCCAAAAATAGAAACCAAGTCACACTTCCCTTGTGACTAGGAATTGGCTCCAAATTCAAATGCTTCTCATTTGAATTTCCCTCCACTTTCTTTTGAATTTCCAGCCCTCTAAACACTATAAATAAGAGGGTTTGGCTCATGTATTTGAAAGATTAATTGAATAGTGAAATGCTGCCAAAATTGTGCCATTCTCACTCCTTGCCTAAACTCTCTTAGGAATAGGCTTTTAATCTTCAAACCTTTCACCACCTTCAGAGGGGCTGGCCGAACCTCCCCATTTCCACACTCTTCATGCACCTTCAAGGTCATCACACCTCTTAGGAGGACCTTGTTCATCTCTTCCATTAAGCTTCCGCACCATCTTCCACAAACATCCAAGAAGAGCTCATAGGAAATCCATCAAAGTCTCACACAAATCTCTCTCAATTTGAGTAGAGTAACTTTTCTTCAAATTCCAAATCTGAATTTACATGAGCATAACACCTCTATTTATAGTGTGAGAGGGATGAAATTAAAGTGGGAAAATTCAAATGAGAATCATTTGAATTTGACGCTTATTACATGTCACAAGGGAGGTGTGACTTGGTTTCTTTCTTTGGCACCTCCTAAAACTACACCTACACCTTCTTTTTATGTCACATGGAAGGTGTGACTTATCTTTGTGCATTAGTACCCCTTATATTTATATCTACACCTTCCTTTTATGTTCTACTAAAAACTACTCAAAAGAAATTACAAAAAGAGACATCTCCCAAAGCCTTGGCCTTGCTCCTAGTAATCCTTTGAGGCATGAAGGATGTTGAGCTCATGGGTTGGGCTTGGGCTTCTTGGGCTTGGGCCTCCATTTTAAGAACACTGATAAGTGTCTAATTTCAGTAATATTTCATATTAAAATATAGGCACTTATGAGGATTTATTGCTAATTTACATATAAAATAATCCCTAATTTATGAATTTATACCTTCTTACATTTTTTATGATCTTTATTTGAATAAGAGTATTTTATTCCCAAATTTGGTGTTAATTGCAGATTTCTAAGGAAGATTGGAGTTTTGGATTAAAGGTGAATGATTTGAGCTAAAAAGATAAAGATAGAAGGTCCCAGAATGGAAAAAGATGCAAAGAAAGATTGGGCCTTTTTTATGTTTTATCATTTAGCCCATTAGCGCGACACAATAAACAACCTAAACCTAGAAAACTAGGATAAATAAAGGGCTAGAGGCTCAACCTTAGTGTGCCAGATTGAGAGGAAAACACCATAGAGTGAATTGTAACCCAATTGGGAGAATGGAAGGTGCTAGAAGTATGCGTGGCTAATTCTACCCTTTGGGGTTGGGAGTAATCTGCTCAAACTCTTATGTATTGAGGTGATATCTTATATATTAATATTCTTGGTTGATTATTGGTATTGTTGTTTTACTTTTAACTTTTCGTGACAAATTGAGAATCTTAAATCTGATCGGGAGGTATTTTTAGGGTTCGGACCTAAACAACAATACTTAATATATTTGAGTGCTAGGAATAGACTTGAAATGTTAATTGCTATTAAACGTCTGAGCTTCGTTCTAAGTTGTTCTTATAATTATGCGAGGGATCGATAGTTAGGGGACATTCTTAAGGACTTTATATGCGAGGAATCGATATAAATGATTTTTATACGGGCATCAATTTCAATCAAAGAACTTAATATTGACATGCTAATCAAAATACTTGAGAGTGAGAGAGATGAAACTAATCCTTATTTTTCCAATTGAAACAACTAATTCTTTGTCTGTTTTCTTATTGATCAGTGCCACCGCAATTAATTCAAAACTCTTTTAATTGTTGTTCTGTTTTTATATTTAGCGATTATTGTACTCGATAATTCAGTGTTCCTTGTGGGATCGATATCCATCCTTAGGGACAATTATTACTTTTGACAAACGTGGTGCACTTGTCGTAAAAAGTCATCAAACACTAATAGGAAGAACTTCAAATGTTTTGGTCCTTGACCATTCCTCCTATTGATGGCATCTTTATTTGCTTGTTGAGATGATCCTTCAAGTTTAGCATCCTTGGTCATCTTCATGTGTTTTTGAATCACATCACCAACCCATGATCTCATCACCCACCATGCCTCAGAGGATTACTAGGAGCAGGACACAAACATTAGGAGATGAGAATCAATTGATGTCTTTTTTTTGTAATTTCATTAGAGTAGGTTTAATAGAACATAAAAGGAAGGTGCGGATAGAAGTTTAGGGCCTATGAGAAGAAATGGCAACAAGTCACGCCCTCTATGTGACTCACCTTTAGGCGCCATTTTCAATGGTCTTTCATTTGAATTTCCCACCTTTTTCTTTAGTGAAAACCGACCCTCTCACACTATATATAGAGGTGCTTGACTCATGTAATTACAAGTTGAATGAAGAGTAAAGTTACTATACACAAATTGTGTGAGATTAGTGAGACTTGTTTCTCCTAGCTTTAGTCTTATCTTGTGAGTGTTTGGGAGCTCTCAAGTGGCGGCAACATCACTTATCTTGGAGCAAATTCACCATTCTAAGTGGCGTGATCTTCTTCCCAAGCTTCATCCACATAAGTTTTCCTATCCTTCATCTTTTCAATTCCAATTCCATTCCATTTCAATTCCTAAATATGTCTTGTGTTTGTGTTCTTGTTTCTATTCGGTTCATGCTTATTCTTTAGTGTTCTTCCTTTTGAATTGTTGCGTTTCAATTCTGGATTTTATCGCACCTTGTTTTGTCATTCATAATCACCTATAATTGTGTTTTTCCTTTGGTCTTATGGAAATGAACCTTCACATCTACTTAACACTTGTCACCTTAATTGCTTAATCAATATCAATTCTAATTCAACAAGTGTCACCTAAATGAATCAATCTAAAATCAACTCACATCAATTGGGGACACTACATGGGAAATAAATATGAGAAAAATGCACTTAAGGATGGGAAATAAACGTAGGGTTTTTGGGAGGAATTTTGGGATTATGAGTTTAAAAGTGTGAGACAAAAATAAGAAATTGAAAGTGTGAGAAAATGAAAATGTGAGGCAAAATGTTTTAATGTTTTAATGTTTTATTTTTTTCTCATTAAATAACTTAGCGTGGACTAAGGTGACAATAAACGTC
The DNA here is from genome assembly GCF_051622355.1 of Phaseolus vulgaris. Lineage (NCBI taxonomy): Eukaryota > Viridiplantae > Streptophyta > Magnoliopsida > Fabales > Fabaceae > Phaseolus > Phaseolus vulgaris. The sequence goes on along the minus strand of NC_143504.1, from coordinate 29,563,765 downwards.
CACATCACCTTAGTGTCGCCTAGACCTACACTAAATGTAATAAAATATTAACTTGCATCCACTTTGTGATGGCATTGAGCTCTTCTCTTTTGTGATTTTTGGGTGGTTTGTGGAAGCTTAGTGGTTTGTTGATGGATCTAGGCCCTCCTAGGAGGTGTGGCTGCCTTGGAGGTGCATGAAGAGTAGGGAATTTAGGGAGGTTCGGCCAGCCCCTTTGGAAGGTGAAAGGATTGAAGATTAAGACCTAAATTCTAGGCAAGGGAGTAAAGTATGGCTCAAGTTTGGCAGCATAACAATACTCAATTTAATCTTACAAAATGAGAGCCAAGCACCACCTTATAGGATTGGAGGGCTGGAATTTGAAGAGCCAAATACAAATGAAAGGCTAGCCAAATTACATGCAAGTGTGAGCACATGGAAGCACATGGAGCACATGGCACATGGGAGCACATGGGTGAAGTGGCGCCTAAATAGAGGTAAATTCTAGAAGTATTCCTTGTGTGGTTGGTCTAGAATTTACGCCCATTAGGTCTAGCTAATTGGGTCGGTCCTAAGTTTACTTAGAAATGGTTATTTCTAATTAAACTTAGGTTTAGGCTTTTAAGTACCACTTTGCATATTTCATCACATTTACAAAAAGATTTAAACTATGCTACTTTAACTAGAAAAGGAAGAAGAACTATCTCACACTAAAGTCTAAGACATGTAAAAATGTCCCCTTGACCCCTCTTTGACTATGACTCTAGTGATTGCCTTAAGTGTAGCATTTTGGTGGCCTTTGATAGGATTTGTGTTGGGGCCTCTTCCATCACTTTGTGTCTCCATTCTTGATGCAATGTCATTCTACAACTTATTTTTTGATTGCATATACTTTGTGTCCCCATTCTAGACGCTAGCTTATTATTATTTTAATAATTTTTAACCATCCACTTTGTGTCCCCATTCTAAACGCTAACTTATTATTATTATTTTAATAATTTTTAGTGTGAGTTAAAGGTCTCTATTGTTGACATAATATTTAACATTTATTTTTGTGTCCAACTTGAGTAGACTTCACCCATACTAGTGACTTCTATTTTATAGTCTGCGCGCTTTTTGTTGACTGCTAAAATGGATTTTTCTTGTAGTGACAACTAACATGTCCACAATCTTCTTGATATTAAGAAGGTATGTGTTGATGGTACGATCTTCTTTTAGTTGAATTTTAAGTTTTTTTTATATTGGCTCTTGAATGTGAGACATAGCAGATGCGAAGCTTTTCCTAAATTTGAGATGAGAAAGATAATCCTACCATTTTGGTGAAAATGGATGTGTGCATTGAGGCTAAAAGCCATGCCACCAACAGCTGGTTTCGCCGTTCGTAGTTGAGAAACACTTCATTGATAGTGTTTGTTAAAACATCTTGGAGTGTTGAAAACCGTGGTGACCTTCCAAGAACTTCATTAGTTGGAGACCCTTAACAGTGGCAAGCACTTGCTGTTGCCAAACTAAAAAGTTGTCATCATCCAAGTTGAGAGAGATAGGTATACTGAAAGTGAGTGGGAGAAAAGAAGAGGTGTTTGAAGAGTTGGCAGAATGAATGGTGGGAGAAAAAAGATTATAAGTGATGATAAAGACTAAAGAGTTCTTGATACCATGTTAGAAAGAAGATTTGTATTGATTGAAAAGAGAGATTACAGAAAGAATGTTTTATACAAGATATAGAGTAACAGATGTAACATAAATGTAAATTGTTATTTCTGATTATTTACTAACATAATTTATTAACCAGAATCCTATATATAAAGTAGTATCTCAGATATTAACCATATCAAACCCATTGTATCCGTGTGAGAAGTTCCTTGTTTCAAATGGCACATTGAAGATTCACAATCCAAAACGAATGAGTGACATTCTCAGAAGTGATTCAAGAATGTAAACTCAAAAAAATGGAAAATGATTAAAATGTTACTAATCACATGTTCCTTCAAACTTGCTAACAACCTAAGCAAACTATTGTAGTATGTTGTGGCAGCATAATTTATTGCTCTAGATTGGCAGGGGCATGATAGCTTGCATAGAAAAGAAGAAGAAAAAAACAAATTTTATTGTATTCCCAGAAAGGCTGCAATTCTCTTGGCAACACAATATGCCGTAGATTGTATGGTTATCATGGGATTCACACCAATTGCAGTTGGCAGCAAACTAGCATCACACACAAATAGGCCTTCTGCTTCCCAACTCATCCCATTTTCATCCACTGCACCTTCCTTTTCACTCATCCCCATCTTACAACTCCCCATCTGGTGTGCGGAACTATATATACTCCATTTTTCTTCTTGTGACATTGACCCTCCTGTTGCATATATGGATTCCACAAACCTCTCCAATTCCTTTTCATTATTCCCATTACATTCAATTCTCTGCCCGTCACTTCTGTGAGTACCTACCTCAACTGCTCCTGCTGCTATAAGAATCCTCAGTGCCTGCTTTACTCCATCCCTGATATTCTCTTTGTCCGATTCATCTAAATCATAGTGCACCCTACCCTCACTCCTAACTACTCCACAACCCTTGTCCCTAATAATTGTAATCAGATGAACAGTCCGTGAATATTTTAGCATTCTTTCTTTGAAGTCAGATCCAGACACCCAAGGAAGCAGTGTAGATAACACTGCTGGCCCCAGTGCTGGAGTTTCAACTATAGCTTTTACATTGGAGTCCTCTGATACCACCTTATGAACAGAAGTTATTATTCCCCCCTCATAGCATTTACCCTTGAGATCAGAATTTGAGTCTGGAAAATACCCCCAGGACATTAGCACTGGATGCATATGAAGATTCTTTCCAATGTGTTTGTTCTTCAATCCACTGGAGATCATTAAAGGTGGCGTTAAAAGAGCCCCACAGGCTGAAACTGTGACTTTTGCCTCAACTTTCAGTCTCCAAGTGATGTTGTTTGTTAAAACATTGGCCATCACTCCTAAGCATTTCTTTTTTCTCACTCTCCCTCCCTTGTTATTTCCCAATATAAATCTTTCAGCTTTGGTTCCTGTTAGTATCACTGCATCATGATCCACAGCATCAACAAGCCATGTAACTTCTGTTCCTTGTTTGTCTCCTCTTGTACAACCATAGTTGCAAGACCCACAGTAATGTCGTTCTGATGAGTTTCTTGGCACGTAATCAACTTGAAGACCAAGATTCTTACAACCTTTTCTGAGGACTTGATTCTGGAGCCCTTCCTCCACACACTTGTCGGTTACACCAATCCTTTTGCAAACCATGTCCATGGCAGAAAGATATTCATGACTCGAAAAGAGTGATAATTTGTGTTCTTTTTCCCATTCCTTAAGCACGCTATCCGGTGTTCTAATAGATGCTGCCCAATTAACAGCAGAACCACCACCTACCGTTGACCCTGCCAGAATCGCCATGTTTCCATCCCAGGATGCAAAAGTTCCTCCTAATTCATAAAGCTCATTCAAAGAAGGCCCTTCTAGAGAAGAATAATCACTGGAGGTATAGTAGTTACCCTTCTCAAGAACAAGCACCTTCAAGCCTGAACTTGCCAGAGTAGCAGCTGCAACTCCTCCCCCACAACCAGACCCAACAATTACCACATCACACTTTATTCCAAGGACATTGTTTCCAGCATCTACAGAAACTTCAAGACCTTTCTCACCAAGAGACTTAGGCAGGCTCCAATCACTCTCATTCCTACCTTCCACTATTCCCTTTTCAAGAGGCCTCTCTTTTTGAACCTGTTTTGTGATCCCATCAGTGTCAACCTTATATCCTACAGCTTCCCATGCTGGGTTTTGACCCTTCTCATCACACTGCACACAAGGGAATATTCCATGACTCACAATTAGTAAGACAGGGAAGAGATATGATCATGAATGAGAAGTTGTGAATGAAGAAAGTGGCATGACCTGAGAGAAGAAAACAAAGAGGCACAGAACTTTGACGTAAAGGAATGCAAGTCTAATAGGTGTGAAGAAGCGGTGCTTAAACCATTTCTGCAGAACCTTTTCTCTGTTGTCTAAAGAAATATTAGAGAAGTTGTGGATGCAAGGCCATTTCTTACTCAGACAGAGAGTCCCACATAGCAACAATGTGCCCAACCTTGTTGACAGCATCCATAGGATCAATCTCACAAATATCAATGCTTCTTTCAAAGCTCTTTTTATCAGCATATCTGCAGTCTATGCACATTTCACATTTTAAATTCTAGCTAGTAAAACTACTTCCTTCAAATTCAAGAAATTCTTTCATATGAATCACTGTTTATTTATGAGGGCCATGTTAGAATAATATTTTTACTAATACAAAAACTCCCCAAGAAACTCTTTTGCAATGCTCTTAGTTGTTTTGGTATGATGCAAACTTCGATGGAAAACAAGCTACCCAACACTCCCTTTCACATTTTACCCTACAATGGTATAATTATAAGGTAAATTCCTATTATATATCCACATAACTACATAAATAACTAGCAATAAAAAATGAATTTTTTTAATTCAACTATTTTTTTATAACTTTACATTATTTGCATGGTTTATGTCAAATTTAATAAAATTAAAAGTTTAATCAAGTGATTCATATTTTACTACTTTATGAATAAGATCACAAATAATATTTTATTAATAAATACTTTTGCATATATAATTTTATGTAATTTAAAAACAAAATCTAATTCTGAATTAAAAACATATTTTATAACTAAATTATTAAATAATACATTAATTAATTAAATTTGTAAATTCTGTTTTATTCTCAACTATATCTACACACTAAAAAGTTCCCCCTTATATTATTTATATTTTTGTTAATGACATTGTTGATACAAGTACACACGAGCACATTTCTCCCATGATTTTTATAAATAGATAACAAAATTATTAAAAACTCACCTTTCGGCCAAGTTTTTTTCATCACAATTTTTTTTACCAAAATAATAATAGTAGGAAAATAAAAAAAAAAATAAATATTAAACATATAAAAAAGTTTAAACCATTTTAGTATTATGACATGAAACTTTTGTTAGTGTGGCCATGAGGGGGTGACCCAATATTGCACACTTGCATGCAAGGGGGTCGTGGGTTTCACGATTTGATTATTATTAGTCTGGTCCATTTACTTATCAAAATTTTGTATTTTAATTCATATACTTCGAAATTAATCATTCTACTTTTTATATACATTCTTTTATGCTTCAGTTGTTTCCTTTAGTTCTCAATTGATGATGTAAAATAAACAGATAATTAGTGTTTAAACTCTTAGAATTTCTAAAACACAGAAGTTTATGGCACTCATGACCATAGGCGATTTTCAGAAATAAAGTTCATTTTCCTTCTTACTGTATATTTTAAGAAATTTCGTTTTTAAATTCTTAATTTAGTAATCACTAATTTTTTTTTTTAAGATTAATTTGGCATTGATTTTAATTTTGTAATAATGTTAGAACACCCAAAGTTAAAATAGAGTTATTAGATGATTTTTACATTCTCTAAACATGTTCTTGTTTTATTAGAGAATTCTTTAAGTGATACAATCTGATTCAAGCAGTATTTTCCTTTAGGTTTAGGATACAATGTTTAACCTGATTTAAAGTGTTTAGAAATATGAATTATTACCTTTTGGTTTTCATCTTTTAACTTTATTTAACTAGTTTTTGCCAAACAAAGTCTTTATCAATTTTGAGTGATGATAAAATGTGTAAAAAGTAATAAATAACTATTCCATTATCATCTAGGAGTTAAAAAAAATTCTCATATTTTCTTGATAAAATTTCAAACAAGAGAACCATGTGTATGTAGTGTTTTAAAACTTTCAAAAACTTAATAATAAAACTAAATTAAAGATTTGTGCATGGTTATTATAATATTAAAAAAAATCAGTCCTACCAAGTTGATGACACGATAATTAACTAAGGAACCTAAAGTGGGTAGATTCATAAAAAGTTATAATAGTAATTAATACGAATATCATTTAATTCCATTTATAACATATGAAAGAGATGCCTTATGTCTTCTTCAAATAAAAAATATATATATAACAACTTTGTTTATGGAGTGGTTGAGGAAGAAGGAAGTGAGGGAAGGGAGAACAAGTTTTCTTTCTATGGAAAAAATAATTAACAATTCTAAACATTTATTACAGTTATATATATATATATATATATATATATATATATATATATATATATATATATAAGTGAGGTGTACTGTTACTGGTTAGGTGGAAGTTGAGTTTAATTTATCTTTTTATATATTTTAATAATTAAATATCATTGGATCGTGTTGAGTTGGATTTATTAATTAATAATCTAACTCAATTCAATTCCATTATATTAGGTTGCCTTGAGTTGAACGAAAAATTAAAAAAAAAAGTAATTATTCATTAAGAAAAAATACATTGAAATAACTAGTTTTATATTTTTTAATAATTATAAAATAGTGAAAATAGTGTAATATATAAAATTCATATTTATTAATATAATAAAATATAATTTTTAATAAAATTATTAAACTAATATTATATATTTGTTATATATACAAAATTGAGTTGGATTTTTCTAATTTAAAATTCATAAATATGTGTTAAATAAAATTCAACTCAAATCACAAAAATATAATAGAGTTGAAATGCTTTTGTAGATTTAGTGTAACTTCTTTATACCTTATTTAGTTGTTAGATAATTTGTCTTTGTATATAGTAAAGTTACGGGTAAGAAGTTATTGCTTAGTTATAATATTTCTTACAATCTGAATTATAAGTAGAAAAAGTTATAAATTGTGAACTAAAATATATATTTTAGCTATTTTATATTTTTTGTTATATGTTTTGAAAATGTCTTTAATTTAATTTAAATTTATTTTTAATATTTCTATTTTTATATAGTTTTGATGAAATGAAATTAAAAAAAAAATATATATAAATAATTAATAAAATTATGTAATTTAAATTAATTTTCTAAATTAGTAAAAAAACTTAAGTAATTTTGCTTATGTTTAAAGAGGTTAGTTAGACAACATCAAATTTTGTGAATCAAGAAAGAAAGTGGTAGATCGTTTGTCCTCTTATCAAAGGTAACCCAACACTAAGGATATAGTTGAAGATGTGACAAGAATATTAAAAAAATACAACTTTCAAGTTATTAATTTCGAAATAATATCACCGACAAAGAAAAATAATCATATAACAACCACAAGTTTTTGAAAGTCTTTATCTCTCTTTTCCTAAACATGCATCTCTCAATTATGAGCCCTAATTCTCTTTCTCCCCATCAAATCAATTATCCTTTTGCTCAATTCAAAACAAATTACACACAAATTGCTAGAAATTAATGATGGAGTTGATTATGGTTACATGATCAAGATAAATATTTAATTTGCTGGTATCATTATTATATAAAAAATGCAACAAACACGTATATAAATACCTAACTCTTATATTTAAATGCGTGGTGAAGTGTAACTAGATCATAGAAAAGAATTTATCCTAATATTTATATAATGACTTTCTATTTAAGTTAATAGATTATAATGGATTGAGATGCAGATTATTATAGTTTGACATACACTATAATAATTAAATTTTGTAAAGGTAAATAATTTAAAAATGGTGTATGTGTAAAATCAGAAATATTTTTTCGTTTTTAAATATAAAAATTAAAATTAAATTATATCAATTATCATGAAAAACTTGATATAACGAAAAACTAAATAAAATATATAGTTTAATTAAGAATTTTATAGAAGGAAATAAATAAGCACAGAAGATGTGAAAGTGAAGGAGTGGTACCTCTTGAGGGATAGGGAATTGAGAGGCAGAAGATTTCCAGAAATGTTGCACAGCTTTGGTTTTTGAGTTGTGTTTGTCCAAATGTTCCAACTGCAGAGGAGGAAAGAAAGCCTCACATATGCTTGTAAGGGATTCCATCTCAGCTGAAGGAAGAGGATCTGTAGTGTTTCTGCTTCCTCTTCTTCCTCCTCTCAGCACAGGATGACACTCTCTCTTCATCTCTCTCCCTCTACACCAACTGCACAATATCACCACTCTGTGCTATGTAATTGATTAATCAAGATGTGTTGTATATATGGAGAGAGAGAGAGAGAAAGAGAGCTTGGTTTTCTTGTATATCATTAACCAAAGACAGGTAAGAAAACCCAAAAACACACTCCTATGCATCCACAAGAGTGTAGTTAGTGTGTCTGTAAATGGAACTATCTAAACCCCAACAACTCAACTCCTCGTGCTTTCCATTAAAACCCTCTTTTCCAATATCACCTACCAGCCATGTGTATCTATCATAACTTCTTCTCTTTCATATCATTTATATTATTTTTTATGTATCTATCATTTATAGTATGAGTAAATGACTTTTTTTAGAAATTATAATTAATTTATTCTTTTAAATGTCATCTAACTTTGTATAAAAGAAAATTATACATTACATCCATTATATACCGTCTTACCGTGAACAGAGGGCCAATGCAAAGAGAAAGAGAAAGAATACTTCTTTATTAAGTATACTCAAAAGTAATTGTTACTATGGTGAGAGACTAAAATATATACACATAAGTTAGATAAGAGTAACCTTGCCTAACGGTAACATAACAGTAATACATTAACACCCTCGATAAACTTATGTGGTTTCACAATAACTGTGAGTTTATTCCTGAGTGATAGAAAATTTGTGAGTTTATTCTTGAGTGATAGAAAATCGGATCAAGAGATTGGTTTAGTTAGAGGATCAGTCACTTGATAACGAGCAGGTATATGCAAAAGAGTAATGTGCTGTTTTTGAATGTGATCTCTAACAAAGTGTAAGTTAAGCTCGAAATGTTTTGATTTGGAGTGCATAATAGGATTGGCACTTAGAAGCACAACACCAAGATTGTCAGAAAAAAGCTTTGAAGTAAGGATGGGAATGTGTAATTCATGAAGAAGGGACTGAAGCCATAAGATTTCAGTCATAACAGCAGCTATGGCACGATATTCAGCTTTTGTACTGCTACGGGAAACAGTTTTCTGTTTGTGAGAGGACCAAGAGATGAGATTGGAACCAAAATAGATACAATAACTGGTTGTGGATTTTCTGTCATCAACATTCGCACCCAATCGGCATCGGAGAAAGCAATAATGGAGGAGGAGGAATGCTGATGAACCAGGAGACCATGATCGACAGTACCCGCAAGATAGTAAGTATACATTTGACTGCTTGCCAATGATGAACATGAGGATCATGCATGAATTGCACAACTTTGTTGACTGAGTATGATAACTCGGGGCGAGTGACAAGGAGGTACTGCAAAGCACTTACAACAAATCTGTACATTATAGGATCAGAGAAAACTTATGAAGAAGATTGTTGAAGACGAATAGAGGAAATCATGGGAGTTGGTTGGGGATTGGAATCTAGCATGTTGGTCTTGCGAAGAAGCTCACGAATATATTGAGTTTGAGAGAGGTGCATGTTCCCAGTTGAAGTACGAGAAACTTGAATACCCAGAAAATGATGAAGAGGACCCAGGTCTTTTAGTGCAAAAAGGATTTAAGACTAGCAATGAGACCAGTTACTGCAGTCTCTGAAGAACCCATAATAAGAATATCGTCTACATAGATTAGAACGTAAAGAGTGTCATTGGAGGCAAACTTAACAAAGAGAGAACTATCACTTATAGTTGAACGAAAACCAAGATGTTTTAAGGTATTACTTAACTTAAGAAACCACGAACGAGGAGCTTGCTTCAGGCCATAAATTGCTTTGTGAAGGTGACAGACAAGATGCGGATCCGTGGACGTAAAGCCAAGAGGTTGTTGCATGTAAACACATTCAGTGAGGTCACCATTAAGAAACACAGTATTGATATCAATTTGACGAACGAACCAACGAGAGGCAACAACATGAGCAAGAACCAAACGAATGGTAGTGTGACGAACGACAGGGCTGAAAGTCTCTGAATAGTCAAGTCCTTCTGTTTGGTTGAATCCTTTGGCCACAAGTCTTGCTTTGCATCATTGTAGAGATCCATTTGCATTAAGCTTAGTTTTATAGATCCACTTGCAACCAACTAGTGGTTCTCCTGGAGGAAGAGAGGTTAAAGTCCAAGTTTTATTTGAGAGTAAAGCATTATATTCTTCGGTCATGGCAGTAAACCAAATGGGAGAAGCAATAACAGTTTTGACAGAAATAGGAAGGGAAGGAATAGCGTTTAGAGATGTATGATAAGCTTTGGGTTTAAAAACACCAACTTTTGCACGGGTAATCATAGGATGAGTGTTAGCAGGAGGGGTAGGAGTGGGAGAGGGAGGAATGAGGGTATCACAGTGACTTTGAGTTGATGAAAGATTGGAGGGAGAGGCAGTATCTAAAACAGAGGTGGAAGAGGGTTGATTACATTGTTGCATAACAGTGATAGAAGGAACAATATCAGTGGTTACCTGGGAGGTGCAGGAGTCAATCTTATACTGATTGGGATGAGCAGAGTATGGAAACGTTGTTTCATTGAACACCACATGACATGAAATAATGGTTTTACCTTCAGGAGTAAGACAGATATAACCTACATGTTGAATACTATATCCAAGAAACAAACAACATGCAGAACGAAACACAAATTTGTGTTGATTGTAAGGTCTTAAACTAGGATAACAAGCACAACCAAAGATCTTAAATTTTGTATAATCCGGTTGACGTTGAAACAATTGATGATATGGATTATTACCTTTTAAAACATATGTGGGAAGAACGTTAATAATATGAACTATGAACGGAGGTGATAAACGCTTCATCCCAGAAACGAAGCGGGAGAGGGGCAACCTCAAGCAACGTCAAACCCATATCAACAATGTGATGGTGTTTGCGTTCAACAGAGCCATTTTTTTCATGAGTATAGGGACAAGTAAGACGATGTTGTATCCCATGGTGATGCAAAAAAGGAGTGAGAGAAAGATACTCTCTGGCATTGTCTGTTTGAAGAGCACAAATTGTGTACCCCGTTTGTTTTTCAACAAGACCTTTAAAGGTTTTAAAAATATTGATGACTTGAGACTTTTTATGCATGACATAAATCCAAGTAAATTTAGTGTAGGCATCTAAAAAGAAACATAATAGGGAGCACCATTGGAAGCCATGAAAGGGGAAGGTCCCCAGATATCAGTGTAAATCAGTTCAAGAGGCTTAGTACAAGTATGCACAGAAGTTAGAAAGGTAATTGATGACTTTTTCAACGAATACAAGCAGAGCAAAATTGAATATTATCAGAAACACGTATATTACAGTGTGACATAATTTGTTTGAGAACTTTAAAATTGCAATGGCCAAAACGTTCATGCCATGTGTTTACATTGATTTTATCAGCAGTGAAAGATAGAGAATTTACAGAACACTGAGAAACAGATAGCAAAGTAGGAAATATATACAAGCCATTTTTAAGAATGTCCTGAAGCATAACTCTTTTCGTAACCTGATGAATAACATAACATGTGTTAGAATGAAATTCAAAGAAAACGTTATTATCAATACATAATTTAGAAACGCTGATAAGATTCTTAGTGATTTCAGGAACATGAAGAAGATCTTTTAAAACAAGATTGTTATTGGAAGTAGAAGAACGAATATGAGCAGAACCAATAGTAGAGATTTTCAAACCTGTGTCATTACCCATCTTTACTGTGTCAGTGCCGTCATAAGAATTCTTGCTAGTGTAAGTAGAGGAGTTGTTCGTGATATGGTGTGTGGCTCCACTGTCTGGGTACCACAGAGGGTCGTCAACAGAAGAAAGAATACCTAACAGAGAAGGAGCACTGGAATCGGTGTCTTGCAGTTGAGTGAAATTTGCGTGAGCCTTAGTGGAAGAGTGTTGATCATACCTTTGCCAGCAAAAAACTCAATAGTATGCCCGATTTTCTTGCATATTTGACAAGTGGGTTGGGGTTTAAGAATAATGCCATGAGTCATGTTGGTGAGGTCGGTAGTTGGAAGACCCTTGAAGAGAACCTGAACGAGACCATTGAAGAGAACCTGAACGATAAGAGTCATGGTTTCCACGAAAACTATTGAACTTGTTCTTAACCTTATCAGTTCTTGAAGATACTGGATTCCATGAGACAAGAATAGCTACAGGAGAAGCAAGAGGATCAAGAAGATGGTGTTTGTCAAGACATTCTACTTGCGCCAATAAAAGAGCTTCTATTTCATTGAAAATGTCTCAGACATGATGGAAGCCACAAAAGAAAAATTTTGTGCTCTTGATACATGTTGCAGTGAAGAGAGGGCCATGCAAAGAGAAAAAGAAAGAATACTTCTTTATTAGAGAAAAAGAAAGAATACTTCTTTATTAGGTAACTCAAAAGTAACCGTTGCTGTGGTGAGAGAGTAAAATATATACGGATAAAAGAGTCCTTACATAAAAGTAATCTTGCTTAACGGTAACATAAGTAAAATAACAGTAATGCACTAACCCTACAGTTATATATAATTTTTGATTTAATAGTTTTTAAAAAAAATATATAACAAAAGATAAATTTATAATAAAATGATATAAAAATTATTAAAATAATATTATTATTATTGATTGTTAAGTGCGTTTTAAAAAATGGTTGGAAAGTATCAGGACCCTTATATAAATACTTATAAATTTATAAGACCCTTTTAGGAGCCCACCACTATAACTCTCATCCAAAATTGGTTTAAATTGCGTGTACGTTGGTTTTGTTTGTTCAATTCTTTATGGAAAATAAACTGTAAGAAAAAGATACAATCGAGTTTTTATATTAACTCATTTTAATTTATGTGTTTTATTTTTAGAAAATAAATATTTCTTCATAAAAGTTTATAATTTTGAGAAACTCAGTTTTATGTTATAAAGGAAAGTTATACAGATAAGCCATAATAAAGTCCTTCGTTTTGAACATTGATGTGCAGTTTTCAAGTGTGAATTATTTGGTATTTTATATTTTATTTCTGAAACTTCCTTCAAGAAAAATTATATTCTAAAATAACATAATTAACCCTACCTCAATTTAAAGGCAAAATACTCAAATGCATCAATCTGTATAAGTATTAAAAGGATTCGTTCCTGTATTTTTATTTTATTTTTTTAAATTGATTTTCATCTTCATCCAAACTTTAGACCTTATGAATACTTATAGTAAGGAAATTATTAAATTGAGTTATTGTAAATTTTTTTATGTGGCAAATAAAATTTCAATGTGGACCAGGATATTTTCATGCTGAAAAATCATTTGTTACTTAAAAAAAAAGACTTATTCCAATAATTTCCTTACTACAAACGTTCATGAAGAATAAAGTTTGGACTTGAGATAAAAACCAATTTCGTGATTTTGTTGTTATTTGTTGTTGTTCTCTTTCAATCCAAAGCAATTATCTAAAACAAACATTTTCTCTTATTTGTCGACCTTCTTTTTCATGTCATTTTTAACTATCTACCACCAACATTTTGGAAATGAAGGGCACTCACCAATTCATGGTACCCTCAGCGTGGCGCTACGCATCATACTGATGGGAAATTCAACACAATAAAAATAATATCTCAACAAGAGCAATAAGCAACGCATAATAATTTCCCCAACTTGCAAGAATATGTGAGGAGCAATAACAAATAATGACAGCAACACAAAATACACTTCAAGAAGACACGAAAATTTTAAGGTGGAAAACCTTCTCAATGTGAGAAGTAAAAACCACGGGCACAAGTCAGTCAATCAAGCTCCACTATGATCAAATTTATGGTTACAAGAGAGTCTCAAATCACAATACAAATTGTGCTTAATAACCAACCAAATAGCAATACAATAGAGAATAAGAAACCTGAAAAATTCACAAAACTGGAGTTACCATACGCGGCCTATATATCCCTGTTCCAATGACTTTTGAACAATCCTAACGGTCTAATTGAAGCACCACGAAGTATGAACCTTCTGAAAAAATTTCAGCTCAATCCAACGGTGGACGAAACAATCTGAAAAGTTTCGTCCTCAATAGAAACGCTGAGAATGCTGCTGCAGTGTGAGATGAATTTCTCTCTGCTCAAACAACTTCTGCAAGATCCGAACGGTCTGATTGAATTCACACAAAGTATGAACCTGATGACAAAATTTCAGCCCGATTCAATGGTGAACAAAGCGTTGGTGGTGGCCGGAAGTTGCTGAGTGAAATTTTCTATCTTTTCTCTTTTCTCTTTCTTTTTCTATCTGTCTATTCTGTTGACTGCTGTCTCTCTGTTCGAAAAAACGTTAAAGATTAATATTTGACTGGACCTCCACATAGGAAGTGAGTCTAACCCAACACATACATGCAACCTAAACTTTACGTGTCCTAACACACATAGGCTTAGGTTTAAAAGAAAATGTTTTACTTGAACTAGACCCATGTGCACTAAGCGCACCCCTAGGTCCATAACTACCCCTGGTTTGCCGCCTAGGCCTTATGTACGAAGGGTTACACTAAACATACAAAAATGACTAATACATACATTCGAGGCCCAATCACATGGTCCACCAACATGGCCCAAAAGCCGAGCTGATCTGTATGGCAGGTGCTGAAGGCTGACCTTAAAGTGCTGAGCTCTGAGTGCTCTGGTCTAGTACACTAATGTTTTAATATGATCAGTCTTCCTCTATCTCAAGATTTACATGATGACACGTATATATATTATTTTCTTTTATTTATGATTAAATATTATCAGTTTTTATTAAACAAAAATAAAATTACACAATATACTGATCCCAGTAGTTTTTGTTTTAAATAATTGAAGTCGGTCTTATATAATTTAAATTATTTTTTCTTAAAAAGAAATTTCACGGCTTTTAAAAATTTAAAAGAAATTATGCATGCATTATTGCCAATTTCAGTGGATTAATCTGTTGATGAATGAAGTAGAAAATACGATAGGGGGATAAAATTGACCTAACTGTGTACAATTCAAGAGCTTTTAATAAAACTCTTTTTCATACAGCAATCAATGAAACACCACCAAAATCTCACTCATTGCTTGCCCCCATGCCCATTATATGGGTCAAACAAAGGGAAAAATAAAAAATTATTTTGAAGTTATATGAATATTATGATCTTATTATTACCATAGCTACTCCAGGAGCCACATTTAAAGTGAGTTGCTCACTTTATTTCTTTCAATAAATTTGGACAATTTGTTCACGCAACCTCTTTAATTTGAGGCATATTATGTTGCAAATATTATATGTGTACCGGTCGATATCGGAAGAAACAGTGTCGATAAGATGATCGATCGAGTCAAATACCACAAAGGTACATAATAAATAAACATGTAATAATAATTATGATGACGTTGAATGTGTCAACTTACACTCCAAAATATATGAAAAATATCTCCAACATAATAGATAAACTAATTAAATTGAAAGATATACATTCCTAGCATTAAGGAATCATTACGCATGTCAGTTGACAACCGATATTCGACCCATAAGTGTCAAGACCCATAAATCAAATCACTATAAATAGAGTCCTCTGTGAAGGTGATGTGAGTTGATTTTAGGATTGTTCATTTTATGGTGTGACACTTTACTTAAATTGAGTTTTTTAAACAAGAATATGGTGAGAACTCTAAGAAGATCCCCACTGGACACGAACTTAACCAAGTGGTTAAGTAAGTGTGAAGGTTCACTTCACAAAAGGAAAAGGAAAAGACAATTATAAGATGAGAATGATGCTAGAATGTTCGGAATTAAAGAACAAGGAAAGGAAACCAAATAGAATTTTCGAATGGAAACAAGGGAAACCAAACAAGAACATGATACAAAGAGTAATAATGGAATGACAATGGAAGAATAAACGAAGGAATGAGAAAGCTTATGTGATGGATTTGAGAAATGGAGCACGCCACTTGGAGTGTGATTGGCCTCCAAGATAAGTGATGATAGCTACCACTTGAGAGCTCTCAATACTCACAAGATAAGACCTAAATTCTAAGAGGAATTCAAACCTCACTAACACCTTACACAATTGTGCAAAGTAACTCTTCTTCTATTAATTTCAACTTGTAAAATATACCAGGTAGGCCTCCTATTTATAGGTCAAGGAGCCTTAGAGAACAAGCTAAATGGGTAGGATAGGAAAAGGGAAAAAATGGGCAACCTTAGGGTTTGACTAAGTCAAATCCGCATCCTAGGCTTGTCCTTCTAGAAACTAGGTCAAAATGCCTTCCAAAAGGGCTAGAAACAAGCTAAAATGCTACCCACACCCCCTATTATGCTAAAGGCACATTCTTCTAGCCTATCTTTGCTATTTGGACTCCTAAAGTGAACCCAAATTATTTACAACATGTTTTATTCTTAAGTAGACCAGCAGGAAGAACTTGAGATGCTCTAGTCTTTGTCCATTTCTCCCTCTGGTAAGGTTTTCACTTGAATGTTGAGATGACCTTTCATAGTGTGCATCCTTGATCATCTTCTTGTTGTCTTGGTTTGTATCAGAAGGAGTAAGGTACGTTTTTACATTATGCTAGAATACACCTAAACTAGAACACTGACTTGAGCGTCAGAGTGCAATTTGTAGGTACCCCGCTCGACCGAGCATCAACATTGAAGGAAGGAGGCTTGAAGGAATTTTGAGATCATCGATACGTCAACAATTGAATATCCAGTCACAAGTACTATCTGGGTCCCTCAGCCTACACATGTACAATATGAAAATGAGAAAGAAATTAGGCCAGTCCTGTATTTACAATTGTGACTTCCATAGTATAATGTACCATTTTTTACCACACACTTCTCATTATCTCATGACGGTTGACACAACTACCTCCATGACATTACTAACGCAGTGCTAGAAGCACACCATTTTAACACATTGTTCTTAATTGGTTAAAATTTATCAAAAAATTATAAAATCATAAGAGATGGTCATTAAATAAGTTGTGAAATCCACTAAATTTACTGATTTTAAAAATTTATCTAATATCCCTAAAAATCTCACATATAAAATTATTACCTATAAACCTCACTCTGAATCCACACAATTATGCGCATAATAATCTCAATATCATATCAACTAGTATGACATGGTTAATTCATATGACTTGAAAGACCAAATTATTTTTCAAATCGCAGAAAAAACCATATGAACCTCTTTCGACTCTCAACACCAGATAATCCTCATCTATGTGATTCCAATATATCAGGAGAATTAGAATACATCCTTATAAACAAATCCCTAATCAATGCACATCTTAAACAATCTCAATATGGTATTTTATTTCCTGAAAATACTACCTCTTGATTATGATTCATAATTCACATCTCACAATATTTAAATTCACACCATTAAATCATGTCAAAGCTTAGAAATTCAAAACACACCAAAAATTTATCCAACAAATCACATAAACATCCTATTAAAGAAAATTTTCAATTAGAAATATATATATATATATAAAATAAAATTTCATTCAAATAACATTAAAAACAACAGAACATGAATAACCCAACCTTTTAAAAATAAAAAAAAATAAGTTTTTTTACTCTAACTTAAGCAAAAAAAATCTCAGTTGAGTGAGAATGCATCTCGCTCGAGCGAGAATGCGCCTCGCTCTAACGAAAATACTCTTTCTTGAACAAGATTAAACTCGAGTGCACCCCAATATTCACCCTATTTTGCTCAAGCGAAAATGGGTCTCGACTGAGCGAAATTCCTTCTCGCTTGAGCGAAAATGAACCCAAGAGCACCCCATTTTTTACTGTATTCTCGTTTGAGTGAGAATTATCTTGCCTGAGTGAGAATTATCTCGTCTGAGCAAGAATTATCTCGCCTGAGCGAGATATGTAGAAAACAGTTTCTAATATTTGCTATATTTTTTATTTTCACCAAAAAATTTACATTCAAATGTTATGTTATCAAACATACCAAACCAAAGTAATAATCTCTGCTATAGTTGGATAATTACTCTAATATAGCTACTCTTTAAATCTATAATACCATATATATCCAACATTTCTAAATTAAAATCATTCACCATAATCAACCAACTAATAATTAGAATCTCTTACACATCAATTATATCATAATACAATTCACTCATTCATATTAACAATTCAACACTTTTCATCCCAAAGACAACATATTCAACACTTATTCTCATAAAAACAACATATACTATACATAATTCACAAAATCATCTACTTTACTCAAAACAAACAATCCTGCAAGAAAATTGTAACTAGTGACTACGTTACCCCCACATCTAGATCTTCAAGCCTAGGGTTATATGAAAAACTTAAACTAGTCTCCCTTACCTAAGCTGGAGCAGATGCTCATTAAGAGTTCCAACTTCAATAAGACCCAAGGACAACATAACCTGCACCACATAGTTTTGATAAAAAAAATTCTAACTATATCACTAGGACTCTGAGCGAACAGGAACTAATCTTGAAGATGAAAGCACCACATGCAAGGACCTAAACAGAGACCAACCTAACAAATTCAAATTGTGTCTCAAAGAGAAGAGCAAAAATGAACTTACTATATTATATATTCTGATCAGACAATCTTGTCGTCTTTGCTTCCAGGAGTCCAATGATGGACTATGATTGTCAATCTGATAAATGAGGAGAACAAAGAAAAAGAGAAGTTTTAGAGAAATGATAGTTCTTTTAAGATGAAATCTGAATAACGAAATCTTCTATTTTTATTTTTTTTTCATTTTAATAATAAAATATTTATGTACCATTTAAAATCTATCACTTCTACTCTAAGGTTATTTTCTAAATCCTTACAATTTCCAATTAAAAAAATATTTTAAAACAAAAATTGTGATAGACTATAAGTTGGCAACAGTGACAATGGGCTAAAAGAAGGAAGATCCAAAGTAATATTTTAGTTTTCTACCCTTATATTTCAAAAGATACCAAAATCACTCTTTTTTATGGACATATTTTGTTTAGTTTTGAACTATAGAATTTGAAGACTTTATAGATTCCAGAATCCGAAAATTAACATTTATGATTTTGTGCATTTTGAATTATATAAATTAAAATACAAAATTTTATTTTTGTATTTGGGATTGTATAATGTATAATATAATATAAATTTATATTATGAATTGTAAAATTATATTTGAGATTATTTTAGTTTAAAGAAAGCATCATATCTTGCTTATAAAGTAAGTATTTACTTTTTTTTTATCGACAAGAAAAAATAAATTAATATGAACCACTTTAGGGGTGGCTCAACCCTTATACATAATCATAGCACAACAGTTCCTCAAAACCCCTTCTAACCTACCTAATCCTTATAACCTTAAAACAAAAGAACACCCCAGTCAAAGGAATAAACCTTGCATAAGCTCACTTAATTGAAAACATACAAGCCATAGGATCAATGCACCACTCATAATAAGTAAAACAAGCATAAACAGATTTAGATGTTACCCAAGACCAAACCTTTAATTGAGCCAAGGTAAACATTTCTGAATGATCTATCACTCCACCTTGGAAAATATGCTTATTCCTGTGCTTCCAGATTTCATTTACTACTGCAATCCAGATGCTACTCCAAACAACTTTAACCTGGGCAGATGCATTTAACACATTAAACTGCAATAAGTGGGAAACTGGATCAACATGATCAACGGACGTAGTCCCCAACCATGTAAAACACTGTTTCCAAACAAGTCCAACAATCCTGCAATAAAAAAACAAATGATTTGTCGACTTCACTTCCATCCTGCAAAAGCTACAGAGGTTGCTATCAACCGAAACCCCACGCCTTTCCAAATTAACTTTTGTAGCAACCGAATTAGACAACACCCTCCAAGCAGAAAACTGGGTTGTAGGCAAAGCATAAGACTTCCAAAGGGATACAAACAGACTCTCTCCCTCAAAGGGGCCTCTTAATTTAGCATAGGCAGACTTTACCGAAAACCCACTATCCTTACCTACCTTCCAAACCCGGCTATCTTCAATACTCAAGACCGAGGCCTTTCCATGCACCTCTTGTAACAACTGGGCTTCCTAACTATTTTCCCACTAAAAAAGACCTCTTCTCCAGACTAACTTCCACTCCCAACTATCGTTAACTCACTCCCCACAAGACTCTAGATTACCTTCTTTATTACCACATAAGGAATACAGTCTTTGGAATTTACTTTTCAAATCTTCGTTGCCCGCCCAAACATCTTTCCAAAACAAGATATACTTCCCGTTTCCCACTTTCCACTCACAAAAATTCTCAAAGGTTCTATCCCATTCCTCCATCCCCCAAACCCCCTTCAAATCCCTCCACCAGATGGAGTCCTTAGCATTACTCCTTTGATCTTGCAAGATTCTCCAACCTCCTTATTTAGAGTCAAGAATTTCCTTCCACAAACCACCATTCTCAGTCTCCAGACGCCAAGTCCACTTTCCCAATAGAGCCACATTGAAAAGCCTTAAGTTCAAAATACCAAGACTGCCAACTTCTCTAGGCTCACAAGCCTTTTTCCACGAAACCCACGCTATTTTCCTTCCATCTGAACCTCAACCCCACAAAAACTTTCTTTGAATTTTTTCAATCTCCTTTAGCACAGCAGAAGGAAACATATACATAGATAAATAAAAAAACGGGATAACAGAGAGAACCGACTTAATGAGACAAACTCTCCCGGCCAACAAAAGAAATCTACCTCTCCATTTTCCCAACCTACTCTTAACTTTTTCCAACACTACGTCCCAAAACGAAACTCGCTTGTGGCTCCCCCCCACAAGAAACCCCAAGTACTTAAAAGGGGTTTTCATGACTTCGCAATTAACGATAGCAGCAAACTACTGAGTCACAATGTGGTCAACCCCCACCCCTCCAATTCTACTCTTCAAAAAATTGACCTTCAAAGCAGAGGCTAATTCAAAACAGTGTAGAATGACTTTCAAATTGCAAAAAAATTTAAAGTTAGCTTCACAAAGAAACAAAGTATCATCCGCATATTGAAGCATATTTACCTTAACCTTTTGTACCCCAACCTCCAGACTCTCCACCAAATTCTTCTCTACAGCTTTCCTTACAACACCTACCAAACCTTCTGCCACAATAAGAAACAAAAAAGGCGCGAGAGGGTCGCCTTAATGTAACCCCCTCTTAGGGTAAAACTCCGAAGTAGGGCTCCCATTTACAAGCACTGACACAGAGGAAGATTCCAAACATGATTTAATCTATCTGATCCATTTTTAGTAGAAACCTAACCTTCCAAGCATATAATATAAAAAATCCCAACTTACAAAGTCATACGCCTTTTCGTAGTCTACTTTAAAGTAAACACAACTCTTCTTCCTCCACTTCACCTCCTTTAAAACCTCATTAGCTACGAGGACACTATCCAATAGGCCCCTTCCTTCCAGGAAAACAGATTGCCTAATATCAATCAGCTTAGTCATCACCTTCTTCAGTCTAAGAGACAAAACCTTTGAGATGATTTTATATAAACAACCTACCAGAGAGATAGGTTTGAAGTCACTTAGCTGTTGCGGGTTGTCAACCTTGGGCACCAAACAGATGAAAGACGCATTTGACCCTCTGGGCCAACTGCCTCTATCTGCAAACTCGTTCACAGCCTTCAGAACATCCTCTTTTAAAATCTCCCAACAGAACTTTAAAAAGCCGAAGTTAAATCCGTCAGAACTAGGGCTCTTCGAACTTTCACAACTCCATACAACAAATTTAACTTCTTCTTCAGATATATTTTCAACCAACATTTTATTCTCCTCCCCAGAAAAAGTAAGTATTTACTTATATATTATAAAATGATGTTTTCATTTCTAGTCATTGTGAGATCTTCAACATATATTGAATTTTCAAATTTTAATGAAAGACATATTAGAAAAAAATTTAATTAAATTTTTTGAAACTAATGTTAATCTATTTTTAATATTAATGTGAAATTATTTTTTTTTTAGTCTAGATGAACTGCATCTAATATGTAATATCTTTTCAAACGTATTCATAATAAAAGTTAATCAATTCTAGATTATATTAATTAAAAAGTCTACACAGTTATATTAAAAAGTCAACAAAAATAATATATTAAAAAATTTAATAAATGAAAATATTTACATTTATATATATAATACGGTAAAATTCAATTAACAAGTCAATTATAAAAAATAAAATTTACTATTTAGAAAATAAATATAACTTGATGGAAGAGGGCCAAGCACAACCTCATATAAAAAGACAAGAGCCAAGACGTGAGCATCCAAAGCCAAACCAAGAGCGTCTAGGCCAAAGGAAGGAGCGTCTAGGCCAAAGTGAAGAGCGTCTAGCATAAGGTGGAGAGCGTCTAGGACCTCTTACTAGGTCCATGACCAAGCTACGAATGGGAGCCTTGGGTAAAGCCTCGGATGGGAGAGAAAGCAACATGTATATGCTACATGAAGGCCCATTAAGGGCATCTTAGTATTAAGTGTAGTGTAAATAGCATAAACTTGTTTCCATGTGATTTACCCTAGATTTGCTCACGTTCTAGAATGTTTCTTCACATGGCCGGCCATGTGCTCCATGTGATGTAATTTGCATTTCATTTTGATTAGCATTAGGGTTGCATTATGGTCCTCCTTAGCCTATAAAAGGAGGAGCCTACACCTTGTATTTTTAAGATTGAATAGAGTATTGTTATGCTGCCAATTTAGTGTCATACATTACTCCTTGCCTAGCTTCTAGGTTTTAATCTTCATTTCACCACCTTCAAAGGGGCTGGCCGAACCTCCCCATTTTCACACTCTTCATGCACCTTCAAGGTCACCACACCTCTTAGGAGGACCTTGTTCATCTCTTCCATTAAGCTTCCGCACCATCTTCCACAAACATCCAAGAAGAGCTCATAGGAAATCCATCATAACTTGAAGGTAATAAATATAAATAAATAAATATAATATACTATTGAGTTTCGTTAGAGTTAATTTTCGACTTTAAATTGTGAACTGAATTAAGTTGTGTAATTTAAAGAAAAAGGATTAAATACAATCTCACGAAAGTTGATTTCTCGTGATTTTTAGATTCAATTTTTAAATTTGGTAGATTCAAATTTTAGCGCACCTAATCTAAAGGAATATGTCACACAACACAACACTATTTTAATTTTTGGGTGTTTCTTCCTGTACCCATCTTCTTATTCCTGCACCCCCATAAATTTTCAAAATTTCAAAATTATCCTTTTATTTCACAATACAGTTTCCATGGTAATGTGTGGGTTGTAGGTGAGATCGTGGACATTACTGCAGCAAAGGTTGTTGATGGAGGTTCAATGGAGTTGTTGCTGTGTTGAGAAAGTTTCATTGGTGGTTTGCGGTAAAAGAATGAGGAGTGTTGTACTGTTTTGGATTGGATATGGTGACGTGGGTGTTTTCAGAAATTGGGTTCTGGGGATGAGTTTCGAAATTGGTATTTCAGAATGGGAGAATGAATTTCAGAATTGGAAATCTCTAACACATTCTGAAATGAGATGCTATGAAATGGAAAGTTTTTTTTTTCAGAATGAGATTTCTGGAAGCAAAAAAAAATTATGAAATGGGGTTTCTAAAAGTGAAAAAGTTAATTCCAAAATGGTACTCCATACTGCAAAATTGTTTTTCAGAATAGGGATTCCATAAGAGAGAAAAAAATATTCCATAATACCTTTTTCGAAACACGTATTTTGACTTCCAAAAAGGCCAAATCTGGAAGGCAAAATATGTATTCCATAAAAGGTATTCCATAATGGTTTTTTCTCTTCCAAAATGCATATTCTAGGAAACAACTTTTTAATATTTTGTTGGAATTTTCTGTTAGGTAACATGTTATTTTGTAGGAGTATGGAGAATATCGTAGGGTTTTACCCAGGGTTATATGATGAACTTGATGTGTGGGAGGGACTAGATGATGTTGATATTGAGCCATCAATATCTTGTAAAGCATTATTAGACAATGAATGCAAGCCACATGAATATAGTGATTTGCTTACCACATATGTGGTAAAGGTGAAGGTTGAAAAATATGTTTAGATTGTGTATTATTTAGTAAATTAAATATCAAGTTGTGACAACTTTTTGTAGATGAGCTTTTGAGGTGGGCCAGAAAAGTTGTGTATGATTTTGGCTTTGTTATTGTTATATCGAGGTAAAATATTTCAAATAGACAACGCGGAAAGAAGACGTACATATTATTGGATTATGATAGAGGAGGTAAATACAGGCGATATAATAATGACTTACAAGTGACTGGGAGTGAAAGTAAAAAATGTGATTGTCCTTTTAGATTACGAGGGAAACTTGTAAAAGGTGGTGAAAGATGGATGTTGAAATGGTATGAGAGGCTTAACAACTTTCTGCTGTCTCATGGCTATGAAATAGGAATGATTGACAAGACTCTCTTCATCAAAAAGTCAAATTCTGAAATTATCCTTGTGCAAATCTATGTTGATGACATCATCTTTGGTGCTACACAAGATAGTTTGTGTGAAGAATTTGTGGTTGCTATGAAAGGTGAGTTTGAAATGTCTATGATGGGAGAATTGTCTTTCTTTCTTGGATTGCAGGTTAAGCAAACAAAGGATGATATCTTTCTATGCCAATCAAAGTATTGTAAAGAGATTCTCAAGAAATTTGAAATGGAGAGTTGCAAAGAAGCAAGCACTCCTATGCCATCAAGCTGCTACATGGATGTAGATGCTGCTGGAAAAGGGGTAGATCAAACCAAATACAGAGGTTTGATTAGCTCTTTGTTATATCTAACAGCAAGTAGACCGGACATTATGTTTGCGGTGTGTCTTTGTGCAAGATATCAAGCAAATCCTAAGGAGTCACACTTCAAAGCTGCAAAAAGAATTCTGAAATATCTCAAAGGAACATCAACTGTTGGGTTATGGTATCCTTCTCACTCTCCCATTCATTTAATTGGTTATTCAGATTCTGACTTTGCAGGTTGCAAGTTAGATAGGAAGAGCACAAGTGGCACTTGCCACCTTCTTGGTTCAAGCCTTATCTTATGGCATAGCAAGAAACAAGCATGTGTAGCTCTCTCTACTGTTGAGGTTGAGTACATAGCTGCTGGAAGCTGTTGTGCACAGATTTTGTGGCTCAAACAACAACTTGCAGACTTTGGATTGCAAATCAGCAAGGTTCCTTTGTGTGTGATAACACAAGTGCCATCAATCTTACCAAAAATCAGATTCAGCACTCAAGGACTAAGCATATTGAGATACGTCATCATTTCATCAGAGATCATGTAAGCAATGAGGACTGTGAAGTGAAGTTTGTTTAGACTAAACTGCAGTTAGCTGATATCTTCACAAAACCATTACCAAAAGACAGGTTCTTCTTTCTAAGAAATGAGTTAGGTATCCTTGACCTTCATAATCTTTCCTAAATCTGTTTTAATACATGTTAAAGTCTATTTGTGAAGACAAATAGGGGGAGAATTGATTGGTTCTTGTGAATCTTTCTCTGAAACTGTTTAAATATGCTGAAATCTCTGATATCAAACTTGTTTCTGCTTCTGCTGATAGAAACAACCGATTGTTTCGAGTAAACAACTGATTGTTAGTCTAGAAATTGCTTTCAAAGTGTGAAAATCTAACTTGCTACTGTAAGAAGCATTGGATTGCATATATGCTGTTTATGCAGGTACTGCTTCAGATTCAATCATATCCAACACAAGTAATCAAGGATTTGTCTTCATCAAATAGGGGGAGATTGTTGAAACAAGTGTGTTCAAGCTTTGAAGAATCCAAACCCTTTGAAGGTTGATGAAAGGCAGGATGTGCTTGATGTTGTTGAGCTGTCTTTAGATAGGATCTGGGGTAGATTAATTGTATATATCCACTCTTGATTGAATCCAAAATATAAGCATTCTCAAACCTTTTAATTGAAAAGTGTTTTTAAAACCAAGTGAAAAACAACCTGTTGTTTTGTCGAAACAACCGATTGTTTAATACTTAGGTGTTTTTAGAAAGATTGTAAACTGTTTTTGATGGTTGACTTGCTGTCAAACCAAAACAACCGATTGAATCGTGGAAACAACTGATTGTTTGTTTTGGGACCATAACAGAAAAATGTTTTGTGCTTTGACTGAGCATTAAATGTTTTTACAACTGTTTACGCTCCAATTTTTAATGTTTTGACCAATCTTTAAATGCAATTAATAGTTTGTTAAGATTTTGCAACAAACAACTTTGTTTTAATACAGAAAAACAGATTTGAGTTTTTCAATAGTTTTAAGCTTTTGAAAGATTGAGATTGCTTAGAGATTGTATTGATAAAAAAAAGTGTGAGATAGGATTTTCATCTTCTATTGATTTCATATTTGTTCTGTAACAAGTGTAATCCTTTGTACTTTCAAAGAAACTCTGTGTGTATAGTTGAGAAGTGTTGTGTGTTCTTGAGGGGATCAAGATCAACATTCTTAGTGGTGTTGTGTTGAACCAAAGGAAGTGTGTGTCTTGAGGGGATCAAGGTCACTTCTTTGGTTGTGTTGTAAGTGATATAGGGTTGATTGCTTAGTGGATTCCCCAATGTTTTCTGGGAAGACTGGATGTAGCTCTGGATTAAGAGTGAACCAGTATAAACCTCTGTGTGCATTCTCTCTATCCTTTAACTCTTTAATTTCAATTTTATATTTGTAATCTGGTATAAACAACCGATTGTTTCTGCAAAACAACTGATTGTTTTTCTGGTGCTGTGCTTTTTGCTTTGTGTTTTGGCAAACTGATTTCTTAATCAAGTTTAAATGTTTGCGAAAACCCTCTTTAATCCATTCACCTCCCCCCCCCCCCCCTCTAGTTTAAAGCCATACATTCTAACAGCAACAAGATAACAAGACAAACAAACTGGTTTTCTGCATATACAACATTAGTAGAAAAACCAGAAAAAGTGAAGTGTTCTAGTGCTTTCAAGTTCAGAATAGCAACAACATAATGCACAGTTTTAAATCTATCTATACAACAAAATCAAGCATAGACTTCTCCTCCTATTTGTTCTCACAAATAGACAATGAGAAAGGTTGTAGAAATCAGAAATCAGAATGATAATACAGTAGTCCAGCAGTACAAACAATGTTGACATTTCAAGAATAGAACATGACATAGAGTTTTCAAGAAAACAAGTGGATATAATCTTTTATTATCAGATTCTGAGGCACATTCAATGTATATTTATCCAAAAGCAAGATTTCAAAAAGAGGATTGGTTTAATCATGCATAAGGAAACTTGGCAACATTATACAAAGGTGCCAGAGGAAAAACAATCGGTTGTTTCGAAAAAACAATCGGTTGTTTTACTGTGACAACGAAAAGAACATTTTTCATAACCAAAAATTACCTTTTAAATTAATGAAAATGCAGTATGCAATTTGTTCATGCCTTTGCACAGAGAACCCCAAAAGATTCACCCAAAAAGAAGACTTTGAGATGTTCATATGGTCACAAGGCACACTTACATGAATTGAGAAATGAAAACACACATACTCTCTTTGAAGTTTCTCTTTTGATCAACACTATGCATGTGCCAAGGATGTCTTTTGACATTCAAAGAACCCTGCAGGACATATACAATTGAAAAGTGTAGGTACAAAGATTGTCTTTGCTCTTGATATTCTTCCCTTTAGCAGTCATTCTTCAAGCTCAAAGGTGATTCTTGGCTGCCAAAGATCCATCATCTTCTTCCTTGGCCATCAAACACAGATTGGCTTCTTTTTTATTTTGCTTTTTTTCCCTTCTAGCTTGACTTCTTCTCCTTGCTCTCTTTATTTCATTGGTTCCCTCATGAGTTACTTCAAGTGTATCCCACATCTCCTTAGCAGATCCACATTTTGAGACCCTGAAAACTCATTAGAATTTAAGGCAGAGGTGATAATATTTTTTGCAATACAATCATATTGTGCTCTTTTACTTTCACTCTCAGTCCATTGGGACCAAGGTTTTTCAAATAAAACATCATCTTTTTCAAACATAGGAATAAAAGGACCATTTTCTATTGCATCCCAAATTTCTCTATCTAGTGATTCAACAAAGATTTCCATTCTAACCTTCCAAAACTGATAGTAAAAACCACAAAATAAAGGTGGCCTGTTTATTGAGGGACCCTCCCCAAAAGGTAATTTTTCAGCCATAAGAAAAAGGTTTTTAGGATCAAACTTGAATATCTTTCAAGAACCAAGCTCTTGATGCCAATTGTTAGAATATATGACCTTAAACAAGAGGGGGTGAATTGTTTATAAAATATTTTCGAAAATTTTGAAGGTATAATGAAATTCAATGTTGAATTACAGAGAAAGGAATCAAGGAAACAAAGAACCAAAACTGTTTTAAGATGATATCAGAAAAACAACTGGTTGTTTCTTTGATTCAATCGGTTGTTTTTATCAACAAAATTAAAAACAACTTAAAAACAGAAATTAAAGAGTTAAGGGTAAGAGAAAAGCACACAAGCAATTTATACCGGTTCACTCTTACACCAAGAGCTACATCCAGTCCCCAGAAACCACTGGGTAAACCACTATGCAATCAAAACCATATTACAAACACCACACACCAACGTAGTGACCTTGAACCCCTCAATAAACACACTACATTTGGCAAACCACACCAAGAGTGTTGATCTTGAACACCTCAAGAACACACAACACTCTTTGGCAACGCCAATACAGAAATACAGTAATCAAGGAAGAAGAGAATATAATACACTTGGGTATTACAAAGCTTAAAGTTCAGAATTACAACCTTATCCTATTCCACACACTTAAGATTGATCCAAAGCTCTTTCAAAATATTGGAAAAACTGTTTTTGATAAACTCTTTTTCTTACTCAAAGATTAGGAGCATAAAATCACCTTTATATAGACCAACCAAGTGGTCAAAAACATTTAATAAAGGAGCCAAGGTAGTTATGATCATTTAAAGCATATTAAAACCACTTAACATAATTCTGTTAAGGTTTTCAGAAAAATAATCGGTTGTTTTGTCAAAACAATCGGTTGAATTGACTTGACAGCAAAGTCAAGCTTTTCAAAAACTACTAAGGTAAAATAACCTGTTGTTTTGAAATTTCAACCTGTTGAAATTTCAAAAAAAAAATTATAAAACCCATCTTTTCAAAAGGTTAAAGATTCAAATGAACTTAGATCATCTTAAGGAGTGAATTAACAAGTTTCAAACAACTAGACACACACATAACAACAACAAGGTCTTCAAGCTTTCCACTTGGATTTGGAGACATCAAAACATCTTGTTCAACACTATTTATGTGTTAAATCATTGTAGTGATAAATACTAGTGTTGTAATATAATATTCACATATTTTATTTTAATAAATATTATTAATTTATTTTATAAATAAAATATTAGTGACTGAAAATAATTATTTAAAAATCTAAATGATGAAAATCAAAGCAAAATACTTAAACAGAAATTAAAACCAATTGGTAAGTTTCCTAATTTCTCCTAATCAGTATGGGTTTATGCATGGGAGACAAATTTAGGATTGTATTGGTATTGCTTCAGAGGCTATTAACATGTTATCTAAAAAGCTTCGAGGAGGTAATGTGGCGTACAAAGTTGGTATTCATAAAGCCTTTGATACTCTGAGTTGGAAGATTTTATTATTAGTTTTGACACATTTTGGTTTTCACCCCTTGTTTGTCGGTTGGATTAGTACTATTCTGCAATTTGCTATGCTTTCTATCAAAATAAATGGCAGTCTAGTGGGTTTTTTTTTCCCTGTAGTAGAGGTGTCAAACAAGGTGATAATTTGTCTCCTCTACTTTTCTGTCTTGCAGAGGAAGTTCTCAATAGAGGCTTATCTAAGCTTGTGAATGATAAGAAGATTCTACATATGGCTGGTCCGCAAGGTTTTCTCACTCCCTCTCAGGTTTTGTATGCTGATGATATTTTTTTTTTCTGTAGGGCGGATAATAAGTCTCTTAGAAATTTGAGTACCTTTCTTAAAATATATGGTGATTTCTCGGATCAATATGTTAACAATTTTAAGAGTAATTTTTTCACCATGGATAATTCTGCAAGATTTGTCACCAAAATTCAGCGTATTCTTTCTTGTAATCATGGTTGTTTGCCTTTCAATTATTTAGGAGTGCCTATATTTGTTGGTGCTCCAAAGATTCATTTTCTACAACCTTTGGCGGATAAAATCAAATTGAAGCTCGCATCTTGGAAAAGGAAAATCTCTTAGCATGATGGGTCAGATTCAATTGGTCAATACGCGGGAATTCTAGCCCATAGTTTTAACTTGTATAAATGACATGTTTCTCTTCTTAAGCAAGTTGAGCAGTGATGTCGAAACTATATATGGACTGGCGATATTCTGAAGAAAGGCATAATTACTGTTAATTGGGCTACGATTTGTTCTCCCCTTGAGAATGGAGGTTTGAAGATTATTAACCTTCACCATGAAAATAAAGCATATCTTCTTAAACTTGCTTGGAACTTTGCCTATAGCAATAGGTCTTGGTCTTTGCTCTTAAAAGCCAGGGTTCTTAAATCAAAATACGATTTTAAAAAGGTTTACAGATCCTCATCTCTTTGGCCTGGAATTAAGCAGTTTTATTCTACTATACTTGATAATACTTCTTGAACTGCTGGTACATGTTCTTTTATTAATTTATGGAATGATAAATGGTATTCTACAACTTCTTTAGCACATATTGTAGGGTTATCTAATGGTGTCAACATTCCAGATACAGACTCTCAGTTTTGGACAAGTTGTGATTGGAATATTCCTTTGTCTTTACCGCATATGCCTCATCTTTTTAGTCATATCATGGTTAGAGCGGAACAGGATATTCCTAATTGGACTCTAGAGGAGTCTGGTCAGTTCACTCTTAAATCGGCTAGAAATTTTTTCTTGGAACTAGGAGTTCCCTGTGGTTGGGGTAAGTTTATTTGGTTTTCATATATCCTGCCTTCAAAAACTCTTGTCCTTTGGAAAGTTTTTCATGGGCGGCTTCCTACAGATCGGCATATTCAAAGTAAAGGTTTGCATATTTGTTCTATGTGTACGCTTTGTGAAAAGAATGAGAAATTTATTCAACATTTATTTTTTGAATTCCCTAATGCTTTGTATATTTGGAGTTGGGTTCGGCAGATTTTTCCTACTTCTCATTTCTCTAATAAGGATGATCTTCTTTCTTTTATTAAGAGTGATGGTAGTTCTTTTTTTAAATTGATTAAGCTTGTTGTGATAACCTTTTCTATTTGGATGTTATGGCATATGAGGAATTATGCTCGTTTTCAGGTTAAGATTGAGGTTTCTAGGGCTATTTCAGTTATTAAAGATTTAACTTGTCTAGTGGGAAATTCATTTAAAGCTTCAATGAAGAATGATATGATGGGTTTCAGCGTGATTAAACTTTTTGGTATTAATACTCGTACTGGTAAAGTTCTTCGTCCTCTTCCTGTTAGATGAGAGTTTCCTTCACCAGGCTGGGTTAAAATTAACATTGATGGGGCCGCTAGGGGATATGCAGGTCTTGCCACTTGTGGAGGTATTTTTCGAGGACGTATGGGGGAGTTTATTGGAGTCTTCTCTGCGTTTCTTGACATTAAGACTGCTTTGGTTGCTGAGTTTTATGGAGTTATATATTCTTTGGAGGAAGCTCAAAAGATGGGACTTACTAATGTCTGGTTGGAGTGTGATTTTGCCTTGGGTTGTGCTGCGTTTATTGCTAGAACAATTGTTCCTTGGATGTTTCGTAATCGATGGAATACTTGTCTTAATTACTGTGGAAAAATCAAGTTTACGGTTTCTCATATTTTCTGTGAATGGAATGTGTGTGCTGATAAGTTGGTTAATTTAGGATTTACTCATAGAGAATCATTTCATTGGTATAATAGACTTTCATCTAATATGTTCTTAGAATTCTTTATGAATAGGTATAGTTTACCTACGTATTGTTTTTGTTAACATATGGGTTTTGAGCTAATCCTCCCATATTTTGTATTTTCTTTATTTTTTCTTCTTTTAATAATATTTTTTTCGTGTGATGACAAATGATTGTTGTTACTTGAGGTGTCAGCCTAGCTGAAATGTCAAATTACATAATAATGCCTAACATGAAAGTTTTTATAAAAAAAATTACATTTTTTTCTCTGTCTTTCTCATTTTACAAAAATGCTCCTATCACATAAGCAATCCAAACACCTAAACAAATTGTATTTTGACACAAGAAAAAATGGGTGTCGAAAAATCATTTTTGAATGAGTAAATGTATGAACGCCTATAAGATGTGACGATTGAGTGAGCCTTATTCCAGAAGCTTTTATTTCGCTAGATAAGTCTCTTTACCTACTCGATTCAAGATTGGGAGTTGTGTGCCATCCAAAATTCTATGATCAACCCGTGGATGATTATACCATCCTGCGTGTCACTTGGACAATACCATTAGATGATGGGTCGACCCCTAAAAAATTGTCACATGGTGTTAATTAAGATTGCCTCGTAAGCGTCCATCTTACTAAAGATATCCCTCGATTATATATATATATATATATATATATATATTTATTTATTTATTTATTTGTGGTATAATAATCTCTCAAAAACTTCACTATTCACCCTCAAAACATAACAATTGAGATTCCTCTACAAGGGATCAATTATTTATAAAAGAAATGGTACTATTAGAATGAAAAGGGGACTAAATTTTTGGAAAGACTGAGAAATTAAATATTTAAAAACTTTCTCATGTTACTTCCTTACCCAACTCTTTACCTAGAACAACAAATAATTTATTTAAATATGCAGAAAGTATTAATAAAATTTATTTTTATTTATTTTACAAATTTAATTTTTCAATTGAAAATAGTTATAAATATTAACAACAAGAATACCACAAAAATATACTTTAGAATCTGAAAGTAAATATTTTAAAATTACGGAAAACATAAATATAATGAAATAATTTAAAGAGTTAAAGAGAACTTAAAATTTATTGTTTTAGGGAAATGGAAAATATATATTATCTTAACAATACTTTTTTATCAGCCTTAACAAATACTAATATAAATTTACACATAAAAAAAACTTTATTATTAGTGTTGATGTATGATGGATATTCAAGTTTTTTAATTTAGTTTATTCTCTTTTGTAATTTCTCGTTTTTTCTGTTTTTAATAAACATTTTAAAAAAATGTTAAAGCATTACGTGGCGCGCTCGGAGGCAAGCATAGAAAAAGTCACACCTCTTCCTGTCCCGTGTTCCATTCATATTGGTGTTCTTCTGTGCTTGTCCCGTCTTTCTCACTCAAATCTCAGTCACATGCTCATCTTCTCCAAAAATCTCTTCCAAATTCTACACTTTCCCATTCCAAAACCCACTATTCATGGCCTCCCTCAACCTTCTTCCCCACCCTTCACCCTTCTCTTTTTTCTCTTCTTCCCTTCACAGGTCCCGATGCAACACCCTTCTTCTCGCACCAAAACCTTCTCAAGCCAGACCTTCTTTTCTTGTCAAATCTACTGCGGGTGTGGCTGACCCTGCTTCATATTCTTCTGGCTACGCTGGGGACACCTCAGATTCCATCTCCTCTCTGAAGCTCAATCTGCTGGTGAGTGGTGCCCTTTTACGGCATCGTATGATTGTGATTTTCGTTATGGTTATGTTTCTTATGCTTGAGTTGAGCATGGAATAAGTGCAGAGTGCTGTTTCTGGGCTGAATAGAGGTCTTGCCGCTAGTGAAGATGATCTGCGAAAGGCTGATGGGGCGGCTAAGGAACTTGAGGCTGCTGGAGGACTTGTGGATATTTCCGTTGGTCTTGATAAATTGCAGGGAAGATGGAAACTCATATATAGCAGTGCATTCTCATCTCGAACTCTAGGTGGTAGTCGCCCTGGACCTCCCATTGGAAGACTCCTTCCCATAACTCTTGGACAGGTTTTTGTTCAGTTATCAACCACATATGCTACTATTATGGCTTCATTGCTTGTCATACACAATAGGAAATTTCAAGTTTAAAATTATGCACAGTGGTAGAGCAAGTTACGGATTCTAATAAAACTGTGTCCCTCATATTCCTATTGTCAATTGTCAGTGTCAGATATACTTTTTTTCCTGGAAAAAATGTATCAATTTTGACTGGCATGTAGCTGAGATCTCTTAGAAATTCGTTAGGAGGTTTAACTCAACCCAAATTCTAGTTTCTAGTTTAAGAGGTGGGGGCTCTCCAATTTGTATCCATTATTTTTCCTTATCTTTATCTCTATGTCAATGTGAGATCTAACTCTGTACAACACCCTCCTCTTACCTGAGGATATCTGGAAAAGACTTATAGTTTGAATACCAATCACTAGGATAGACATTTCTGAATTTACATTATGGCTCAATTCAACCCCAAAATTTATGGCAGAAAGATTAGGGTTACCCTCATTCAAGGTTATCAAACTCTAGGGTTAACTCGTAAACCCTTACGAGTTTAAGAGTCAAGTGACTTAGTTTATGTAATGTATAA
Source organism: Phaseolus vulgaris (assembly GCF_051622355.1). Classification (NCBI taxonomy): domain Eukaryota; kingdom Viridiplantae; phylum Streptophyta; class Magnoliopsida; order Fabales; family Fabaceae; genus Phaseolus; species Phaseolus vulgaris. The sequence continues at coordinate 29,529,316 of NC_143504.1, read as the reverse complement.
TTCGAAGTTGAGAAACAAACAAATTAGAAGATCTATTGCTCTTCCATTTGAAGACATTCAGTCCGATAATGAATGGATAACTGAAGAAGGAGATAATGTTGTTGAGGTTGAGCAAACTCTACTTGAAAATGATGGTGTGAATGTTGACTTAGGTGGAGGAACAAGTTTAAATGATTCAATTCTAGATGCAGCTGATTTTGATAATATAGTTTTTGATGATGATGAAGATGATGATGATGATGAACATGGTGATGATGAAGATGGAGATGATCATGAAGATCTTGGAGATGATTTCCTTAGAGGATTAGATGAATGAGACTTTTAAAACTATAACATTTGTGTTGTTTTAGTTATTTTATTGGTGTATGAACTTGTTTATTTCAATATTATGGATTTGATATCATGAATTATTTTTTTTTTGTTAAATTTTTTATGTGAAGTAGACTCTTCTACGAGTTGGGTTTACGAGTCGAGTTTACTGGACTCCCACGAGTAGATTCTCGAGTCTGATAACCTTGCCCTCATTTATATACACTGATTTTGGCTATATCTCTAGTGGGGATTTCTAACAAAGACTGAGCAAGATGTTAGATTATTACAAATTATGATATCTTTTTTCTCATGTTAGAGTATTACAAATCATAATATTTTTTTCTTATTCGTTTCCTTTTTTGCGCTATGCATCCGATTTTGTTTCCACCGCAAGTTTTTTCCAATTACTAGTCACGCATAATATTTATAGCATTCATGCATTTTGTGTTAATAGGTTTTTCAGCGAATTGACATCCTAAGCAAAGATTTTGATAACATAGTGGAGCTTCAGTTGGGTGCTCCATGGCCACTACCACCCCTTGAAGTAACAGCCACATTAGCTCACAAATTTGAACTTATAGGTTGGTTTTATGTTTTCATGTCTTTGTTTATTATCTCTGCATATTTGTTGTAAGTTTTGCATGATTTCTTGCTACAAATTGCCATGTATGATAATTGTTGTGTTGTACTATTGTAGAGTCTTGAGAGTGGCTTTTTATGTTCTGTGAGTTTGTAAATGTCTCAGGATCTTCAAAGGTGAAGATAGTATTTGAGAAAACCACTGTGAAGACGGGTGGGAATTTGGCACAGTTGCCACCGTTAGAGGTGCCTCAAATTCCGGATGCATTGAGGCCTTCTTCCAATAGAGGAAGTGGTGAATTTGAAATTACATATCTTGACTCAGATACCCGCATCACAAGAGGAGATAGAGGCGAGCTAAGGGTCTTTGTGATTTCTTGAGTTCCTGCTTAATGTAACTACGCATTTCCTCTGTTGGACTTCAAAAATATTCCAACACCTCACTCTTTCATCTTCTTCCTTTTTTTTTCTTTATTCTTTATAGTATTTGTTTCTAGTTCCTCAACATTGTAAACAAGAATACAGTGTAAACATATATTTAGGGATGGAACTAAACCCTTCTGTGTAGTTCAAAGGAAACAGGCTCCTTTTTGTTTAAGTGTAATATTTCTTTCTCAAGGAATAATTGTTTACAGTCCCTAAATATGGACACTCGAGAGAATTTCCTTTCAGTTTTAGACTCTATTCACCTTCATATAATGTTTTACCATAATTAAAATCTCCTTTATGCCATTCACATCTGAAACCATTTTTCTGCTGCTTAAAGTTTTAAAGAAAAATATTTTTAGAGAAAAGACAAATCAAAAACTGGTTTGCATTGTTATCACTCATGCTTCTTTTCCTCCGTGTAGTATTCTTTAAATCATGACCTATTTGGCTCTTTTGATCTGTCTCTTATTTTGGGGTAAGGAAGTTACATTTTAAATTCCAATATCCATCTTAGATGTTCTTTTTTTAATTTATCATGTAGTTTGCATTTAATTATATTAATCTTGGTTGCTTATGTGATTTCTTGAATCTATTAAAATTTGCATGTTTTATTTTTTTTAAATATCTTTTTCGTTTTTTTATTATTATATAAAATCGATTTTTTCGCTTTTTTATTACTATATAAAATTGATTTTTGGTTTTAGTTCAAACTCTAGACTTATTTAAACTATTGAAATAAATAGTAAAAAACGTTAATAATTTTTTAACGTAGCAAACTGATTTAGACTTAGATTTTGGTGTAAAGGTTATTAAAATATGTAAGGAATCATTATCCACATGAGAATACTACAAACAATTTTTACTAATTCTTTTATGTAAAATAATTTTTTATAAAACTATGTGTAAAAGTGGTTGATACATATAAAATAAAAAAAATTAATATGTTAAACTAATATTTTTATATTAAATTTATTTTAAATTAATTGATAAACATTATATTTTAAATTATTTGCCTTTTAAATTTTAATTAATTGTGAACTCTTGTAATTCTTTTAAGTTAATTATTCTGCTTATATTATTTAGTTTTTATATTTTCGTATTGTATATTATATACTAATAATCTTATATATTTTCTTAAAATATTTTAAAATAAATTTAAAATAAAATATCATACTTAATAAACGAGATAATTTTGTTATATTGATTTGCGTATGTTAAATGATAATAAATTTATTTTACTTTAAAGGATAAAATACGAATTTACGTATTATAAAGAGAAATATATATTAAATATAAAAAATTTAGAAATTAACATTTGGAAACAGCGTACTTAAAAGAGTGTTTAAATTTTATAAACTGTTAAAAAATTATTTATGAAATACTGAATATAAGATAAAAATTAATTTCACCTAATAAAAGAAATAAAAACTAACTACAATGTTTCACCACATATAAATCTTATTTATGCACAAGTTTAAAAAAAATAGAAAAAAAATATAATATTTATTATAATATATTTTTGTAATATAAATAAAAAATATTTATTATTTTATATTTTTAAATAGTTTAAACATTAGTCAATTTGTCACATGAATGACAAAATTGTTAATGTCATCTACTTATGATGATGTATTTCAATAATTTTTATATTACAAAGATCTAAGTAGTATAGAGTATTGACTAGAGACTAAACCCAATTTTACATAAAAGTACATAGGAGAAAATTACATTTAATTCTTTTCTTTTTGTTAAAGAAACATCTTTGTCTTACACTTACAAATTCATTTTCTTGATAGAAATCACATGGATTACTTGTCTTAGGATAACTGTGAAAATGAATTTAAATAAGTATGTTTGAAGAGGAATTTGAGAAACTATTTGAAAAAGAATCTTGGAAGATCGTTGATAGAAGTATTAGTGGGGTTCAGTCTCAAAATAAAATTATGTTCCCCATAATGTAGTGTAGGGTCGGTTGGACATCTCAAGGATCTAACTTTGTTGTTTGATGAAGTCAAACTGAAGATTTGTTACCTTAAGTGTCAAGGTAGTTTAGTTTTTATTTTGTGTGTCTTGATTTATCTTTTGTCTTAAGAAATGATAATGAATCAAAGAACAAATATTTTTTAACTAGTTAAAACTTTTTTCAACTGGTTTTAAATTGTTTTATGAAAAGTTACATTTTTTTTTCAATTGATTAAAATATTTAAAAGTTTTTAGATTTTTCATGTTTTATATATTGAAAACCATGTTTTAACATGTAACATAAGAAATATTTTCAATTTAAGTACTTTCTATTTGAGAAAAATCAGTTTTCATGCATATTACATTTTTAAAGTGAAATCAACATATTGTTTTGATTTTTTAACAAGTTGATTTTACTTAACTACACACTTTTAATAAAAATAATTTATGTTAAATCTCTATAAAAGGGCCTGCATTATTTTAGAGAAAGGTTACTCATACAATTTACAATTATACATCTGTGAGAGCCTTTGTAATTCAAGTTTTTGAAAGAAATAGTCTTTCAAAGATCTTTGAGGTTTCTTGGAGCAAAACTTTCATCATCTAGGGTGAGGTCAAATATATTTAACTATTGTTGTTGTGAATTTGAGGGATCTTGTTGTATCTTGATCCACTTTTCAAGTTAATTCATTCCCTTTTATACTACACTAAATTTGTGTGTTAGATTGTAGCCAAGATAGGGTTTCTTGGTGTCTTTCACTGTTGTGACAAGGTGTTGCAGTGAGTGGTTTACCTTCTTGTAGTGTTTAAGAACCGTTTTGTATTTCTTTTAAAGAAATTGTGTTGCTTTTAGTGAAATCCACCTTGGTGTGAGGTGAGACTGGATGTAGCTCTATTGTGGTGAACTAATATAAAATTTTGGTGTCTTTTATGTGTTCTTTATCTCTATTTTACAAAATGTCTGCATAATAATTTGTATTGGTATAATCAATTGGTTGTTTTAAAACATTAATCTATTAATTTTGTTCTTTGCAGACTTGTTTGATTCTTTGCAATAATTGAAACTATTGCGATAATTGATATTGATATTTACAGTGAATATTGATATATTTTTGTGTCAATTTGTATTAGTTACTGATTAGCAATATAAATTAAAACAATTTACAAACAATTTACAGTTTAAGAAGTTTTCATTAATTCTGGTATAATCAAAGGTTTTCATAAAGCATTGATTAATACTTGTGATTTATGTACCTATCATATAATTTGCAAAAATCTCTTTTTAATATTGCTTGATCATTAAAAGAATATGTTAATTCCAAAAATAATTTGTTGAAATTAATTCAAATATTTGCTTCTTTTAAAACACATTTAGATATTTAAGTAAACTTCTCATCATAGTATAATTCACTTAAGTTCTTTAACAGTGTAAGATCCCTGGGTGTCTTCCATTCCTTAGGCAATCCTGCATTCACAGTAGATTCTTTGACAGAATTTGGATTAGTTGCATCAAGCTCACTAGATTGATTCTTTTGCAAAATGGTTCTTAAATCATCCATACCAGGTTCATCCAGAACAGGTTTAGGCACAGAAAAATTTGTTTCATCAAATACAACATGTATAGATTCTTCTACTGCAAGCAATTTTTTGTTATACACTCTATAAGCATGACCATTTATAGCATATCCAATATGTATTCCCTCATCTGATTTAGGATCAAATTTCCCCAGATTGTCTTTACCATTATTTACAACAAAACATTTGCAGCCAAAAACCCTAAGATGACTAATGCTAGGCTTCCTACCTTTATACAATTCATAGGGAGTTTTCTTAAGAATTTGTCTAATCAAAGTTCTGTCAAGCACATAAGAAGCAGTGTATACTGCTTCTGCCCAAAAATATTTAGGTAAACCAGATTCATTTAACATGGTCCTAGCTAACTCCTCTAATGACCTATTCTTCCTTTCAACTACACCATTTTGTTGGGGTGTCCTAGGAGCAGAATAACTATGTGTGATCCCATGTTTTTCACAATATCTATCAAATTTTGCATTTTGAAATTCTCCCCCATGATCACTACGAATCTGTTTTATTCTATTTTCATTTTCATTATGCAGAACCTTAGCTAGTTTCTTAAAGGCTTTATATGCATCATTTTTAGAAGCAAGAAACAAAGTCCATGTATATCTTGAAAAGTCATCAACAATCACCAAAGCATAGTAATTTCCAGCTAAGCTAGCAGTCCTAGATGGTCCAAACAAGTCCATATGTAAAACATCCAAGGCTTTGTTTGTAGAAACCACATCTTTAGATTTAAATGAAGTTCTTATCTGTTTTCCCTTTACACAAGCATCACACAATCTGTTATTTTGAAATTTTATGTTTGGTAAACCAGAAACAAGTTCCTTAGACTTCAACTTATTCAAGTGATTTGTATGGATATGAGCTAGCCTCCTATGCCACAGCCAGGACTCATCACTTTTAGACAACAAACACTCATTTTCAGAATAGCTATTCATAATATCTAAGAGATAGATGTTGTTTACCCTTTTTCCTGTGAAAAGCACCTTACCAAAAATTTCATTTGAGATTGTACAAGTGTTGGCTTCGAAATTAACCTTGTATCCCTTGTAACACAACTGGCTAATGCTTAGAAGACTATGCTTTAGCCCTTCAACATACAGTACATTCTCAATAGTGGTTGAGTCTTTAGTTCCAACATCTCCTCTTCCAAGAATTCTTCCTCTATTGTTGTCTCCATATGTGACGTGTCCTTCAGCTTTGAGTTTTAGGCTTATGAATTGAGTCAAGTCACTTGTCATGTACTTTGAGCACCCACTGTCCAGGTACCACTGATTTTTCCTACTATTCTTCTACAAAACAAATTCAGCACATATGGTACCTCTTTTAGTCTAGGGTCCAGTATGATTAATACATTTCCTTAGGAAGCCATTTGGCCAACCCTTTTGGAACAAGGTACCTTCTAGCTTTACATGTTCTAGATATATGTCCAGACTTCATACAATAAAAACAAGTTGCAGAATACATTGTATTTGAACAGCTAAAAGAGGAAAAACCTGTTTTGGAAGGAACAAAAAAACTGGACAGCTTTTTCACATTACTTTTCATTCCAGGATTATATCCTAGACCATTTTTATTAAAAACAACATTCTGTGAACCTAATAAAGTTTCAAGATTTTATCTTCCTTTGGTGAAATTTGAAAGTGTTTTTAACAAATATTCAACCTGTTTTTCCAGCTTCTTACAATTATCATAGGTTTTTATTGATGCATGCAAACATGTTAATTCAAGGCTAACCAATTCAGTTTTAGCTTTGTGCAGTTCTTCTTCAAGAGCTTTGACCTTAGGTTCAAGTACCCTATTTACTCTATTCAATTTGTTGCAAATGACAGCTAAATTGTTTGCTTCATCATGTGTTTCCTTAAAGGCAATTAACAGCTGATCATAATTTTCAGAATCAGTAGAAAAATCACTTACTGAATCAGAGTTAGATTCTTCATCATTCACCATAAAGCACAGATTTGCTTCTTCACTTTCGGTTGAGGAATCACTAGATGAGGATACATCATTTTCTTCCCATGAGATGTATGCTCTTTTGCCTTTGCTTCTTTCACTCTTCTTGCTTGCTGATTTTTCTTTGTTTTGATTGTTTGGACAATCAACCTTTATATGACCTGGTTTACCACATCCAAAACAAGTGTAATTTGAAGAATTTGAATCATTGGATTTAGAATACCTCTTCCTTTGTTGAGTTCTGTCACAGTTTTTCTTTCTAAGAAATCTGCTGAATTTTCCGGTGAGCAGACTCAATGTCTCATCATGTTCAGGATTCTCTTCTTCCTCACTTGTATCATGTTCCATGGTAGTTTTCAAGGAAATTCCTTTGGCTCTCTTCTCCACAGTTTCTTGTTCTTTCAATCTTTTCAGCTCTAGTTCATGCTCCATCAGCTTTCCAAAGAGTGCAGCAGTGGACATCTTGGATAAATCTCTGGATTCTAAGATTGTTGTTACCTTAGGCTGCCAGCTCTTATCAAGGCATTTCAGCACCTTTATGTTGAGCTCTTCCTTTTCAAAAACTTTACCAAGGCCAGTGAGGTGATTTACAATATGTGTAAATCGTTTCTGCACATCTGCAATACTCTCTTCTGATTGCATTCTGAACAGTTCGTATTCCTGAATGAGTGAGTGCTTCCTTGCTTGTTTCACATCATCCGTCCCTTCATGAGTTATCTCTAGTACCTCCCACATCTCCTTAGCTGAGTTACATTGAGAAACTCTAAAGAACTCATCCATATTCAGTGCAGAGGTGATGATGTTCTTGGCTAAGGAATCATATTTAGCCTTCTTCCTCTCGGTTTCACTCCATTCAGACCAAGGCTTCTTTATTGTTTCTTCTTTGACAACCTGCATAGGTATAAAAGGTCCACTGACCACTGCATCCCAGATACCCATATCAATAGACTCCATAAAGACTTTCATCCTAATTTTCCAGAAAGCATAGTTAACACCACCAAACATAGGAGGTCTATTAATAGACGCACCTTCAGCAAAATGCATTTTAAACTCAGACATCATGCATACACTTGAGCAAAATACAAGCCCTAGCTCTTGATACCAATTGTTAGAGTTAAACAGTGTCTAAGTTCAAGAGGGGAGGGTGAATTGAGCTTATCAAATTTTCGCAGAAGAGGCTAATTTACAGTGTAACAGAGGTGAAAATAACAGATTGATTTTATTTGAAACAGATTGTTTTTACAAATGAATTTAGCACAAACAAAACTTGATCAACACAGTTTAGATCAGCCAGTTGAAATAACAGAAACAAATCTATTAACTTTCACAGCTTATAATGTTCCAATTTGTAGCACAGGATTAATCAATTTTACCTAATACAAATTATCTAGATTAATGAACACATGTCACAGTTCAGTCAAGGAAAAACAGTTCAGTCAAGGAAAAACAGTTCACCCTTTTGCCATATTACAGATTTATACAACAGCTTGATTTATATTTAGAAGATTGATTAACAAGCAAGAACAGCAGATTTAACCAGGTCCAAAATTAACAGATTTAGTTTTAATAGAACAGATTCCTTTCTTGACAGATTATGTAAAATCACAGAATTAAGTGCAGGGATGAGAAGAGAAACACCAGAGAATTTTTATACTGGTTCACTCATCAAGAGCTATGTCCAGTTCACCTTACTCCAAGGTGGAATCCACTAAAAACATATACAATCAATTACACACACACAGCAGTTCTTGAACCCTTCAAGAACTTCAACAACCAAGGCTGAAAAACACTATTCCAGCATACCTTGCACTCCAAGAAACCCTATCTGGAGTGACTAACCCTTAAACCTATTACAAGAATGAATAAGGAAAAGATTACACCTGAAACTGTGTTGCAAGAACATAAACCGGTTGTTCTATTTGCTCCAAGACAGTACCATCACCTTCAACCAACACAAGGTTCTTCAAGAACAAGCCGACATATATTTTCCTTTTGAAAAACCTTTGCAAAAACCGTTCAAATTCACTTTTTCACACAAAATGTTGTATCTCTGTCAAAACTGTGATTGTTCAGCATCCCTTCACGTGAGAAGGGCATTTTATTTTATAGAGAACAGTTTCTAACCACTTTTAAAAAAATAGTTACAAAGCAGTTTACAAAACAACAGATTGATTCTAAAAGCAACAGGTTAAAAGATGATAAAGTTGTCAGCTCAGCTTAACTGAAATAACAGACTGAGTTGTACCTTTGGTGCCCTAACAGAATTTCGAAAAGCCTTTAACAGAGACGAAATAAACCGATTTCCTCTCAATAAAACAGATTTATTTTTGTACTGAATTAAACCATTTAAGAAAACTTTAAAAAGCTTTTCCAAAACCATTTAACCACATCATGAGCTTGATCTTACTACCTTGATTTGGCATCTAGGATGGGTCATGCAGCAAAAAGGCAACCTCGACAACACACAAGCCTAAACAACAGAATCATCTAAGACATATAGCAACCTACAAAGCAAACTAGCTAACATCTACATCAAACACACTAAGGATAGGTAGAGATGAGCTTCAACCATCTTCAACACAAGCAAGTCAGGAAATAACTATTCAGTCATTCAAGAGACATTTAAAATGCAAATCCACTTATTCGCTACCACGTGGAACAACGATTGTAGAGTCATAATGGTTGAGTGAAGGGGTGTGGCGTGATGTGACGGTTGAGTGATTCCTGTTCCAGAAAGTTCTATAATCCTTGTTGGATAAGCTTCTTCGCCTACTCAACTTGAAGATTGGGGGTTGTGTATCGTCCAGGATTCTAGTGATTGGTCATTAGAAGCAATATGAGTCACGATTGTCGCTTCATAAACGTTATATTCGATATACGAGTGAATTAATTGAATTTGCCCCTGGACGACGTGATGGTTGGAAAGAATCAACCTCTAAGAGACCTCATCTACCCCTAAGCAACCTGATGATTGTTAAAAATTGACTTTTGGAAAAGTTTCTCCAATCTCAACTATATTCATGGAAGACATAATTACCTTTTGAGTCCTTACATTAAAGATTAAAGATCAGTAGTTAATTTGGTCAGTAAATTTAAAAAATATTAATTGCATCACAAAATTTAAAAAAATATGTAATCTAATTTCTTCTATTAAATTGACATAAATAAATAACGTTAACTTGTAATGTGATACAATGTATCTCCATCACCATGTAAAGCCTCTCCTCTCCCTCAACAATATTGTTTGTTCTGCCTTTCGCTTGTCAGGAAGCTCCTAATTTGTGAGTTACTGGTTCTATCTAGGGATGACAAAGCGGGGCGGGTTCACCTTTTCAACCCGCTAACTCGCATTAGCCCGTCCCGCATAACTCGCGACCCACACGGGCCAGCAACAGAGCGGGCTGGCCCGCAAAAAAAAAATTGACTTTGACAGCAATGCAGTAAATGTTTTGTTTTTCTTTCTTTTTCATTTTGGGGTAGAAAATTACAAGGGTCATTGGAGTTATAATTTCCTTAAGACTCCTTTTTTGTCTAGTTTTGGGGATGAAAATAGAGATATGATATTTCTCATGTAATTTGGAATAAATAATAGTGGATATGTTAGGTAGTGGATAAGTCAAGAATATTGAAAGGTTGATACTTGGATTATGTAACATTCAATTAATGTTTATTGTTGTATTAATCCTAATACCTTTGTTTTTTATGACAATTTTTTAAGAGAAAAAGTAAAAGAAAAATCATTGAATTTCTTTAAAAAAAATTGAATGGAGGCTGGCCTGCAAACCCACTATCAACCCTTATCTGGGACGGGACGGAAAGTCTAACTCGCACTCACTTTACAGGATGGGTCACGGCCCATATTTTGCGGACCAAGTATGGAGTGGGCATATTTAGGATAGAGTGACCCACTTTGTCATCCCTAGTTCTATGGCCATCGCTGTCGTAACGTCGTGGAGATTTCCTTATTTTCTCTTTCCATTCAATTCAATTCCCAAATTGCGATTTCGTTAGCCTTTTCATTTTAGTATAGACACATGTAAACCAATGAATCGTTTGGTGGATGCGGCTGAAGAAGAAGTCTGTACCGAGCGGAGAATGCAGATTGGATTGCGTTTGGGGCTGCAACGATATTCATGCATTTGAGATTAAATAAAGCTGACAATGTGTTTTAGGTTTGGGTGGAAAAAGGCTGCAAATATTAATTGCACCCAATTCATTGCATTGCACTAAAAAGATGGCTCGCCACCTCTTGCATTCTTAACAATATTTAATTTATTTAGTTATTTGAAAATTATTATAATTTTTATTAATTTTTTATCATTTAATTCTTTCGTTACCTATCTTAATTATGGTCTTATTCCATCTTGTTTAAGTAACTCTGGACGTTAAGAAATATAAAATTTTATTATTAATATAAATTAATATGATAATTAGTTTAAAATTATAATTGATTTTTCTTATTTATTTATATTGATTCTAATATTATTTCATGGAGCTTCCTCTTTTTCTTTCTTTAATATATTTTCATAATTGTTACATTCTCTATCAAGATTCTTTCATCTATCTACTCTATCCAATTTCCTTTTTATTTTATTCTTCTTCTTTTTCAACTCAATTCTCACAATCACTCTGTTGTGATAGGGCGATCGATGGTAAAGATGGTGAGGATCTCAACAGTGATGAAGATAGAACCGGCGACTAAAACGAACTTGGAGTTGTCTGGGAAATAAGAGGCAAAACAGAAGAGGTTGGACGGGTAGATGTTGGTGGAAGACACACGTGGAATCCATGTGTTTGTCACCTTATATCATATCATTACCTCTTAATATCCATGTCAATTTAATATAAAGAATTATATTACATACTTCTAAAAAAAATTAGACGAAATTAATTTTTTTAAATCAAATTAACTATTAATCCTTCCGGTACAAACCGAAAAGATAATTATGTTTTTATAAAATAACGAAGATTCTAACAAAATCTACAACATATCTTCAAATATTATCTGTACCGGTATGGCCGAGAGGCTGAGACCTTAGAAGACTTGACCGAGAGGCCGAGACCTGAGAAGACTTGGCCGAGAGGCCGAGACCTTAGAAGACTTGGCCGAGAGGCCGAGGGGCCGAGACCTTAGAAGGCTTGGCCGAGAGGCCGAGACCTTGGAAGGCTTGGCCGAGACGGCCGAGGGGCCGATACCTTAGAAGACTTGCCCGAGGGGCCGAGACCTTAGAAGACTTGGCCGAGAGGCCGAGACGACCGAGTGGCCGAGACCTTAGAAGACTTGGCCGAGAGGCCGAGACGACCGAGTGGCCGAGACCTTAGAAGACTTGGCCGAGACGACCGAGACCACTGGAACATGGTCGATGGCCGACCCATGCCATGATGATTTGGCCGATGGGCGACCCCTATTACAGTTAACGCTCAAACCAAGATCAGTGAAGTTAATCTATCATTAAGAATTAGGTAATGCAAACCTAAGAGGTGTCCACCTCGATAAATGGGCCCAACAAGGTAGGCCCACTAAAATAATATAAATAGTACGCATCCCAAGGAGTAAGGTATGTCATTTATCACTCTGAGAGCTGACCACCCGCTTTACTGACTTGAGCGTCGGAGTGCCTTCGCAGGTACCCCCACCATCCGGTGTTCAGCCGAGGCCGAGGGCCGAAGGAGAAGCAGGAGGACGAAGAGAACCTCAGTTCACTACCCAGTCACCTGACCGACCGAAGGAAGGAGAAGAAGACTTCAACAGTTCTCTAGGTCCCATCTCCCTAGCAGGAACATTATCTATTTATTTTTATTGTTACGCGAAACTTTCTAATTATTCCAAAAATTACACCAATCATTTATAAAAACAATAACATAGACGAATATTTTTAAAGACTAGAAACTTTACTAACATTTAAACACTCCCATTGATAGAGGAAGAAACAATTTCTCACATAAAGGTTTCCATCCAAAACAAAAGAAAATTTATTTAATTATTTATTTTATTAAAGTAATGAATAAATTATTTTTTATTTACTAAAGGCTAAAGTTGTTCAATTAAAAGAAGTTATTTATTTTATTTATATATCTTAATAAAAAGAAGTTATTTATTTTATTAAATAAATAAATTATTTTTTAATCTGTGAATAAAGTTATCTCATGAAAAAATCACACTAACAAAAGTTAACAAATGATATATCCTAATTAAAAGAAGTTATTCAATTATCTATTTTATTATATTAAAATATAATGTTATATTTGTTTATAAGTTATGTAATGGTTAGAGTGTTCGTCATCTTGGTCCAAGCATATGAAGAGGTCAATTCGGCGATTGGGTCAAGAGGGCAAATCAGGAGCTCAGTCCAGATGTTGGTTGACCTAGGGAAGGAAATTAAGATAAAAAAATAAAGAGATATTTTATCTTCTTGTTATAATACATATGTTAATTAAAAGTTGTTGAGAATAAAAGAGTGAGCATCCGAGAATAATGGTGCACATATAAACAAAATATTTTTCTATTGTTAGCACCTAGAGATAAGAGGTGCGCATGAACAGGTGGTCTTTTGTTATGATTAAATGCTTTTAATTGAGATTATATTCTCGTGAGTAAGAGTTGGTAAAGAGATAAGCTATAAAAGGGGTTGAAGACCCTGAGTAAAGGTACGCTATTTCTGAGTAGTAGAGACTGAAACTATTTTACATAAAGAAAGCTCTCACTGACTTCATCGTCGGAGTCCTGTCAACAGGTACAACCCCCTTTGTCCCCATGGAGTCGCGTTCCAGAGCAGCAAGAGGAGATAGAGCAGATGCGGAGCTCTCCATCAAGGCCAACCAAGGTCTACCAGCGAGAACATTTGGCGCCCACCGTGGGGCCCGATAAAATTTGATCCCATCCGCCTTCGTGTTTGATCCTTCTGATGTGATGAGGAACACGAGGCAAGCACCGCAGGGATATGAAGGAAGCGATGCCCCCGACTCACAGCAACTCATGGAGACCATGAGAGCCCTCTAAGAAGCAAACAAAGAAGCCAAGGTTGAGCAGGAGAGGCTACGAGCAGAAGCCCGAGCTGAGCAAGAGCTTCTGCAACAACGCTTGATGGCAGTGGAGGAACATGCGCAGATCAACGAGGAGTTGCATAAAACTAATGAGAAGTTGCGAAAGAGTTTGTAGCAACATGATCAACGCTCCAACAGGGAGCGACATCTTACCTTACTAGTAAGGGATACTCCCAAGTTATTCTCATAGGAGATCATGAAGGAGGTCGTACCACTTCACTATATCACACCCAATATCGCCTTTTTCATGGCGTTCAATGCTCAGATAATCATCTCTAAAGCAACGGATGTCGTTCGGTGTAAGATGTTTGTGGGCACCCTTACTGGTATGACCCTCCAATGGTTCAATGGGATTCCCGATGGTCACGTTACTTCTTTCTCTCAGTTCTCCAGGTTGTTTAGAGAACAGTTCTCCAAGTTGTTTAGAGAACAGTTCTCCACCAACAAAGTCAAACCACCGAGATTGTATGACCTCTTCGACGTGAGACAAAGGGAGGGAGAGTTGTTGAAGGATTATTTGAACAAGTTGAATGCGCTTATAGTAAGATTGCAAACGCACGATGAACAGATGATGATCGTCGCTTTTGAGCAGGGGATGGTAGCTAGATCGTTCAGTGATTCGTTGATCAGGAGTCCAGCAGAGATGTTTTTCGAGGTGCATGAACGAGTTGTCGCCCATATTAAGGCGAAAGAATGGAAGCTCGCATTCAAGACAACCTAGGCCTAAGGAGAACAACCGAGCTCGACCCTTGCAGGTCAACGAAACCTCTGTCGACAAGAGAGCGGGGTCGAGGTACATTGCTTATGTGGCCAAGAGAGATGAGCTCAAGATGAAGGCCAGGGAAGAGTCAACAACTCGACCCAGGTTCTGTGTATCCTATAAAGAGCTCCTGAGCATTTTGGGAGTTGCGAACAAGCTGAACTTTCCCCAGAAGATGGATCGAAACGTAGGATCGCAGAGGGATGCCTGGTGCGAGTTCCACAAAGCATTCAGGCATAACGTAGAGCGATGCATAGCCTTGGGTCACCAACTGGCTGACCTATTCAAGGATGGGTTCTTGAAGGAGTATCTCGAGGACAACTAGGAAGGACCGTAGAGAGAGGTCGCCCTCAGGGACTCGACACATGAGACATCGGTCCACTGAGAGTTAAATACCATCTCAGGAGAATTTTCTGGAGGAGGAAGCTCGGCTACCAAACATAAATGGTATGTCCGGGCAGTGATGTCTCTGGAGGCGAGGAGACCTGACCATACTCCGGAGTCCGATCTATGCTTCACGAGTTCCGACCTAGAAGATGTGTTTCCCCACAACAATGATCTGCTGGTGGTATCAGTCGTCATTGTGGGACGAAACAGAGTTTTGATTGATCAGGGGAGTTCGACTGATGTGATGTTTAGGGAGACGTTCGTTAATTTACATTTATCCCCTAGCTAGTTGAGGTTATACGATGGGTATTTGGTTGGCTTTGCAGGAGATTAGGTAAATGTGTGAGGGTACATTGAGCTGAGGACGACCTTCGCTGATGAAAACACGGCCATAACCATTACCATCAGGTATATTGTTGTTAACGTGTCTTATGCTTACAACTTGCTTTGAGGTCGCCCCTCCCTAAACAGGTTGGGAGCGGTAGCCTCAATAGCTCATATGAGGATGAGGTTGCCTTCTACTGATAAAATATAATGTTATATCTCTTTATAAGTTATGTACTGGCCAGAGTGTTCATCACCTTGGTCCAAGCATTTGTAGAGGTCAGCTCAACGATTGGGCCAAGAAGGCGACTCAGGAGCTTAATCTAAATGTTGGTTGGCCCGAGGAAGGTAATTAAGATAAAAGATAAAGAGATATTTTATCTTCTTGTTATAATACGTATGTTAATTAAAAGTTGTTGAGAATAAAAGAGTGAACACCCGAGAATAATGGTGCACATATAAACAAAATATTTTCCTATTGTTAGCACCTAAAGATAAGAGGTGAGCGTGAACAAATGGTTTTTCTGTTATGATTAAATGCTTTCAGTTGATATTATATTCTCGTGAGTAAGAGATGTTAAAGAGATAAGCTATAAAAGAGATTGAAGACCCTGAGTAAAGGTACGTTGTTTCTTAGTACTAGAGACTAAAACTGTTTTACATAGAGAAAGTTCTCACTGACTATATCGTCGGAATCTTGTCAACAGGTAGAGTCCTCTGTCCCAACGGAACTGTGTTCCAGCGCAGCAAAATGAGACAGATCAGAAATGGAGTTCTCCATTAAGGTCAACCGAGTTCTACCGACGAGAACAAGTTATATAATGATATAAATAATTTTATACTTTTTTGAGTAATTTATTAAAAGGTAGATTTACATTAAAAGATTTCTTTCCCCAAACTACTACACAAAGACCAAAAACATTAATATTCTTCATTGATGAGACAGAGAAAAGCAAAAAAAAAAAAAATGAAAGAAACATTCCATGTGTGTAGTGTGTGCACTATATCATCAATCATTAACACGGTTGGTGAAAACTTAACGGACCAAATTGAACTTTTTAAAAAAAATTTGGGACCAAATTGAGTTTTTTTAAAACCACTATATTGAATTGAATATTGATCTAAAAGTAGGAACACAAAGATAATTAAATCTAAAAAGTAATACAATTATATATATATATATATATAATTTTATAAAAATAGTATTACAAATTTATGTAACTATTACTTTTAAAAATATATATTTTTAATTATTTTTAAATAAATAACTTTTTATTTGTTAAAGGAAAAAGTTATTTTGATCCAATTTAAAGATGACACTGACTAATATTAAAATATGACACTAACTAATAGTATAAAAAAAATCTGGGATAAAAAAGTAAATGCAAAATAAGGGTTTTGTTAAAATTTAATTTCTGACGAAGATCCATGCGCTAAACGTCCTAAATTTTATTTGGACTGTGTGAGTTACTGTCCATTTAGGAAATTATTTTAGGTCATTTTCATTTTGTCTCGTGAAAAAGATAAATCGAAACACATAGAGACGTTGGACACTGTAACGGCTACATTTTGTTTGAAATTTCAAAACCCTCAAACCCTCCGTCGTTTCTTCTTCATCCACCAAATATTTTCATTTTCTTCATTTCTATTTTCTACCTCTTCTTGCGGTATTCTTTCTTGTTTGTGTTGCAAAATTGGATCGCAGATTCAACCCGAGAGTTTCAATAAAATCTTTCTTCTCAATTCTTTCTGGGTTTTAATTTCTCATATTCAAATTTTCCGCCATGGCTCCAACCCCTTCTTCCAAACAAAACCACCCCACCCAGATGAAGACACCACAGTCCAAGCACCGTCTCAACTTCTATGGCCCCAAATCAACACTACAAATACACCCTTCTCCCAACCCCAATTCTGCTGCAAACAAGGAACCCCCTCCTGAACACCCAATTGAAGTAGTTGCCAGAATCCGTGACTACCCAGATCGAAAGGATAAGCCTTTGTCTGTTCTTCAAACCAGTTCCAACTCGAGTTCTATCCGGGTTCGAGCTGATTTTGGGTACCGGGACTTCACCCTTGATGGGGTTTCTGTTTCTGAGGAAGAGGACCTGGATGTGTTTTATAAGAAATTTGTGCAATCAAGGATCAATGGGGTTAAGCTTGGGGACAAGTGCACCATCATGATGTATGGACCAACTGGTTCTGGGAAGAGTCATACCATGTTTGGGTGCTCAAAGCAGGCAGGGATTGTGTATAGGTCTCTTAGGGACATTCTTGGAGATGGGGATAATGCAGATGGAGATTCTTCGGGTGATTCAAGAGAAGAGCATCTCGGGTTGGGGACTTTTGTTCAAGTCACAGTTTTGGAGATTTACAACGAGGAGATTTATGATCTGTTGTCCACCAATGGAGGAGGTGGGGGAGGAGGATTTGGATTTGGCTGGCCTAAGGGGGGTAGTGCTTCAAAGGTAATATAGTCTATGTTATTTCATCACTTTTATGGCTCTTGTGTCTGCAGGTTTTTGTGCTCCAGATATTATCTGAGAAATGTGACTTATCTTTAGGATTTCTACTTGGGGTTGCTTTCATTCTATACTCATGAAATTTTCATGTTGTTACTTACTTTCATAGCTTTTACGAAATTGGCTGGCTGATTTTTTTTTTTGGCACATTTTGTTCTCAATTTTTGCTGGGCTGTGTCTATGTGTGTTACTCTTTAAGAAGAGCTTGTGAGACATTTCTTACTTTAGAGAAAAATTTCGCTTGTTGGTGTTGTTTCTCCGCAAAAAAAGATCAATCTTGACATGGAAAAACATGTTATCCAAAATTTTGTAACATTTTTTGTATGTTCCCTTTCAATGGAATTTAATGGCTGATTGGAACTCGTTAAACCAGTGATTTTTTTCTCGTAGATATCGTGGTCATTATCAGCAAAATGAAACATCTATCGATTTTGTTTTCCAAAATAAAATTATCTGTCATTGACAGATGTTAGTTTTGGAAGTATTAGCTGAACAGTTGCTCTTTGATTTGATTGTCTGTCATTGACATATGGACGGGGTCCTTTCTTTCTTTTGCTTTTGTACTTGTAGGTGAAACTTGAAGTGATGGGGAAAAAAGCTAAGAATGCTACCTATATATCTGGAAATGAAGCAGGGAAGATCTCAAAAGAAATTCATAAGGTGGAGAAACGGAGGATTGTTAAAAGCACACTTTGTAATGATAGAAGTTCCAGAAGTCACTGCATGGTATGATTGCTTTGATCGAAGGCTTTGATTAAATTTTTTAAGCCCCTCTTTTGTGGAAATTGATTATACATCTTCTATTCTGATCAGGTAATCCTTGATGTACCAACTGTGGGAGGGAGGCTAATGCTCGTAGACATGGCGGGATCAGAAAATATTGAACAAGCTGGTCAAACTGGATTTGAGGCCAAAATGCAGGTAACCTTTTTGCATTTTGATTTTCTTTTCTGAATCATGTAGTTCTTTGCTGATTATTCTACTGTCAATGAAATTTTAGACTGCAAAAATCAATCAAGGAAATATAGCGCTGAAGAGAGTGGTGGAGTCCATCGCAAATGGCGATTCACATGTGCCATTTAGGGACAGCAAACTTACCATGCTTCTGCAGGTAAATATTATTGTCTTTCTAATTCTGTGAAATATTGATGCATGTTCTGTTACTTGAAGTTTTATTGATGCAATGCGAGTATTTGTTCTTCTTTTCCTTTTTAAGGATTCCTTTGAAGATGATAAGTCAAAAATTCTAATGATACTGTGTGCAAGTCCTGATCCTAAGGAGATACACAAGACAATCTCTACACTTGAATATGGGGCAAAAGCAAAATGCATAGTCCGTGGTCCTCATACTCCAGTCAAGGATGACGAATCCTCTTCTGCTGTCATTTTGGGATCAAGAATTGCTGCAATGGATGAATTTATCTTGAAGCTACAAATGGAAAACAAGCAAAGAGAGAAAGAGCGTAACGAAGCGCACAAAAAGCTTTTGAAGAAAGAAGAAGAAATTGCTGCATTAAGAAGTAAATTGAACCTTGCAGAAGGAAAAGGAACTAAGCCAAGTGAGGAGGAAATTAACCTGAAGGTAAATGAACGAACTCGGCTTCTAAGACAAGAGTTGGAAAAGAAGTTGGCTGAGTGCCAAAGAATGACAAACGAGTTTGTTGAATTGGAGAGGAAGAGAATGGAGGAGAGGATACTACAGCAGCAGGAGGAAGTTGAAACTCTGAGAAGGAGATTGGAAGAAATTGAGTTGCAGCTATCTTGTTCAAGGCAAGGGGGGAATAGTGAGGAAAATGAGTCAAAAGACATGGAATCAAGTGGGTTTATGAGAAGGCTATTGCGCGTTTACAAAAGTGAGGAGGATCCTGGAATGGTGAAGTCCATGGATTTGGACATGGACGACCAAGAACCCCTTGGCCGTGAAGTGAACATCGTTGGAGGAGTTATGTGTAGGACTGATTACAATGTTAAGCAAGACTTTTCAAACCAACCTTGTCCAAATACTTTGAATGGTGGAAAAGATGATTTTGCACCCAACTTTGGGCAAAGGGTATGCCTTAGTACAGTATATGAGGAAGAGGGAGAAGGAGACGAAGACAAAGGGGGTGATGAGGAAGTGGAGAAAGAAGTGATAGAGGAAACCAGGGTATGTAGTGTTGAAAAGCCAAGTGCTGCAGGCTCCTTGGCAACATTAAATCTGTCTAACACGAGTCCACAGAAAGAGGATTGTTGTATCAATGTGGATGACAAGGATCTTGGGCCTTCTAGACTACTGAGAATTCAAAACATATTTACTCTTTGTGGCAACCAAAGAGAGTTGTCCCAGAACATTGGAGCTCCAGTTCCAACAAAAAAGAGATCTGATGAAACTTTAGAGTTTTCTCCTGCCAAGACAACTGACAAGGATTCCGTTTTCAAAATCTCTAACAAGGAGAACTTCGAGCCACATAATGTTTTGGGGAATTAGCTCTAATTGTGTTTGTGCTGAAAAACGAAAAAATTGTACTGCATATGACGTTTCCTCCTGGAAACATGACACCTTGGTATTAATTCTGTCTTTTTGCGGTTTTCATCCGTTTGTAGTTTGTAGTTTGTAGTTATGTACAACTTTGTTCTACGAGTAGTATATATCTATGACCAATTCTTTGTGTTATTTGGTCAGGGTTTGCATATGAATGTTTATAAAATAGATTGAGTAAAGTCAGTTTATAACCAATTTATCCTTATGATGGGTTTTGAGGTTGAAAATCAATTATACCTCAGAAAAGTTCATATTTGATAATCAAACAAATTTGAGCGAATTAAAAAATGAATACCATCCAATCCATGCACACTGAAGGTGATTCTGCGCAAATTACTTTGGTCGATAAGGGTGCACTTTATAGCAATGTAAAAAATTGTTACATGTTTTGGTAACAATTGAATCCAGAGGATCCAAAATAGCCAGTGACACTATTACAAAAAAGGAGGAACTGAAAAAAAAGAAATATAAAAGGTTGACATTGAATTGAAGGGATTGAAGTCGTCAGTCAGAACACCAGGCAGGATTGGTTATATACTTAGTATGTATTCGTATACGTATGTGGTAATTGATAATGGAAGATAATTAATTTCTGGCCCCTGAAATCTCTCTCTAAACTGAATCTGCTGCTGGTCCACACTATTACGGAAGATGTCACTGTCTCATTTCTCTTTCACTTTCACGGTTTCTCTATTGAGGCCCAGAATCTGCGAAGGGGAATTCAGTTAAGGATTCCCCCTTCGACTGTCTTCGTCCTCGTCCTGCCCTCCTCGACGAACCTTCTTTCTCCTCCGACGCCCTCCGGACGGACCCTCCCTCCTTGTCCTCCGACGACGACGTCTTCGACTTCCTGCGGCTCGAATGTTTCGATCCCGAAGCTGTCGGGGGTTTCTCTTCTTCCGATGAGTGACGGTTCATCTTTCTAGAAGATTCCGAGGACTGGTGTCGGCGGCTCGGCTTGGATCCCTCCGTCGAGCTCTCTCGGCTCGGAGAACTCGTGGAGGACTGGTTTTCAGTAGAGCGAGGCCTTGACTTTCGGCTTCGCTTCCCCTCGCCTTTGTTGCTATTAGCATCACTATTATTATCTGCATCATCACCATTGTCATCGTACCATGAATTACTCATCAATCTCTCGCATAACTACTTAGCACTATAAAATATGAAATTATTAACGATCCAACCTTCAGATGTGGCCTTCACGGGGTTTACCACTGTTCCAGATGAACCTTCTGGTGCTTCTTTGAATTCAGTTAGCTGCACAATTTCATTTTAATTAATCGAATTTTACGTTGGAGATTATTCTTTTTTTGGAATTGAAGCAGAGAAAGGAGAATGTACCCAGCTTGGTTGACTTGCTTTCGCGTTTTCAGCTCCAATGTGTGCCAAATGCTTTACGTCTGTTGGAAACCCAATCTCTATCTGCTTATCATCCTCTTCATCTGCAATCCAATTTTATTTTTGGTGTGTATGACAATGATAATGAAAATCGAATCTAAGTATACATATTTCCTGAGAGATGATGATGATAGAAAGAAGAGAAGAATATGATTACCAAATATTTGGGATATATATCTGAGTCCTTTGAGGAGGCCTTTCACCTGGCCTTTCACCTGGCCTTTCACCGCACCCGACGTCATTATTGGAGCTTTTTTATCTATCTTTGAACCTCAAAACTTTCACCTCAAAATCTGTTATAACTTCCAATCTTCGATGGAACCAGCTACAAATTTCTGAAACCGAAAACGGATCATACCATTTTACCGTCTAATTGTTTCATTCATTTGGCATTAACAACCAATCACTGAGACATTTGATAGATGAAAGATAAGAGTTGGTACCTGATCACCTCCAGGAAAAATGTTTGTTTGAATCAATCCTACGTATGATTTCCTCTCAGTTTGGCAGTGAAGAACAAATGGAATGTTCAAGACATGGGAAAAAAGTTTTGGAAGTTTTTGGTTGTTCTTGATTGGATGTTATGAATCGAGCATCCAACCCAAGAAGAGAGAGACTTCAGGTTGGAAAAACTCAAAAGTGTAAAATGAAAGCACCTGATTTTGATCTACCGCCCCTAATGGTGGCCAGGCAAATCAAAACCAGTAACTCAACATGTTTTTTGATGGAAGGCCAGACATGTTACGTTGTAATTTTCATCTCCATGCCCTAAATTTGGCATTAATCTTATTATACCTGTTAGTTCAACTGCGACAATAACGGGTTCAAAACCATCATAATCGTATGCCATTTGTCACTTTTCTGAACCTCAACAAAAATAAATACAAAACCATTCGGGGTTGTTTTTCATTACTCTTCTCTTTCACTTTCTTTTCTTTCCCCCTCCTACAAAAACACAAACAAAGCAGAATTTTGGGACTTCCCAACATCCATTTTTTTTCTATAATAGTAGTAATATGATTTCTTTTGGTTTCATTTATCATTAATTTTTGTTTTACTTCAGATCTCTCAACTTTTTCTACAACGTGGTGGAGTGAATGAGTGCATTTGATTAGATAACTAAATTAACTATCCATTTAATCAAATTTTATTTCATGCTGTAAATGTGATTATGAAATTTAATTATATGAATGAATTTAAATAGTTTGCTTTAAAATAAGCTACTAGGATAGCCTGTTTAGTTTGAGATTCTTTTCATTTAAAAATTAAAAGAGAAAGTTAGAGTAAGTATATTTTTAAAGAAAAAAAAAGTTCAAAAGACATTTTTTTTAATGAAGCAATCTTGAAAAGATTAAATATTTATTTCATGAGCTTTACTCTTATTTAATAAGTAAATATAGTTTTGAAATATTAACACACTCAAAAGTAAGGATTTTTAAGTGAATTTGAAAATACCTAATGATCTTATGCAAATCAAGTTTCAAATATACTTAATTTAGAAAAGAAAATATAGTGGGATAGGATAATAACATTATATAATAATGATGTATAATCATATTCAATATTTAATGCATGCAAGATGAAAAGCTAAATAATATTCGAATATAATATAAATTATGTTTAAATGATAATTTTTCATTAAAATTACAAAAAGTTTTCTAAAAGTTCACTATTAATTGATTTTTGTTTATAAAGTGTGAAATTTATTATAAATAAATAAATTTTAAATAATTATACAAATTTCTATTTTATTTTTATAACTGTTTTTATATTATAAAAATTATACGTAATATCTTTAAAATATTTATATTATTATTATTATATTTAATATTTTAATAAACAATATAATTTAATTTTGTGTTACTGTGATTATAAAAAATTGATATATATTATCATACAAACTAATATTAATTTGAAATAATTTTATTTACATAGTTACTTTTAAAATTATAAATAAATTAGATTAGTTTTGTAAAACTAATATTATGATGTAATTTTTTTCTTTAAAAATATATTTAAATGATAAAAGAAATTATTGTTTATATTTTAATAATTATCATTATAATTTTATATTATGTGTAAATATTATTATAAAGAGAAGAGAGAATTTATATTTTATCATGTTAAACCTATTCAAATTCCTCTTTAAGATAAAAAAAAATACACTAAAATATGATAATTATCGTATTTGAGTCACTAGGTTTATGACTCTCCTTCTAAGGTAAAATGGTGTCTTGTCTATTAATGGGTTTTGCATTTTGCACCCTCATGAATTTAAATTTGCACTCTCATGTAATTTTAAATGATTAATTTGTCCTTCTGAAAATAAATGTTTAAATATGGGTGGTAATATGTTGTTTTGGAGCATTTTTCAGGTTTAGAGCGTTGGTGGTGGCTCACAGTGGTTGGTGGTTGGAGGCAGATGTTAAAGGTAGTGATTGGTGTGCTTGGTGGCTGGCGATGATGCCGGTTTAGTTGAAGGGTGGTTGTTGTAGTGATTTTGATGAGTCTTAATTTTTCATTTTTCAATTTGAGTTTAAGAATGTACAATCCGGTGACATTTTGGATTGTACATTCTGGAATGTTAAAAAATTGTTTTTTATATTTTGAAACATAGAATCCATAATACAAAATATGTATTCTGAAACGTTTAATTCATAATGCATACATTTGTTCTAGATTTTGCGTTCCATAATACATATTTGTATTATAGAACTTCGAATCCAAAATAGAAAATATGTATTCAAAATTCTACATGCTGGAATACATATTTTGTATTTTTTAGTCTAGATTCTAAAATATAGTTATAATGAATTTTAATATTTATTTTAAATTTTTGTATTTCTTTTTTAATTGAAAATATGACGTGATGTATTTAGGTGGTTATTGAATATAAAGATGCAATCGCAACGGCAGAGCAAAATATATGACGAAGTGGATTAATTATTTGACATGGATGAATCCAACATAATGAAGTTAATGGCATCTGAAGATGAATTGGTTGGAGGAGACTACATTCAACCATTTAGAACAAATAAGATAAGTGTAATTTCATTTATTACATTTGAAGACCTATGACACCTGATTGTGAAAATGTGTTGTATTTATGTAGGTATTTGGTATGTGAGATGACTTACTTCAATGGGTGTGTAAGGTGGTTTTTGGAATAGGTTTTGTAGTTTTCATATTGAGGTTTGACAAAGAAAATGAACAACAGGAAATGAAGACCTATGTGTTGTTAGGTTGTGAAAGGGGTGGTGAGCATGTGAAATATAGAAACGATTTGGAAGTGATTGTAACTAGTACAAGAAAGTATGATTGTCCTTTTAAATTGCAGGAAAACTAGTTGCCCATGGAGAAGGTTGGGTGTTAAGGGTAATATTGATAATGATCATTGTGGTTGTGTACTCATACGTACTCACGATATACCTTGTGGATATGAATTAGTGAAATATGACCTTAGTAGCATAACCTTAAATGTAGTTCATGTTATGTGAACTAGATTGAGCTTTTTTACATGTCATCATGCGATTCATCCTCTGAATTGCCTATTCAGAAAGAATTTGATCTTATTTTGAATTGTTTCAAAGAAAGAAGTTGGCATTGTAGGAAAAGTGACAATTAAGACCAAGTTGCGTGAAATAGCATGCCCAAACATGACATCAATGTGCGCACCAGTGAATAAAGTAAAAAATAAGGGATCCAAAAAAGGCAAGCAAATAGATTGGTGAGATCTACAAAGTGTGACCCCTTATATGTTAAGCATGTCAATATCATTCATTCAATAAATGATAGTTCTTCTATGTGGAACTCAACCAAGGAGAGGGGAAAAATGACAGTCCCATTGACAGTTAAATTAATACCAATGTTGGACTAGTTTCGTCCTAGTACTCACCCTTACAAACATGATGTCATTGATGTCAAGGCTAATGGTCATTGTGGTTATCGATCTATAGTTGCACTAGTGGGAATGAGGAAATATTCGTGGCCATTTGTCATAATGGATTTGTTTAAAGAAATTGGACCGTGGTGAGATGAATATGCTACATTGTTGGGTGGTTATGAATAGGTAGAGAAACTAAAAAGACCATTACTTATGGATGGGATGTTAACAATAAGTTATGACACACGTAACACATTTTTCCATATTATACGCAAAAATGATGACTCTCTAACTAACATTTTTGTCTTTGCAAGCTAGTGCAAACACACAAATTATGTTCGATATGAGATATGTGATTGCTAGCAAATACAATGTTGTTTTAGTGTGTTTATCATTGAAGAAAAATATCATCATATTCCCATTACGAAGTAAGTATCCCACGAATGTCAGTATGCATAGACTCATATGTATAAAACATGTGCACAATTCACCTTTTGTTCAAGTATTTTCTAATGTCTGATTTAGTGTGTTTACATTTGTATTCTCAATTACTTGTCGATTACATTATATGATGGAAGTTGATGTGTATGAAATTGTAGGATGGTTGTCTCATACCAACTGTAAACATATTGTGGTCTACATACTGTTATGCAGAGGCTAAGTTATGGTCTTCATATTATGTTAATAGGATGCAAATGTTTACACAAATGTTAGGAGTTACATGCACCTATGTTAGTCTTACAGACGATTGACTCTATTCATGCACATTATTCATTTTATTGTTGTATATGACTTTGGGAATGAACACTCTTGGATTTTAGTATATGAATATATACTTAGTTTCTTTATTCACAAGTGTCTTTATATATATATATATATATATATATATATATATATATATATATATATATTCTGCAATGTGCAATCCAAAATGTATTTACATTATGGATTGCATAATCTGTAATGTATTATTACATACTGGAATGTATACTCAAGATCTAGAAATGTATTCTAAAATGTGCAATTCAAAATGTATTTTTTCAGTGACAACTTTGTCATTTCACCCACTCATGGGGTGCATGTTTAAATTCATGGGGGTGCAGAATGCAAAATCCCCCATTGATGCATAGAAGAAGCCTCTAAGGTCCTTTATTTGAAGGTAGTTTCTTCCTGCACCATATCATTTTAAACATGTACCCAACATAAATTTTAAAACCCAACATTGTCCTTAACTTTTTTGAAATGCTACAAAGGAGTGTTTATGTTACTGTGCGTTTTGAAACCTTTATCTTTTTTGAAATGCTATAGAGGAGTGTTGTGTTAATGTGGTGTGGGTTTTGAATGGAAGTGGTGGTGGTGTAGGGAGTTGCAACAGTGACAATGATGTAGTGATTTTTTTTTTGTAACAATGGGAATGGTGCTCACTTCTCCTCCAGTGACAGGTCCTTCTCTCTAGGCAGCCATCTTCTTCTCCGCTACTGCTACCTTGCAACAAGCTTAGTGATTCATAGTGTTCAGTGCTAATGGGTTGGGTGCAAATACAGTGTTGTTGGGTGTAGGGTTTTATGGTTCATACAGTGTTCAGTGTTAATGGGTAGAGTGCAAATACAGTGTTGTAGGTTGTACGGTTTTATATCATTAAGGACAAATAAGTCTTTTCAAATAATATTATTGGGTGCAGTCTTAATTGATATGGTGCAGGAAGAATCTGCCTTATTTGAAATGGTAGATATTCATGGATTGGCTATATTATAGTTTTTCGGTTGGCTATTGGCCCAAATTTCTGTTTGTGCTCAGAGGATGAGTATATAAGGGAGGGTTGGACCTCTCCTAAAGTGATTCCTGGTTTTTTTTTTGTTGATAAAAAAAAATTGGAAAAAAAGTGAAAGGGATAAACAACCATCAAAACTTCTCCTTATTTGATTATTTGATAGCATAATGAAAATAAATAGGAGAGAAGAACCAAAACTAGATCAACCTTCAAAGTTTTTTTTTTCCTGTAGAACAAGAGAGGATAAAAATAAACACATACTTTTGCGTATTTCCCGTTAGCTTTTGTTTCCTGCACTCCCATAATTACTAACTACACTCTCATAACTTTTAAAATGTTCACTCTACCCTTTTTATTTGAAAC
The DNA here is from genome assembly GCF_051622355.1 of Phaseolus vulgaris. Classification (NCBI taxonomy): domain Eukaryota; kingdom Viridiplantae; phylum Streptophyta; class Magnoliopsida; order Fabales; family Fabaceae; genus Phaseolus; species Phaseolus vulgaris. The sequence goes on along the minus strand of NC_143504.1, from coordinate 29,501,533 downwards.
TTGGTTCCTCTTTCAATGAGAGTTTTTTACGATGTTGTTTTTCTTCATTGTGGTTCGAACTGCAACTGTTACGAGGAGCTTTGTTGCTGCTGCTGGTGGTGATTTGAAGTTTGATGCGGTGGAAAATGTATAAATGAGTGTGATTGTAGTTTTCATTTGTTATGATGGTTGTTGTAGCTTCTTCCAGATCACGGATACCATAATAGATGTTTTTGGAACACTCATTCTAGAAAGTACTTATTGAAATCAATTTTCCTTTTGAATTGAAGTATCAATAAGTGTTTTTTTTTCCTTTAGAAAGCACATTCCAAAAGAAAGTGATATTAATATTCTAAAATGACTATTCTAGAAAATTTCTAGAACAACCTTTCAGGAATACAGGTTTCGTAAAAAATTCTGAAAAATGTTTCAGAATAAATTTTGTAGATCCTAACATACATAATTTAGATCGTTAAAAAATTGTAAACTTACCTATTCTTTCGTCACAACAAAAAGGGTAACAATACAATGAAAAAAATCCAATTAAAACACAGTGGAAAAGAAGAATTAAGTTTCAACTAAAATTATAAATTAAGGATATTTTAGTCTTTTTCATCAATTTTATTATTATTATTATTATTATTATTATATCTCATAACTATTAACCATGCTTATTTAATTTGTAGGAATTTTAGTTTATCTTTAAAAAAGAAACAATTTTTTTTTTCATCACTTTTTGTCCAACTAAAAAAATGGAAAGAAAACTCAATGTTTTTTTTTTTTTTCTGCCCTACCAAACAATAAAAAATCCATCATTTTTCGCCATTTTCCTTTTCTTTGGACTATATATGTGAATTAGAAAGAAATTGAAATACAAAAAAATTAAAAGTTCAAAAGTCAGAAATTTAATTAAATTTCATTAAAAATAGAAGGAATTATTGGATCAGATTAAGAATTAAAAGACAAAAGAAATGAAATATTTATTTTATTTTAGATGTTTTATTTACGATAAATTTTAATAAAAAAAATTCCAAAAAAAAGCATGAAAATCAACGAATAAAAAATCAATTCAAATAAAAAATGATGCAAAAATATTTTGGCTTTCTTTCTTAGTATAACTGAGAAGATTTACGAAGGTATATTTTAAATGATACATGAATATTTTATTATTAAAATGAAAAAGGATATATAAATAGAAAAATCAGTTATTCAGGTTTCATTTTGTACGGGTTAGTTTTAGATTTTGTACGGGTTACTCTAGTTAGATTTTGATTAGGACTCTGTGGTGCAGGTTAATTACCTAGGCTTTTGGTAGATTTGGAGCTCAGGTAAGGGAAGCTATATTTTTTAAATTGCCAATCGAACCCTAGGCTAGAAGATCTGAATGTGGGGGTGACGTGGTCACCAGTTTCAAAATTTTCTTGCAGGATCTCTTGTTTGGTATAGATTGGAAACTGTTTGAGATTGAAATGTAAAATTTAGATATAGTAGATGATGTAGAATGTATATAAGTTTGAAATTGAATGAATTAATGAATGTATTTGAATAAGGTTTGTGATGATTTTTTTTTCTTGACAATTTCAGAGCATATATTTTGAATATTTCCTGATGATTCAGTTTATGAACTAAAATTGTTGGTGACAATTTTTAAAGTAAATTATGAGTTGATTATTTTGAGAGCTATGTTGATTGTAATCTGAATTCTGATGTTTTTGAGATAAGTTAGTTGTTGGGTTTAACAATTGGTGATCAAACTTTAATTTTCATGTGGTGGCTTCCTCATCCTTTTATTAAATACGGTTGGATATAGTTGTAGTTGAAAGATAATTTTATTTCATTCTCCTTTTATTGTCTCTCTTCTTGGATAGTAAAACTTGATGTTATTTAGATACACTTTGGAATCCTTTTGATTCAAGACATTTATATGATTAGTGAATGAATTGTTGTGTGTTTTGGAAATTCTAAATTGTGGAATGATTTGATTGTTTGATGTTGGAGATTTTAATGTTTAGAATATATTTTTTTTAATCAAAACATAGTATTTTCAAGAAAGAAAATACCGTGTTAAGATTGTTTAGGATGTGCATTGACTAGGGATTCGTTTAGAAGGAGATATCCTGACTCTCCTGAGATAATGAAATCATATAGATGAAGTTATTCAGGTGGTGAGAGTCGAAGGAGGTTCATATGAATGGGTAAGTTGTTTGAAAGATAACTAACTTGACATGAGTTAACCCTGTCAAGGAGTGATATGATATTGAGATTCTTTATGCGCATAACTGTGTGGATTTCACAGTGAGATAGTATGACAGGTGCAGATCTCTGAGTCTAAGTCAACGCACGAGTCTTCCGGAAATAGAGTCAAAAGTCTATGTGTTATGAGTTAGTAGAAGTCCGACATATGAAATATGAACTTTATGAATGTAATAGACACTTGAGGGTTTGAGAAATCGCATGAGAATTGATGAATTATGCTTATTAATTTAAAATTTGAATTATATCAAAACTTTTTATATAGATAGTTTACCCTGTTATTTGTTTGTGTTTATTTCTGTATCTGTGATGATTGTGTTTTACACGGGAGCAGATGAGATTGCAGGTAATAGAGCTCCTTAGTGAGCAGCTGGAGGATGAAATAGTTTTATTTGAATGATTTGTTGTTAAAACTATTAAATCCCTATGAAGAGGAATATATATTTCTTTTGAGATACACATATGAGAAAGTAGTATATATTATTTGTAATTAGATATTGCTTGTTTTACTTGTATTTCATTATATATGGGTAAAATTTAGGATGTTACACAATTCATTAATATTTATATTTATATTATAATAAAATAAATATAATTAGTTATATAATATAATATAAATAATCATTATTATTATTATTAAAACAATAAAAAATATTAATAAACATATATATATATATGATAATTAAAATAAATAATAAATTTATGAAATAACAAATATAATAAATAATTAAAAGAATTATAAATAATAAATAAAATTAAATAATACTGATAATAATAAAAATAAAATTCATTTATAATAATATAAATAAATAAATTATATATATATATATATTTATTTTTATTTTATAATTTTTAAAATTAATTATATCTATCGATACTTACAAATTTTCATAAATTTTTCTTTCACTTTCACTCATTTTACCTTAATCCAAACAACTTTACACATCTCTTAAAACTCATTATTTCAAATCCATTTTCTAATCCAAGCAAAATTTCACCTATTTTAACCAATTTAATATATGAACTTTTTGAATAATGGAAAAAGAAATTTAAACATTTCAAATAATTTTTTTTAAGAAATTTGATTAATTTTAAACGGAGAAAATATAATCTTTTTTTTTTAAAACTAAAACAACGCAAACCTCACAATCCAAACTAAAATAAAAAATGAAGTACAAACAAATTTATAATGTATTTTTATAATAAAAAATTAATGAGATGCGAAACTATAGTTCAACAAGTTATTTCTAACCAAGCGAAATTGTGCTTATTCAAAGATTCAACACTGGCAAACAAAAACAATTAAATTGCAGTGCAAGATTAAAGTCATGTTATTGGAGTGGATGGCAACGAAGAAACATAAATTTTAGAAGGCAAGGGTCATTCATCAAGAGACTTCTGATCACGAATCCATGACTTCATGAAGCCTTCATATCATCCAAACCACAACGACTCTGCATCAAAAAGAGTAAAAGCTTTAGTTCCTACATACTTTTAAATGGTGTGGAGAACAATTGCCCACTAAGATTTTTTATTTATTTTTGTACCTAAAATATATAATATTATTTCTTCTTAAAATGAATTAATTACCTCGAACACAATAAGTTTATTGATTTAAACAACATTTTATATATTTTTACTTTAAAAATTAATTTTGATATTGACAATAAAAATTTGTACAATATTTTAGAAGTATGAAAATATGTAAAAGACAGTCATAATTTGCACTTCACATTTTTATCATGAAATTATATAATTTAAAAAAAAATTATAATATTTTTTTAAATAAATATCATAAACTATTTTTAGCCCTACTAAAGAAACTTTTTGGATTCATCAGAGGCTTAATCCAGAACAGTATATTCAAGCATGCTAGTAACAATGATGATCGATCAAATAGCTAAAAAATCCAAGACATTTACCAGGAACTTGTGATTCTCTTCTAGGAGAGGAGAGAAGTCAGTACAAAATTTCTGTATATCACTACTGACATCACCACCAGGACCTTGTATCACCTCCATGAATTTCTTTCTATCAGGAGCCAGCTTCATTGCTACCTGCAAATGGAATATTTACTGTGTATTAAAAGCATGTTGAAGACAATATATTAGTTCCGCACTGTAAGAACGTAAGTCACTTCTTCTTCCTTATTGCTTTCTCTCCATCTCTCCCAACTTCTATTCTCTTCCTTCTATCTTAATTTTCTCTCCCAATTTTCATCTATTTTAGAATCTGATTGGACTACGTTGTAGTTGAGGAGTTAATGAACATTTCTAACCGATTAGATTTTCAAACAGAGTAAGTTCATTTTCGCTATAAAGATCCTTTGTTCTTTGTTTTTTCTTAGGATTTAGTCATCTTTCTTGGTGGGGTCAATTGAGAAGAGTAATCCTCTCAACTTATTCTACTACATACTGAATTTTTGTTTAATTTGGATAACTTGTATTAGACCCTTAAATCTTGAAGTTTATCCAGAGTAGAGGAATAAAATTCTAGAGGTTGCTTGGAAAGCAAGCAATTAAGGTAAGGGAGCTAAATTTAATTTTTAATAGCATCCTAGGCTAGAAGATCTGAATGTGGAGGGGATGTGGTCCCAATATTCAATTTCTCTTGCAGGGATGTTGTGTGTTTATATATTACATTGTTTGTTTATATATTATTTAAACTTGTAGAAATATTAGATTTTGAAGTGTTGTTTTTTTATGTTAAATAGGATTTTGAATATTGTGGATTGCGTTTTGAATGATATTGTATGATGAAAATGGTATGAAATTGAATTCATACACTTGGGATAATGTATGGACTGATGTTTGTTGTGTATTAAGTATTGATGCCTATGTGGTAACAGAGATCTCCGAGCTTCACTGATGTAAGTCACATAGACTAAGATATCAAGTGGTGAGAAGCTGATGGGGGAGTTCATGCACACCATGACATATGAGATGCACGGCTTGGGTTGTATTGAACTTACCCTGATCCTTTCTATTGGATTCGCGGGTAATCTTTGGATCAGGTATTAGTCTCTGGTAGGACTTACTTAATACGAGTCTTCCAGAAGACGTCAGATGTTATTCTGTTTGTTGAATATCCTGGATGTGTAGATCCATGAGATTTATGTGATTGTTTTATGTTAGAATTTGAAGAAGATTGAATAATTGAGAAATTGATCATGTAATTTGGTTTTCTCTTTTGATTTAATTGTATATATTGTAAAATTTTATTTTCACTAGCTTACCTTTGTTTTTCTTGCTGTGTTGTGAACTGCGATGACTGTACTATGTACACGAGCAGAGAATCATACAGGTGTAAGAGGTCCCAGAAAGCTCTAGGATGTTTTAATATTGTAAATGTTTGTATTTCAAGTTTGTATAGAAACCAGTAGAACTTGTATTGTAATAGTTAGATGTTATTTTCTGGGGTGTTACACCCACTGAAAATAGAAAACCAAAAAAAGGACTAAAGACATTAGAATGTTAGTTGAACTAAGTATTTTATGCATTGTAAGGGTATTTTTAAATTCAACTTAATCTAAAAATAAAACATTAAAGAGTAAAACAACTTAAATTATAAAGGAGATATGTAACCAGTTTAGTCAAACCTTTCCCTTCCTCTGAATATCTATTTCTCTATATATATACACACATGTATGTATGCAAACAAAGATTTAAATCAATACAACAAGAGATTATCTTACTTTCAAAAACGTGGAATTAACACTCTAATTTATTACAAATATAAAGGTGGATACACATGACTGAATAGACTTTAAAATTGCTTAGGTTAGCTAAAATAAAACTTAGTATGCAGTACTAGAATATGAGGATTTTAGTATATTTCATCCAATCTGTACTTGATGTGATAATTTCTAAATTACTGAAATCTGATAATTAAAATCACTAACTTGAATGGATGAATGGATTTCCCACTGCATTAAAGTATCAAATATTCATGGGATCGGGAGGAAATATTGTATCAAATGGATTAAACGAGGGCCCAAGTAGTAAACTTAATGCACTTCCTATGACAACTATTTTATGATCTAGAATGACATTTTACAAACTTAGGTCAATATGAGGCAAGATTTTTCAATAAATTGGTTTTGTTTCAGTTAAGGAAATTCAAGATTATAAGGGAGAGAAAAAAAGCAGCAAAAGAACATTACAGTGAAGCTCGAACTAGCAAGCCAGCCATGCCACTTCTTTAGAGTCTTGTTATATGAATCTGTGCAGGCTTGTGCCATTGACCAATCTGTATGGCCGACTAAGTTTTGGAACAATGCCACCAAGAAATCCATTGCTCTGAAAATTTTGTAGGTCAGAGAAATAAATGAATAAAGGTTAAAACATGACAATTCAATGTAACTAATAACCATTTCTTGTGGTCTGTGGTTACAAAATAAAAATTAGTAAACTAATATAAGTGTTGGGAAAAATCCTCCTATTAGTAAGGTTTACATTAGAACAGCTAACGGGAAGGGCATTGGATGAAAGATTCATGATGGCAAAATGAGCAGGGGAGGGAATTAAGCAGAAGGGACACCTATGTAATGATAAGAACATTGAGGTCAGGCAAGAACTAAGTGGTAAGGTGTTGAAGGAAAGAAATCCCACAAAGAACCTTTGCGCTTTCTTTCTTAATAAGCTTAGCAAATAAAATAAAATAAAAAAGGCTCTACAATTGATGCCAGTGAAAAGAACCGTCATTGAGCCAAAAGATAATAAAAGCAATATGAATCTTCCATATCCCATAACACCTTGAGAAAGTGACTCAACCAAAACAGGTAAGAAAGAAATTCAGACTTTTTATTTTAGAAGAATAGGCCAAGATCAAATTTTGTTGATCCACGATTAGAGTCATTGGAGAATATCATGACAAATTTGTGGTGATAAACATCCCAGTACAATAGTCATCCATTCACAAATGGACACATTGCTGCTCTTCATAATGTCTCTATTAATAGTTTATGTTGCATTTTGATCTCAAAATTTGAGTAGTACATGTTCTAACACCGACTCTTTTTTAAGAGATGTGTTCCCAAAATCATGATTTCTGAATTAAAAATTCCATCCATATCTCAATACCTTTTTAATCCTAATAACTTTTTGTATTGGTTAGTTGTTTACTCATAGACAAAAGGCTTCGTGCTTGAAAGTTGAAACATTACAAATTAAAGAAATAGTTCTGTAAAATAAAAGATTTGAGAACTCCATACCAGTATGAATTACAAGTTAAATAGTAGGTGACTGGTGTTCTTTACCTTGTGAGCCACAGAAGTCCATTGGTACAACTGGATGATGACTTGGCCGTTTTAGTTTCAATCTCAACTTGCACCAAAGTGTACAGGCAATTGAATCGGGTTGGATTGGAGGCATACTTAGATTCCAATCTCTGCTTTGAAAGGAACGAGAGTGAGAACATATCGCATTTATGGTTTTGAACAATATTAAAGGTTTCGGTAGTTAATACATAACAAAAGCCAAAAAAAGTTGTATAAAAGTAAAGCATAAGCATGTTTATGCAAGCCAGTTGCACATGAAGTAGAAAAATGAATCAACACCCACCTTACACTTATGGCAAAACCATGTAATCATAGCATGTCATCATAACACAACTAAACATTATTACATATAAATCTACAATCATGCATGCAATCCATGTATACCAAAAAAGGAATATATAAGATAGAAACGGGTGACAGAAACCAACCGCTATGTTACCACCAATGTCAGACTTAACAAGGGCCATAGCAGCTCCAAACTTATCTGCCATAAGAAAAAACATTAGTACATATAATCCCGATACAAGTTAACAATTTGAGGCTCTACGAAGCAGCAAACGACAACAAAATGTTAACAATATATTTTGTTATAAAATTTATGTTTTTAGAGTTAGATTGTAACACCCTAGTTGTACATATTAACAAATGTATATAAGTTTTTTATCCTTAAGGGTTCATGATTCTCTTGCTTTTTACTCTTTTTTCCTTTTAATGAAAAGGTTTATAAATAAAACGGATACGTAATTACTGACACTTGAATAACCAAGAAATGATGTCAAAAGCATACAATGATACTTAGTTTGATGTAATATAGGTACTAAATTTGATAGGTAAACCGAGATCAACTCTTTTTTGTCCCAATTTTGAAATAACATATAAGAGAACTTAATCCATTATGGAAAAATCGCTTATGTGCATCTTGACTTGTTCAAAAGGAAAAAAAATCCATCAATATCTGTCAAATGTAATGTCGTTGTTCTCTTCACATGGTTTAACATACTGTAGAATATTCGATAGAAGTAAAGGACCACCGTGTTCCTCTCTTACAACAAAACACAGTAAACAAAAGGAAGAATACTCAGAAAAATGTCCACTTAGCATATTTGTCTTCTTTATCTTTGTATTGCGACGATAACATTTCAAGGGAAATAAGAGCACGTACCGATAACAGGAAGTATATGCTTGCAGGCATCCAAGAAAGGTTGAGTCAGAATTTCTCCTTGCTCCGATTTTACAAGCTTAATTCCTTCCAATGCAGGAGTGAAAACAGATCCCTCCATTCCGTTGTTTACTACACATAGCATAGCCAAAAGCCAATAAATAGATAAGCAAAATTTAACAGAGATCAAATAGGCATTTTAGGCAATCCTTGTAAAGTACATAAATATGTTCCCTTTCTTTTTTTACTGTCTGGAAAAGTTATGAAGTTTAGAATGTGAAATGAAGGCAAGAAAAACATAGAACTTTCATCAGTAGCAGGCATGCAAGCTATAGAAAAGTCTGGATTCAATTAAGGAGAATAATGTCAAAAGTATCAAAATCACAATTCACACTGATGAAGGGATGCAAAATCTAAGCCAATTTAATGGAAACTGCACTTACAACGCATTAAAAACTCATAATTTAAGAAAATAACTTGAGGAAATAGTCCCCGTCTTTGATAATGTTTACAGCTAAGCAGTCTAACTTGTATATGATTATCAGATTTGTTTTCTTTAACACGGTTGAACTCGATTTTTGCTAATCACCAAACGCATGTTGAAACCCCTTGCGATATGTTGGATAGATGTGGAAAGTTCTGAGACCAGATCAAATAATTAAACTTTTACAGAACCAATGTATGATGGAATAAGAACGCCACATCTCCAATCAACACAAAATTTAAAAGCAGCAACAACACATCAATTGAATTGAGTACATAAGCATCCCAAAATCTAATTTTTTCGAAAATCTTAAGTTTTCGATGTCAAATTTCTCAGGAAACAAGAACAAATACAATCGAATAGACATACATTGAACGAGGAAGACCTTGGTGATCGCAGACTGAGAACAACCACTGCAAGCGTATCACGGAAACTTGTAGTTAACTTTTTATTATTATTTTTATTTGGTTTTGATGGCGATTTGGGAAGAGAGCAACTGTAAGAAAAAAACGCTTGGATTTCAGAGGTGAGGTGGTTTTTTATATTTAATTTAAATAAGAAAATTAATAAAAGAATATTTTTAATGTTTAATTGATCACAACATTTTAATATAAAATCAATAAAATTATAAACTTAAATAAAACATCTAACTCAAGGAAAGTTTAAATAATAACTCTTCAAAATAAATAAATAATTGAAACAATTTTTTTAGTTTTTGTTTTTTCCTTATGTTTAAGGGTGTTAGCGCGTTTCTTAGTGAAAAAAGTGCCTAAATAGTTTACATCCAATTTATCTTACACTACAAAAAATACATGCGCTTTCAGATGTGTAAGTATATTTTTATTACATTAAAACATATATTTAATTTTATTATTTTATAAGTAATTAATTAAAAATATAAAAAATAATACAATATAATATATAATACATATAATGGTTGAAATAAAAATATATTATTAAGTCATGAATTTTTTAATTAAATTTTAATTATAAAAAAAATCTTTTAATTTATTATAAATAATCTTTTTATTGGGTAGATAGTTTTTTTTTCTATTATGGGTAGTTTTATTATAGATGAATATTTGTATAATGTTTTTTATAAGAAAAAACAAATAAAAAGATTTTTTTTAAATAAAATTAGTTAAAAATAAAAAAAAATTATATAAGAAAGTATCTATATTTTAACTTATACGTATATATTTTTAGTTATGGAGAAGTTTAAAAAAGTTATGTAGTTGTCCGTATGTATATAAATTTGATTGACGAATCTTCCTATGTTTGCTCATCTGACGACACTATTCTAAGGACGAAACAAAACTAATGAAAAGTCTATTTCCTTAATGTACTTGTAAAAAAATTAATTAGGTGTTTGGATTAATTAAATCCATTAATAGGAAGAATGAATCATATAATTGAACTTTAATATAATTTTTATATAACATATTATATCAATAACGGACTTTTAGAAAATATTTTGGGGATGTAATTTTTTTTTTATAAGTGTAGAAAATTTGTATATGCGTAAAAGAATTTGTGAGAGTTAAGATCCCCTCCCATACCATTAACTGTCACCACTATATTCATATCATAAATTACATTTAAGAAAACAATTTATTGCCACAAAGTGATTTTCATTCGTGGGTAACACATAACATGTTTATAAGTTCTCAAAGACATCAATCCATGCAAGAAGTCATACTAATTATTTTCTCTATCATTAAAAAATATTATGTATGGAATGAGCTTGTGAATCATTTTCAATCCATAAACAAATATTATAAATTATATTATTTGATGTTATGATAATCTACTCACAATATTTTTTTCTCTTGTATTCTTGGCAAATTCACTTGCTTTTTTTAACATATCATATTTCAAGTTTGTTGTCATTGAAATTCTTATAACTTAGTGATGAAGACATTAGAGATAGAGCATCCCCTAAACTAGCCTAACTTTCCATAAGGATGACCCGGAACATGACACATGATCCAGGGCTAGGCCAGGACCATCCACTAGCCAGTGCCTCAAAACCTATCATTCCTCAGAGGATCACCAAGAGCAGAGCCCATGTGATGGCAACTGAGTACCAGGATGTTTCTTTGTTTTTAATTTTAGTAGATTAGGTTCAAATAGCATAAATGGGAGTGTACTTAGCAAATTGGGCTTGTGTCAATCCCATTTTTTAAAGACAAGTGCACTTAGGTTTAGGGTTTCTTTGACCTACCTTCTACAAGGTTTCTCACAAATTACGCCCCTACCCCTCTTACTTTTACTCCACAAGTCACTCTTTCCTATATAAAGAGTGTTTTGCTTCATGTATTGAGACATTGAATTTTGAATAGAAAATAAACTCTATCAGAGTGTTGAGTGAGTCTTGAGTGCTCTCTTTTTGTGGGTCTTATCTTGGGTGTTTGTGCACTCCAAATGACGACTGTTCACCACTCATTTTGGAGTCTCCCACCACTCCAAGTGGTGTGACCACCATCATCATTCATAAGCTTCCTTTATCTCTTCATTTCTTCCTTCATTGCGCCATTTTCATTCCTCTTATATTCTTATGTTCTTCTTTTTCCTTTTTTGGTTTTTCCATCTTGTTGCTTTCCATTATATGCTTTAATTTCGCACCTCATCATCATCATCACCTTATATTGTGTTTTTTTTTACAAGAATTAATGGCTTAAACAAGAGGGGTGAATTGTTTTTCAAAGATTTTCGCAAAGATTGATTAGAAATGAAGCTTTAACACAATTCACAGATAAAACAATCAAGGAAAGCAATCAAACATTGATTAAGAAACTATTTGCAGAATTTCAATCGGTTGAAACTTCGTTTTAACCAGTTGTTTATAACAGCAACAAAAATAGAATTAAAACAAACAGTTATAAGGAGTGAGAGAGAGGGAGAGATTTACACAGGCAATTGTATATTGGTTCACTCAACCTTGAGCTACATCTAGTTCCCAGAACAACCACTGGGTTCCACTAGTAATCACTCACAAATTACAACAACACAACCACAAAGAGGTGCTCTTGAAACCACAAGAATCACTCACCCTCTTAGCAAACACACACCTCTAGTCAGAACACCCTCTGACTTTACAGGATTTCACACACACTTACAAGTTTATGAAAGATCAAATACAAGAATCATGAAAGGAACAAAATACACCTGAGTTTACAGGAATAAAAAAGCTCTTATGATCAGACCTTGAACCAATGCACAGCTAAACAACAATCTTGCAAAACTTTAGAAAAAATTCTTTCAAATCAATCTCAATCTCACTATGTTTGATTTCAAACTTGTATATATTGTTTTGAAAGAAAGGCTATATTTATAGCACACAAAACTAGTCATTCTAGGCAATATTTATTGACAAAAACAGTTTTGATTCACATCCAAAACAGCTTAACAGGTTTTCAAAAAGCTGTTATGAAATGTCACAATCAACCAGTTGAAAATTCGTTTTGACCGGTTGAATTGGTTAGGCAGTTACTTAACCAAGTCAAAAACAGTTTTAAAACCTTCAAACCAGTCAAGTGACAAACAACTGATTATTTTGATAATTCAACCGGTTGTTTTTCTCTTTGCTTAGAAAATCAAACTTCTTATAAAAACAGATTGAGCAAGCTTTGTGCAAAGGATTAGGAAAGATCTTACAAAGATTATAAACACCCTAGACTAATCCCAAACCAAAAAGCAACACAACTTCAAGCTTCATCATGGATTTGAAACATCAAAGCTCCCATGTTCTACAATCTCCCCCTATTTGATGGAGACAAATCCTTGGGATGCTTTTTGGAATGTTCTTGTTTAGAATCTGTATAACCTGCATTCATGAGCAAACATAGACATACAGGATAATATATTCCAATCAAACAAGCACCACAAACCAATTCCCACTAGGTGATTTCCAAAGAGGAACATCAACCAAATCAATGTGAGAAACCAGTCAAACATACAAAGGTGCAACACAGATAAACAATCGATTATTTCGCAGGAATAATCGGTTGAAATTTTGTATCAGAGTTTTATCAGTTTAAATTTCAAACATAAACCAGTTATAGCAATGTTCAAAAGCAGAAATAGTGTAGATAATAAGAACATCACATATCCCAAACACTTCTCCACCTATTTGTCTCCACAAATAGACAAAAGGAAGGATAAAAAACTTAAGAAAACACATGCATATCAATTATGCCCAACTCATTCCTTAGAGAATAAAACTTGTCCTTGGATAAGGGTTTTGTGAAAATGTCTGCAAGCTAACTTTCTGTGGCAACAAACTGAATCACACAATCTCCATTGCTGACATGGTCACGAATGAAGTGATGCCTAATCTCAATATGCTTGGTCTTGGAATGTTGAACCTGATTTTTTGTGAGATTTATTGCACTTGTGTTGTCACAATAAAAGGGACCTTGCTTATCTTCAATCCAAAGTCTTAAAGTTGTTATTTGATCCACATGATTTGCGCACAACAGCTCCCTGCAGCTTTATTTTCAGCTTCAGCTGTTGATACTGCTACACACGCTTGCCTTTTGCTTTTCCATGATATGAGGCTTGATCCAAGCAAGTGGCATGTCCCACTTGTGCTCTTCCTATCTAGTTTACATTCTGCAAAATCAGAGTTAAAGTATCCTACTAGATGTATACGAGAGTGAGAAGGATACCATAAGCCCACGGATGTTTGGCCTTTAATATACTTTGAGATTCTTTTGGCAGCTTTAAGATGGGATTCCTTAGGACTGGATTGGAACCTGGCACAAAGGCAAACAACAAACATAATATCAGGTCTACTCGTAGTAAAGTATAGTAAAGAACCTATTAACCCCCTGTATTTAGTTTGATCAACTTTTGGTCTAGCTTCATCAGCACTCAAGTAACAATTTGTTGACATAGGTGTTGGTGCAGCTTTACAACTCTCCATTTCAAACTTTTTGAGTATGTCATTGCAATACTTGGATTGACATACAAAGATGCCTTCTTTGGATTACTTGATTTTCAGTCCAAGAAAGAAAGAAAGCTTCCCCATCATTGACATTTCGAACTCTCCTTGCATAACTTTTACAAAATCTTCACACAATTTTTAATTAGAAGATCCAAATATAATGTCATCCACATATATTTGAACTAAGATTACAACATAATCAGATTTTTTAATGAAAAGGGTTTTATCATCTTCCCTCTTTCATATTGATGAGATAGAAGAAAACAACTTAACCTTTCATACCATTGCCTTGGTGCTTGCTTAAGGCCATACAAGGCTTTCTTCAACTTGTATACATGATAGGGATATCGGTGATCTTCAAATCCAGGTGGTTGTGATACAAAGATCTCTTCATTCACAATCCCATTTAGGAAAGCACTCTTCACATCCATCTGAAGTAATTTGAACCCATTCATGCAAGCAAAAACTAATAAAAGTCGTACAACTTCTAACCTTGCTATCGGTGTGAATGTCTCATCATAATGAATTCTTTCTTCTTGGTTGTAACCCTTAGCAACAAGCTTTGCCTTGTTTCTTGTGATGACACCTGAATCATCCGACTTGTTCCCGAAAACCTATTTTGTACCTATAACATTCATTTGAGCTATTTTAGGGACAAGGGACCACACATCATTTCTCACAAACTGGTTGAGCTCCTCATGCATAGTTGTTGTTCAATGCTCATCTTTGAGTGCATCATTGATTGACTTTGGTTCAATCTTGGAGACAAAAGTTGTATGGTTGCAGAAGTTTGCCACTCTCCTTCTTGTGGACACCCCCTTGTTGATCTGTCCAATGATGTTGTCAACAGAGAGATCTCTGGGAATCCTCCATTCTTTTGGAAGATCACTCTGCTGCAGACTTTCAATCGGTTGTTTCGCATAATCAACCGGTTGAATTTTTATGTTGTTTTCCAGATTCTTCAGGAAGATGTTCTATTCATCTTCTTCTGTGCTGATCTTTGCTAAACCTTGCTCAAATTTGTTAGTTTCATAAAAAATAACATGCATAGATTCTTCAACAACCATAAGCTTCTTATTGTAAACCCTATATGCATGGCTAGATAGAGAATATCCAAGAAAAATACCTTTGTCAGCTTTAGCATTAAACTTACCCATATTTTCTTTGCCATTGTTTAGGATGTAGCATTTGCATCGAAACACCTTTAGGTGGCCTATGTGAGGCTTTCTTCCATTTAGCAACTCATAAGGGGTCTTCTTCAAGATTGGCCTGATAAGCACACGATTCATCTCATAACATGTTGTACTTACCGCATCAACCCAAAAGCGTTTAGGAAGGGATGATTCATTCAGAATTGTCCTTGCTATCTCTTCAAGTGATTTATTCTTTCTCTCCATCACTCCATTTTGTTGGGGTGTTCTTGGTGCTGAGAAGTTGTGGAAGATACTTAGCTTGTTGCAAAAGTTGCTGAATTTCTCATTTTGAAATTCTCCACCATGGTCACTTCTAATTGCTCCAATGTTGCTGCAACATGCGTTCTGCAACCTTTTTGCTAGCTTTTTGAATTCAGGATAGGCCTTCTTTTTTTAGTGTAGGAAAATGGTCCAAGTAAACCTGGAAAAATCATCTACAACCACAAGAGCATACAAATTTCCTCAAAGACTCATAGTCCTAGAAGGGCCAAAAAGATCCATGTGTAATAGTTCAAAAAGTTTTGAAGTTGAAACAAAGTTTTTCGTTTAAAAGATTTTCTTGTTTGTTTTCCCTTTTGGCAAGCTTCACACACATGTTCCTTCTCGAACTTAAGTTTGGGTAAGCCAAGTACAAGTTCATTTGAAATCAGTTTATTCAAATGATGCATATATATGTGTGTAATTCTTCTATGCCAAAGCCATGATTCCTCATGTTTTGTTACAAGACAACTGATTGATGTGGAGTTAGAGATATCAAGCAAATAGACGTTATTTGGTCTCTTACCAACAAGCAGAACTTCTTTTGAGTTTGGCAGCCGAATCTCACAAGAATTTGTTTTGAAGGTGACTTGGTAGCCTCTGTCACAGAGCTGACTGATACTGAGCAGACTGTGCTTAAGTCCTTCTACATAGAGCACATCATATATTAGAAAGTTGTTTTCATTGCCTATGGTACCTTTACCAAGGATTTTTCCCCTGTTGTTGTCTCCATAGGTCACATGCCCTTCCTGTTTGAGAGTGATGCTGACAAATTTGGATGCATCTCCAGTCATATGCTTGGAGCAGCCACTGTCTAAGTACCACAAATGATGTTTTCTCACCAAGCAATCCTGCAAAATTCAAAATCAGGTGGTTAGATCTGGTCCTCTTACAAATTTGGGTCCATGGATGTTAATATGATTCCAAGGAACCTTATGATTCTTAGGAACCCACATTAGGATACCTTTGGGAACAAAAAACTTTCTAATTTTACAGAATCTAACAGAGTGGCCCTTTCTCATACAGTAGAAACAATAAACAACCGTCTGTTTCAACCTTTTAACCGATTGATTTTTTGTGATGGTTGAAAAAGGTTTTGTGCAGCCACTGGTTTTACTTTGTGGGTTAAAACCCAAACCAGATTTCCCAAAAACACACTTTTGAGATGCTAAAACATTCTCAAAATTTGATTTGCCTTTTGAAATTGTGTCAACAGTTTTCACAAGATACAAAACTTTCTTTTGAAAAGATTCACAATTTTTGCAAATACTAGAATCACACTTACAAGAGAAGTTTTGATAAATCATTTCAAGATTTTCAAAATCAGCATTTGAATTGTTCAAATCTTTTTCTAGAACTTTGAATTTCTCTTTCAACCAGTTTTTTTCACTTTTCAACCGATAATTTGAAAGGGTTAATCTTTTAGCTTCTAAATGAGTTTCTTGGAAAACATTAAGAAGTTGGAAATATTTTTCACAATTATTGGAAGAATATGTACTTAGTTGGTTTGATCCAGATTCTTTTGTTGCCATAAGACAAACTTCCATCTTGAATTCTGGAGAAGATGATTCAGCAGAGGGCTCATTCTTGTCCATACAAGCACTCCTTGAGTTCTTGTGAATTCTCTCAAGAGTATCCCACATTTCTTTGGCTGAGATACAATCAGAAACTTTGAGAAGTTCATCAGAATCAAGGGCTGAGACAATTATGTTCTTAGCTATACAATCAAGGTGAGTTTTAGATGATGCAAACTTGCTAGCCATTAAAATAGTTTTCAAAAATAAAATAAAAACTTGAATATTTTTCAAGAACCTAGCTCTTGATGTCAATTGTAAGAATTAATGGCTTAAAAAAGTAGGGGGGTGAATTGTTTATCAAAGATTTTCGCAAAGATTGATTAGGAATGAAGCTTTAACACAATTCACATATAAAGCAATCAAGGAAAACAATCAAACAATGATTAAGAAACTGTTTGCAGAATTTCAATCCAAGGTTTTGCAGGAAAGAGAAGAAGAGGATATACTTGTGAACCGTAAATATCCTTTTCCCTCAAAATGAAGAAATGTAGAGAGAAATTCACATCAGCATGTGTTATTTCTGAATTTAACTTCATTCATCTACAAAGGTTTTTAATAGTATTTTTTATTTATTTACATAAGATGTGATTTATTTTCTAATTTTATAGTATATATTTAATATTTTAAAAAATTATTTTATTATGTTTTTTTATGAAATTATTTTCTATTGTTAATTACGTTATATTTTTTTAGTATTTTTTTATTTTTCATTACTATAGGATTTTTAATAATAAAAAATATTATCTTTTATTTATATAATCTGATTTATTTTTTAATTTTATAATGCATGTTTAATATTTTAAGAAATTATTTGAATTTTTGTTTTTATTTAATTTGTTGAATAATTTTTTTTTCTAATTATAATTTTTAAATTATATCTATTTATATTTAATATATATTTATTTTCTAATTTTAATTTTTAAATCTACGAAATATGTGAAAGTTGTTTATTTTTAAACAAAAATAACTCATTTCATTATTAAAAAAATTTAATAGGCAAGGATAAATTTGTAAAGTAACATTTAACAATTTAAAAAAAATTAAAATTTTCTCACACTCATCATATGACTGACAAACTCCCATAAACTTTCCTCACACATCCACCCTAACATACTCCAATCCAATCAACCTCACTTTCTTCACACTTTCTTCTCACATTCTCACACATCTACTCCCTCAAATCTTCACACACTCGCTCCCCAATCGAAACACACCCTTAAAAGAAATAAATAATTGAAACCAATTTTTCAGTTTTTTTATTCTTCCTTATCTTTCAGGGTGTTAGCCTTTATATGCGTTTCTTCGTGAAAAAAAAAGTGCCTAAATAGTTTACATCCAATTTATCTTACACTACAAAAAATACATGCGCTTATATTTTTATTACATTAAAACACACACACACATATATATATATATATAATTTTATTATTTTATAAATAATTAATTAAAAAGTATAAAAAATAATACAATATAATATATAATACATATTGTACCGCCCAGGTAGTCGGAAGTGATGACGTGGCAGCAAGCGATAATATAGGCGTGTTGAACAGAACACCTGGCTGACAGAAGGGAAGGAAGTCGGGGAGCTCGTGTAGTCGTCAATCGTTAAGTTGGCGTGCTCCGATCTCTAGCATATCTAAACCGGCGGTCACCAGGTTTGTGTCGTAGTCGCCGGATGCGAACCCAGGCGACCAAGTGATCAGAGATCGCCGAGAGGAGGACATCGCCGAAAGATCAGGAAAGCTTGTTCAAGGCTTTCAAAGGGCACGAGTGCGAAGGATGAAGTTATCAGATGATCATTCCCCAGCTAGCCAGAGGTTGAGGCCAAGGAACAGCTTACCAGGACATGCACGGTGAAGCGAGTGAAGCAGATCATGATGGCGGCCGGCGAGACCACAGGGAAGGTATGCATGGTGACCTCCCGTACTCGCCACACAAAAGAGATCGCGCTCCAAGGCAGCTATACACCGAGTTACTCCTTGCATGGGTAACTTAGTCGAACAGCCTGAAGAGTAAGAGGTGACGCTCAAGCAGAGGACGCTCCAGATGGTGACACGTGTACAGCTGGATGCGAGCCACGTGTTCAGATGTGTAACCGTCAGGAGAGAGAAAGTGCACAGGTATATAAGAGATTCTAACGAACTTTTGAGGTACGCGCGTTCAGAACACTTCTTTACGCTGGGAGAATACTTGAGTGACTGAGAGAGTTTTTGCACGGTTCCTTGAGTTCTTAGTTTTCTCTCTTAGAGTTTTGGTGGTTCCGTCACTGACTTGAGCGTCGGAGCGCGATCGGCCGCAGCAGCGCCACTCTGTCTTTTGCAGGTTCTTGAGGTGAATCGAGGTGAAGGACGGAAGCTAGCGTGGTGCAAAGCCGATCCAGAGGAAGAACACCTTTGACGAGGCGAGGCTCTTACGTTCTAGTCAACCGGCAGGATCATCAGGCGCCCACCGTGGGGCCGTGTAAAACCTGTCCCCATCCACAGCGTGAGTTCTTGGAGTTTCTGTAGTTTCTGCGTGGTTGTGTGCTGGTGCAACCATTTTTCACCGTTCGTTCGAGTTTTTGTTCGACGATTTCGAGTTTTCTACCGTTCGTTTGGGTTTTAATCAGTAGTTTGAAGTTTTCCACCGTTCGTTCGAGCTTTCGATCGGTTGGTCCGAAGTTTTACCGTTCGTTCGCGTTTCTGTTTGGTGAATCGGGAGTTTTGCTGGAGAAGTGGTAGGTTCGTGGTGTGGTTGCAAGTTTCTGTGAAGGTTTCGACGTCCGAATCTATCGGTGTGCTGTTGTGGTTGCGTTTTTGGAGGTTCTTGGGAGTTTGGGAGTTTCTGACCGATTGATTGCTGGATCGATCATTTGCTGGAGTAGGTTTCGTTCGTTGAAGTTTGGTCTGCTGAGTTTTCATGAGAAAGATGAGAAGAAACCGTTCAAGTCCCGTTGTGCCAGTTGCTACAGAAGGCGCCATGACCATGGCACAGATGATGGAGATCATGCGCGCGCTGCAGGCGAATGTGGAGGCCTCGCGCATAGAGCAAGCGAAGATGCATGAGGACCTGGTCGCCTCTCAGGCCAGGAATGAAGAGCTCAGCAAAGTGACTGAGGAGTTGCGTCAAGCTCTTCAGGAGCAGAGAGGACGCCCAGTTGCTGAAGAGGTCGCGCCGTCGTCGCCACCTCGCGTTTTCCCTATGCCGTTTGCTCAGGCGATCACAGACACGCTTATCCCTGCGAGCGTGGTACCTGTGAAGGCTTCTTTCACCGGCGTGGAGGACCCTGAGGCACATCTCACCACGTTCCACACGCAGATGATGCTGTCAGGAGGCTCGGATGCTGTATATTGCAAGATGTTTGTGAGCACGCTCTAGGGAACAGCGCTGGAATGGTTTGTGAGCTTGCCTACAGGTCACATAACCAATTTCCAGCAGTTTTCGAAGCTTTTCGTCGAGCAGTACATTGTGAACAAGGCGTCACCTAGGGTGTCTTATGACTTGTTCAACATAAGGCAGTACCAGGGAGAGTCCCTCAGGGACTACTTGAATCGTTTTGGAGCACAGATGGTCCGCTCGCCTGCTAAAGACGAGGAGATGTTGGTATACGCCTTCAAAAAGGGCGTGCTGCCGGGACCTTTCTGTGAGGTGCTGATTAGGGCTCACCCCGCCACGTTTCCTGAGGTTAGGCGACTTGCGGTGGCCCACATCGCCAATGAGAGTGAGGTCGCCGAGAAGAGAGGGAGCGTGGCCCCTGCTAGGCCACGTGCTCAGACTAGAATCCAGCCGCAGAGGGTGCTGGAGACGATGGCGGCCAAGAAGGATCAAAGGACTCGCCATCCTTATGATCCGAGGAAGAACAAGGGAAGGGGCCCAGGGCACCCCAAGGAGTACAATCGCCCACCAAAGCACAAGTTTGTCATGGGATTGGCGGATCTGATCGCCATTCCCAATATAGCAGCCAGGCTTAAGGCGCCTAAGAAAGTGAGCGACAAGGTGTTAGGACCAAAACCAGACGCCTGGTGTGAGTTCCACCAGTCACACCGTTGATTCGTGTTTGGCCCTGGGATACCAGCTCGACGACCTGGTCAAGAGCGGTTTCTTGAATGATTACTTGCTGGACAGGAGGACGGGAGGTGCGTTGAGCTCCCAGCCGGCGAGTGGCGAGATTCAGCAGCACGAGATGCCCACTCATGGCGAGATCCAGACCATCGCTGGAGGATTCTCGGGTGGTGGATGCACTGCGTCACAGAGGAAGAAATACGCAAGGTCTGTGATGACGGTGGATATGTTCGAGGATCACTAGCCAGATGTCGACATCACGTTCACAAAAGAAGATCTCAGGGACGTTGTGCCTCACGACAACGATCCCATAGTTATCTCGCTCGTCACAGCGGGAAGGAAAGTCCACTGGGTGCTGGTGGACCAAGGAAGCTCGGCGGATGTAATGTTCTGGCCGACTTTCACACAGCTGCAGCTGCCCCTTGACCAGCTGAGACCCTATGGAGGGTGCTTGTATGAGTTTGTTGGCGATCAGGTAGAGGTCAGGGGGTACATCGAGCTAAGAACGACGTTCACGAATGAGGTGGCCTCGAGGACGGAGAAAATCAAGTACCTCGTTGTGAACGCCCCCTCAGCATATAACATTTTGTTGGGGAGACCAACCCTCAACAGAATAGGAGCTGTGCCCTCAACTAGGCACATGAAGGTTAAGTTACCATCGATGGAGGGGGTGGTGATCACCATCAAATCTGACCAGAAGGAGGCGAAGAAATGCTATGAGAATAGCCTCAAGAATAGGAGGTCAGTAAGTTACATCACCACGACGCCGCCTCCTGGTGTGAAGCCCAAGCCAACAGAGTGGCGAGTTGTTGATGCGGCGATGGAGGTGGCCGCCGGAGGCGATGTCACCATGCTGGATGCTGAGGTTGAGGGGGAGAGCGGGAGACGGGAGGAAGAGGCGAGGAACCGCCCAGAGGAAGCGAGGGAATTGGGAATCGCCAGGGCGGTGATCGCCAGGGAAGCCAGACCCAAACCCGTCGAGGAGTGGCTCGAAAGGGAGATCGGGGGAAAGGTCTTCAAGCTGGGAAGATCTTTGGAGGCTGAGCTCCAAGACCAGATCGCCAAGGTGATCGAACGGCATCTAGATGCTTTTGCATGGTCTGCTTTGGACATGCCGGGAATTGACCCCGATTTCTTGTGTCACCATTTGGCAATGGACACACAAGTCAGACCAGTGCGGCAGAGAAGAAGGAAATTTAACGAGGAGAGGAGGCAGGCGATCAGGGATGAAACACAGAAGCTCCTCGCCGCAGGCCATATCAGGGAAGTCCAGTACCCTGAGTGGTTGGCCAATGTCGTACTGGTGAAGAAAAGCAATGGGAAGTGGCGCATGTGCGTCAACTTCACTGACCTGAACAAGGCTTGCCCAAAGGATTCGTACCCTTTGCTAAGCATAGATGCCCTGGTCGACAGTGCAGCAGGGTGCAAGTTGCTGAGCTTTCTGGACGCCTTCTCGGGGTATAATCAGATAAAGATGCATCCTATGGATGAAGAGAAAACTGCCTTCATGACTGAGAGGTCGTGCTACTGTTACAAGGTGATGCCCTTTGGGATGAAGAATGCGGGGGCCACGTACCAAAGATTGATGGATAAGGTACTTGCACCAATGCTGGGAAGGAATGTGCAAGCGTACGTGGATGATATAGTGGTGACCTCGCCGGAAAAGAGCAAGCACGTTGCGAACCTGGAGGAGTTGTTCACCACAATCGCCAAGTTCAGATTAAAGCTGAACCCCGAGAAGTGCATTTTTGGCGTGGAGGCAGGGAAGTTCTTGGGATTCCTCTTAACTGAAAGAGGAATAGAGGCAAATCCTGATAAGTGTGCTGCCATTTTGGCGATGAGAAGCCCGGCTACCGTGAAGGAGGTGCAGCAACTTACAGGTTGGATGGCCGCCCTGTCTCGTTTCGTATCGGCTAGCGGAGAGAAAGGCCATCCGTACTTCCAGTGTTTAAGGCGAAACAATTAGTTTGTCTAGTCGAAGAAGTGTGAAGACACCTTCGTGAAGCTTAAAGAGTACTTGGCGAGCCCGCCGGTTTTGTGCAAACCCTTAGTAGGAACCCCTCTCAGGTTGTATTTTGCTGTGACTGAGAGGGCGGTGAGTGCGGTGCTCGCCCAAGATCAAGACCAGGCTCAGAAGCCTATTTATTTCGTCAGCAAGGTGTTGCAAGGCCCGGAGGTGAGGTATCAGGCCTTGGAGAAAGCTGCATTGGCTGTAGTATTTTCGGCGAGGAGGTTGCGCCACTATTTTCACAGTTTTACAGTACTGGTGATGACCGACTTGCCCATCCAGAAAGTCCTGAAGAAGCCTGATGTAGTTGGGAGGATGGTGAAGTGGGCGGTGGAGCTGTCGGAGTTCAACATCAAGTATGAGCCCCGAGGTCCGATCAAGGGGCAGATTTTCGCCGATTTTGTGGTCGAGCTCTCGTCAGAAGCAGCACGAGTTGAAGGGGATGATTTTCGTTGGGTGCTCTCGGTGGACGGATCGTCGAACCAGCAGGGTAGCGGTGCTGGAGTTATTCTAGAAGGGCCCAACGGCGTGCTGATAGAACAGTCCCTGAGGTTTGCCTTCAAAGTCAGCAACAATCAAGCAGAGTATGAGGCGTTGATCGCCGGAATCTTGCTGGCCAAGGAGATGGGAGCTAGGGTGCTGATGGCTAAGAGTGACTCGTTATTAGTCACGGACAAGTAATAGGCAAGTTCCAGGCCAAGGATCCACAAATGGCGGCTTACTTGGAGTATGTGCAGGAGTTGAAGAGTTCCTTTGTCTCATTTGAAGTGGTGCATGTGCCCAGAGAGCAGAATGCCCGAGCAGACTTGCTAGCTAAGCTCGCCAGTTCGGGCAAGGGGGGTAGGCAGAGGACAGTGATCCAAGAAACTCTGAAGACGCCTAGAGCATTTGTGGCAGACCACCTGGTTCTTCAGATAAGCAATTCGATGGAGAAAGCGGCGAGGAGTCACAGGTCCTTGACTCAGGAGACCTTGAGGTCGCCGAGAATAAGAGCATGTCGGGGGGAGAGGGTGAACATGACGCAGGTCTGTGCCACGCATGAGCCAGACACATGGATAACCCAGTACCAGCGCTGCCTGGCAGATGGCCTTCTCCCGCTGGATCCGACGGAGGCTAGAAAGATAAAAAAGAACTCCAACAAGTTCACCATGATTGATGCCGAGCTGTATAGGTTTGGGTTCACACACCCACTCCTGGAATGTGTGCACGGGGAAAAATGTACAAGAATCATGGCCGAGCTCCATGAAGGGATATGTGGAAGTCATGTCGGGGGTCAAGCTCTGGCTGCAAGAACTCTCCGTGCAGGTTATTACTGGCCAACAATGAGGGAGGACTGCAAGAAATATGCACAGTGTTGCAAGCAATGTCAGCAGCACTCCGATTGGCACAAAGCACCTCCAGAAGAGTTAAAGTCGATTTACAGCCCTTGGCCGTTTCATACATGGGGGATTGACATTTTGGGACCTTTCCCATTGGCGATCAGGCAGATGAAGTACTTGGTGGTGGCGATCGAATACTTCACCAAGTGGATCGAAGCAGAACCAGTGGCCCAGATCACCGCACACAAGATTGAGAGCTTTGTATGGAAGAACATCGTGTGCCGGTTTGGTGTGCCTAAGCGCCTGGTGTCAGACAATGGGACTCAGTTTGCAAGTCACCTACTGAAGAAACTGTGCAAAGAGGTGGGAATTCAGCAGGTGTTTGCATCCGTCGAGCACCCACAGACAAATGGCCAAGTGGAATCTGCCAATCGGGTGTTGCTGAGAGGTTTGAAGAGAAGGCTGGAGAAAGCTAAGGGGTCGTGGGCCGAGGAGGTACCCCGCAGAGTTTGGGCGTACCATACCACTGAGCAGTCAGGAACTCATGAGACCCCATTCAGCTTGGTCTATGGATGTGATGCAATGATTCCAGTTGAAATCCAGGAGAGCTCGCCGAGATTTCAGAACTTTGTGGCGGAAGACTCGAACGAAGAAAGAAGGTTGAATCTGGATTTACTGGATGAGGTCAGGGAGGAGGCAAGGGTAAAGGCTGAGGCAGTAAAGAGGAGGATTGAACGAAGGTATAACTCGAAGGTGATGCCAAGGCAGTTTAGAGAGGGCGACCTGGTGATGAGGAAGGCCCACCAGTACGAGATGGAAAACAAGTTATCGCCTAAGTGGACAGGACCGTTCAGAATAACCGAGGCGCTCGGGAACGACGCCTACCGCTTAGAGACATTGGAAGGAGGGGCGATTCCTCGCACTTGGAACGCCACACACCTCAAGTTATATTACAGTTAAAGCTTTGTAAGTAAAAACGAACATAAAGAGATTTGCAAGCTTTCTGTTAAAACAGTTTGAAGGGGGCACTCTTTTTTCCCTAAGGAGGGTTTTTAACGAGGCCACCCAATAAAGAAGAGTTTTAAAAGAGTTTAAAGTTTTAAGATGGCATGCTTGTTGTTTCGAAAGTTTTAGAAAAAAGACCTTATCACTCGTACGTGATTCAAGGCAAGTTTAAAGTTATGCTGCATGCTTTCTAAGAAAAAGTTTTAAAGTCCCCATCGTCTTTCGGCGACTGGCGGCATTAGTTAAAGTTTTAAAGTCCCCATCGTCTTTCAGCGACTGGCGGCATCAGTTAAAGTTTTAAAGTCCTCATCGTCTTTCGGCGATCGGAGGCACCAGCGGCGACTAAAGACCTCAGCGTTCTCGTACGTTTGGAGGCAAGAAAGGAAAAGACCTCCTCGCCCTCGAGCGAGTGCAGGCGAGAAAGAGAAAAAGTCCTTAGTGCATCCAGGGGGAGGAGATGTACACCCTGGGCAAGTTGAGGCACCAGATAAAGTCCTTCTCGCCGACGAGCGAGTTCAAGCCAGATAAAGTCCTTCTCGCCGTCGAGCGAGTTCAGGCAAGATAAAGTCCTTCTCGCCGTCGAGCGAGTTCAGGCGAGAAAAAGTCCTTCTCACCTCAGAGTGAGTTCAGGCAAGATGAACTGAAAAGTCAGGGGTGTTCGTGACCTTAAACGGCGAAAAAGGAAGGAAAACGCCTTTCCCCCTTTAAGTGAAACATCAATATTGACTTAGCAAGACCAGAGAAAACCTCCACGCTTGTAGGCGGTGTGAAGGCGGATAAAATCCTTCTCGTCTTGAACGAGTTCAGGTATGGCGTGAAGGGTGAAAGAAGTTTAAAAGATAGCTAAGGTAGGTTCAAAGAGAACACCTCGCTATCCGGCTTATTGTTCTGAAACTCAGGGAGGTAGAGAAGGATCCGAAAGGCGCCTCTACCCCCCAGATGAGGGAACAATAGCCAAGATATGAAGGCAAAGAAATCTTACATCGCCAGAACCCTATGGCGATCAGAAGAATTCCAGGCGATGACAGGAGTAAAGGCTAACCTTGCTAGGAAGATCAGGTAAACTGTATTGTGATACCAGTTTATGTTAAAACCTGCTGCCTAGTAAGTAGCTAATTGCCTTAAGTTTGCAAGTTACGTTAAATGTCATTGTTTGAAGGTTAATAAGTTGCTCAAGTTTTACTTTGAGTTAACAGTTGATGAATTGTTATAAGATTGATAGTTTGCTCGAGTTCAAAGCAATGAGTAAACGGTTAAGCCCGAGGAATCGCTGGGTTGATTTGTTTAAGCAAGTTTCACCAGATAAGTTGATCAACCATACAGCGAGTAAGAAAGCATATGAAGGTTAAAGAATGCGAAGTAAACAGAAAGACGAGGTGCAAAAGCGGAAGAAGTTATATAAAAGCAGTGTCAATTCGAATACATAAGAAGAAAATTACAAGTAAAGTTTTACAGAACAGAAATAAGTGCCAAGTTTTCAAAGAGCAAAGTGATGGAGGGAGACAATTAATCTTCAGAGGGCACGATCTTCCCATCCACCACTTTGTTGCAGATGGACACCATGGTCAGATCAAGCTCGGGGTATTGGCAAGCAACTTGCTCCAGGCGGCGTCGAACCCGGCGGCAAGGACTTGGGCGGAGCTTTGCTCGAGCTCTTCGGTTTGTTGCTTCAGCTCGTCAGCTCGTTTCTTCAGCTCTTCAGTTTCCCCGCGAGCTTGAGCAAGGTCTTCAGCAACCTTTTTGCCTTCGTCCCGCGCCTGGGCCAGCTCTGCAGCAGTTTTCTTGTTTTCCTCTTGAGCTTTGGCGAGCTCAGCCATGGCGTCGTCCCTCTCCTTCTCGACCTTCCCGAGGAGGACCTCCCGATCAGCTGACCTTTTCTCAAGGTTTTCCACCTTGGCCGCATCTGCTTTCATCGATGCCTCCAAGTTGGCCACCTTGAGCCTGTAGGGGACCAGCTTACTCTCCAGCTCAATTTTCTCTTGAGCTAGGAGGTGCAGTTTTTGGCGCAGATCGGAGGCCTCCTTCCACGCGCCCCTCAGCTCAACGCTCATGGCGTCCTCCAGCCTTGAATGATCGATTTCTGCCATCATCAGGTTGCAAGACAGTTTTTCTGCCTCAATCCTTATCAGGCGGTTCTCCTCCTGGAGCGCTGAGTTCTCGTCCTGAAGCCTCTTGTTCGAGTTCTTCACAGCCTTCGTTATGATTGAGGGGAGGTCCTCTGCCATCATCTTTAGCTTAGCTGTGAAGGGCCCCCAGACCTCTTTGATGGAGGGGGGAAGGCTTGCAGTTGCTGCTGGTGGAGGTGCTGGAGGAGCCTGGTGCTGGCTTTCACCACCACCCTCTTGAGTTTGTAGAGCAAGGGGGGCTTCTTGGCGTGGTGGTGAAGTCGGGGACTCTGTTATGAGGATTGGCGAGTTGTGGGCACCTTCATCTCCACCTGGTGCGGCCCCAGCAATAGAGGCGGTTGAAGGAGGACCCTTTCCAGCAGATACGAACGGCGTGGAGGCGCTTGGGGGGTTCTCTATGAAGTTAGGCTCGCTGCCTTCAACCACAGGGAGCGCAACAGCCAAGGGTGTTGCTTGGACTGGCGGTGTTGGAGCTGGAGGAGAGGGTGGTGTTGGTGTTGGGAGAGCGGGTGGTGAAGAGGGTGCCACCCTTGTTCTTTTGGTGACGAGGCCGTCTTCAGTCGCCTCGTCGTCCTCTTCATCCTCTTGTACCACTTGAGGAGTTTTCCTCTTTGGTTTCCTCAAGACAAGCTTTTTTCTTTGGGGGGCAGGTAGTGTCTCCGAAGGAGTTGGACCTTGGGGAGGAGTTCTGCCCTGAGCAGCGGCGATCTCCACCACCGAGTTGGGCACGGTTTGGGAACCCGCCGCCAACTTGTGAGTTCGGGCGATCGCCCTCAATTCAGCCAGTTTACCTTTTCCCAGCATGTTATCTGCACCAGGTAAAGAATAGGTGAGTAATTAAAACTGAAGCGGAAAATACAAGCATGTCTGTACAGGGATCACACAAGCAGCACATAGGTTAATAACGGAATGCCAAAGTAGAACGGAAAAATGCCAAGTTGGTGTTAAATTTGATGGTGAGGCGGGGCTTACCGATGTGGGCTTCGAGTTGACCCTCGAGGAATTCGAAGGTGATTATTGAGGAAGTAGGAAAGTTAATGTGGGCATCAGCCACCCTCTTCCAGAAAAGGCAGAGGTCCTTGTCCAACTCGCCCATGTTGTCAGGAATTCTTGGCCTTCTGAAGTTTTCTTTGGAGTCCTTGCTCCCCTTGTTTACCCAGTACAAAGGGAAGCCATCGAGTATCGAGGGGTCTTGGTCGTTTTGACGCACTTGGACAAACTTCCCTTTCCAGTCTTTGTAGGATTGCTGGAAGATTGAGAGGATCGATCTCCCAACAATCCCGTTTAAGCTCACCCAGGGGCGGTCTCCGGGATTCTTGGCCTCGAACAAGAAAAGGAAAACATCTACCGAGGCCGGTAGTCCCAAGTGCGCGCACATGATTTGAAATGCCCTCACGAATGCCCAGCTGTTGGGATGGAGCTGGGCAGCGGCAATGTTGAGCTCGGTTAGTAGCTCTCGTTCAAAACGGGTGAAGGGAAACCTGAGTTTCACCTTCTTGAATAGAGTGGTGTAAACGAAGCAGAACAACTCGCCGTTGTTCCCCTTGTCATCCGTGCAAATTGGCACGTCGGGAGGGCAAGGCAGCACCATTAACTTGTCGTCATGCTCCTTGTGGAACGAGAGGTTGGGTTCGTCCCCTTTCTTCAACCGTAGCACCGCCAACGCAGAGTTTACTTAAGAGGTCTCCTTCAGCAAAGTTGGGGTGGCCCACGGGTAGAGCTTCTTATAGTCTTGTGTAGGAATGGAGGCTCCTCCGGCGACAGGTGGAGTTGCCTCAGCGGGGTTGGTGTGAGAAGTTGCAGGCCTCTCAGCCTGGGTAGAAGGAGCACCAGATGCTCGTGGTAGGTTATGCGCTTGGGGTGGAGGGTTTCGCGATGGAGGAGGAGGGTTCGCGGTGGTTTTCGTGCGAGCCATCGCAGGAACTGCAAAGGAAAAAGGAAAGGGATGAACAAAGATTGCAGAAAACGACTCGATTGAGAACAAACGAACAAGAGTTCGTTGGGACGAACGTAATGGAAGACGAAGCCCTAAGTTACGAGAGGGGAGAAAAGGAGAAAACAACCCATAACGTATGCACCAGACAGATAATGGATGATGTGAATCGGTTAAAATGTAGCAAACATCAACAAAAGAAGTAAAAGGGGTATCTTTTGATGATCGAATGAGCGTTGAAGAGAGTTGGAGATTGAGAGAGTTGAGGAGCGTCGTGGGATGCAGAGAAAATACTTAGAACTTTTGAGAATGCAGAAAGATGATGGAACAGTAGGAAGCGCAAAGGGTTTTAGGGGTTTTTCGAACGTTTTCGGAAGCGCAAACGACAGCTGAAGATGACCGTTGATGAAGCCATGTGTCGAGCGATTGGAAAAAGGGGTTTGGTGGAGCGTCAGAAAAGCAGAGGGTACGAACGTTTGGAATTTCGTGCCAGCGCCACGTAGATCGGCAGTGATGTGACCTCTTAGTCTTTTCGCTGGACAAGTCTTCGCTTAAGACTGGGGGGCTTGTGTACCGCCCAGGTAGTCGGAAGTGATGACGTGGCAGCAAGCGATAATATAGGCGTGTTGAACGGAACACCTGGCTGACAAAAGGGAAGGAAGTCGGGGAGCTCGGGTAGTCGCCAATCGTTAAGTTGGCGTGCTCTGATCTCTAGCATATCTAAACCGGCGGTCACCAGGTTTGTGTCGTAGTCGCCGGATGCGAACCCAGGCGACCAAGTGATCAGAGATCGCCGAGAGGAGGACATCGCCGAAAGATCAGGAAAGCTTGTTCAAGGCTTTCAAAGGGCACGAGTGCGAAGGATGGAGTTATCAGATGATCATTCCCCAGCTAGCCAGAGGTTGAGGCCAAGGAACAGCTTACCAGGACATGCACGGTGAAGCGAGTGAAGCAGATCATGATGGCGGCCGGCGAGACCACGGGGAAGGTATGCATGGTGACCTCCCGTACTCGCCACACAAAAGAGATTGCGCTCCAAGGCAGCTATACACCGAGTTACTCCTTGCATGGGTAACTTAGTCGAACAGCCTGAAGAGTAAGAGGTGACGCTCAAGCAGAGGACGCTCCAGATGGTGACACGTGTACAGCTGGATGCGAGTCACGTGTTCAGATGTGTAACCGTCAGGAGAGAGAAAGTGCACAGGTATATAAGAGATTCTAACAAACTTCTGAGGTACGCGCGTTCAGAACACTTCTTTACGCTGGGAGAATACTTGAGTGACTGAGAGAGTTTTTGCACGGTTCCTTAAGTTCTTAGTTTTCTCTCTTAGAGTTTTGGTGGTTCCGTCACTGACTTGAGCGTCGGAGCGCGATCGGCCGCAGCGGCGCCACTCTGTCTTTTGCAGGTTCTGGAGGTGAATCGAGGTGAAGGATGGAAGCAAGCGTGGTGCAAAGCCGATCCAGAGGAAGAACACCTTTGACGAGGCGAGGCTCTTACGTTCTGGTCAACCGGCAGGATCACATATAATGGTTGAAATAAAAATATATTATTAAGTCATGAAATTTTAATTAAATTTAATTATAAAAAATCTTTTAATTTATTATAAATAATCTTTTTATTGGGTAGATAGTTTTTTTCTATTATGGGTAGTTTTATTATAGATGAATATTTGTATAATTATTTTTATAAGAAAAAACACAAATAAAAATATTTTTAAAAAAAATAAAATTAGTTTATATATTAGTTAAAAATAAAATAAAAAATTATATAAGAAAATATTTTAACTTATACGTATATTTTTTTACTTATGGAGAAGTTTAAAAAAGTTATGTAGTTGTCCTGTCCGTATGTATATAAATTTGATTGACGAATCTTCCTATGTTTGCTCATCTGACGACACTATTGTAAGGACGAAACAAAACTAATGAAAGGTCTATTTCCTTAATGTACTTGTAAAAAAATTAGTTAGGTGTTTGGATTAATTAAATCCATTAATAGGAAGAATGAATCATATAATTGAACTTTAATATAACATATTATATCAGTAACGGACTTTTAGAAAATATTTTGTGGATGTAATTTTTTTTTTTAAGTGTAGAAAATTTGTATATGCGTAAAAGAATTTGTGAGAGTTAAGATCCTCGAGGATGAGCATAATTTTTAAAGTAGGAATAAGGTTGTTTTTCAAGATCAACCATATAGATCTAAGGACAAATTCTCTCAAGAAGGAGGGGATGATGGCAACCATCCAGTCATACATAACCACATCATAAGGAGGATGAAGACCTAGAGTCTATTTATGGACTTACTTTCAAATATGAGTCTTATTGGGCTTTTGTTTATCTTTGTAGCCCAATCAAGAGGACAACTCTAGGATGAAGGAATGTACAATGCATATCCAAAAAGACATCTAAGTCATCAAAATATAAACTAGAGCTTTGATCAGAAGAACACAAGAAGACTGAGTTTCGAATGACTAGTCAACATTATTTTTGGGCCAAACTTTAGCTTAAATAAATTGTATAAAGTTGTTTAGGATTTCATGGGCCATGTATTGGATCTAGTAGCATAAAATAATTGGACAAAATAGTTGGACCAAGTAGCATAGGCTTTTGGGTTTGTATTTGGGGCAATAGTAAAATATGTCTAGTTAGGGTTAGGAGTTACAATTGGGCTTCTTTGAGCCCGGTGTAACCCTAGAACTTCTAGGGTATAATATAGGACCAAAATTTGCAAGGAGCACATGCATGTCCACATGGCAGCCTAGGAGCGGAGAGGATTTAGCATGGACGGTGTGAGCTACACATGAAAAGCATGAGTCTACATGACACCTTCTCATTGGAGAGTTTTATTTTGAATTTTTAAATTTTGGCTCCAAACTGTTCAGCCCCTTCCACTATAAATTAGTGGGCAGATTACATTAAAAGATAGATCATTGAATATAGAGTTATGTTGCCCATATTGCAAGCAAATCTCTCCTTGTCTCCTATATCCAGGGTAGACACCTCTTTGATCTCCCTTTCAAATTCTTATAATGATTAGGCCTAACATATCACTCTCCACACTCCTCACAACACTCCTTGGAGCCAAGGGTTCTTTGCAACCTCTCCTTGACGTTCATTCTCCATTGCTTCTGCCAATCACTCCATCAAGCCAAGAACCAAGCCAATCCATGGAGGTTTCAAGCTATCATGTTTAGTCTTATCTTGTCATAAATTCTACTAGTGTGCCTTTGAATTTTCAATTTAAGTGTTATAAGATGTTTGTCGCATAGTATGAAGCTTTTAAGTGCTTTTGAATTTCATTTTTGAGTTCCTGATTGCTATTAAGATCATTAGTAATCTCTTTAGAGTTAGGTTTCTATTATGTTTTTGTTGATAATTCAAAATCTCATTTGATTCTTCTAAGATTCCATTCTAGCAATTTGTGTTTCTATTTCAAAATTTAAATTCAATTTGAGAAGCATGATGTTGTGATCGGTTCCAACGTCTTTCTTTAGGTTATCTTTTGTGTGCCTATTTTCTTCAAAGCCTTAATTTTTTATTTTCATAATATTTTTGGCTAGTCTTTGAAATCATGTGTCATATTTAATCCTTTGAGTGGTACTTTAAAAATTAGTTTTTATTGCTTTATTTCTTAACCTCTCTTGAAGTGAAATACATTCTTTGTTTGTTGCTTTGTGAGATTTGAGATAACTTGCACTACAAAAAAAATTACTTTTAGCGACCACCAAATTTGGTCGTTAAAAGCAATATAATCGGTCGCTAAACATATTTGCGACCAAAACGACCACCAAATAAAGATGGAAATGAAAACCCTAGTCGCAAAGTATTTAGCGACCAAATTATAAAGTGGTCGCGAATTTGCGACCAAAATTTCGATGGGTAAATCGGTTGTAGACAATTTGGTGCAACCATTATTTTTAGTGGCTAAATCGATGGCTAAAATAGAAGGTGATAGCGACCCCATTTTTGGTCGCTAATGGATTAAAATATTATTTTTAATTACAGCAAACGATTCTGTTTCGATCACTAAATAACAACTTTGTAGATATAACCACCATATCAGTTTCAGTGGCTATTTTTATATGTTGTATAGCCACCATAGATATAGCGATTTTGTTTCGGTCACTAAATAACAACTTTGAATGTGTTGTATGATGAGTTGCATCTGCTCATTTTGTTTGCGCATCAGCTTATCTTGTTTGTTCATGCATTCACTTTGCTTTTCATGAGTTTTCATCAATAGCTCCATCTTTTCTTCTAATATCCGCTCCTTAGCATGTTTTTCCATAAATTCAACATTTAGCTACTTCTAACCCATTTCAACATCCTAACAAAAGAAAAAATATCTTAGTTTTCTTACTACTTTTGCATTAAATATGTTAAGAAATTGTTAGATAAATGAACGGTGGTAATATATGGTGGACATCACTTCAATTTTTAATTAGTATTTAATCATTATTACTTATACGGACTATTTTTAATTAGTGTTTAATTCACCTTATTATTTATAAGTATTTTTTTTTTATCATAGTG
Source organism: Phaseolus vulgaris (assembly GCF_051622355.1). Classification (NCBI taxonomy): domain Eukaryota; kingdom Viridiplantae; phylum Streptophyta; class Magnoliopsida; order Fabales; family Fabaceae; genus Phaseolus; species Phaseolus vulgaris. The sequence continues at coordinate 29,467,430 of NC_143504.1, read as the reverse complement.
AGTTAAATTAGCACGTGTAATTGATATGATCACTGGTAGTTATCCATATCATCTATCATAATCCATATATATACTAATATAATTTGATTTCTTTTATACTAACAATTTAATGTTCTAAATTCATAAATTTCTCAAAATTCAATATTTTTTGGTATTTAAAAAATGTTAACTATAAAAGACACTATGGCCATTAAAACCACTTGGTGCAATATAACATTAGATGGATTTTTGTCTGAATAAATTTTATTAACTTAATATATGATCAATGATTGGGTTGCTTGATTTTATATTTTGCAAATAATGTAAGCATACAAAATTTGATATATAATATTATTAGTCTATATAATATTTATTAAGACGACGTGGACCGAAGGGCCTACCTTTCTTTACTGAAAGGTTCCATCTGATGCAATAGCTGATACCCCTGCAAGAGGTGTTTTCAGATTCAGTACAAGTGCAATATTATTACATATGGAGAAAGTTCCATATATGTGACTATGCCATACACCTGTTGAAAGTATCGAAAATGAGCATCCATAATTCTGGTTACAGCCTCTAAAAACTCGAATCTCTTCTTCACCTCAACGTTATTAAGGGTGGCAACCTAGATGATTAAATATATCATGTGGTTAATACCTAACTATATTTCTTATTTCATTTTCTATGTAACATTTTCTCCTGTGCTGCGTAAATTACCAAATTGAAACGGGCTTCCTCAAATGATGCTCTTGCTTCCTGCAGTTCCCGGAATGTCTCTACTAAATTAGATTCAAAAGGATCACAGTAATTTGACATGTAATTTGATTCATTTCCAAATCAAACATGACAAAGAAAAGCTGCTGGAAGTACCTCTTTAATGACAGTGGCAATGTCAATCTTAGTACTTTTTCTGCGTGACATAAATTTTTCACCCACATTGTTTGCAGGTTATGATCGTAGGTGAACTTTCAACAACACTACATAGACACAAATTCACATACTCCTTCAAAAGTACTACAAAATCTATTTGAACTTTTGAGATTTAATTCTCCAGTTAAAATACAAGTACCTTTGATCTGAGGGTTGTATCCCAGGAATTATGTGAGCAATTGATAGTGCAAAAAAAATGCAAGTACTTCAAGGTTCTAAGAAATGAAAAATAACTAAAAGATAGCACTTGAGATAATGACTATATGAGATAAGAAAAATTTTAAAACTTCTAATATGAGACTGGGTCAATTTCTATTGTATCATTTAATTATTATACCAATTAAAATATGAATGCTTAGTCTCTCAATAATCAAATGTTGATGCATCAACATAAAATTTCAACAAGTAAAAAAGAATTTAAAAGTATAAATCCCTGATGGTCACCTACTAGGAAACCTCTAGACAATACAAATATTCTGTGAATTGTGAAAAATGAATAATATTTATTTATTATCATACTCCTGGATCTGTTAAAAAGAGAAGCAATTATGTTTCTTGTTCTTGTCGGTTGACCTAGTCGTCGGTTGACTCCAATCCCAAACTCTAGTTCCATCTATCTCTGTTGGAATCTGCTCTTCCCTTTGTTCGTGGCTCCGGTGAGACAGAGGGGGCCCTACCTGTTGATTGCACTTCGACGATCAAGTCAGTACAGGGCTTATAGAAACAAGAAGTAACTAGTTTCAGTCTTAGAAACAGCATACCTTTACCTGGGATCTCAAGTCCCTTTTATAGCCTACCTTTTGTAGCAACTTTCTATCACAAGAGTCTCTCCCAACTGAAAGCCTGCATAATTGGAAGATATTTTGTTCTCGGGCACATTCTCTTTGCACCGCAACTGAACAAAACCTCTCCTTTTTGGAGTGCATAAAATCTTTACAGAATAACCACCAGAGTACCAACTCATGTACCAGCACCGGGGGTCCAATCTGTTATACGTAGGCACCCTCGACGAGGCGCTACGCATCATACGTGTAACCTACCTTATCATACCCTAGCACAAATGGGCTTAGGTTTAGAGAAAACATTTTGCTCGTACTAGATTCATACGCACTAAGCGCACCCCTAAGTCCATTACTACCCCTTGCTGACCGTCTGGGCCTTGCACACAAGGGGTTAAGTATATAGAAAAGGGTTAACACAAATATCTTGAGCCCAACCACATGTCCCATCAACTTGGCCCAAAATCCGAGCTAACCTATCTGAGGCAGATGCTGAGCTTCGACCAGCGAGCACTGAGCTCTAAGCGCTCTGGCCCAGTATACAAGCCCCTCAGGCTCGAGCTGAGCTTGTTTCAGCAAAGAGTTTATCTCCTCTCCCTTGATACCTTACGTGTCTTGTGGGTAGTGGCGCACGCGACGCGACGCACAAAGCCTTTCTGAGTGGACGTTTCACCACACTCCATCACAGGCGCACACGTGGCCTATCATCAATGGCCAGAACTCATTGTCGTTTACCCTTCCCAACACTGGGTTTTATAAAGTTCGAAAACTTCGTTGTTTCTCATTGTTCAATTTCCCTTCCATGAAACCTTTGCGCCTGTAATCAAACTCTTTGGACCTCCTTCCTCATCCTAGACAACCTCCTCGCCTCGACTCGTTCTTCGAACCAAGGTACCCCCTCTTATTCATGATTATGCACTGGTATCATTTAATGTTTTCATCATGATCATATCAACTATTCTGGGATTGTTTCTGCATTCATTGGATTTTGTTTGTTATCTCTGTTAGCTTCATTGTTTTCCTTAAATGTTGAACACGCGTTGTTCACTGCCTGAACGTGTACCTGTATTTTGCTTGTTTACTTTTCTTATTTTTAGATATTCTGAGTGATGGATTATCGAGTCATGTACCCCTAGGCTTCTGATACCCTTTTAGGAGAAACCTCCATATACACTTCTCACGAGGAAATAGTGCATTATATGAAAAGTGAGCGTAAAAAAAAGTGTATCCTTAGTAGGGAGAATGATAGAGGTCATAAGTTAGTGCCTTGTAGGGAGGATGAGAGGATCTACTGCGATGAGTGGAGGTCTTCTTGCACTTTTTTGAAGCCAAACGCCTTGGTCGCCAGTTGTGGGTGTCCTTCAACGGGGTAGCTGGGAGAGCCTTGTTGTCACTCTTCCAGCAATCTTACAAACAAGGGCAAATTCCTAAAAATTTGTTGCAATAAGAGGGACCTAACTCTTCTAGATGGGTTGCCCTTGTACTTGACTGAGAAACCAAGGTTCCAGGGTGCCAAATGCTTAGATGAAATGCCTCAACGGGAACGAGAGGTGTGCCTCTTCTTCTCCTGTCTAAAAGTGGTCTTTGACACTGCCACTCTCATAGGCCAAGAATCCTCCCCAGTGGGACTTAAGGCGTACATTGGTATCCTTCATTCTCTTGCTTTTACTAACGTTAACTTGTGTGCTTGCTTACTAATCCACCTTGTTCTCTTGCAGACACTATGTTTAGACTCAGCAAGAAGGACTTGTTAGCTAGGGCCAAGAAGATGAAAGTAGCTGCCCAAACTTCACCTACTAAAGATTTGATGCTCAAGTTCATGGCTGAGGTCGTCCCTTCTAACGATGAAGAAATCTATTATGGGTCTGTCTTCAAACGAAGGAGAAAGGTCGATGCTGAGCCTGCTGAACATTATGCTTCAAATGGTCGCGCTCCTTCTCCTCAAGCTCATCCACCCAGCCCTCCTCCTTCTCAGAACATAGTGGTGCAGGAGGGCGTGGGTGCAAGTGCGCCAGTGGGAGGATTGTGGGATCCTACCTTGAATGCCCCTACCTTCCTTGAGAAGACCTTTCTATCTGCCCAAGCCAACGAAAAACTTGAGAGCTTAGAGGAGGACCAACTAGTGGAGCAAGTGGTGAGGCAACTGGGGCAAGCCTTGGTTGTGAACTGCCTGACCATCTCCAAACTAACGGGGTGGAAAGGCTCAGCCAAGGAGGAAACCCACAAGGTTGCTGAGCTCTCGCGACAAGTGGATGGCCTCAAGCATAAACTCCACGAAGAGCTCAAGTGAACACAAGAAGAGTCTAGGTTCTTTTGACTGAGGAATCTAAGGAAGCCCTAGAGTTATCCAACAAGAACACGGAGCTCCAAGTTGAAGTGGAGAGACTAAAGAGGGAGCTGACCAAGAAGGATGAGGAGTAGGCACGAGAAAGGGAAGCTCTCACCGACGATGCTGCTAATTCCTTCATGGCGGGCTTTGAAGATGTCGTCGCACAAGCCTCATAAATCTACCCAGAGATGGATTTCTCCCAACTTGGTTTGGGCAAAACCGTGGTAGATGGGCAACTGGTGGATGAGGAGGAGTAGAGTGTTGAGCCTTCTTTGTAATCACCTGCCTTTCGCATCTCTTTGAACAATTTCTCTAACCTTTTGTATACATTAGTAGCTTTATTTATTTACCTTTCTTGACTTTGTCATGTCTCGACTAGGGTATTATCGATGCACATCACGAATATCATAACTTAATCAACTAATAAACCAACCACTTTATCAATGTAATACGTCGATTAAGCATGGTAAATCATAGTGCTCTTGGCAGAGGTATATCATGGATGATATGTACCTTCTAATTGTGAAGGATGTCACACTTTCTCGCGTGTTGACTAGCTACATGAGCAAGGGATTCGATTTTTCGATTTGGTCGCGCAGGACTTGTGTGCTTGGAGTGACTTGAGCATTTGACTTGGAGCCAATCTCTACGTTAAGTCTGCTCTTGAATGACCTTTAGCGGCTGAGAGTATCTAATTTGGGTGTTGGTTCACGTGCCAAGTCTACTCTTTAATAATTTTCGTTACTTTGAGTATCTGACTTGAGTGTTGGCTTACACATCAAGTCTGCTTTTAACGCCTTCGGGTGCATTGCTACCCCTACAAGGTTAATCTTGGCTTTTTTTTCAAAGAGTGCCCGAGCTCGGATGGTTCCACTAGCGTCAAGGTGGGTCGCTCTTTATACCTTTAGTTGCGTGCTCTTAGGTACTGTTGATCGTGGTTCTATACCTCCTGGACTCAAAATCTTACTAAGCAGAGAGCGTACTATCTTATGGTATATGCTTTAGGGTGTCTGAACTCATAATCTTACCGAGCCAGGTCATCTTTCCCAACTTAAGCCAAACAATCTTAGTTATGGCTAACTATGATTCGGGGCACCTGAGCTCAGAGTCTTACTGAGCAAAAGTCGTCCTATCTGATATCCAGTTATAGATATTTCATAACTTGTTGGCCTTTAGAATGTCTGACCTGGGTGTCATCTCACACGCCATGTCCACTCTATTAAGTCCTTTAGGTTGGAGTATCTTACTTGGGTGTTTGGCTTACACACCGAGTCTACTCTTTGAATGATTTTTTATTACTTGGAGTATCTGACTCGAGTGTTGGCTTACGCGTCAAGTCTACTCCTTGACATCGAGGTAGGTCAGTCTACCTACCCTCGGGCAAATAATCTTAATCCCATTCAGTGCGCCTAGACTTAGAGTCTTACTGAGAGAAGGTTTCCCATCTAAATAGTATGATGGTCGAGTCACCTAGGCCCAAAGTCTTACCAAAGGGATAGGTGACCTCATTTAGCCGTCAATCATGCATACATTGCGCTTACTCGGATAACATACAGGTCAACTCGCCTTATTGTGTGTTAACAAAGTATCCTAGCAAAACATCTTTCCAAGAATAGCTTTCATTGGGCAACCTCATTAAAAAAACATTGTAAGGGAAAAAGAGTGTCCCCTTAATTATTCAAATTGTTCATAAAGATTGACGAAAATACATTAACTGAAATAAAACTTGAGGTTGGCCCCATTCCACGTGTGGGGTATAGCTCCACCCTCTAGAGTCTCGAGCCTGTACGCTCTGTTTCTGAGTTCCTCTGCCACGCGAAATGGGTCGGTCCACTTGGGAGACAGCTTGTTCTCTAACTAGTAGGGGTGAGCTTTTCGCATCACCAAGTCGGCAACTTATAAATGTCGAGGTTTCAGCTTGGACCTTTGTTTTTGGTCCACCCTTCTCTTCAAGGCTTCATCTTTGACGCACGCTTGCTCTCGCACCTCGTCGAGTAAGTCTAAGTTCACCTTCCTCCCTTCGTTAGAGTCTTTTATCACGAAGTTCTGGAATCGCAACGAGCTTTCCTGAATCTCCACTAGGAACATCACGTCTGATCCATATACCAAACGGAAAGGCGTTTCCTTCGTGGTGGATTGTGGGGTGGTGCGGTAGGTCCACAAGATTCAAGGTACCTCTTCTTCCCAATTCCCCTTAACCTTCTCCAACCTCCTCTTCAAGTCTCTGAACAAGACTCTATTGATGAATTCGACCTGTCTATTTGTCTGAGGATGCTCTACTGAGGCGAACACCTGCTTGATGATGAGCTTTGTGCACAACTTGCATAACTGTTGGCTCGCGAACTGGTGTAGTTGTCAGACACTAAACATTTTAGAATCCCAAAACGACAAACAATGTTCTTCCATACAAAGTGCTGAACCTTGTGGGCAGTTATTTGCGCAACTGGTTCAGCTTCTATCCACTTGGTGAAATACTCAATGGTCACCACCAAGTACCTCATTTGGCGAATTGCTAGTGGGAATGGACCCAAGATGTCTATTCCCCAAGTATGGAAAGGCCAGGAGCTATATATGGACTGCAACTCCTTTGGGGGTGCATGATGCCAATCAGTGTGCTTCTGACTTTGATCACATTGTTGCGCATACTTCATGCAGTGTTCCCTCATGGTCGGCCAATAGTACCCCTTCCAAACAGCCTTTAGAGAGAGTTCATCCCCCGACATGACTTCCACAAATGCCTTCATAGAGCTATGCCATGATGCGTGTACACTGATCCCCGCTTATGCAGGTGAGGATAGAATGAGTGTAGCCATGTTTGAACAATTTTCCATTTACCAGGGTGATGTGAGTTGATTTTAGGATTGTTCATTTAGGTCACACTTTAGATTTATGATTGATATTTTTACACAAATAAGAGTGAAAACCTAAGGAAAATCCCCACTGGACATTAACTTAACCAAGTGGTTAAGTAGATGTGAAGATTCATTTCACAAAGGCAAAAGTAAAATACAAGTATAAGGTGAAGATGATGATAAGATATGGTGCGGAATTAACGAGGAAAACAAGAACAAAATGTAAAAACCGAATAGGCAAAAGGAAGCCAAAAGAAGAACATATTTATGAATTGAATCGATTGACAATGGAAGGAAAAGCTTAAGGAAAAGGAAGCTTATGAGAAATGGAGTTTGAGATGATGAACACGCCACTTGGATGATGAAATGACTCCAAGATAAGTGTAGGAAGCCGCCACTTGAGAGCTCTCAATTTCTCACAAGATAAGACTAAAAGACTAAGAGGATAAGCCTCACTAGCATCTCTCACAAAATGTGCAGAGTAACTTTTCTCTATTTCATTCAACTTGTAAAATACACTAGGTAGGCCTCTTATTTATAGGTGAAGGAGCCTTGGAGAACAAGCTAAAGGGGTAGAATGGGAAAAAGGGAAAAAATGCGCAGCCTTGTCAAACCTGCATCCTAGGCTTGTCCTTTTAGAAACTAGGTCAAAATGCCTTCCAAAAGAGCTAGGAACAAGCTAAAATGCTACCCACAACCCCTATTATGCTAATGGTACCTTATTCTAGCCTATCTTTGCTATTTGGACCCCTAAAGTGAGCCCAAATTATTTACAAAAATATTCTATTATTTTTAAGAAGACCAAAAGGAAGAACTTCTCGTATTTTGGTCTATAGCTTTTTCTTCTTATGATGATTCTTTCTCGAGGCTTGGTGGGGCTTGGCTTTGCATCTTGAGATGAATGACCCTTTTGGGAAGTGCTTGTTGTGTCCTTAGTCATATGAAAGTTTGTATCACAGGGTATACCTGCCCGAGTTCTTCTTAATTATCTTAACCTCCACAGGCTCTGCCGGGAGCATGCCATCAGCAAGGTAACGCTGATATGGTGTCATCCAGGTGTTGAAGATGGGAGCCTTGATGTATCAAATCCACATGAAGCCTGAAGTTGTGTTGCTTCCTAGGTTTGGGTTTAGATTAGGGTGTTTAGAATCTTTGTAAGATTATTCCTTGAAAGCCTACACAAAGCTTGATTAAATTTGTTTTAAACAACTAAGTGTTTTTTCCAAGCAAAGGAAAAAAAAAACCGATTGATTTGTCGAAATAACCGGTTGTTTATCACTTAGCTGGCTAGAAGTTTTGAAACTATTTTTTGAATCAGTTGTGTAACTGCTTAAAACATTCAACCATTTATATTGTGGTTTCAACTGGTTAAATGTGTGTTTTCATAACAGTATTTCGAAAACCTGTTTTAACTAATTTAGTGAAACAAAACTGCCTACAACGGTAGCTTTTCAAAGACTATAAATATAGCTTCGTTTTCAAATAAAAAAAACAACACAAGAAATACAACAAGTATTCATTCAGATTTGATAAAGAGTTTTTGGTTCGTGAAAGAGTTTCAAAAAGCAAGAGTGCTTTCAAGCTTTATTGTGTGGTGACAAGTGTTGATCATAAGATCTTTGGTTCTGTAAATCCAGGTGCTTTTTATCCTGTTTAGTATCTTGTAATTGTTCATTTTACATACTGTTTGTTGTTGAAATCCTGTAAAGGCAGAGGGTGTTCTGTCTTGAGGTGTTCTGTGTGCAAAGGGAGTGAATAGGCTTTGTGAGATTCAAAGTCACCTCTTTGTGGTGTGTTCTTGTAATCTGTGATTGATTGCCAGTGGAACTCAATGGTTTGACTGTGAACTGGATGTAGCTTAGGGATTGAGTGAACCAGTATAAACTTTGTGTGTAAATCTCTCTTTCTCTCAAACTCTCTAACTGTTTGATATTTTCGTTGCTATAAACAACCGATTAATCGTGACTTTAACCGGTTGGAATTCTGATAACTGTTTTGTTGGATTATTTGATTGCCTTCCTTACGTGCTTATCTGAGTTGTTTGTTAAGGATTCATTCTGAAGCAAGTGATTGTGAAAATCTTTGATAAAACAATTCACCCCTCCTCTTATTTTATTTGAGCCATCAATTCTTACAATTGGCATCAAGAGCTAGGTTCTTGAAAATTACTCAAGTCCTTGTTTATGTTTTTTGAAAAATCTTTTTTGATGGATGATAAAATGCCTTTTGGGGAAGGTGTTTCTTTTAATAAAACACCTCTGTTTTGTGGTCAAAATTATCCAATTTGGTGCATAAGAATGAAGTTCTTTATTCAATCTTTAGATAAGGACATTTGGAATGTTATTTCAAATAATACCTATAAGCATATGCCTGAAATTAATTTTGCATCATCTAAAGAACATCTTGACTGTATAGCAAAGAATATTATTGTTTCTGCTTTAGATTCTGATGAATTACTCAAGATTTCATAATGTATCTCAGCTAAGGAAATGTGGGATACACTTGAGAAATGGCACAAGAATCCAATGAGTAACTTAATGGATAAAGAAAAGTCTTATGCTGATTCAATCTCTTATGAAATCAAGATGGAAATCTGCCTAATGACCAAAGAAGAATTTGAATCAAGTCAAGTAAGTACAACCTCTTCTAGCAAGTGTGAAAATTATTTTCAATTATTTGATGCTTTCCAAGAAATCCATGGAGAAGCTAAGAGATTAACTTTTTCAAATAACCGATTGAAATGTGAAAACAACAAGTTGAAAAAGAGAATCACAATTCTAGAAAATGATTAGAACCAATCAAATGCTGATTTAAATTTTTTTGAACTGATTTATCAAAACTCTTCTTGTAAATGTGATTCAAGATTTTGCAAAAACTGTGAGTCTCTTCAAAAGAAAGTTTTATATCTTGTGAAAACAGTTGATACCATTTCAAAAGGGAAATCAAACCTTGAAGATGTGTTAGCTGTTGGGTTTAATAGTGTCAAAGTTCAAGAGGGGGGGTGAATTGACCTTTTAAAACTTTCTCGCAGAAACAATGTTTAACCCAGTTTTACAGAAAATAAATCGATTTATGTGAAAATGAACAGATTTATTTCAGCACTGTTTTTGTTTGAAAAGCTTTTAATTCAGCGAGGTTAATCACAAGATTATGCAGTGAGAATTTCCAGCAGCACACACACAACTATCAGATTAGAAAAACAGTGAAATACCAAAACAGCAAGTTTCAATTTCAAGCAAGTGATTAAGGTTCAATTGATAGCATGCTAATTAATTGAGTGACCTTTGCAAACAACCTGTTCCAGTGGCTTTTAACAGACTATGAGTGTTCTTCTTGATGTCAAGCAATTTTCCAGAAATTAAGAACAATGAATCACAGAACAGCAAGCTTCAACTTTAAGCAATTTGTTTAAGGTTCAATTGATAGCATTGACAGTTTCTTAAGCAGCCTATCACAGTCAGTCTGTTCCAATGGTTTTTAGCAGATTGTATACGTTCTTATCAGATTCAAACACCTTTTTCAGAAATCAAGAACAGTATGCACAGTGCCCAGAAAGAACAGATTTATTTTCAATTGAACAGATTTATTTCTTTGCTGTTTTATCAATTATGCAGAAACGAAATTGCAGAGAGAGAGAGAGAATGAACACAAGCAATTATACTGGTTCACTCAACCTGAGCTACATCCAGTCTTCACCAACAACAGGTGGAAATCACTAACACACAGTACAACCAAGTACAATTCCCACTGTTCTTGAAACCTACAAGAACTTAGGTACTCTTGCTGAAAAAAACCTATTTCAGCATACACACACACCCACTCTTCAAGAACACCTATCAAGAAGAGTGTTCAACCAAACTATTACAAGAAAGAGATGTGAAACGACTACACCTGATTGAGGATACACAGATCTGCCTTAAACCAGTAGGCAAGATTGCTAGAACAGTAGCTGCACCTCACACCAAGCTTTTGGAACCAAACCAAGAACAAGCACTTTGTGATTTTTGAAATCTTTGAAGAACAAATGTTAATCCTTTGAAAACACTTAACTCTCTGCTGTCAAAACTTGTTTTTTGCAAATGTATGAACTGTTTGAATCGTTATTAAGCTCATAAACAAGTTTGCATTTTATAGAAAGCCAGCTTATAACAGAATTTTGAAAAACAGTTAAAGTTGTTATAAAATGAACAGATTGAAAATAAAATAAACTGATTTATTTTCAAAAGCAGTTAGAGAATCTGTTAAGTGAGGAGACTTAGTCAACCATTCTGGTGCGGAGATAAAACTGAAAAACGTTTAAGCTTGACATGGTACCAAAGGCAAAAAGAATCTATTCATTTACAGATGAACAGATTTATTTTTCAAAACGAAAACAGAGAAAGTTTAACAATTTAAAACTCAGTCGTTTTGAAAAGAAGAAGACTTAGTCAAAATACCTGATGCACAAAATCTAATTTTTACAAGACTTTAGCCAAGGCATCAGTGAAAAAATGAATCTGTTTATTTAGAAAAGAACAGATTTATTTTTATGCAGTAAACGTGTTTTTGTGTAAAACATGTGAAAAACAGTTTAAGAAAACTTATGCTTGTTCTTATCACATGGCCAGTGGTTATGAGGTGAGTTACTCAGCAAAAAGCCCACTCTTAGACAACCTCTAAGCACTAACTAAGACATACTTAAAGCAAAGCAAAAATACATGAAAATTACATACAAGTCTTCATCAAACACTACATATAAGTCTTCATCAAACACAATCTTGAAGGGGGCAGCAACCATCTTCAACATTAGCATCTCAAACATGTATTTTTGGAAAATTTGGCTTGGGTTTTAACCCCCAAAGCAAACAAAGTGGAGGTTCAAAACCTTTTTCAACTTTCACCAAAAAACAATCGGTTAAAAAGTTGAAACAATCGGTTGTTTGTTGTTTCTACTGCGTGAAAAAGGGTCACTATGTTAGGTTCTGCAGGATCAGGAGGTTTTCTGTTCCTGAGGGTATTTTGAAATGGGTTCCTAAGGATCCTAATGTTCCTTGGAAACATATTAACACTCATGAACCCAAATTCGTAAGGGGACCAGATCTAGCAACCTGATTTTGATTTTTGCAGGGTTGTTTGGGGAGAAAACAACACCTATGGTATCTAGATAGTGGTTGTTCTAAGCATATGACTGGTGATGCATCCAAGTTCATCAACATCTTTCTCAAACAAGATGGGCATGTAACCTATGGTGACAATAACAAGGGAAAAATCCTTGGCAAAGGTACTATAGGTAATGAAAATAGTTTGCTTATTCATGATGTGCTTTATGTTGAAGGTTTGAAGCACAGCTTGATCAGCATTAGTCAACTATGTGACAGAGGATATCAAGTCACCTTTAGAACTAATTCATGTGAGATTCGTTTGCCTAATTCACTTGACATATCTAGCTCTACATCAATAGATTGTCTTCTATCAAAACATGAGGAATCATGGCTTTGGCATAGAAGAATTTCACACATTCATATGAATACTTACATCAGGTTTCGCCCACGTCAACCTGATAGACGTCCCACGTTTTCTCTCTCTATGAGCCATAGGCTCTTACCTTGGGCACCTTTAATGTTTCTTGTGTCAATGATCGATGTCCTCTTCTTCCGCCCTCCAAAGTCTCCACGTGTTGGACCTCTCCCACACAATCTGTGGTGGTTCTGGGCGACTTCAGGGTCTCTTGAATGACTGACCTTTGGTGACCTCCCTTGCCTGAGCTGACGAGCTTGACCAGCAGATATGCTCGAGCATTTTGTTCCCTCAGGACATGCACTAGTTCAAACATGGGGAAAGTCTCCCTTAACAGCGTGACATACCTTAAGTACGAGGCCATCTGCGGGTCCTTGACCTGGTACTCACCTGTGACTTGCCCGGTCACTAGCAGTGAGTCACTTTTCACCAACAAACTCTGAGCGCCCAACTCCTTGGCCAACAACATTCCAACTACCAGTGCTTCATACTCAGCCTGGTTGTTGTTGGCCTTGAAAGCAAATCTAAGGGCCTGCTCAAGCAGCAATCCATTTGGTCCCTCCAGGATTATACCAGCCCTGCTACCATGCTACTTAGAAGATCCATCCACGGAGAGAACCCACTGGAAATCCCCACCGTCCACCTGAGGGGCTTCTGAGGAGAGCTCCACCACAAAGTCAGCATAAACCTGACCCTTGATAAGCCACCTAGGTTTGTACTATACGCCGAACTCGGACAGCTCGACTACCCAACGTACCATCCGACCTGCCACGTCAGGTTTCTGGAGGACCTTGCAAATGGGTAGGTTGATCATGACAATCACTGTGAAGCTCTAGAAATAGTTGCGGAGCTGCCGAGCTGCAAATACAATTGTTAGGGTTGCCTTCTCGATGGCTTGATAGCGTACTTCGGCCCTTGTAGCACTTTGCTCACAAAGTATATCGGCTTCTGAACCTGATCTTGTTCCTGTACAATGATCGAGCTGATCGCTCGATCTGTCACAACGAAGTAGAGGCAAAGGGGAGTTCCTGACAACGGCTTACAAAGGACAGGCGGGCTAGCCAAGTACTCCTTCAGCTTGAGAAACGTCTCTTCACATTCGCTAGTCCACATGAAGCGATTGTTTTTCTTCAGACACTGGAAATAAGGATATCCCTTATCTCCTCTTGCTTAAGAATCGGAATAGGGCGACCATTCGCCCAGTCAACTGCTGCACCTCCTTTACAGTGACAGAGCTCCTCATCCTTATGATTTTGTGCACTTATCGAGGTTTGCTTCTATCCCCCGTTCAGTGAGCAAGAACCCTAAGAATTTCCCTACCTCTACCTCAAATACACACTTATCGGGATTCAACTTCAAATCATACTTAGTTATTGTAGCAAATCGCGCCGGAGTTCTTTAGCCCAAATGGCATGTCCCTGTAACAGTAACTGGAGAGCTCTGTCATGAACGCAGTCTTGCTCCCATCGCAGAGGTGCATACGGATCTGGTTGTACCCCGAGAAAGCGTCTAGAAAACCGAGAAGTCGGCAACTCGAGGCGTTGTCCACTAAAGCATCAATGCTAGGCAGTGGATATGAATCCTTAGGACATGCTTTGTTCAGGTCGGTGAAGTCAACACACATCCTCCACTTCCCATTGGCCTTTTTGACCAACACAATATTCGCTAGCCACTCAGGATACTGGATCTCCCTTATGTGGCCAGCGTTGAGTAGCTTATGGGTTTCTTCCCTAATGACCAAGCGTCTCCCTTCGTTGAACTTCCTTCTCCTTTGTACCACTGGCCTAACCTTCGTGTCCATCATGAGTCGATGGCACAAGAAGTCAGGGACGATGTCAGGCATGTCAAAAGCGGACCATGCAAAAGCGATTAGGTGGCGATCTGATCTTGTATCCCTAACCCAGCGACACACCAAGCTTGAACTTCTTTCCCTCAATCTCTTTCTCCTGAACCTCACTTGCAGGCTCAGGTCGCCTCTCGCTGCCGATCTCCACACGGGTGGTCCCTTTAGGCCCCTGTGGCTGGGCGACAACCACACATATTCCTCATTTGTTCTTCAGACTGTTCTCGTAACACTTCCTCGTTGCCTTCTGGTCAGACCTGATAACGATTACTCCTCCCTCAAGGGAGGGTAACTTCATATTTATGTGCCTCGTTGAGGCCACCGCGCCTAACTTGTTCAAGGCAGGTCTACCCAAAAGCATGTTATAAGATGAAGTTGCATTAACAACTAAGTACCTAATACTGATTGTACGAGATGAGGTGCCATATGAAAAAGTTGTCCTAAATTCCACATGACCCTTTACTTCCACCTGGTCCCCAGCGAAACCAAACAGATAACCGTCGTAAGGTCTTAGTTGGTCGGGAGACAATTGTAGCTTGTTGAAAGCCGCCCAAAACATCACGTTGGTCGAGCTCTCTTGGTCGATGAGGACCTTGTGTACTCTTCTGCCCACAATCACGACCGATATCACTATTGGATCGTCCTCATGTGGGACTACGTCTCTCAAATCAACCTTGGTGAAGCAGAGGTCGGGCTCGGCCGGCTGATCAAGCTTTTGCGCCTCTACCATCTTCACCTCCTTCGCGTACCTCCTACATTAAGAGGCGGTGCATCATCCTCCTAATAAACCTCCCGAGATAGTATTAATCTCGCCATGGACGGGCACCTCGTGCCTTTGGTCCGCTGATTGGAGCTCCTCATTTGACCCTTCCTGGCTCCCTTCTAGGTATTCCTTTAAGAACCCATCCTTCACTAGCCCTGCCAACTGGTAGCCGAGAGCTGTGCAGTACTCCACATCATGCCTGAAGGCTTGGTGGAAAATCACACCAAACCTCCTTGCGTGGCCCCAAATTCCTATCAGATTTTGGAGGGGAACCTCAGCTGGTCTGCCATGCCTGCCATGCCTGACATAGCTAGCAGCTCCTTGCAAGACATTTTGAACTTGGGTTGGAAAGGCAAGTCGTCCTTCGTCTTCGACCTAGCTTGGTTCTTTCTCGGTGCATAAGGTGTTTGCCGGGTGACTGACCTTTTTCGGTCACAACCTCATGCACTCTCATTGGTTGGGCTAGACCACCCTCTCTAGGTTTGGTTTGTCCTGTGTATGAGCTCTCACGCTTTACTATCACAGCTTCTTCCGCAGCGATGTGGGCAAGACCTTGTTGTCGGATCTCCCCAAAAGTCCTTGCCCAGTTTCTGATTAATGAGTCACTAAAGGGCCCTGACATGATCCCTTGCCTAAAGGCATGAACCATCAAAGCCTCGTTCTGAGTCTAGAGTTTTACCACAAACACTCCAAACCTATTCAGGAATTCCTTCAAAGGATCTCCCTGCCTATGTTTCACCTCGAAGAGGTCGAAAGGGACAGGCGGTCGAGCTCGGTTAATGATGAATTGTTCCTTGAACAGAGCAGAAAACTGATCAAAAGAAGTGATGTGGCCATCTGGGAGGCCAACGAACCACTGTATCGTTGTGCCTGTGAACGTGCCCATGAACAACTTGCAATGCATGACATTCATTCCTCCCGAGATCATCATCTGAGCGTTGAATGATGTGAGATGGGCCTCTGGGTCTTCTGTACCTGTAAAAACAATCTTGGGCATCATGAAACTAGTCGGCACGACGACGTCCATGATCGCTTATGAGAACGGCATGGGGCGAGCCCTTTCTTGAATCATCGGGCTTCACTCTCTTATGGAGCGTTCTCCCAACCGTTGTAGGTCCCTACACAATTCTTCGTTGGCTTTGCCTAGTTCCTCGTTGCTTGCTCGTGACGCATCTAGCTCTGCCTTGAACTAGTCTTGCCTAAGTACCTGTTCAACTCGAACCTCCGCCAAGAGCCTCTCCTGGTCAGCCCTAGATGCCGCCACCGTTTCTTGAAGAGCGCTAACGGTATCCATGACATGTTGTAGGATGGGGTTGTCATTCCTTTCTGGTCCTGTCGAAGCTTGCCTCGTATTCCTCATCACGTCTCAAAGCTTGACTACAATTGCGGGTGGGACCTGGTTTTATCGGGCCCCACGGTGGGCGCCAAATATTCTTGTCGGTTGACCTAGTCGCCAGTTGACTCCAATCCCAAGCTCTGGCTCCGTCTATCTCTGTTGAAATTTGTTCTTCCCTTTGTTCGCGGCTCCGTTGAAACAGAGGGAGCCCTACCTGTTGATTGCACTCTGACGATCAAATCAGTACAGGGCTTATAGAAACAAAAAGTAACTAGTTTCAGTGTTAGAAACAACATACCTTTATCTGGGATCTCAAGTCCCTTTTATAGCCTACCTCTTGTAGCAACTTTCTATAACGAGAGTCTCTCCCAGCTGAAAGCCTTTGTAATTGGAAGATATTTTGTTCTAGGGAACATTCTCTTCGCGTCGCAACTGAACAGAACCTCTCCTTTTTGGAGTGCATAAAATCTTAATAGAATAACCACCAGAGTACCAACTCATGTACCAACACTGGGGGTCCAATTTCTTATACGTAGGTGATCCTGCCTGTTGACCAGAACGCTGGAAACTGCCTCGTCAAAGGATCGACGTGTGCACCGCTTCACACCTTCGTTCCTCTTCGAGATCCACCTCAAGAACCTGCAAAGAAACAGAGCGGCGCCGCTGCGGCCGATCGCACTCCAACGCCCAAGTCAGTGACCGAATCACCAAATACTAAGAGAACAAGAACCGCGCAAATCCTCTCTCACAGTAAGCTCAATAACTCGCAAGCGTAAAGAATGTATTATGAACGTGCGTACCTCAGAAAGTTCGTTGAGAACTCTTATATACCTGGTTACTTTCTCTCTCCTGGCAGTTACAGACTTGGACACGCGGCTCGCATCCAACTGTACACGTGCCATCATCTGGAGCCTCCTTGACTTGGGCGCTGCTCCTGACTCTCTCTTTGGCTAAGTTATTTATGCATGGTGCTGCCCAGTACATAGCTAACTTGGGAGTGCGATCTCTACTGGAACTGGCGAGTTAGGGTGCCTTCATACACCTTCCCTGTGGTCTCGTCGGCCGCCTTCATAATCTGCACCACCTTCATCTCTGGCGATGTGCTTGCTCTGGCGATCTCCAATCACTAGGTCGCCTGAGTCTACATCTGGCGACTTCATCTTTAACCCGGTGATCGCCGATTCTGGTATGCTGGAGATCGGAACACGCCAACTTAATAACTGGCGACTTCACGAGCCCCCCGACTTCCTTCCCTTCTGCCAACCTGGCGCCTTGTCAACACGCCTATACTGTAGCTTGATGCCACGTCATCACTTCCGACTACCAGGGCGGTACACAAGCCCCCCAGTCTTAAGCGAAGACTTGTCCAGCGAAAAGACTAGAAGAGTCACGTCAACACCGGTCTACATGGCACTGACGCAGAATTCCAAGCGGTTGTACCTTCTGCTTCTCTGACGCTCCACCAAACCCCTCACCCATCGCTCGACACGTGGCTTCATCAACGGTCACCTTCAGTTACCGTTTGCGCTTCCCAAACCTATTTAGAAAAAACTCATAAACCCATTTTCACTCCACACTGTTCCATCACTTTTCTTCGTATTCACAAACGCTCTAACTTCCTTCTGCAAAAAACTCTCAGCGCTCTCCAACATTCTGGATCACCATCATCCTTCGTCGTCTTCCTGATCATCGAAAGGTACCTACTTTCCTTCTTCTGCTGGTTTTCCTTGCATTTTAACCGATTTGCATCATCCTGTAACTGCCTGGTGCATACGCTGTGGGTTGCTTTTTCCATTTCTCCTTCTACGTAACTTAGGGCTTCGTCAATCATCGCAACGAACCTACGTTCGTTCGTTTTTCACCTTCCTTCCATGATCGAGTCAGCCTCTGTAACCCCTGATCATTTTTCCTTTTCTTCTTCCTTTGCAGCTGCAACAATGACTCGCACAAAGATCACCCCGAATCCTCCTCCTTCATCACGAAACCCCCCTTCACAAGCACACGACCCACCACGAGTTCGTGGCGCTTCATCTTCCCAGGCTGAGAGGCCTGCGTCTTCCCGCCCTAACCTGGCCCAGGCGACTCCACCTATCGCCGGAGGAGCCCCCGTTCCCTTGCCAGACTTCAAAACCCTGTATCCCTGGGCCAACTCGACCCTTCTGAGGGAGACATCTTCTGTGAACACTGCTGGAGCAGTTTTGCGGCTGACAAAGGGGGATGAGCCCAACCAAACGTTTCATAAGGAGCACGATGAGAAAATGATAGTGCTACCTTGCCCCCCCGATCTGCCCGTTTGTGCTGATGACAAGGTGAGTGCTGACGGGCCCTTCTGCTTCGTCTACACAACACTATTCAAGAAGGTGAAACTGAAGTTCCCTTTCACCCGTTTCGAAAGGGAGCTCCTCACCGAGCTCAACATTGTCGCCGCCCAGCTTCACCTCAACAGCTGGGCGTTCGTGCGAGCATTCCAAGTGATGTGCGACCACCTGGGGCTGCCCGCATCCGTGGACGTATTTTTGTTTCTCTTCGAAGCCAAGCACCCAGGAGACCGCCTGTGGGTTAACTTGAATGGGATTGCTGGGAGGTCAATATTTGCTATCTTCCAGCAATCCTATAAAGATTGGAAAGGGAAATTCGTCCAAGTGCGCCCTAACGACAAGGACGCCTCCCTACTCGACGACTTCCCCTTGTACTGGGTGGACAAGGGGAAGAAAGAGTCCAAGAGCTGCTTCAGGAGACCCAGAAGTCCTGACAGCATGGGAGCGTTGGACCGAGATCTCTGCCTTTTCTGGAAAAGGGTCGCGGATGCCAACATCACTTTCCTTACCACCACCCTGATCTGCTTCGAATTCTACGAGGACCAACTCGAAATTCGAATAGGTTAGAACATTTAAACTGTTGTTTTAATACTGCTTCTATTTGACTGTTTCTGGGCGTCTTGTGCGTTATGCGCAAGACTTTGGTTTTATTTTTCCTGCACCGATCATCTGCTTTGCTGCATACTGCCTTATGCACTTATTTTCTCCTTGAGTTAACCCATGCATTTTCGTTCCATGCAGATAACATGTTGGGCAAGGGTATGCTTGCCGAATTGAGGGCGCTCGCCCGAACCCACGGGCTGGCGACGGGCTCTCAAACAGTGCCAAATTCGGTGGTGGAGATCGCCGTAGCCCAGGGTCGATCGCCACCTAAGGGCCCAGCTCCCTCCAACATCCAGCCCGCCGCCCAACGTAAGAAACTCGTTCTCAAAAGGCCTAAGAGGAAAGCTCCTCAAGTCATCCACGAGGAGGAAGAAGAAGATGACGAGGTCACCGAAGATGGCCTCGTTACAAAGAGGAAGAGGGTGGCACCTTCTTCACCACCTGCACCACCCCCTCTTCCCACGTCAACGCCACCATCCACACCTGCTCCTCCTCCATCATCGTCACCCCCACAAGCTCCTGTTTCACCAGTCCAAGCGATCCCGCTGGCCACTGCGCTACCCGCGATTGAGGTCCAAGAGCCAAACTTGATGGAGGACCCCCCGAGCGCCTCCACGCCACATGTATCAGCTGGAGGGGCCCCCCCTTCAAATGCCTCAGCCGCAGAGGTTGCTCCAATCGGGGATGAGGTCGCTCATACCTCACCGATTCTGATCACTGAATCCCCGATGTCGTCACCACGCCGAGAAGTGCCCACTGAAGAACCAGCTAAGGAAGGTGGCGACGAAAACCCACAACAGGCCCCCACAGCGCCTCTAGTGCCTCTACAAGCAGCAAACCTCCCCCTTGAGGTCACGAGGATGTGGGAGCCTCTATCTGCTAAGCTAAAGACGATAGCAGAAGACATCCCTGCCATCATCACCAGAGCTGTGGAGAGCTCCACCAGGAGGCTCCAAGACGACCTCTTCAACCTCAAGACAGAGAACAGCACCATGAAGGTTGAGGTGGAGAAGTTGTCCTTCAACTTGACGCTCGCGGAGATTGAACACTCCCGAGTGGAGGACGCAATGAGCACCGAGCTCAGGTTGGCGCGCAAAGAGGCCACTGATCTCCGCCACAAAGTGCAACAACTTGCTCAAGAAAAGATCGAACTAGAGAGCAAGATTGTACCTTACCGCGTCAGGGTGGCTGACCTGGAGGCTCTCATAAAGGCCGACGCCGTCAAGGTGCAGAAATTAGAGAAAAGGTCAGCCGAGCGAGAGACCCTCCTTGGGCAGGTGGAAAAGGCAAGGGACGACGCCATAACTGATCTTGCCGAGGCCAACGAAGAGAAGGGAAAGGTAGTTGTTGAATTGGCCCAAGTGCAAGCGGAATCCAAGAAGGTTGCTGAAGACCTTCTCCAGGCTCAAGAGACCAATGAACAACTCAAGAAACAGGTTGAAGAGCTGGAGCAACAGAATAAGGAGCTGAAAGAGCAAACTGAAGATCTCAAGAAGCGGATTGAGGAACTTCAGAAGCAGATTGAAGAACTCAAGCTGAACTCTGCTCAAATTCTGGCTGCTGGATTCAAAGCTGCACGGGAACAATTTGCCTGCTTGTTCCCCGACCTGGATCTCAGCATGGTGTCACTGAATAATGAAGTGGTGGATGGAAAAGTGGTGCCCGCCGAAGACTGATCAATTTAATCCATCCATTGCTTTTATACTTTCCCTTGTATACAGCTTGCAACAGACTTTATGCCTTTTCGTATATATGTTTTGAACTGATATTAACTGTTAATGACAAAGGTCTACGTTCTTCCTCTTATAACTTCTTTAATTGCTTCAACTTTCCTTGCTTGTTTAATTCCAAAGAAAAGACTGAGGAAAACTGTAGGCACGACCTTTGACTTAACTGCTTCGAATCACTTCAGCCCTAAGCAACAATCACTTTAACAATTCGTAAACTTAAGGCAATTAACCTCATCGTAAAAAGATTCCTCAAGCAACAAACTTTGACTCAGCTACTGGCTTAAACACTGCTTCACCCGATCTGCTCCATCAAAACGGGTCTTTTAACTTTTTCGCCACTGTTTGAACTTTTCCTGGTCGCCAGAAACTCTTGGCGATCAGCTACTTTCTGGCTTCACGCCTTGGCCATTGTTCTTTGATCTGGGGGTAGAGACGCCTTTCGGATCCTTCTCTACCTCCTTGTGCTTCAGAGCAAGAGACCGGGTGGCTAGGCGTTCTCTTCGAACCTACCTTAGCCACCCTCAGAACTTCTTCCACCCTCTACACCGTACCTGAACTCGTTTGAGACGAGAAGGATTTTATCTTGCCTGAGCTCGCTCATAGGCGAGAAGGTCTTTAACTCGCCTGAACTCGCTCACAGGCGAGAAGGTCTTTGAATCATGCCTCTACATTGCCCCAGGGGTTACATCTTCTCGCCCCCAGAAACACGGAGGACTTTTACTTGCCTCTACATTGCCCCGGGGGTTACATCTTCTCGCCCCCAGAAACACTGAGGACTTTCACTTGCCTCTACATTGCCCCAGGGGTTACATCTTCTCGCCCCCAGAAACACTGAGCACTTTCACTTGCCTCTACGTTGCCCCAGGGGTTACATCTTCTCGCCCCCAGAAACACTGAGGACTTTCACTTGCCTCTACATTGCCCCAGGGGTTACATCTTCTCGCCCCCAGAAACACTGAGGACTTTCACTCTTTCTCGCCTGCACTCGCTCGACGGCGAGGAGGTCTTTTACCTGCCTCGGAACGCGCGCGGGCGTCGAGGTCTTTTAACTGGTGCCTCCGATCGCTGACAAACGATGAGGACTTTAGCTTTAACTGGTGCCTCCAATCGCCGTAAGACGATGAGGACTTAAAACTTTTTTAGAAAGCGTACAATATATCTTTACTCGCCTTAAATCACGTATAAGTGACAAGGTCTTTCTTCAAAACGTTTTGGAAAATAGCAAGCATGCAATCTGAAAACGCCTTATACTTCGAAAACTCTTCTTTTATTAGGTGGCCTCATTAAAAACCCTCCTTAGGGAAAAAAGAGTACCCCCTTCAAACTGTTTCATCAGAGACATTGTAATATAACTTTTATGTTTGTCTTTACTTACAAAGCTCTTAACTATAGTACAACTTCAGGTGCGTGGCGTTTCAGGTGCGAGGAATCGCTCCTCCTTCCAGCGTCTCTAAGCGGTAGGCGCCGTTCCCGAGCGCCTCGATTATTCTGAACGGTCCAGTCCACTTGGGCGACAGTTTATTCTCCATCTCGTACTGGTGGGCCTTCCTCATCACCAGGTCGCCTTCTCTAAACTGCCTTGGCATCACCTTCGAGTTATATCTTCGTTCAATCCTCCTCTTCACCGCCTCAGCCTTCAATCTCGCTTCCTCTCTAACCTCATCCAGTAGATCCAGGTTCAGCCTTCTCTCTTCATTCGAGTCTTCCTCTACAAAGTTCAGGAATCTCGGCGAGCTCTCCTGAATCTCTACTGGAATCATCGCATCACACCCATAGACTAGGCTGAACGGGGTCTCATGGGTTCCTGACTGCTCGGTGGTATGGTATGCCCAGACTATACGGGGCACCTCCTCAGCCCAGCTTCCCTTGGCTTTTTCTAGCCTTCTCTTCAAACCTCTCAACAACACCCGATTAGCTGACTCCACCTGGCCATTTGTCTGAGGGTGCTCGACGGATGCAAACACTTGTTGAATTCCCACCCCTTCGCAAAGCTTCTTCAACAGGTGGCTTGCAAACTGAGTCCCATTATCCGACACCAGGCGTTTAGGCACTCCAAACCGGCACACGATGTTCTTCCACACGAAACCTTCGATCTTGTGTGCGGTGATCTGGGCCACTGGTTCTGCTTCGATCCACTTGGTGAAATATTCAATCGCCACCACCAAGTACTTCATCTGCCTAATCGCCAGCGGGAAAGGTCCCAGGATGTCGATTCCCCAGGTATGAAACGGCCAAGGGCTATAGATCGACTTCAACTCCTCGAGAGGCGCCTTATGCCAATCGGCGTGCTGTTGGCATTGTTTGCAACATTGGGCATACTTCTTGCAATCTTCTCTCATCGATGGCCAGTAGTATCCTGCACGGAGAGTCCTCGCGGCCAGAGCTCGACCCCCGACGTGGCTTCCGCATATGCCTTCGTGGAGCTCCGCCATGATTCTCGTGCACTTCTCGCCATGTATACATTCCAGGAGCGGGTGAGTGAACCCAAACCTGTACAGATCGCCATCAATCAGGGTGTACTTGCTAGAATTCTTCTTTACCTTCCTAGCCTCAGTCGGATCCAGCGGGAGAAGGCCATCCGCCAGGCACCGCTTGTACTGTGTTATCCAAGTGTCTGGCTCATGGGTAGCGCAGACCTGCATCACGTTCACCTTCTCTCCCCGACATGCTCTAATTCTCGGCGATCTCAGAGTTTCTTGCGTCAGGGACATATGGCTTCTCGCGGCTTTCTCCGTCGACTTGCTTATCTGAAGGACCAGGTGATCTGCCACAAATGCTCTCGGCGTCTTCAGAGTTTCTTGAATCACCGTCCTCTGCCTACCCCCCTTGCCTGAACTGGCGAGCTTAGCTAGCAAGTCAGCTCGGGCATTCTGCTCTCTGGGCACATGCACTACTTCAAAGGAGGCAAAAGAACTCTTCAACTCCTGCACATATTTCAGATAGGCCGCCATTTGTGGATCTTTAGCCTGGAACTCGCCTGTTACTTGCCCTGTGACTAGCAGCGAGTCACTCTTAGCCATCAGCACCCTAGCTCCCATCTCCTTGGCCAGCAAAATTCCGGCGATCAGCGCCTCATACTCTGCTTGATTGTTACTGGCTTTGAAGGCAAACCTCAGAGATTGTTCGATCAGCACGCCGTTGGGTCCTTCCAATATGACTCCAGCACCGCTGCCCTGCTGGTTCGACGATCCATCCACCGAAAGTACCCAACGGAAATCGTCCCCTTCAACTCGCGTTGCCTCAGATGAGAGCTCGACCACGAAATCTGCAAAGATTTGCCCCTTAATCGGGCCTCGGGGCTCATATTTGATATCAAACTCTGACAATTCTACTGCCCACTTCACCATCCTTCCTGCAACGTCAGGCTTCTTCAAGACCTTCTGGATGGGCAGGTCAGTCATCACCAGTATTGTGAAGCTATGGAAGTAGTGGCGCAACCTCCTCGCCGAAAATACCACAGCCAGCGCAGCCTTCTCCAGGGCCTGATATCTCGTTTCGGGGCCCTGCAACACCTTGCTCACAAAATAAATAGGCTTCTGAGCCTGACCTTGATCCTGGGCGAGCACCGCACTCACCGCCCTCTCAGTTACAGCAAAATACAACCTGAGAGGGGTTCCCACCAGCGGTTTGCACAGAACCGGCGAGCTCGCCAGATACTCCTTCAGCTTGACGAAAGCTTCCTCGCACTCTTTCGTCCAAACAAACTTATTGTTGCGCCTCAGGCACTGAAAATAGGGATGGCCCTTCTCTCCGCTAGCGGACACGAAGCGGGACAGGGCTGCCATCCGACCTGTTAGCTGTTGAACCTCCTTCACCGTAGCTGGGCTCCTCATCGCCAAGATGGCGGCACACTTATCAGGGTTGGCCTCTATGCCTCTTTCAGTCAAGAGGAAACCCAAAAACTTCCCAGCTTCCACGCCGAAAATACATTTCTCTGGATTCAGCTTCAATCTGAACTTGGCGATCGTCGTGAACAATTCCTCCAAGTCGGCAACGTGCTTGCTCTTTTCCGGCGAGGTCACGACCATGTCATCGACGTACGCTTGCACGTTCCTTCCCAGCATTGGTGCCAGTACTCGACCCATCAGCCTCTGGTACGTGGCCCCCGCGTTCTTCAGCCCAAACGGCATCACCTTGTAGCAATAGCACGACCTCTCCGTCATGAAGGCTGTCTTCTCTTCATCCATGGGATGCATCTTGATCTGATTATACCCCGAGAAGGCATCCAGGAAACTCAGCAACTTACACCCTGCAGCACTGTCAACCAGGGCGTCTATACTTGGCAAAGGATACGAATCCTTTGGGCAAGCTTTGTTCAGGTCGGTGAAATCGACGCACATGCGCCATTTCCCGTTACTCTTCTTCACCAGCATGACATTCGCCAGCCATTCAGGGTACTGGACTTCCCTGATGTGGCCTGCAGCAAGGAGCTTCTGTGTTTCATCTCTAATCGCCTGCCTCCTCTCCTCGTTGAACTTTCTTCTTCTTTGTCGCACTGGTCTCACCAAGTTGTCCATCGCCAGATGATGGCACAAGAAGTCGGGATCAATCCCGGGCATGTCCGAAGCGGACCATGCAAACGCGTCCAGATGCCGCTCAATCACCTTGGCGATCTGGTCCTGGAGCTCGACCTCCAGAGATCTTCCCAGCTTGAAGATCTTTCCCCCGATCTCTTTCTCGAGCCACTGCTCGACAGGTTTTGGCCTGGATTCTCGGGCGATCACCGCCCTGGCGATTCCCTGCTCTCTCGCTTCCTCAGGGCGATTCCGCGCCTCTTCCTCCTCCAGACCAGCGTCTCCCTCCACTAGCTCAGCGTCCACCATCTCCACGTCCCTTCCAACGGTCTCTGCCGCTACCGTCGATCTGGGCTTCACACCGGGAGGTGGGGTGGTTGTTACATAACTCACTGATCTCTTGTTTTTCAGGCTATTCTCGTAGCACTTTTTCGCTTCTTTCTGATCAGACTTGATCATGATCACCACCCCCTCCATAGACGGCAACTTCACCTTCATGTGCCGAGTCGACGGAATGGCGCCTATCCTGTTAAGCGTGGGCCTTCCCAACAGGATGTTGTATGCTGAAGGAGCGTTTACGATGAGGTACTTGATTTTCTCCGTCCTCGAACCAGCCTCATCTGTAAACGTAGTCCTCAACTCAATATACCCCCTGACCTCCACCTGGTCACCAGCGAACCCATACAGGCACCCTCCATAGGGCCTTAGCTGGTCAAGGGGCAACTCCAGCTGTGTGAAAGTCAGCCAGAACATCACGTCTGCCGAACTTCCCTGGTCCACCAGAACTCTGTGGACCTTCCTTCCCGCCGTAACCAACGAAATGACTATGGGATCGTTGTCATGGGGCACAACGTCCCGAAGATCCTGCTTGGTGAACGTAATGTCTACCTCCGGCGAGTGATCTTCAAACATATCCACTGTCATCACCGACCGCGCGTACTTCTTCCTCTGCGATGCGGTGCATCCACCACCTGAGAAGCCTCCTGCAATGGTGTGGATTTCCCCGTGGATAGGCATCTCGTGTTGCTGGGCTTCTCCACCTGCTGGCTGGGAACTCGACGCTCCCCCCGTCCTCCTATCCAGCAGATAGTCATTTAGGAACCCGCTCTTAACCAGATCATCGAGCTGATACCCTAAGGACAAACACGAGTCCAAAGTGTGGCCAAAGCCCTGGTGAAACTCGCACCAGGCGTCTGGCTTTGGTCCCAGCACCTTGTCGCCCACCTTCTCAGGCGCTTTCAACCTAGCAGATATATTGGGAATGGCGATCAGGTCCGCCAATCCCATAACAAACTTGTGCTTAGGCGGGCGATTGTATTCCCGGCGTGCTGGCTGCTGGCGTCCCTGGCCCCTCCCCTTGTTCCTCCTATCATAAGGATGGCGAGTCCTCTGGTCCTTCCTGGCCGCCGCCGCTGTCTCCAGCACCCTTTGCGGCTGGATCCTGGTCTGGGCGCGTGGCCTAGCGGGAGCCACGCTCCCTCTCTTCTCGGCGACCTCACTCTCGTCGGCGATGTGAGCCACCGCAAGTCGCCTGACCTCAGCAAACGTTGCAGGGTGAGCCCTGATCAAGGCCTCGCAGAATGGTCCTGGCAGCACGCCCTTCTTGAATGCATAGACCAGCATTTCTTCATCTTTAGCGGCGATCTGACCATCTGCGCTCCAAAGCGATTTAGGTAGTCTCTGAGGGACTCTCCCTGGTACTGCCTTATATCAAACAAATCATAAGACACCCTGGGCGGTGCCTTGTTCACGATGTATTGCTCGACGAAAACCTTCGAGAACTGCTGAAAATTGGTTATGTGACCGTTAGGTAGGCTCACAAACCACTCCAACGCCGTTCCCTGGAGCGTGCTCACAAACATCTTGCAATACACGGCGTCTGACCCTCCCGACAGCATCATCTGCGTATGGAACGTGGTTAGATGAGCCTCTGGATCCTCCACGCCGGTAAAGACAGCCTTAACCGGAACCACGCTCGTAGGAATAGGCGTGTCAGTAATCGCCTGAACAAAAGGCATAGGGAAAACACGAGGTGGCGATGACGGCGCCACCTCTTCAGCAGAAGAACGCCCTTGCTGCTCCTGAAGAGCTTGACGCAGCTCCTCAGTCACCTTGCTGAGCTCCTCATTCCTGGCGCGAGAGGCGACCAGGTCCTCATGCATTCTCGCCTGCTCTATGCGTGAGGCTTCCACAGTTGCCTGCAACGAACGCATCATCTCTGCCATCTGCGCAATGGCCATGGCAGCGGCGCCTTCAGCAGCGACGGGCGCAACTGGACTTGAGCGATTGCTTCTCATTTTTCTCATGAAACTCAGCGAATCACAGAATGCAGCGAACAACACTTACTTTAGCTACGATTGAGTCAGCGATCAATCGGAAAAACTGTGCGAAACTCCGCGAGAAAACTTAAGAACACCGCAAACCTTCAAAGAAACTTGCAACTCCACCAGAAACCACTGCTCTTCCCACGGACAACCAAACGAGCGAAAGAACTCAACTCCACCGAACAAATCGCGCGAAAACAGCAGAAAAAACCTCACTCCACCGATCAAAAACCCAAACGAACAGTGTAAAACGCGAATTCACCGAACGAATCTCAAGCAAACAGCGAACGATGGTTGCACCAGCACACAACCACGCAGAAAACTTCGAAAACCTCCAAGAACTCACGCTGTGGATGGGAGCAAGTTTTACACGGCCCCACGGTGGGCGCCTGATGATCCTGCCTGTTGACCAGAACGCTGGAAACTGCCTCGTCAAAGGATCGACGTGTGCACCGCTTCACACCTCCGTTCCTCTTCGAGATCCACCTCAAGAACCTGCAAAGAAACAGAGCGGCGCCGCTGCGGCCGATCGCACTCCAACGCCCAAGTCAGTGACCGAATCACCAAATACTAAGAGAACAAGAACCGCGCAAATCCTCTCTCACAGTAAGCTCAATAACTCGCAAGCGTAAAGAATGTATTCTGAACGTGCGTACCTCAGAAAGTTTGTTGAGAACTCTTATATACCTGGTTACTTTCTCTCTCCTGGCAGTTACAGACTTGGACACGTGGCTCGCATCCAACTGTACACGTGCCATCATCTGGAGCCTCCTTGACTTGGGCGCTGCTCCTGACTCTCTCTTTGGCTAAGTTATTTATGCATGGTGCTGCCTAGTACATAGCTAACTTGGGAGTGCGATCTCTACTGGAACTGGCGAGTTAGGGTGCCTTCATACACCTTCCCTGTGGTCTCGCCGGCCGCCTTCATAATCTGCACCACCTTCATCTCTGGCGATGTGCTTGCTCTGGCGATCTCCAATCACTAGGTCGCCTGAGTCTACATCTGGCAACTTCATCTTTAACCCGGTGATCGCCGATTCTGGTATGCTGGAGATCGGAACACGCCAACTTAATAACTGGCGACTTCACGAGCCCCCCGACTTCCTTCCCTTCTGCCAACCTGGCGCCTTGTCAACACGCCTATACTGTAGCTTGATGCCACGTCATCACTTCCGACTACCAGGGCGGTACAGTAGGCACCATCGGCGAGAAGCTACGCATCATACATGCAAACTACCTCATCGTACCCTA
This sequence comes from Phaseolus vulgaris, assembly GCF_051622355.1. Lineage (NCBI taxonomy): Eukaryota > Viridiplantae > Streptophyta > Magnoliopsida > Fabales > Fabaceae > Phaseolus > Phaseolus vulgaris. The sequence continues at coordinate 29,438,383 of NC_143504.1, read as the reverse complement.
GCACAAATGGGCTTAGGTTTAGAGAACATATTTTGCTCGTACTAGACTCATACGCACTAAGTGCACCCCTAGGTCCATTACTACCTCTTGCTGATCGCTTGGGCCTTGCACACAAGGGGTTACGTTAAGTATATAGAAAAGTGTTAACACACATATCTTTAGCCCAACCACATGGCCCATCAACTTGGCCCAAAAGCCGAGTTGACCTATCTGAGGCAGATAACCAGTGAGCACTGAGCTCTGAGCGCTCTGGCCCAGTACATTTCTTATTTAGTATATTGTATATATCACGAAGACAAATAGGTAGCAAAAACAAAATTTATGGTAAAATGTTTAAGATCCATCAAAATTTGGTTTTAGTCCTTCCATTTTAAAATAAGCGGTTTGAGTCCTTGTTTTTTTCCTGGGATACCGAGGATTTCGGGACCAAATCTTCCAAATTTCAGAAATTATGAGGACCAAAACCATCGGATTTTAATTTGGGTCTAAAACTAATTTTGACCAGAACTTAAGAGAGTTAAAAGACATTTTACACAAAATCTATGGATGCAGAGTTCACAACACTGTAACCTTATTAGGAAAATGATGACCTAATCATATACAAGGGAGGATTTATCAAAACGCTTATGAGCTTCCTGCAAGCAATGCTTGAAGTATTAGTATTATAAAAGTAAAAATAAAAACTATACTAGTCATGTGGAAGCAACAAAATATGTATGTATTCTCATATAGAAAGAAAACCTCAGATCAAAGAGTGTTCACTTTAAAATTAAATATTGATAATTTGACCATGAATAGTTTTGATTAACATTCCTCTTATCAAGTTATATAATCACGCATTTTACAGTAGTTATAGCTTCAACTTCATTTCAACATTCTCCTTTTTCTTTCTCTCATTGTTTTTCATCAACATAAAACTGAATTAACACTCTTACCTTGCACTTAGTGCCCACCGCCTACTCCACCACCAAATCCAACACCACTGCCACCACCAAAACCACCACTAACTCCAAAGCCACTGCCACCACCAAATTCGCCGTCTCTTCCTCCTCCAACTCCACCTCCACTTCCAAACCCTCATCCTCTAACTCCACAACCACCGCAAATCCACCTCCTCCGCTCGCACCGCCTCCTACTCCTACACTGCCACTTGCTCCTCCTCCAATGCCTCCACCAGCACCATGAGCAAGTCCATCACTCGCTCCCCTCCAATGCCACCACCACCTCCTAAACCATCACACCACTTACTCCTCCTCTAGTGCCACCGCCTACTCCTTCTCCTCCTCCAATGACTGTATATTTATGAGAACTTATCAAAATAGGTTAGGGTTTATTACCAAACAGTAATCTAAAACATGCGGGAAATGAAAACTTGAAAAATAGTAAAATCAGATAAGCTGCACAAACTGAAAAGAGGAAATATCATTATTTTTTTAATATTAATTATATTATTCAATTATAATTATATATTTAAAATATAATTATATGTTTAAAATATAACTATTATTGTATATTTTTATATATGAATAGTTAAATGAAAAATTATATAAATATTAATTTCGTCGTTAATTTCGATGACAAATATTAGCAATTCTATTTATTATTATTAATATTATTATTATTTATAGTTATTATTTATAATAATAATATTAATAAATATAATTATTATTTATAATAATTATATATTTTTAAATATTTTTATTAATTAATATGAAATATTATTATTAAAATTAATATTAATATTATCTTTTTTTTAGTTTATTTATTTTTCAAATTTTGAATTTTTCTATTTTATTTTAATATATGAATAATTAAATAAAAATATAAATGTTATTTCAGTAGTTAATTCGGTGACAGAAAATAAACAATTACATTTAGCGACCAAAGAAAAATCGGTGACTATAAAATAAACATATTTGGTGGCTGATTCGGTGGCAGAAATAAGCAAATACATTTACCGACCAAAAGAAAATCAGTGACTAAAAAATAAACATATTCGGTGACTGATTTAATGGGAGAAAAGTAAACAACTCCATTTTGCGACCGAACAAAAATCGGTGACTAAAACATAAATGTATTTGGTCACTAATTCAGTCGCAAATATATTTTTCTCAATTTATTCAAAATAGTCACCACTTTAGCGACCGATGATTTTGTCACTCTCCTGTTGAGTCGCTAATTCGGTGGCTAAACTATCTAACATCATTGACTGTTCATTTGGTTGCTATTTCGATCACAAATTTGACATTGAGGGTATTTGGTGACTATTTCAGTCGCATATTGCGACCACTCATTTTTTGTCACTGAATTCGGTGACTAAATTGTTATTTTCTTGTAGTGTTGGCTAGGTAGCATCCTAGGAGAAGGTGGAAGCAACTCAAGGAGTAATCCCCTAAAAAGAGCCAATAAGAGGAGGCTTTGAAGAGGAAACACTTGAGAGACAAGAGTGTAAGAATTTTTTTTTTCAATTTTTGTAATTCGACAAGTATCTACTTTTGATGTCTTGGAAGAGCCTTTGGTATTCTTACTCACAAGTTCCAACAAGCCTCACCATTAGGAGACATATTTGTAGTCTTTAAAGTTTTCTTTTAGTTTTTTTATTTGAGAAAATTTCTTTCATTGTGATGAATAGTTTTCATTAGAAGGAGTTTGGAGAAATGCATTGAGGACAAGTTCTGGATAAGAAAGACCTTGGTATTTAAAAGTGTCCATTGTGATGCACCTATTTTTCCTAAAAATTTAACTTATGTGAAAAAAAAAATTCCTTCTTGTGAAAAATCTTTAAACATAATGTAAAAATATACATCTCACCACAATGGAAGTGATTCAAGTTCATTTCCCAAAAGTTTGAAACATATTTCTCAAAAACTTAAGTCTCTTCAACTATGGAGGTAACAAAGGCTATTTTGAAAGAGAAAGAGAAGCCCAACTTGCCATACTCGAGGAAGATTTAAGACTTTTAAGATAAAAAAAAGAGGAAATTCAAGAAAAACTTAAATATAAGAGTAGTTCTAGTAAGAGTTCTAGGTTAAGGGATACTTAATCTGAGGAGGGTATTTTTGAGATTTTATGAATATTATCAAACCCCATAGGAAGGAAGCCAAGCCAAGAAAGGCTAGGGTTGACGTACCTTCTTTTCATGGTAAATAAGATATTGAGGTCTACCTTGATCAGGAGATTAAGGTAGAACAACTATTTTATTGTCACCAAGTGAGTGAGGAAAGTAAAGTACCCTTAACAAATTTAACTTTCCAAGGCTATGCCATGTATTGGCGGACTTCCCTAGAGAGAGAAAAACGTCTCCACAATGACCCTTCAATTCAATATTGGAATGATCTTAGGAGTGCATTAAGGCATCACTACATACATTTGTACTATAATAGGGAGTTTATGGATAAACTCCAACGACTCCGTCAAAGAAACATGAGTGTAAAAGAGTACAAACAATAGATGGAGTTATATATGATATAGCTAAATTTAACTGTTATTCCTCATCCCAAACCTTATAAAGTTCACTGGCTTAATGAAGATGGGGATTTGATAGTCAATAAGCAAGTGAAAGTCGAGTTCTCCGTGGGCAAGTATGAGGATAAAGTGCTTTGTGAAGTTGTACTTGATAGTTGTCGTTTAATAGTCAAATTAAAATGATTTCAGTGTAGACCATTTAACCAATGCTAGACTGTCTAACACAAAAGAGATGATAGCATAGATAAGGTCAGATGATATCAAGTCATTTCCCTACGAATCTAATAGTAAATCAAATTAAGGAAGTATCCAAAACATATTTGCAATCAAATAATAAAGTAAAAGGAGGGTTAAATTTGTTTAGCAAGAAATAAGGTAGGTGGTAAAAAACAATAAAAGAAAGCACATTGACTCTCAAGTTCATTTAACCGTGAATTCTTCACTAATTATCCTACAATTTTCACTCTTTCATTTCTCACACAAATGTCAAACTTAATCAAACAAGTGTCAATTTATTAATTATTAATTAAGTTTAAATAAAACTAACATAATTAATTTAAATTATTATATGAAAACTGTAATTTTTTATTATTTTAGAAAACATTTAAATATTTATTGTATTGAACTCATTGTTTATCTTATATTTCTAATCTCCCAATTCAGCACCTGTGTGGGAGATAGGGTGATAATATTAGGTTTGGATCTGGTGTACGCATTGAGGCCTGTGTTTGGGTGGAAAAGAATAGAGTCGGAGGCCCATGTTAACGTGGATCCGAGGTTCTTTTATAAAATACCCGAAGTTGTAAACTTAAAACCCTAGATTGTGTTCCACCACCACGCATCCTCCGTCTCCCCCTCGCTGCAGTCGAAGCCGAAAATGGTGATTCCTCTGTTCTCCACTGCACTTACTTTTTTCCTTTCTACTTTTCAATGTTCTAACCTAACCAAACTGCGTTTTCTTCGTTTCGTTTTTAGCCTTTCAAGAGGTACGTCGAGATCGGAAGGGTTGCTCTCGTCAACTACGGCAAGGAATATGGCAAGCTCGTCGTCATCGTCGACGTCATTGACCAGAACAGAGTAACTCACCACCCTAGTTTTTACCTTTTTCATTTTTATGCATATCAATTTACTTGCTTTCTTAGAATTAGTGTTTTCTTTTTTATCATAGGCACTCGTCGACGCCCCAGATATGGTGAGGTCCCAAGTCAACTTCAAAAGGCTTTCCCTAACCGATATTAAGATAGACATTAAGAGGGTTCCCAAGAAGAAAGATCTTGTTAAAGCCATGGAGGCTGCTGGTCCGTCTTATATGTTCAATTTTTTAATTATTTTTTTTGCTTATTATTATTATTATTATTATTAGTTTTCAATTGAAAATATTTGTTGTGTTTCTTGATAATGAGTAGATGTTAAGAACAAATGGGAGAAAAGCTCATGGGGCAGGAAACTCATTGTCAGAAAGCGAAGGGCAGCCCTCACTGACTTCGATAGGTTTAAGCTAATGTTGGCCAAGATTAAGGTATATTTTATATCTTGCACTTGATTTTTGTTGTTGCTTATAAGGTAGTAAAATATGAGTCTTATTTTTGGTTTTGGATTTTTTAAATTTGTGCAGAGGGCAGCTGTGGTAAGGCAAGAACTATCTAAGCTGAAAAAGAGCGCGTAGGCATTATTTTACGATATTTTACGATATAACCTTCAAGTTTTGTTATGAGTTTTCTTTACTTTGGGTATGAGATTTTATGTATCATTGAGCACTTGGTGAAAAGTTTCATCTTCAGATATTTATGATATAACTCAAATCTAGTTGATTTTATAATATTTATGATTGACAATTGTTTTCACTCTCCGTAGTTACATATTTATTAATTAGGTTTTATGATTAGATAGGTTCTGCCCTCTTCTGCATACAATTCGATTGATTCTACAGTAACTGCTATGGATTTAGATTAGCCCAGCTGAATTTCTTGAGCCATCTTATTGGAATGTCTTGAACAGGACATGCAATTTGCTGGATATGCTCTTATTCTCATATAGTTTATCAGAACGCCCCTAAAACCCATATTGTTATTACTTTCGGTATAGCCTCAGGTCCACTTCTAAATTGAGTACTTGTTTAGGTTCTCTAACTTGTACATAGTTAAGATAACTCTTGTTTGATGGCATGAATGGCATAATGTACCTACGGAGACACCATGTATAAAGTTATTGATCAAGTATTCAAAATATGGGTTGTTAATTAAGCGTCGAATTTTGTTTGTTTTGAGAAAAATCATTTGTTCACTGAAACTACTCTTTGATGTTTTTCTATCTCTGTTTGCAAACTAAGAGCCAGATCGTGTTGAGGTGTTACTTTTATGATGCTGTTGGCCATTTTTTGGTTTGTTTCAGTTCGTGTATTTGTACGCAATGCTTTTATCTCACCTCATTCCTGTGCCCTTTTATATTTTTCTCACTTCATTTTCATTCAACCGAGTTGGTTGGAAAAAGTACTCTTCCATTTGAACTGAAGTGAAAATAAACATAATTGAACAAGTTTCTTCATTTATGTATATAATTAAGTAGTATTGGTATGACTTTTGAAAATCATACTCGTTCACTCTTTTAATTAAATTTTATCATATTAGAATTGGAATTATGTCACATATATTATACTTACAAAAAATAATGTTAATATCAAATTATTTTGGTACCTAACGTATTCACATATATAACGGCTCCCTAGGATTTTGATAGACGAATAGTTGTTTTAAAAGATTTATAAATGGTTTAAATTATTAAAAACAAAGTATCACAAGTGAATGAATTTAGTTATTAGTGTTATATTTTGGTTGGAATTGTTAAATGAATAATTGGATTAAATGATTATTTAAAAAACTATTTGCAAATATGATGTTTTATAAGTGGAAATGAACTCCGTTATTTATGATTGTTTGGGTTTGAATTGTTGAATGGTGTATCTAAATAATTCGTCTCTTTAAAAGAATCAAGTTTAGGGTTCAGAAAAAAGCAATAGTTTTTGTACGAGTTTCTTCATTTATGTATATAATTAAGTAGTATTGGTATGACTTTTGAAAATTATACTCGTTCACTCTCTTCCGTCCACGCAAAATTTCCCATTTTCAACAACTGCGTTAAGGGTCTCACCATTCTTCCATAGTTGTATATGAATCTTCTATAATAATCCGTGATATGTTTTCAAGGATTTGGGTATTGGCCATTGCAAGATAACTGATCCATTTGAACCCCTCTCCCAAAATTACATGCCCTAAATACCACACTTCATGTTTACCAAACTTGCATTTCTTGTGATTTGCATAAAACTGGTGCTGTGGAGAGTTTTTAAATCCTGTTTCAGGTGTGTCATATGTTCCTTCCACGTTCCGTTGTATATCATATTATCATCAACCAAAACAAACTTCCTCAAGTAAGAATGTAGAATGTCATTCATGGTGTACTAAAAAATTGTTGGTGCATTAGTTAGTCCAAAAGGCTAGTGATTTATAATGAACATGGTGTGTACGAAAAACAATCTTATGTATATCAAATTCAGACTCTTTCTTCCTACACCTCCATACCTTCTTGTGCCACCCCATACTAAATATGAAAATACCATTTTATCCTTTTTTTTTCACCCCTTGAATTTGAAATAATAAGCCTATGGATTATGTAATCCGGATAAATTCTGAATTACATAATCCGGAAGTCAATTTCATATTTAGAAAAGACTTCCAGATTATGTAATCCGGAAGCTAATAACACATCTGCAAAAAAGGCTTCCGGATTACATAATCCAGAAGCTAATTTTATGTATAGAAAAGACTTCTGGATTATGTAATCCGGAAGCTAATCACAAAAGACTTCCTGATTACATAATCCGGAAGCTAATTCTGAATCTAAAAAAAGACTTTCGGATTATGTAATCCGGAATATTGGAAAGGATATTTTTGGAATAAGAAAAAATTATGGGGGTGGCACAAGAAGGTATGGAGGTGCAGGAAGAAGCAACCTCAAATTCATGCATACGAATATGGTGATAGCCTGCCCGCAAATCCACCTTGGAAAAGTAGTGTGCCACATACAATTCGTCCAGCAATTCCTCTATTATCGGAATTGGAAATTTATTCGAAATGGTTGCCTTATTCAAGGCCCTATAGTCCTTTTTTACTAGAATCATTGTACTTGAATAAGGGTTGTTGCTAGGTTTGATTATCCCTTCCTTCATCATTTCTTCAACTTGTTTCTCTATCTCCGTCTTCAGCAGATGTGGGTATCTATACGGTCTCACATTAATTGGGTCTACCCCCACTTTAATCAGAATCTTATAATCAATCTCCCTGTTGGGTGGTAATTGTTTGGTTTCTTCAAAAACCTCCTCACATTCCTTCAAAACATCATTCAACTCTTGTTGTCTGTTCCAAAGTTAGCCCAACGTTCTCCTTGTCACTCCTAGGTTGTTCTGTACTTGTTTGGTCAACGCTCTCTATTCTCCTTATAAGGGACACCGCTTCAATCTCCTCCTCTTTTTAAAACTTTAGGAGTCACCAAAGTTCTAGTTAACTCATGGTCTCCTCTAATTTGCACCTTTTGACCATAAATGCAAAAATTCATTATCAATGTCTTCCAATTGACTTCACATGACCCAAAGTTGCCAACCACGCTACTCCTAATACCACATCCACCCATCCTAGCTCAAATAGGAAAAAGGTCTCCTTAATCATATAATTTCCCAATTTTACCTCCACCTTTTGATAGCACCCACTCGCTCTTTTTTATGGTCATCCCCTAACCTCAAGTTATACGTTGGTGTGGACTCAACTTGCAATCCGAAATAGCGAACCAACTCGCCAGAGATAAACTTGTGACTAGCCCCACTATCAATCAACACAATTGTTGTTTTTCCCTTCACTTTTCCTTGTAACTTGGTGGTGTTGGGTTGCGTTAGACCCAAAAAGAAAAAAATGGATAAATCCATTTGTTCACACTCTCTCCCCTCTTCTTCATAATTGTGATATTATATTAGAATTTCACTTCCCCTAAATATAAACCCAACTTCTAACCTCTAATTAATTTAAATTTAGGGTTTAGTGTGTTACATTTGTAATCTCCAAAGTATGTAGATTAAATAATGGTCAACTAGTAACATTAAACAAATGTTTTTGAAAAGAGATTTTTTAGCAAAAATTAATGTAAGTTATAAATATTTATACTTATAACATAGCAAAAGTAAACTACGTATTACATTTTACCGTTTCAAATAACAAAAAAATCCGCAAAAGCAAAAAAAGACAAGAACTGGTTTAGTTGGCGAAGAACCAAATAAGAATGCTCAAAGTCGAGTAAGTTTTGTTTTTAGTAAATGAATCTAAACTACTTTTTTTATAAAGATTTTGTTTTCTTAATTTTTAAAATATTTTGATTATATAACATTTTAAAATAAATAAAGCCTTGTATATGATATGCATCTTATATAAATTGCCATCATTTAATTATTTATAATGATTTTTCGTGCATAAAAGATTTAACATGATCCTTTTATGTTAATTTAAAACTTTACTCAAATTTTATAAGTTTATAAAAATGGTTTTAGACAAAACTAAAAGTTGTTTTAAAATAAAACTTCCATGTTATATATAATAAAATTAAATAATTAAGAAGTTGCCCTTGCACCAGGTTTCCCATATTCAATAATGATACATGGAAACAACTGAAATAAGTAAACAATTATAATCATACCAAACTAATATAAAATAAGGAAACCAACTCACATCCAAGATCTTTCATCAACATAAAGCAACTTAAACACATATTCATGTGCCATGTGTCATTCCCCAATAATTTTCTGCCATTCTATTTATTCTTTTCATTCACATAATCAGAAAATGGGAACTTCACTTTGTTGCAGATTCTGAACATTTTTTTAATCATGGTCAACCTTTTTTTGTTTGTAACAGTTTAAGAATGCCTTTATTAAATAATGACCAAAAAGTTGATGAATTGTTATCTTGAGAAAGTTTTCCAGCATCTACTTCCAAAAAAATATGTTTTATTTTAAGTTTTCAGAGGGAAACAAATAACATTGGAAATTTTTTATTAAATTAAGAGTCTGGAGGTAAAGAATCAGAGAGAATAAAGGAGATAAATAATAACAAATAGACGGTGAAAAAAAATAAGCAACTAACCGAATTTTATTTTAAGAAAGAAAAAGGAGTGAAAAATATTTGGTGAATACAATGCAAATAATAAATTAATACAGATCAAATAGGTAATAAATTAATAAATTCTCTTAAGATTAAATACTTTAATGAGAAAAAACTTTGTTAATTAATTAGTTAAAAACGTAAGCGTTATCTCTGAATTATCTTGAACTATCTTTTATCGTTATGCATATACTTATCTTCTTAATGATATTCTTTGATGAAATTTTCTTTAAATCTTTAATTTTAAATTATTTTATCAATAGTCAGAGAAAAGTCTTATACAACAGTTTAAATAATTTATTATAAGTTCAAAACGTAAGCTGTTTATCAAAATATTTATTTAAGTATAAATCACAATACATTTTATTTAATTAAAAAGTTTTATTATGAATGTTAGTTATGCAGGATAAAATATTCATAGAAACGGATACTCACGAAATGTGAAAAAGTCAACCGAGTGACCTCTTGAGAGTTAATGCTACCTACGGTTGCCGATAAAAATAAAAATGGTGCCTACGGTTACCGAGTTCCAACGCGGAAAACCGAAGAACAAATCCCAGAAAATTATGAGTGGTCACTGAATGAAATATTCGGCATGTTGCCCAATTAATTAGCATATTTCTTAATTAAGAAAGAAAGTTTCAAGACCTTGACTTACGTCTTTTTCAAATTTTCCTCCTAACTTACAATTAAAGCTAATTAATTTTCTCATTCTATGACCGTATGTTTCTCTAAACGGTTGGGGTATCTTTGAGTTCAACTCTTTTTTTTTCTTTACTTTTTTTCTTGGCAATTTTCTTCTAGATTATGGCTCAAGGTTTGAACCAAGAAAGTAGTCAAAGGAGAAAATTCCCCTATTTTTAAATTTTAATTCCTAGGCATAATGCATGATTGAATTCCAATTGAGTGGACTTTACTGTTGTGTACGACTTATCAACCCATTAGAAGCACTTTGTGATCAGTGCTAGGGAGGGAAGAAATTGTCTTTCTCATTTTTTAGTTCTCCATATATTAACATTATGATACATCTTATTTCCTATCCCCAAAATTTGATTTGCTAACTTTTCTGATCACCATTTGCATCAGCTCGGATTTTTGTAAAAGTCTGATGAAGCAATAGAGAAAAACATGGGATTCTATCTTAATCTCAAATTCAAGGTAAGCCAATGTTCTCTCTCCCGTTCCTGTTATGTTTCTATAGAATCCACGAGAAGCATTTTAATGCAAAACCAACTTGTGGGTATTTACCCTTTTTATATTTTTTGTTTTTCCTTGATTTTGCTGAATGCTGAATCATTGCAAGAATTGGTCATCTACAGCAAGAGCTAATTTATCTGTTGACTTGAGCAGGCGTTTCGGCTGAAACGGTTTCTTCTAGGACATGGAGGCAGAAAAAGAAAGCACAAGGTGGCAAAGAAGCCTTCATGGATGATGCCAATGACATATGGTTATCATGTGGTGGAACATAATATGACCAGAGATGATTCTGATAACTCAGACTTTGATTCAGTTGTGGCACAGAGAGAGGAAATAAATCAAACTGAATTGTGGTATTTTGGAATCTTTGATGCACTAATTGGAGACCGAGTTAGCAAGTACATGCAGTCTCATTTCTTTGGCAAGAAGCTTCAAGAGGTTATCTATCACTTGATTTCTCATACATATGTGCTCTTTACTTTGTTGCACCATGCTTGTGCATTTTTCTGAGTGAAAGTACTTTAACAGAATAGTGCCCATAAAAGGCTTCTGCTATAGAAGTTTATCTAAATATTGGTTTTTTTGTGTTGAAACATTCTCACACAATCCATTTCACTAGAGTTTTGTAAAGGAAAAGTAGCATGGGAAAGAAGAAAAACATGCTATAAATAGCAATAAACTAGGTTCAAGAATGGATTATGAAAAGTTTTCCTTTATTCCGTCACATAATCTTGACTCCTATTGTCAAAGATAGGTCAAGATTGAGTGGCTTTATTCATAAATTCTCTCTTACTTCTGGTCTCTTCTGTATTGTAATGTTTTCTGTTTACATGTCAGACTCATATAAGAAGTAAAAGTAAGGAAGCTCTGAAGAGGGCTTACCTTGGTGTAAGAGCAAAGATAAGAGAGGAACACAAATTAGAGGAGACATGCAGAATGGGTTCAGCATCTGTTATGCTGATCAATGGAGTAAAACTTGTAGTAGCAAACATGGGGGATTACAGAACTGTTGTGTGCAGAGATGGCATAGCTCATCAGATAACTGGCACACACCGACGATTAGAAAAAATACACTGGTCTCGCCGACTCTTTGCAGGTATATTATATATAAGACAAAAGATCTTTATGTCATTATGAAAATGCCTTCTCACTTTAGCAAAGGTGTAAACCAATGCTAAAAGGAGGTATATACATACTCATTTGCTCTTCCAGTGTTTTTAAAAATTTATTTTACTTCTGTCACACAAATGCATGCGTGCTTATGAATCCAACTGAGAACCCAAAATTCCTACTCAAAAGATGTTATGTTAGAATGACATTTAACTGATATATGTTATAGTAGTTTATTTTTTATTATCAGTTGATGGCACATCTTTTTGATTCACACATCTCATAATGTATTCTATAGTATAAATGTGTTCTAACAAAGGACTTGTGCTAGCATGTCAATCAGGAAATGCAGCAGGTGCAAAACTTTCTAGAGGCTCCGATGTTGTCGTTAGAAGTGAAGTGCTTGATTCTGGTACTGAATTTTTGATATTAGCAAGCAATGGCATATGGGAGGTAAGCTTCAATACATACCATCATTACATATTACAGTAGAGACTGAGCTTCACATGAAACCTCAATTTCATAATCTTTACATGTTCCTTCAATTGAATGTGAGATGAGATTGTCTCATTAGAGTAATCAGTATGATTTCTTGTGAATAAGAAAAAGAAAGTAATAGGAAGTGAATCTGCTTATATGTGTAGGTGATGAAAAACCAAGAGGCTGTGAATCTGATCAGTCATATAGAGGATCCACAGGAAGCAGCTGAATGCTTGGCAAAGGAAGCTTTAATTAGGATGACCAAAAGCAACATCTCATGCTTAATCATTCGTTTTGATTGACACCTTACCATGCTGTCCTAATGGCAGATAAAGATGTTTCCTTAAAGAATGCAGCAAAAATATTGTATACCAAAGTCCATACATACAGCATTGACGGTTCGACCACTATTGGTCCTAGCCATCGGACATTTTCATGGTCCAGCTTCATCACTACACATCTCATTTTACTTCACTTTTAGAACAGAAAATAATCTCATGGAATATTTTGAATGGATACAAGATCAAAACGTTTCCTCCCCCACCCCATTGCTTAGGTTTATAGAAGGGATTATATACAATTAAATTAAGATTAACAGAAAAAGAATCCTTTTCTAAATAGTATAAATAGTTGTTGCTTGTATATTTCTAAACGACAACCTTTTGAATGTCTGTAACTAGAATAGGACCAAAGATATCTATGGTAAGCATTCAGTGATTGTGTGAATACATTTGCTGAAGAAGCAGAAGAATTCATGACACCATCACCATGAATACTGAGAAGGAACGCCCTGTAACATGATATCTTCATCTTTGAGACCGCTATATGTGAAAACACACACACACACACACTTCATTTAGAACCTTGCAAAGATTTAAATGCAGCCAGCAAGTAACAAGTCTTCTATGAATGAATTCACCTTGAACAATGGGGTCTTCGGCGACCATTTTCTCTAGTGTAAAATTATAGGAGTCTTTTATTTACAGATACATACATAAAAAATGTTTTGAGCCCTCCATAGTAATTAATAATTGGTTTGGTGATATTATAATTACCCTTTTCTAAATCGAATTTTGTTGAAAATAAGTTCCTATGGGAATTTGAACAAGTTAGTCTTTAGGAAATTGTGTTGGTTATGTTTCAAATTTTAAAATATTTAGATTTAGATACAAGAGAAAAATATATGATATTTTTTAGGATCTTATTTTTTTCCTTTGCGAAGTTATCTGGGGTAAATTCCCTATCTAGCACCATTTAGACTTTTATTTCCCTAACTAGCACCCTTTTATTTTTTATTTCCCTATCTAGCACCATTTCAAAAATAAATAAATAAATAATAATTTATTTATTTTTTTGATAATTTTAATTTTGAATGTATTAAAAAATTAATATTTTTAATGTTTAAAATAGTTAGAAATATAATTAATGAATAAAGAAATGAGTTTTTATAAAATAAAATAAAAAAAATTAAAATGTTTAGTTTAAAATTATTTTTTTTTCAGAATGAAGAAAATAAAAAATTAAACCCTACAACAACATAAAAGTTGAATCTATAAACATAAATTACTATTTACTTTTATTATTATTGATGATGCAATCATGTTAATTTCAAGTAAAAAATATATGACATAATTACAAAAAAACCAAAGTCAATTAGTATTAATTAATAGTAGATACACAAGTAATATTGAAGTGTCTATCCTAAATGCAAAATCCTAAAAAAAACTAATGCAAATGTTACACTTAATGCTTAAAAATGAGAAGCAAAAAATGAAAAAAAAAGTCAAGAAAATAAAAACAGCAACAATAAAAAAAAAAGAATGGTAGAAAAAAATAGTAACTAAAAACATAAAAGATATAAAATAAAGGCAAAACAAATTAAGATAAAGATAAAAGATATAAAAATAAATCCAAATAAGATAAAGATAAGAGAGAGGCCATACTAAATAAGTATATGTTGATCATAAAAATAAAAAAAAATGAAAGATGATAATTCATTTAATATTTTCTTCAATGGTACATTAAATAGTTTGTGCAAAATGAAACATAATTAATGACGAGAAGTGCACAATCCAATAATGTTGGGACATATTCTTTATGTGTGTCTTGGTGTTTAACAATATGAACATTTTTTTTCGATCATGTTGTTCTTTTATGTCCATATCGGTCCTTATTTAACTTTGTTTTTTTATAATTATGTCCTGTATTTTTTACTTGAAATTAACATAATTACATCATCAATAATAATAAAAATAAATACCAATTCATGTTTATATATTCAACTTTTATGTTGTTGTAGAGTTTAATTTTTTATTTTATTCATTCTTAAAAAAATAATTTTTTAAACTAAACATTTTAAATTTATTACTTTTTTATTTTTATTTTGTAAAAACACATTTCTTTATTCATTAATTATATTTCTTATTTTAAACATTAAAAATATTTATTTTTTAATGCATTCAAAATTAAAATTATAAAAAAAAATTAATTTATTATTTTTTAATTTATTTTTAAAATGGTGCTAGATAGAGAAATAAAAACAAACAGGTGCTAGTTAGGAAAATAAAAGTGTAAATAGTGCTAGATAGGGAATTTAGCCAGTTATCTGTTTAATTTTAAGATTAAGATATTCTTAGTATAAATATTATTGAAGTTCCTTCCTATATATTCTTGTAATATATCTTCTGGAAAAAACAAATTAGAATGCCAAAATGCACAACGATTAATCATTAAAGTACAAAAGGAAGCTAATTAGCCTAAACTAACCCTTATTTTAGTATGATCCATTCCAATCTCACTTTTTTTTTATGAAATAACCGTTATTGCAATAATATTAAAAAAAAAGCCACTAATACATCTTTCAAGTTTCAAGTTTAAGCTGGACTAAGTGTTAACCACGGTATAAACTGAGCTTTAACATTGTGGATTTGGATTAGCTCTGCACCCAACATTTATTTTTAAACATGCACCCAACATAATTTAAAAATTCTGAAAATGCTTTTTTTTTTTTTTTTTCTGTAAATGAAATCTGGAATTGAAAATAATACATATGTAAAAGTAGACCGGAAAGAGATTATTGTATTTCAGAAAAAAAAATATAAACAAAAAATTAAAATTCCATTCCAATAAAAAAATCCACAATTAAAAATAATATTTTCCAAAAAAATAAATCCAGATTATAGCGTTTCGAAAATAAAGTTCCAGAAAAAAAAATTAAAAGTTCATTCTGGATAAGAAAATCCAGAATTGAAAAAATTCGTTCCGGAAAAAATGTATTTTTTATATATATCCCATTTTTTTAAGGGTATTTTTGTCTTTATCAAAGAATTGAGTGCAGTAATATGGTACAGGAAGCAATTGCCTTTGGATTATTTTCAATTGGGATATAGATGGCTTGTAAGTTAATTTTAGAGAAAAAGTAATTTAATTTGGTTAAAAATATGCATTTATACTACTTATAATAATGTAACCTACTATTTTAAAAAAAAATCCGTAAATCTCAGTCTCTCATACGACAATAATTCCCAGAACATTGTGGGCTAGGATATTCTCCATTTTTGTCAAAAAATAGAATGAAATCTCAACTCTTAATTTTTAAACTTAATTTTATTATAAGAAAATTACAATAAAAACATTAGTGAGATTTTAAAACAGAACACTCCAGTTTTTCTAAATTGGAGAAGGCACTGCGTTGTTTGTCCAGACATGTCTTTCTTATCAACTCAAAAAATGCAAGTAAAAGCTATTTTATAAAACTATGTTTTATAAATCAGATTTATAAAAAATCACAATCTTGTAAGTTATATTTTTCTCTCAGAAATATAACTCAGTAGAGAAAACATCCTCGTTAATCCAGATATATATATATAATGTCAAATGAAATCAGGTATGAATAAAATATACAAATTGCTTGAGCATATGCACAGCGAAACACAAATATACAACAACCCAATTTCATAGAAAAACATTACACAGTATTCTTTCCTAGCTAGACTTAAAAAAAATGAGAAGAAACAAGTAAAGGATCTAGCTTGTCACTGCATCAATCTTTCTAACAGCACACACTCTATCAAGCCATCATTATCTTTTTTCACTGTTCTTGCTTCGAAATGGGGATAACAAAGAAAAAGAACGAGAAGCTGCACAACAATATGTTTGCAAAAGTCCACAGTCAAAAAAAGATGAACTAGGTAGAAAAGAGGGTACACGCATAAATGAAAGAGTAGATTCAATAAAGTTGAGTTATGCTTGGTGATTCATTAAGGATGCAGTGAGGCTTACACTTTTGTTGAGTTGTGCTTGGTGTTTCATCTTGAGAGATCAAGTTCTTTAAAGTATGAACTGAAAATGACGTGGAAATATGGTGGTCAGTTTGGGTGCATATATGTCAAATAAAGTTGAATAGGTGAACTTCTTCAGACACTTGTTACATAAAGGCAATTATGAAAATGAACAAAAGTCCAATAAGATCTAGTTGTTCTAAAGCATTGGTTATATAGTAAGGAAAAATACACTTTTGCCAAATCAGTCTCAGTTATCTAAAGTTACAAGTAAATCATTGAATGGTGTAGGCTATTGACATTTTTTAATTACAGTTATACATGTCTAATGTACACTTTGAAGTTCTAATGAAACCAATGTCATTCCTGAACGTTAGGATCCAGGTTATTTAAGTGAACTGCGGGGTAAGTATACCTTAAAGTTCTAGAGAAATCAATTTCATTTTTGAATGTTACAGGTAACTGAAGTGGACAGAAGATCATTATGTAGTGTCCGAGGAAACTTTAATTGAATAATTAATTAATTAGTCAAGGAATAATGACACAATCTTGCTTGACTCTTCAAAACCAAAGCTTAGTTCTGTTCACAAAAAGCTCATATAACACCTTTCCTTTTTATTATGTATATCCTTTAAATGGCTAATAAAGAACAAAGGGAGTATATGATGAGCAAATTACCTTCATTAGAGGAACCATTGTTTCCAATCTCATCTACCTCAGAACCATCTATGCTGACATTATCTGATTCCGTGCTGCGTTCAGCAGCTGAGCTATGACTCTTTTTTCCAAACTTGAGCAGTCGTCTAAACCCTTTGGATGATGACTCCTTTACCTGAGGCTTCTCAGTTGCTTCAGGAATCTTCTCAAGTGTTGAGTTCCCAATGTTAGACACGTGTGCTTTAACAGTATCCACACCAATTACTGCAGTCTCTAAACTTGTGGGTGCTGCTTTACCATACTCACTATTTCTAGTACTAGGATCCTCCATAGAAGAAACTCGCATATGGGGCTTGATATGTTTCCCCAGAAATACAAAGACTGGATGATTTTGAAGGTTTTTTCTCTGTATGATCCACTTTGACCTGATTTTGGATGATATTAAATTCAAAATTAGCTTATGAACCAAGTAAGAAGGTATCCCATCCATTGAGAATTTTCACAAAAATATATCAAGACGTCTATAATAAAATTAAAAGCTCTTGATCATATATAGTTAAGGTTTAAAATAACACCTAATTGTTGAAATTTAAAAATCAATTATCATCAAATTTCTAATTATCATAGAATTGAACAGACTTATTTTCCAGACATAATATAATATTTTAAATGTATAAATTAGAATGTGAGGACCAGATGACAAATCTTTTGAAAAAGGAAGGATGCTGATCTGTGATTGAACCTATGGGTATGAGTGGAGATATTAACAACTGCTTTACAGTTGAGATATTACGTGTTAGAGATCTCACCTCACCTAAAATTATGACTAAATTATAATATATAAGCGAGTGAAAACCTCATTTTAAGAGAAAGGTTACACAAACAACCATTCCTTGAACCAATAATGGTGGGAGTTTCATGCCCTCGGCCACCCACACAACATTGTGAAAAAAAACTGTAGGAATTATAAGGCTATTTCCACAATTTGCAACAAGCACATAGAATTGTAAGCACATCCTTGGCAGAGGTAAAAATAGCAAACATAACATACAAGGTGCAGTTTTCAAGTCTCATAATAACATTGGAGGAATATAGATGGCAGTAAGAGATTATTGCAATAGCCATATTTACTGTAATTAATTTGAAAGAGGATGTGCTGTCAGCAGCAGAACAATTCTCATCCAAAAAAAATTGAATGCACTCTACAAGTGTGTGAACTAACCAAGACAGTTAAACCATTTCCAAAGCTACTATAACTTATGAATACATACCTCAGTAGATATGGATTGCAGGTGTGATTGGTTCTCTAAGGTTTCTTTATCTACTATATCCATGCTTAATGGTGAAACAAGAGCCCGAATAGCAGCATAATTAGATGCTGTCTCTGCTTTTTCAGTTACTTCATCATTATCATATTGTTTCTCTGGTATCTCCAAATTTTCTTCTGCATTATGAATAGGAGGGGCATAAGGTCTTTCACACTCGAGCATCACAACAGTCTTTTCAACTACAGGATTGTCATCTCGATCACCATTGGATGAAGTACCAATTTCTCTTTTCTTTGAGATGGTACCTTGGGAAGTCATAGAAGACTTGCTATCATTCAACTTATGTGCCTTGTCTTTGACTGATGTTCTGTTCTGAGGAATGTCACTAGCTTTGGCTGTTCTGATTTTCAGTTCTGGAAGGGCTGCTGTCTTGCTTTTATCGTAACTCACAATAGCAGATATCTTTTTGCTCTCGGGTCCATCAGCTGCTTTAGCCTTTGATATTGTTCCAGTGCCAATTTGTTTAGCTGAGGAAGTCTGACGAATGGTACTCACTTTTGGTTCTGACAATCTTCTAATCCTTTCCATTGATGCCTTAGTATCAGTTGTACTATCATTTTTCTCTAGCTTAGATTCAGGCAAAGAAGACACAGATCGGCTTAATTTGTTATTATCCAAGTGACTTCTAGAAATCAATCTGCTGGTTTTTGAGACTTTCAAAGAATCATTAGATCCAACAGATGCAGCTCTGATGGGGAATCTTTGAAGGGGTGAGGATGCTCCTGGCTCTGAATCACTAAATTTAGATCCTTTATGAGAGCTTGGTGAAAGTTTTGTTGGAAGTTGCTTCTTGGATAGCTGTGATGGCGACCGTGTATTGGTCGAGCTACTCTTGGCAGCAATCCTCTTTTGCCTCTCCATCTTTAAGGCTTCTAGGCGTTTTATCTCTTCCTGATCCTAATTATTATATATAAAAGAAATAAATTAATCAATGTTGAATAACAGATGAACAGAAGGCATATTAAGTTAGAAATGAGAGCATGAGAGGAGTAAAGCTCAATCATACATTTAAAAAAGATGGTTGAGTTTCATTAAAACAATCTTAACATTCATGTTCACTAGTGTAAGTAAGATTTACCCTTATCACCTCTTATGCTCTCAGTCTCTCTAGATATGTCCCTCAGATTAATGGCCCGTATATAATGTTGCTGTCTTGATTAATTTTTTTACATCCATTTAAAGTTAATTGTACGAATAGAAACAAAAAGGTGGAAAGGCTGGGAATTATAAGATAGAAGTGAGTACCTTCTCTTTCTTCATTTTCTGGAGATCAGCTTTGTAGTTCCGTAAGCTCTCAGCACGTGCTCGTGCTTCGTCCAAAGGACTAAGTTTAGATGTCTTCCCTCTCCTTATTGGTCCACCAGTCTTTCTTTTATCAGCATTGTTTGGGGTAACTTTTGATTTGGGCTCCTTATCCATCTTCCTAGATCCTGGTTTGGTGTCGGTCACTACCTCTTTGTTCTTATTTTGTAAAATACTACCAGCCTGGGCCTGCATTTCATAGTCAAAAGCAGGGTCATAACTCATTGATCCCCTTTCAGCTCCTCGTTCAGGCAGCATACTTAATTCATGCGGCTCGTAACTAATATGGTTTATCTCATCAGAAGACTTCTCTTCATTTTTCCGCACAATTGGGATCTCAGAATCCATGTCAATAGCCTTTCTCTCAACATTTCCTACATCATTGATTTCGATCGATCTATGTTCCAATATGTAAGAATCATCATTATCATGAAACAACTTCCTTTCTAGTTTATTGCTTGAATAACCCAGTGGAGTTTCCATATCCGAGGAAGGGTAAGCACTGCTGAGTTCACTTTCTTGTTTGAAAGTGATAAAATCACCACCGACAGCCCTTTTGTAACCACTCCTTTTCCCATTTACTTCTAAAGATTGTACATCATCTCCAGACCAACCATCACCAGACTGTCCTGTTCTTGCAGATAACAATAAATCATTATTGGATTTCTTGGGCATGTGAGTCAATCCTTTGCTAATGCTATGCATATCTAAAGAAGAACTTCCTTGACCTTCATGCATTTCCCGCTCAGTAAAAACTAAAGGATCATTGACATCGATGTGTCTTTTTCTTATGTCATTCACCTTTATCAAATCAAATTGGTCTGGGTCAATGGCATGCCTATCATCATCATCAACATCTCTTAGTAAACAGTTTTCGAAAGCTTGCCAGTGGCCTCCATCTGCATCCTTCCCATGCTCTGTGTTTTCCCTATCAGAAGAATCCAATTTCTTCAAAGATTCTTTTCTGGACTCCCTTCTCTTTGAGGTCTTCACAGATTCCTTATCTTCATTGGTTTCTGAGGCAGAATCTGAATGTGATCCACTGTCAGAGGAATTTTCTGCCTTTGTAATGTAATTGATGTTCCGAATCACCACCATGCCAGATTTCTGCCCTGATCGCCTATCCTTCTTTCGTTGACCTCCTGTATGTGCACCATCCCTCTCTAGGTCCACTTCATCCATAATTTCTGATTCAGTATTGCTGTGTCGGCTATCCATTGAATGCCTTCTGCGCCCGTTATTTTGACCAGCAATTAGTCTGGGGTCCTCCATGGGAGAATAATTTGGCTGCACAAATGGACTGTTTCCTGGATATGCTTGATAGTAGGGTATGCCTTGCACTGGACATGGCTGAAAGACTGGTAGAGCACCTGGAGGAGAATGAATAGGCCAAGGAGAGAACATGTGTGGAAATTGACCTTGAATATAATCTTGGTTTCCTATAGATGGTTGGCGGTCCATTGGAGGCACATCTGGAAATGTGTAAACAAGAATCTTCAGGTATATTTCTAATTAAGAAAAAGGCAAGACATAGATGGTGGATCACCATTTAAAAATTCCCAATTCGGGAATCAAACCTTTATCTTATAAAAAATGAGAATTATAAGTCAGATATCATGTCTTAACAATTTGAACAAGTAGCTTGACTAGTAACTGGACAGGCAGCAGATCAATATATGCTTAATGTGCAATACATCTTGTAAGTTTGGTTTAGATTTGATTTTGAGACTGATTCTAATAGTCCAAGGCATTACTTGTCCACAATCCATAACTGGGGCTATTACGAGTTCTTTTGGAGTGTGACTTAAGGGCTATTAATTAGTAGTAGGAAAAGCCAAGTTGTGCCATGTTATATGGTCCAAGGCCCGTACTTTTCCACATCAGAAAACATGATAAAAAAAACAGACAGGGAAGGCAAAACCAGATAGAAGGCTTATCAAAATTAGCCATTCAGGTAGACCAATTTCAGAGGACAGCCCTCTGTATTCTTTGAAGTGTAAGTTTATTACATTAAAAGATAAGAAGGAAGAGTAAGCTGTTAAGAGCACGTGTATGTCTGTGTGTATGGGCATTTAAAAAGAGTAACGAGTTTTACAAATGTAAATACATCAAGCCATGAACAATTCACAAGTTCACTATATGCAGGAAATTGTACCTGAACTTGCTTTCCCATTACTCTCAGAGTCCAATTCAGTATGGGATGCAGAGACCATATTGGGAGGTATAATGCCAGAAACATTTAATGCAGAGAAGTCTGACCGATTGGACATTGTTTCAGCAGCTTCAATTTCAAGCCATTGTCCAGTTTCATGTTTTCTTCTCCAAAGATCAATGAATTTTGTGCATGCATCCCTGACATGTAACAAAAGTTACATTACAGATCAATGAATGAAGAACCCAACACTTCACCAACAAATATGTAAGGTCACTGGTCTACGAAAAAAATAAGTTTTCTTACTTCATGCGAGATGCTCCAAAGCATTCAGCAAATGACATCAAAGGTGGGATATAGTCCACATCAAAACCAGCAGCAACAGCACGAGCAAATGCCATGCCTTGCTCTTTCTGCAGTGCTGACTTACGCAATTCTAGGACTTTCAGAAGATGAACTCTAATACATGAGAAGTGAATGAGTTAACAATATTTTTCACATAGTGCAAAGAAAATACACAGATAAACTTATGTATCATATTTATATATACACATCTCAATCCAACAGAGGTTTGGCTAAAAACTTGTAACAATGCAGAAACAGTTGTTCCAAAAGCTTAAGCTATAATAGATGCACTAAAAAACCCCCTCCTTTTGTATACCTATTCGATAATCATAAACAAAAAATATAAAATGCACTGCTTCCAGCATGCTGCTTTCAATACTCTAAGATAACCAATATTCCTCAAGGGATATCAACTATAAACTCATGGTCAGGCTTATATAAGATTCACCAATAAAAAAAGTTTCTGTCTTACTCATAACAGGGATGCTCAAACTAAAAGTAACGTTATCAGATCTTAATTGATTTTTTTGAAGTAACTCCAGTGGCAGCCATCCATGTTGTTACATATTTTCTCTACTCGCTTCATATGTATTCCAGGCAGAACATTAACTGGTAGACTTTCAAACATGATTTAATCATAAATAACATAAACAATACATTCTTCTACTGAGACATGGTCATAGAAAATGGTGAAAAGTGTAGGACAGAAAGAATTTACTTCGAGTTTACTTCCGATGAGGTGGTGGTCCCCTTAGCTTGAGGAGGCTGTGCATCAGGCTGGCACATAATCATGCGGACTAATAAGAAGATAATAAAATGTATGAAAGAATAGGTATTAATTATTAAAGATATACTAACCTTGTAAAGTACAATTGCTTTCTCCTCATTATTGTCCTGCTGAGTCTTCCTGCCTATGCAAATTAGCAAGTTTGATTAGCTATAATCAATCATAAAAACATAGCAGAGCTTTAAATACACCTATATTTGTTCAATACAAGTTAGTTGTATTTGTTCAGAAGTACCTTCAGTGCTTTCAACATGTTTCATTTGATTTTCTTCCACCTGCACAAATACTCAACTATTGAAACAGACTTTTAAGTGCAATAAGAGAATCAAATAGAGTATGCTAGATATTTACATACAGTGCTAATTCCCAAAGAATTATTTCCTTGAATAACAATAGCCTCTTCAATTTGTAAGATTTCTGATTCTGCAGTATGCACACGTTCCAATATCTCGGGAGTGCTCACAAAACGAACAAACCTACAGAGGCATAGAAAATTAGTCTAGCAGGATAACTTTAGGTCTCTAACCTTACAGAAACAGGTTATAATATATATGTCTAACTTCAAAATATGGTTTCACTACCATTTCCTTAGCACTTTCCTTTGATTTGGAAAGAGTAAAACAAAAGATATATACAATGTCAATAATTTCTGGCTGCTTTCCTTCTTTAATTGTTTTCTCTTTCAATATATAATACATCTTCAATCACAGTTTTTACTGACGATTTTTTACAAGTCCTAATTTGTAGAATCTAAAAAAAAAATAAAAAAAAAATATTAGCATAAAATTATCACGCAGATTTTATTCGTTAAATAAAAGGAAACAATAAGAATAATAATGGGTCCCTGACTCGATCCATGACTAACATGGAATAATTTTGGTCTTAATATTACAACGACTAGAACAATGAATTGACTTTCAAAATGGCAGTATGGAACCATTTTGAGCACTGGATACAATACACTAATACCAATGATAATCTCTAAGAAACATGTTTAAAAGGATTCAACTTTCAATCTCTTCTGAACCCAACGATAAACCAAAAAACTAAAAACTCAAACCTTTCAACAGTCCCCTTGGTAAACCAAGAGGTATCACTGTTACCCTCAGGTGGCTCAAGCACAATTGAATAACCACCCTTCTCCATCTGATTCTGAGCAGCCTTCAAGTGGGAAAGAAATGGATTGAGCAAGCCTGAGGCAATCTTCTCCTTCTTTCCATTCGCAGTTATAACCAAGTCAAACCTGATTTATAGAAGAATCAAACAAACCAACAACACAAGTCAGGCTATGAATGTTCTCAATGAGCTTTCACATAGATTACTAAAAGACATAAAAGTATTATCCATTACCTTGTTCTAGTGGGTGTGAGCTGAAACACAGCTGAATCCAACCTTGTTGAAGCGTTCATAGCTTAGTCAAAAGTAGCAACCAGAGAAGCTGAGACCAATAACCCAGCAACTGGGTTTTCACTAAGATCAGAGATTGCAGACCAGAAAGGCTGTAGAAAAAATCAATCACAGACCCTTATCAAAACGGGTTCAGTGAAAAAAAGAAAAACTTTTCTGCATTAAAAAGAGTGTTCAGTCTCAGGAGTCAGAAGGAAAAAAAATAGAAAGGGAGGTCATGAGGTAGATACTGTGAGAAAGAGAAAGCATCCAAAGATTATTCTCAGTTGTTCTTCCTCTTTGGATACCACCTCCAGCCCCAACCCCAACCAGGGTGACCAACCAATATCGATTTTTCTAATAGGGTGGAAATAATGGAAACGTTAAGGGCAAAACGGGAATTGAGAAAAATGACAGAAAACTATTGGAGGCGCCGAAGGGTGACAGTGACAGCCTCAGACGGACAGAACTCATTTTGTAGCAGTCCCAGCAGTACCGGTGAAACTACCATTCTACCCTCTGCCTTTTTTAATTATCCACTCTGCCCTGTTTGGTGACTGCCAAGTTGGCTACCGGTTTCAACCGTGCCTTCATTATTAGCTAATCACTTTCACCTAAAGCGCTTTCCATTTTGACTTCATAGTGTGTGAAATTAGAAAAAGAGACAAGATTCCTTGTAAGAAGCTCCCATCTTTCTTCTTCTTATAAAAAATTTAGATAGTTTGCATAATTATACATATATACTTTCCAATATTTAAGCAACACTTACAAAAGGATAGACTTCTATATAATTTATTGATAACTTTTTTGAAAAAATAATTGATTTAGAATTTTAAATTAATTTTGACAAGTGT
Organism: Phaseolus vulgaris; assembly: GCF_051622355.1. Lineage (NCBI taxonomy): Eukaryota > Viridiplantae > Streptophyta > Magnoliopsida > Fabales > Fabaceae > Phaseolus > Phaseolus vulgaris. The sequence goes on along the minus strand of NC_143504.1, from coordinate 29,412,840 downwards.
TTCTATTATAGTCTTTCATAATTCATGAGTCATAGTAAAAAATAATATACTCTTTCATTTTCAAAATTTTAAAAATAAAATTGTGACGGAAGAACGATATAAAAACAATACTTTGAATAAAAATATTTTCTCTTAAATTTGAGCTCATTAACAATAAATTTCTTGTATAAATTGATTTAATTTATACAAATTTAATTTTAAAATTATTATGAAAGAAATTGTTTGAATAAATTAGCGTATTACTTATATATGTAAATTAGTTTTATTTATAAAAAAATATTATTTTTTATTTTCTGTCCACAAGTATTTATTGACGTTATTCTAATTTATTAAATCAATAGCTGTCAACTCGTTTATTTAATAATGACTTGGTTAATTTAATCAATACATTTAATTGTTAATGCTATAAATTATGTGTGGGATTTACTAAAAAATAATTTATGTGTAATTGAGTCTAATATCATTAATTTTTTAAAAAGTAATAAAAAAATTAATGAGGTATTTTAAAATAATTAAATGATGTGAAATGCAACTGGACTTCCCAAAGTTACTTTCTAAGTGCATGAGATAGATGCGAACGTTACAAGGTGCGTTTGAACTTAAATAAGTAATTTCCTCTCCATGCATTAAACATTATTATTGATGAATTGAACTATTATCGAATAAACATGTGGAATTTGAACGAATAGGTTGAGGTAGACAACTGAAGTCTTTCAAAGACTTATCATTTAAAACTAATAATTCTTCTACTTGTAGTAGACAAATATTTTGTAATTTAGAATTCTCAATACAAAGACCCAAAAATGCAGACTTACATTATATAACATTTTAATTATAGATTAAGTTTGGAATAAAAAATTAGTTTATACCTGGTAGGTTGAACTTTTTACTCTTTTTATATAGAATATCATCTGATAATAACTTCTAAGTACATTTCCAGACTTCATCAGGCTTAGACATTGTATTCATGATTAAGAGTGTAACAAACAATCTTCTTAGTTGATTTGCAGAAGTAGGGTAGCCACATTCTGTAATTGGATCAATAAATTCTTTATCATCTGTCAATAGCCCCATTGCATAGCAAACTTCTTGATACATCTTGTAGGTTACCACATTAATAGTCTTTATGCTCTCATAATCAATACAACCATTTTAAGTTTTTAGCAATATCCTCAAATAATATAACTCGCCTGAGCCTGGAGTAAGCCTTCCAATGCTAGAATCGTTTTTCCTTGGTTTCCATTCCCTTTGTTTAGCCATCTAAACAAATTTGGTAGGGAATTTAGTATAGGTCAAAGTTTTCCCCTCAACATACATTTTATTAGCCACAAACCAAGCCAAAAATATAGTTTTCTTGTCTTGATTTTATTCAAAATCTGATCAATTTCATCATCATCTTGAAAGAAGATTGCTTGCTCATAAATTAAATGAAATGTTAACCTTTGAATAGGAGGTCATCTATGATGAATATCAAAATAGAATATTCTCCAAACTACTTCACATGGAGATATATATCTACAATCATAGTATTATTTTATTTCATCTATAATTGTGTTTTGGTTAGAGTCTTCAATAATATTAGTGATTGTCACACTTGATTTATCAAGACATTTGTTCGTATTTAAACAAATACTTGATTGAGTTGGAATTATTGTAATTTTATATATTAACATGACCCTGATACCTCATTAGAAGTAATAGACTGTAAGGAAAACATTTCTATTATCTAATTTAATCCCATTTTTTCTATGGATATGTCATTATCTTTATGCTTGTAACATGGATATCCATCTTCCTCAAAAGTAGTTGACAATGTATATTTTTTGGGAAAAAATTTGGAACATCTACCTTGTTTCATGCAAGTTGAGCTAAACCTAGTAGCTCCACATGGTCCATGTATCATGAATGATGCAACTCTCTTTGACAATTTAGGATACAACTCTAAATGAGGTAATTCAACTGAGATTACTCTAGCAATTGTTGATCAAGGTTGCTTAAGTGCTTTGATGCCTCCAAATCCATGAAGTTTGGTGGAAGGCTGTGTTGTTGCTTGTGTGGTTGTTGTCTAGGTACTTTGAATTTGTAATCCACTTCTTGATTGAATCTAAAACTAATTTGAATCAAAACCTTTTCGAAAAAGATTGTTTTCTAAAGAAGTTGAAAAACAACCTGTTGTTTTATCGTTTCAATCGGTTATTTGACTCTTAGTGGTTTTTGAAAAGGGTTTGAATTACTTTGCTGTCAAACCAATTCAATCGGTTGTTTTGAGAATTCAACTGATTACTTCTTTGAAAATCCATAACAGATTTTTGTTAAGTTTGGTAAATCAACTTTAAATGTTTTCTAGCTAAATTGACTCATGCTTTAAATGTGTTTAACTAACCTTTGGAGTATAAAAAGGCTGTTTTACGCTCCTAAAAGGATTGATACAGTTTTGAAAATTCAGTTTTGAAAAAGTGCTTTCAAGCTTTCAAGATTTATTCAAGCTTTTGGATTTTCACAAGGAGTGGAATAGGATTGCTTTGTACTCTTTCGATTTTTATATTGATCAGGTGTAATCCTTTCTTTATCTCTTGCATTTTTGAACAATTGTAGTGGGTGCAAAATCATAGGGTGCTTTGATTTATGTGGTGTGGTTTTGCCAAAGGAAGTGTGTTTCTTGAGGGGTTCAAGGTCACTTCTTTGGCGTGTGGTTTATAATCTGAATTTTGATTGCATAGTAGATACCCAGTGGTTTCTGAGGACTGAATATAGCTCTTGGGATAAGAGTGAACCAGTATAAATTGCTTGTGTGCTTACCTCAGCTCTTTAATTTTTGTTTTTAAGTTGTTTTAATCACTGTTGATAAAAACAATCGATTGAATCGCAAAAACAACCGATTGATTTTTTGGAAATCAACTTAAAAAGTTTTTGTTTTTTTATTTCCTTGATTTCTTTCTCTATGATTCTGCATTGGATTTCATTAAAGCTTCAAAGTTTGCGAAATTCTTTATTAAACAATTTACCCACTCTCTTGTTTAAGGCCGTAAATTCTAACACCAATGTCCTTAGAATTTTCCAACTTATTCGCATAATTAACCACAATAATATATGAGCATGTGCCAGTCCGTTTTTGAAACCCCACATTATACATACCTACAATAGTAAAGAAATTTGTATGAATATTTAGTATAAACAATAAACAAAGATATTCAAGAGTAGGAAATAATTTAATTAACTGCATTAACTCTGCCGAAAAATTATATTTAAAAAAAAAAATGATTTCATCTAACTTCATTTTAAATACTTTTTGCTTGACAATAAGTTAAGCTTATCCAATTTTATTTCTGATCCTGCCTGTTGACCAGAGCGCAAGAGCCTTGCCTCGTCAAAGGTGTCTTCCTCTGGATCGGCTTTGCACCACGCTAGCTTCCGTCCTTCACACCTCGATTCACCTCAAGAACCTGCAAAAGACAGAGTGGCGCCGCTGCGGCCGATCGCGCTCCGACGCTCAAGTCAGTGACGGAACCACCAAAACTCTAAGAGAAAAAACTAAGAACTCAAGGAACCGTGCAAAAACTCTCTCAGCGTACTCAAGTATTCTCAAGCGTAAAGAAGTGTTCTAAACGCGCGTACCTCAGAAGTTCGTTAGAATCCCTTATATACCTGTGCACTTTCTCTCTCCTGACAGTTACACCTCTGGACACGTGGCTCGCATCCAGCTGTACACGTGTCACCATCTGGAGCGTCCTCTGCTTGAGCGTCACTTCTTACTCTTCTGGCTGTTTCGACTAAGTTACCCATGCAAGGAGTAACTCGGTGTATAGCTGCCTTGGAGCGCGATCTTCTTCTAGTGGCGAGCACGGGGTGTCACCTTGCGCACCTTCTCTGTGGTCTCGCCTGTCGCTATCACGATCTGCATTACTTGCTCATCGTGCATGTTCTGACAAACTGTTCCCTGGCCTCAACCTCTGGTTAGGGAATGATCATCTGACAACTTCATCCTTCGTACTCGTGCTCCTTGAAAGCCTTGAACAAGCTTTCCTGATCTTTCGGCGATGTCCTCCTCTCGGCGATCTCTGATCACTTGGTCGCCCAAGCTCGCATACGGCGATGACAACACAAGCCTGGTGACCGCCGGTTTAAATATGCTAGAGATCGGAGCACGCCAACTTAACGACTGGCGACTACACGAACTCCCCGATGTGCTTCCCTTCTGCCAGCCAGGTGTTCCGCTTAACACGCCTATTTTATTTCTTGCTGCCACGTCATCACTCCCGACTACCTGGTCGGTACAATTTCCATTCATGCAATTGCTGTGGTAGCTAAGTAAAAAAAAAAAGAAAAAAAAAAGGAATGAAGTTGCTATGGTGTATGACATTATCATCTTCAGCATAATATATAAGTATAACAGATTAAGAGAGCATGCACCAAACCAAATTGAAATAGCATTCACTTTGGTATTCTCCATGCGCAAAACACTTACTCGGCTATTCTCTCCAATGAAGTTTAACAATGGTTGTGGAAGGAAGGCGGTGCAATACATGATAGTTCGGGAACTTTTTTTCCCATTACATCTCTTATGTAAATATTATACATAGTTTTGCATTAAAATATTTTTAACTTTGCTATTTCCAATATTCGTCATAACCTCTGAACACATACCATTTCTGTCATTTCAATCTATTACTTGTCTTATCAACATATTATTTTAAAAAATGAGAACATTCTCTTTATTCAATTTTAAATATTTATAATTATCAATTTATAATGACATCCTTAAATTTGTTTTAGTTGAGGACAATTGCAAATGGCATTACAAATTACAAAATAAAAAATGTAAGATAATCTTCTGATGTAATGATTTAGTTGTAAATTTTACTGATGTAAATGATAATACACTGAAACAGAATCTAATCACTTTATACATAATTGTATTGTATCATTGCTCAATGCTTGACGATCAAACATCGACACCTGTGACAAGCAGGTCAGTTCAGTGGTCTGGTCAAGTTAATGGGTCACGCAAGTGGGCCTCAGGTATGTGTGTGTTGAAGTTCATTCATATACTCAACGTATATAATGTCTGGTCAGCGGAAAAATGCGAGTGGTGTGTTTAGTACATTCGGGTCTAGCATAAGTAAAATATTCCATAGAAACGCCTAAGCCCAAGAGTGTTAGGGTTTTTGGGGATAAGATGCATGCATGAAAGGCTTGTACGCCTACTGTGGATAGATGGCCCCCCCAATGCTGGTACATGAGTTGGTACCCTGGCAACCATGCTGTTAAGATTGCACACTCCAAGGAGGAAAGATTTTGTGCGGTTGTCGTACTAAGATTGTGCGCATTGTAACAGACTCCTCCCTCAAACCTACTTTCACTCGAGATAAGGTTCTCGTGAGAGAAGTGTTGTTACAAGAAGTAACCGAAAAGTAGTCTATAAAAGGGATTTAAGATCCCTGATAAAGGTACATTTTTCTAAGATTGAAACTACTTACTTACTTCTTATTGTTTATATAAGCCATGTACTGACTTGATCGTTGGAGTGCAATCAACAGGTAGGGCCCCCTCTATTTCAACGGAGCTGCGTTCCAACATTAAAAGGGAAAAGCAAAATTCCAGCGAGATAGACGGAGCCACAACTGATTCCCACAGTCAACCGACGATCAGGTCAACCGACAAGAACATTTGGCACCCACCGTGGGGCTCAATAAAATTAGGTCCCATCCACAGTTGTGATCAAGCTACCAGACGATATGAGGAATACTCGACAAGGTCCATCTGGACAAGAGGAAGGTGACAATGCCACCCTACAACAACTCATGGAAACCGTCAACACTCTCCAGCAAGCAGTGGTGGCTTCCAAGGCTGACTAGGAGAGGATCTTGGCTGAGGTCCGGACCGAGCAGGCCCACAAACAAGAACAATTCAGGGTCGAGCTAGACGCATCGTGAGCCAATAACGAAGAGTTACGCATGACCAATGAGGAGTTGCGGAGAGATCTACAACACTTAGGGGAATGAGCGACATGGGAGCAACGCCCGCCCATTCCTGTCAGGGCTCACCCCATGTCGTTCTCCCAGACGATCATGGATGTAGTGATACCAACAAATTTCATGACACCCAAAATTACTTTTACAGGTATCGAAGACCCGGAAGCCCTCATCACGACTTTCCGTACTCAAATGATGATCTCAGGAGGAACAAACGCCATGCATTGCAAGTTGTTCATGGGAACGTTCGCAGGCACGACATTGGATTGGTTCATCGATCTCCCCGATGGACACATAACCTCATTCAATCAGTTTGCTACATTGTTCAGGGAGTAGTTCGTAGTCAACCGAGCTCCACCCCCTGTTTCTTTTGACCTCTTCGGGGTAAAGCAGTACCAGGGAGAGCCCCTAAAAGACTTCCTGAACCGGTTCAGGGCATTGTTAGTAAAGCTCCACACTAAGGTCGAGGCTCTGATGGTGCATGCTTTTGGGCGCAGAATTCTATCAGGGCTGTTCAGCGACTCTTTGATAAGGAGTCGGGCAATGACGTTTAGCAAGATCCGACGACGAGCTATTGCCCACATGGATGTCGATGAGCAGGTAACTGTAAAACGTGGAAGCGTTGGGCTGACGGAGCCTCGGGAGAGCAGCCGAGCTCAACCCGTGAGAGTACATGAAGCTACGACGGAGAAGAGATCACCGACCAGACATGTACCCTACGAATCGAAAAAGCATTAGACTAGGGCGAGAGTGAAGGGAGACCTGCCCTGTCGACCCAAGTTCAAAATGAGCCACAAGGAGTTGATCGCCATCCTAGACGTGGCTGACAAGTTGAAGTTCCCCCCAAAAGGTGACAAGAATTTGGGGCCAAGTAAGGGTACCTGGTGCAAGTTCCATAAAGCCTTTGGGCACAGTGTGCGAAATTGTATATCACTAGGATACCAATTGGCTGATTTGGTGAAGGATGGCTTCCTAAAGGAATATCTAGAGGAAGGTCAAGAAGCCTTGATGGTGGTGACCCCAAGTAGAAGTAAGGGGGCACATGGAGTTAAGGACGACCTTCACGGACGACACCTCATCTCGAACCATCAACATTAGATACCTTGTAGTTAATGCTTTTTCAATCTACAACATCCTCCTGGGCAGGCCTGCCCTGAACAGGTTAGGAGTAGTGGCCTCGACGAGGCACATGAAAATGAAGTTGTCGTCCCTTGAGGGAGGAGGGATTACCATCAAGACCGACCAGAAGGCGGCAAAGAAGTACTACGAGAATAGCTTGAAGACTAAAAGAGGAGTATGTGCGATCACCGCCCAACCCCAAGAGGTAGAAGGGGTCACCCGTGCGGAGATTGCCCGGGAAAGGTGACCTGAGTCTGCAGGCGAGGTTCAGGAAAGAGAGATCGGAGGAAAAAAGTTCAAGCTTGGCAAGTCCTTAAGCCAAGAAATGCAGAACCAGATCACCGAAGTCATAGCACCACATTTGAGTGCCTTCGCATGGTCTGCCTCCGACATGCCCGGCATGGACCCTAACTTTCTGTGCCATTGTCTCACGATGGATCCAAAGGTAAGACCTGTTCTACAAAGGCGAAGTAGCGTTTGTGTGGACAAACGAGGAAAGACGCCTGGTCATCAGGCAAGAGACTAAAAAACTGTTAAGTGTTGGCTACATAAGGGAGATCCAATACCTTGAGTGGTTGGCAAATGTGGTGTTGGTCAAGAAGGCCAACGGGAAGTGGAGAATGTGCGTCGATTTTATGGATTTGAACAAGGCCTGCCCGAAGGATTCATATCCACTACCCAACATCGACGCCTTGGTGGACAATGTTAGAATATATGGCTTTAAACTAGAGGGGGGGGGGGGGTGAATTGTTTAAAAAGAGTTTTCGCAATCTATTGAGCCTTGAATGAAAATACTTCACAAATACTGATGGAAACCATCCAGCCACATACATCCATATAATGATGATGAAGAAGAAGCATTGGATTTGAGGACAAATCCTTTTCAAGAGGGAGGGGATGATGGAAGAGGCCCAAGCCCATGATAGAAAAAGCCCAAGCCCAAGCCCAAATACAAGTTCAAGCTTCAGCTCAAGCCCAACAAATAGAAGATATGTGCCAACTAAGCATCATTGGATGTCTTTCTTTGTAATTACTTTTGAGTATTTTTAGTAGAACATAAAGGGAGGTGTAGATATAAATATAAGAGGTGCAAATGTATAAAGCTAAGCCACACCTTCCATGTGACATAAAAAGAAGGTGTAGGTGTAGATTTAGGAGGTGCCAAAAAAAAGAAACCAAGTCACACTTTCCTTGTGACTAGGAATTGGCTCCAAATTCAAATGCTTCTCATTTGAATTTCCCTCCACTTTCTTTTGAATTTCCAGCCCTCTAAACACTATAAATAAGAGGGCTTGGCTCATGTATTTGCAAGATTGAATAGAGTATTGTTATGCTGCCCATTTAGTGCCATACATTACTCCTTGCCTAGCTTCTAGGTTTTAATCTTCATTTCACCACCTACAAAGGGGCTAGCCGAACCTCCCCATGTCCATACTCTTCATGCACCTTCAAGGTCACAAAACAGAATCAAAGTGTCCAGCAACTCAAAATTTTTTTTGCACATAACCATGGCTCTAGATACCACATGATATGAGTTGCATTGAACATAGACACTTTAGAACTCTTAAAAACAACTGATGGAAGAGGGCCAAACACATATAACCATGAAAGCCAAAGCCCAACACTAGACCATGAAGAGTGTCTAGACCATGATGAGCGTCTAGCTAGAAGGATGGAGCGTCTAGGACGTGAAGAGGAAAGGCTACCCATGGAGCGTCTAGGAGGAGACCTAGACCGTCTAGGACCTATCACAAGGTCAATGGCTAAGCATATTCAAGCCCAATTGAATGAAGCCACGGATGGAAGAGAGAAAGCTTTGTACATGTTGCATAAAGGCCCATTAAGGGTGCTTAGTAATTAGAGTAGTGTAGAAAGCATATTTGAGTGAAACATTCTAGAAACTCTCTAGGTTTGGTCGGTCATGAGCACATGGCACATGGCTTTGTGAATTGCATTTAATTTGGTTTTCATTTCATTAGGCATTAGCTTAAAACTTACGGCCAATTAGCTTATAAATAGGGAGGCCTACACCTTGTATTTGCAAGTTTATTGTGAGTAAAGTTATGCTGCCATTTTGTGCCAAGCTTTGCTTCTCCCTAGAATTCTAGGCTCTAAACTTCATCTCCTTCACCTCTCCTTGGGTTGGCCGAACCTCCCTAGCTTCATACACATCATGCACCTTCAAGATCAACACCACTTTTAGGAGGATCTTGCTCACACACCTTCATAGCTTCCGCACCACTTTTTCTTACATGATTCAAGAAGACCTTCATGAAATGCCGTCATTTGGTATCATGAGCTTGGGTTCTTCAAGATGAGTTGCTCTTGGTCTTTTCATTTCTAGTTCTTCTTTATTTCATGTTGTTCATCTTATTTCCATAATTGTCTTGCTGTTTTTTGCATTTTAATTTGTTTTGGTGTGCTTTGTGGAAGATCCAACCGAAGCACTTTTGTTCAATTGATCTTGAACAAGTTCTTGTGCAAATTGTGATAGGATTCCATACACCTTTGAGTTGCTATTTTCTTTTAGGCTTTTGAGTCTTTATTGCTTTCTTATTTGTTTCATATTATGCTTTTGAGTCTTTAATTTCTGAATCTTATATGTTTTGTCAAGTCATGTTCATCCACAATGTCAACAATTCTTAGTAGTCCTTTATTTGGCTTGATTGTTTCTTGATTTTGGGTATCTTTAATTGCTTTGAATCTGCTGTTCTTTGATCTTTTGGTGCCTTTTTAATTTTAGTTTGAGTTCATATTGTGTTTAGATCCTACACAATTCTTTTTCACAAATTTCCATTTTGTTTAAACTTTGGTATCTTGCTGTTTTTGTTTCCAGTTTTCAGAATCCCCTGTTTCAAATTTTCTGTGCTGGCTGTTTTGATCCAGAAAAATATTTTCACTCATAGGAAAATTTTGATTCTCTGGAATTTGCAAGTTTGAAGTGTTATAGAAAGGAAAAAAAAAGAATTAGTCCAAAAGAATCAACAGAAAAAAATCTTTTAAAATCAGTGTGCAACTCTGAGGCGCTACAGCTGGCGTAACTGAACACCAAAATTGCAAAATTTATTTAAAAAAATTGGTGCATGCGTTTTGAGTGATTCCAAAGCCAGAATTTAGCTAAGATCTTGAATATCTTGCATATCAAATTTCAGAATCATATCTTAAAAACACAGCTAGCATAAACTGGGGAAAAACACGTTTCTAGCCCACAACATTTTCCAGCGGTGCTGTTTTTTTTATTTGGTCAACTAATTCTAGTGCCATTCTTAGGATTCTTTTGTGTGCCTATCTTTATTTTGGTACCTTTTATTTGCTTGCTTAATATTTCTTGGACCTCTTCCTAGTTGTCATAATCTAACTCCTTTTGGTGGTACTATTTTATTCAATTAAATTTGATCCTGCCTGTTGACCAGAACGTTGGAACCTGCCTCGTCAAAGGATCGACTCGTGCACCGCTTCGAACCTCCGTCCTTCTTCGAGATCCACCTCAAGAACCTGCAAAAGAACAGAGCGGCGCCGCTGCGGCCGATCGCACTCCAACGCCCAAGTCAGTGACCGAACCACCAAATACTAAGAGCAAGAACACTCAGGAAATCTCAAGGAACCGTGCAATGTTCTCTCTCACAGTAAGCTAGAACTCGCAAGCGTAAAGAGTGTAATCTGAACGTGCGTACCTCAGAAAGTTCGTTGAGAACTCTTATATACCTGGTCACTTTCTCTCTCCTGGCAGTTACAGACCTGGACACGTGGCTCGCATCCAGTCGTACACGTGCCATCATCTGGAGCCTCCTTGACTTGGGCGCTGCTTCTGACCCTCTTTTTGGCTAAGTTATTTATGCATGGTACTGCCCAGTGCATAGCTAACTTGGGAGCGCGATCTCTACTGGAACTGGCGAGTTAGGGTGCCCTCGTACACCTTCCCTGTGGTCTCGCCGGCCGCCTTCATAATCTGCATCACTTTCATCTCTGGCGATGTGCCTGCTCTGGCGATCTCCAATCGCTTGGTCGCCTGAGTTTACATCTGGCGACTTCACCTTCTACTGGGCGATCGCCTGGTATGCTTAATGATCGGAACACGCCAACTTAATCACTGGCGACTTCATGAGCCCCCCCGACTTCCTCCCCTTCTGTCAACCTGGCGCCTTGTCAACACGCCTACACTGTAGCTTGGTGCCACGTCATCACTTCCGACTACCAGGGCGGTACACAAGCCCCCCAGTCTTAAGCGAAGACTTGTCTAGCGAAAAGACTGAAAGAGTCACGTCAACACCGACCTACGTGGCACTGACGCAGAATTCCAAGCGGTTGTACTTTCTGCTCCTCTGACGCTCCACCAAACCCCTCATCCATCGCTCGACACGTGGCTTCATCAACGGTTACCTTCAGTTACCGTTTGCGCTTCCCAAACCCATTTCGAAAAACCCTTAAACCCATTTTCACTCCACATTGTTCCATCACTTTTCTTCGTATTCACAAACGCTCTAACCTTCTTCTGCGAAAAAGCTCTCGACGCTCTTCAACTTCCCGAATCATCAACATTCTTCATCGCCTTTCTGATCATAAAAAGGTACTTCCTTTCCTTCTTCTGCTGGTTTTCCCTGCATTTTAACCGATTCGCATCATCCTGTAACTGTCTGGTGCATACGTTGTGGGTTGCTTTTGCCATTTCTCCTTCTTCGTAACTTAGGGCTTCGTCAATCGTTGCAACGAACCTACGTTCGTTCGTTTTTCACCTTTCTTCCATGATCGAGTCAGCCTCTGTGACCCCTGATCATTTTTTCCTTTTCTTCTTCCTTTGCAGCTTCCATCATGACTCGCACCAAGATCACCCCGAATCCTCCTCCTTCATCGTGAAACCCTTCTTCTCAAGCACTCAACCCACCGCGAGCACGCGGTGCTTCATCTTCCCAGGCTGAGAGGCCTGCACCTTCCTGCCCCAACCTGGCCCAGGCTACTCCGCCAGTCACCGGAGGAGCCTCCGTCCCCACACCAGACTTCAAAAAATTGTATCCCTGGGCCAACTCGACCCTGCTGAGGGAAACATCTTCTGTGAACACTGCGGGAGCAGTTTTGCGGTTGAAGAAGGGGGATGAACTTCATCAATCATTCCACAAGGAGCACGATGAGAAGATGACAGTGCTACCTTGCCCCCCCGATCTGTCCGTTTGTGTCGACGATAAGGTGAGCAACGACGGGCCCTTCTGCTTCGTCTACACAACGCTATTCAAGAAGGTGAAACTAAGGTTTCCCTTTACACGCTTCGAGAGGGAGCTCCTCACCGAGCTCAACATTGCCGCCGCCCAGCTCCACCCCAACAGCTGGGCGTTTGTGCGAGCATTCCAAGTGATGTGCGACCATCTGGGGTTGCCCGCATCCGTAGATGTGTTTTTGTTCCTTTTTGAAGCCAAGCACCCAGGAGACCGCCTGTGGGTGAGCTTGAATGGGATTGCTGGGAGGTCGATCCTCTCCATCTTCCAGCAGTCCTATAAAGACTGGAAGGGAAAGTTCGTCCAAGTGCGCCCCAACGACAAGGACACTTCCCTACTCGACGGCTTCCCCTTGTACTGGGTGAACAAGGGGAGCAAAGAGTCCAAGAGCTGCTTCAGGAGACCCAGAAGTCCTGATAGCATGGGTGCACTGGACAGGGATCTCTGCTTCTTTTGGAAGAGTGTGGCGGATGCCAACATCACCTTTCTCACCACCACCCTGATCTGCTTCGAATTCTTCGAGGACCAACTCGAAATTCGAATAGGTTAGAACATTCGAGCCTCTTGTTTTAATACTTGCTTCTGTTAACTGTTTCTGGGCGTCTTGTGCGTTGTGCGCAAGACTTTGGTTTTATATTTCTGCACTATTTGTCTGCTTTGCTGTTGCATACAGCCTTATGCATTTATCTTCTCTCTGAACTAACCCATGCATTTTTGCTCTTATGCAGATAACATGTTGGGCCAGGACAAGCTTGCTGAATTGAGGACGCTCGCCCGACTCCATGGGTTGGCAACGGGCTCTCAAACAGTGCCAAATTCTGTGGTGGAGATCGCCGCCGCACAGGGCCGATCGCCACCTAAGGGCCCAGCTCCCTCCGACGTCCAACCCGCCGCCCAGCGTAAAAAACTTGTCCTCAAAAGGCCCAAGAGGAAAGCTCCCCAGGTAGTCCACGAGGAGGAGGAAGAAGATGACGAGGTCACCGAAGATGGCCTCGTTACAAAGAGGAAGAGGGTGGCACCTTCTTCACCACCTGCCCCACCCCCTCTTCCAACCTCAACACCGCCATCCACGCCTGCTCCACCTCCAACAATGCCATCTCCACCAGATCCCGCTTCCCCAGTCCAAGCCATTCCATTGGCAACTGCACCACCCGCGGTTGAGGCCGCCGAAGACAATTTCTTGGAAGACCCCCCAAGCGCCTCCACGCCATATGTATCAGCTGGAGGGGGACCTCCTTCCAACGCCTCAGCTGCAGATGTTGCTCCAATCGGGGATGAGGTTGCCCACACCTCTCCGATTCTGATCACCGAGTCCCCGACGTCGCCACCACGAGCAGAAGCGCCTACTGAAGAACCAACTAAAGAAGGTGGCGACGAAAACCAACAACAGGCCCACCCAGCGCCTCTCCAAGCTGCAAACCTCCCTCTTGAGGTCACGAGGATGTGGGAGCCTTTATCTGCTAAGCTGAAGACGATAACAGAAGACATCCCCGCCATCATAACTAGAGCGGTGCAGAGCTCCACCAGGAAGCTCCAGGACGACCTCTTCAACCTTAAAACTGAGAACAGCACCATGAAGGTTGAGGTGGAGAAGTTGTCCTTCAATCTGACGCTCGCGGATATTGAACACTCCCGAGTAGAAGATGCGATGAGCACCGAGCTCCGATTGGCGTGCAAGGAGGCCACTGAACTCCGCCATAAGGTATAACAACTGGCTCAAGAAAAGATCGAACTAGAGAGCAAAATTGTGCCTTATCGCGTTAAGGTGGCTGACTTGGAAGCTTCGATAAAAACTGACGCCGCCAAGGTGAAAAAATTGGAGCAGAGGTCTGCTGATCGGGAGATCTTCCTGGGTAAGGTGGAGAAGGCGAGGGACGACGCCATTGCTGAGCTTGCTGAGGCCAACAAGGAGAAAGGGAAAATCACTGCTGAACTGGGCCAAGTGCAAGCGGAATCCAAGAAGGTTGCTGAAGACCTTCTCCAAGCTCAAGAGATCAACGAAAAACTCAAGAAACAAATCGAAGAGCTGGAGCAGCAGAATAAGGGGCTGAAAGAGCAAACTGAAGGACTCCAGAAGCAGATTGAAGATCTTAAAATGAGTTCTGCCCAGATTCTGGCTGCTGGATTCGCTGCTGCACGGGAACAGTTTGCATGCTTGTTCCCCGATCTGGATCTCAGCATGGTGTCTTTGAACAACGAGGTGGTGGATGGGAAGGTGGTTCCCGTCGAAGACTGATCAATTTCCCCTCATCCATCACCTTTATGCTTTTTCTTTGTACAATTGTAATAACCTTCATATTTTCCTGTCCATGTGCTTTGAACTAGTATTTACTTTAATGAAATTGCCTTTGTATTTCTTTCTGCAATTTCTTTGCCTGCTTCAACTTTCCTTGCGCAATTTTACTTCAGAAAAAATAACTTAGTAATTTTGTAGGCCCGATCTTGCACTTAACTGTTTCGAACCATTTCAACTTCAAGCAATAATAATCACTTTCACAGCTCGTAATCTTAAGGCAATTAACCTTAACGCAAAATCACCCTTCAAGCAACGAACTTCAACTCAACCACTGGCTTAAAACATTTCTTCACCCGATCTGCTCCATCAGCACGGGTCTTTAACTTTCTCGCCGCTGCTTGAACTTTTCCTGGTCGCCAAAGACTCTTGGCGATATCAGCTTCTTTCTGGCTTCATGTCTTGGCCATTGTTCTTTTATCTGGGGGTAGAGGCGCCTTTCGGATCCTTCTCTACCCTCCTGAACTTCAGAATAAAAGACCGGGTGGCTAGGCGTTCTCTTCGAACCTACCTTAGCCGCCTTCCAAACTTCGTCCACCCTTAACACCATACCTGAACTCGTTCGAGACGAGAAGGATTTTATCTTGCCTGAACTCGCTCATAGGCGAGAAGGTCTTTTACTTGCCTGAACTCGCTCATAGGCGAGAAGGTCTTTTACTTGCCTCTACATTGCCCCGGGGGTTACATCTTCTCGCCCCCAGAAACACTGAGGACTTTTCACTGGTGCCTCTACATTGCCCCAGGGGTTACATCTCCTCGCCCCCAGGAACACTGAGGACTTTTCGCTCTTCCTCGCCTGCACTCGCTCGACGGCGAGGAGGTCTTTAACTCGCCTCAGGACGCGCGAGGGCATTGAGGTCTTTTAGCTGGTGCCTCTGATCGCCGAAAGACGATGAGGACTTTTAACTTGTGCCTCCAATCGCCGAAAGACGATGAGGACTTAAAACTTTTAACTGGTGCCTCCGATCGCCGAAAGACGATGAGGACTTAAAACTTTTAACTGGTGCCTCCGATCGCCGAAAGACGATGAGGACTTAAAACTTTTTAGAAAGCATGCAACATATCTTTGACTTGCCTTAAGCCACATACAAGTGACAAGGTCTTTCTTCAAAACTTTCTGAAAACAACAGGCACACAATCTAAAACAACTTGTACTCCGAAAACTTCTCTTTATTGGGTGGCCTCATTAAAAACCCTCCTTAGGGAAAAAAGAGTCCCCCCTTCAAACTGTTTTAACAGAGACATTGTAATATAACTTCGCGTTTGTCTTTACTTACAAGGCTTCTTAACTGTAATACAACTTCAGGTGCATGGCGTTCCAAGTGCGAGGAATCGCCCCTCCTTCCAATGTCTCTAAGCGGTAGGCGCCGTTCCCGAGCGCCTCGGTTATTCTGAACGGCCCTGTCCACTTGGGCGACAGTTTATTCTCCATCTCGTACTGGTGGGCTTTCCTCATCACCAGGTCGCCTTCTCTAAACTGTCTTGGCATCACCTTCGAGTTGTATCTTCGTTCAACCCTTCTCTTCACTGCTTCAGCCTTCAATCTCGCCTCTTTCCTGATTTCATCCAGTAGATCCAGGTTCAGCCTTCTCTCTTCATTCGAGTCTTCCTCTACAAAGTTCTGGAATCTCGGCGAGCTCTCCTGGATCTCTACTGGAATCATTGCATCACACCCATAGACCAAGCTGAATGGAGTCTCATGGGTGCCTGACTGCTCGGTGGTGTGGTACGCCCAGACTATACGGGGTACCTCCTCAGCCCAGCTTCCTTTGGCTTTTTCTAGTCTTCTTTTCAAACCTCTCAGCAACACCCGATTAGCTGACTCCACCTGGCCATTCGTCTGAGGGTGCTCGACAGATGCAAACACTTGTTGAATTCCCACCCCTTCGCACAGCTTCTTCAACAAGTGGCTTGCAAACTGAGTCCCATTGTCTGACACCAGGCGCTTGGGCACTCCAAACCGGCACACAAATGATCCTGCCGGCAACTTGAACGTGGGTGAATCGCTTCGTAACACTTTCTGCCCTGTCTTCGCGACTGTGTCTCCTGAAGAATCACCTTCTGAACTCTCTCTCTCAGATGTCTTCGAAATGTGACCTGCAAAATACACAGACGGCGCCTCTAGCGGCCGTTTGCACTCCGACGATCAAGTTAGTTCAACAGAACCACCAGAAAACTGGAAACTTAGTAAAAAACGTGTGTATCAGAAAAACTTGCACTCTGTTTTTTACTCTCTCCTTTTTTTTTTCCTCCCCACTCTCCCTCTGATTCTGTCTTTTATCCCTCTTTCCCTGCTTCTGGGCATAACAGAATTCTGTTATGCTTTTCTGGCATGTGTCAGAACCCTGTCGTACTTTTCAGAGAAAGCGTACCTTCAGAATCAGCAATGGGGAGCGTGAGAGTCTGCGCATGTCTGCGCTTGGCTGCGCCTGTCTGTACCTTTAGCGGTACGGAGTGCTCTTTTGTCTGGACCGCACCCCTCTCAGATGGTGACACGTGGAGGCCTGCAACTCACATCTAACCACACACGTGTCACTTACTGGAAGGGCTCTAGCGCCTCTCTTTGTCTGCCTAAGCTACACCCTTGCATACTCTTAGGAGAACGTCGGGTGTGGCTGGTCTAGGCGCACTCACCAAACGTTACTCTCTGCGTAGGCGACTTACCCTTCAGGATGACACGCACGTAATGGGTTGAGGGAATCACCAATCACCGACTGGCTTACTGGTTCCCTCAGGCCACTCTCGTGCATGATTCCTTGAGGTGTGCTCATGCGAGGTCCATGCGTAACGCTCTCGCTGGGAACCTTAGTCCCAGTTTAACTGCGTGTAACACGAGACCCCGATGACAATACACCCGATGACTGATCAGTGTTTATTCGCTACTCGCGCTCTGCCTCCAGGCGCGAGTCTGGGAACTGGTCTGCTGGTGGTCACTTGGCTACTGACCACCGATCACCATTCTGGGTGATCTGTCCCCCGACCTCTCTGCCGCCTGATCTGTCGGTGGTAACTTGGTTACTGACCACCGATCACCTCTCTTGGCGATCGTCCCCCTACCTCTCTGCCACCTGGTCCACGTGTCACCCTGTGAGTGGTCCACGTGGTTCTCTGATGCTGATGTCATCGACTACCGATGACCGATCGGATCACAAGCCCCCCAGTCTCGAGTTGAGAACTCGTTCTCAGCGAAGAGACTAAGTGGTCGTGCCCTCAGTCCACGTGGCAAGTGGGGCCGCCTCACGTGCCACCTCACGTGCTGCTTCTTTAACGTTTGGGCTTCCTTCCTTAATCTCGCGACACGTGGCACCATCAACGGCCAGCGTTGTGCGTCGCTAGCGCTTCTCTTATTCAAAATGGCGCGCCCTTCCACTGTTCCTTCATCTTCTTCATTTGACTCCCAAACTCTCTGCGAACCTTTCTTCTGCGCACCCATCTTTCTTCGAATTCTCTGTGATCCTATACTCCTACGATCATTCAAAGGTATGGTTTTTTCTTTTCCCTGGCCCCTTTTTGGTCATCTTTACCGATTGCATTTACCATTCTAGTTATCATGCATTCACCTTCCCTGTTTTTCTTCTTCTCAACCCGCGCTAGGGTTTTTCCCATGTTTCCGCTTTGGCTTCTGCCTCCCCTTCTTTCTCCTTTACCTGGGCATTTCTTCCTCATTCCCCCTCTCTGTTTTTCACCGAACCATCCATCACTCTCTCCCTTTCTATTTCTGACCCTTCGTTTTTCCTCCATTGCAGCTATCTCACGATGGCTCGCTTGAAGCAGACCGCTCGCGTCCTTGCCTCTTCTTCTGGTGCACAGCCCTCCGCGAGTGCACCAGCTTCGCCACCGCCCGTTGTCACCTCATTCCATGACAACGCCAAAGTCTATGACTGGGCCCCTCTGGCGTTGCTATCTGAAACGTCCATCTTGCTACCTGAGGACCATCTTAACTCGCTTCTGAGCCACGACCCGGATGAACCCTCGTGTTCCATAGACAGGGAAAACGACTTCCACATCCGAGTCCGCATCCCTCCCCGAGGGATGCCCATTTGCGCTGACGACAGGGCCACCAATGGGGTGCCCTTCGTTTTTGTTTACTCCGCGATCTTCAAAAGGTTGAGGTTGCGACTCCCCTTCACCTTCTTCGAGAAAGAGCTGATGATGGAGTTGAACGTCGCGCCCTGCCAACTCCACCCCAATGCCTGGGCCTTCATCCGGGCGTTTCAGATTCTGTGCAACTACTTTGGGCACAACGCCTC
Source organism: Phaseolus vulgaris (assembly GCF_051622355.1). NCBI lineage: Eukaryota > Viridiplantae > Streptophyta > Magnoliopsida > Fabales > Fabaceae > Phaseolus > Phaseolus vulgaris. The sequence goes on along the minus strand of NC_143504.1, from coordinate 29,393,999 downwards.
GGTGGAGGTGTTCCTTTACTTCTTTGAGGCGAAGAAACCAGGGGATAGGTTTTGGGTCAGCCTGAACGGGGTTGCTGGACGGGTGCTTCTGGGCCTGTACCAGCAGTCCTTCAAAGACTGGAAGGGCAGATTTTATATGATATCCGCCACCCCACAAAGCCCTCATCTGCTCGAGGGGTACCCCCTCTACTGGGTTCCCCAGGTTCAATTTAAAAAACCCAAGGATCTCGAGACCATGGCCCCCTACGAGCGCGAGCTGTGTGGGCTGCTCCTGGGGGCTAAGTATGACTCCGCTCGCCTCATCAAGGATGAGTTTGATGTGGTTTCCCTGAAGAAATATATAGGTAGTTCTTTCTCTGCCGCCCCTTAGGACATTTATACTTCCTCATGCATGCTCTTATACTTTCCACCTTGCTTGCGTCTCTTAGCTGTCTAATTTTCCTCTTTCTTGCCTATGCAGATTCAATGTCAGGGAAAGATAGGAGGTTGGCGGTGTTGGAGCTCGCTAAACGCCGAGCGGCCAAAGGGACTGGCTCTTCCTCTTCCACCACCGAGCCAATCGAAGCCCCTCCGCTCTCGGTCGCGCCAGCCGAAGGCCCCGAGCAAGGGAAGAAAAGGAAGAGACTGGTGAAGGCTTCTTCGCTGGCTCCTGCTGCTGCTGCTGTCTCAGTGGAAGAGGAAAGCTCAGGCTCCCCCCTCATTCACCGCCAGAGGAAGAAAGCAGTGGCTGAGGGGGTCTCGTCTCTCCAGCCTGGAGGGATAGAGGTGGTAGAGGTAGAAGAAGGTTCACCACCTCCCTCTCCCTCTACTCGACCGGCTCCAGAGCCCGCATGTCCTCCTTCTCCTGGCCAAAAATCGCCCCCAACCTCTCAACCACCAACTTCCCCCCCAGCAGGCCAATCACCTGGTCCATCCGCTCACCCTGCTGGGGGTGTTTCTGCTCAAAAAGAGTGTGCCCCGCCTCCAATGACAATCTCCACCGCCAATGCTGAACATGGTGGGTCTGGCTCGCGCCCAAGCAACACTGGAGCCAACCATGAAAACTTCAGCAGAGTTATCTCCATGGTGCGACAGCACATCAGCAATGGGGAGCTCGTCGACTGGAGCGGGGAGGAGATTGACGCACACCTTGCCAAGCAGGTGGTGCTCTCGCTGGAGTTCTCCAACCAGCATCGCAAGCAGAAGGTCCTGGAGAAAAGGGTGAGGGAACTCGAGCACGACAACGAGTCGCTGCGCAGTGACCTTGAAGCCGCTCAGGGGTCCGTCGAGCTGATGCGAGGCATGGTGGAGAAGGCCAGAAGGGAGTACTTGCTGCAGGTCCAGGAGACCATCAAGATGGAGATCTTGATGGGGCAGACTGTTGGTCCTCTGGACTGGAAGGTGGCAGAGTTACAGGCTGAGAATTCCTCTTTGCTCGAACGGAGTCAGATGGTGGAGGAGTTAGAGGCTGAGAACTCCTCCCTACGCCAACAGGATTCTCAGCGGGTAGAGATGCTCAAGGCCGCCAAGGAGGCAACTGCTGCCGCCGAAAAGAAGCTTGAGGAGGCAGTGGGCAAGCTCTCTGAGGCTGCCTCCTCCCTTGCTACCCTTACCACACGCAGAGGGATGCTGCAGAGGCTTTGAGGCGAAGTCTGGAGGCGGAGAAAGAGGACTTGATGAACGTGGGCGCCGATTCCCTCATTGATGGATTCGAGCTGGCGCTCGAGCAAGTCCGCTGCGTCCTTCCAGAACTGGACCTTGCGCAATTCAGCATTCATCACTCGGTGGTAGATGGGAAGCTCAAGCCTCCTACTCCCTGAATCTCTTCCTTCTGTAATTTTGACTTCTTCTGTACAAAGTTTCATTTTGTAACCTTATGTTTCTGCACCATTCAACTCTTTGTAACTGACAATTGTATGAACATCTCTGGTGATATACCTTGGTTTCAATTGCTCAATTTTTCTTTGTATTTTCTTTGGACTCCACTTACCTTTATGTGCGCGACTAACTGTTAGCTAGTTTAGGTTCAGCGCGATCTTGGGCTTTGCCTTTCCTTTCGCACACGACTAAGTGTCAACCAGCTTAGGCTTAGCGCGATCTGCTTCTCTTACTCTTTGCGCGCGACTAAGTGTTAACCAACTCAGGCTTAGCGCGATCTGCTTCTCTTCTCTTTGCGCGCGACTAAGTGTTAACCAACTCAGGCTTAGCGCGATCTGCATGATCTCGACTGGCTGTTCCCTCAGCTTGGTGTTTAACAGTCCTCGTGCGCTGCTTTGTACTACTAGCCAACTACTGACGACTCATCGGTGATCGCTCTTTAGTCCTTACTTAGCTTTCTCTGTCGCTCTAGCGCTAAGTGCATAAAGGACCTTGACATCGATTGCTCAAAGTGAGGCCTCATCTTGGGGAAAAGGAAGTGTTTCTCGCTAACCCCTTTCCCTTTCCCCGAGGTCATCACCCTTTGGCGGGTTGAGTCGATCACTCCCTGTCTCACTCCTGGGGTGAGTAAGGTTTTCTGACTGAGAGTTTTACTGGGCCAATATTGGTGCATGCCAAGTGGGTAAGGACGTTTTGTCAAAACCTTTCCTTTCCTTCTCTTGGTCTTACTAGCACCCCTGGCCTTTCAAACCTTTCTGCTTGCGCTCACACCTGGGGTGAGGAAGACTTAGATCGGTGCCAGTACTTGCGCCTAGGGCAAGTAGGGCCTAACCAATCACCTGCACTTGCACCTGGGGCAAGGAGGATTTTAACTTTAATACTTGAGAACACTTTATATGCTGGAAATTTTTCTTTAATTGGGTGGCCTCGTTAAAAACCCTCTTTAGGGAAAAGAGTGCCCCCTTGTCTGTTCAACTGTTTCCACCATAAACAAAGCATGTGCCTTTTAGCGTGAGAACGCCATTACCGTACAATTTTAACTGAAATAAAATTTTAAATGGGTGGCGTTCCACGTTCTGGGGATTGCTCCTCCCTCCAAAGTCTCTAGGCGATAGGCTCCGTTCTCTAATGTCTCCACCACTCTGTACGGGCCTGTCCACTTCGGGGATAACTTATTCTGCATGTCATTCTGATGCGCCTTTCTCATCACCAGATCACCTTCCTGGAAGCGCCTGGGCCTCACTTTGGAGTTGTGCCTCCGCTCTACTCTTCTCTTCACAGCTTCAGCACTGACTCTGGCCTCTTCTCGCACTTCGTCTAGCAGGTCCAAATTCACCTTACGCTCTTCATTAGACTCTTCAGCAACGAAGTTCAAGAATCTGGGGGAGCTCTCCTGTATCTCCACAGGAATCATGGCGTCTGTCCCATAGACAAGGCTGAAGGGTGTCTCATGGGTGCTGGACTGTGGGGTGGTGTGGTAAGACCACACAATTCTGGGGACCTCCTCTGCCCAGCCTCCTTTGGCCTTGTCTAGCCTCCGCTTCAGCCCCCTGAGCAGCACTCGATTTGCTGACTCCACCTGCCCATTTGTTTGTGGGTGCTCCACAGATGCGAAAACCTGTTGTATCTTTAGCTCTTCACACATCTTCCTCAACTGATGACTGGTGAACTGGGTGCCATTGTCGGAAACCAGCCTCTTGGGTATTCCGAAGCGGCAGACAATGTTCTTCCAGACGAAGTGTTCAACTTTCTGTGCGGTGATGTGGGCAACTGGCTCTGCCTCCACCCACTTAGTGAAATATTCAATGGCCACAATGAGGAACTTCATCTGCCTTGTCGCCAGGGGAAAAGGTCCTAGGATGTCAATCCCCCATGTATGGAATGGCCACGGGCTATGGATGGACCTCAACTCCTCAGGGGGTGCCTTGTGCCAATCTGCATGCAGCTGACATTGTTTGCATCGCTGAGCAAACCTTATGCAATCTTCCTTCAGCTTTGGCCAGTAGTACCCCGCGCGGAGTACCCTATTTGCCAAAGCGCGACCACCTACATGGCTTCCGCACACCCCCTCGTGCAGCTCAGACATGAGTCTGGTGCATTGTTCGCCGTGTACACAGATCTGCACAGGGTGAGAAAATCCAAATCTAAATAGGCTTCCATCTATGAGAGTAAACTTACTTGAACTCCTCTTTATTCTTTTTGCCTCTGCCAGATCGAGCGGGAGTACACCATCTTCTAAGTATAGCCGGTATGGCGTCATCCAGGTGTGGGGTTCCTTCTCCGCGTGGACCTCCATCGACTCACCGATCTTTGAGGGTCGCGATCTCACCCTCGGCGCTCTCAGCGTCTCTTGAGTCAACGACTGATGACCGATCGTTAGACGCTCCATTGACTTGTATACATGAAGTACCTGGTTGTCTGATACAAACGCGCGTGGCACCTTCAGGGTCTCCTGAATGACCGTCCTCTGCTTCCCCCCTTTGCCTGAGCTGGCCAGCTTGGCAAGCAGGTCTGCTCGGGCGTTCTGCTCTCTTGGTACATGCACTAACTCAAACTCGGCGAAAGACGTCTTCAGGAGCTGCACATACTCCAGGTAGGCTGCCATCTGGGGGTCCTTTGCTTGGAACTCCCCGGTAACTTGCCCGGTGACCAGTAACGAATCGCTCTTGGCCAGCAGATTTCTTGCTCCCATTTCCCTTGCTAGCAACATTCCCGCGATCAGGGCCTCGTACTCCGCCTGATTGTTGCTAGCCTTGAAGGCGAAACGGAGGGACTGCTCAATCAGTACTCCGTTTGGCCCTTCCAGGATGACCCCAGCACCGCTTCCTTGCTGATTAGAGGAGCCATCCACCGATAACACCCATCGAAAATCTAGCCCTTCTGCAGGTGTCGCGATGGATGATAGCTCGACTACGAAGTCCGCGAACACCTGCCCCTTGATCGGTCCTCGGGGCTCGTACTGAATATCGAATTCCGATAATTCTACTGCCCACTTGACCATCCTTCCTGCCACATCAGGTTTCTTCAATACATTCTGGATAGGCAGATCAGTCATCACCACCACTGTGAAGCTGTGGAAATAATGCCTGAGTCTTCTGGCTGAGAATACCACCGCTAGAGCAGCCTTCTCGAGGGCCTGGTACCTGGTTTCAGGGCCTTGCAGCACCTTGCTTACGAAATAAACAGGCCTCTGGGCCTGGTCCAGCTCTTGCACCAGGACTGAACTGACTGCCCTCTCCGTAACAGCAAAGTATAGACGGAGAGGGATGCCTACCTGGGGCTTTCGCAAGACTGGTGGGCTTGCCAGATATCCCTTTAACTTAATGAAGGCCTCCTCGCACTCCTGCGTCCAGAGAAATCTGCTGTTGCGCTTGAGACACTGGAAGTATGGGTGACCTTTCTCCCCTCCAGCAGACATAAATCGGGACAGTGCTGCCAAGCGACCGGTGAGCTGCTGCACCTCCTTCACCGTCGTCGGGCTCCTCATTGCCACGATCGCCGCACACTTCTCCGGGTTGGCTTCAATTCCCCGCTCTATCAAGAGGAAACCCAAGAACTTCCCAGCCTCCACTCCGAATATGCATTTCTCAGGGTTGAGCTTCAGCCTATACTTTGCAATGGTGGTGAATAGCTCTTCCAGATCAGCTGCATGATGCTTCTTCTCTTGGGACGTAACCACCATGTCATCTACATAGGCGTGTACGTTCCTTCCCAGCATGGGCGAGAGCACCCTATCCATGAGCCGCTGGTAGGTAGCCCCCGCATTCTTCAACCCAAATGGCATGACCTTGTAGCAATAGCAAGACCGTTCCGTCATAAACGCGGTCTTGCATTCGTCCATTGGGTGCATCCTGATCTGGTTATACCCTGAGAAAGCGTCCAAGAAGCTGAGTAGCTTTCCCCCCGAGGCGCTATCGACTAGAGCATCTATACTGGGTAAGGGGTAAGAATCCTTGGGGCACGCCTTATTGAGGTCAGTGAAGTCCACGCACATTCTCCACTTGCCGCTCGCCTTCCGCACCAGTACCACATTCGCTAACCACTCAGGGTACTGGATTTCTCTGATATGCCCTGCGACAAGGAGCTTCTGCGCTTCGTCGTGGATCACCCTCCTCTTCTCCTCGTTGAATTTCCTTCTTCTCTGTCGCACCGGTCGAACCATGGGGTCCATTGAAAGACGATGGCAGAGGAAATCGGGGTCGATTCCTGGCATGTCGGATGATGACCATGCAAAGGCATTCATGTGCTTCTCAATCACACCCATGATCAGCCTTCGCTCTTCTTCAACGAGGGATTCCCCCAACTTGAATTTTCTTCCCCTGATGTCCACCTCGACCCATCCTTCAGCTGGGTGGGGCCTCCTCTCACTGGCAATGACCGCTCTCGCGATCCCTGACTCGCGAGGAGTGATCGTTCCTTCATCTTCTTCCTCAACTTGGGCCACCTGGGAGCCCCCCACCGCAGCGCTCTCCATCCTCTGAGCGCCTTGTGTCTCCCTGACCGCCAATCGCTCTTCGCGCACGCCTGGTGGTGGTTTTGTGGTGACATGGCACACATTTCTTTTTTGTTTCAAGCTGTTCTCATAACAGCGTCTTGCCTCAGCCTGATCCGATTTGATGGTTATCACGACCCCTTCCATCGATGGCAGCTTCAACTTCATATGCCTTGTCGATGGTATTGCGCCCAGTCTATTGAGCGTTGGCCTTCCCAACAGGACATTGTACGCAGAAGGGGCGTTCACCACCAGGTACTTTATCTTTTCCGTGCGGGCTGTCGTTCCGTCAGTGAACGTTGTCCTCAGCTCGATGTATCCCCGCACTTCTACCTGATCCCCTGCAAAACCGTAGAGACAACCAGCATACGGTCTCAACTGATCAGGGGACAACTGTAGCTTGTTGAATGTTGGCCAGAACATGACATCCGCCGAGCTCCCTTGATCTACGAGTACTCTATGCACCCGTCTTCCTGCTGTGATGAGAGAAATGACCACAGGGTCGTTGTCGTGCGGGACGTCTCGTAGGTCTGCTTTCCTGAAGACAATGTCCACCTCAGGGTAATGACTCTCATTCACTGCATCTACCGCCATCACAGATCGAGTGTATCTCCTTCTTTGTGAAGCTGTGCATCCCCCACCAGAGAAGCCTCCAGCGATCGTCTGCACTTCCCCATGCACAGGGACTTCATGCTGTTGCTCTCCAGTTTGGGATCCTGACGCGCGATCACCCTGCGGCTCACGCAGGTAATCTGCTAGAAAGCCAGACTTCACCAACTCTGCCAGTTGGTGTCCCAGCGCCAAACAGGAATGAAGTGTATGGCCAAAGGCCTGGTGAAACTCACACCATTCATTCTTCTTCCTTCCGAGTACCTTGTCTGTCTTCTCTGGTACTCGTAGTCTTGCTGCTACGGCAGGAAGGGCGATGAGATCCGCCAATCCCACCATGAAGTTGTATCTCGGGGGTGCGTTATTCTCCCTTGCACGCCCCTTACTCTGGTCTTTGCCTGGTGCATAGGGACGAGGTTTTTCTCGCACCTTCTTCCCTTCTTTGGCCTCATGCACCCTCGCTTGCTGTGGTTTTCCTTGCCCTCCACGCGGTCTGGGTGGTGCAGCACTTCCCCTCTTCTCAGAAACTTATGTTTCTGCCACTATGTGCGCCACCGCACGCCGTCGGATCTCTGCAAAAGTGCTGGGATGGCTCCTGATGAGAGACTCACTGAAAGGGCCAGGCAGCACTCCCTTCTTAAACGCGTGCACAAGCATATCTTCATCTTTGCTGGGTAGTCTAACCACTTGTGCTCCAAAACGGTTGAGGTAATCTTTCAGCGACTCCCCCTGGTATTGGCGCACATCGAACAGGTCGTAGGACACCACTGCAGGTGCCTTGTTGACGTTGTATTGTTCAATGAAGAGCTTCGAGAATTGAGAGAAAGACGTGATGTGCCCTTCTGGTAAACTCACGAACCACTCCATGGCGATTCCGCTCAGTGTGCTCATGAACATCTTGCAGTATACAGCGTCTGAGCCCCCAGACAACATCATCTGGGTGTGGAATGCCGTCAGATGCGCCTCCGGGTCTTCTACCCCTTTGAACGACGCTTTTACCCCCACCAGGTTGGAAGGCACCATGGTTCCCATAATCTCGGGGGAGAATGGCATGGGAAATGCCCTTGGAGGTGAAGGCTGCCTAGACACCCTTTCGTCAACGACGTGCTCCCTCTGCGCCTGCAGCGTTCTTCTCAACTCTTCGTTGACACGATTCAGTTCGTCGTTCCTGCTTTGCGACGCAGCCAACTCCGCCTGCATCCTTTCTTGTTCGACTTTCGACGCTGCAGCGTTATCCTGCAGCGTGCGCACCATTTCCAGGACCTGCGCCATTGTCACAGCTCCTTCGTCAGCGGACGGCGCAGGTGATGGTTGTCTGTTTCTAGGCATCTTCTCTATCGGAGAAACTGATGAAACTCTGGTGAACTTTAAAACTATGGTATATGTGGGACAACGATTCACTCGGGCCCCACGGTGGGCGCCAAATGATCCTGCCGGCAACTTGAACGTGGGTGAATCGCTTCGTAACACTTTCTGCCCTGTCTTCGCGACTGTGTCTCCTGAAGAATCACCTTCTGAACTCTCTCTCTCAGATGTCTTCGAAATGTGACCTGCAAAATACACAGACGGCGCCTCTAGCGGCCGTTTGCACTCCGACGATCAAGTTAGTTCAACAGAACCACCAGAAAACTGGAAACTTAGTAAAAAACGTGTGTATCAGAAAAACTTGCACTCTGTTTTTTCCTCTCTCCTTTTTTTTTTCTCCCCACTCTCCCTCTGATTCTGTCTTTTATCCCTCTTTCCCTGCTTCTGGGCATAACAGAATTCTGTTATGCTTTTCTGGCATGTGTCAGAACCCTGTCATGCTTTTCAGAGAAAGCGTACCTTCAGAATCAGCAATGGGGAGCGTGAGAGTCTGCGCATGTCTGCGCATGTCTGCGCTTGGCTGCGCCTGTCTGTACCTTTAGCGGTACGGAGTGCTCTTTTGTCTGGACCGCACCCCTCTCAGATGGTGACACGTGGAGGCCTGCAACTCACATCTAACCACACACGTGTCACTTACTGGAAGGGCTCTAGCGCCTCTCTTTGTCCGCCTAAGCTACGCCCTTGCGGAGTAACTTAGGATGCTTCTCTTATCTGGGTAAATTGCACACTCTTAGGAGCGGACGTCGGGCGTGACTGGTCTAGGCGCATTCACCGAACGTTACTCTCTGTGTAGGCGACTTACCCTTCTGGATGACACGCACGTAATGGGTTGAGGGAATCACCAATCACTGACTGGCTTACTAGTTCCCTCAGGCCACTCTCGTGCATGATTCCTTGAGGTGTGCTCATGCGAGGTCTATGCGTAACGCTCTCGCCGGGAACCTTAGTCCCGGTTTAACTGCGTGTAACACGAGACCCCGATGACAATACACCCGATGACTGATCAGTGTTTATTCGCTACTCGCGCTCTGCCTCCAGGCGCGAGTCTGGGAACTGGTCTGCTGGTGGTCACTTGGCTATTGACCACCGATCACCATTCTGGGTGATCTGTCCCCCGACCTCTCTGCCGCCTGATCTGTCGGTGGTAACTTGGTTACTGACCACCGATCACCTCTCTTGGCGATCGTTCCCCTACCTCTCTGCCACCTGGTCCACGTGTCACCCTGTGAGTGGTCCACGTGGTTCTCTGATGCTGATGTCATCGACTACCGATGACCGATCGGATCAACAATATTCTTCCACACGAAACCTTCGATCTTGTGTGCGGTGATCTGGGCCACTGGCTCTGCTTCGATCCACTTGGTGAAATACTCAATCGCCACCACCAAGTACTTCATCTGCCTGATCGCCAGCGGGAAAGGTCCCAGGATGTCGATTCCCCAAGTATGAAACGACCAAGGGCTGTAGATCGACTTCAACTCTTCGGGAGGCGCCTTGTGCCAATCGGCGTGCTGTTGGCATTGTTTGCAACATTGGGCATACTTCTTGCAGTCTTCTCTCATCGATGGCCAGTAATACCCTGCGCGGAGAGTCCTTGCGGCCAGAGCTCGACCCCCGACGTGGCTTCCGCATATACCTTCGTGGAGCTCTGCCATGATTCTCGTGCACTTCTCGCCATGTACGCATTCCAGGAGTGGGTGAGTGAACCCAAACCTGTACAGATCGCCATCAATCAATGTGTACTTGCTAGAATTTTTCTTTACCTTCCTAGCCTCTGTCGGATCCAGTGGGAGAAGGCCATCTGCCAGGCATCGCTTGTACTGTGTTATCCAGGTGTCTGGCTCATGGATCGCGCAGACTTGCGCCATGTTCACCTTCTCTCCTTGACATGCTCTAATTCTCGGCGATCTCAAAGTCTCTTTCGTCAGGGACTTATGACTTCTCGCTGCTTTCTCCGTCGACTTGCTTATCTGAAGAACCAGGTGATCTGCCACAAATGCCCTCGGCGTCTTCAGAGTTTCTTGAATCACCGTCCTCTGCCTACCCCCCTTGCCTGAGCTGGCGAGCTTAGCTAGCAAGTCAGCTCGGGCATTCTGCTCCCTGGGCACATGCACTACTTCAAAGGAGGCAAAGGAACTCTTCAATTCCTGCACATACTCCAAATAGGCCGCCATTTGTGGATCTTTAGCCTGGAACTCGCCTGTTACTTGCCCTGTGACTAGCAGCGAGTCACTCTTAGCCATTAACACCCTGGCCCCCATCTCCTTGGCCAGCAAAATCCCGGCGATCAGCGCCTCATATTCTGCTTGATTGTTACTGGCTTTGAAGGCAAATCTCAAAGATTGTTCGATCAGCACGCCGTTGGGTCCTTCCAAAATAACTCCAGCACCGCTGCCCTGCTGGTTCGACGATCCATCCACCGAGAGTACCCAACGGAAGTCGTCCCCTTCAACTCGCATCGCCTCAGATGAGAGCTCAACCACGAAATCTGCAAAGATTTGCCCCTTGATCGGGCCTCGAGGCTCATATTTAATATCAAACTCTGACAATTCTACTGCCCATTTCACCATCCTTCCTGCAACATCAGGCTTCTTCAAGACCTTCTGGATGGGCAGGTCAGTCATCACCAGAATGGTGAAGCTACGGAAATAGTGGCGCAACCTCCTCGCCGAAAATACCACAGCCAGCGCAGCCTTTTCCAGGGCCTGATATCTCGTTTCGGGGCCCTGCAACACCTTACTCACAAAATAAATAGGCTTTTGAGCCTGATCTTGATCCTGGGCGAGCACCGCACTCACCGCCCTCTCAGTTACAGCAAAATACAACCTGAGAGGGGTTCCCACCAGTGGTTTGCACAAGACCGGCGGGCTCGCCAGATATTCCTTCAGCTTGACGAAGGCTTCCTCGCACTCCTTCGTACACGCAAACTTGTTATTGCGCCTCAAGCACTGAAAATAGGGATGGCCCTTTTCTCCGCTAGCTGACACAAAGCGAGACAGGGCTGCCATCCGACCTGTCAGCTGTTGAACCTCCTTCACCGTAGCTGGGCTCCTCATCGCCAGGATGGCGGCACACTTATCAGGGTTGGCCTCTATGCCTCTTTCAGTCAAGAGGAAACCCAAAAACTTTCCAGCCTCCACGCCGAAAATGCATTTCTCTGGATTAAGCTTTAATCTGAACTTGGCGATCGTCGTGAACAATTCTTCCAAGTCTGCAACGTGCTTGCTTTTTTCCGGCGAGGTCACGACCATGTCATCGACGTACGCTTGCACGTTCCTTCCCAGCATCGGTGCAAGTACTCGATCCATCAGCCTCTGGTACGTGGCCCCCGCGTTCTTAAGCCCAAACGGCATCACCTTGTAGCAGTAGCACGATCTCTCCGTCATGAAGGCTGTCTTCTCTTCATCCATGGGATGCATCTTAATCTGATTATACCCCGAGAAGGCATCCAGGAAGCTCAACAGCTTACACCCTGCGGCACTATCCACCAGGGGGTCTATGCTTGGTAAAGGATACGAATCCTTTGGGCAAGCCTTGTTCAGGTCGGTGAAATCGACGCACATGCGCCATTTCCCGTTACTCTTCTTCACCAGCACGACATTTGCCAACCATTCAGGGTACTGAACTTCCCTGATGTGGCCTGCAGCGAGGAGTTTCTGTGTTTCGTCCCTGATCGCCTGCCTCCTCTCTTCGTTGAACTTTCTTCTTCTTTGTCGCACTGGTCTTACCAAGTTGTCCATCGCCAGATGATGGCACAGGAAGTCGGGATCGATCCCGGGCATGTCCGAAGAGGACCATGCAAGCGCGTCCAGATGCCGCTCAATCACCTTGGCGATCTGGTCCTGGAGCTCAACCTCCAGGGATCTTCCTAACTTGAAGATCTTTCCCCCGATTTCTCTCTCGAGCCACTGCTCGACGGGTTTTGGTCTGGTTTCTCTGGCGATCACCGCCCTGGCGATTCCCAGTTCTCTCGCTTCCTCAGGGCGATTCCTTGCCTCTTCCTCCTCCAGACCAGCATTTCCCTCCCCCAGCTCAGCGTCCACCATCTCCACGTCCCTTCCAGCGATCTCTTCTGTTACCGTCGATCTGGGCTTCACACCGGGAGGCGGGGTGGTTGTTACGTAACTCACCGATCTCTTGTTTTTCAGGCTATTCTCATAGCACTTCTTTGCTTCCTTCTGATCAGATTTGATGGTGATGACCACCCCCTCCATGGACGGCAACTTCACCTTCATGTGCCGGGTTGATGGTATGGCACCTATCCTGTTGAGCGTAGGTCTTCCCAACAGGATGTTGTACGCTGAAGGAGCGTTTACAACCAGATACTTGATTTTTTCCGTTCTTGAACCCGCCACGTCTGTAAACGTTGTCCTTAACTCTATGTACCCCCTGACCTCCACTTGGTCACCAGCGAACCCATACAAACACCCTCCATAGGGCCTCAGCTGGTCAAGGGGCAGCTCCAACTGCGTGAAAGTCGGCCAGAACATCACATCTGCCGAGCTTCCCTGGTCCACCAGCACCCTGTGGACCTTTCTTCCTGCTGTTATCAACGAAATTACTATGGGATCGTTGTCATGAGGCACAACATCCCGAAGATCTTGCTTGGTGAATGTAATATCCACTTCTGGCGAGTGGTCTTCAAACATATCCACCGTCATCACAGACCTTGCGTACTTCTTCCTCTGTGACGCGGTGCATCCACCGCCTGAGAAACCCCCTGCGATGGTGTGGATTTCTCCGTGCGTGGGCATCTCGTGCTGCTGAGCTTCAGCACCTGCTAGTTGGGAGCTCGACGCGCCCCCCGTCCTTCTGTCCAGCAAATAATCATTTAGGAACCCGCTCTTTACCAGATCGTCGAGCTGGTATCCTAATGCTAAACATGAGTCCACTGTATGGCCAAAGCCTTGGTGAAACTCACACCAGGCGTCTGGCTTTGGTCCCAGCACCTTGTCGCCCACCTTTTCTGGCGCCTTCAACCTAGCGGATATGTTGGGAATGGCGACCAGATCCGCCAATCCCATGACAAACTTGTGCTTAGGCGGGCGATTGTATTCCCGGCGTGCTGGTTGCTGGCGTCCTTGGCCCCTATCCTTGTTCTTCCTTGGATCATAAGGATGGCGAGTCCTCTTATCCCTCCTGGCCGCCGCTGTCTCCAGCACCCTCTGTGGCTGGATCCTCGTCTGGGCGCGTGGCCTAGCGGGAGCCACGCTTCCTCTCTTCTCGGTGACTTCGCTCTCGTCGGCGATGTGGGCCACCGCAAGTCGCCTAACCTCAGCAAACGTGGCGGGGTGCGCCCTGATCAATGCCTCGCAGAATGGTCCCGGCAACACGCCCTTCTTGAATGCATAGACCAGCATTTCTTCATCTTTGGCCGGCGATCTGACCATCTGCGCCCCAAAGCGATTCAGGTAGTCTTTGAGGGACTCTCCCTGATATTGCCTTATATCAAACAAATCATAAGACACCCTGGGCGGTGCCTTATTCACAATGTACTGCTCGATGAAAATCTTCGAGAACTGTTGAAAACTGGTTATGTGACCGTTAGGCAGGCTCACAAACCATTCCAGCGCCGTTCCCTGGAGCGTGCTCACGAACATCTTGCAATACACGACGTCTGATCCCCCTGACAGCATCATCTGCGTGTGGAACGTGGTGACATGAGCCTCAGGATCCTCCACGCCGGTGAAAACAGCCTTAACAGGAACCACACTCGCAGGAATAGGCGTGTCAGTAATCGCCTGAACAAAAGGCATAGGAAAAACACGAGGTGGCGACGACGACGCAACCTCTTCAGCAGAAGAACGCCCTTGCTGCTCCTGAAGAGCTTGACGCAGTTCCTCAGTCACCTTGCTAAGCTCCTCATTCCTGGCGCGAGAGGCGACCAGGTCCTCATGCATTCTCGCCTGTTCTATGCGCGAGGCTTCCACAGTTGCCTGCAACGAACGCATCATCTCCGCCATCTGCGCCATGGTCATGGCGGCGGCGCCTTCAGCAGCGACGGGCGCAACCGGACTTGAACGATTGCTTCTCATTTTTCTCATGAAACTTAGCGACTCACAAAATGCAGCGAACAACACCTACTTCAGCTACGATCGATTCAGCGATCAATCGGAAAAACTGCGCGAAACTCCGCAAGAACACCGCAAACCTTCAAACAAACCTGCAACTCCACCAGAAACCACCGCTTCTCCCACAGATAACCAAACGAGTGAGGGAACTCAAATTCCACCGAACAGATCGCATGTAAACAGCAGAAAGCTTTACTTCACCGAACAAAAATCCAAACGAACGGTGGAAAATGCGAAAACACCGAACAAATCTCAAGCGAACAGCAAACTACGGTTGCACCAGCACACAACCACACAGAAAATCACGAAAACCTCCAAGAACTCACGCTGTGGATGGGAACAGGTTTTACACGGCCCCACGGTGGGCGCCTGATGATCCTGCCTGTTGATCAGAACGTTGGAACCTGCCTCGTCAAAGGATCGACTCGTGCACCGCTTCGAACCTCCGTCCTTCTTCGAGATCCACCTCAAGAACCTGCAAAAGAACAGAGCGGCACCGCTGTGGCCGATCGCACTCCAACGCCCAAGTCAGTGACCGAACCACCAAATACTAAGAGCCAGAACACTCAGGAAATCTCAAGGAACCGTGCAATGTTCTCTCTCACAGTATGCTAGAACTCGCAAGCGTAAAGAGTGTAATCTGAACGTGCGTACCTCAGAAAGTTCGTTGAGAACTCTTATATACCTGGTCACTTTCTCTCTCCTGGCAGTTACAGACCTGGACACGTGGCTCGCATCCATTCGTACACGTGCCATCATCTGGAGCCTCCTTGACTTGGGCGCTGCTTCTGACCCTCTTGTTGGCTAAGTTATTTATGCATGGTACTGCCCAGTGCATAGCTAACTTGGGAGCGCGATCTCTACTGGAACTGGCGAGTTAGGGTGCCCTCGTACACCTTCCCTGTGGTCTCGCCGGCCGCCTTCATAATCTGCATCACTTTCATCTCTGGCGATGTGCCTGCTCTGGCGATCTCCAATCGCTTGGTCGCCTGAGTTTACATCTGGCGACTTCACCTTCTACTGGGCGATCGCCTGGTATGCTTAATGATCGGAACACGCCAACTTAATCACTGGCGACTTCACGAGCCCCCCCGACTTCCTCCCCTTCTGTCAACCTGGCGCCTTGTCAACACGCCTACACTGTAGCTTGGTGCCACGTCATCACTTCCGACTACCAGGGCGGTACAAAATTGTTTCTTGCTTTTGTTCTTTGACCTCTAATTTGGTGCTGGAATTTATTTCTCCTTTGGTGCTTAATTGAATGGAAACTTGACTTGGGTAAGGTCTAGTCTTTTGATAGGTGCTGGAATTGGAGAATTAAAACCTTCATTCTAAGGGGAAACAAAGCCAAGGCCGAAACAAGCATTCTTGAAAAAAAACACTACAAACACTTGGAGAATCAACAAACAAAGACAACAAGGAAGTGCACTTAGCAAAAAGAGGATCAACAAAGGGAGTTTTTCTTAATTTCCTTACAACTTAATTTGTGTTAATTACCTCTTAATTACGTTTTAGACGGTGAGTGTGTCTTTAAGGGCTCAAAGTGTCCAAGAAGCCTCACCTAGGGCCGAATAGTATAGAATTCTTAATTAGCAATTGTTAATTGTTTGTAATTGTCTTTCTTTTTGCTTAGTAGTGACGCTTTGCATGCTTATTTTTGTGTTATACCGACTAGCTTTGTTAAATTAGTAGCATACATTTGTTTTCTTATTGCATTTGTTTTCTCAACTTACTTGTGTTCTAAGTGCTTTACTAAGAGAAAGTTTTGTGTAAAGACATTGGGGGATAGTTTTTGGCAAGGAAAAGGCTTGGTACTTAAGTAGTCCTTTGTGACTCACCTCCCTTACCTGGAAAACTACCTTCTTTAACTTTCCTAAACTTTCTCAAGTTCAAACACCTATATACACAAAGTTTTAGCGATGTCTTCTTCTTCTCACTCTCCAAAGTCTATTGAAAGTGAAGTAAAATCTTTGAAAACTCTTTTGAAAGAAGTATCACAAGCGGTACAATTGATTTCTTTTAGACAATTGGAGAATGAGAACAAAATCAATGAGATGGCTAAAGCTCAAGAAGAGAAATCACAAAAATCACAAAAATAAAAAAAAACTCATACTCATACATCTAGGAGTAATGAGTCTCTAGGGGAGGGAAGCCTTAGAATGAATGACTACTACCAACCACCCCCTAGAAGGAATAGGCAAAGGGAGCAAGAGGTGCCAAGGGAAACTAGAGTAGACCTACCTCATTTTTATGATCTTTATTTGAATAAGAGTATTTTATTCCCAAATTTGGTGTTAATTGCAGATTTCTAAGGAAGATTGGAGATTTGGATTAAAGATGAATGATTTGAGCTAAAAAGATAAAGATAGAAGGTCCCAGAATGGAAAAGATGCAAAGAAGGATTGGGCCTTTTTTATGTTTTATCATTTAGCCCATTAGCGCGACACAATAAACAACCTAACCCTAGAAAACTAGGATAAATAGAGGGCTAAAGGCTCAACCTTAGTGTGCCAGATTGAGAGGAAAACACCATAGAGTGAATTGTAACCCAATTGGGAGAATGGAAGGTGATAGAAGTATGCGTGGCTAATTCTACCCTTTGGGATTGGGAGTAATCTGCTCAAACTCTTATGTATTGAGGTGATATTTTATATATTAATATTCAGTTCTTGATTGATTATTGGTATTGTTGTTTTACTTTTAATTTTCCGTGACAAATTGAGAATCTTAAATCTGACCGGGAGATATTTTTAGGGTTCGGACCTAAACAACAATACTTAACATATTTGAGTGCTAGGAATAGACTTGAAATGTTAATTGCTATTAAACGTCTGAGCTTCGTTCTAAATTGTTCTTATAATTATGCGAGGGATCGATAGTTAGGGGACATTCTTAAGGATTTTATATGCGAGGAATCGATATAAATGATTTTTATACGGGCATCAATTTCAATCAATGAACTTAATATTGATATGCTAATCAAAATACTTGAGAGTGAGAGAGATGAAACTAATCCTTATTTTTCCAATTGAAACAACTAATTCTTTGTTTGTTTTCTTATTGATCAGTGCCAACACAATTAATTCAAAACTCTTTTAATTGTTCTGTTTTTATATTTAGCGATTATTGTAATCGATAATTCACTGTTCCTTGTCGGATCGATATCCGTCCTTAGGGACAATTATTACTTTTGACAAACGCGGTGCACTTGCCGTAAAAAGTCATCAATAGGGTAAGTGAGGAACGTAAAGTACCCTTAGCCGCCCTTAGCTTCCAAGGGAACGCCATGTATTGGTGGACCTCTCTCGAAAGAGAAAGGCGTCTTCATAGGGAACCTCGCATTACATATTGGAATGACCTTAGGGGAGCCCTAAGACGCTGACACATACCTTCCTACTACCATAGGGAGTTGATGGACAAGCTCCAAAGACTCCAACAAAAAAACATGAGTGTGGAAGAGTATAGACAAAAAATGGAGCTCTACATGATGAGAGCCTCCATTAGAGAAGAGGAGGATACCACAATAGCTAGGTTCCTTAGTGGCCTATCACTTGAGATAAGAGATAGAGTGGAGCTCTTACCTTACCAAGACTTGAATGATTTGGTTCAACTTTGCATTAAAGTTGAGCAACAAATTTTACGCAAAACATCAAGTCAAAAGGTGAGCCGTTATCCCAAGAAAGAGTTTAGAAGGGAGGTAGTACATCAAAAGAAAAACCAAAAGAACCTACCAAACCTTTTACCAAAGAAACCTCCACCCCACCCATCCGAGCTAGAGATGTCAAGTGTTTCAAGTGCTATGGTAGAGGGCATGTGCAAGCACAATGTCCAAACCAAAGGAGTTTGTTTCTTAAGGGTGTATACGAGTACACTAGTGGCGAGGATGAGTCTCGTGAGAGAGAAGAGGGGGGAGAGGATGAGAGGGTAGCTCCACTAGAGGGAGAATTGCTTATGATTAGGAGAACCCTCAACAATCACCCTAGCACATCCATTAAAACACAAAGAGAGAACATATTTCATACAAGATGCAATGTTTTAGAAAACATATGCTATCTCATTGTGGATAGTGGATCTAGTTGCAATTGTTGTAGTGCTAGGATGGTGGAGAAGCTTAAGCTACAAGTAGTTCCTCACCCAAAACCTTATAAACTTCAATGGCTTAATGAAAATGGGGAACTACATGTAGACAAGCAAGTGGAAATCAAGTTTTCCATAGGGAACTACAAAGATAAGGTTTTATGATGTAGTACCTATGGAAGCTTGTCATATTTTATTAGGGAGACCTTGGCAATTTGATAAGAAAACCTTGCATGATGATCTCACTAACGAAATTTCCTTCACCCACAAGTATAAAAAGTTTGTACTTAGTCCTTTACCACATTCTCAAGTGGTAAAAGACCAAATACAAATGAAGCAAAAGAGGGATGAGGAAAACAAAAAAAAAAGAGCGCTAGAAAAAGAGAAAATCCTAGGGATAGGAAGGCGTGGGAGAAGAGTGTTCCTTCCCACAAGGTTGGTCAACAAGAAAAGTCTCTTGAAAACGTTTTTGAAAACTTGCTTCTTGTTGAACAACCAAGCCTTATCTTTTGTAAAGGAGCACTTACATGCACTGCCACAAGTAGTGAACTTATGAATTTACCTCCTCAAATAGAAAATCTTTTAAGTGAATTTGAAGATCTATTCTCCCATGAGGGGCCCATTGGGCTTCCTCCTCTTAGGGGGATAGAACATCAAATTGACTTCATTCCGGGGGCAAGCCTACCAAATAGGCCTGCTTATAGGACCAACCCCGAGGAAACAAAGGAGATAGAGTCACAAGTTCAAGACTTGTAGGAGAAGGGGTTGGGTTCAAAAGAGCCTAAAAAGGATGGAAAATGGCGCATGTGTTGTGATTGTCGAGCAATCAACAACATCATCATCAAGTATAGGCATCCAATCCCAAGGCTTGACGATATGCTTGATGAATTGCATGGGTCAACTCTATTCTCCAAAATTGACCTTAAAAGTGGATATCACCAAATTTGAATCAAGGAGGGTGATGAGTGGAAAACCGCTTTTAAGACCAAATTTGGATTATATGAGTGGTTGGTGATGCCCTTTGGGCTTACTAATGCCCCAAGTACATTCATGAGGCTTATGAATCACACCTTGAGGGATTGTATAGGTAAATATGTAGTAGTTTATTTTGATGATATCTTAGTATATAGTAAAACCCTAGAAGACCATCTAAGTCACCTTAGGGAAGTTCTTCTAGTGCTTAGGAAAAATAGTCTTTTTGCAAATAGGGATAAGTGTACCTTTTGTGTAGATAGTGTAGTTTTCTTAGGCTTCATAGTAAACAAAAAGGGGGTGCATGTAGATCCCGAGAAAATCAAAGCCATCCGCGAGTGGCCAACTCCACAAAATGTAAGTGATGTAAGAAGTTTTCATGGGTTAGCTAGCTTCTATAGAAGGTTTGTGCCTAATTTTTCTAGTCTAGCTTCTCCTTTGAATGAACTTGTTAAAAAAGATGATGCATTTTGTTGGAATGAAAAGCATGAGCAAGCCTTTCAAAGGCTAAAAGCTTAACTCACCAATGCACCCATTCTATCTCTCCCAAATTTTTCCAAAACTTTTGAGATAGAGTGTGATGCATCGGGGGTAGACATAGGTGCGGTTTTGTTGCAAGGTGGACACCCCATTGCTTATTTTAGTGAAAAACTCCATGGTGCCACCCTCAACTACCCCACCTATGATAAAGAGCTCTATGCTCTTGTGCGAGCCCTAAAGACTTGGGAACACTACCTTGTGTCCAAAGAATTTGTCATCCATAGTGATCACGAGTCTTTAAAATATTTAAAGGGCCAACACAAGCTCAACAAGAGACATGCTAAATGGATGGAATTTCTTGAACAAGTTCCTTATGTAATCAAATACAAGAAAGGAAGCACCAATATAGTGGCCGATGCTCTTTCAAGACGGCATACACTCTTTTCAAAATTGGGTGCTCAAATTCTTGGATTTGACCACATAAGAGAACTTTACCAAGAAGATCAAGAACTCTCATCCTTCTATGCCCAATGTCTACATAGAGCACAAGGAGGTTACTATGTGCCCGAGGGATATCTTTTTAAAGAGGGAAAACTTTGCATTCCCCAAGGAACACATAGGAAACTCCTTGTCAAAGAATCACATGAGGGGGGGACTCATGGGCCATTTTGGAGTTGATAAGACTCTAGATCTTTTAAAAGCAAAATTTTGTTGGCCACACATGAGGAAAGATGTCCAACGACATTGTTCTAGATGCATCTCATGTTTAAAAGCAAAGTCTAGAACAATGCCGCATGGACTCTACACCCTTTTGCCGATTGCAAATGCTCCTTGGGAAGACATTAGCATGGATTTCATTTTAGGACTTCCTAGGACTGCAAGAGGCCATGACTCTATCTTTGTGGTAGTGGACCGTTTTAGCAAAATGTCCCATTTTATTCCATGCCACAAAGTAGATGATGCTCAAAATATTTCTAAACTCTTCTTTAGAGAAGTGGTGAGACTCCATGGTCTCCCTAGAAGTATAGTGTCCGATAGAGATCCCAAGTTTATAAGCCACTTTTGGAAAACTCTTTGGGGTAAACTTGGAATAAGACTACAATTTTCAACTTCGTGTCATCCTCAAACGGATGGGCAAACCGGGGTAGTCAATAGATCTCTTGGAACTATGCTTAGGGCTATCATGAAGGGCAGCCACAAATCTTGGGATGAGTATCTTCCCCACATTGAATTTGCTTACAATCGAGTGGTTCACAAGACTACTAATGCTTCTCCTTTTGAAGTAGTATATGGTTTTAATCCTCTCACACCCATGAATTTGATACCTCTTCCTAATCCCCAAGATTTTGTGCATAAGGAAGGAGTAATCAAAGCTGATTTTGTAAAGAAAATGCATGAGAAGATTAAACTCCAAATACAACACCAAAATGAGAAGTACACAAAATACAACAATAAAGGGAAGAGAGAAATAATTTTTGAGGAAGGAGACTTAGTTTGGCTTCACCTTCGCAAAGATAGATTTCCAACTCAAAGGAAGTCCAAACTAAGTCCCCGAGGTGATGGACCCTTTCAAGTCCTCAAGCGAGTCAATAACAATGCATATAAATTGGACCTACCTCTTGAATATGGAGTACATGACACTTTTAATGTAATTGACCTTTCTCCATTTGTAGGTACCAATGACGATGACGAACTGGATTTGAGGACAAATCCTTTCCAAGGGGGAGGGGATGATGGAAGAGGGCCAAGCACATCTAACCATGAAAGCCAAAGCCCAACACTAGACCATGAAGAGTGTCTAGACCATGATGAGCGTCTAGCTAGAAGGATGGAGCGTCTAGGACGTGAAGAGGAAAGGCTACCCATGGAGCGTCTAGGAGGAGACCTAGACCGTCTAGGACCTATCACAAGGTCAATGGCTAAGCATATTCAAGCCCAATTGAATGAAGCCACGGATGGAAGAGAGAAAGCTTTGTACATGTTGCATAAAGGCCCATTAGGGGTGCTTAGTAATTAGAGTAGTGTAGAAAGCATATTTGAGTGAAACATTCTAGAAACTCTCTAGGTTTGGCCGGTCATGAGCACATGGCACATGGCTTTGTGAATTGCATTTAATTTGGTTTTCATTTCATTAGGCATTAGCTTAAAACTTACGGCCAATTAGCTTATAAATAGGGGGGCCTACACCTTGTATTTGCAAGTTTATTGTGAGTAAAGTTATGCTGCCATTTTGTGCCAAGCTTTGCTTCTCCCTAGAATTCTAGGCTCTAAACTTCATCTCTTTCACCTCTCCTTGGGTTGGCCGAACCTCCCTAGCTTCATACACATCATGCACCTTCAAGATCAACACCACTCTTAGGAGGATCTTGCTCACACACCTTCATAGCTTCCGCACCACTTTTTCTTACATGATTCAAGAAGACCTTCATGAAATGCCATCAACAACATTATAGGAAAAGGATAACAACAATTAAAGGATCAAAGAGTGCTTGAATAAAGGAAAAACGAACTCAGAATCACAAAAACAACTAGCTGAAAAACAGAATGGTTGCAAAGAAGCTTAAGGAGTCATCAATGGAGACTAAGCCTTCCAAAATGATGATCCAAACTCATAATGAGTGCTATTTCCTTGTACACAACCTTAGAACAAGATACAAAACGTAATTGAAAACAGAAACACCAAGAACCGAACAGAAATTGAAGAATAAGCTAAGAAACACAAATTCAAACGGTGAAAAGGATGAAGAACACTAAAACATTGGAAACTATCGATTGAAATTGCAAGAGATGAAAGAATGAACACTTATTGAATGAAGCTTGCTGGATTTGAGAATTTGGAACTGCATTCACGCCACTTGGAGTCTTGTTCCAAGATAAGTGAAAGGTTGTCGCCACTTGAAGCTCACCATTGGCACACAAGATAAGGCAAAGGAAGAAGAAGACAACAAGACTCACAATTTCTCTCTAAACTTGAGTATAGTTTCTCTACTTCTAATTTCCAATTCTGAATTTTACAAAGGCAAGCACCTTATTTATAGCCTAAGAGGTGCTGAAAAATAGGTGGGAAAATTCAAATGAAACTCATTTGAAATTCCCACCAAAAACAAGTCACATGGGAGGTGTGACCTTCTTCTACTATGACACCTCCTAAAAACTACACCTACACCCCCTACTAAGTCACATGGACAATGTGACTCTCTTTAATACATTCACACCTATTTATTTAATATCCACACCTTCTACAAGAGTCATTCAAATGATGCTCTTTTATTTAATGCTTGGCCTTTCTCCTCATGGTTTGGACTTGGGCTTCTTGGGCTTGGGCCTTCTTGGGCTTGGGCTTTGGGCTTGGGCCTTATCTTTTGCAAAGACTAATAAGAAGAACTTTAAATGCTTTGGCCCTTGTCCATTTCTTCTATTGATAACATCTTTTTGATTCTCATCACCTATGGAAAACTTGATTTCCACTTGCTTATCTACACTTAGTTCCCCATTTTCATTAATCCATTGTAGTTTGTAAGGTTATAGGTAAGGAACTACTTGTAGATTAAGCTTATCAACCATTCTAGCACTACAACAATTGCAACTAGATCCACTATCCACAATGAGGGAACATATATTTTCTAAAACATTACATCTTGTATGAAAGATGTTCTCCCTTTGTGTTTCCATGGAAGTGCTAGGTTGATTGTTGAGGGTTCTCCTAATCATTAGCAATTCTCCCTCTAATGGAGCTACCCTATCATCCTCTCCCCCTTCCTCTCTCTCACTTGGCTCATCCTCACCACTAGTGTATTCATCTACACCTTTTAGAAACAAAGTCCTTTGGTTTGGGCATTGTCCTTGCACATGCCCTCTTCCATAACACTTAAAACACTTAATGTCCCTAGTTCGGATGGGTGGGGTGGAGGCTTCTTTTGCTAAGGGTTTCTTTTTGTTGTCTCTTCTTGGTTGGGCCTTCCAATGTATGTGGTGTATTTAGAAGGTGTTTGTTTCTGCCCCTTGCCTTTGTTCCTCTTGGAAGTAGGTGATTAATTCTTCAATCCAGCACCTATTAAGAAAACTAGACTCCCCTCAAGTCAAATCCCACTCAATCAAGTACCAATTGATAATTAATCCACTACCAAGCTTAGAGGTCAAAGAATTAAAGCAAGAAACAAATTAATTTGAAAAACAGTACCACACAAATGGAATTAATTATGACAACTAGAAAGAGTTTCAATGAAATATTAGACAAGCAAATAAAAGGTACTCAAAGAAAGGATGACACACAAAATGGAACCTACGGAATAGCACTAGATTTGATTTCAAAATAAAAAACAGCACCACTAAACAAGTTATTGTGGTCTAGAAAGCGTGATTTTCACAGATTTATGCTGAGCTGGCCTTTTAATATTTGCTTCTGAAAATTGATATTCAAACAGATCAAGATCTCAACAAATTTTTTGCGTTGGTTTCACTCCAAACGCATGCACCATTTTGTTTTAATAAATTTTCTAAAATCAGTGCTCAGATTCGCCAGTTGTAGCGTCAGGATTGCACACTGTTTTTGCAATATTTATCATTTTTTTTCTATTTGTTTTTTTGAACTGATTATTTTTTTGTCCTCTTGGTAACACCTCAATCTTGCAAAATCCAGAGGCTCAGAATTTTCTTATGTGTAAATTAATTTTCATAAGCAAAATCAGCCAAAACAGAATGGTGGAAACAGAGGGTTTTTGTAAATCTGGAAATAAAAACAGAAAGATATACCAAAGGAAACACAATGGAACTAGTGAAAGGAATTTGTGTGGATCTAACACACAAATATGAACTCAAACTAAAAATAAAAAGCACCAAAGGATAAAAAACACAGCAGATTCAGATCAAGCATTTATACCAAAAACAAGAAACAAATAAGCCAAAAAAAGTACTACTAGGATTTGATGACATTTTTGGAAGAAACATGACTAGACAAAACATATAGATTCAGAAATTAAAAGACTCAAATGAACACAAAATGAACCAATTAAAATTGCAATAAGGACTCAAATACCTAAAATAAAAACAACAACACAAACTATTTGGAATCTTACCAAAAATTGCACAAAGATTGCTCAAGAACAATTGAACAAGATGCACCGATTGGAAATTCCAAACAGCACACCAATTCAAAAACGAAAATTAAAACAGCAAGATAATATGGAAACAAGATGAACAACTAGGAAATAAGAAGAACTCAAAAAGAAAATGACGAAGAGATACTCATCTTTGAAGAACCATAGCTCATGATACCAAATGATGGATTTCCTATGAGCTCTTCTTGGATGATTGGTTGAAGATGGTGCGGAAGCTTATGGATGAGAGTGGACAAGGTCCTCCTAGGAGGTGTGGTGACCTTGAAGGTGCATGAAGAGTATGGACATGGGGAGGTTCGGCCAGCCCCTTTGTAGGTGGTGAAAGGAAGATTAAAACCTAAAAGCTAGGCAAGGAGCAAAGTATGGCACTAAATGGGCAGCATAACATTACTCAATTTAATCTTGAAAATACAAGGTGTAGGCTCCTCCTTTTATAGGCTAAGGAGGACCATCATGCAACCCTAAATTACTCCACATGGAGCACATGGAGCACATGGCCGGCCATGTGAGGAAATGTTCTAAAACGTGAACAAAATCTAGGGTAAATCACATGTAAGACAAGTTTATGCTATTTACACTACACTTAGTACTAAGCTACCCTTAATGGGCCTTCATGGAGCATATACATGTTGCTTTCTCTCCCATCCGTGGCTTGGCTCAAGGCTCTCATCCGTAGCTTGGTCATGGACCTAGTAAGAGGTCCTAGACGCTCTCCTCCTCCTTCTAGACGCTCCCCCTCTAGACGCTCTAGGTTTGGCCCTTGTCTATCATGGGGTGTTGAGCTTGGCCCTCTTCCATCAATCCCCCTATTTGATGAAGACAAATCCCTGGTGCTTGTGTTTGATCTGATTGAATCTGAAGCAGTACCTGCAAAAATAGCATTTATACTATCCAATGCTTCTTACAACAGCAGGTTAGATTTTATATATTCAAGGCATAAAACATGATAAACAATCGGTTGTTTACACGAAACAATCAGTTGTTTTTATCAGCAGCAGCAGAAAACACTTTTATATTAGAGATTTTAACAGATTTTACAGTATCAGATAAAGATATTCAAAAACCAATTAATTCTCCCCCTATTTGTCTTCACAAATGGACTTTAGCATGTATCAAAACAAATTTAGGAGAGATTATTAAGATCAGAGATACCTAACTCATTTCTTAAGAAGAAAAACCTCTGTATTTTGTTTGATCTACACTCTTTCCAGCAGCATCAACATCCATGTAACAGCTTGAAGACATTGGAGGGCTTGCTTCTTTGCAACTCTCCATTTCAAATTTCTTGAGAATCTCCTTGCAATACTTTGATTGACTTAAGAAGATCCCATCCTTTGTTTGCTTAACCTGCAATCCAAGAAGGAAAGATAGTTCTCCCATCATAGACATTTCAAACTCACCTTTCATTGCAACCACAAATTCTTCACACAAACTATCTTGTGTAGCACCAAAGATGATATCATCAACATAGATTTGGACAAGAATTATTTTTGCATTTGACTTCTTGATGAAGAGAGTCTTGTCTACCATTCCCCTTTCATATCCATGAGATAGCAGGAAGTTGCTAAGCCTCTCATACCACTATCTTGGAGCTTGCTTCAGTCCATACAAAGCTTTCTTCAACTTGAAGACATGGTTGGTGATCCTGCCGGTTGAATCGAGTGCAAGAGTCTTGCCACGTCAAAGGTATTATCTCTCGATCAGCTTCGCACCACGTTAGCTTCTGTCCTTCAAGCTTCAATTCCTCGCAAGAACCTGAAAGAAACAGAGTGGCACCGCTGCGGCCGATCGCGCTCCGACGCTCAAGTCAGTGACGGAATCACCAAATACTAAGAGAGAAAAGCTAAACTCAAGGAACTGTGCAAGAATGTTCTCTCAGCTTACTCAAATGTTCTCAAAAGCGTAAAGAAGTGTTCTAAACGCGCGTACCTCAGAAGTTCGTTAGAGTTCCTTATATACTTGAGCACTTTCTCTCTCCTGACGGTTACACCTCAGGACACGTGGCTCGCATCCAGCTGTACACATGTCACCATCTGGAGCCACCTTCTACTTGAGCGTCACCTCTACTCTTCAAGCTATTCGACTAAGTTACCCATGTAAGGAGTAACTCGGTGCATAGCTTCCTTGGAGCGCGATCTCTTCTAAGTGGCGAGTACGGGGTGTAACCACGCACACCTTCTTTGTGGTCTCGCCTGCCGCTATCACGATCTGCTTCATTTGCACATCATGCATGTTCTGGTAAACTGTTCCCTTGCCTCGACCTCTGGCTGGGAAATGATCATCTGACAACCTCATCCTTCGTGCTCGTACATCATGAAAGCTTTAAGCAAGCCTTCTTGATCTTTCGGCGATGTGCCCCTTTCGGCAGTCTCTAACCACTTGGTCGCCTAAAACTCACATACGGCGACCATGACGCGAGCCTGGTGACCGCCGGTTATACACACCAGAGATCGGAGAACGCCAAGCTAACAATTGGCGACTACACAAACTTCCCGATGTGCTTCCCTTCTGTCAGCCAAGTGTTCCGCTCAACACGCCTATATTATCGCTTGCTGCCACGTCATCACTTCCGACTACCTGATCGGTACAGTTGGGATACTTATGATCTTCAAAGCCCGGTGGTTGATCTACATAGACATCCTCATTGATGTAGCAATTCAAGAAGGCACTCTTGACATCCATTTGGAAGAGTTTAAAACCACTCATACACGCAAAAGCCAGCAGCAGCCTCACAACCTTCAATCTAGCAACAGGAGCAAAGGTTTCACCATAATCTATGCCCTCTTCTTGATTGTAGCCTTTGGCAACTAGCCTTGCTTTGTTCCTTGTGATCACACCATCCTCATCTAGCTTGTTCCTTGATCCTGCCTGTTGACCAGAACGCTGGAGCCTTGCCTCGTCGAATCTGGATCGACTTTGCACCGTGCTAGCTTCTGTCCTTCGCCTTGATTCACCTCAAGAACCTGCAAAAGACAGAATGGCGTCGCTGCGGCCGATCGCGCTCCGACGCCCAAGTCAGCGACTGAACCACCAAAATACTAAGAGAAAACTAAGAACTTCAGGAATCGTGCAATATTCTCTCCCAGTGTACTCAAGTTATCGCAAGCGTAAAAGAAGTATTCTAAAACGCGCGTACCTCAGAAGTTCGTTAGAATCTCTTATATACCTGTGCACTTTCTCTCTCCTGACGGTTACACATCTGGACACGTGGCTCGCATCCAGCTGTACACGTGTCATCATCTGGAGCATCCTCCGCTTGAGCGTCACTTCTTACTCTTCAAGCTTATTCGACTAAGTTATCCATGTAAGGAGTAACTCGGTGTATAGCTGCCTTGGAACGCGATCTCTTCTGTGTGGCGAGTACGGGTGTCATCATACACACCTTCCCTGTGGTCTCGCCGGCCGCCATCATGATCTACTTCACTTGCTTCATCGTGCATGCTCGGGTAAGCTGTTCCCCGACCTCAACCTCTGGCTAGCTAGGGAATGATCATATGACGACTTCATCCTCTGCCTCGAAAGCCTGGAACAAGCTTTCCTGATCCTTCGGCAATGTCCTCCTTTCGGCGATCCCTGATCACTTGGTCGTCTGGATTCACATCCGGCGACTACATCACAAACCTGGTGACCGCCGGTTTAGGTATGCTAGAGATCGGAGCACGCCAACTTAACGACTGACGACTATGCGAGCCCCCCGACTTCCTTCCCTTCTGCCAGCCAGGTGTCCCGTTCAACACGCCTATATTATCGCTTGCTGCCACGTCATCACTTCCGACTACCTGGGCGGTACACAAGCCCCCCAGTCTTAAGCGAAGACTTGTCCAGTGAAAAGACTAAGAGGTCACGTCACTGCCGATCTACGTGGCGCTGGCACGGAATTCCAAACGTTCGTACCCTCTGCTTTTCTGACGCTCCACCAAACCCCTTTTTCAAATCGCTCGACACGTGGCTTCATCAACGGTCGTCTTCAGCTGTCGTTTGCGATTCCAAAAACGTTTGAAAAACCCTTAACCCCTTCATTTCTACTGTTTCATCATCTCTTTGCATTCTCAAAACGCTCTGAGTTTTCTCTGCAAACCCACAACGCTTCTCCAGCAACCTCAATCTCCAACTCCCTTCAACGCTCATCTAATCATCGAAAGGTACCTCTTTTACTTCTTCTGTTGATACTTGTTGCATTTTAACCGATTCGCATCATCCATTATCTGCCTGGTGCATACGCTGTGGGTTGTTTCCTCTTCTTCTTCCTTCTCGTAACTTAGGGCTTCGTCTTCCATTACATTCATCACAACGAACTCCCGTTCGTTCGTTTTCCATCATTCGTCCACAAACGAGTCGATCTCTGTAACCTTTGTTCATCCTTTTCCCTTTTTCCTTTTCCCTCCACCCCAAGCGCATAACTTACCACGAGCATCTGGTGCTCCTTCTTCCCAGGCTGAGAGGCCTGCAACCTCTCGTCCCAACCTCGCTCAGGCAACTCCACCAGTCGCCGAAGGAGCGTCCATTCCCACACAAGACTACAAGAAACTCTACCCGTGGGCCACCCCAACTTTGCTGAAGGAGACCTCTTCAGTAAACTCTGCGTTGGCGGTGCTACGGTTGAAGAAAGGGGACGAACCCAACCTCTCGTTCCACAAGGAGCATGATGACAAACTAATGGTGCTGCCTTGCCCTCCTGACGTGCCAATCTGCGCGGATGACAAGGGGAACAACGACGAGTTGTTCTGCTTCGTTTACACTACCCTTATCAAGAAGGTGAAACTCAGGCTTCCCTTCACCCGTTTTGAACGAGAGCTATTAACCGAGCTTAACATTGCCGCTGCCCAGCTCCATTCCAACAGCTGGGCATTCGTGCGGGCATTTCAAATCATGTGCGCGCACTTGGGACTACCGGCCTCGGTAGACGTCTTCCTTTTCTTGTTCGAGGCCAAGAATCCCGGAAACCGCCCCTGGGTGAGCTTAAACGGGATTGCTGGGAGATCGATCCTCTTAGTCTTCCAGCAATCTTACAAAGATTGGAAAGGAAAGTTCGTCCAAGTGCGCCAAAACGATCAAGACCCCTCGCTGCTCGATGGCTTTCCTTGTACTGGGTAAACAAGGGAAGTAAGGACTCCAAAGAAAACTTCAGAAGGCCAAGAAGTCCTGACAACATGGGCGAGTTGGACAAGGACCTCTGCCTTTTCTAGAAGAGGGTGTCTGATGCCCAGATCAACTTTCCTACTTCTGCGATAATCACCTTCAAATTCCTCGAGGACCAACTTGAGGCCCACATCGGTAAACCCCACCTCACCATCAAATTTACCAACTTAGCATTTTTCTCCGTCCTAATTTAGCATTCCGTTATTAACTTATGTGCTGCTTGTGTTACCCCTGTTCAAACATGCTTGTATCTTCTGCTTCCGTTTTAATTACTCACCTATCTTTTGCCCTGTGCAGATAACATGCTGGGAAAAGGCAAAATGGCCGAATTGAGGGCGATCGCCCGAACTCACAAACTGGCGGCGGGCTCCCAAACTGTA
The DNA here is from genome assembly GCF_051622355.1 of Phaseolus vulgaris. Classification (NCBI taxonomy): domain Eukaryota; kingdom Viridiplantae; phylum Streptophyta; class Magnoliopsida; order Fabales; family Fabaceae; genus Phaseolus; species Phaseolus vulgaris. Next base: position 29,363,440 of record NC_143504.1, on the reverse strand, counting down.
CCAAACTCGGTAGTGGAGATCGCCGCTGCCCAGGGTAGATCGCCTCCTCAAGGCCCAGCTCCTCCAGAGACACTGCCCGCCCCTCAACGAAAAAAGCTCATCTTAAGGAAACCAAAGAGGAAAACTCCTCAAGTGGTTCAAGAAGATGAGGATGAGGATGATGAGGCGACTGAGGACGGCCTCGTTACAAAAAGGAAAAGGGTGGCACCTTCTTCACCACCTGCTCTCCCAACACCAACACCGCCCTCTCCCCCAGCTCCAACACCGCCAGTCCAAGCAACACCCTTGGCCGTCGCGCTTCCTGCGGTTGAAGGTAACGAGCCCAACTTCATGGAGAACCCTCCTAGTGCCTCCACGCCGTTCGTATCTGCTGGAGAGGGTCCTCCTTCAACCGCCTCAATTGCTGAAGCCGCACCAGGTGGGGATGAAGGCGCTCACAACTCACTGATACTCATAACTGAGTCCCCCACTTCACCACCACGCCAGGAAGCCCCCCTTGCTCAACCAATTCAAGAGGGTGGTGGTGAGAGTCAGCACCAGGCTCCTTCAGCACCTCCACCAACAGCAGCTGCAAGCCTTCCCCCCGTGGTCAAAGAAATCTGGGGGCCCTTCACAGCTAAACTCAAAATGATGGCCGAGGACCTCCCCTCATTCATGGGCGTACCCTGAGCTCGACCTCTCCATGGTGTCAATATGTAATGAAGTGGTGGATGGGAAGATCGTGCCTTCTGAAGATTAACCGCTTCCCTCCATCACTTATTTCCTAAGATTTATCTGCCTATTTCTTTTTGCACGATCTTTACTTGTAATTTTCTTTCCTTTGTATTCGAACTGGTACAACTTTTATTATAACTTCTTCCGCTTTTGCACATGGTTTCTCTGTTTACTTTGCTTTTCCTTGTAGAAACCGCTTAAACAAATTAACTTAGCGATTCTGCGGGCTCAACCATTTACTCACTGCTTCAAACTCGAGCAACTATCAATTTTACATCAATTCATCAACTGTTAACTTAAAGCAAAAACTTGAGCAACTCATTAACCTTCAAGCGACAACATTTAGCATAACTTGCAAACTTTAAGGCAATTAGCTACTTACTAGGCAACAGGTTTTAACTTAAACTGGTATTACAATACAGTTTACCTGATCTTCCTGGCAAGGTTAGCCTTTACTCCTGTCATTGCCTGGAACTCTTCTGATCGCCCTAGGGTTCTGGCGATGTAAGCTTTCTTTTGCCTTCATAACTTGGCTATTGTTCCCTCATCTAGGGGTAGAGGCGCCTTTCGGATCCTTCTCTACCTCCCTGAGTTTCAGAACAATAAGCCGGATAGCTAGGCGTTCTCTCCGAACCTACCTTAGCCATCCTTTAAACTTCTTCCACCCTCCACACCATACCTGAACTCGTTCGAGACGAGAAGGATTTTATCTTGCCTGAACTCGCTCGACGGCGAGAAGGTCTTTATCTTGCCTGAACTCGCTCGATGGTGAGAAGGTCTTTATCTGGTGCCTCTACTTTGCCCAGGGATTACATCTCCTCTTCCCTGGATGCACTGAGGACTTTTAACTTGTTCTCGCCTGCGCTCGCACAAAGTCGAGGAGGACTTTCCTCTTTCTCTCCTGCGCTCACTGAACGGCAAGGAGGACTTTTCTCTTCTTCATAACTTGATCATTGCTCACTCATCTGGGGGTAGAGGCGCCTTTCGGATCCTTCTCTACCGCCCTGAGTTTCAGAACAATGATCTGGTCTTACTGGGTCAATACTGATGTTTCGCTTAAAGGGGAAAAAGGCATTTTCCTTCCCTTCCCGCCGTTTAAGGTCACAAACACCCCTGACCTTTCAGTTCATCTTGCCTGAACTCGCTCGACGGCGAGAAGGACTTTATCTGGTGCCTCAACTTGCTCAGGGTGTACATCTCCTCCCCCCTGGATGCACTGAGGGCTTTTAATCTGTTCTCGCCTCAAACCACGCGAGGGCGTTGAGGTCTTTAATCATTACTGGTGCCTCCGATCGCCGAAAGACGATGAGGACTTTAAAACTTTAACTGTGCCGCCGATCGCCAAAAAGCGATGGGGACTTAAAAACTTTTAGAAAGCATGCAGCATAACTTCAAACTTGCCTTAAATCACGTACGAGTGATAAGGTCTTTTTCTAAAACTTTTGAAACAACAAGCATGCAATCTTAGAAACTTTAAACTTTGAAAACTCTTCTTTATTGGGTGACCTCATTAAAAACCCTCCTTAGGGAAAAAAGAGTGCCCCCTTCAAACTGTTTCAACAGAAAGCTTACAAATCTCTTCGTGTTTGTTTCTACTTACAAAGCTTTAACTGTAATATAACTTGAGGTGTGTGGCGTTCCAAGTGCGAGGAATCGCCCCTCCTTCCAATGTTTCTAAGCGGTAGGCGCCGTTCCCGAGTGCCTCGGTTATTCTGAACGGTCCCGTCCACTTAGGCGACAACTTGTTCTCCATCTCGTACTGGTGGGCCTTCCTCATCACCAGGTCACCTTCTATAAACTGCCTCGGCATCACCTTCGAGTTATACCTTCGTTCAATCCTCCTTTTCACTGCCTCGGCTTTTACTCTCGCCTCCTCCCTGACCTCATCCAGCAAATCCAGATTCAACCTTCTTTCCTCATTCGAGTCTTCCGCTACAAAGTTCTGGAATCTTGGCGAGCTCTCCTGGATTTCCACTGGAATCATTGCGTCGCATCCATAGACCAGGCTAAACGGGGTCTCATGGGTTCCTGACTGCTCGGTGGTGTGGTACACCCAAACTATGCGGGGTACCTCCTCAGCCCACGATCCCTTGGCTTTCTCTAGCCTTCTCTTCAAGCCTCTTAGCAATACCCGATTGGCGGACTCTACTTGGCCATTTGTCTGAGGGTGCTCGACGGATGCAAATACTTGTTGAATTCCCACCTCTTCGCACAGCTTCTTCAACAGGTGACTTGCAACTGAGTCCCGTTGTCTGACACCAGGCGCTTAGGCACACCAAACCGGCACACGATGTTCTTCCACACAAAGCTCTCGATCTTGTGTGCGGTGATCTGGGCTACTGGTTCTGCTTCGATCCACTTGGTGAAATATTCAATTGCCACCACCAAGTACTTCATCTGCTTGATCGCCAATGGGAAAGGTCCCAGAATGTCGATCCCCCACGTATGAAACGGCCAAGGGCTGTAAATCGACTTTAACTCTTCTGGAGGCGCTTTGTGCCAATCGGCGTGCTGCTGACATTGCTTGCCACACTGTGCATACTTCTTGCAGTCCTCCCTCATTGTTGGCCAGTAATAACCTGCACGGAGGGTTCTTGCGGCCAGAGCTCGACCCCCGACGTGACTTCCGCATATCCCTTCATGGAGCTCGGCCATAATTCTTGTACATTTCTCTCCGTGCACACATTCCAGGAGTGGGTGTGTGAACCCAAACCTATACAACTTGCCATCAATCATTGTGAACTTGCTGGAGTTCTTCTTTATCTTCCTAGCCTCCGTCGGATCCAGCGGGAGAAGGCCATCTGCCAGGCATCGCTGGTACTGTGTTATCCATGTGTCTGGCTCATGCGTAGCGCAGACCTGCGTCATGTTCACCCTCTCCCCCCGACATGCTCTTATTCTCGGCGATCTCAAGGTTTCTTGAGTCAAAGACCTGTGACTCCTCGCCGCTTTCTCCGTCGACTTGCTTATTGGAAGAACCAGGTGGTCTACCACAAATGCTCTAGGCGTCTTCAGAGTTTCTTGGATCACCGTCCTCTGCCTACCCCCCTTGCCCGAACTGGCGAGCTTAGCTAGCAAGTCTGCTCGGGCATTCTGCTCTCTGGGCACATGCACCACTTCAAAGGAGACAAAGGAAACCTTCAATTCCTGCACGTACGCTAAGTAAGCTGCCATTTGTGGGTCCTTGGCCTGGAACTCGCCTGTTACTTGTCCCGTGACCAATAGCGAGTCACTCTTAGCCATCAGCACCCTAGCTCCCATCTCCTTGGCCAGCAAGATTCCGGCGATTAGCGCCTCATATTCTGCTTGATTGTTGCTGGCTTTGAAGGCAAACCTCAGGGATTGTTCAATCAGCACACCGTTGGGCCCTTCCAGGATGACTCCAGCACCGCTACCCTGTTGGTTCGACAATCCGTCCACCGAGAGCACCCAACGAAAATCATCCCCCTCAACTCGTGCTGCCTCTGACGAGAGCTCGACCACAAAATCGGCGAAAATCTGCCCCTTTATCGGACCTCTGGGCTCATACTTGATGTCGAACTCCGACAGCTCCACCGCCCATTTCACCATCCTCCCAGCTACATCAGGCTTCTTCAGGACTTTCTGGATAGGCAAGTCGGTCATCACCACTATTGTAAAACTGTGAAAATAGTGGCGCAACCTCCTCGCCGAAAATACCACAGCAAGTGCAGCTTTCTCCAAGGCCTGATACCTCACCTCCGGGCCTTGCAACACCTTGTTGACGAAATAAATAGGCTTCTGAGCCTGGTCTTGGTCTTGGGCGAGCACCGCACTCACCGCCCTCTCAGTCACGGTAAAATACAACCTGAGAGGGGTTCCCATCAACGGTTTGCACAAAACCGGCGGGCTCGCCAGGTACTCTTTAAGCTTGACGAAGGCCTCTTCACACTCCTTTGTCCAGGCAAACTTATTGTTCCGCCTTAAACACTGAAAGTACGGATGGCCTTTCTCTCCGCTAGCCGATACGAAACGAGACAGGGCGGCCATCCGACCTGTAAGTTGCTGCACCTCCTTCACGGTAGCCGGGCTCCTCATCGCCAGGATGGCAGCACACTTATCAGGATTGGCCTCTATTCCTCTTTCAGTTAAGAGGAATCCCAAGAACTTCCCTGCCTCCACGCCAAAAATGCAATTCTCGGGGTTCAGCTTTAACCTGAACTTGGTGATTGTGGTGAACAACTCCTCCAGGTCCGCAACGTGCTTGCTTTTCTCCAGCGAGGTCACGACCATATCATCCACGTACACTTGCACATTCTTTCCCAGCATTGGTGCAAGTACCCTATCCATCAATCTTTGGTACGTGGCCCCCGCGTTCTTCAGCCCGAAGGGGATCACCTTGTAGCAGTAGCACGATCTCCCGGTCATGAAGGCGGTCTTTTCTTCATCCATTGGATGCATCTTTATCTGGTTGTACCTCGAGAAGGCGTCCAGGAAACTCAGCAACTTGCACCCTGCAGCACTGTCGACCAGGGCGTCTATGCTTGGCAAAGGATACGATTCCTTTGGGCAAGCCTTGTTCAGGTCAGTGAAGTCGACGCACATGCCTTCTCTCCTCGTTAAACTTCCTTCTTCTCTGTCGCACTGGTCTGACCTTGTTGTCCATTGCTAGATGGTGGCACAAGAAGTCTGGGTCGATTCCCGACATGTCTGAAGCAGACCATGCAAAAGCATCCAGATGCCGCTCTATCACCTTGGCGATCTGGTCTTGGAGCTCAGCCTCCAAGGATCTTCCCAGCTTGAAGACCTTTCCCCCGATCTCCCTTTCGAGCCACTCCTCGACGGGTTTGGGTCTAGCTTCCCTGGCGATCACCGCCCTGGCGATTCCCAGTTCCCTCGCTTCCTCTGGGCGGTTCCTCGCCTCTTCTTCACGATCGGCGTTCTCTCCTTCAGCCTCAGCATCCAACATGGTGACATCGCCTCCGGCGGCCACCTCCATCGCCTCCGGCGGCCACCTCCATCGCCTCCGGCGGCCACCTCCATCGCCGCATCAACAACTCGCCATTCTGTTGGCTTGGGCTTCACACCGGGAGGCGGGGTGGTAGTCATGTAACTTACTGACCTCTTATTTTTCAGGCTATTCTTATAGTACTTCTTCGCTTCCTTCTGGTCAGATTTGATGGTGATCACCAGCCCCTCCATCGACGACAACTTCACCTTCATGTGCCTGGTTGAGGGCACAGCTCCTATTCTGTTGAGTGTTGGTCTTCCCAACAAAATGTTATATGCTGAGGGAGCATTCACGACGAGGTAGTTGATTTTCTCCGTCCTCGAGCCCGCCTGATCCGTGAATGTAGTTCTTAATTCTATGTACCCCCTGACCTCCACCTGATCGCCAGCAAACCCATACAAGCACCCTCCATAGGGCCTCAGTTGGTCAAGGGGCAATTGCAGCTGTGTGAAAGTCGGCCAGAACATCACATCTGCCGAGCTTCCTTGGTCCACCAGTACCCGGTGGACCTTCATTCCCGCCGTGACAAGCGAGATAACTATGGGATCGTTGTCATGAGGCACAACGTCCCTGAGATCTTCTCTTGTGAACGTAATGTCCACATCTGGCGAGTGATCCTCGAACATGTCCATCGTCATCACAGACCTTGCATATTTCTTCCTCTGTGACGCGGTGCATCCACCACCCGAAAAACCCCCAGCGATGGTGTGGATCTCTCCATGAGTGGGCATCTCGTGCTGCTGAGCCTCACCACCCGCCGGCTGGGAGCTCGACGCACCCCCCGTCCTCCTGTCCAGCAGGTAATCATTCAAGAAACCGCTCTTGACCAGGTCGTCGAGCTGGTATCCCAGTGCCAAACACGAATCAACGGTGTGACCAAAACTCTGGTGGAACTCGCACCAAGCGTCTGGTTTTGGTCCTAACACCTTGTCGCCCACCTTCTCAGGTGCTTTGAGCCTGGCTGCTATGTTGGGGATGGCGATCAGATCCGCCAACCCCACGACAAACTTATGCTTTGGCGGGCGATTGTACTCCCTGGGGCGCCCTGGGCCCTTGCCCTTGTTTTTCCTTGGATCATAAGGATGTCGAGTCCTTTGATCCCTCTTGGCCGCCGCTGTCTCCAGCACCCTCTGTGGCTGGATCTTGCTGGGCACGTGGCCTAGCGGGGGCCACGCTCCCTCTCTTCTCGGCGACCTCACTCTCATCGGCGATGTGGGCCACCGCAAGTCGCCTAACCTCAGCAAACGTGGCGGGGTGAGCCCTGATCAGTGCCTCGCAGAAAGGTCCCGACAGCACGCCCTTTTTGAAGGCGTATACCAGCATCTCATCGTCCTTGGCTGGCGAGCGGACCATCTGCGCTCCAAAGCGATTCAAGTAGTCCCTGAGGGACTCTCCCTGGTACTGCCTTATGTCGAACAGGTCGTAAGACAGCCTGGGTGGCGCTTTGTTCACAATGTACTGCTCGACGAAAATCTTCGAAAACTGCTGGAAATTAGTTATGTGTCCTGTAGGCAGGCTCACAAACCATTCCAGCGCTGTTCCCTGGAGCGTGCTCACAAACATTTTGCAATATACAGCATCCGAGCCTCCTGACAGCATCATCTGCGTGTGGAACGTGGTGAGATGTGCCTCAGGGTCCTCCACGCCGGTGAAAGTAGCCTTCACAGGTACCACGCTCGCAGGGATAGGCGTGTCTGTGATCGCTTGGGCAAACGGCATAGGGAAAACGCGAGGTGGCGACGACAGTGCGACCTCTTCAGCGACTGGGCGTCCTCTCTGCTCCTGATGAGCTTGGCGCAACTCCTCAGTCACTTTGCCTGCTCTTCATTCCTGGCCTGAGAGGCGACTAGGTCCTCATGCATCTTTGCCTGCTCTACGCGCGAGGCCTCCACATTCGCCTGCAGCGCACGCATGATCTCCATCATCTGCGCCATAGTCATGGCGCCTTCAGCAGCAACTAACACAACTGGACATGAATGGTTGCTTCTCATCTTTCTCATGAAAACTCAGCAGACCACAAAGTGCGACGAACAAAACCTCCTTCAGCAACGATCGATCCAACAATCAACCGGTTAGAAACCCTCAAACTCTCTAAAACCTCCGCATGCGCAACTGCAACAGCACGCCGATAGACTCGGACGTCGAAAACTTCACGGAAACTTGCAACTTCACCACAAAACCACCGCTTCTCCAGCAAGCCCCTGATTCCCTAACCAGAAACGCAATCGAACGAAAAACGCACCGAACAACCGATTGAAAACCGCGCGAACAGCAAGAAACTCCAAGAAAACCGATCGAAAGCTCGAACGAACGGCGGAAAATCTCACACTACCGATTGAAACCCAAACGAATGGCAGAAACCTCAATTTCACCGAACAAAACTCGAACGAACGGTGGGAAATGGTTGCACCAGCACACAACCACACAGAAACTGCAGAAACTCCAAGAACTCACGCTGTGGATGGGGACAGGTTTTACACGGCCCCACGGTGGGCGCCTGATGATCCTGCCTGTTGACCAGAACGCTGGAGCCTTGCCTAGTCGAATCTGGATCGACTTTGCATCGTGCTAGCTTCCTTCCTTCGCCTTGATTCACCTCAAGAACCTGCAAAAGACAGAACGGCGCCGCTGTGGCCGATCGCGCTCCGACGCCCAAGTCAGCGACTGAGCCACCAAAATACTAAGAGAAAACTAAGAACTTCAGGAACCGTGCAATATTCTCTCTCTGCGTACTCAAGTTCTCGCAAGCGTAAAAGAAGTATTCTAAAACGCGCGTACCTCAGAAGTTCGTTAGAATCTCTTATATACCTGTGCACTTTCTCTCTCCTGACGGTTACACATCTGGACACGTGGCTCGCATCCAGCTGTACACGTGTCATCATCTGGAGCATCCTCTGCTTGAGCGTCACTTCTTACTCTTCAGGCTTATTCGACTAAGTTATCCATGCAAGGAGTAACTCGGTGTATAGCTGCCTTGGAACGCGATCTCTTCTGTGTGGCGAGTACGGGTGTCATCATACACACCTTCCCTGTGGTCTCGCCGGCCGCCATCATGATCTACTTCACTTGCTTCATCGTGCATGCTCGGGTAAGCTGTTCCCCGACCTCAACCTCTGGCTAGCTAGGGAATGATCATATGAAAACTTCATCCTCTGCCTCGAAAGCCTGGAACAAGCTTTCCTGATCCTTCGGCAATGTCCTCCTTTCGGCGATCCCTGATCACTTGGTCGTCTGGGTTCACATCCGGCGACTACATCACAAACCTGGTGACCGCCGGTTTAGGTATGCTAGAGATCGGAGCACGCCAACTTAACGACTGGCGACTATGCGAGCCCCCCGACTTCCTTCCCTTCTGCCAGCCAGGTGTCCCGTTCAACACGCCTATATTATCGCTTGCTGCCACGTCATCACTTTCGACTACCTGGGCGGTACATTCCTGAAAACCCATTTCGAACCAATAATATTTATTTCATTAGTTTTAGGGACAAGAAACCATACCTCATTTGTTGCAAACTGATTCAACTCTTCATGCATAGCTTCAACCCATTTCTCTTCCTTGAGAGCTTCCACAATTGACTTTGGTTCAATTTGAGAGACAAAAGCTGTGTGCCTGCAGAAGTTTGAGATAGAGCTACGTGTGGAGACACCTTCCTTTATCTACCCTATGATGTTATCCACTGACAGATCTCTAGGAATCCTCCACTCCTTGGGCAGCTCACTCTGTTGCAGAATTTCAATCGGTTGTTGCTGCGAATCAACCGGTTGTTTTTCTGCACAGATTTCCAGCTTCTCCAAACTGATGGTCTGTTCATCTTCTTCAACACTCGTCTTAGGGATTTGATTGATTCTGCGATCTACCTCATCAAAGACAACGTGAACTGATTCTTCTACAATCATCAGCCTCTTGTTGTAGACTCTATATGCATGACTTGTGAGTGAATATCCTATGAAGATACCAAGGTCCGCTTTCTCATCAAACTTTCCCAAGTTTTCCTTTCCATTGTTGAGAATGAAACAGCTGCAGGCAAAGACTTTGAGATGACTGATGTTAGGCTTCCTTCCATTGAAGAGTTCATATGGAGTTTTCTTCAAAATATGCCTTATAAGCACCCTATTCATCACATAACTTGAGGTGCTCACTGCATATGCCCAAAAATACTTAGGAAGTAATGATTCATTAAGCATTGTCCTTGCTAGCTCTTCAAGAGACCTGTTCTTCCTCTCTACAACTCCATTCTGTTGTGGTGTTCTTGGAGCAGAGAAGTTGTGCAGAATCCCCATCTTCTCATAGAATTTGCTGAACTTCTCATTCTGAAATTCTCCTCCATGATCACTTCTAATAGAACTGATCCTGCCGGTCGACCAGAGCGCAAGAGTCTCGCCACGTCAAAGGTATCTTCCTCTGGATCGGCTTTGCACCACGCTAGCTTTCGTCCTTCACACCTCGATTCTCCTCAAGAACCTGCAAAAGACAGAGTGGCGCCGCTGCGGCCGATCGCGCTCCGACGCTCAAGTCAGTGACGGAATCACCAAAACTCTAAGAGAGAAAAGCTAAGAACTCAAGGAACCGTGCAAAAACTCTCTCAGCGTACTCCAATATTCTCAAAGCGTAAAGAAGTGTTCTAAACGCGCGTACCTCAGAATCTGTTAAGAGTTCCTTATATACCTGTGCATTTTCTCTCTTTTGACGGTTACACCTCTGGACACGTGGCTCGCATCCAACTGTACACGTGTCACCATCTGGAGCCACCTTCTACTTGAGCGTCACCCCTACTCTTCAAGCTATTCGACTAAGTTACCCATGTAAGGAGGAACTCGGTACATAGCTACCTTGGAGCGCGATCTTCTTATAGTGGCGAGCACGGGGTGTCACCTTGCGCACCTTCTCTGTGGTCTCGCCTGCCGCTATCACGATCTGCATTACTTGCTCATCGTGTATGTTCTGGTAAACTGTTCCCTGGCCTCAAGCTCTGGCTAGGGAATGATCATCTGATAACTTCATCCTTCGTACTCGTGCCCCTTGGAAGCCTCGAACAAGCCTTCCTGATCTTTCGGCGATGTCCCTAAGCTTGCATACGGCGACTACGACACAAGCCTAGTGACCACCGGTTTAGATATGCTAGAGATCGGAGCACTTCAACTTAACAATTGGCGACTACACGAACTTCCCGATGTCCTTCCCTTCCGTCAGCCAGGTGTTCCGTTCGACACGCCTATATTATCCCTTGCTGCCTCGTCATCACTCCCGACTACCTGGTCGGTACACAAGCCCCCCAGTCTTAAACGAAGACTTGTCCAGCGAAAAGACTAAGAGGTCACATCACCGTCGATCTACGTGGCGTTGGCACGGAATTCCAAACGTCTGTACCCTCTGCTTTCCTGACGCTCCACCAAACCCCTTTTTCCAATCGCTCGACACGTGGCTTCATCAATGGTCATCTTCAGCTATTGTTTGCGCTTCCGAAAACGTTCGAAAAACCCCTAAAACCCCTTGCACTTCCACTGTTCCATCATCTTTCTGCATTCTCAAGCACTCTAAGTTTTTCTCTGCGAACCCACGAAGCTTCTCAACTTTCTCAATCTCCAACTCTCTTCAATGCTCATCCGATCACACAAAGGTACCTCTTTTACCTCTTCTGTTGATATTTGCTGCATTTTAATCGATTCGCATCATCCATTATCTGCCTGGTGCATACGTTGTGGGTTGTTTTTTCCTTTTCTCCCCTCTCGTAACTTAGGGCTTCGTCTTCCGTCACGTTCATCCCAACGAACTTTTGTTCGTTCGTTCTTCTTTCTTCGTCCTCAAGCTAGTCGTTCTGTTGGCTTTGTTTCATCCCTTTCATTTTCCTTTGCAGTTCCTGCGATGGCTCATACAAAATCCACCATGAACCCTCTTTCTTCGTCGCGAAACCCTCCACCCCAAGCGCGTAGGGTTGCTCCTGGGGCAAATCCTCCACCAGCGCGCAATCCACCACGAGCCCTTGATGCTCCTTCTCACCAGGCTGAGAGGCCTGCAACTTCTCACGCCAACCTCGCTCAGGCAACCCCGCCAGTTGCCGGAGGGGCTTCCTTGCCTTCAAGAGACTACAAGGAACTCTATCCTTGGGCCACCCCACTCTTGTTAAAAGAGACTTCTTCAATAAACACAGAGTTGGGCGTGCTCCGACTAAGGAAAGGAGACCAGTCCGACCTCTCCTTCCACAAAGAACATGATAGCAAGGTGGCTGTGTTGCCCTGCTTCCCGGACGAGACGATCTGTGCGGACAACAAAGGGGACAACGACAAGTCGTTCTGCTTCCTCTACGCCACCTTCTTCAAGAAAGTGAAGCTCAGACTTCCCTTTACTCGCTTCGAGAGAGAGCTGCTAACCGAGCTCGATATCGCCCCCGCCCATCTTCATCCCAACAGCTGGGCGTTCGTAAGGGCGTTCCAAATCATTTGCGCACACCTGGGGCTGCCGGCTTCAGTGGATGTCTTCCTTTTCCTATTCGAGGCTAAGAATCCCGGAGACCGCCTCTGGATTAGCTTAAACGGGATTGCTGGGAGGTCAATCCTCTCGATCTTCCAGCAATCTTACAAGGACTGGAAAGGGAAGTTTATCAAGGTGCGCCCAAACGAGCAAGATCCCTCACTGTTCGACGGTTTCCCCTTGTACTGGGTACACAAGGGGAACAAAGACTCCAAGGAATGCTTCAGGAGGCCAAGGAGTCCTGACAACATGGGCGAGCTAGACAAAGATCTCTGCCTTTTCTGGAAGAGCGTAGCAGCTGCCAACATCACTCTCCCTACCGCTTCAATCATCTCCTTCGAGTTCTTCGAGGGCCAACTTGAAGCTCACATAGGTTTGCCCTTTCTCCAACACCAAGACTCTTGTTTTGTGTTGGAACTAACTCAGCGTTCCCACCATTCCATCCTTCGGCGTTCTGCTTGTTCTGCATTGGTCTTGATTTTGAATCCATGTGCCACTTGCTTGCGTTATTCGTGCATATACTTGTATATCTTGCTTTTGCTTTTGTGCTTACTCATCTATTTTCTACTCTGTGCAGACTTCATGTTGGGCAAAGGTAAACTAGCTGAACTGAGGGCGATCGCCCGATCTCACAAGTTGGCGGCGGGTTCCCAAACCGTGCCCAACTCGGTGGTGGAGATCGCCGCCGCTTAAGGCAAAACTCCCCCCAAGGTGCAACCTCTTCCGGGGTACTACCCGCCCCAGAAAGAAAAAAACTTGTCTTGAGGAAGCCAAAGAGGAAAACTCCTCAAGTGGTACAGGAAGAAGAGGATGACGAGGCGACTGAGGACGGCCTCGTCACCAAAAGAACAAGGGTGGCACCCTCTTCACCACCCGCTCTCCCAACACCAACACCGCCCTCTCCTCCAGCTCCAACACCGCCAGTCCAAGCAACAACCTTGGCTGTTGCGCCCCCTGTGGTTGAAGGCAGCGGGCCTAATTTCATAGAGAACCCTCCAAGCGCCTCCACGCCGTTCGTATCTGTTGGAGAGGGTCCTCCTTCAACCACCTCTATTGCTGGGGCCGCACCAGGTGGAGATGAGGGTGCTCACAACTCTCCAATACTCATAACCGAATCTCCTACTTCACCACCACGCCAAGAAGCCCCCCTTGCTCTACAGACTCAAGAGGGTGGTGGTGAAAGTCAGCACCAAGCTCCTCCAACGCTTCCACCAGCAACAACTACAAGCCTCCCATCCTCCATCGAAGAGATCTTGGGGCCCTTCACCGCTAAGCTAAAGATGATGGCAGAGGATCTCCCCTCTATTGTATCGAAGGTTGTGAAGGACTCCAACAAGAAGCTCCAAGATGAGAACTCAGCGCTCCAGGAGGCAAACCGCTTGATAAGGATGGAGGCGGAAAAACTCTCTTGCAATCTAATGGTGGTAGAGATCGATCATTCAAGATTGGAGGACGCCATGAGCGCTGAGCCTAGGGGCGCGCGCAAGGAGGCTTCCGATCTGCGCCAAAAATTGCACCTCCAAGCCCAAGAGAAAATCGAGCTGGAGAGCAAGCTTGTACCTTACAGGCTCAAGGTGGCCAACTTGGAGGCTGCAATGAAAGCAAATGCGACCAAGGTGGAAAACCTTGAAAAAAGGTCGGAAGATCAGGAAGTCCTCCTCGGGAAGGTCGAGAAGGAGAGGGACGATACCATGGCTGAGCTCGCCAAAGCTCAAGAGGAAAACAAGAAGATTGCTGCAGAGCTGGCCCAGGCGCGGTACGAAAGCAAAAAGGTTGCTGAAGACCTTGCTCTAGCTCGCGGGGAAACTGAAGAGCTAAAGAAACGAACTGACGAGCTGAAGAAACAAACCGAAGAGCTCGAGCAAAGCTCCGCCCAAGTCCTTGCCGCCGGGTTCGACGCCGCCCTGGAGCAAGTCGCTTGCCAATACCCCGAGCTTGATCTGACCATGGTGTCCATTTGCAACGAGGTGGTGGATGGGAAGATCGTACCCTTCGAAGACTAGCTGCATCTCCTCATCACCTCGTTTTTGAAAACTGCTGCTTATCTTTCAATTGTAATAGTGGCTTATGTGTAAACTTGTACTGACATTGCTTTTTTATAACTTCTTATGCTTTTTGCACCTCGTCTTTCTATTTACTTCGCATTCTTTAACCTTCATCTGCTTTCTTACCCGCTGTATGGTTGATCAACTTAACTGGTAGTGTTCCGTCCGGTTGACCGGGACGTCTTCGTGCGCGACCTCAACCGTCAGCTAGGGTCTCCTTCCCCCTGGTTACCTGTAAAAACCTGCAAAAAAGAGGACGAAGAGGCGCCCTAGCGGCCGTTTGCACTCCGACGCTCAAGTCAGCCAGCAAGAAACACCAAAACTGTTCACCTCCGTCTCTGAGCACCGCGTATGGCACTCTGAAGGTGGTAAAAATAACTGGGTATTGCGTGTGTGTGCTCTCCTTCAGGCAAAGATATTCTCCAGTCACTTGTACGTAATCTTGAAGCACGGGCAAGCAACCAGAGAGTTCTCGTAAATTTGCCAAAGGTTCCAACCCTGTTTCCAACATTCTCCGCGCTATTTAAACTACCCAAGCATTAAAGCGCCTTTAATTACAAATGTAACGCACTCAATCAGCGTACTTAATTAGAAAACGTAGCGCATTTAAGACGTTGAAACGCTTGGGAGCCATTATAGTACCTGAATGCTCGAAAGGGAAACTGCATTGAATGACTTTAATTACCTGGCACCTGACTAAAGGGTGTTTCCATTCTGACATGGCTGTTGTACACGTGGAGGGCCTCACGACGCCGTGACCCCACCTGGGGGCGTTTCTGCCCATCTGGGGACGTTTCTACGCGTGAGTCCTCCTGCTCGGGAGTGCTACTGTGCTAGGGGTGACTTTTTGGGTGCCAACTCATGCCCCCAATCATCTAGTCACTTACTCTGAGAGCGTATCTGCCTTCCTCTCGTACCCTGCGCCCGGTTACCCTGGGCATGACCTTCCTCTCGGGTCGTATCTGTCCCAAAGGCGTCTCTGGGGCGGCAGGGGTACTTCACGAGTCAGGCTGCCCTACACTGATGCTATCACTATGGCCTTGAAGCCACCTTTTCCTTCTCCTTATCACTGCCCCCGGGTTATCGGGACCTGAGGCCTTCCCACGGCGTCGCTCCCTCCATGGTCTTTCCTACCCATGGGTATCGGGGAACCACACGGTGATTGCCTTGCTTTAGTACTGTTTGATCTGGCGGCGCCCTGGTTGGGCGACGCCATCACCTAGGCGACGCCTTGTCTTGGCGACGCTTCCTCTTGGCGATGCTGGCACTTGGCGTCTCTCCACCTAGGCGACGCCTTGCGTTGACTTTGACTCTCCAGTCGTTGACTTTGACCTTGACTTAGTCAACGCCCGGATACGGGACGGTACATAAGCCCCCCAGTCTTAAGCCGAAGACTTGTCTTCAGCGCAAAGACTAAAGCCTCGCCCACGCCGTCCACGTGGTATCCTGATGACGTGTCATTCCCTGCTGACTCAACAATTCTTCGAGTTACTGACGTGACACTTTCTGAACCACAGGGGTGTTCTTAATGGCTGATTGGACATCCTCTGAAGCGGGAAAAAGAATGCCCCTTGGGGCTACGCTTAATCTCGTGCCACGTGGTTCATCGTACGGTCATCTTTAAGAATCTCTTGCGCTCCCCTTGAGCGCTTAATCCTGCAACACGTGGTATCATCACCCGGTCATCATTTGTTGTCCCTCGCGCTTCTCGTAACGTTTAAGTTACCCAAACCCCGCGCTTGCAACCACTGTTACATCCACTTTCTCTGCCCTTCCTCACTGTTCATCTTTTCTGAATCCCTTCTCTCGCGACCCCTGTTCATTCGTGCTTCCGCTCTCCACGCCCTTCAGCCCCAAAGGTACGGTTTTTTCCCTCCTTGATGATTCTCTTCACTGTATGAACTGCCTGGGACTGTCCATATTACCGCATTTCTCTGGATATCGTTTGTATGCTTCTTTGTTCCTCTCGTTCCCCTTCGCTCTCGTGTGGGTAGGGCGCTCCTAGGGTTATTCCATTTTTTCCCCTTTTCTTCTCCCAACCCCTTTTCTTCTCCCAACCCCTTTTCTCTGAACCCTTTCTTTTTCCTTTGATCCTCAGCTTTGGCATTGATGGCGAAAACTAAGACCGCCGCGCCTCCCCCGCTCCCTAAGTCTTATTATAAGGGCGAATACGACTGGGCTCCCGACGAACTTCTCGACGAATGCTCCCTCCTAAACTCTGTTGAGGACGTGGAGGCTCACAGGGGGGACCCTGCGCTTTATAACTTCAACGCCTTTCATAAAAATCATGACTCCCAAGTCCTGGTATGCTGGGTGCGACCTGGGATGCCCGTTTGTGCGGACTCAAGAGATACTGGGGGAAGCGCCTTCTTCTTCCTTTATCAAATGGTGCTCAAGAGAGTGGGCCTGCGTCTGCCCCTTACTTCTTTCGAGAAAGAGCTGCTTACAGAGATAAACACCGCTCCCGCCCAGCTCCATCCCAACAGTTGGGCTTTCGTGAGGGGGTTCCAGATTCTCTGCGGCTATCTAGGTGTCCCCTCTTCTGTAGATGTTTTTCTTCACTTTTTCGAGGTAAAGAAACAGGGGAAGAGCCTATGGATGAGCTTTTCTGGCATCGCCGGGCGCATCATCCTTACGCTCTTCCAAAATTCTTTCAAAGGATGGAAAGGGAAATTCTTCAAGGTACGTGCGACCAAGCGCGACCCTACCATCCTAGAGGGCTTTCCCCTATACTGGACGGATAAGCCCATAACCATGAAGGCCCTGGCTTTGGATGAGCTTACCCCCTCTGACCGGGACGTGTGCAAAGCCTTGGCGGGACTGGGGATAGTCTTCGATACCGCCAAACTCATCGCGAATGAATTCAACGCCCATGGGCTTTCTACCTACTTTGGTATCTGCCCTTGATTGTTTATGATGCATTAGCTGTTGTGGTTATCTGCGTGTGTTTGGCCATAGAATTTCCTTTCTGCTTCATCTGAACCAACCTTTACTCTACTATTTTTCGCTGCTGCAGGTTCAGTGATGACTTCCTCGAGGCGGCTTGCTCTTGCCAAATTTTTGAAGAAGGCGAAATCTACCAAAGAAGGTGGGGACGTCGTCGCTTCTGACGTGCCCACCGTCGCTTCCCTGCCGATTCCTCCACCGTCTGTTTCTCCTCCTCCCATTGCTGCAGTTCCATTAGCCATGGCGTCGACCCTTGCCTCAGCGCGCCCTAACAAAGGGAAAAGGGTGTTGATAGTAGATTCTGACAGCGAAGACTCGGGTACTGCCCTGGTTTCCCATAAGAGGAGGGCTACGGGTCTCCCTGCCTCACCCGCCGTGCCCCCCGGCGATGGGAACTCTCTCAGGGACGATCCTCCTAGTGCCACCTCACTGCCACCTCCACCAGCCCACGAGGAGCAGCAGGAAAGGATTGACTCAGTTCCCCTGCCTTTACCGTTGCTGCATCGCGACGCAGCTGAGGCCTCGGGCTCCGCCCCTCCTGTATCAGTCCCTGGCTCGACTTCGCGCAAACCCCGGATTCCTCGCTCCATTCATAGGGAGTTGACGCAGGGCTTCACCGAAGGAATGTCGCCGACTGATCCTCAAAAGGGGGGAGGCATGCCTTATTATATGGGGGCCTTCCTGGAGGTGGCAATCAAGTGGCGCACCCAGGCTCGAAATGCTATCAAAGGGAGGGAGGTTCTCCGCAAGCTGAGACAAGAGGTGGTGGCGCTGAAGGAGGAGAAGCAAAACTGGGGACTCAAGGAGGAAGCTTCCCAATCTCTGCTAAAACTGGCCCATGAGGGCAGAGAGGGAGCTGAGGCGTACGCGCGAGAACTGGAACAGGCGCATGCCGCTCAATTAGCCCAGCTCACCTCCTATCAAATCCAAAACATTGGCCTCCAGGAGGCGGCTCTTACATCCGAGGTGCAGCGAAGAAAACTTGATGAGTCGGATGCTGCTTGGAGGCAGAAGCTAGGTGAGAGAGAAAACGCCTTGGCTGCGAAGGTTGAAGCGTTGAGCCTTCTCCAAGCCGAGGCTAGCAAGCTCCGCGTGGAGAAAGAATTCCTGGAGAAGCAGTTGACATCCAAGGGTTCCAGGATTACGGAACTAGAGGGGGAGGTCCAAGAACTGACTGGGGAGATGGCGGGGGCGTTTGAGGAGGGCTTCCAAGAGGCTCTGACCCAGGCGTCCTGCGAGAACCCGGGAATCAATATTTCGAACTGCGACCCCACACACCATGTCTCTCACCCGCCACCTTTACCTTCAAGCTTAATTCCTTTATACTTTACCTTCATTTTTGACTTTTTCTGTTAGAACTTGTAATTCTTTGAACCATCCGTACTCTTGTTACAAATCTGGGTTTTTGTTACAATTACTTTCACGTCCTCGCTATATAGAATTCTGCCTGTGCGATTTTATTCTCATCCTTTGCCTTCGCGCGCTTTGGTTATTTCATCTGTATTTTGCCTGTTTCTTTCACTTCGTTGGGCGGCCTTGTATGCCCGGGTAAGGTCGCGTGCCAACCCTCACGCCCATGGGGAGGCTCGCCTAATGGCGTCGTATCGTCCACGGGGTGTCTCTAACACCGAAACAGTTCTTTCCTTGATCTTTAGCACCCGGCGCCCACGCCTAAGGAGAGGCCTGCTACAGCAGCGCCGTATCGTCCCCGTGTGTCTAAAACGTCGAGTGCTTTGGGGGGGGGGGGGGTCGTTCCCTCTATGGTCTTTCCTTCCCATAGGTATCGGGGAACACCCTGCCAACAATTCGCTGGCGTTTGGCGGTCTTATCTCCCTCCACAGTCTTTCCTACCCGTGGGTATCGGGGAGATGACGCCAGCAACTAACTCTGCCCCCTTCAAATTCGTCTCCCTCCACAGTCTTTCCTACCTGTGGGTATCGGGGAGGCGACCCTGCTGATATATGGGTTGGCGACGCCCGCGACGTCTCATGCTGGCGTCGTCCTTTATGTCATTCCAGACGACGCCTCGGGCGTCTCATGCTAGTGTCGCCTTGGGCGTCGTCCCTAACTTGACATTGACTTTGACCTTGGGCTCGGTCGATGCCTGGGGGCAGCGAAGAGCTCAAGGCCCCTCCCGCATCTTCCACGAGGCGCTCCCTGTATAGCTGATGAGACGTTCAGTCATTCAACTTGATCCACGTGGCGCTTTCTGTATGGCTGATGGGACATCCAGTCATTCGATTTGATCCTGACTCCTACTGTGCCCCTGATCCCCTTTCGACGGCGCATCGTACCATCAGGTATTCTATTGATACGACGTGTTCTGAGCTTAACCAGGGGTGCCAGGGCAACCCTTCCACCTGCTGCCACGTGGCTCGATCGTGCGGTGCATCCATTCGCGTCGTTTGGCGCTCTAACCGCTTTATTTAACTCTTCAAACTCTGAAACTATCCTCATCATTTCCCCCCTCTTCGTAACCTACTTACGTTCTCTCTTCTTGCACCCTTCCTTCTTGCACCCTTTCTTTTCTCACGAAGGGTTTTTCCAGCATTCGCTCCCCTCGCTCGACTCTCGCATTTCCGGCAGCCCCTACACCCTTGACAATCCTTGATTGTTAAAGAATGTCTTCTCATGCTGCTTCCTCCAGGGTCAGTCCCAAGGACTTGTACCCCTGGGCTTCGAGTGAACTTCTTGATGAGTGTTCATCCTTACTCGCTACCAGGGCCATAAGGGAGCACAAAGGGGATTCGTGTTCTTATGACCACCGGGCCTTCGCGAGGAGGCATGACGACGACATCGCTGTGCTCCCTTGCACTCTAGGGGAGCCAGTATGTGGAGACGAACGGGCCAACGAAGGGGTCCCTTTCTTTTACTTTTACCAGGTGGTGTTCAAGACCATCGGAGTGCGCCTACCCTTCTCCTGGTTCGAGAAGGAACTGCTGTCGGAGATCAACGTTGCTCCGGCCCAGCTATACCCCAACAGCTGGGCCTTTGTCAAAGCCTTCGACATTCTCTTCGGGTTTCTGGGTTGTGCACCCTCGGTTGACCTCTTTCTTCACTTCTTTGAGGTGAAGAGGCAGAGACACAACCTCTGGGTAACTCTCAGTAATGTACCCGGGAGAGTTCTCTTCACACCCTTCCAAAGCTCGTTCTCCGGGTGGAAAGGCTGGTTCTTCAAGATCTGCCGTACTGACCTTGTTCCCGACGCTCTGGATGGGTTTCCGCTGTACTGGGTGAGAGAGACGAGGGCCCTCAAAACCAAACCCCTCAAGAAGCTGGCTCCAAGTGATCAAATAGCTTGCCGGATTCTTGCTGGGCGGGAGGTTTTGACTCTGCTACTGTGATCAGCCTGGAGTTCAACGCTGGGACTCTCGAAAAGTACATATGTAAGAACCACCGCCTTAGAGACTTCAGCCTTCATTGCTTTCTAACTGTGTATGTCTTGCTTCATGGTGTCTTTGACACGTTTATCTCCCTTGGTGCAGGCTCGAAAATAAACCAAGAAAGGAGGACACAGCTTACTCGAGCTCTTCGGGCTGGGAAAGGGGCTTCGCCTTCCTCCAGTGCTGATTCTAATGACCACTGAGAAATGGCTTGTTCGTGTTTTGCATGATCTGTAGCGTTTGCTCCGTTTGTGCTACTCCCATTGTATTGAACATTGCTTGTAACAACAACTTTTCAGTATCATACTTGATTTTTGTGCAACGCCACTTTACTTTGCATATGCTTCGCGTACCGCGTGCTTTTCTTTCGTCCTGTTCTTCCAACAATGCGTGCCTTCACCTGGGCGACGCCTTCACAGGGGCGACGCCTTTATCTAGGCGACGTCCTCTTTCTTGGCGACGCCATGAGCTGGGCGACGCCCTGACCTAGGCGCCGCCTTCTTTCTTGGCGACGCCTTACGTTACTTCAAACGGAGAAAGTTAAAGGCTAAAAACCAAGGCATTTCTTTTTCTCAAACTGGCTTTGCCTTTTATTAGGGTGACCTCATTAAAAAACCCCCGAGAGGGAAAAAGAGCGTCCCCTTCAACTAGATTGTTACATACTGTTTACATAAGTCAATTGAAATAAAATTTTAAGCTAGGTGCATTCCAACTGCGCGGGATAGGACCTCCATCCAAAGTCTCCAGGTTGTACGAACCGTTGCCCTTAGCCTCGGTAACTCTGAAGGGTCCGGTCCACTTGGGAGACAGCTTATTCTCCAACTCGTATGGGTGAGCTTTCCGCATCACTAGGTCGCCGACCTGAAACTGTCGCGGCTTTACCTTAGAGCTATATTGCCGCTCTACTCTTCTCTTCATCGCTTCAGCTTTTATTCTAGCTTCTTCCCTGGCCTCCTCTAGCAGATCCAGGTTTACGCGCCTCTCTTCATTGGATTCCTCCACCACAAAGTTTTGAAAACGTGGTGAGCTTTCATGTATTTCTACTGGAATCATCGCGTCCGACCCGTACATCAAAATGAAAGGCGTCTCCATAGTAGAGGATTGGGGCGTGGTGTGATATGCCCATACGATCCTTGGTACCTCTTCCGCCCACGCCCCTTTGGCTTTCTCTAACCTTCTTTTTAACCCCCTCAGCAGAACTCTGTTTGCCGACTCCACTTGTCCATTAGTCTGGGGGTGTTCAACCGATGCGAACACTTGTTTGATTCCTACTTCAGCGCATAGGTTTCTCAACTGTTGACTGGCGAACTGGGTACGCCAAAACGGCACACAATGTTCTTCCACACAAAATGTTGTACTTTGTGCGCTGTGATTTGTGCCACGGGCTCTGCCTCTATCCATTTGGTGAAGTATTCGATGGCAACGATCAAATACTTCATCTGCCTGATCGCCAGTGGGAAGGGGCCCAGGATGTCGATTCCCCATGTATGGAAAGGCCACGGGCTGTATATGGATCGCAACTCTTCTGGCGGCGCCTTGTGCCAGTCGGCGTGCTTTTGGCATTGCCTACACCGCTGGGCGTGCCGTGCGCAGTCCTCTTTCACTGTTGGCCAGAAGAAACCTGCGCGTATTACCTTGGAGGCTAAGGATCTTCCCCCTACGTGGCTCCCGCAGATGCCTTCGTGTAGTTCCGCCATTATCCTGGTGCACTCATCGCCACTGACGCATGTTAGGATAGGGTGAGTGAAACCGTGCCTGAACAGCACCCCATCCACCAAAGTATATCTTGCGGCATTTCTTTTGACTTTTTTACCTTCTTCAGGCTCCACTGGGAGAGCCCCATCCGCCAGGTATCGCTTGTAGGGCGTCATCCAGGTGTCTCCCCTGGCCAGAACGCATACTTGCATCTGCTCTTCCTCAGGCACACCCGCGTACATGCTGATGCGGGGCGCCCTCTGCGTATCTTGGGTCAAAGAGCAATGACTCCTCGGCCTTCCCCTTGATGTATAAATCTGGAGGACATCCACCCTGTTGTCTTCCACGAATCTACGCGGAGCTTTGAGAGTCTCCTGGATCACTGTCCTCTGTCTACCCCCCTTGCCTGAGCTGGCCAGCTTTGCAAGCAGGTCAGCTCTGGCATTCTGCTCCCTCGGGACATGTATCAGCTCAAGAGCGTTGAATGCTCCCTTCAACAACTGGACGTATTTCAGATACGCCGCCATCTGTGGGTCCTTCGCCTGGAACTCACCCGACACCTGCCCCGTAATCAGCTGGGAGTCGCTCTTCACCAGGAGGTTCTGCGCGCCCATCTCCTTGGCCAGGAGCATTCCTGCTATCAGGGCTTCATATTCTGCCTGATTGTTACTTGCCTTGAAGGCGAAGCGCAGGGCCTGCTCGATCAGTATGCCGTCGGGTCCCTCCAAGACTATTCCCGCACCGCTCCCTTGTTGGTTGGAAGAACCATCAACCGAGAGCAGCCACTGCGAACCCACTTCCACCTCTTGCTCACCTCCGGGCGAAAGTTCCGCTATAAAATCTGCGTACACCTGCCCTTTGATGGATCCTCTAGGCTCATACTGGATGTCGAATTCTGAAAGTTCTACCGCCCAGCGCACCATTCTTCCCGCCACATCCGGCTTCTGCAGCACTTTCTGTATAGGGAGGTTGGTCATCACCACCACCGTAAAGCTGTGGAAGTAATGACGGAGCCTCCTAGCAGAAAACACTACTGCCAGCGCCGCCTTCTCTAGCGCTTGGTACCTCGTCTTAGCCCCCTGTAAGGCCTTGCTTACGAAATAGATGGGCTTCTGACTCTGGTCCTGCTCTTGGACCAACACGGAACTGATGGCCCGCTCCGTTACAGTAAAATATAACCGGAGGGGCACGCCCGCTACTGGTTTGCAGAGGACCGGTGGCGTCGCCAGGTACTCCTTCAGCTTAATGAAAGCCGCTTCGCATTCCTCAGTCCATGCAAGGCGACGCCATCACCTAGGCGACGCCTTGTCTTGGCGACGCTTCCTCTTGGCGATGCTGGCACTTGGCGTCTCTCCACCTAGGCGACGCCTTGCGTTGACTTTGACCTTGACTTAGTCAACGTCCGGATACGGGACGGTACAGGTAGAACTCGCTTAAACAAATTGACTTAGCGATTCTTCAGGATTAACTGTTCACTGCTTTGAACTCGAGCAAACTGTTAATCTCATAACAATTTATCAAACTGTTAACTCAAAGTAAAATCTGAGCAACTACCAACTTTCAAACGGTGACATTTAACATAACTTGCAAACTTAAGGCAATAAGTCACTTACTAGGCAGCAGGTTTTAACTTAAACTTGTATCACAATACAGTTTACCTGATCTGCCCGACAAGGCTAGCTTTTACGCTCGTCATCGCTTGGAATTCTTCTGATCGCCATAGGGTTCTGGCGATGTAGGCTTTCTTTGCCTTCATCGCTTGACTATTGTTCCCTCATCTGGGGGTAGAGGCGTCTTTCGGATCCCTCTCTACCTCACTGAGTTTCAGAACAAAGAACTGGATAGCGAGATGTTCTCTTTGAACCTACCTTAGCTATCTCTTAAACCTCTTTCACCCTTCACGCCATACCTGAACTCGTACAGGACGAGAAGGATTTTAACTGCCCTCACACCGCCTACAGGCGTGGAAGTTTTTCTCTGGTCTTACTAAGTCAATGTTGATGTTTCACTCAAAGGGGGAAAAGCGTTTTCCTTCCCTTCCCGCCGTTTAAGGTCACGAACACCCCTGACTTTTCAGTTCATCTTGCCTGAACTCACTCTGAGGTGAGAAGGACTTTTTCTCGCCTGAACTCGCTCGACGGCGAGAAGGACTTTATCTCGCCTGAACTCGCTCGACGGCGAGAAGGACTTTATCTGGCGCCTCAATTTGCCCAGGGTGTACATCTCCTCCCCCCTGGATGCACTGAGGACTTTTTCTCTTTCTCGCCTACACTCGCTCGACGGCGAGGAGGTCTTTATCTTTCTCGCCTCAAGACGCACGAGAGCGTTGAGGTCTTTAATCATCACTGGTGCCTCCGATCGCCGTAAGACGATGAGGACATTAAAACTTTAACTAATGCTGCCGATAGCCAAAGAACGATGGGGGCTTTAAAACTTTATCTGATGCCACCAATCGCCGAAAAACGATGGAGACTTTAAAACTTTATCTGATGCCGCTAATCGCCGAAAAACGATGGGGACTTTAAAACTTTAACCGAGAGCATGCAACATAACTTTGAACTTGCCTTGAATCACGTACGAGTGATAAAGTCTTTTTTCTAAAATTTTCGAAACAACAAGCATGCAATCTTAGAAGCTATAAACTCTTTGAAAACTTTTCTTTATTGGGTGGCCTCATCAAAAACCCTCCTTAGGGAAAAAAGAGTGTCCCCTTCAAACTGTTTTAACAGAAAGCTTGCAAATCTCTTCATGTTCGTTTTTACTTACAAAGCTTTAACTGTAATATAACTTGAGGTGTGTGGCGTTCCAAGTGCGAGGAATCGCCCCTCCTTCCAACGTCTCTAAGTGGTAGGCGTCGTTCCCGAGCGCCTCGGTTATTCTGAACGGTCCTGTCCACTTAGGCGATAACTTGTTTTCCATCTCGTACTGGTGGACCTTCCTCATCACCAGGTCACCCTCTCTAAACTTCCTTGGCATCACCTTCGAGTTGTACCTTCGCTCAATCCTCCTTTTCACTGCCTCAGCCTTTACCCTTGCCTCCTCCCTGACCTCATCCAGCAAATCCAGATTTAACCTTCTTTCTTCGTTCGAGTCTTCCGCCACGAAATTCTGAAATCTCGGCGAGCTCTCCTGGATTTCCACTGGAATCATTGCATCACATCCATAGACCAAGCTGAACGGGGTCTCGTGGGTTCCTAACTGCTCGGTGGTATGGTACGCCCAAACTATGCGGGGTACCTCCTCAGCCCACGATCCCTTAGCTTTTTCCAGCCTTCTCTTCAAACCCCTCAGCAACACCCGATTAGCGGACTCTACTTGGCCATTTGTCTGTGGGTGCTCGACGGATGCAAACACCTGCTGAATCCCCACCTCTTCGCACAGCTTCTTCAGTAGGTGACTTGCAAACTGAGTCCCATTGTCCGACACCAGGCGCTTAGGCACACCAAACCGGCACACGATGTTCTTCCATACAAAGCTCTCAATCTTGTGTGCGGTGATCTGGGCTACTGGTTCTGCTTCGATCCACTTGGTGAAGTATTCAATCGCCACCACCAAGTACTTCATCTGCCTGATCGCCAATGGGAAAGGTCCCAGGATGTCAATTCCCTACGTATGAAACGGCCAAGGGCTGTAAATTGACTTTAATTCCTCTGGAGTCGCCTTGTGCCAATCGGCGTGCTGCTGACATTGCTTGCAGCACTGTGCATACTTCTTGCAGTCCTCCCTCATTGTTGGCCAGTAATAACCTGCACGGAGAGTTCTTGCAGCCAGAGCTCGACCCTCGACGTGACTTCCACATATCCCCTCATGGAGCTCGGCCATGATTCTAGTGCATTTTTCTCCGTGCACACATTCTAGGAGTGGGTGTGTAAACCCAAACCTATACAGCTCGCCATCTATCATGGTGAACTTGCTAGAGTTCTTCTTTATCTTCCTAGCCTCCGTCTGATCTAGCGGGAGAAGGCCATCTGCCAGGCAGCGCTGGTACTGTGTTATCCACGTGTCTGGCTCATGCGTAGTGCAGACCTGCGTCATGTTCACCCTCTCCCCTCGACATGCTCTTATTCTCGGCGATCTTAAAGTCTCCTAGGTCAAGGACCTTTGACTCTTCGCCGCTTTCTCCGTCGACTTGCTTATCTGAAGAACCAAGTGGTCTGCCACAAATGCTCTTGGCGTCTTCAGAGTTTCTTGGATCACTGTCCTCTGCCTACCCCCCTTGCCCGAACTGGCGAGCTTAGCTAGCAAGTCTGCTCGGGCATTCTGCTCTCTGGGCACATGCACCACTTCAAATGAGAAAAAGGAACTCTTCAACTCCTGCACATACTCCAAGTAAGCCGCCATTTGTGGATCCTTGGACTGGAACTCGCCTGTTACTTGTCCCGTGACTAATAACGAGTCACTCTTAGCCATCAGCACCCTAGCCCCCATCTCCTTGGCCAGCAAGATTTCGGCGATCAACGCTTCATATTCTGCTTGATTGTTGCTGGCTTTGAAGGCAAACCTCAGGGACTGTTCTATCAGCACGCCGTTGGGCCCTTCTAGAATGACCTCAGCATCGCTACCCTGCTAGTTTGACGATCCGTCCACCGAGAGCACCCAACGAAAATCATCCCCTTCAACTCGTGCTGTTTCTGACGAGAGCTCGACCACAAAATCAGCGAAAATCTGCCCCTTGATCGGACCTCGGGGCTCATACTTGATGTCGAACTCCGACAGCTCCACCGCCCACTTCACCATCCTCCCAGCCACATCAGGCTTCTTCAGGACTTTCTGGATGGGCAAGTCGGTCATCACCAACACTATAAAACTGTGAAAATAGTGGCGCAACCTCCTCGTCGAAAACACTACAGCCAGTGCAGCTTTCTCCAAGGCCTGATACCTCACCTCCGGGCCTTGCAACACCCTGCTGACGAAATAAATAGGCTTCTGAGCCTGGTCTTGATCTTGGGCGAGCACCGCACTCACCGCCCTCTCAGTCATAGCAAAATACAACCTGAGAGGGGTTCCTACTAAGGGTTTACACAAAACCGGCGGGCTCGCCAAGTACTCTTTAAGCTTCATGAAGGCTTCTTCACACTCCTTCGACCAGACAAAGTTGTTGTTTCGCCTCAAACATTGGAAATACGGATGGCCCTTCTCTCCATTAGCTGACACGAAACGAGACAGGGCGGCCATCCGACCTGTAAGTTGTTGCACCTCCTTCACGGTAGCCGGGCTCCTCATCGCCAAGATGGCAGCACACTTATCAGGATTTGCCTCTATTCCTCTTTCAGTCAAAAGGAAACCCAAGAATTTCCCTGCTTCCACGCCGAAAATGCACTTCTCGGGGTTTAACTTTAATCTGAACTTGGCAATCGTGGTGAACAACTCCTCCAGATCCGAGACGTGCTTGCTCTTTTCTGGCGAGGTCACGACCATATCATCTACGTACGCTTGCACATTCCTTCCCAGCATTGGTGCAAGTACCTTATCCATCAATCTTTGGTACGTGGCCCCCGCATTCTTCAGCCTAAAGGGCATCACCTTGTAATAGTAGCACGACCTCTCAGTCATGAAGGCAGTTTTCTCTTCATCCATAGGATGCATCTTTATCTGATTGTACCCCGAGAAGGCGTCCAGAAAACTTAGCAACTTGCACCCTGCTGCACTGTCGACCAGGGCATCTATGCTTGGTAAAGGATACGAATCCTTTGGGCAAGCCTTGTTCAGGTCAGTGAAGTCGACGCACATGCGCCACTTCCCATTGCTCTTCTTCACCAGTACGACATTGGCCAACCATTCAGGGTACTGGACCTCCCTGATATGGCCTGCGGCGAGGAGCTTCTGTGTTTCATCCCTAATCGCCTGCCTCCTCTCCTCGTTAAACTTCCTTCTTCTCTGCCGCACTGGTCTGACTTGTGTGTCCATTGCCAAATGGTGACACAAGAAATCGGGGTCAATTCTCGGCATGTCTGAAGCAGACCATGCAAAAGCATCCAGATGCCGTTCTATCACCTTGGCGATCTGGTCTTGGAGCTCAGCCTCCAAAGATCTTCCCAGCTTGAAGACCTTTCCCCCGATCTCCCTTTCGAGCCACTCCTCGACGGGTTTGGGTCTGGTTTCCCTGGTGATCACCGCCCTGGCAATTCCCAATTCCCTCGCTTCCTCTGGGCGGTTCCTCGCTTCTTCCTCCCGTCCGGCGCTCTCTCCCTCAACCTCAGCATCCACCATGGTGACATTGCCTCCGGCGGCCACCTCCATCGCCGCATCAACAACTCGCCATTCTGTTGGCTTGGGCTTCACACCAGGAGGCGGCGTCGTGGTGATGTAACTTACTGACCTCTTATTCTTGAGGCTATTCTCATAGCATTTCTTCGCCTCCTTCTGGTCAGATCTGATGGTGATCACCACCCCTCCATCGATGGTAACTTAACCTTCATGTGCCCAGTTGAGGGCACAACTCCTATTCTGTTGAGGGTTGGTCTCCCCAACAGAATGTTATATGCTGAGGGGGCATTCACAACGAGGTACTTGATTTTCTCCGTCCTCGAGGCCACCTCATTCGTGAACGTTGTTCTTAGCTCGATGTACCCCCTGACCTCCACCTGATCGCCAGCGAACCCATACAAACACCCTCCATAGGGTCTTAGCTGGTCAAGGGGTAGTTGCAACTGTGTGAAAGTCGGCCAGAACATTACATCCGCCGAGCTTCCTTGGTCCACCAGTACCCGGTGGACTTTCCTTCCCGCCGTGACAAGCGAGATGACTATGGGATCATTGTCGTGAGGCACAACGTCCCGGAGGTCTTCCTTCGTGAATGTAATATCCACATCTGGTGAGTGGTCTTTGAACATATCCACTGTCATCACAGACCTTGCATATTTCTTCCTCTGTGACGCAGTGCATCCACCACCCGAGAAGCCTCCAGCGATGGTGTGGATCTCGCCATGAGTGGGCATCTCATGCTGCTGAGCCTCACCACCCGCCGGCTGGGAGCTCGACGCACCTCCCGTCCTGTTGTCCAGCAGGTAATCGTTCAAAAACCCGCTCTTGACCAGATCGTCGAGCTGGTATCCCAGGGCCAAACACGAATCAACTGTGTGACCAAAACTCTGGTGGAACTCACACCAGGCGTTTCGTTTTGGTCCTAACACCTTGTCCCCACTTTCTCAGGCGCCTTAAGCCTGACTGCTATGTTGGGAATGGCGATCAGATCTGCCAACCCCATGACAAACTTGTACTTTGGTGGGCGATTGTACTCCCTGGGGCGCCCTGGGCCCCTTCCCTTGTTTTTCCTTGGATCATAAGGATGGCGAGTCCTTTGATCCTTCTTGGCTGCCATCGTCTCCAGCACCCTCTCCGGCTGGATTCTAGTCTGGGCACATGGCCTAGCAGGGGCCACGCTCCCTCTCTTCTCGGCGACCTCACTCTCATCGGCGATGTGGGCCACCGCAAGTTGCCTAACCTCAGCAAACGTGACGGGGTGAGCCCTAATCAGCGCCTCACAGAAAGGTCCCGGCAGCACGCCCTTTTTGAAGGCGTATACCAACATATCCTCGTCTTTAGCAAGCAAGCGGACCATCTGTGCCCCAAAACGATTCAAATAGTCCCTGAGGGACTCTCCCTGGTATTGCCTTATGTCGAACAGGTCATAAGACACCCTAGGTGGCGCCTTGTTCACAATGTACTGCTCGATGAAAAGCTTCGAAAACTGCTGAAAGTTGGTTATGTGACCTGTAGGCAAGCTCACAAACCATTCCAGCGCTGTTCCCTGGAGCGTGCTCACAAACATCTTGCAATATACAGCATCCAAGCCTCCTTACAGCATCATCTGCGTGTGGAACGTGGTGAGATGTGCCTCAGGGTCCTCCACGCCGGTGAAAAATGCTTTCACAGGTACTACGCTCGCAGGGATAGGCGTGTCTGTGATCGCCTGTGCAAACGGCATAGGGAAAACGCGCGGTGGCGACGACGGCGCGACCTCTTCAACAACGGGGCGTCCTCTCTGCTGCTGAAGAGCATGACGCAACTCCTCAGTCACTTTGCTGAGCTCTTCATTCCAGGTCTAGGAGGCGACCAGGTCTTCATACATCTTTGCCTGCTGTATTGCCCTGGTAGTCGGAAGTGATGACGTGGCAGCAAGCTATTATGCAGGCGTGTTGAGCGGGGCCCATGGCTGGCAGAAGGGAAGGCAGTCGGGGGGTTCGTGTGGTCGCCAGTTATTAAGTTGGCGTGCTCCGATCTCTAGCATACCTAAACCGGCGGTCACCAGGATTGAGATGAAGTCGCCGGATGCGAACCCGGACGACCTAGTGGTTAGAGATCGCCGAAACAAGTACATCGCCGAAGATGAAGTCGTCAGAAAGTCATTTCCTAGCTGGCCAGAGGCTGAGGTCGGGTAACGGCTTACCTGAACATGCACGGTGAAGCAAGAGAAGTAGATCATGAAGGCGGCCGGCGAGACCACAGGGAAGGTGTGTATGAAGGCTCCCGTACTCGCCACGCAGAAGAGATCACGCTCCAAGGCAGCTATGCACTGAGTTGTTTCATGCATAAGTAACTTAGCCAAAAGCCTGAAGAGTAAGAAGTAGCGCCCAAGTCAAGGATGCTCCAGATGGTGACACGTGTACAGCTGGATACGAGCCACGTGTCCAGATGTGTAACTGTCAGGAGAGAGAAAGTGCACAGGTATATAAGAGATTCTAACGAACTTTTGAGGGACGCACGTTTAGATTACTTCTTTACGCTTGCGAGAGTTTGAGTACGCTGAGAGAGAATTTTGCACGGTTCCTTAGAGTTGTTGAGTTTTTCTCTTAGTATTTGGTGGTTCAGTCACTGACTTGGGCGTCGGAGCGCGATCGGCCGCAGCGGCGCCGTTCTGTCTTTTGCAGGTTCTTGAGGTGAATCACGGTGAAGGACGGAGGCTAACACGGCTCAGAAGTCGATCCAGGTTTGACGAGGCAAGGTTCTTGCGTCCCAGTCAACAGGCAGGATCATCAGGCGCCCACCGTGGGGCCGTGTAAAACTTGTTCCCATCCACAGCGTGAGGATCCAGCCACAGAGGGTGCTGGAGACAGCGGCGGACAGGAGGGATCAAAGTACCCGCCATCCTTATGATCCCAGGAAAAACAAGGGCAGGGGCCCAGGGCGCCCCAGGGTGTACAATCGCCCACCAAAGCATAAGTTTGTGATGGGATTGGCGGACCTGATCGCCATTCCCAATATAGCAGCCAGGCTGAAGGCGCCGGAGAAGGTGGGCGACAAAGTGTTGGGGCCAAAGCCAGACGCCTGGTGCGAATTCCACCAGGGCTTTGGTCACACCGTTGATTCATGTTTAGCATTGGAGAGATCCACACCATCGCAGGAGGTTTCTTGGGTGATGGATGCACTGAGGAAGAAGTACGCAAGGTCTGTGATGACGGTGGACATGTTCGAAGATCACTCGCCGGATGTGGACATTATGTTCACAAAGCAAGATCTCCGGGACGTTGTACCTCATGACAACGATCCTATAGTCATCTCGCTGGTTACGGCGGGAAGGAAGGTCCACAGGGTTCTGGTGGACAAAGGAAGCTCGACAGATGTGATGTTCTGGCCGACTTTCACACAGCTGCAGTTGCCCCTTGACCAGTTGAGGCCCTATGGAGGGTGCCTGTACGGGTTCGCTGGTGATCAAGTGGAGGTCAGGGGGTACATCGAATTAAGAACTACGTTCACGGATGTGGCGGGCTCGAGAACGGAGAAAATCAAGTACCTCATCGTGAATGCTCCCTCAGCATATAACATTCTGTTGGGAAGGCCAACACTCAACAGAATAGGAGTTGTGCCTTCAACTAGGCACATGAAGGTGAAGTTGCCATCAATGGAAGGGGTGGTGATCACCATCAAATCTGACCAGAAGGAAGCGAAGAAGTGCTATGAGAATAGCCTGAAAAACAAGAGATCAGTGAGTTACATCACAACGACGCCGCCTCCCGGTGTGAAGCCCAAGCCAGCAGAGTGGCGAGTTGTTGGTGCGGCGATGGAGTTGGCCGCCGGAGGCGACGTCGCCATGAGGGATGCTGAGGCTGAGGGAGAGAACGCCGAGCGGGAAGAAGAGGCGAGGAACCGCCCAGAGGAAGCGAGGTAGCTGGGAATCGCCAGGGCGGTGATCGCCAGGGAAGCTAGACCCAAACCCGTTGAGGAATGGCTCGAAAGGGAGATCGGGGGAAAGGTCTTCAAATTGGGGAGATCCTTGGAGGCTGAGCTCCAAGACCAGATTGCCAAGGTGATAGAGCGGCATCTGGATGCTTTCGCATGGTCTGCTTCAGACATGCCAGGAATTGACCCCGACTTCTTGTGCCACCATCTAGCAATGGACAACCAGGTCAGACCAGTGCGACAGAGAAGAAGGAAGTTCAACGAGGAGAGAAGGCAGGCGATCAGGGACGAAACCCAGAAGCTCCTCGCTGCAGGCCATATCAGGGAAGTCCAGTACCCTGAGTGGCTGGCTAATGTAGTGCTGGTGAAGAAAAGCAATGGGAAGTGGCGCATGTGCGTCGATTTCACTGACCTGAACAAGGTTTGCCCAAAGGATTCGTATCCTCTGCCAAGCATAGACGCCCTGGTGGACAGTGCTGCAGGGTGTAAGTTGCTGAGTTTCCTGGACGCCTTCTCGGGGTACAACCAGATAAAGATGCATCCCATGGATGAAGAGAAGACCGCCTTCATGACCGAGAGATCGTGCTACTGCTACAAGGTGATGCCCTTTGGGCTGAAGAACGCAGGGCCACGTACCAGAGGTTGATGGATCGGGTACTTGCACCGATGCTGGGGAGGAATGTGCAAGCGTACGTAGATGACATGGTCGTGACCTCGCCGGAGAAGAGCAAGCACGTCGCGGACTTGGAGGAGTTATTCACCACAATCGCCAAGTTCAGATTAAAGCTGAACCCCGAGAAGTGCATTTTTGGCGTAGAGGCGGGGAAGTTCCTGGGATTTCTCCTGACTGAAAGAGGAATAGAAGCCAATCCTGATAAGTGTGCTGCCATTTTGGCGATGAGGAGCCCGGCTACCGTGAAGGAGGTGCAGCAGCTTACAGGTCGGATGGCCGCCCTGTCTCGTTTCGTATCAGCCAGCGGAGAGAAGGGCCATCCGTACTTTCAGTGTTTAAGGCGAAACAACAAGTTTGCCTGGACGAAGGAGTGTGAAAAGGCCTTCGTCAAGCTTAAAGAGTACCTGGCGAGCCCGCCGGTTTTGTGCAAACCGCTGGTGGGAACCCCCCTCAGGTTGTATTTTGTTGTAACTGAGAGGGCGGTAAGTGCGGTGCTCGCCCAAGACCAGGACCAGGCTCAAAAGCCTATTTATTTCGTCAGCAAAGTACTGCAGGGCCCGGAGGTGAGGTATCAGGCCTTGGAGAAAGCCGCGCTGGCTGTGGTATTTTCGGCAAGAAGGTTGTGCCATTATTTTCACAGTTTTACAATACTGGTGATGACCGACTTGCCCATCCAGAAGGTTCTGAAGAAGCCCGATGTAGCTGGGAGGATGGTGAAGTGGGCGGTGGAGCTGTCGGAGTTCGATATCAAGTATGAGCCCCGAGGTCCGATCAAGGGGCAGATTTTCGCTGATTTTGTGGTCGAACTCTCTTCAGAAGCAGCACGAGTTGAAGGGGATGATTTCCGTTGGGTGCTCTCGGTAGACGGATCATCGAACCAGCAGGGTAGCGGTGCTGGAGTCATCTTGGAGGGGCCCAACGGCGTGTTGATTGAGCAATCCCTGAGGTTTGCCTTCAAGGCCAGCAACAATCAAGCAGAGTACGAGGCACTGATCGTCGGAATCTTACTGGCCAAGGAGATGGGAGCTAGGGTGCTGATGGCTAAGAGTGACTCACTGCTGGTCACGGGACAAGTAACATGCGAGTTCCAGGCCAAGGATCCACAAATGGCGGCTTACTTGGAGTATGTGCAGGAGCTGAAGAGTTCCTTCGTCTCCTTTGAAGTGGTGCATGTGCCCAGAGAGCAGAATGCCCGAGCTGACTTGCTAGCTAAGCTCGCCAGTTCGGGCAAGGGGGGTAGGCAGAGGACGGTGATCCAAGAAACTCTGAAAACGCCTAGAGCATTTGTGGCGGATCACCTGGTTCTTCAAATAAGCAAGTCGACGGAGAAAGCGGCGAGGAGTCACAGGTCTCTGACCCAGGAGACCTTGAGATCGCCAAGAATAAGAACATGTCAGGGAGAGAGGGTGAACATGACGCAGGTCTGCGCTACGCATGAGCCAGACACGTGGATAACGCAGTACAAGCAATGCTTGGCAGATGGCCTCCTCCCGTTAGATCCGACGGAGGCTAGGAAGATAAAGAAGAATTCTAGCAAGTTCACAATGATTGATGGTGAGTTGTACAGGTTTGGGTTCACACACCCACTCCTGGAATGTGTGCACGGAGAGAAATGTACAAGAATCATGGCCGAGCTCCATGAAAGGATATGTGGAAGCCACGTCGGGGGTCGAGCTCTGGCCGCAAGAACCCTCCGTGCAGGGTACTATTGGCCTACAATGAGAGAAGACTGCAAGAAGTACGCACAGTGTTGCAAGCAATGTCAGCAGCACGCTGATTGGCACAAGGCGCCTCCCGAGGAGTTGAAGTCGATTTACAGCCCTTGGTCGTTTCATACATGGGGGATCGACATTCTGGGACCTTTTCCATTGGCGATCAGGCAGATGAAGTACTTGGAGGTGTCAATTGAATATTTCACCAAGTGGATCGAAGCAGAACCAGTGGCCCAGATCACCGCACACATGATCGAGAGCTTCGTGTGGAAGAACATCGTATGCCGGTTTGGTGTTGCGAAAGTTTTGAAGAAAGACCTTGTCACTCGCATGTGATTTAAGGCAAGTTTGAAGACATACTGCATGCTTTCTAAAAAGTTTTTAAGTCCCGATCGTTTTTCGGCGATTGGCGGCATCAGTTAAAGATAAAAGTCCTCATCGTTTTTCGGCGATCGGAGGCACTAGCAACGTTTAAAAGACCTCAACGCCCTCGCGCGTTCTGAGGCGAGAAAGAGTAAAAAGTCCTCAGTGCCTCCAGGGGAGAGAACATGTAGCCCCGGGGCAATGTAGAGGCACCAGTAAAAAGTCCTCAGTGCCTCCAGGGGAGAGAAGATGTAGCCCCGGGGCAATGTAGAGGCACCAGTAAAAAGTCCTCAGTACCTCCAGGGGAGAGAAGATGTAGCCCCTGGGACAATGTAGAGGCACGAGTTAAAGACCTTCTCGCCGTCGAGCGAGTTCAGGCGAGTTAAAAGACCTTCTCGCCGTCGAGCGAGTTCAAGCGAGTTAAAGACCTTCTCGCCGTCAAGCGAGCTCAGGCAAGATAAAATCCTTCTCGTCTTGAACGAGTTCAGGTATGGTGTAAAGGGTGGAAGAAGTTCAGAGAGTGGCTAAGGTAGGTTCGAGGAGAGCGCCCAGCCACCCGGTTCCTTGTTCTGAAGCTCAGGGAGGTAGAGCAGGATCCGAAAGGCGCCTCTACCCCCAGATGAGGGAACAATAGCCAAGTGGTGAAAGCGAAAGGAAGCATACATCGCCAAGACCCTCTGGCATGAGTAAGGGCCCATTTGATGGAGCAGTTCAGGTGAGTTATGCCTTAAGCTATCAGTTGGGCTGAAACTTGCTGTTTAGTGAGTAGTTTTACGATGAAGTTCGTTGCTTTAAAGCTCACGAGTTATTAAGATACTATCGTTTGAGAATTGGTAGTTTGGTCGAGATCGAAGCAGTAAGTAAACAGTTACGCCCGTAGAATTGCTAAGTCAATTTTGTTTAAGCGGTTTTTACAAGAAAAAGCAAGGCAAAGAGGGAGATCATATGAAGAAGCAGAGAGATTCGTGATAAAGTGGCATCAGTTCACATACAAAGAAAGAAAGTTATTACAAAGTTGTGCAAAGAGAATAAACAAATAGGTGATGGAGGGAAGCAGCTAATCTTCAGAAGGGACGATCTTCCCATCCACCACTTCGTTGCATATTGAGATCATGGAGAGGTCAAGCTCGGGGTACTGGCAAGCGAATTGCTCCAGGGCAGCATCAAACCCGGCGGCGAGGACTTGGGCGGAGCTCAGCTCAAGCTCTTCGTTTTGTTGCTTGAGCCCCTCGGTTTGCTGTTTCAGCTCGTCAGCTCGCTTCTTCAGTTCTTCAGTTTCCCTGCAAGTCTGAGCGAGGTCTTCAGCAACCTTCTGGTTTTCCTCCCGCGCCTGGGCCAGCTCTGCAGCGATCTCTGCATTTTTCGCTCTAGCTTCGGCGAGCTCAGCCACGGCTTCATCCCTCTCCTTTTCAACTTTTCCTAGGAGAACCTCTCGATCGACCGACCTCTTTTCAAGGTTCTCTACCTTGGCTGCATCCGCTTTGATTGATGCCTCCAGGTCAGCCACCTTGAGACGGTAGGGAACCAGCTTGCTCTCCAGCTCGATTTTCTCTTGAGCTAGGAGGTGCAACTTCTGGCGCAGATCGGTGGCCTCCTTACGCGCCACCCTCAGCTCGGTGCTCATGGCGTCCTCCACCCTTGAGTGTTCGATTTCCGCCATCATAAGGTTGCAAGATAACTTCTCCGCCTTGATCCTTATCAGGCGATTCTCCTCTTCGAGTGTGGAGATATCGTCCTGAAGTTTCTTGTTGGAGCTCTCCACAGCCTTGGATATGATAGAGGGGAGGTCCTCTGCCATCATTTTAAGCCTAACTGTGAAGGGCCCCCATATAC
Source organism: Phaseolus vulgaris (assembly GCF_051622355.1). NCBI lineage: Eukaryota > Viridiplantae > Streptophyta > Magnoliopsida > Fabales > Fabaceae > Phaseolus > Phaseolus vulgaris. Next base: position 29,326,519 of record NC_143504.1, on the reverse strand, counting down.
CTTTGACCGCAAGGGGAAGGTTTGCAACCGCTGTTGGTGGAGGCGCTGAAGGAGCCTGGTGTTGGCTCTCAACACCGCCCTCTTGGATTGGTTGCTGAGTTTGAGCTTCTTGGCGTGGTGGTGATGTGGGGGACTCGGTAATGATTATTGGCGAGTTATGAGCACCTTCGTCCCCGCCTGGCGCAGCTTCGGCGATTGAGGCAGTTGAAGGAGGACCCTCTCCAGCGGATACGAATGGCGTGGAGGCGCTCGGAGGGTTCTCCATGAAGTTGGGCTCGTTAGCCTCAACCGCAGGTAGTGCAGCCGCCAAAGGTACTGCTTGGATTGGCGGTGTTGGAGCTGAGGGAAGAGGCGGTGTTGGTGTTGGAGCTGGGGGAGAAGGCGGTGTTGGTGTTGGAAGGGAAGGTGGAGCAGGTGGTGAAGAAGGTGCCGCCCTTCTCCTTTTGGTGATAAGGCCATCCTCTGTTGCCTCATCGTCCTCTTCTTCATCTTCTTGGACCACTTGAGGAGTCTTCCTCTTTGGTTTCCTCAAGATGAGTTTCTTTCGTTGAGGAGCGGGTAGTGCTTCTGGAGGAGTTGGGCCTTGAGGGGGTGACCTGCCTTGAGCGGCGGCGATCTCCACCACCGAGTTTGGCACGGTTTGAGAACCCGACGCCAATTTGTGGGTTCGGGCGAGCACCCTCAGTTCAGCTAGCTTGCCTTTGCCCAACATGAGATCTGCACAGTGCAAAGGTATACAAGTAAGCTCAAAGACAAAGTAAAGTATATAAGTACATGTGCAAACGAGACAAGTAAATGGCGCAGGAAATAAAAACCAGGTCTAGTGTGCAACCAGCAGGATGCCCAATAACAAGTAACAGAGATGCAGCACAAAATAGAGCCTAAAGGTCGAAGTAAGGGCTAACCTATGTGAGCTTCGAGTTGGCTCTCGAGGAACTCGAAGGTGATTATTGAAGAGGTAGGGAAGGTGATGTTAGCGGCTGCTACGCTCTTCCAGAAGAGGCATAGATCCTTGTCCAGCTCGCCCATGTTGTCAGGACTTCTAGGCCTTCTGAAACTTCCCTTGGAGTCTTTGTTTCCCTTATTTACCCAGTACAAGGGAAAACCGTCGAGCAGCGAAGGGTCTTGGTCATTCTGGCGCACTTGGACGAATTTTCCCTTCCAATCCTTGTAAGATTGCTGGAAGATCGAAAGGATCGACCTCCCAGCAATTCCGTTCAGGCTCACCCAAAGGCGATCTCCAGGATTTTTGGCCTCGAACAGGAAAAGAAATACATCTACCGAGGCCGGTAGTCCCAAGTGCGCGCACATAATCTGAAACGCAAGCACGAAGGCCCAGCTGTTGGGATGAAGCTGGGCGGCGGCGATGCCGAGCTCGGTTAGGAGTTCCCGTTCAAAACGGGTGAGGGGAAACCTGAGTTTCACCTTCTTGAAGAGGGTGGTATACACGAAGCAGAACAGCTCGCCATCGTTCCCCTTGTCATCCGCGCAGATCGGCACGTCAGGAGGGCAAGATAGCACCATCAGTTTATCATCATGCTCCTTGTGGAACGAGAGGTTGGGCTCGTCCCCTTTCTTCAGTCGTAGCACTGCCAGTGCAGAGTTCACTGAAGAAGTCTCCTTCAACAAAGTTGAGGTGGCCCATGGGTATAGCTTCTTGTAGTCTGGAGAAGGAATGGGGGCTCCTCCGGCGACTGGTGGAGTTGCCTGAGCAAGGTTGGGGCGAGAGGTTGCAGGCCTCTCAGCCTGGGAAGAGGGAGCACTAAGTGCTCGCGGTAGGTTATGCGCTTAGGATAGAGGGTTTCGCGATGAAGGAGGAGGATTCGCGGTGGTCTTTGTACGAGCCATCGCGGGAACTGCAAAGGAAAAAGGAAAAGAAGGATGAGCGAAGGTCGTAGAGGTCGACTTGATTGTGAATGAAGGATCAAAAACGAACGAACGAAAGTTCGTTGTGATGAAAGAAATGGAAGACGAAGCCCTAAGTTATGAAAAGGAAGAAGAAGAAGAAACAACCCACAGCGTATGCACCAGACAGTTAATGGATGATGCGAATCGGTTAAAATGCAGTAAACATCGACAGAAGAAGTAAAAGAGGTACCTTTCGATGATCAGACGAACGTTGAAGGGGGTTGGAGATCGAGAGAGTCGAAGAGCGTCATGGGTTTGCAGAAGAAGACTCAGAGCGTTTCGAAGGCAGGAAGATGATGAAACAGTAAAAATGAAATGGGTTTAAGGGTTTTTCAAACGATTTTTGGAAGCGTAAACGACAGCTAAAGATGACCGTTGATGAAGCCACGTGTCGAGCGATTGGAAAGGTGTTTGGTGGAGCGTCAGAAAAGAAGAAAGTACGAACGTTTGGAATTCTGCGCCAGCGCCACGTGGATCGGTAGTGACGTGACTTCTCTAGTCTTTTCGCTGGACGAGTCTTCGCTTAAGACTGGGGGGCTTGTGTATTGCCCTGGTAGTCGGAAGTGATGACGTGGCAGCAAGCTATTATGCAGGCGTGTTGAGCGGGGCCCATGGCTGGCAGAAAGGAAGGAAGTCGGGGGGCTCGTGTGGTCGCCAGTTATTAAGTTGGCGTGCTCCGATCTCTAGCATACCTAAACCGGCGGTCACCAAGATTGAGATGAAGTCGCCGGATGCGAACCCGGACGACCTAGTGGTTAGAGATCGCCGAAACAAGTACATCGCCGAAGATGAAGTCGTCAGAAAGTCATTTCCTAGCTGGCCAGAGGCTGAGGTCGGGTAACGGCTTACCTGAACATGCACGGTGAAGCAAGAGAAGTAGATCATGAAGGCGGCCGGCGAGACCACAGGGAAGGTGTGTATGAAGGCACCCGTACTCGCCACGCAGAAGAGATCACGCTCCAAGGCAGCTATGCACTGAGTTGTTTCATGCATAAGTAACTTAGCCAAAAGCCTGAAGAGTAAGAAGTAGCGCCCAAGTCAAGGATGCTCCAGATGGTGACACGTGTACAGCTGGATACGAGCCACGTGTCCAGATGTGTAACTGTCAGGAGAGAGAAAGTGCACAGGTATATAAGAGATTCTAACGAACTTCTGAGGGACGCACGTTTAGATTACTTCTTTACGCTTGCGAGAGTTTGAGTACGCTGAGAGAGAATTTTGCACGGTTCCTTAGAGTTGTTGAGTTTTTCTCTTAGTATTTGGTGGTTCAGTCACTGACTTGGGCGTCGGAGCGCGATCGGCCGCAGCGGCGCCGTTCTGTCTTTTGCAGGTTCTTGAGGTGAATCACGGTGAAGGACGGAGGCTAACACGGCGCAGAAGTCGATCCAGGTTTGACGAGGCAAGGTTCTTGCGTCCCAGTCAACAGGCAGGATCACCTGCTCTATGCGCGATGCCTCCACATTCGCCTGCAGCGCACGCATGATCTCCATCATCTGTGCCATGGTCATGGCGCCTTCTGCAGCAACGGGCACAACGGGACTTGAACGGTTGCTTCTCATCTTTCTCATGAAAACTCAGCAAACCAAACTTCAACGAGCAAAACCTTCTCCAGCAAACGATTGATCCAGCAATCAACCGGTCAGAAACTCTCAAACTCCCAAGAACTTCCAAAAACGCAACCACAACAGCACGCCGATGGATTCGGACATCGAAACCTTCACAGAAACTTGCAATCTCACCACGAACCTACCGCTCCTCCAGCAAAACTCCCGATTCACCAACCAGAAACGCGAACGAACGGTAAAACTTCGAACTAACCGATTGGAAACCGCGCAAACAACAAGAAACTTCAAGAAACCGATCGAAAGCTCGAACGAACGGTGGAAAACCTCGAACTACCGATTAAAACCCAAACGAACGGCGAAAAACTCGAATTCACCAAACAAAGCTCGAACGAACGGCGGAAAATGGTTGCACCAGCACACAACCACACAAAAACTACAGAAACTTCAAGAACTCACGCTGTGGATGGGGACAGGTTTTACACGGCCCCACGGTGGGCGCCTAATGATCCTGCCGGTTGACCAGAGCGCAAAAGTCTCACCACGTCAAAGGTATCTTCCTCTGGATCAGCTTTGCACCACGCTAGCTTCCGTCCTTCACACCTCGATTCTCCTCAAGAACCTGCAAAAGACAGAGTGGCGCCGCTGCGGCCGATCGTGCTCCGACGCTCAAGTCAGTGACGGAATCACCAAAACTCTAAGAGAGAAAAGCTAAGAACTCAAGGAACCGTGCAAAAACTCTCTCAGCGTACTCCAGTATTCTCAAAGCGTAAAGAAGTGTTCTAAACGCGCGTACCTCAGAATCTGTTAAGAGTTCCTTATATACCTGTGCATTTTGTCTCTCCTGACGGTTACACCTCTGGACACGTGGCTCGCATCCAACTGTACACGTGTCACCATCTGGAACGTCTTCTGCTTGAGCGCCACTTCTACTCTTCAGGCTGTTTGACTAAGTTACTCAGGTGAGGAGCAACTCGGTGCATAGCTACCATGGAGCGCGATCTTCTTCTAGTGGCGAGCACGGGGTGTCACCTTGCGCACCTTCTCTGTGGTCTCGCCTGCCGCTATCACGATCTGCATTACTTGCTCATCGTGTATGTTCTGGTAAACTGTTCCCTGGCCTCAACCTCTGGCTAGGGAATGATCATCTGATAACTTCATCCTTCGTACTCGTGCCCCTTGGAAGCCTCGAACAAGCCTTCTTGATCTTTCGGCGATGTCCCTAAGCTTGCATACGGCGATTACGACACAAGCCTGGTGACCGCCGGTTTAGATATGTTAGAGATCGGAGCACGCCAACTTAACAATTGGCGACTACACGAACTTCCCGATGTCCTTCCCTTCCGTCAGCCAGGTGTTCCGTTCGACACGCCTATATTATCCCTTGCTGCCACGTCATCACTCCCGACTACCTGGTCGGTACAAGAACCTATGTTGTTGTTCTTTGTGTTCTGCAACCTTCTTGCTAATTTCTTAAAAGCAGAAAAGGCATCACTCTTTGATTCCAAGAAAAGAGTCCAAGTGTACCTAGAAAAGTCATCAACAATAACAAGAGCATAATAATTTCCACCAAGACTCATAGTTCTTGAGGGTCCAAAGAGATCCAGGTGAAGAAGTTCAAGAGGTTTTAAAGATGAAACAACATTTTTAATTTTGAAAGAACTTTTCAATTGTTTCCCTTTTTGGCATGCTTCACAAATGTGATCCCTCTCAAACTTGAGTTTTGGTAGACCAATCACAAGATCCTTTGAAATTAGCTTGTTCAAGTGATTCATGTGAATATGAGCAATTCTTCTATGCCAAAGACAAGATTCATCTTGCTTGGATAGAAGACATCCAATTGAACATGGTGAAGAGATATCTAGGAGATACACATTATTAACTCTCTTACCTACCAACATTACCTCTTTGGTGTTGGGTAGACAGATTTCACATGTGTTTGCCTTGAACATTACTTGATATCCCTTGTCACGTAGTTGGTTAATGCTCAGCACATTATGCTTTAGGCCTTCTACATAAAGCACATCATGGATTACCAAGATGTCTTTGTCTCCTATGGATCCTCTTCCAAGAATCTTTCCTTTGTTGTTGTCTCCATAGGTAACATGACCCTCTTGCTTAAAGGAGATGCTCAGGAACTTTGATTTGTCCTCTGTCATGTGCTTGGAGCATCCACTATCCAAGTACCATAGTTGCTTGCTCTCCTCCAAGATTTCCTACAAAAAGATTTTCAAGTACAAAGATTTGGTCCCCTTATAAATGTGGGTTCACTTGGTTTACACTCATCAATTAAAGTTTTATTACTCTTCGGGATCCAATTCATAAGACCTTTAGGAACAACAAATTTTCTGATTTTACAAAACCTCACAGAATGGCCTCTTTTCATGCAATAGAAGCATGTAATCGATGGTCCAATCGGTTGTTTTTCTGGCATTTTTGAAAATGATTTTGAAAATCTATCTTGTTTGTTTTATGGATTAAAACCCAATCTAGCTTTTCCAAAAACACAGTTTTGAGATGCTAGAACACTCTCAAAGTTGGATTGGCCTTTAGAAAGCTTATCCACTGTTTTAACAAGATAGTGGACCTTCTTTTCAAGATTTTCGCAATTTTCACAAACTAGAGTATCACACTTGCAAGAGGAGTTTTTGTAAATGATTTCAAGATTTTCAAAATCTGTTTTTGAATTTTCTAATTCCTCTTCCAGTGTCTTTACTCTGTTTTCAAGCCAACTGTTCTTTTCTTTTAACTGATTGTTCAAGAGAGCCAATCGGTTGGCTTCTTCATGTGTTTCTTGAAAGGCTTGAAGTAATTGACCATAATTTTCAGAGTTTGAGGAGTTTGATGAACTTACACTACTTGAGTCATCCTCCTTTCTGGCCATGAAGCAGAGGTTGAGGATTTTCTTATTTTGCCTTCTTTTCCTTCTTGCTTGACTCTTTGTCATTGCCTCCTTTGGTTCATTGTGACCATGAGCAACCTTGAGTTTGTCCCACATATCCTTACCAGTTTTGCATTTTGATATCCTAAAAAACTCATTAGTATCTAGTGCAGAGGCTATTATGTTTTGAGCAGTACAATCAAGCTTGGCCATCTTACATTCATCATTGGTCCATTAAGACCAAGGTTTTGTAATGAAAGAACCATTCTTTTTAAACTTTGGAATGTAAGGATCATTCTCAATTGAATCCCAAATTCCTTGATCAATAGATTTCATAAAGATTTTCATTCTTGCTTCCCAATATTTATAATTCAATCCACAGAATAAAGGTGGTTTGTAGATTGAAGCACCTTCCTCAAAAGATAGTTTTCCAGCCATAGAAAAAAGGTTTTTGGATCAACTTGAATAACTTTCAAGAACCAAGCTCTTGATGCCAATTGTTAGAATATATGGCTTTAAACTAGAGGGGGGTGAATTGTTTAAAGAGAGTTTTCGCAATCTATTGAGCCTTGAATGAAAATACTTCACAAATACCTTGATTAAGAAATCAGTTTTTCAAAACACAAAGCCAAAAGCACAGCATTGGGAAAACAATCGGTTGTTTCACAGAAACAATCGGTTGTTTATACCAGTAAACAAATATCAAAACTGAATTCTAAAGAGTTAGGGATAGAGAAAATGTACACAGATGTTTATACTGGTTCACTCCAAACCCAGAGCTACATCCAGTCTTCTCAGAAACCCTGAGGAAATCCACTAAGCAATCACAACCTGATCACTTACACCACAACCAAGAAAGTGATCTTGAACACCTCAAGACACACACTCTTCTTGGCCAACACACCAACACTAAGATTGCTGATCTTGATCCCCTAAAGAGCACACATCCAATCTCAACAAACACAGAAACGAAAACTTGTTTCACAGAGTACAAGGATTACACTTGTTACAGAAGATAATCTGAAATCAATATAAGCAGAATCCTATTCCACAAACTTTGATCAATCACAAACTTTCAGCAGTCTCGGCTCTTTGAAAAACTCAAAAACTCTTAGCAAAAACTTGTCAAAGATTAATTCTCAAATCTGTTTTTCTGAATATATTCAAAGATGTAGTTTGCTATCAAATCTTAAAAACTCTTAAATTGCATTAAAAGATTGGTCAAAGCATTTAATGACTAGAGCGTAAGCATTTAAATCATTTAAAGCTCAGTCAAAGATAAAACAGTTTTTCTGTTATGGTCCCAAAACAAAAAATCGGTTGTTTCCTCGAATCAATCAATTGTTTTGGTTCTAACAGTTCAACCATTTGAAAAACAGTTTTCAATCTTTTCTTAAAAACATCTATGTATAAACAATCGGTTGTTTCGACAAAACAATCGGTTGTTTTAACTTAGTTTGAAAACATTTTACTTTCACAAAGATTGAGAATGCCTATGCTTTAGATTCGATCAAAGGGTGGATTACAATCGATTTGTGTGGACAAACGAGTGCGAAGTAGCATTCCTCAAACTAGAGGAGTACTTGGCTAACCCACCTGTTCTAGGCACACCAATGCCAGGTACTCCCCTTCGTCTTTACTTCTTTATCACAAATCGAGCAATTAGCTCGATCATAGTATACTGCAGGGACCCGAGGTGCGCTATCAGGCCATTGAGAAGGCGACCCTAGCATTTCCAGAGCTTCACAGTGATCGTAATGACCGACCTTCCCATCCGTAAGGTCTTGCAGAAACCTGACGTGGCGGGTCGGATGGTGTGCTGGGTGGTCGAGCTGTCCAAGTTCGATGTGCAATATGAGCCAAGAGGACCCATCAAGGGACAAGTCTATGTTGACTTCGTGGTAGATTTCCAATGGGTCCTCTCCGTGGACGGGTCCTCTAACCAGCAAGGCAGTGGAGCTGGTATCATCCTGGAGGGACCTATTGGATTACTAATCGAGCAGGCCCTAAGATTCGCCTGCAAAGCCAACAACAATGAGTGTGAAGCCTTGGTGGCAGGAATGTTGCTAGACAAAGAGATGGGCGCGCGAAGTTTGTTGGTGAAAAGTGACTCGCTGCTAGTGACTGGACAAGTTATGGGTGAGTACTCGGCCAAGAATCCTAGATGGCTTCATATTTAAAGTACGTGATGTTCTTAAAGGAGACCTTCGTTACGTTCGAGCTGACACACGTTCTTAGGGAGCACAATGCCCAAGCCGACTTACTGGCCAAACTCGTCAGCTCAGGCAACGGGGGCCGACAGAGGTCAGCTATCCAGGAAACCCTAAAAACGCCTAGGACTGGCACAGCCTGCACAGAGGAGGTCCAGCAGGTGAATGTCTCAGAAGGCGGAAGGAGAGGGCACCGATCGTTGACTCAGGAAACGTTGAGGGTACCCAAGATAAGTGCCCACGACTTGTCAGTGGGAGAATCATCAGACATTTGCTTGGTCGACGTAGGTGAAACCTGGATGATACCTTATAGGCATTACCTGGCTGATGGACTACTCCCACAGGAGCCATCAGAGGCCAAAATCACCTAGAAAAATGCATGCAAATACACCTTGGTGGATGGAAAATTGTTTAGGCATGGCTACACTCACCTTATCTTTTCTTGTGTGAGCGGTGAATAGTGCACGTGTATCATGGCTGAGCTCCATGAGGGCATCTATGGGATTCATATCGGTGGACGAGCTCTCTCATCGAAAGCTATTTGAGCAGGATATTACTGGCTGACTATGAGGGAGGACTGCAGGAGGTATGCACAATGGTGCAAACAATGCCAACTACACGCCGATTGACATCATGCACCCCCAGAGGAGCTGCGATCGATCCACAGTCTATGGCCTTTCCACACATGGGTAATTCACATCCTGGGCTCCTTTCCCCTAGCAGTTGGCCAGATGAAGTACCTGGTGGTGGCCATTGAGTACTTCACCAAGTGGATAGAAGCCGAGCTCGTCGCACAGATAACAGCCCACAAGATTCAGCACTTCATGATCGTTTTCCGTTTTGGGATTCCAAAGCGTTTGGTGTATGACAATGGCACCCAGTTTGCAAGTCAGCAGCTAGACAAGTTATGCACAAAGCTCGGCATCAGGAAGGTGTTCGCCTCGGTAGAGCACCCCCAGACTAATGGGCAAGTCGAATCTTCTAACCGAGTCCTGCTCAGAGGCCTAAAGAGGAGGCTGGAGAAAGCTAAGGGGACTTGGGCAGACGAGGTCCCTCAAATTGTGTGGGCTTACCACACCACTCCCTAATCCACCACCAGGGAGACACCTTTTAGCCTGGTGTATGGGTCTGATGCTGTGATCCCCGACGAGATCCGGGAAAGTTCACCGCGGTTCCAGAACTTTGTGGCAAAGGAGTCTAACGAAGAAAGGAAGGTGAATTTAGACCTGCTCAACAAGGTGAGAGAGGAAGCGCGCATCAAGGCTGAAGCCTTAAAGAGAAGGGTGGAACATAAGCAGAAGTCCAAGCTGAGACCCCGGTAGTTCCAGGTCGTTGACCTGGTAATGCGAAAAGCTCACCCTTATCAGTTGGAGAATAAGTTGTCTCCCAAATGGACTGCCCTATTCCGCGTGATAGAGGTACTTGGGAACAGAGCGTACAGACTCGAGACCTTGGAGGACGGGATTATTCCCCAAACATGGAATGAGGCCAATCTTAAGTTCTATTTCATTTAACTATGCTATTTGTATGCAGTGTGAACGTTTAAGGGGACACTCTCTTTCCCTTACGAGAGTTTTTAAATGAGGTCGCCCAATAAAAATTTATTTGAAAAACATGCTTACAGTATATTCTCATAACACCAGGAACCTCCCTTTAGTGAGTAGAAAGGTTCATAACGATTCATAGAAAGGTTCCTGTTTTAAATATTTTTAACAAACCTTTGGACTTTAAATAATTTGTTTTACGTTCCTAAGAAAGAGTTAGTGATTACAATTTCTGAAAAATTCACATTTGAGTCAAGTTTATTCAAGCTTTCAAGATTTACTTCAAGTTTTGGATTTTCACAAAGAGTAGAATAGGTTTTGTGCTGTATTATCTTTGATTTGATTCAGATCAGGTGTGATCAATTCTATCTTCTATCTCCTGTCTTTCTGAAGAACTTGTGGTGTGTGCAGAATCAAAGGTTGTTCTGAATTCTGTGTTGTGGTTTTCCAAAGGAAGTGTGTGTGTTCTTGAAGGGTTCAAGATCACTTCTTTGGTGCATGTGTTTGTAATCTGGTTTTTGATTGCATAGTGAATACCCAGGGGTTTCTGGGGATTGGATGTAGCTCTTGGGATAAAAGTGAACCTGTATAAATCTGCTTGTGTGATTTTCTCTATCCTTGAACTCCTTAATCACTGCTTTAAAGTTGTTTTTATTCTTTACTGATAAAAACAACCGATTGATTTTTTGCAAATCAACTTAAACAATTTTTTAAATTGCTTTACTTGATTCATTGATTTGAGATTCTACTTTGAGTTTCATTATAGCTTCAAAGTTTGCAAAAATCTTTTATAAACAACTTAACCCCCTCTTCTTTAAAGCCATAAATTCTAACAATTGGCATCAAGAGCTAGGTTCTTGAAAGTCTTTGAAGTTTTGTTCTTAAAACCTTTTTCCTATGGTTGAAAAGTTACCTTTTAGGGAGGGTGCCTCAAGAAACAAGCCACGTTTATTTTGTGGTTTGAATTACCAGTTTTGGAAGGTACGAATGAAAATCTTTGTTCAATCATCAGATAGAGGAATTTGGGATGCAATTGAAAATGGTCCTTTTATTCCAAAAGTTTAAAAAGATAATGTTTTTATTGAAAAACCTTGGTCCCAATGGACTGATGCTGAAAATAAAAGGGCTAAGTTTGATTGTATTGTTAAGAATATTATCACCTTAGTTTTTGCTTTCTTTCTTTTAATGCTTCATATTCATCTGCAATTTACACAAAAATTGAGATTAAATTTCTTCATTTTTTTCTTGGTTCAAAATATATAATCGGATTCAATAATTCTTAGATTAGGGTAATTTTCTTACATTAAGCAACAATTAAGTTCCAAAGTGTTCAATTTTCTCAATCATAAAAACTACACATTGGCACTTATCAATTTCCCCCCAACCTAGAATCTTGCTTGTCCTCAAGCAAAGTAATTGAATCCCAAACAAAATGAGTTCATTCTTCCCCAAAATCCTTAGAAATCAAATTTATAGTTCAATATCAGAACAACTTTATGGAAAGAGCACAAGATAATTCAACAAAAAATTATGGTGTTTCCTATCAATTCAAACCAAGACATGATAAGAATGTATTCAATTTCCAAGGTAAACAATTGTTACTCCTCACTGAGAATCAAACTAAGGAATTTCTCTCTTCATTCCTCACGGGTGTGTGTTTTCCCTATCTTTTCATTGATTTCCAAGCTAATTTAAGGTTTCCCTTAATTTCCAGTTGATTATAAACACTTTCACAAACATAGATCTTGAGGTCTTTTTCAGGTTGTAATGAGGTTGGGTTACATAGAAAATTTGGTTTTTCCAGGATAACAAAATGCACACTTAACAAAAGATTAACATATTTGCAATTCAATTTCTAGTTGTGTTAATCATTATCCCTTCCATAAGATTCATCCACATTACTTCCGTTTTTATTCTTGTAATCCCTTTTTCTTTTATTTTTTTTAGAAAAGAGAATGTGAATGTGGATTAATTTGTAATCCCTTTTTTTTTCTTTTTGTTTTTTTTTTTCATTCTCAAGATCCCAACAGCCACACCAAACCCAATTCTTCTAATTATAGAAATTTGAATTGCACCTATGCTCTCCTTTTGTTAGCATACCACAGGGTATGACAATATATGTATATCAGAAGATAGGGTGACAAATTTTAGCTAAAAAGGGGTTATTTTTCTACACATTTCATTATATATTGCAAAGGTTAGTTGTTTGGCCCTAAGTTTTCTCATATCCAACTCTATTAAACATGCCTCAATCATCTCCATATTTGATTTTATAATGCAAATGGATTAGAAATTAGGCAACCTCAATTAACTCTTCACTAGTGAAAGTCTCTCAAACTGTTTAAAGGTTTCACACTCTCACTTGGTTGGCTAATTTCAATTCCTCATTTGTTCTCAGTCATTGCTTTCAACTGTTTACCTTGTTCCAACTTTTACACATTACCATCCTTTCTCAATTTGAGTGATGGTTCTAGCCACAAATTCTTTTTCAAATTAAGTCCCTGATCAATCCATTTGGTTGTTCTAATTTAGAACAATGGTTTGATTTCTTTTTCCAAAAAATTATACCATCATCTATCTATATACAATATTTCACAAAATATGCAAACATCAGCCACTATACTAACTTAAGTTTGCCATCAACAAAAGCTGAAGTAAGAAATATTAAACTAAACTGCTAAAGTCAACTTACTAACTAAACTACTTAAACTAAATTAATACTGAAATTAAAGTTAAACAAAAAAGATAAAACCATTTTTCTATTCATTGTGCATGAGAAGTATCAATCTCCTCTTATGACTTTGTCCAATTCTGTGCCACAATCATCATTCTGGAATTAATTTGAATGTTCATCATCTGCTATTGCTGCTCCAGTTGGTCCAGTTGCCATTTCTGGTGTATCTTCAGTGGGTGTCAATGACGGATTATTTAATACAGTTGTGGATTTGGTGCGACTCATTTTTCTGCACATGTAAGAATAAGCATTTCCCAAACCAAAGTGTTCTATTTGATTGGCATTTTAACAAACACTTGGTATGCATGATATAGAAGGACATTGAATGAGTAATTTTTGGTATTTAATCCATGGAAGATAGTGTTTAACTTTGGATAAACTCAAAATAACAATCATATTCAACATTAAAACATTCAAATATCAACAAGATTGAATCTTTGATGAAATCTTAAAATGAATGCAGAAGGCAACATGCTTGAATGGAAATGGAAATGATGATGGCTATGGAGATGATAGATTTATACATAAAGCACTTACCTTGATAATGGAAATGTAGATTAAATGTTTGAATGAGTATGAAAGCTTTGGGATGGAACTTTTAAAACTGGGAACGCTTGACTGAAAATGAGTTAGGGTGCAGGATTTTCAAAAGTGATTTTAAAATGATGCAATTTTTTTTTTTAGAAAAATTCCAGTAGCTTAGGCTAGATCTTTTTAGCTCAGGCTAAAGTTTGGCAGAGAGAAATAAATTTGTTTAGCTCAAGCTAGATCAGTTTAGCTCAGGTTAAAGTTTGGCCGAAAGCAACAGATTTGTTTAGCTCAAGCTAAAATTTTCCCGAGAGCAACAGAGTTTTCTAGCTCAGACTAGCTCATTTTAGCTCAGGCTAGAATTTGGCTAAGTGCAACAGAGTTGTTTAGCTCAGGCTAGGTCAGTTTAGCTCAAGCTAAAGTTGCAGAACAAAATTTCTTTCTTTTTCTGCATATCTAGCTTAGGCTAAAAGTTCTAGCTTAAGCTAAAATTACCCTGCAATGAAATTTTCTTGAAAATTTTCATTTTATCTTTGCCAATAGTTTCAAACCTTTCTAAACTTTCTTCCGTCCATTCATTTCACCTAACATTTCAAACCTACATGACCATTTCACATATCAAACTGGTTTTAAAGACATCAAATATTAAAACATACTACTAAATCAAAACAAAAATTAAAGACACACTTCAAAACAAAACATTGGGTTGCCTCCCAGCAAGCGCTCGTTTAACGTCATATAGCTTGACGCCTGATTAACGTCATTAAAGGTTCAACAACAATCACATCCAATCTGAAACACTCTTTCTGATCATTTGAATATTTCATTGCTTTTAAAACATTAAAGCTTACTTGTTCATCTTGAGCACAAACCTTCAATCTTCCTTTATCTACATCAATTATAACTTTGACAGTTTTTATGAATGGTCTTCCTAATATCAAAGGTATTTCAACATCTTCTTCAATATCCATTACAACAAAATCTACAGGGAATAGAAATTTATCTACCTTTACCAACAGATCTTCAACTATTCCGTGTGGATATTTGATTGATCTATCAACCAACTGCAAAGTCATTCTTGTTGGTTTCACTTCTACATCTCCAATTTTCTTCAACATTGATAAAGACATCAAATTAATACTAGCTCCAAGATCCAATAATGCCTTTCCAATAGTGAGATTTTCTATGGTAACTGGCAAAGTGAAACTTCCAGGATCTCTAAATTTCTGTGGTAATGTTTTTTGAATTATAACACTACATCCAACTTCCAATTCAACTATCTCCTGGTCATTGATTTTTCTTTTCCTTGTCAATAATTCCTTCATGAATTTAGCATATGTAGGCATCTGCTTTAAAGCTTCAGTAAATGGAATGTTAATTTGCAATCTTTTGAGAATATCCATAAATGTTACAAATTGTCTTTCCTTCCATTTCTTTGTAGGAGCATGTGGATAAGGTACATCTTTTATAGGAACACTCCTCTCCTGTTTTTCACTTTTTTGATTTTTTTTTCTATTTTCTCTCCAATATGTTCAACATCTTCCTTATTCCCTCCTTCTCCTCCCTCACACTCTGTACCGTCCCGTCCCCGAGCGTTGACCAAAGTCAAAGTCAAAGTCAAACACGTGGTGGGACCCGCCAGGGGGCCAAGGGGAGAAAGTCAACAGGTTGACCAGTTTGTGCGTCGCCAGGTGTAGGCATCACATGGAAGAGGCGTCGCCGTGATAGGCATTGGTAGACTCATGTGTTGATGTTGTCATCCCCCGATACCCACGGGTAGGAAAGACCGTGGAGGGGATGACACGCTAAGAGGCAACGGTACGGGCGAGGAGGCCTCGGGCCCCGGTACCTCAGAACAGTAATGAAGAGAAGAGAAAGGTGGCTTCAAGGCCATAGTCCCAATATCCCAGTATCAGCAGGGAGGGTAGCCTGCCTCGTGAAGTACCCACGCCACCACTGGAGAATCCCTGGGACAGATACGACCCAGGAGAGGGCCACGCCTAGGGGTGAACCAAGTGCATGGTACGAGAGGAAGAAAGATACATTCCCAAAGTGAGTGACTAGAAGCTGGGGCGCATGGGTTGGCACCCAGTTAGTCACCCCTCGCACCAGATGCACTCCAGAGAAGGAAGACCTACACGTTGCAGTTTCCCTAAGTTGGGTTACAGCGTGGTAAGGCTTTCCACGTGGAATGAAGTCAAGTCAGAAGGACACGTGCCAGTAAGCATGTAAACATCAAGGTATATAAGCTTCTCTGAAAAGTTTACTAAGGTAGGTTCTATCAGTTGCACACATTACTCAGTTTACACACTCACTCAAAGAGAGAGAGAGAGAGTTCAGAGTTAGTTACGATTTAGTTACGATCTCCGATACGGAGGTTTTGATGTTTCTTGCTTCACTGACTTGATCGTCGGAGTGCAAACGGCCGCGAGGGCGCCCTTTGCTCGTTTCATTTCAGGTTCTCACGACGGCGCAAGGCGGAGATCTGAGTTGAAGACGAAGGAGTCTTCGAGTGCAAGTCAGAGCCACGTGTGAAGACTTTCTCAGTCAACCGGCAGGAACATTTGGCGCCCACCGTGGGGCCAATTTAAAACATCAGCTCCCACCGCAAGTGTTAGAGGTTTTCAGTCGTAGTTTTCAAGATCAGGTTTCAAGAATCGTTCAAGATCCTCAGTTCATCGTGAAGTTCAGTTCAGATCACTGTTTGTTTAAAGTTTGCTGAAGATACGCTGTTGCTCGTGGTTTCCACCGATCGTTTTCCGATTGTTTTCAGTTTTCACCGGTTGTTCGTCAATCTAGTTCGAGTTCCCGTCGTTTTCCTGAAGCTTCAACCGTTCGTTCTTTAGTTTCACCAAGTTTTCACCGTTCGTGCTCAATCTCGTTTGATTCCATCGAAAAAGTTTGTTAGAACCGCCGTAATCGTTAGAAGAGTTTCAAGAGAACCACCAGGCAATGTTCGACGCACGCTGAGAGTGGAGACCTGACCATGCAGCAGGTCATGGATATGATGCAGGGATTGCAGGAGGCAATGGCGGCGTCGAAAGTTGAACAAGAACGCATGCAGGAAGATCTCACGGCGTCTCAAGCGAGAAATGAGGAGCTCTGTCGTACGAATGAGGAGTTGCACCGTGGGTTGCGCAACAACTCAGGGCTACGCGAGGCAGACGAGCGCGAGTGCTTCACTCCACCAAGGGAATTCTCTACGCCGTTCTCGCAGTCGATTCTGGAGGCGGTAATTCCTAACACGTTCGTAGGTCCTAAGGTGACCTTCAATGGGATGGAAGATCCTGAGGCACATCTCACTGCGTTCCACACACAGATGATGCTGGTAGGCGGCTCCGACGCCGTGAGGTACAAGCTCTTCATGAGCACTCTGACTGGCATGGCCATGGACTGGTTCATCAGCCTTCCAGACGACCATATCACATCTTTCGCACAACTTTCTCAGGTATTCAGGGAGCAGTACCTAGCAAACAGGGCTTCACCACCAGTCTCGTATGACTTGTTTGACGTGAAGCAGTATCAAGGAGAGACCTTGAAGGAGTATATTAATCGCTTTGGCGCTCAGGTGGTGAAGGTTGGCACCACGGAGGAGCCCATGATTGTCTATGCATTCAGAAAGGGGGTGTGCCCTGGGCCTTTCTGCGAATCGATCATCCGCAACCGCCCCCGGACTTTTGTTGAGATAAGGCGTCGTGCTGTGGAACACATCGCCACTGAGGGCGAGGTGTGCGAGAAGCGCACAAGTGTTGCACCCACACGCCCTAGAGCACCATCGTGTGCACAACCTGCCAGGGTTAACGAGGCAGCAACGGGAAGGAAGAACCAGGAGAGTTGACGCCCTTACGAGGCGAGGAAGCCCCAACCTAGGGGTCGAGCAGAGGGAAACAGGCCGGCAAGGGAAGGGAATAGGCCGATAAGGCACAATTTCGTGGTGGAGCTTAAAGATCTTATTGTTGTGCCAAATATAGCTGACAGGTTGAGGCCACCAGTGAAGACAAATAAGGTGCTGGGACCTCACAAAGACTCGTGGTATGAGTTCCACGAGGCATTTGGGCACCAGATCAATAACTGCTTGGCGTTGGGCCATCAGTTAGATGAACTGGTGAAGAATGGCTTTCTGAAGGATTACCTGGTCGGGTCTGCTACGGCCGTGTCCTTGGCAGTGCCAGAGGAAGATCAGGCACATGAGATGCCAATACACGGAGAAGTACACACCATCTCTGGTGGCTTCTCAGGAGGAGGGCCCACTGCCTCTCAGCACAAGAGGTATGTGAGGACAGTGAATTCAGTTGCTGGAGAGGGTTCAGACGACCCATGGGAGACAGATCTGGTGTTCACGAAAGCTGATCTACGTGATGTCGTCCCCCATGACAATGACCCCGTGGTCATTTCGGTTGTCACAGCTGGGAGAAAGGTGCATAGAGTTCTCGTCGACCAGGGCAATTCTACAGATGTCATGTTCTGGTCGACCTTCAACAAGCTTAAGTTGTCCCCTGACCTGCTTAGGCCCTACACTGGATGCTTGTATGGGTTTGCAGAGGACCAAGTGGAAGTACGAGGCTACTTGGAGCTGAGGACGACGTTCACAGATGGAACGACGTCCCGTACAGAGAGCATTTGTTACTTGGTAGTCAACGCCAATTCAGCTTACAATATTCTGTTGGGTAGGCCAGCGCTGAATAGGCTAAGAGCAGTGGCCTCCACGTGCCACATGAAGATGAAGCTGCCAGATCTTAGTGGGTGATCGTCATCAAATCTGATCAGGAAGAGGCCCGAAAATGCTATGAAAATAGCTTAAAAGCGAAGAGGGGCGCGGTCATGGTGATGGAGCGCCCGCCCGTGTCGTATATGTCGATGGAGTAAGAGCCCTTGAAAGAGGCGACACCCGCGGAGTCAACGCCTGTCGAGGCCTCACACGCGGAGGCGACGCCCAAGGAAGATGCGCCCTTAGAAGAAGCACATGGGGAGGCGACGCCCATGGAAGAAGTAATCAAGGGGGCCTCGCCCATGGAAGAGGTATCAGAGGAGGCGACGCCTGAAGCACCTGATGGGGCGACGCCTATAAGAGAAGGCAGCAGAAGCGAGTCTCGTGCGGAAAGCGTGCGGGACAGGCGACCCCAACCCGTAGACAGCGTGGTGGAAAGGAAGATAGATGGCAAGGTGTTTAGGTTGAGGCGTTTGCTGAGCCAGGAGGAGCAGGACGAAGTGGCGGCGGTGATCTCGCGCCACCTAGATGCGTTCGCATGGTCCGCCTCGGACATGCCAGGCATCGACCCAGACTTCTTGTGCCACCACCTCACCATGGATCCCAAGGTACGCCCTGTAAGACAAAGGAGAAGGAAGTTCAACGAGGAGAGACGCCTCGTCGTGCAAAAGGAGACGAAGAAATTGCTAAGTGCTGGGCACATCCGGGAGATCCAATACCCTGACTGGTTGGCCAACGTCGTCTTGGTGAAGAAGGCGAACGGAAAATGGCGAATGTGTGTCGACTTCATAGACTTAAACAAGGCGTGCCCTAAAGATTCGTACCCCTTACCCAGCATTGACGCATTGGTAGATAGCGCTTCAGGGTGCAAGATGTTGAGCTTCTTAGATGCATTTTCGGGGTACAATCAGATAAAGATGCATCCAAGGGATGAATGCAAGACGGTGTTCATGACAGAGACATGCAGTTATTGCTACAAGGTGATGCCGTTTGGGCTGAAGAACACGGGCGCCACCTACCAAAGGCTAATGGATAAGGTTCTTGCTCCCATGCTGGGAAGGAACGTGCAAGCCTACGTAGATGACATGGTGGTGACCTCGCATGAGAGGGGGCGGCACACAGCGGATCTGGAAGAGCTGTTTGCCACCATATCGAAGTACCGCCTCAAGCTGAACCCCGAGAAGTGCGTCGTTGGGGTTGAGGCGGGTAAGTTCTTGGGCTTTATGCTCACAGAGAGGGGAATAGAGGCGAACCCTGATAAGTGTGCGGCCATCATTGCCATGAGGAGCCCAACCTCAGTAAAAGAAGTGCAGCAGCTGACTGGGTGGATGACAGCTTTGTCAAGGTTAGTGTCTACTGGTGGTGAGAAGGGTCACCCCTACTTTCAGGGCCTCAAGAGGAATAGCAGTTTTGCGTGGACAGATGAGTGCGAAGCAGCGTTCCTCAAGCTGAAGGAGTACTTGGCGACGCCTCCGGTGCTATGCAAGCCTCCGGCAAGCGTCCCCCTTCGCTTGTACTTCGCTGTGATTGAGTGGGCTATCAGCTCTGTGCTGGTACAGGAGCAGGATCAAGTGCAGAGGCCCATATATTTTGTAAACAAGGTTTTGCAAGGCCCAGAGTCAAGGTACCATTCGTTCGAGAAGGCGACGTTGGCAGTGGTGTTCTCGGCTAGGAGGCTCCGCCACTATTTTCATAGTTTCACAGTGGTGGTGATGACGGACCTCCCCATTCAGAAGGTACTGCAGAAGCCAGATGTCGCTGGGCAGTGGAACTGTCAGATCCAGTACGAGCCCAGGGGATCCATCAAAGGGTAAGTCTACATAGATTTTGTTGAAGAGCTTTCACCAGGAGGTGCCCCTCAAGAGGTGGAGTTAGGATCACAATGGATGCTCTCAGTTGATGGGTCCTCCAATCAACAGGGGAGTGGCGCGGGAATAGTCTTGGAAGGACCCAACGGGGTGTTGATCGAGCAAGCCCTACGCTTCGCCTTTAAGGCAAGCAATAACCAAGCTGAGTACGAGGCGCTGATTGCTGGAATGCTCTTGGCCAGGGAGATGGGTGCGCAGAGCCTCTTGGCAAAGAGTGATTCCCAGTTGGTCACAGGGCAAGTAACAGGGGAGTACCAAGCAAAGGATCCACAGATGGCTGCGTACTTGAGGTATGTCGAGGTGTTGAAGGGAGCCTTCGCCGCTTTTGAGCTGGTGCATGTCCCAAGGGAGCAAAATGCCAGAGCTGACCTGCTCGCCAAGCTGGCCAGCTCAAGCAAGGGGGGAAGGCAGAGGACAGTCATCCAAGAGACGCTCAAAACGCCGCGAAAGTTTGTGGCAGACAACAGGGTGGATGTTCTTCACATCAGCACGGTGAGAGGAAAGCCAAGGAGCCATCACTCTTTGATTCAAGATATGGCGAGGACACCCCGCATAAGCACCTATGCGGCCTCGCCCGAGGGAGAGAAGTGTGGGCAAGTATGTGCCTTAGAGGAAGGCGACACGTGGATGATGCCTTATAGGCGATACATTGCAGATGGGATTCTCCCAGCAGAGCCTGGAGAGGGAAAGAGGATAAAGAAGAACTCTGCAAGGTATACTCTCGTGGATGGAGTGTTGTTTAGGCATGGGTTCACGCACCCAATTCTGACGTGTGTGAGTGGCGATGAATGTACGAGGATCATGTCGGAGCTCCACGAGGGGATTTGCGGAAGCCACGTGGGGGGGGAGATCACTAGTTTCCAAGGTGATTCGCGCAGGGTTTTATTGGCCATTGGTGAGAGAAGACTGTGTGAGATACGCCAGCGATGCAAGCAGTGTCAGATGCATGCTGATTGGCACAAGGCGCCTCCTGAAGAGCTGAGCTTGATTTACAGCCTGTGGCCTTTCCGCACATGGGGGATCGACATTCAGGGGCCTTTCCCTTTGACGATAAGGCAGATGAAGTACTTGACAGTCGCCATCGAGTACTTCACGAAGTGGATAGAGGCAGAACCAGTGGCCCAGATCACTGCGCACAAGGTACAACATTTCGTGTGGAAGAATATTGTATGCCACTTCGGTGTGCCGAGGCGTCTCATCTCAGACAATGGCACTCAGTTTGCAAGCCTGCAAATAAGCAAGTTATGCGCAGAAGTAGAAATCAAGCAAGTGTTCGCGTCAGTCGAACACCCCTAGACGAATGGGCAGGTAGAGTCCGCGAATAGAATCTTGCTGAGGGGGTTGAAGCGAAGACTAGAGAAAGCTAAAGGGGCGTGGGCAGAAGAAGTACCAAGGATTGTGTGGGCTTACCACACCACGCCTCAATCCTCCACCATGGAGATGCCGTTCAGCTTAGTATATGGGTCAGACGCCATGATCCCAGTAGAGAATCACGAGAGCTCGCCCCTCTTTTTGAGCTTTGTAGCAGAGGAGTCCAACGAGGAAAGAAGGGTGAATCTAGACCTGTTGGATGAGGCCAGAGAAGAGGCGAGGATAAAGGCTGAAGTTGTGAAGAGAAGGGTGGAGCATCAGTACAACTCTAAGGTGAAGCCGCGGCAATTCCAAGTGGCTGACCTGGTCATGCGGAAGGCTCATCCTTATGAGTTGGAGAACAAGTTGTCTCCTAAGTGGATCGGACCCTTCAGAGTAACCGAAGCCAAGGGGAATGGCTCGTACAAGCTTGAGACTCTGGAAGAAGGCCCCATCCCACGTAGCTAGAACGCAGACAATTTGAAGTTTTATTTCAACTAAAAACGTTATGTAAACCCAAGTAAAAAAGAAGTTCAAGAAAATTTTCTCTCAGTTTTTCCCTCTCTCATAACGTAAAAGTAAAGAATAAGAAACCAAAAACAAAGGCTCAAGGCCTCGCCAGGAGTAGGAGTCGCCAAGAGTAGGCGTCGCCAGGGGTAGGCGACGCCAGGTGTAGGCGTCGCCCGGCGTAGGCATCGCCAAGCGTAGGCATCGCCAGATAAGGGAGCAAGCGTCGAGTGCGCAAGCCAGTTTGAACGAGTCGACACCCCAAGGCGAGGGACGGGAGCACACTCTCAGGCGTGGGCGTCGAGATGAAAGGTACGCATAGTATAAGTTAAAATCCGGGCGTCTAGTCCCTGAGCAGGGGTTAAGGGATTCCTTCGGGACGCCCCCTCCTCAGGTGAGAACGAATAGCCCCGGTGTCTGATGTTTAGACACCTCGCAAGGAAGTGGCGGGGGACGTTTCCTTCGAGCGTGGGCATCAGATAGTGAGAACTTTCGGAGCAGTGGAGAACCAGGTCACTTGGTGCAGATACACGCAATTAAGGAGAAGCGCCATCCTTCGGGAAACCTTCTCCTTAGGCATAATCGCCAAAACCCCTGGTCATCTTGGTGTTTAGACGCACCAGGGGTGATACGGCGATGTTTCCGACACGCCTCTCCCTGGGCGTGGGCACCAAGAACACTGATCGCCTTGGTGTTTTCAGACACCCTGAGGACGAAACGGCACTACCTCCGGGCAGGCCTCTCCTCAGGCGTGGGCACCAAGTGCGCAGAGATAAGGGCTAAGTCGCCTTGGTGTTTAGACACCCCGTGGACAACACGGCGTTGCAGTAATAGGCCTCTCCACGGGCGTGGGCACTAAAGCGTGACTTTGTCCCAAGTGTTTAGACACGCTGAGGACGATACGACCTCGCGCTCAGCGGGTCTCTCCTCGAGCGTGGACACCCATCACAGATAAGATAAGCCCTCCTCGCCCTCGAGCGATGTCGAGGCCCTAGAAGAGACGAGACCTCTTTTATCTTAAGCGATGACAAAAGCTAGCAATACCTTTGGCAGTAAGCGCCCTAGGACTCAAGAAAAGTAAGCAAAAGAGCAAGTTGAAAATTTTTGCAAGTTAAAAAGGCAAGAGAAATTCGAAGAGCAAGGAGAAGAAGCATAAAAAACGCAAGTTATCAAAGACAGTAAAAGCAAGAAGGAATGCACGAAGAGGATGAGGCCAGAACGATTAATTATATTCAAAGTTATGCAGCATAAAAGGTTCATGGCATTTACAAAGTCAAGTCAAACAGTTATATATACATGATGTGTTGGTCAAAATACAAGAATTGACTAGTCTTCAGAAGCCTCCAAAGGCATAATTTTGCCATCGACCACTTCGTTGAAGGGGCTGCACTCTGAAACATCGATACCAGGGTTCGCGCAAGCCGCTTGAACAAGAGCCTCCGCAAACCCATCAACAAACCCCGTCGCAGCCTCTTCGCTTAGCTTTTCCTCTACAGCTTTGAAGTTCTCAGCCTGAGAAGCCATCTCTTGCTTTTTGGCCCCTAAAGCAGCAATCAGCTCTTGAACCTTGGCCTACAGAGTTGCGTTTTTGGTGGTTAGCAGGGCGCAATCATTGGTTTTGGCCTCGAGCGAGGCCTAAGTCTTTCCCAGCTTCTGCTCCCGGTCAACGCAGTCTTTAAGCTCCACGACCTTCACTCTGAGGGGCACGACCTGGTTAAGAAGCTCAGCATGAGCTTGCCCCACCTCATGCAGCCTTTTACTGACTTCTTCTTTGGCCTTCTGGGCTATCTTCAGCGAATCCTTGTATGCCTCCTCTTTACGAGCCTAGTGTTGTGCCATGCGATCCTTCTCCTCTTTCAGCGAGGCATTCTCTTTCTCCAAAGTTTGAAGAGCAGAAGCTTCGACCGCCTTGGTTTTGGCTTGGGCACACCAAGTATTGGCACAGGCAATGAAGGCACCCATGTAGTAGTTCATGCCCTCCTTCTTGGGCCCTCCAGCTTGGCTGCTTAAGGACATCTTCTCCAGGTAGCCCCTAAGAGTTTCTTGGATCGGTAGGGGAAGTTATGGGGCAAGTGGTGGAGCTGATATGGGCAAGTGCTGGAATTGAAGAAGAAAAGATGAAAAACAGCCAAGAACACAAATGAACTATAGCTACACAATAACAAGCTGAAATTGTCGAACCAAAACAACTAGGAAACAAGCTAAGACAAGGAAATTAACAAGAGAAGAAAGGAAGGAGAAGAGAATGCTCATGAAGATGGAAGAATGGTTGGATGATCACGCCACTAGAAGTATGGATGCTCCTAGATGAGTGTGCAAGCCGCCACTTGAGGAAACCATGATCCTTCAAGATAAGACTAGAGAAGAAGGCTCAAAAGCTCTCCAATGCTCACTCCAATTTTGAGTATAGTTTCTTTAGATAAATTTAAATCTGAATTTTACAAAGGGAGCACCTCTATTTATAGCCTAAGGTGCTGAAATGCAAGCTACACAAATTCAAAATCTCCCTCCTAAAAAGCTTCTAGAATTGGCACCTAAAACAATGCATGAGGAAGGTGTGACCTCTTCCTTCACTTTGGCACCTCCTTTTCTACTCCTACACCTATCTACTAACACACCCCCCCTAAGACTCCTAACTAAAGACTAAAAGATGCTTTAACAATAGAGGTTTCTAATGTTTCCCTCTAAGCACCTTCAACAATATTCTTTATTATTTAATACTTGGCCTTGCCCTTCATAGGATGGACTTGGGCTTTGGGCTTGGGCCTCTCTTTATTTTATGTCTTCTTTTAATTTTGAGAAGACTAGAAGGAAGAACTTCAAGTGTGATGGTGAATTGCCTCTTCCTTCATTAATAAAAACCTCCTTTACTTGACTCTCATCAGTTTCGGTCCCTCCCTCCAAGGCCATTGGTTGAGGGGGTGAGGTGGCACTTGGAGGGTTCTCCCTAAGAGACTCAACCCTGTGGGAGGAAGAAGTGGTGGAGGTAGCAACCTGAGGTGTCGCCCGGGAAGTCCTTCTTCTTTTGAAGACTTGCCCTTCAGCAGAGTCTTCCTCGTCTTCAGAAGGCACCACCACCACCCCTTTGCCTTTATCAATGGGGGCTGGTTTAGCAGGAGTTTCAGTCAGCGCAAGAGGCACGGCTGCTATGGGAGGTGGCGACCTTGGGGGCTGGTTTGGAGAAGAAAGGGCTGGAGGAGATGTTGTTGTAGGTGGGTGTTGGGGGCGAAGGTTAGGGGAGGTAGGAGCAGTTGCAGAGGTTGGAGGTATGGAATCCCCAAACCCCTTTTGACGAAGCCTCGCCTTTGGACTTCAAAATTTGGGCGAGTTTCAATCTTCTTTGTTTGTCCATTTTTGAATCTGCACCAAGAAGATAAACACAACAAGGGTTAGGCACAAGCTAAGTCACTACACAAGAAGAGCAGATAAATCATACACCAAGCAAAAAACAAGCAGAGGCAGAGAACAGATGATTAGAAGGGGTGATTCCCATACTTATGTAATTAGCAAGAGCCTTAGCATCGTACTCGCGGCTTATCAGGATAGAGGTGTCAAGAACCCCCACACTGGCCAGGATTTGGCAAACCTCTCCATCAGTCGAGGGTAGCTCGTCTAAGGATTTGGGTTTTGTCAGCTTGACCTCCTCTACCCAGTATAGGGGAAAGCCGTCCAAGGCCGCATGGTCATACTCGGAGCAGCACACCTTGAAGAACTTCCCTTTCCAGCCTTTGTATGATTGCTGGAAAAGGGAGAGGATGACCCTCCCAGCAATGTCGCTCAGGCTCACCCACAACCTCTTCCTCCGTTTCTTCACCTCAAAGAAATGGAGGAAGATATCGACTGAGGGTGACTAGCCAAAGTACCCGCACAAGATGCCGAACGCCTTGACAAAGGCCCAGCTGTTGGGGTGTAGCTGGGCTGGGGCGACGTTGATCTCGGTGAGCAGTTCTCGTTCGAACCCCGAAAAGGGCAAGCGCATCCCAATGCGCTTGAATACGGTCTGGTAAAAGTAGAAGAAGGGAACTCCATTGTTGGCCTTCTCATCCCCACAGATAGGCTCGCCTCGAGTACAAGGAAGCACAGCTATATCTTCATCGTGCCTCCTACCAAAGGCACGATGCTGTTAGACCCCTGATCCTTCGATATGATCCCTCCAAGCCTTCATGGTGGTCAGGCTAGAGCACTCGGTGAGCAGCTCGTCGGGAGCCCAAGGGTAAAGGGCCCTATAGTTGACCTTTGGGGGTGGAGGGTTGGGTGTCGTTTTAGTACGCGCCATTGAGAAAGCTGAAGAATGAAGAAGAAGAAAGGTTCAGCGAAATGGGGTTAAGGCGTAAAGGGGAAAGAAACCCTAAGAAAACCCCTACCCACACGAGAAGTTCAGAAAGGGAGAAACAGAGAAATGGGGAAGAAGAACGCAAACGCAAAGGAAATAAACAGACCCAGGCAGTTATATCAGTGCCAAAGTTAAAGGAAAGAGCCATCGAAGGAGAAAAATTATACCTTTGAGTGTCTGGTTTGGTAGAGGTTGGAGGTGCGAAGAAGAGAGCAAAGATTGCAGAGAAAGTTTGAGAAGAAGAACAGGGGAGGGAATGCGAAGAGCGAATGAAACAGTAATTTGAAGCGCGTGTTTTCGAAAGGTATAACGTTAACTTGAGGAGCGTGGGAGGCATTAAGTTGTGGTCGTGCGATTGGGCCACGTGTCAAGAGATTAGAGAATAACTTAAAGTGTCACGTCCTCAGCGCAGAGAATGTCACGTCAGCTATTCAGAGAATGTCACGTCATCAGGAGTGCCACGTGGATGGTAGGGCGAGGCCTTAGTCTTTTTGCTGAAACAAGTTTCAGCTCAAGACTGGGGGGCTTGTGTACCATCCTGTCCCCGAGCGTTGACCAAAGTCAAAGTCAAACACGTGGTGGGACCCGCCAGGGGGCCAAGGGGATAAAGTCAACAGGTTGACCAGTTTGTGCGTCGCCAGGTGTAGGCATCGCATGGAAGAGGCGTCGCCATGATAGGCATTGGTAGACTCATGTGTTGATGTTGTCATCCCCCGATACCCACAGGTAGGAAAGACCGTGGAGGGGATGACACGCTAAGAGGCAACGGTACGGGCGAGGAGGCCTCGGGCCCCGGTACCTCAGAACAGTAATGAAGAGAAGAGAAAGGTGGCTTCATGGCCATAGTCCCAATATCCCAGTATCAGCAGGGAGGGTAGCCTGCCTCGTGAAGTACCCACGCCACCACTGGAGAATCCCTGGGACAGATACGACCCAGGAGAGGGCCACGCCCAGGGGCGAACCATGTGCATGGTACGAGAGGAAGGTAGATACACTCCCAGAGTGAGTGACTAGAAGCTGGGACGCATGAGTTGGCACCCAGTTAGTCACCCCTCGCACCAGATGCACTCCAGAGAAGGAAGACTTACACGTTGGAGTTTCCCTAAGTTGGGTTACAGCGTGGTAAGGCTTTCCACGTGGAATGGCGGTCAAGTCAGAAGGACACGTGGCAATAAGCATTGAAACATCAAGGTATATAAGCTTCTCTGAAAAGTTTACTAAGGTACGTTCTATCAGTTGCACACATTACTCAGTTTACACTCTCACTCAGAGAGAGAGAGAGTTCAAAGTTAGTTACGATTCAGTTACAATCTCCGATACGGAGGTTTTGATGTTTCTTGCTTCGCTGACTTGATTGTCGAAGTGGAAATGGCCGCGAGGGCGCCCTTTGCTCGTTTCATTTCAGGTTCTCACGACGGCGCAAGGCGGAGATCTGAGTTGAAGACGAAGCATTCCTCGAGTGCAAGTCAAAGCCACGCGCGAAGACTTTCTCATTCAACCGGCAGGAACACACTCAATATGTTCTTTTTCATTCTCTCTCTCTCTTTTAAAATCTCCTCCTCAACAACTAAATTATCCCCAATTCCTTTTCCTATAACTTTCCCCCTTCTGGTAATGATAGACTTGCAATGCTCCTTGGGATTCGTTTGTGTATTCGCTGAAAATTGACTTCCTTGATTATCAACTAACTGTTTAGCCGACTGCCTCACCTGTGTTTCTAAATTCCTTATTGATGCTTCAGTATTTTTCTGATTTGATAGAGAGGCTTGCATGATCTTCTCAAAAGTATCCTCCAATTTGGATGCTATCTCATCAATAGAAGGATAATGTGGTTGCCGCTGATAAGGAACTTGTCTGTTAGATGATCCAGCCTCTTGCTTCCACCCAAATCCTTGATTTGGATTATTCCTCCATCCTTGGGCCATGCTATTGGGATAATTAGATGCAAAGCCACCTTGCCTTCCTTGATTATTCATATACTGAACTTCTTCCTCTTATGGATTTTGGTAAGAGCATTGGTCATTAAGATTATCTCCCCCACAAAAATCACACTTCAAAGCTTGATTCTGAATTGAAGAAGAATTTACTGCATGTAATTGTTGAGGTAGTTTTGACATTTGCTTGGTTAATGCCTCAATTTGTTGAGTCCAAATCTTATTTTGTGCTAAAAATGCATCTGAAGTACTAAGATCCAACACCCCTTTCTTTTGCATTGTATATCTATCATGTTGAGCTAGGTAATCTGTTGAGGCTAAGGCATCAATGATTCTTGTAGCTTGCTTTGCATCAACAATCATCATTGTACCTCCTCCTACAGCATCCGAGATCATTTTAGTATCAGGCCTTAAACCATTGTGGAATATGTTCAACTGAGCAATATCCTCAAAGCCATGGAAGAATCTATGTAGGAATTTCTCTTCTACATCATTCCAGCTACTTAAACTCTGGTTTGGATGCGACTTTAACCATTCTTTTGCTTTTCTTGCAAGTGAGAAAGGAAATAGACGTAGATAAACAGATTCAATGTCATTTTCCTCGAAGCCCATGGTCTCAACCAACTCATAGAATGTGGATAGATGAGTATAAGGGTCTTCAAGATCCATTCCAGCGAATTGATGAGTGCTGATTAAACTAAGAAAAAATGGCTTCATTTCTAATGATTTGGTGGCAGGAGGTATGGCTATACTAGAGAAATGCCTTGGTCCTTGTTGATGGATTTCCTATGAGCTCTTCTTGGATGATTGGTTGAAGATGGTGCGGAAGCTTATGGATGAGAGTGGACAAGGTCCTCCTAGGAGGTGTGGTGACCTTGAAGGTGCATGAAGAGTATGGACATGGGGAGGTTCGGCCAGCCCCTTTGTAGGTGGTGAAAGGAAGACTAAAACCTAGAAGCTAGGCAAGGAGTAAAGTATGGCACTATATGGCCAGCATAACATTACTCAATTTAATCTTTAAAATACAAGGTGTAGGCTCCTCTTTTTATAGGCTAAAGAGAACCAGATTTGATGACCTAAATGCTACACAAATGTAAGCCAAACGAAATGTAAAGAAGTGGCACATGGAGGCACATGGAGCACATGGCACATGGGTGCACATGGCCCTCCAACTTACACATGGCCGAACTTGATTAGTGAAGGCTTCTAGAAACCTTTAGCTAATCAAGGTTAACTCCTCCTTAATTCTAATGTACAGAAAAATAAACATTTGTCCACATGGCTATGCTATTTACACCCCAATTAAAACTAGGCTACACTTGATGGGCCTTCACAGAACATGTACCAATATGTCATTCTCCATTCATAGCTTGATCCAAGTCTTCTTGTCCTAGACGCTCCTAGCTTGGTCTTAGACGCTCCTAGCTTGATCTTAGACGCTCCTAGCTTGATCTTAGACGCTCCTAGCTTGGTCTTAGACGCTCCTAGCTTGATCTTAGACGCTCATAGCTTGGTCTTAGACGCTCCTAGCTTGATCTTAGACGCTCCTAGCTTGGTCTTAGACGCTCCTAGCTTGATCTTAGATGCTCCTAGCTTGGTCTTAGATGCTTGGCTTGGGTCTAGGCGCTCTTGACTTGGGGTCTAGCCTTTCATGGGAGGTTGTGCTTGGCCCTCCTCCATCACTTGTTGCATAGCATAGTCTCCCAATGTCCTTCTAGGTGGATTTTGTCTATTTTCAGCCATTTGGAACCCTATTTGATTGTGTGAGTTGAGAGTGTTGGAAGATTCTCCTTGTGTTTGTCCTTGCTTCTTCTTTTCTTCTCTCTTCTTGCTCTGATTTTTTCTAGATGTCTTCTCAATTTCTAGATCAAATTCCAATTGATCTTCAGGAACCTGTCCTCTTAATAACATATAACTAAGACAACTCAAGCAAGGATTAGCACATGATAAAAGAATAAGGTCTAAACAAGTGTCTATTCACAAAGAAAACAAACTATTCACAATACTTAATAAGTTATACTTCATAAATTCTTAAAAGAAATTGTTCCCTGGCAACGACACCAAAAACTTGTTGATTTTTCTCGGCAAGTGTACCGAATCAATTGTAATATAATACTCTTTAAAGTACGAATGTCGAACCCACGGGAAACAATTCTAATTAAGATGTTTTATTATAAAACTCATCAAGTATAGAAAATAACTTTGAGAACTTTTTCATAACCAAATTAAAGATTGCACAAGAAGTAACTCAAAGGTTTAGGGTTTGATTCAAGACGTAACAAAACTTACTTATCAAATATAGAGAAAGATACTTGGGATTGAATTGTGTCTATCTCAATCATCTGTATTTTTTAATAATACAATATATAATACTCAGAACCTTAAAAGTACTTTCCAGTTAAATTTAAGGATCAAAATCAAGACTCTATTGATCAGATAAAATCAAGCAATAAGCATGAAACAAAAATACCAAGAACGAGTAGAAAAGAAAATATTATATATATCACCAAAAATACATTTGAACATATTAGATTACATTCAATCCCAAGTTAGAAAGCACTTAGCCACTCATGACAACTCCTTCAATCTTCATTCTTGATCTGGATTTCATAAGAAGGGCTAATATGAGCAAGTTCTTCTCCTAAGAACAGAGTTCTCCTTCTTCTTCTCTCACTAATCTCTCTCTATAAAAATCCAATCTTTTTCCACCGCTTCTTTATTCACTTTGTTCCAAAATTTATATATTGAACTTTAGCTCAAGCGAGCCAATTTAGCTTAAGCTAGATCTTTCGGTGCATTTTCAGCTTGAGCTAGTAATTCTAGCCTAAGCTAGATTAGTACTGCACCTTTAATCAAATCTGGATAGTTTTAGCTTGAGCTAAATCCTCTAACTTGAGCTAAATCTTCTAGCTTGAGCTAAATCTTCTAGCTTGAGCTAAATCTTCTTGTGATCTAATTAAGTTTTTGTTTTCTTTCTTTCAATGCTTCATATTCATCTGCAATTTACACAAAAATAGAGAATAAATTTCTTCATTTGTTTTTTGGTTCAAAATATATAATCAGATTCAATAATTCTCAAATTAGGGTAATTTTCTTACATTAAGCAACAATTAAGTTCCAAAGTGTTCAATTTTCTCAATCATAAAAACTACACATTGGCACTTATCAAAAGTGTGAGACTCTCAAGTGGCGGCCCTTCACTCATCTTGGTGGTCTCCACACCCCAAGTGGCATTTACCACTCTCACAATCCCTTCTTTCATTTTCCTTTCCATTTATGCCTCCCATTATGTTCTTAAGTTGTTCTTTTCATTTCGGTTTTGTTCATGGCTTTATGCTTATGGTTCATCATTTGGTTCGGCTATGACCACCATTGATGTTACCTTATAGCCTTTTCTTTTCTGCAATTGCATTCCATCTATCACCTTATATTGCTTTTGTCTTTTCCTTTGTGAAGTGAACCTTCATACTTACTTAACCACTTGGTTAAGTTCGTGTCCAGTGGGAATCTTCCTTAGGTTTCACCATTAATTTTCTAAAATCCCAATTCTAAGTGAAGTGCCACCATAAATGAAAACATCTAAAAATCAACTCAAATAATGATACAAACAAAAGTAACCAGCAAATGACTATGGACACATCAAGCACATCACATAAAAGGTCAGTCACCTCAGTATACAAAGTCGGGCCCCACCAAAACTCGAGAAAGCATCAACAAAAGAAGAAGAAGAAGCTTTAAACCAGAATATCAAAAGTTCTTCCTTCTGGTTTTTCTTAAAAATAAAACATGTTGTAAATAATTGGGCTCACTTTAGGGTCTAAATAGCAAAGATAGGCTAGAATAAGGTGCCTTTAGCATAATAGGGGGTGTAGTTATCATTTTAGCTTGTTCTTAGCCCTTTATGAAGGCATTTTGACCTAGTTTTTAGAAGGATAAGCCTATGATGCGGGTTTGACTTAGTCAAACCCTAAGGCTGCCCATTTTTTCCCTTTTCCCATCCTACCCCTCTTGCTTGTTTTCCAAGGCTCCTTCACCTATAAATAGGAGGTTTACCCATTGTATTTTTCATGTTGAAGTTGAATAGTAAAGAAACTCTGCACAATTTGTGTGAGACTTGTGCGAGGCTTGTGTCCTCTAAGAATTAGGTCTTATCTTGAGTGAGTTTGAGAGCTCTCAAGTGGCGACCCTCTACACTTATCTTGGAGAATCCACCATCCTAGTGGCGTGTTCATCCTCTCATTCCATCATCCATAAGCTTTCTTTTCCTTCATCTTTGTTTTTCATCTTTCATTCCATTAATTCTCTTTGTTATATGTTATTGTTTATTTCCATTTCTTCCATTCGGTCAAATCATTTTGTTGTTTCCTTTGTGTTCTTTAATTTCCGCCTTTGCATCATTGTCACCCATATTCTTGTGTTTTTCTCTTTGCCCTTGTGAAGTGACCCTTCACATTTACTTAACCACTTGGTTAAGTTTGTGTCCAATGGGGATCTTCTTAGGGTACTCACCATAATTGTGCTAAAATCTCAATCTTAAGTAAAGTGTCACCTTAAAAGAAAACATCTAAAATCAACTCACATCACATAAGCTATGCAGAAAAGATTCACCAACATTGTGAATTATCTCATCAGCCTTGGCAAGATCTTTGAAAGGGAGGAGCTGAACATCAAGATCCTCAAATGCTTGGATAGATCTTGGCAACGAAAGGTCACTACAATCTCTGAATCCAAGGATTTGACAACTTTGATCACAACCTCCTTGTTTGGTAAGCTAAGGGAGCATGAACTTGAGATGAACTTCCTAAATGACCAATAACATGAAGAAAAACATGTGAGAAGCATTGCTTTGAGAGCTGATGGTCATAAAGATGGTCAAGACACAAGTGAGGGAAGTGATGGTGAAACTCTCAACTTGTTGACAAGAATGTTTAGCAAGTTCTTGAAAAAGAACAATTGGGACAAGAACCCATCTTCAAACAGGTATAATAGTAAGAAGGTAAATGAATTTATTTCTACAAACTATACTTGTTTTGGATGTGGTAAATAGGGTCATATCAAGGCCAATTGTCCAAATAATGAGTGCAAGGAGAGAGGGGCAAGCAAGAAGATTGAAAGGAAGGGAAAAGCAAGAAGAGCCTACATTACTTGGCAAGACAATGATGATTCTTCCTTATATAGCATTGCCTTCATTTCGTTTGAATTTTTGTGGTGGATTGAAGAAGCTTGATGGAGGAAACGGACAAGGATGGCTCCAATGCAACTATGGTTTCCTTGAAGGTGCATGATAGGTAGGGAAAGTGATTGGTTGGGCGATATCACTTGGAGAAGGTGAGAAAGAAGATTAAGGTGTCTATCCTAGAGAGGCAAGACAAGAGAGTGAGAAAGCATGCAATCTTGGAAAAATTTCAATTATTCATTAATCTTAATAATTCATGAGCCAAACACCTCAACTTAAAGGAGAGAGGGTTGAAAATTTTGGGGCCAAAATTTGAAAATTCAAAATAAAACTCTCCAATGAGAAGGTGCCATGTGGAGTCATGTTTTCCATGTTTAGCTCACACCTATGCTAAATCCTCTCCACTCCTAGGTTGCCATGTGGACGTCCATGTGCTCCATGCCAAGGTGATTTTCGTTCTCCAATATACCCTAGACATTTTAGGGTTACATTGGGCTCAAAGAAACCCAATTGTTACCCTAACTAGTCACTTTTAACCCTAACTAGATCTATTTTACTATTGGCCCAAATACAAGCCCAAAAACCTATGCTATTTCGTCCAAATATTTGGTTCAATTATTTTATGCTACTAGGTTCAATACAAGGTCCATGAAATCCTAAACAAATTTATACAATTTATTTAAGCTAAAGCTTGGCTCAAAAATAATGTTGACTAGTTAGTAGAAACTCAATCTTCTTGTCTTCTTCTGACCAAAGCTCTAGTTTATGTTTTGATGAGTTGGAGGTCTTCTTGGATATGTTTGTAAATTCCTTCATGCTAGAGTTATCCTCTTGATTAAACTTACAAAAATAAACAAAATCTCAATTAGACCCATATTTGCAAATAAATCAATAAACAATGTATAGGTCCTCCTTATTATGTGGTTATGTGTGGCTAGGGGCTCTACCATCACCCCCTCCTTCTTGAGAGGATCTGTTCTTAGATCTACAGGATTGATCTCGAACAACAACCTTATTCCTGTTTTGAAAACTATACTCGCCCTCCAGGATAAAATATTAACCTACAGTAAACATCAAAGAAAACTGAGCTAAGAAAATTAAGATTAGTGTATTCAAATTAAATAGTAAGGAAATAAGGCCCTTTGTTACTTTTATAAAAGTTTTGTTGGAAAGAAATAGGGCCCTTTTCAAAATTATTTTTGCTTCCTTTGTGTTGTTCATTGCCCATGATAAGCAACAACATCACAAAAAGTGTTTGTGGGGTAGACACATCCTTTCCTAGGTTCTTGGGAGTTTCTACTTTGGATTTATCTTTTGAAAAACTATCCTCCCTTTCCTTTTTGTACTCCTTCTTAGGATAAGAGTTAGAATAAGAACTCTTCTTGTGACTTGACTCTTTTCTCAAAATTTGTTGTACAACTTTTATGCTAAGTTTGATCAAGTCATTCAAGTCCCTATAGGGCAAAAGTTTCACTCTATCTCTTATCTCAAGATTGAGACCACTAAGGAACCTAGATATGGTGGTGGTTTCTTCCTTCCTAATAGAGGCTCTCATCATGGAAAACTCCATCTTTTGCCTATACTCATCTACACTCATGTTCTTTTGCTGGAATCTTTGAAGCTTGAACATTAACTCCCTATTGTAGTAAGAAGGAATATGGCGGCGTCTCAAGGCTCTCCTAAGATCATTCCAATATTCTATGGGAGGGTCCTTGTGGAGGCGCCTATCTCTCTTTAGGGTTGTCCACCAATACATAGCATTTCCTTGAAAGCTTAAAGTGGCTAAGGGTACCATCATCTCCTCATTAACATGATGGAAAGCAAAAGGTTGTTTTACTTTCATATCCCAATATAGGTATGTTTCAACATTTTCCTTCCCATAAAAATGAGGTAAGTCTACCCTAGTCTCTTTTGGGCTTTCTCTTCTAGTTTTTCTAGGTGGAGGTTGATAATATTCATTAACTCTTAGACTCCCCTCAGCATGTGAGTCACTTAACCTAGAACTAGATGCATGTGAATATTTCTTTAATTTTCTTATGTATTCATCCTTTTCCCTAACAATCTTCAACTCCTCTTCCAAAAGTGCAAGATGGACATCTCTTTCTTTTTTATCTTCTAAAACTTGAGCCTCATGTTGTAATTGTCTAAGTGATAGTGATTGAAAATATTTATCCAATTGTTTCAAAAGAATTGTGTGTATTTTCTATCACTTTCACTATGAATTGAAGAACGAGTACACATGTTTAGGGTTATGTGATAAAAGTATTTTTCAAAAAGAAAAATAGGTGGAGTGAAGTAGGTAATTTCTCAGGAAAGGGAGGTGAATCACTTGGATCTCTTAAGTACCAAGCCTTTCCTTGCCAGATACTATCCCACAACACTTTCACAAACCTTTCTCTAAGAAATTTACTTAGAGCACAATCAAATATGAAAAGCAAGTTTTTATGCAAGAGAAACAATGCAAAGCAATAAAACAATTGAAAGAAATTTCTAACTAGAAAGCTTTAAAACTAGACAAATTCCCAGAAAAGGCTTTTTGGCTTTTTGGCACTTTGAACCTTGAAGACACACTCACCGAATAAAACGAAATTTAATACACTAATTGAACAAAGTCTTGAAAATTACAACTCAAAGAAATACAATGAAAAATTAGACCAACAATTTTGATGCACAAGAAATTTAAACACTTATTCTATGCACTCCTTCACTTGTAGTTCCTTTTGGTATTTGTGTATAAAAATTTGATGTTGTCCCTTGCTTTGTCTCCTTGGGATATTCAACCTTTGATATTCGATTTTCACTTCTTTAGTGATGTAGCTTACACCAAAAGTTTCAGCTCCACAACTCACCAAAACACTTTTTAGGTCACTTCCACTAAGAGAGGTCAAACAAGTTTAAAGCAACAAAACGAAAATTTAAAATTGAGGACTACTGCAAATGGAGTTGATATTTGACATGAATTGAAAGAGTATTCAATAAAATTAAGATTGACATGAATTGAAAGAGTAAACATCAAAGAAAACTGAGCTAAGAAAATTAAGATTAGTGTATTCAAATTAAATAGTAAGGAAATAAGGCCCTTTGTTACTTTTATAAAAGTTTTGTTGGAAAGAAATAGGGCCCTTTTCAAAATTATTTTTGCTTCCTTTGTGTTGTTCATTGCCCATGATAAGCAACAACATCACAAAAAGTGTTTGTGGGGTAGACACATCCTTTCCTAGGTTCTTGGGAGTTTCTACTTTGGATTTATCTTTTGAAAAACTATCCTCCCTTTCCTTTTTGTACTCCTTCTTAGGATAAGAGTTAGAATAAGAACTCTTCTTGTGACTTGACTCTTTTCTCAAAATTTGTTGTACAACTTTTATGCTAAGTTTGATCAAGTCATTCAAGTCCCTATAGGGCAAAAGTTTCACTCTATCTCTTATCTCAAGATTGAGACCACTAAGGAACCTAGATATGGTGGTGGTTTCTTCCTTCCTAATAGAGGCTCTCATCATGGAAAACTCCATCTTTTGCCTATACTCATCTACACTCATGTTCTTTTGCTGGAATCTTTGAAGCTTGAACATTAACTCCCTATTGTAGTAAGAAGGAATATGGCGGCGTCTCAAGGCTCTCCTAAGATCATTCCAATATTCTATGGGAGGGTCCTTGTGGAGGCGCCTATCTCTCTTTAGGGTTGTCCACCAATACATAGCATTTCCTTGAAAGCTTAAAGTGGCTAAGGGTACCATCATCTCCTCATTAACATGATGGAAAGCAAAAGGTTGTTTTACTTTCATATCCCAATATAGGTATGTTTCAACATTTTCCTTCCCATAAAAATGAGGTAAGTCTACCCTAGTCTCTTTTGGGCTTTCTCTTCTAGTTTTTCTAGGTGGAGGTTGATAATATTCATTAACTCTTAGACTCCCCTCAGCATGTGAGTCACTTAACCTAGAACTAGATGCATGTGAATATTTCTTTAATTTTCTTATGTATTCATCCTTTTCCCTAACAATCTTCAACTCCTCTTCCAAAAGTGCAAGATGGACATCTCTTTCTTTTTTATCTTCTAAAACTTGAGCCTCATGTTGTAATTGTCTAAGTGATAGTGATTGAAAATATTTATCCAATTGTTTCAAAAGAATTGTGTGTATTTTCTATCACTTTCACTATGAATTGAAGAACGAGTACACATGTTTAGGGTTATGTGATAAAAGTATTTTTCAAAAAGAAAAATAGGTGGAGTGAAGTAGGTAATTTCTCAGGAAAGGGAGGTGAATCACTTGGATCTCTTAAGTACCAAGCCTTTCCTTGCCAGATACTATCCCACAACACTTTCACAAACCTTTCTCTAAGAAATTTACTTAGAGCACAATCAAATATGAAAAGCAAGTTTTTATGCAAGAGAAACAATGCAAAGCAATAAAACAATTGAAAGAAATTTCTAACTAGAAAGCTTTAAAACTAGACAAATTCCCAGAAAAGGCTTTTTGGCTTTTTGGCACTTTGAACCTTGAAGACACACTCACCGAATAAAACGAAATTTAATACACTAATTGAACAAAGTCTTGAAAATTACAACTCAAAGAAATACAATGAAAAATTAGACCAACAATTTTGATGCACAAGAAATTTAAACACTTATTCTATGCACTCCTTCACTTGTAGTTCCTTTTGGTATTTGTGTATAAAAATTTGATGTTGTCCCTTGCTTTGTCTCCTTGGGATATTCAACCTTTGATATTCGATTTTCACTTCTTTAGTGATGTAGCTTACACCAAAAGTTTCAGCTCCACAACTCACCAAAACACTTTTTAGGTCACTTCCACTAAGAGAGGTCAAACAAGTTTAAAGCAACAAAACGAAAATTTAAAATTGAGGACTACTGCAAATGGAGTTGATATTTGACATGAATTGAAAGAGTATTCAATAAAATTAACAAGCAAAAAATTAAGGTACACAAGAAAAGGAAGGACACAAAGTAGAATCCTAGTGAATGGAACTAGAATAGATGAATAAAACAAAAAAACAACACTAACTTTTTGTGTGTGTAAATTTTCACAACTTCCCGAATTTATGTTGGACAGAATAATTCAAATTGGAATTTGAAATTTAAATAATAGAAACAATGTTTAAGCTCAAATTAGGCGCTGGAATTTCTCAAATACAGGGTGCCAAATAATTGCAATAACTTTTTCAAATTCACTGCCAATTCAAATTTTTCTAGAGTCAGAATTTTTGTACTCTGTTCGTTTTTCATTTACCATTTTTTTTTCTATTTTGAATTTTGCTATACTTTTTTTTCACCTTTTCTCAACACATCAAACTGCTCAAATACATAATTTCAAAATTTTTCACCTATGAAATTAATTTTTATAAACGTTTTCAACCAACACAAAAACTGTGAAATAGAGAAAACCTATATTGGAATTAAAAAACAACAATGAAACTTCAAAAACATAATAGAATTGGATGGAAAATGAACTTGTATGGAACTAACACACAAGTATGAACTCAAATATGGAAAAATAAAAAGGCATCAAAGCTCAAATTCAAAATATATTTTGTATTCAAATTAAAATCAAGCAACCAAAATTAACAAGAAAAGTACTACATAGAATTGATGACAATTTTGGATGCACATAACATTGACAATGCTTGAATGGATTCAAAAATTAAAATGACTCAACCAAACAATTTGCACTGATTAAAATCACAATAAGACTCAAATAAAAAGCAAAAACAAAACATCTACACTCAAATACTCAATAAAAACCTATAAAATTGCAACCAGATTGTTCAAGAACAATTGAACAAAATATAAACCAAACAACACTTTTAAAACAACATTATGAAATTAAAATTGAAATTAAAAACAACAAGACAATTCAGAATATGATGAACCACACAGAAAAATGAAGAACACACAATTAAAATGAAGAGAAAATACTTATCTCTTGAAGAACCAAAGCTCTGATACCAAATGATAACATTGCCTTCAGTCTTTCTGAATTTTTGTGGTGGATTGCGGAAGCTTTATGGAGGAAGTAGACAAGGATGGCTCCAATGGAGCTATGGTTTCCTTGAAGGTGCATCATAGGTAGGGAGAGTGATTGGTTGGACCATATCACTTGGAGAAGGTGAAAAAGAATATTAAGGTGTCTATCCTAGAGAGGCAAGACAAGAGAGTGAGAAAGCATGCAATCTTGGCAATAATTCACTCATTCATTAATCTTAGTAGTTCATGAGCCAAGCACCTCAACTTATAGGAGAGAGGGTTGAACATTTTGGAGCCAAAATTTGAAAATTCAAAATAAAACTCTCAATGAGAAAGTGCCATGTGGAGTCATGCTTTCCATGTTTAGCTCACACCTTCCATGCTAAATCCTCTCCACTCCTACGCTGTCATGTGGATGTTCATGTGCTCCATGCCAAGGTGATTTTCGTTCTCCAATATACCCTAGACGTTTTAGGGTTACATTGGGCTCAAAGAAGCCCAATTGTTACCCTAACTAGATCTATTTTACTATTGGCTCAAATACAAGCCCAAAAACCTATGCTACTTGGCCCAAATATTTGGTTCAATTATTTTATGCTACTAGGCTCAATACAAAGCCCAATACAAGGCCGATTACAAGGCCCATGAAATCCTAAACAACTTTATACAATTTATTTAAGTTAAAGCTTGGCCCAAAAATAATGATGACTAGTGAGCAGAAACTCGGTCTTCTTGTCTTCTTTTGACCAAAGCTCTAGTTTATGTTTTGATGAGTTGGATGTCTTCTTGGATATGTTTGTAATGTGTGTTTTTCAACAGAAACAATGTTTTCAAGAGGCCCAATACAAGCCTATAAATAATAATAATGTGTGTTTTTCAACATAAACAAAAATTTGGAGTTGAGCACATCAAATTAATCCGACACCTCATAAATAATATAGAAAATAAATAAAAAATTGGACATAAAAAATTATCATTAACATTTGTTACAATGTTGCTTGTTCAAGTAATAAAAATTATAATTGCAGAAAAAATAGGTAAACAATTATTTTGTGTTAAGAATAAAATGAATATAAACAAATGAACATGAAAATATCATCCACATGAAAAGTGTAATTATAAATTGAACTCAACAATGTCAGATACAAACATTAAGAATTTAAAATCGTGTCAGAATATGATATGAAAACAATATACAAAAAGATTAATGCACATGCCTTTAATCCAAAGAACGAATACCAAAAGAAATAGCATATTGTCAAACATTGATTAAATAACAATAAAAGCTATGAAAAAAGTGAAATTTAAAATTGTCCTTGTTTCCATCAAAGGGAAACATTTTCCAAACTGAGCATAGAGCAAAAACAAAAACAACTTCTTTAGGAAACTACAATGACCCTGATAACGATAGAGGGCTTCCCACTATGGTACTCAAAAATCAGTTTGTCCCCTTCACCAAGAACATGACATTCAAAAAATTCCCTCCAACCACTTCCAAATTGTATACATCTTCTAGGAAACTAATCGACTAAAGCATTGCAGTTGACTTCCTTTAAATGCCCATGAAGATCAACATTGTTAAACATGCGACTACGTATGAATCTGACAAACAGAGGAGGTAAATCCTACAAATAATGGCAAGCAAATTAATTAACTTGCATGATAAAGAAAAACATGTCAGAACACAAAAATCACCATGTAACTGGCATGGCACAAATTTAGAGAAGTTGTTAATGAGAAATGAACGAAAGGACCGTCAGATAGCAGTGTTTGGCCCTGAATGCGATAAAAAAAATCTCAACACAAAAAATGGAGAAATCTCTCCATTGAACATAGTAATATGAAAGCAATGTTGGGAAAAACGGGTAATTTTCCCACTAAAACAGAACCCTAACAGAGCTACCCGACAAATAATATTGAATAAATAAAGCGGAATAATAAAAGAGATAAAGAGGGAAAAACACACCAGAAAATTGTTAACGGAGTTCGGCCTGTTTAGCCTAATCTCCGAGCACAGCTGAAATAGTCTGCTTTTATTATTATGGGAGAAGATATTACAAATTGGGATATCTAACAGTGAAGGAGAAGAGTTTAATTTATAACCCTCAAACCTCCTTCCCAAACAATGAACCCACCGATGTGGGACTTGGGATTAATCCAAAATCAACAAATCTCCACCTTGACTTAATTTCAAGTCCCACCTAAAACAAATCTTCTCAAAACATAACAAAAACAAACTTTGTGGTGCTTCAAATTTGCGCCTCCGGGCGCCAACTTCAAATGTGCAAGATATTAACCAAGTCTAAACAATGTTCAAACTTGGCCCTTGTAACCACCTTGGTGAGCATATGTGCAGGATTCTCCGTAGTGTGAATCTTCTGGAGAACAATCTCCTCTTCTTCGAGAATCTCACGCACAAAGTGATAGCGAACATCAATGTGCTTCGTCCGTGCATGAAAGACTTGATTCTTTGCTAAATGAATAGCACTCTGACTGTCAGAATATAACTCAAGTTGTTTCTAACCAACTCCCAAGTCTTTAAGCAACCCATGAAGCCAAATTGCTTCCTTCACAGCCTCTGTAATCGCCATATACTCTGCATCTGTCGTAGACAAAGCCACCGTAGACTGCAAGGTAGACTTCCAACTAACTGGCGCTTTTGCTAAAGTGAACAAATAGCCAGTTGTAGACCGACGCTTATCCAAATCACCTGCATAATCAGAATCACAATATCCAACTATGCATTGACCAAGTGATTCATCTTGCTCAAATGTCAATCCAACATCTAAGGTATTTTGGAGGTACCGTAGAATCCATCTCACAGCTTGCCAATGACCCTTGTCCGGATCATGCATGTACCTGCTAACAACACTCATAGCCTGTGAAATATCTGGTCTTGTACACACCATTGCATACATCAAGCTTCCAACTGCATTTGCATATGGGACTTTCGCCATGTATTCTCGTTCTTTATCAGTCGTCGGAGATAAACGGCTACTCAATTTCAAATGAGGAGCAAGTGGGGTACTTACAAGTTTTGTATCTTCGTGTATACCAAAACGTTGTAGTACCTTCTACAAATACTGCTTCTGTGACAGCCAAAGTTTTCCCCTCTCCCTGTCCCTGTTTATCTCCATGCCGAGAATCTTCTTGGCTTCCCCCAAATCCTTCATCTCGAACTCTTTACTCAACTGAGCCTTTAACCTGTCAATCTCAACTTGGCTCTTTGCTGCAATCAGCATATCATCAACATATAAGAGTAAGTAAATGTAGGAACCATCTTCAAGTCTACTCAAATACACACAGTGATCATATTTGCTTCTCTTGTACTTCTGACCCTTCATAAACTTATCAAATCGTTTGTACCACTGTCTCGGAGATTGTTTCAATCCGTACAAAGATTTGCTAAGTTTACAAACCCAATCTTCTTTACCATCAACCTTGTATCCTTCTGGTTGAGTCATATAGATTTCCTCCTTCAAATCACCGTGTAGGAACGCGGTCTTTACATCAAGTTGAGCAAGCTCCAAATTGAACTGTGCTACCGAGGCCAACAAAATTCGAATAGAGGAATGTTTAACAACTGGAGAAAATACCTCATTATAATCAATTCCCTCCCTCTGAGCAAAGCCTTTAGCAACCAACCTTGCCTTGTAGCGAACATCTTCTTTATTAGGAAATCCTTCTTTCTTTGCAAATACCCATTTGCACCCAATTGCCTTCTTACCTTTTGGTAATTGTGCCAGCTTCCATGTCTTGTTCTTCTTCAAAGACTGCATCTCCTCTTCCATCACACCTGCCCAATTACCACTCTCTGAACTCAGAATGGCTTCTGGGTAAGTGGATGGAATGTCATCAACAACTGAAAGTGCATAGGCAACCATATCCATGAAACGAGCAGGCTTCTGAATATCTCGTCTCTGTCTTCTAACTGCAATTGACGCTGATTGTTGTTGAGATTCTTGGGTAGGAACCTCTTCCTCATCTGACTCTTCTTCTGCCATAGGAGAGTCACTTGTGGTATTTCGTGTATAGAACCAAAAACATGCAAAGAATCATAATCAGTTGTAGGTTTTCCAGACCATACCTCTAACGGGGTTTTGCCATCTATAGCAGATGATGGCAAACGATTGACGAGATGTTGAGCGTATGTCACAGCCTCAGCCCAAAACTCTCTGCCTAACTCAGCATTAGACAACATACAACGAACTTTCTCCACAAGTGTCTTGTTCATACGCTCCGACACCCCATTCTGCTGTGGTGTTTTTCTAACAATGAAGTGTCGAACTATGCCACAATCTTGACATACCTTCAGGAACGAATCACTCTTGTATTCTCCTCCATTGTCTGTTCGAAGAACCTTAATCTTCCTTCCTGTCTGGTTTTCAACTTGAGCTTTAAGGAAAATTTCAAGCACATCATTTTTGTTCTTCATAGTAAACACCCAAACTCTCCTGGAAAAATCATCCACAAAAGTGACAAAATAATGCCTACCTCCGATTGACGGAGTCTTGGCAGGTCCCCACACATCTGAATGCACATAATCCAAAATACCCTTGGTATTGTGAATTGCAGTGCCAAACTTCACTCTTCGTTGTTTTCTCAGAACACAATGCTCACAAAATTCAAGTTTGCAAGCCTTCGTACTTTTCAACACTCCCTGCTTGGTAAGAATTTGCAAGGATTTCTCTTCAGCATGTCCCAACCTCATATGCCACAACTTCGTTGCCTCAGCATCCTTCTTAGAGCTAGAAGTTGTTGTCGCTACTGTCCCCACCACTGTACTACCTTGATAGTAATACAGATTGTTCTTCCTCACGCCTTTCAACATCACCAGTGCTCCTGAAGTTGCTTTAAGAATTCCATCTCGCATCGTCACAACTAGGCCTTTAGATTCTAAAGCCCCCAATGAGATGAGATTCTTCTTCAACTTTGGCACGTACCGTACATCCCGCAAAATTCTGGTGGATCCATCATGATTCCGCAGCTTGATTGAACCTATCCCAGCTGTCTTACATGGATTATCATTACCCATGTAAACAACCCCGCCATCGAGTTCTTGAAATTCAAAGAACCATTCCCGAATGGGACACATATGATAGGTACAACCTGAATCCAATATCCACTCATCTGGATACGATGATGTTGAAAGCGAGACAATTAAAGAGATATCTGATTCCACATCATTTTTGCATTCTACAACATTTGCATCTTGCGGAGCCTTCCCTTTCTTCTGCAGTTTTGGACAGTCTTTCTTCCAGTGTCCTTTCTCATGACAGAAAACACACTCATCTTTGGCAGCGACTCGACCTTTAGACTTAGACCTCCCTCTTCTCCCCTTTGTCTGACTTTGCTGACAACCTCTTGCCATCACAAACTCAAAATATTGTATTCAATATTACAAACAATTTCGAGCAACCCAAGGGCGAACCTTCGGCTCTGATACCACTTGTTGGGAAAAACGGGTAATTTTCCCACTAAAACATAACCCTAACAGAGCTACCCGACAAATAATATTGAATAAATAAAGCGGAATAATAGAAGAGATAAAGAAGGAAAAACACACCAGAAAATTGTTAACGGAGTTCGGTCT
This sequence comes from Phaseolus vulgaris, assembly GCF_051622355.1. Classification (NCBI taxonomy): domain Eukaryota; kingdom Viridiplantae; phylum Streptophyta; class Magnoliopsida; order Fabales; family Fabaceae; genus Phaseolus; species Phaseolus vulgaris. Next base: position 29,281,700 of record NC_143504.1, on the reverse strand, counting down.
GTTTAGCCTAATCTCCGAGCACAACTGAAATAGCCTGCTTTTATTATTATGGGAGAAGATATTACAAATTGAGATATCTAACAGTGAAGGAGAAGAGTTTAATTTATAACCCTCAAACCTCCTTCCCAAACAATGAACCCACCGATGTGGGACTTGGGATTAAGCCAAAATCAACAAGCAAATGTCATCAATATAACAAACACAATATATGATGGTTTCCTTTAGAACCATATAACTCCCGTAATTCCAACCTCCCTTCCGTAATATGAGGGTACAACAAATCCATGTGTGTACATGACAACATGGTTAGTGCCTCCACAGTCCTCCAAACACCATATTGGACCAAGTTCCATTTCAAACTTTATGGCGAACCCACAGTCAATAAAGTCAATTTGCTCTTAAATAAAAATTAAATTATTAGTTAATCATTATAATTTCCAAAAGAATAATATTACCAATAAAAATGAAGATGAAAAAGGAATACGAAATAAAAAAAGAGAAACAAAACAAAGGATGACAGAAGGTTGTGAATAAAAAATAAATAGTGTCAAGAATTGTATTTAGAACACACTTTTAGTTAACACATTTGGGTAATTCATTCTCGAAAGATTCACATCCTTACTGTTATCACATTTCAAAATTAAAAACTTAAAATAATGTTAAAAATTAATAATTTAAAGAAAATTAATATTAATATGTATTATGAAATTAAAAGCTGAAAAGACTTTGTTTACGGTATGGTAAGGGTCAAGTCAGAACTCTTGAGTGAAATGACATAAAGCAATAAACCATAATAAATGTATTTAATGACAACATTGAAAATAATGAGCAATTTACCTCCACGAAAACCTAACGTCCCTCAACTATCAATGAAAGTAATGGATTAACACACAAAATAAGAGATGCAAAAAAACACCGTTGAAAGATTAAAATACATTAACAACGTTAAAAACCTGTAATACAGAGTGAACAAAATGAGTTCAACCGATCACAATAATAAATGTAACCAAAATCACAATTCAAAGACTAAGATGCAAAAATGATGTTAAAAACCTGTAATACAGAGTAAACAAAAATGAGATGAACAGATCACAATAATAGATGCAACCAATATCACATATTAAAGACTAAGATATAGAGATGACATTAAAAACCTGTAATACAGAGTGAAAAATACTTGTAATACAGAGTGAACAAAAATGAGTTGATCATATCACAATAACAAATTCAACCAAAATCATAGTTGAAATACTAAGATACATAAATGATGTTTAAAACATTATACGCAATTTGTTGCCAAGTAAGAACGAAAACATGATTTAAAACACCATCAAAGATTACATGCTCATGCTTTTGTAACCAACTCCGTGAAGAATGAAAAAAATTAAAACGAAATGAAAAAAACTAAAAGACAATGAAAAAACAAAACAAATAAATAAATGAATGACTGAATACAACACCTTATATATATTGTGAATATATCAATACCATTACAAATAAAATACACGATAAAAATCCATTATAATAATTTCTTTATTACAAGTAAGATGTATTTAATGGGGATGTTTTAAAAAAGTTCTTAAATTTAAGTATAATGTATTTTTATTAAGAGGAACTGATAATGTATCAGGGTGGTGAAAATTTTCAAATTAAAATCTGAATCTTATATAAAACAGGGATTTGAAGAAAGACACAATAAAATATGATGCAATTACAACATTGTCTCCCTTCAAAACCAAAGTGAGTATTGGCGATCAAATTTCTTTTGGTTGACTTTGCTCCCAACATCCGAGAGGCATCTAAATTCAACCTTTCCACGTTTTTCTCCTTTGACGGGACTGATACCAGAGATCTTTGAGCAAATTTCACCTACAAATCCTTTTGGTTTTTCCACATCTTCATCTTCCTTAGACTCAACCAAAATATTCTTCTCCTCATCTGCAAAACGTTTCCAAAGGTGGTTTTTTCTCACATGCTTTAAATCCCTTGGTGGTAGCAATATAATATTGCCATTATTTCCTATGGAGTCTGAGTGATTAGAGTGAAATATGGTAGCAGGGGTACTTGTGGTGGAAAATGAATAAAATGATGACGATGTTGGAGATGGACACTTCACTGAACTTCCAAACCCTTCTATTCCATTTGTTATTTTCAGAGCCTTCAAACGTGCTTCTGTCAGAGCTTCTGCTTCCTGTAAAAGTTTCACGATTTCGTCTGATAGCTTTTGCATTCTGGATCCCCAATTAAATCTGAATTTGATTCGTGCATATGAATGAAAACCAAAATCAAATTACTCATAAGAAACTAAAGTATACCTAAAAATGGAAATCTTTTAGCTCCCATGTGTTTCAGTTTATGATTTCATACTTTTTCTTTTGTTTTATTTTCCAAACTTGTTGCCATTTTTCTACCTAGCACTGAGGCACTTCTGCAACTTTTGTCTTTATTTTCCAGCCTTATATGCATTTTCCTCATCTTTTCAATTTTTAACTTGTTATATACTTCAAAAACAAAAACCTGTATTATTTACCACAAATAACAGGATTCAGATTTAATGTTTACCCTTTTTCATCAATATGAGTAAACCCTCCTAGTTCTTCAATAATTTCTACATCACATTGAAATTCTTTAGAAAACTCTCGAGGGCCATGGGTGAGCAAGAATTCCAGAAGAACCAGTGCTTTGTATGCTTGCCTCCATTGCTCCCAATCCACGTTGTACAACCTGCACTTTAAATGATATAGTAAAACCAGTGGATATAAACTCATGTATAAAATTGAAATGTATAATAATTAATGAGCTTAAAAATTTATGGCAAAGGGTCTGAATGAAGATGCATACCTTTGACGAAGAATATCAACAATCCTCCAATAGTCATCTATGTCAAATGATGCCTCGGCAATTCTGGTCATAGTTTTGGCATCAGGACTGCAGTCATCCTTATTTGTTGCTTCCTCTGCCAGCCTAATCATTTAGTATTATTTGTTAATGCCTCTCTAATCCCAGAGATGCAATGCAAGTCTTTTTGGAAACTAGGAACATGAATTAACCATACATTTACTAGTTTAGTTATTTGGTGAGTACAACATATAAACTACTGTTATCATAAATCATCCATTGCCCTGTTTATTCACATGCACTTACAATTCAGCTTTAGTAACATCAGTAAATGTCATCCTAGCAGATTTGTACTTTTCCTGTAGGAAATTTGTTGTCTGCTTTTTTATTTGCTCCAGGAATAGGCTACCCATTACTACTCAAATCAAATTTTTAACTACTTCTTTATCAATGCACTTCTCTTAATACATCAATTCTATTCAATCTAGTTCTTTATGATCAATGGCAAACGGAACAAGGATAAACCATCAAAGTGGATTCATTGCAGGCTACAAGAACTTGTTAATATATGGCTACCCAAAATTATAGCTCAGACAATGCAGGAAAAGTGCTCGTTGACGAAAGAATAAAAGAGGAAACGTGAAAAGGAGAATGAACCAATAATAGAAAGTTGACCCCATAATAATTATACACAACATTTGCTTGCTCTCAAAACTAGGATCTTCACACAATACTAACATTCATACTTCTATTCATCATATTTCACCCTATCATGCGTCCTTTTCTTCCCTGGGATAATCAATTCAAAACTCATTTTTCATGCAGTAAATTTTTCCTTCTCCGGATTACAGAATATCAATATAGTTGAATGCTGATTTATAATATTTTTAAAAAAATTATAATATATGGTTTTAACATTTAATTTTTTTAATTATATAATATTTAAAAAATAAAATAAAATTATTCAACTCATGTTATTAGTGAGTGAACGGTGTACCTAACAAATATTATGCGGGACTGAAGAATTAAGTAATAAATTTTCATTTTAAAAAAAATCTCCAAATATGCATAGCAAGTCACAAGTATAATGATTTCAATCTGCAGGAAGTTCCCTTCTTAGTTTCGTCAAAATTTCAAACTCATTCATCAAGTCAAACTTCATTTTAATTTAATGTGGGAAAATCAGGGGTTAATGACATAATAAATTAGGTTATATTTGAAAATATATATAACTGTTGAAAGTAGAAAAAATTAACTTTGAACATATATGCGTGTACTAACTAATTTATTCCTTTCGAAAAGATAAGTTAATATAGGCTGACAAATATTCTATGAAATTAACTTTTATTAGTTCAAATTTGTTTATGCATGATTTTATTTGTAAAAGGATTCTCGTATAAATTTTAAAAGAAATTATTTTTAATATGGATATAAGTTAAGTTATTTTGATTTATTTCCTTTTTTCTTTTAAAATAATTTATAAAATAACTCATCTAATAATCAGTTTAGTTTAGAAAGTTATACCAATTCAAATTTCTTTTATTATGGTCATTTTTTCATTGCTCTTCATCCCACTGCAACTAAAATATCCTCGAAAAGTAGAGGAATGCAACTTAAAAAATAAAGTCTAAAATTATATCCATTGATTTAAATATTAATAGGTTGCATTTGCACAATTTTATTAGTCTGTCTAAAATAAAATACAGTCGTGGAGGAATGAAATTTGATACATGAATTTTGTCTTATATCCATCAAACTGGAATAAGATTACAAGGACAATATTTTTATTTTAAAAACAAATGGAGAATATAGTGGGCTAAATAGTAAATAAATGCATATTTTGTACAAGGAAAAAAACACTGATAGGAACAGAGTCATCATTCACTACTCTTCCACGATTCCCGCAAGAGCTCATATCGTACAACCTTACGGCCTCCCTTAACTAGTGCAGACTTTTCCTTGGATTCATCCATGCCAAGAGCAGAAAGTGGTGAATCCAACTCATCAAGTTCATCATCACTGGTATATAATTTTTTGAGCGCAAATGACCCACTTCTCAGTGAAGTTTTGGTTCCCACTTCTTGTAGCATCACTACAATTGAAGAAGCTGGAAGTGGTGCATAGAACGTGGCACCAGCAGAACATGGCAAACTTGTAATGGCCCCTTCATCATCCTCAATATCCTAAAATAACAATATCCAATACAACAAAAAGACAGAAATTAGAATGTAGAAATTTCAACAATCCATTCCTACATCACACTTATTGCTTCTTATTTTCACCAAGCATGCTAAACATTAACCAACCTCATTGTTAAGGGCATCGAAAACAGCATCCGGGATAGGTCCCGGGGAGAATTCATCAGGAACAAAATTGTTGAGAACTCGTTTAATCAATGAAATGCCAAATCTAGGGCAAACCTGCAGAATTGTTTGCATGATACGTTTATAATTAGTTTCTCAAAGCATTAAAAATGAAAAGAAGAAAGACAAGTCAACAATAAAGAAGTTTGATCCAACCTCTTTTCTCATAGACTCATCTGCAAGCATGTCCAAGGGAAGCATCATCAAATCGCTTAAGGAATTGAGGAGAAGAAAAGGTTTGAAGGATGATTCACATTTGGGTTCATCGTTTTCATTGCTAACTTCGCAGGACTCACTATCATCAATGCTAAATAAATCTGAAAGCCATCTTGACCAGTCACCAATCTGAGTGCAGATAATAAAAAGTTACCAAAGAGAACAAACATCGCATATCCTTCATGGAATTGCAACCAACTTATTTTATTAAGGTGCTGATATGTTAACAACTCTGCACCAAATTACAACTAGGGAGAAATAATTTTTTGCTAAAATAGAACAATTTTGAAATTATATTGTGTCAAATCACAGTTGTAAATTGGTATTTTTCAATGTGCGGTTGTCAAAGTTCTTCTTATTAAGATTGACTACATAGATATTAAGCTCCATCAAGAACCAATTATCAGTAGAACCATTTACCGGAGGGTCTTTCTAAACGATTTCTCGAGTTTTCTTAGGTCTTTCTTCACTCTTTTTGGTTGGAGTAACTTCCATTTGATACACTTTTCTAACTGAAGCCTCTAATTCAAATAAACTAAGCCACTTTCCATCAACTTCTCTTGAGTTGACGCACCTATAACTTTCTCATAGGATACATTCGCTCCTACTCTTTCTTTTCTTGTGTACGCACTCATCCACCTCAGCATGCTTTTTTCTGCTACATTCTTTTTTTATATTTGCAGTTCATTGCCCAACACGTGTTTGCATCACTGATTTTATAATTAACAGAATTTATTCCATTTTGTGCCATCATGCAACAAATTTACAGGTAAAATGTATAAATTAAACTTGAGAAGACATGTTTTAAGATGAGGGGCTGCTCGGGAAAAAGAAACTTCATAATTCTAATTAGTAATGCATCCAAATTCACAAGCTTTGAATTTTAAGAGTCTTTCAAGAGGTTGATGAATTCAAAATATACACTCGGGACATTAAATTTATTTTCTCGTGGTGAAACAAGTAAAACATTTAGAGTTTGTCTCTAATATCCACTTTGTATTACAGTAGCATTTTGTTTATTAAGATTCAAGAACTATTAGGATTATGTTTGTTTTCTAAACTCTTATACTAAAACATCATAAAATACTTCACATCTTTGATCAGATAGTAATTCCCAAATTCTTAGTAAAGCGTATTGCTGTGCTACAGAGGAAGCAAACCTTAGAGGTGAAAAATGTATGAAGATTATAATCAACTCTGTGTCTTTTGAAAGAAAGAAGGCATAGGACAAAAAAGTTTCATAACTCACAGCATTCTTCAGTTGTGCACCAGCCGCAAAGCCTGATTTTCCAGCTGGAATAGGAAGAACCTTAGAATCACTAATGGGGTCAGATACAGGATCCATGGGCATCTCTTCAGCGGATTCCCGAAGAATAGCATTGAACATTGCCAAATCAAGTCTACTAACCAACTGCTCCATCACCTACAACCACAAAAACAGTCTTATTTCAATCAGGCTGCATTTTATTTTATTTCTCGCCTTCTGAAGATTGGAACCAATAGACACAATATTAGCATTCAGAGAAAATAATAATATGTACATCTATACAACCTGGAACTTTTCAAGAATAAACCACTGATATAAGTAATTCTACACGCAAAGTATTGACAAGAAGTAAATAATATAGAATGAACAGATGGAAGAGGCCTATGTTTCCTCAAGTTCTCAACTATCAAGAATCAAATCAACCCGAAAGCAGCCCAAAATGGTTTTCATCCGATGTAGAGTTTAGGTGGGAAAGAGAAAGAAACTAAAAGGGGGAAAGAGAGGGGAAAAGGGGAGAAGAACAGGATAGAGAGAAAGAATAGAGTGATGGAGAGATCAAAAACACTATGAACTGCACTTCTATTCCAGCCTGTCTAAAATATCTTTATTTATCAGAAATTAGCCAACAACTATGAAATCTTAGCTAAGTAACTTATTAAAATTGTTTTGTGACATAAAAATTCATATATTATCTAGAATTGGCATGGTGATGATTGCAGTCATGACCACATGGTGAAAGAGGGTATTTTCCAAGTCAGGAACCAAATCAGCCAGAGCTTAGGATCAGGTTTTGGCCCAAAAATGATTTCCACCCATTCCCTACACAATTAACAATAACAAAATAGTCCAAGTCTGGAACCAAATCAGCCAGAAGCTTAGATCATGTCTATTTTAGCTTTTAATTTATGTATACTAGCACCTTCACAAGAACATCAACACCACCACCCTGGTGGTTTTACAAAATTTAGAGAATTGAAAGAACAAATGATTTTGTAATTTTAAATAAATACCCCGTTACCATTACTTCCAACCATATAAAGTAGTGACAAAGACACCAAGCTATATGTTTTGTCATATCATATAAACCACATATACATCTAACCCATACGCATGTATAAAAAGTTGAATATCCTGAAATCCAGCATTCAATACATTGCATCTAGAAATATCTACTTTAAATTGTACCAATCTAGCTATCACAGCCAAGCAGCCACACTCATGACCACCAGTTCGAACAGGGCAAAGCCTTTCACATGCATCCTTGAAAGCTCTTTTCCATAAATCAACAGAAAAACTTCCCTGATCTGGATCACCCACACGGGGTCTTCTTTCATCTACTTTCTTAGAATTAGAGCTCTTTGCAGCTGCAGACTGCATGTATGGTGTAAGAGTCTGGGGAGCAAGCATAAAAAAATATCAGGAAAATGAAAAAGCGCTTTTAGTTTCAAATCAAAGTTTTCAGAGTGGAGATAAAGAAGCAGAATAATAAGAAGAAATAGAAGGAGAATATGAATGGTTAGGATTCAACCTGCCACCAGACAGACTCAACAATTCGAGAGAATATCCATGCTTCAACCTTTTCTAATGCAATTAAAAATGTTTTTGGATCCTCCCAGCTATGAAATTGTTTTTCTTTGTCTTTTTCTTCTTCATGAAGAGTGTTGCCAACCGCATCACATTCACTGTTGATGCATGAACCATCACCAAAGGGTATATTTTCAACTTCCTTGCTCACAATTGCTCTCAGCAATAATAAATTTGAGAACCAAAATGTCAACCTATTCATGGTTAAGAAACATTAAGTTAAGAAATATTATAAAATAAATGATTGTAGTGAGAAGTATCCACAGGTCTTTTTGAAACTGATGTTAAATAAATCAAATTTCATTAGATATACAACAATCACTTACTCTGCTGGAGTTGGATACATTAATCAAACAATGCCATTGCATTTAAGAAAAAGCCAAATTTTCAGTTAACTGACAAAAATTCCATTTACCATCTTAGATCAATGTCTTCTGTAGTTATTTGTGCTAATGTTTTCTTCCTCTACCTATTCTAAATTTTGTGTTAAAAATATAAGAGATATCTGAAGATATTATCTTAGAATACTTTAGAGTATCATAGATGATATCTTAGAATTTATTCTTATCTTATATTTTGGTTTGTTTCCTTATTTAACCAGTATCTTTAAACTATAGGGATATCTGATTAGAATCATATTTATTAGAATATGATTTATAGACATATAATATCCTGTATATAGGAATGAAATCTTCTATAGTTTTTTGTATTTATTATTATAAATTTTTAATTAGTTAATACAGAATGGACTTTGTTCTGTAGTCCATACACAATTTCTAGAATCTCTTCCATCTTTTTTCCCCCCTTTTTAAACATGGTAATGGAACAGTACCATCCTCATGACATGCTATGTGCCTATTTTGCTATTGAGTTCCTAAAAGCATAAAAGGTAGAACTCCATTCAGTTACCTCTTCCGCCTTGTCTATTGTTTCCAGCATGACTATCTAATTAGCCACCTCTTTCACCTTGTCTACTGTGTCCAGCATGGACTATCACTTTTACATTAAGTCCTAATTTGATTTGTCACTCTAGCTCGAAGTTTCTTTGACCGTGTAGACTTTTCCATTGACACACCCTATGCACAGGCCTCGGTTTTATCCCAAATATATGGGCTTGGTTGTCCAGATCCACAGGTCTCAACTTTGTCCTAGATACTCTGGTCCCAGTTTTTTCTCAATTGCATTGGCCTCATATATGTCCTAGAAGCACTAATCTGGCCCCGCCTTCGCCTATATATGCACTGACCTTGTTTCTATCCCAAAAGTTATTATCAAACTTAGTTTACAGTTTAAAATTTGTGGGTTTCTAATAATAATAGTTTGAAGCTTCCAAATGTAGTTTTGGGAAGGACTTGCTTTTCTTGCCATGAATTGTTTACCAGGCTCATGATCATTCCAGCTATCTGGCTAAGCAATTTTTCTTTCCAACTTCTCCAACATCTGAGTTTCTTTTCCAACTATTGTCTTAGGCGGAGCTTAATTTTTATGTTTTCAATTTTTAATTTGTGGGTATTTGAATTATTTTCTCGTAACAAACTAAAGCTATGCAAGCTTCAAATTGAGGGAGTGTTAGAAATATCTTAAGATACTATCTTAGAAATATAAGAAATATCCCTTGGATTTTTTTTTATATTCTGATACATTTCCTTGTTTAATTAGAATCTTTATAATAATAGGAACATTTTATTAGAATATTATTTATAGGCATGATCTGTATTTATATAAGATGAACTCTATTGTGGATTTCATACACACAATTTCTCACTGTGCAAGTCATCTTAGGCTATGTTTTTTTCCAAAATTTTTGCACTACTTTTAGATTCATAAAACAAGATCTTCAGTTATTCCTGAACATTTTATGTTATTTATAGTTAAGAAAATTATGAAATCAAGTTTTGTATACCTTGGAACATCATTTCCACATGCTTTTGAAACCAAAACAAATCCCGAGACAGCACTCTGGGCTGCACTAGCTATTGTAGCAGGGGACCCAACTCTACAAGCATGGAAATAGAATCTAGAAAGGCGCCGAGCAGGTGCATGGACCTTGTTTGATGAGCTACCATGTTCAGCAATAACTGAGTACATTGAAACTTCAAGAGCAGCAGCTTCCCTCAGCTCTTCTCGAAGCATTTCAACTTCGGCCTTCAATTCAGTTTTATTGCTAAGAAAGCTGCCACTCGTATTAATGTCTTCATGGCAAGCAGTACCAACATATACATCATTCATAGTACTAATTTCCTCTGCCTGATTATGGGTCTGATTGCTGATTTGCTCACAGTTCTCAGCAGATTGTAGAGGAATTTTATCATTCATCAATCTTGGGTGTTGTGGTTTCTCGTTTAGAAGAGCAGTACTATTTAAATCCCCTTTCTTCCTAGAATCATTAGGAAAATTATTGAGCTCATTCTCCAAAGGTTCATTCCTCTCAGTAAACTGTGTTTGTCCTTTTCCATGTGGTTTCTCGTTTAACCGAGAAGTACTCTTTAAATTCTCTTTCTTCATAGAATCATCATTGGAAAAGTTATTGAGCTCATTTTCTAAAGGTTCATTCCTCTCCGTAAACAGTGTTTGTCCTTTCCCATGCGGTTTCTCGTTTAAAAGAGAAGTACTATTTAAATTCTCTTTCTTCATAGAATCATCATTGGAAAAGTTATTGAGCTCATTTTCTAAAGGTTCATTCCTCTCCGTAAACTGTGTTTGTCCTTTCCCACGTGGTTTCTCGTTTAAAAGAGAAGTACTGTTTAAATTCTCTTTCTTCATAGAATCATCATTGGAAAAGTTATTGAACTCATTTTCTAAAGGTTCATCCCTCTCAGTAAACTGTGTTTGTCCTTTCCCATGTTGTTTCTCGTTTAAAAGAGAAGTACTATTTAAATTCCCTTTCTTCGTAGAATCATCATTGGAAAACCTATTGAGCTCATTTTCTAAGAGTTCATTCCTCTCGATAAACAATCTTTCTTTTTCCCCATGTAGTTTCTCATTTGGAAGAATAGTACTATTTAAATTCCCTTTCTTCTTCGTAGAATCATCATTGGAAAACCTATTGAGCTCATTTTCTAAGAGTTCATTCCTCTCGATAAACAATCTTTCTTTTTCCCCATGTAGTTTCTCGTTTGGAAGAGTAGTACTATTTAAATTCCCTTTCTTCGTAGAATCATCATTGGAAAAGTTATTGAGCTCATTTTCTAAAGGTTCATTCCTCTCAGTAAACTGTCTTTCTTTTTTCCCATGTAGTTTCTCGTTTGGAAGAGTAGTACTATTTAAATTCCCTTTCTTCGTAGAATCATCATTGGAAAATTTATTGAGCTCATTTTCCAAAGGTTCATTCTTCTCAGTAAATTGTGTTTGTCCTTTCCCATGTGGTTTCTCGTTTAAAACAGAAGTACTATTTAAATTCCCTTTCTTCATAGAATCATCAATCGAAAAATGACTGAGCTCATTTTCCAAAGGTTCATTCTTCTCAGTAAATTGTGTTTGTCCTTTCCCATGTAGTTTCTCGTTTGGAAGAATAGTACTATTTAAATACCCTTTCTTCGTAAAATCATCATTGGAAAAGTTATTGAGCTCATTTTCTAAAGGTTCATTCCTATCAGTAAAAGTAAACTGTGTTTGTCCTTCCCCATGTGGTTTCTCGTTTAAAAGAGAAGTACTATTTAAACTTCCTTTCTTCATAGAATCATCATTGGAAAATTTATTGAGCTCATTTTCTAAAGGTTCATTCCTCTTTGTAAACTGTGTTTGTCCTTTCCCATGTGGTTTCTCGTTTAAAAGAGAAGTACTATTTAAATTCCCTTTCTTCGTAGAATCATCAATGGAAAAATTATTGAGCTCATTTTCTAAAGCTTCATTCCTCTCAGTAAACTGTCTTTCTTTTTTCCCATGTAGTTTCTCATTTGGAAGAGTAGTACTATTTAAATTCCCTTTCTTCATAGAATCATCATTGGAAAATTTATTGAGCCCATCTTCTAAAGGTTCATTCCTCTCTGTAAACTGTTTTTGTCCTTTCCCATGCAGTTTCTCATTTCTAAGAGCAGTACTATATAAATGCCTTTTCATCGTAGGATCATCATTGGAAACATTATTGAGCTCATTTTCTAAAGGTTCATTCTTCTCATTAAGCTGCTTTTGTCCTCTCCCATGTGGTTTCTCGTTTAGAAGAGTAGTATTATTTAAATTCCCTTTCTTCGTAGAATCATCATTGGAAAACCTATTGAGCTCATTTTCTAAGAGTTCATTCCTCTCGAGAAACTGTTTTTGTTCTATTCTTTGCTCCTCCATTTTCTCTTTGTCCTCCATAACCCCAGTGTCCGAAGCACAGCTAACTTTCTCTAGAGCATCTTTATTTAGTCTCTCATCTCTTGTGTCATCTTCTTGAATCACGCTACTCTCTTGCGTTACTTGAAATTCGAAAGGTCTTTCAAAGTTTGGTTGCATACTTGACGAAATGCGTGAAGAAGAAGATTGTTGAATGCTTTCTTGAATTTCAGAAATCGCATTAGAAAGTTCGACAGTTTCCTCAGAAATTTTAGGCAATGAAGGGCTGCCATCAGCAGCATTTCCCATGTCTGAGCCAAGAATTGTAGACGAAGGGGGAGATTTAATGCCATTGTGTGTGGGTGCTTGACTCTCTGAGTTTCCAACTAAGCTAGAAGTAGTACTTTCTGCAGGCTGAACAAATTCTCCATGAGTTCCTTCTGTTCCTCCTCCGCTGATTTTGATACTGCCTGAAATCAAATGGCAACAGGCTGTTAATATGGCAGAACTAGACAATTGTTTAGCTATATCGATTATTATTGGTCTAGAGATCAGATAATCAATAGAAAAACTGTCACCAGTAATGCATCTGTATAGTTCTATCTAGTTCTTTCACTATAGGTATGTTTCAATAAACTTCTCCAAGAACACTTATAGAATACCGAATAAGAAACAAAAGTAAAATAAATTTCTCTAAACTAAAATTAACTTACGCATATGTTTAAAATAAGCTATTAGAGAAGCTAATATGATAGATCTATTACAATTAATTTAGCCTTAAGTTAATTTTAGCTATCAAAGAAAGTATATTTAATTTTTCCTTATTATTTTCTTCTCCTATAAGTGTTTACAAAGAAGTTACCCAAAAAGACCCTATCTATCTGATTAACATTTAAAAAGGATTACATGTCAATACATTTAGAGTTCAAACATTTGATCATTTTTTGTTGGGCTAAATTAACAATTAAAAACCAACCATAGAGGTAATTGATATACAAAATTAGTTTCATAATGTCATCTGATATCCTGAATATAGTATGATCAAAACAACATGAATTGCAGCAGCACACTGCATTTTGCATTCCAGTTAACAATTAAACGCAATGACCATGTGGATGTATGTGATTAATGTATGGCATACCAAAAGTAAAGAGGAATACAATATATTAATAACACAACAAATAGTTAAGCATCATAGCGGTCTTTTATTGGGCAAAATCCAGCTCAATAAGGTCTAAGCAGGAATGAAATTAATTACTACCAAATCATAACAATAACTTGATAATATCCATACCCTTTGAAAAAGGGGGTGATGTTTGAAATATTTGCATTAAGCACAATTCGAAGATAAAAACTTAAGTACTTTTTCATTTAGAGGGGACAAACCTCCAGTAGTCTTGGAATCAGATCTGATAGTTTGGAAGGTATTTGAATGGAACTCATCATTATCATCATCAGTAAAAGAGACAATTTCAACATCGTCGTCATCTTTTAGTGACTGTGATACCGATTCACTTCCTTCCTTGTCTAGTGACAACCCTTTTGACAGGCTGCTGCTTGGTGATGAGCTAGAACATTCTGTATCAAATGGCTGAATACTAATATAAAGAAATGGCTGTGAAGAATTCTTGGAGCTCTTCTTGCAGTTCAATACAATGCTTAAGGCTTTAGTTTCCTTAATAATCCCAAAATCTGCAAAGTTTACCGTGGCTGATCCCAATAGTTGACTCTTTGTTGTCTTGTCATACAAGCTAAACTCCAAGTAGTTCTTCTGAAAACTTTCACGGTGTTTGCTTTTCTTGGATGCTTCTCGCCACATAAGAACTGAAAGCCTAAAAGATTCATTAAATTGGATCTTTCCGATGCCAGCAGTGGATGCTAGAGACCCAGAAATTTGATCACCGTTTTCCCATTGCAGTAATACCGTTTGCACAGATCTCAGTGATTGTGAAGGAGGCCAAGGATTGATCTCCTGAACATGGATTGTGTAGTGAACTTGGACTGAGACAGTTTTTCTACTCTTTGATCTTATTCCCAGTACCATCTTCACAAAATAATAATACCACTGCTACTCTGGGGAGTTATGCTGACTCACTCTAAATGATGAACCTAAACACAACAAAAATTAGAAAAAAATGAGATGTTCCAAAACATTCTAGAGATATTTACCTGAAAGAGAACCCAACAAAGGAGCAAACAACACATGATGCCAGGAACAAAACACATTGCTAAAGCCAATACGCAATGCTGATTGAAGATATATTCCTTAACACTCCCAAACAAGAAAAAAAAAAGAAAAAGAGTGAAACTAATTTTAATTCTTCTTTTCCTTATAAATAAACGATAATACAGATAGAATATTGATACCGATGAAAAATTATTTGAAGGTAAGAGACAAAAGGTAGCAAGGGGAATGATGTAAGAAAGAAGAAAACAGATATCCAGATTCTAGAGGAAAGAGCTAATGCATGCACATGAATGCATAAAAGCAGAAACCAACACTTACAATTTAACGAAGCTCAACTCAGCTATAAGCAAAGTAATCAAAAAGAAAACAAGTATTGTGAAATTAAATAATGATAAAAAATAACCAACAATTAAACAAACCAGTTAATTAATTAATGCAAATCAAACCCAGAACGACGGAAGAGAGAAATATGCTAACTTGGAATTATATGAAGAAAAGATGATCAATTACTTGGGCCCAATAGCGCTGACAGACGATGGGACCCATTTTGAAAGAAAAAAAAATTAAAAGGGGAATTGGTGTGTATAAGGGAAGAGGAAAGTGATTGTGACTGATTATTCAATTGATTGGAATGAAAGGGGTCAAAAGGTTGAAAAACTGAGAGGCTAAGAAAAGGAAAAGTAGAATTTAAGGAAATACCAGAACTGAAAAAGAAAAGCGTGTCCTACGCACGTAGATCAACTACTTATAATATTTTTTTAAATTTTTTTTATTCTATTAATTATTTATCTTATTTTGTCAATATAATTTCAATTTATGTGAGAATACAATTTCTGTTTACTTTTATAATTTTCCACATGTCTAGATATTACCATTTTTACAAACTCGCGTATGATTTGGTTTTCCCCTACATAGTGTCGGGGTTGTTAGGGTATCCATGTTACCATGTTACTTTTTTATGCATATATATATATATATATAAAAAATTCATAATAAAATATTTTTCAGATGTATACAGTGCCGGATTAGTTGGGCTGGCACATCATTAGGCAAAACGCGGACCATTCTTTTTAGGCAATTTCTTCCTCCACCTCACAGTTCCTTCATGCATCTCCATAAATATTTAATTTTCAAAAATACCTTTCAACAAAAGGTGCATGGTTTCTTTTCTCTCATTTCTGAATTGTATAATTCATACTTTTTATAAAATTTAAAATAAAAAATTATATTTCGAATTCTAAAATTTAAAAAAAAAATACATTTTGAATTATAAATTTGAAATATAATCATATTTCGAATTCTAAAAGTTAAAAATATATTTTCATATCCAAAAAATATATATCTAATTCTATTCGGAATACAAAAATTATAAGGGTAAAGTTATAATTTTTATGTTTTCTATAGAAGTGCCGGAAGTGCAGAAAAAAATTGACTTCTTTTTAAAGAGGCTAGTCCTTTAGATTTCAAAAAATATTAAACAAACGGGTGATTAATTATCACGTGGACTGTTTAACTTTTTTTATCATTAATGATGCTTCCATGCTCGTATTTGTCTTGTATCTAGTAAGTATTTTTTTAAGAGAGTCGTACTTAATCTAATAGTAAGTTAATAAAGAAGAGGCTGGGTAATTTGTTTACGAATCAGCGATCAAACAACCTAAACAAATACAATTTGAATACAGTTTCTAACGAGTTGTGTGGGGAAAATAAGCTTAACCAGTTTAATCGCTACCTAGTTCATGATCAGTTTTACCGGTTCAATGATAAATATAATATTAACAAACATGCTATCTAGAAAATAGCTCTAGATAGCATATAGATGTGTTCATTTATATATGAAAATAATAACAAAACCAATAATATAGTAACAGAATAATATAAGCTATGAGTTAAGCTCGTTACCTTCAACACATATAATACTAGAAAACCATAACTTAGAAAAGAACAAGACTAATGCACCTGATTCAAATTCTAAATATTTTATCACAGCTTTTCTAGAAAGGTCATACCATTCACTTTGTACATAAGAGCAAAACCAAATTGCAGAGACAACATTAGTTGCTTAAATGCAATTCTTTAGCTGATCTCCTGCTCCTTGGAAGAAACAATAAGAAAGAGCAAAATCAGCGATGAAGATGCCTACTAGAGAAATAACCACAGCTGACGTTGTTGATTCCCCAACACCTTTAGCGCCTCCCAAAGTTGTAACTCCCCACGCACAACTCACAATAGATATGATAGCACCAAAAACCTGTGACTTGATCATTGCACTAATAATATCCCATGATCTGAGAGCTCGCTGAGCTGAATCCAGGATAATGTTGATGCTCACCCCATAAACACCATCAGCAAGAAGGGCACTAGATGCCATCCCTAATGTAAAACACAATAGGGTCAAAAGAGGTAGGGCAATACAAGTAGCTATCACTCTTGGCGTCACCAGATAATCAACAGGATCTGAACCAAGAACTCTCAATGTATCAGTTTGCTCAGAAACCTGCATAGTTCCTAACTCTGCTGCAAAAGCACTCCCAATGCGCCCCGCAACCACAATTGCTGTAACCACAGGACTTAGCTCCCTAGAGAAAGCCAGAGCTAAAACCCCACCTACAGACCTGTTCAATCCCAACCTGGTGAACTCTCTTACAAATTGAATTGTGAAGGCCATGCCCACAAAAGCTGAAGTTAAAAGACACACGCCAACAGATCTTGGACCAACTCTCTCCAGTTGTTGAAGAGTGTTCCTCCAATGAATCTTTCCCTTTAGAGTCTTGACAATCACCTGCCCTGTGAGGATTAAAACTGATAACCCCCTCCACAGATACCTTGGAGGTGACCAGTTGCTGAGAAATGCAGGTGACGCAACATTTGGAGCATGGTTTGTGTTCATTTCATCAGCCACAGTAGAAGCAGATAGATGGCTGTCATCTGTGTTATGCAGCACAAACAATCGGTTTGGTTTTATGGGCCTGGGAGAATTATAAACATGAGGTCTCCCATTCAATTCACATTTCCGATCCAGTTGAGAAGGATATGGTGCACAGAATTTCACAGTATACTTAGTCTTCCCATTTGCACTGATGTTTCTGCAAGACAATATTGTTCCACTTTACATTCAATAACATACATTTTATAAAACAGACATTATATAATAAAAATCAGGGGAAAAGGGTAAGTTATAAACCTGCAAGAGAAACAGATTAAAGGATGACTATACGATGTTGTTTGCATGGTGAAATCCTTGGCTAACAGAATCTGTCTGAATTTGAGGTCATCCAGTCCAATTTCAAACATTAGAGAAATGAAAGAAGTATAACAGTATCATGTATTCATACTCATAGTTGTTGGCACTAAATAGTTTTCACGAAGGAAACTGCCGCTTCTTTGTGAAAATTAACTACATATATGCAATGTACATAAAGAAATTCTACAGAAGTCTCTGATGTAGAAGAATGAAATAATCTTAAATTCTTATTTACATAAAACAATTTCACTTACCTAGAATGATTTCTCGTGCTCCCTATAGTAAAAACTGGTTAGAGCCTTGAACCTTTCCTGCCCAGCTGCAATATATGAAAAGTTATTTCAAGCAATATAACACAAAAACAAAATTGCAAACAATTAAATAAGGAGCTGCCAAAAAATGATTTCAACAATGCAATTTACCTCAATTTTGGTTCTCGTACTAGATCGGTTCTCAATTTTATTTTATTTTTTGTCAATTTTGATTCCAAAAAGAAGCTGCAAAAAATAAATCATAAAATAATTAAAACAACCAATTATTGAATACACAAGCATAGGCTGGAGCAAGACCACTTACGATTTAGATGAGCTAATTCAAACTCTTTGCAGTTGCACTTAACAAAACAATTCAGTGTAAACATGTTGCTTAGAAGTAATAGAGAGGAATAAAATCACATTTTCACATAATAATAACTAGCTGAATCGGCCAGAGAAAAATTATGAGTCAAACGAATGCAGTGCAAGGGGGTTCAAAAGCTAAACCCTAAGATTGATGAACCAGTTTGAGTTGGGATCCGCGATTGAAAAGCATATGAAGGGAAACCTACAGATTTCGAGGTGGAAACAAAGGGAATCATAAACAGAAATGGAATTGAAGAAGAGAGGATGCACCTGAGATTCAAAAATGACGGCTTGAAGTGGTTTGCAGTGAGTGAGTCACCGACTACAAATTAGAAAAAAACCAAAACTTTGGGAATTCAACGTTGCTTTGTAGTTAGGTAACTCAGACAAAGGGATTTGATTTGGGCATACTCTTCACCTGAAATATTAAAATATCTTAAATGAAAACTTTTTTCATTACACGTGATCGGGAATTAACAATACATTATTATTCAGTTCTGTATTTAAAACAAGATACATTATAATTATAATTTTAAACAAACAAGGTTATAACATATATTTATACTGAAAAAATAATTTTGAATACATATATTTATATATTAAAAACACTAAAGAAATTTAATTTGTATATAATGTAGTTATTTAAAAATTCCACATTGTGTGCTTTCGTATCTTATTATCTGTCATTTTTCGTTATTAAACAGGTAAAGAAAACAAAAAAAATGTAAAGTTACCCGTTACTCATTTTCAATCAGTAAGATATTTCATTGGTGAGTATGAATACTTTTATTCTCTTTTAATAAACATTGAAGATTCACAAAGGATATTAGTTTAATTACTTATAAAAAATAATTGTTACCAAATTAAGTTATATAGTAATAAAACAATACAACGTATAATTACTATAAGTAGTGTATATAATGATCAAAACAATTTTACATCCATTATTAATAATTTCATAAGAATTTAATTTTAATCGGCTCATGGTTCAATTAAAAATATACATTATTTTAATTATTTATGTAATTGACTATATGGAGTAAAAAAATAATTATCTCTATTTCGAATTGTAAATAATTAATTACTTTGCGTGAGTTTATAATAAAAAAAATATATTTTATTGTGTTGATTATATTATGATTAAATAATTTAATAAATTTTTAATGAATTAAATAGAATATTAATTAATTTAGTTAATAAATACTTAACTAACTCAGTTATGTATTATTAATTTGTTATTAAAATAACATTAATAAAAAAAAATTGATAATTAATAAATAAAACAAATCAAAATGGGTCAAGATATTCACTCAGAAAAATAAGTCAACATAGGGATAAATGAGAGATCAAAATACAAATGCAAAAAATAAGGTTTTCGTGTTACATTTCTGGAACAATCATCATCAACTACTTGTAAGAATTACATTGATGGCTTAAACAAGAGGGGGGTGAATTGTTTTATTAAAGATTTTTGCAAAGACTTGATTTAGAATGCCTCAATTAGGGAGTCTGAACCCACCACCATAGCAAGATTCTTAAGTGGGCTTAACCTTGAGATTAGAGATAGAGTTGAACTTTTGCCCTACCAAGACTTGAATGATTTAATTCAATTATGTATCAAAGTTGAACAACAAAATTTGAGGAAAACTTCAAGTCGTAGGGAAGGCTCATACTCTAACTCTTATCCAAAAAAAGAGTATAAGAGGGAGGAAAGTGTACTTAAAGAAAAACCAAGAGAAACTTCCAAGAGTGTAGGAAAAGATGTGATCACTCCACTCACCCGTAGTACGGATGTTAAATGCTTTAAATGTTATGGTAGAGGTCGTGTTCAAGCTCAATGCCCAAACCAAAGAACTATGTTAAGAGGGGTAGATGAATATAGTAGTCATGATGATGAACCTAGTGGGAAAGAGGAGGACAATAGTGAGGGAGCATATCCATGTGAGGGGGAGTTAATGATGATTCGAAGAACCCTCAACAATCAATCTAGTGTGAACCTAGAGACACAAAGAGAGAACATTTTTCATACAAGATGCAAAGTTTTAGAAAATGTTTGTTCTCTCATTGTGGATAGTGGCTCTTGTTGCAATTGTTGTAGCACTAGAATGGTTGAAAAGCTAAATCTACAATTAATACCCCATCCTAAACCTTACAAATTTCAATGGATCAATGAAGATGGGGAATTAACTATAGACAAGCAAGTGAAAGTCGAGTTTTCTATGGGAAACTAGAAAGATAAAGTTTTATGTGATGTAGTTCTCATGGAAGCTTGTCATATTTTGTTGGGTAGACCTTGGAAATTTGATAAGAAAACTATGCACAATGGTCTAACCAATGAGATTACCTTCACCCACAAAGAAAAGAAGTTTATCCTTTATCACATTCACAAGTGGTAAAAGATCAAGTACAAATGAAACAAAAAAGGGACGAAGAGAAAAAAAAAACACAAATAGAAAAACAAGAAAAACCCCTTAGGGAGCAAAAGGCGTGGGAGAAGAGTGTTCCTTCCCACAAGGTCATTCAACAAGAAGAAAGAATTGAAAATACATTTGAAAACATGCTTCTTGTTGAACAACCTTCAAGCCTTTTAATTTGTAAAGGAACACTTACATGCACTGCCACACTTGTAAAGACTTGTGTTCTACCTTCTCAAGTAAAAGAATTTGATGATATATTCTCTAAGGAAGGCCCCATAGGACTTCCTCCTTTTAGAGGTATAGAACATCAAATCGATTTAGTTCCGGGAGCTAGTCTACCCAATAGACCAGCTTATAGAACTAATCCTAAGGAAACTAAAGAGATAGAATCAAAAATACAAGATTTGTTGGAGAAGGGTTGGGTTCAAAAGAGCTTAAGCCTTTGTGTTGTACCTGTCTTGTTGGTGCCAAAAAAAGATGGCAAGTGGAGAATGTGTTGTGATTGTAGAGCCATCAATAACATCACCATCAAGTATAGGCATCCAATTCCAAGACTAGATGACATTCTTGATGAATTGCATGGGTCCATCATATATTCTAAAATTGATCTTAAAAATGGATATCACCAAATTCGAATTAAAGTGGGTGACGAGTGGAAAACCGCTTTTAAAACCAAATTTGGATTATATGAATGATTAGTGATGCCTTTTGGTCTCACTAATGCACCTAGCACTTTCATGAGGCTCATGAATCATGTCTTAAGGGATTGTATAAGTAAATACGTAGTAGTTTATTTTGATGATATATTAGTTTATAGTCAAAGCCTAGAAGACCACCTCAGACACCTTAGGGAAGTTCTCTTAGTGCTTAGAGTTAATAGTTTGTTTGCTAATAGTGATAAATGTACCTTTTGTGTTGATAGTGTAGTGTTTTTGGGTTTTATAGTTAACAAAAATGGGGTACATGTTAACCCCGAGAAAATCAAAGCCATCCAAAAATGGCCAACATCACAAAATGTAGGAGATGTTAGGAGTTTTCATGGCCTAGCCAACTTTTATAGAAGATTTGTGCCTAACTTCTCAAGTCTAGCTTCACCACTCAATGAGTTAGTGAAGAAGGACGTTCCATTTTGTTGGATCGAGAAGCAAGATCAAGCCTTCAAGAGGCTAAAAGCTCAACTCATTAATGCACCCATTCTAGCTTTACCAAACTTTGCAAAAACTTTTGAGCTAGAGTGTGATGCATCGAGAGTAGGCATAGGTGTTGTATTGTTGCAAGGTGGACATCCAATTGCTTATTTTAGTGAAAAACTTCATGAAGTCACCCTCAACTATCCCACCTATGATAAAGAACTATATGCACTTGTGAGGGCCTTAAAGACTTGGGAGCACTATCTAGTTTATAAGGAATTTGTCATTCATAGTGATCATGAGTCTTTAAAATATTTTAAAGGTCAACATAAGTTGAACAAACACCATGCAAAATGGATGAAATTTCTTGAATAATCCCCTTATGTTATCAAATACAAGAATGATAGTACAAACATTGTGGCTGATGCTCTTTCAAGGAGACATGCCTTCTTTTCAAAACTTGGAGCCCAAATTCTTGGATTTGACAACATAATTGAACTTTACAAGGAAGATCATGATTTTGCATCCATCTTTGCTAAGTGTGAACATAGAGCACAAGGAGGATTTTATGTGTCTGAGGGGTATCTTTTTAAAGAAGGAAAACTCTGTATACGCCAAGGAACCCATAGAAAACTTCTTGTAAAAGAATCTCATGAAGGAGGTCTCATGGGCCATTTTGGAGTTGATAAGACTCTTGAGCTTTTAAAAGGAATTTTTTTTGGCCATATATGAGAAGAGACGTCCAAAGAAATTATTTTAGATGTATATCATGTTTAAAAGCTAAGTCTAAAACAATGCCTCATGGACTCTATACTCCTTTACCTTTTGCAAGTGCTCCATGGAAAGACATTAGCATGGATTTTATTCCATGCCACAAGGTGGATGATGCTCACAATGTTTCTAAACTCTTCTTTATAGAAGTGGTAAGACTTCATGGGCTACCTAGAAACATAGTCTCGGATAGAGATCCAACGTTTATAAGTCATTTTTTTAGAACCCTTTGGAAAAAACTTGGTACTAAACTCCAATTTTCCACGTCTTGTCATCCTCAAACGGATGTCAAATGGAGGTAGTCAATAGATCTCTTTCTACTATGCTTAGGGCAGTCATGAAGGGTAGCCATAGATCTTGGGATGAGTACCTTCCCCATGTTGAGTTTGCATACAATAGGGTAGTTCACAAGACTACTAATATTTCTCCATTTGAAGTTGTGTATGGGTTTAACCCTCTTACTCCTTTAGATTTGTTGCCACTTCCTAATCCACATACCTTTGTGCATAAGGAAGGAGCTACAAAAGCTAAATTTGTTAAGAAAATTCATGAGAGGGTTAAAGAACAAATACAACAAAGAAATATATAAAACATAACAATAAGGGAAGCGAGAAATAATCTTTGAGGAAAGAGACCTAGTTTGGCTTCATCTTAGGAAAGATAGGTTTCCAACTAAGAGAAAGTCCAAACTTAGTCCCCGCGGTGATGGACCTTTCCAAGTCCTTAAGAGAATAAATAACAATGCATATAAGCTTGATTTACCTGCAGAGTATGGAGTACATAATACATTTAATGTCATTGATTTAACTCCTTTTGTAGGTAACAATGAAGAAGAAGACGCATTGGATTTGAGGACAACCTGATTTTCAACAGTGATATGTTCATAATTAAATTCAACAATGGCAGTCAGAATAATTGGCGTACCAGTATGAGGATCACCTCTTGCATCTGTAGTTACCAAACCATCAAGAGAGGAAAATTGATTTTGCCGAACCAACGTATCATTATCTAGGAGTAGTGCTTTAGCCACAGTAGCAGAGACCTCCACATGATGACCATCAATAGTGTTTTAGCATCCCTAAGTGATTTAGCCTTCCGAGGATAGGTATGACGCGATGGAGATTGATATGATTCCAATAGCACAATATGAATGATTCTTGACATTCTTAGGAATCATCTTGAGTTGGATATGAGATAGGCACTTTAAGATAGAATTGGATCAAGGTTCTATGATCAAGAACTCACCAAGACTAGTACCAAAACCCAAACTCATATGGAAGTTCCATGTATTGTCAAATTGAACCGAACAAATTGATTGAAAAGGCAAAGGCACCGAATAAAATGTGTAAAAACTGAATTGCACCGAACAATTAAGCTAGAAAAGGAAGAAGAACCAAAGATGAACAGCAGAATTAAAATGACTGAAGCAAAACAGCAAGGAATTGAAAAAAATGCCGAACAGAAAAAGCTAAGAAGCAAGCTAAGACATGAATATAACAAGAGAAGGAAGGAAGGAGAAGAGAAAGCTCATGAAGATGGAGGAATGGTTGGATGATCACGCCAATTAGAGGATGGTGACTCCAAGATGAGTGTGCAAGCCGCCACTTGAGGTAACCATAGGACTCTCAAGATAAGACTAAGTGAGGAAGGCACAAAGCTCTCCAATTCTCTCAAAAATTGAGTATAGTTTCTCTAATCAAAATTCAGATATGAAAAATACAAAGGCAGCACCTTAATTTATAGCCTAGAGGTGCTGAAAATGCAAAGCTAATTAAATTCAAAATTCCCCCCAAATACAAATGAAAGTGGCGCCAATCTAAGTTATGAGGAAGGTGTGACCTCCTCTCTCACTTTGGCACCTCCCTATTACTCCTACACCTATCTACTAACGCACACCCCCCCTAAGACTCCTAACTAAAGACCTAAAGATGCTTTAACAAAAGAGGTTTCTAATGTTTCCCTCTAAGCACCTTCAAACAAATAAATTACAAAGGGAGAAAATAAACGTCCATTAGCTCCTAAAGCTTTGAACATGCTCCTTGTAAGCCTTTGAGGTGGGCTTTGACCTCCATGAGCGTCCTCTATTTGAGCCTCAACCTCTTCTTGCTCTTGATGATTGGCCTCCATGTCCACTTAAGCTTGATCTCCATCATGCTCCCCGAGTTGGAGAGAATTCGACCACGAATTCTGGAGACCTACAGAAAAAGGAGTTAGATCACTGATATTAAAAGTATGACTACCTAAGAATGTATCAGGCATATCTAACTCATAAGCATTGTCATTAATCCTCTTTAGGACTTGGAAAGGTCCATCTCCACGAGGCATTAGTTTGGACTTCCTTTGAGTAGGAAAACGATCCTTCCTCAAGTGAAGCCAAACCCAATCACCCTCCTCAAACAACAATGCTTTTCTCCTTTTATTGGCAAGTTCAGCATACTTGCCAACCTTCTTCTCAATTCTCTTCTTGATGTCTTTATGCAAAGTTTTCACAAAAGAAGCCTTTTCATCCCCATCTTTGCACAAGACATCTCCAAGAATGGGAATAGGAAGAAGATCAAGAGGTGTTAAGGGATTAAACCCATAGACAACCTCAAAAGGAGAATGTGAGGTGGTAGAATTTACAACACGGTTATATGCAAACTCAACATGGGGTAGTAAATTCTCCCACACTCTAGGATTCCCCGAAATGAAACATCTCAATAGTTGTCCCAAAGTTTTATTCACCACCTCGGTTTGACCATCAGTTTATAGGTGGCAAGTGGTAGAAAATAAAAGTTTAGTTCCAAGCTTGCCCCACAAGGTCTTCCAAAAGTGACTTAAGAACTTGGGATCTCTATCGGACACTATAGATCTAGGGATCCCAAGCAAACGAACCTCTTCTTGAAAGAAGAGGTTTGCAATATGACATGCATCATCCACTTTGTGGCAAGGAATAAAGTGAGCCATCTTTGAAAAACGATCCACTACCACAAAAATGGAGTCCTTTCCCTTTGATGTCTTGGGTAATCCTAAGATGAAATCCATAGATATGTCAACCCAAGGCATTGAAGGGATAGGAAGAGGAGTATATAAACCATGGGGATGCATCTTAGATTTAGCTTTGCGGCAAGCTATGCATTTATCACACAAACTATGAACATGTTTATGCATATGAGGCCAAAAGAAATGTTCATGCAACACATCCAAAGTTTTAGCAACCCCAAAGTGACCCATTAAACCCCCCTCATGAGCTTCTCTAACAAGAGATAATCTAATAGAGCTTTGAGGGACACAAAGACGTTTTCCTTTAAAAAGAAAGCCATCTTGGATAAAAAAATCTTTGTGTCCTCCCTTAAGACACTCTTGATAGATGAGAGAAAAATCAAGGTCATCATAATAAAGTTCCTTAATGTGATCAAAGCCAAGATATTGAGAACTTAAAAGATTTAGAAAAGTGTATCTTCTAGAAAGTGCATCCGCCACAATGTTTACTTTGCCTTGCTTATGTTTGATCACATAAGGAAATTGCTCAATAAATTCCACCCACTTAGCATGCCTCTTGTTAAGCTTGTTTTGGCTTTTCAAATACTTAAGAGATTCATGATCACTATGTATCACAAACTCTTTAGGAAAAAGATAGTGTTGCCAAGTAAACAAAGCCCTAACAAGTGCATATAATTCTTTATCATAAGTGGAATAATTGAGATGACTTCCCTTCAATTTCTCACTAAAGTAAGCTATGGGGTGGCCCTTTTGAAGGAGGACAGCCCCAATTCCTATGCTTGAAGCATCACACTCAATCTCAAATGTTTTAGTGAAATTAGGAAGGGCTAAGATGGGAGTATTAGTCAATTTTTCTTTCAAAGTTTCAAAAGCTTTTTGTTGTGCTTCTCCCCATTGAAAAACCACATCCTTTTTCACTATATCATTGAGAGGTGCAGCAATGGTACCAAAGTTTGGTACAAATCTTCTATAGAAAGAAGCAAGTCCATGGACACTTCGGACTTCATTCAAAGATTTCGGTGTAGGCCAATTTTGAATGGCCATCACCTTTGTTTTGTCCACATGGACCCCTTTGCTACTCACAACAAACCCTAGGAATTCTATATGATCAAGAGCAAACATACATTTAGCAAGATTAGCATACAAATGTTCCTTCCTAAGGGTTTCTAAAACTTGCCTAACATGCAACCTATGGTCATTCAAAGATAAGCTATAAATGAGTATATCATCAAAGTAAATAACAACAAACTTACCAATGAAAGGTCTAAGAACATGATGCATGAGGCGCATAAAGGTACTTGGTGCATTAGTTAAACCAAAGGGCATAACTAACCACTCATATAAACCAAAGTTGGTCTTAAAAGCCGTCTTCCTTTCATCACCCGGTTTGATACGGATTTGATTGTAGCCGCTTTTAAGATCAATCTTTGAAAATATTTTTGAACCATGCAATTCATCCAACAAATCATCTAGTCTAGGTATGGGATGCCTATACTTAATTGTAATATTATTGATGGCCCTACAATCCGAACACATTCGCCATGTGCCATCCTTTTTAGGCACTAAGATGATAGGCATAGCACAAGGACTCATGCTATCTTGAACCCACCCTTTTTCAATCAAAGCCTCAACTTGTTGGCGAATTTCCTTGGTTTCACTTGGATTGGTCCTATATGCTGGACGGTTTGGTAAAGAAGAACCCGGTATCAAATCAATTTGGTGCTCAATCCCTCTCAAAGGTGGAAGTCCTTTTGGAGGATCTTGAAACACATCTTGAAATTCTTCTACCAAATTTTCCAAACAATGAGGACTATCAACAAGTGGTTCTATCTTAAGAGTTCTAGGGATGGCTAAGAAAAGAGGATGATGAGCCACTATTTCCCTTTGAATCTCATGTCTAGACACAAGGAGTGTAGGCTTAGAACTCTTATCTTTTTTATCTTTGTCACTCTCCCTCTTTTTTTTCATGATGATTTGGTCCTCATGGACTTCTCTAGGAGAGAGAGATTTTAAAGTAACCTTGTGACCATGGAAATCAAAAGAAAGTTTGTTGGTAAAGCCATCATGAAAAACTTTTCTATCAAATTGCCAAGGCCTTCCCAAAAGAACATGAGTAGCTTCCATGGGCACAACATCACATAATACCTCATCTTTGTATTTTCCAATAGAGAAATGGATGAGGACTTGTTTATTCACAACAATTTCTCCTACTTCACTAAGCCATTGCAATTTGTAGGGCTTTGAATGAGAGATAGTAGGCAATACAAGCTTATCTACTACTCTTGTACTAGCCACATTAGCACAACTACCCCCATCCACTATCAAATAGCAAATGTTGTTTTGAATAAGACATCTTGTATGAAAAATATTTTCCCTTTGACTTTCATCAAAAGGTTGTGAAACTTGCCCAAGAAGTCTTCTCACAACTAACAAATCCCCTTCAAGTGGACACTCACTCTCATCCTCACTAGACGCCCTAGATGGTGAAGAATGCCTAGGTGAATCCGAATCATGCTCACTCATAACAATGCCATTATGCACAAACATATTCCTTTTAGAAGGACAATTAGCCGCAATGTGACCATAACCCATACACTTAAAGCATTTCTTACTAGACGATCTAGTTGGGGATTTAGGCCTAGAAGTAGATGGCTTAGGTTCCTTGGGTTTGAAAGAAGAATCTTTAGAAGGAAATTTTGAAAAAGACTTTTTGTTCCTCCAAGAATTGTTGTAGTAACCATCATTGGGAGCATTTTTGAAAGAATTTTTCTTAGCAAGTTGGGCTTCCACCTTCATTGCAAGATGAACTAAAGAACCCAATGATGAATACTCTTGTAACTCAACAACATCTTGAATATCCTTCCTTAGACCACTCACAAACCTAGCAATCATAGCTTCTTCACTTTCCTCTAATTCAATTTTAAGCACAAGCGTTTCTAACTCTTTGGAACCGTTGGAGTCTCAACATGAGGTCTTTCCTAAAATGTGGGGGCACAAACCTAGCGCGCATTTGATCCTTTAAAGAGTTCCAAGAGTCCACGGGAGGACCCTTGTGATAGATAATGTCCTTTACAACACCATGCCACCATTTCATGGCATAATCACTAAACTCTAAGGTGGCTAGCTTAAGCTTGTGCTCATCTTGGATCTCATGGATCTCAAATATTTGTTCACACTTAGCTTCCCAATCTAAATACACATTAGGATCACTAGAACCATTAAAACAAGGAAGCTTGATCGAAGGTAGCCTAGCCTTTGCATCTTGGTAGTAGCCATTTCCATGGTGATGTCTCTCCCCTTGGTTGTGATGTCTATGTCCATGGTATTGGGGTGGAGTTCGCCTTCTCCTATGGTCCTCTTCACCGCCTACATCATTTGAAGAACCTCTTGAAGAATAAACCACGGGAGGTTTCTTGCGATATATAATGTCCATTACAATTTTTTGCCACCATTCTTTGACATAGCCCAAAAAGGATGAAGAAACTACCCTAAGTTTATCGTCATCTTGGACCTTATACACATGAAAATAATGGTCAACCTTAGCCTCCCAATCTAAATACACATTAGGATCACTATCACCATTAAAACTAGGGACTTTGGCACAAGAAATGTTGAACACCGTGTGATATCTTTGGTCACGGTTATAGCTCTCTTCATGATGGTGAGGCTTCCTTCTTCTATGTTCCTCTTCACGGCCAAATTCATTTGAAGAACCTCTTGATGAAGGTCCATGTGAATGATGCCCATCATGGATAGAGTGAGATGGCCTAGCTTGTTTCACCTCCATCTTTTGCAATTTCTCTTCCAAACGCCTAATGGTGCGTTGAGCTTCATGCAATTCACCAAGGACCGACCGAAGCTTTGGAAGGAGAGTGTTGCTTGTAAGATGCATCACATGAATAGCCAGCCATTTGCAAATGAAAACAGCAAACACACAAAAACAGCAAACAAGTCAAGAAACAAAGTTAGCAAAACAAATGAATTTGGCAACCAAATTGCCGAAGTGAATTTGGCCAGAAAAAGAAGTCACTCTCAAAGAAATAATGTCCCTGCACCAAGCTGATCTTGAGGTCTTGGAATCCTCAAATGAAAGATGTCAAAGCAAGGCACACCAATCTCAAAGCCAACCACAACAAAACCAATAAAGCAATAAAGACAAAAAAGAAAAAGTATAAGCGATGAAAGGCTAGAACAAAAGGAATACTAGATGTTTGACAAACTCAAAGATTAATGAACAAAAGACAAGCAAGAAAAATAAGGAACTCAATGAAAAAGTAGGCACACAAAAGAATACTTAAGGAAAAGCACTAGAGTAGATGAAGAAAAAAAAAAAAAAACTACTGGAAAATATTTTTATGCAAACTGTGCTTGATGTTCACTGATTTAACTGGAATGATATAAAGCGAACTGGATTATGAAATTTTAACCACAGAAACTTCAAGATCTTAGCTCAAAAATGGCACTGGAATCACGCAAAAAAAAGTAAGCCAATTAATTGAGATAAATTTTTCAAAATCGCTGCCAGATTACCGTATTTTTTTCGGCAGAATTGTACACTTTTTGTATTTTATTTATCATTTTTCGTGTACTTTGAATTTTTGAGTACTTCTTTTTTTTACTCTTTTCTAACACTTTGAATAACACAAATCCAGAATTTCAGAATTTTCCAGTGAGTAAATCAATTGTAATAAGGAAAAACAGTAAGCACGTTTTCAGAAAAATAGAGGAATCCTAACAGGAATGAAAAACAGAATTATGAACTAGCAAAGACATAATGGAAAATGATGTATATGAACATGTATAGGTCTAGAATACAAGTATGAACTCAATTCTAAAACAAAAAATGCACAAAGGATCAAATATCAAACTCAGAAAAATTATATGATACCAAAGCAAGAAACAAAAAATTCAATAAAAGTACTACAAGAAGTGATGACAATTATGGAAAAACAAGACTAAGACAAAACTTGTAAGGATTCAAAAAGGAAAATACTCAAACATATGATAGGAAACATAAAGAAAACAGCAAGAAAACTCAAATAAGCCTAAAACAGAAACGTAAATTGCAAGAAATTAAAGAGCTCTTGAAATTAAAGTGCAACACAACTCAAAAATCAAACAAGAACACACCTAAACTCATGATACCACATGATATGATTCCAATAGCACAATATGAATGATTCTTGACATTCTTAGGAATCATCTTGAGTTGGATATGAGATAGGCACTTTAAGATAGAATTGGATCAAGGTTCTATGATCAAGAACTCACCAAGACTAGTACCAAAACCCAAACTCATATGGAAGTTCCATGTATTGTCAAATTGAACCGAACAAATTGATTGAAAAGGCAAAGGCACCGAATAAAATGTGTAAAAACTGAATTGCACCGAACAATTAAGCTAGAAAAGGAAGAAGAACCAAAGATGAACAGCAGAATTAAAATGACTGAAGCAAAACAGCAAGGAATTGAAAAAAATGCCGAACAGAAAAAGCTAAGAAGCAAGCTAAGACATGAATATAACAAGAGAAGGAAGGAAGGAGAAGAGAAAGCTCATGAAGATGGAGGAATGGTTGGATGATCACGCCAATTAGAGGATGGTGACTCCAAGATGAGTGTGCAAGCCGCCACTTGAGGTAACCATAGGACTCTCAAGATAAGACTAAGTGAGGAAGGCACAAAGCTCTCCAATTCTCTCAAAAATTGAGTATAGTTTCTCTAATCAAAATTCAGATATGAAAAATACAAAGGCAGCACCTTAATTTATAGCCTAGAGGTGCTGAAAATGCAAAGCTAATTAAATTCAAAATTCCCCCCAAATACAAATGAAAGTGGCGCCAATCTAAGTTATGAGGAAGGTGTGACCTCCTCTCTCACTTTGGCACCTCCCTATTACTCCTACACCTATCTACTAACGCACACCCCCCCTAAGACTCCTAACTAAAGACCTAAAGATGCTTTAACAAAAGAGGTTTCTAATGTTTCCCTCTAAGCACCTTCAAACAAATAAATTACAAAGGGAGAAAATAAACGTCCATTAGCTCCTAAAGCTTTGAACATGCTCCTTGTAAGCCTTTGAGGTGGGCTTTGACCTCCATGAGCGTCCTCTATTTGAGCCTCAACCTCTTCTTGCTCTTGATGATTGGCCTCCATGTCCACTTAAGCTTGATCTCCATCATGCTCCCCGAGTTGGAGAGAATTCGACCACGAATTCTGGAGACCTACAGAAAAAGGAGTTAGATCACTGATATTAAAAGTATGACTACCTAAGAATGTATCAGGCATATCTAACTCATAAGCATTGTCATTAATCCTCTTTAGGACTTGGAAAGGTCCATCTCCACGAGGCATTAGTTTGGACTTCCTTTGAGTAGGAAAACGATCCTTCCTCAAGTGAAGCCAAACCCAATCACCCTCCTCAAACAACAATGCTTTTCTCCTTTTATTGGCAAGTTCAGCATACTTGCCAACCTTCTTCTCAATTCTCTTCTTGATGTCTTTATGCAAAGTTTTCACAAAAGAAGCCTTTTCATCCCCATCTTTGCACAAGACATCTCCAAGAATGGGAATAGGAAGAAGATCAAGAGGTGTTAAGGGATTAAACCCATAGACAACCTCAAAAGGAGAATGTGAGGTGGTAGAATTTACAACACGGTTATATGCAAACTCAACATGGGGTAGTAAATTCTCCCACACTCTAGGATTCCCCGAAATGAAACATCTCAATAGTTGTCCCAAAGTTTTATTCACCACCTCGGTTTGACCATCAGTTTATAGGTGGCAAGTGGTAGAAAATAAAAGTTTAGTTCCAAGCTTGCCCCACAAGGTCTTCCAAAAGTGACTTAAGAACTTGGGATCTCTATCGGACACTATAGATCTAGGGATCCCAAGCAAACGAACCTCTTCTTGAAAGAAGAGGTTTGCAATATGACATGCATCATCCACTTTGTGGCAAGGAATAAAGTGAGCCATCTTTGAAAAACGATCCACTACCACAAAAATGGAGTCCTTTCCCTTTGATGTCTTGGGTAATCCTAAGATGAAATCCATAGATATGTCAACCCAAGGCATTGAAGGGATAGGAAGAGGAGTATATAAACCATGGGGATGCATCTTAGATTTAGCTTTGCGGCAAGCTATGCATTTATCACACAAACTATGAACATGTTTATGCATATGAGGCCAAAAGAAATGTTCATGCAACACATCCAAAGTTTTAGCAACCCCAAAGTGACCCATTAAACCCCCCTCATGAGCTTCTCTAACAAGAGATAATCTAATAGAGCTTTGAGGGACACAAAGACGTTTTCCTTTAAAAAGAAAGCCATCTTGGATAAAAAAATCTTTGTGTCCTCCCTTAAGACACTCTTGATAGATGAGAGAAAAATCAAGGTCATCATAATAAAGTTCCTTAATGTGATCAAAGCCAAGATATTGAGAACTTAAAAGATTTAGAAAAGTGTATCTTCTAGAAAGTGCATCCGCCACAATGTTTACTTTGCCTTGCTTATGTTTGATCACATAAGGAAATTGCTCAATAAATTCCACCCACTTAGCATGCCTCTTGTTAAGCTTGTTTTGGCTTTTCAAATACTTAAGAGATTCATGATCACTATGTATCACAAACTCTTTAGGAAAAAGATAGTGTTGCCAAGTAAACAAAGCCCTAACAAGTGCATATAATTCTTTATCATAAGTGGAATAATTGAGATGACTTCCCTTCAATTTCTCACTAAAGTAAGCTATGGGGTGGCCCTTTTGAAGGAGGACAGCCCCAATTCCTATGCTTGAAGCATCACACTCAATCTCAAATGTTTTAGTGAAATTAGGAAGGGCTAAGATGGGAGTATTAGTCAATTTTTCTTTCAAAGTTTCAAAAGCTTTTTGTTGTGCTTCTCCCCATTGAAAAACCACATCCTTTTTCACTATATCATTGAGAGGTGCAGCAATGGTACCAAAGTTTGGTACAAATCTTCTATAGAAAGAAGCAAGTCCATGGACACTTCGGACTTCATTCAAAGATTTCGGTGTAGGCCAATTTTGAATGGCCATCACCTTTGTTTTGTCCACATGGACCCCTTTGCTACTCACAACAAACCCTAGGAATTCTATATGATCAAGAGCAAACATACATTTAGCAAGATTAGCATACAAATGTTCCTTCCTAAGGGTTTCTAAAACTTGCCTAACATGCAACCTATGGTCATTCAAAGATAAGCTATAAATGAGTATATCATCAAAGTAAATAACAACAAACTTACCAATGAAAGGTCTAAGAACATGATGCATGAGGCGCATAAAGGTACTTGGTGCATTAGTTAAACCAAAGGGCATAACTAACCACTCATATAAACCAAAGTTGGTCTTAAAAGCCGTCTTCCTTTCATCACCCGGTTTGATACGGATTTGATTGTAGCCGCTTTTAAGATCAATCTTTGAAAATATTTTTGAACCATGCAATTCATCCAACAAATCATCTAGTCTAGGTATGGGATGCCTATACTTAATTGTAATATTATTGATGGCCCTACAATCCGAACACATTCGCCATGTGCCATCCTTTTTAGGCACTAAGATGATAGGCATAGCACAAGGACTCATGCTATCTTGAACCCACCCTTTTTCAATCAAAGCCTCAACTTGTTGGCGAATTTCCTTGGTTTCACTTGGATTGGTCCTATATGCTGGACGGTTTGGTAAAGAAGAACCCGGTATCAAATCAATTTGGTGCTCAATCCCTCTCAAAGGTGGAAGTCCTTTTGGAGGATCTTGAAACACATCTTGAAATTCTTCTACCAAATTTTCCAAACAATGAGGACTATCAACAAGTGGTTCTATCTTAAGAGTTCTAGGGATGGCTAAGAAAAGAGGATGATGAGCCACTATTTCCCTTTGAATCTCATGTCTAGACACAAGGAGTGTAGGCTTAGAACTCTTATCTTTTTTATCTTTGTCACTCTCCCTCTTTTTTTTCATGATGATTTGGTCCTCATGGACTTCTCTAGGAGAGAGAGATTTTAAAGTAACCTTGTGACCATGGAAATCAAAAGAAAGTTTGTTGGTAAAGCCATCATGAAAAACTTTTCTATCAAATTGCCAAGGCCTTCCCAAAAGAACATGAGTAGCTTCCATGGGCACAACATCACATAATACCTCATCTTTGTATTTTCCAATAGAGAAATGGATGAGGACTTGTTTATTCACAACAATTTCTCCTACTTCACTAAGCCATTGCAATTTGTAGGGCTTTGAATGAGAGATAGTAGGCAATACAAGCTTATCTACTACTCTTGTACTAGCCACATTAGCACAACTACCCCCATCCACTATCAAATAGCAAATGTTGTTTTGAATAAGACATCTTGTATGAAAAATATTTTCCCTTTGACTTTCATCAAAAGGTTGTGAAACTTGCCCAAGAAGTCTTCTCACAACTAACAAATCCCCTTCAAGTGGACACTCACTCTCATCCTCACTAGACGCCCTAGATGGTGAAGAATGCCTAGGTGAATCCGAATCATGCTCACTCATAACAATGCCATTATGCACAAACATATTCCTTTTAGAAGGACAATTAGCCGCAATGTGACCATAACCCATACACTTAAAGCATTTCTTACTAGACGATCTAGTTGGGGATTTAGGCCTAGAAGTAGATGGCTTAGGTTCCTTGGGTTTGAAAGAAGAATCTTTAGAAGGAAATTTTGAAAAAGACTTTTTGTTCCTCCAAGAATTGTTGTAGTAACCATCATTGGGAGCATTTTTGAAAGAATTTTTCTTAGCAAGTTGGGCTTCCACCTTCATTGCAAGATGAACTAAAGAACCCAATGATGAATACTCTTGTAACTCAACAACATCTTGAATATCCTTCCTTAGACCACTCACAAACCTAGCAATCATAGCTTCTTCACTTTCCTCTAATTCAATTTTAAGCACAAGCGTTTCTAACTCTTTGGAACCGTTGGAGTCTCAACATGAGGTCTTTCCTAAAATGTGGGGGCACAAACCTAGCGCGCATTTGATCCTTTAAAGAGTTCCAAGAGTCCACGGGAGGACCCTTGTGATAGATAATGTCCTTTACAACACCATGCCACCATTTCATGGCATAATCACTAAACTCTAAGGTGGCTAGCTTAAGCTTGTGCTCATCTTGGATCTCATGGATCTCAAATATTTGTTCACACTTAGCTTCCCAATCTAAATACACATTAGGATCACTAGAACCATTAAAACAAGGAAGCTTGATCGAAGGTAGCCTAGCCTTTGCATCTTGGTAGTAGCCATTTCCATGGTGATGTCTCTCCCCTTGGTTGTGATGTCTATGTCCATGGTATTGGGGTGGAGTTCGCCTTCTCCTATGGTCCTCTTCACCGCCTACATCATTTGAAGAACCTCTTGAAGAATAAACCACGGGAGGTTTCTTGCGATATATAATGTCCATTACAATTTTTTGCCACCATTCTTTGACATAGCCCAAAAAGGATGAAGAAACTACCCTAAGTTTATCGTCATCTTGGACCTTATACACATGAAAATAATGGTCAACCTTAGCCTCCCAATCTAAATACACATTAGGATCACTATCACCATTAAAACTAGGGACTTTGGCACAAGAAATGTTGAACACCGTGTGATATCTTTGGTCACGGTTATAGCTCTCTTCATGATGGTGAGGCTTCCTTCTTCTATGTTCCTCTTCACGGCCAAATTCATTTGAAGAACCTCTTGATGAAGGTCCATGTGAATGATGCCCATCATGGATAGAGTGAGATGGCCTAGCTTGTTTCACCTCCATCTTTTGCAATTTCTCTTCCAAACGCCTAATGGTGCGTTGAGCTTCATGCAATTCACCAAGGACCGACCGAAGCTTTGGAAGGAGAGTGTTGCTTGTAAGATGCATCACATGAATAGCCAGCCATTTGCAAATGAAAACAGCAAACACACAAAAACAGCAAACAAGTCAAGAAACAAAGTTAGCAAAACAAATGAATTTGGCAACCAAATTGCCGAAGTGAATTTGGCCAGAAAAAGAAGTCACTCTCAAAGAAATAATGTCCCTGCACCAAGCTGATCTTGAGGTCTTGGAATCCTCAAATGAAAGATGTCAAAGCAAGGCACACCAATCTCAAAGCCAACCACAACAAAACCAATAAAGCAATAAAGACAAAAAAGAAAAAGTATAAGCGATGAAAGGCTAGAACAAAAGGAATACTAGATGTTTGACAAACTCAAAGATTAATGAACAAAAGACAAGCAAGAAAAATAAGGAACTCAATGAAAAAGTAGGCACACAAAAGAATACTTAAGGAAAAGCACTAGAGTAGATGAAGAAAAAAAAAAAAAAACTACTGGAAAATATTTTTATGCAAACTGTGCTTGATGTTCACTGATTTAACTGGAATGATATAAAGCGAACTGGATTATGAAATTTTAACCACAGAAACTTCAAGATCTTAGCTCAAAAATGGCACTGGAATCACGCAAAAAAAAGTAAGCCAATTAATTGAGATAAATTTTTCAAAATCGCTGCCAGATTACCGTATTTTTTTCGGCAGAATTGTACACTTTTTGTATTTTATTTATCATTTTTCGTGTACTTTGAATTTTTGAGTACTTCTTTTTTTTACTCTTTTCTAACACTTTGAATAACACAAATCCAGAATTTCAGAATTTTCCAGTGAGTAAATCAATTGTAATAAGGAAAAACAGTAAGCACGTTTTCAGAAAAATAGAGGAATCCTAACAGGAATGAAAAACAGAATTATGAACTAGCAAAGACATAATGGAAAATGATGTATATGAACATGTATAGGTCTAGAATACAAGTATGAACTCAATTCTAAAACAAAAAATGCACAAAGGATCAAATATCAAACTCAGAAAAATTATATGATACCAAAGCAAGAAACAAAAAATTCAATAAAAGTACTACAAGAAGTGATGACAATTATGGAAAAACAAGACTAAGACAAAACTTGTAAGGATTCAAAAAGGAAAATACTCAAACATATGATAGGAAACATAAAGAAAACAGCAAGAAAACTCAAATAAGCCTAAAACAGAAACGTAAATTGCAAGAAATTAAAGAGCTCTTGAAATTAAAGTGCAACACAACTCAAAAATCAAACAAGAACACACCTAAACTCATGATACCACATGATATGATTCCAATAGCACAATATGAATGATTCTTGACATTCTTAGGAATCATCTTGAGTTGGATATGAGATAGGCACTTTAAGATAGAATTGGATCAAGGTTCTATGATCAAGAACTCACCAAGACTAGTACCAAAACCCAAACTCATATGGAAGTTCCATGTATTGTCAAATTGAACCGAACAAATTGATTGAAAAGGCAAAGGCACCGAATAAAATGTGTAAAAACTGAATTGCACCGAACAATTAAGCTAGAAAAGGAAGAAGAACCAAAGATGAACAGCAGAATTAAAATGACTGAAGCAAAACAGCAAGGAATTGAAAAAAATGCCGAACAGAAAAAGCTAAGAAGCAAGCTAAGACATGAATATAACAAGAGAAGGAAGGAAGGAGAAGAGAAAGCTCATGAAGATGGAGGAATGGTTGGATGATCACGCCAATTAGAGGATGGTGACTCCAAGATGAGTGTGCAAGCCGCCACTTGAGGTAACCATAGGACTCTCAAGATAAGACTAAGTGAGGAAGGCACAAAGCTCTCCAATTCTCTCAAAAATTGAGTATAGTTTCTCTAATCAAAATTCAGATATGAAAAATACAAAGGCAGCACCTTAATTTATAGCCTAGAGGTGCTGAAAATGCAAAGCTAATTAAATTCAAAATTCCCCCCAAATACAAATGAAAGTGGCGCCAATCTAAGTTATGAGGAAGGTGTGACCTCCTCTCTCACTTTGGCACCTCCCTATTACTCCTACACCTATCTACTAACGCACACCCCCCCTAAGACTCCTAACTAAAGACCTAAAGATGCTTTAACAAAAGAGGTTTCTAATGTTTCCCTCTAAGCACCTTCAAACAAATAAATTACAAAGGGAGAAAATAAACGTCCATTAGCTCCTAAAGCTTTGAACATGCTCCTTGTAAGCCTTTGAGGTGGGCTTTGACCTCCATGAGCGTCCTCTATTTGAGCCTCAACCTCTTCTTGCTCTTGATGATTGGCCTCCATGTCCACTTAAGCTTGATCTCCATCATGCTCCCCGAGTTGGAGAGAATTCGACCACGAATTCTGGAGACCTACAGAAAAAGGAGTTAGATCACTGATATTAAAAGTATGACTACCTAAGAATGTATCAGGCATATCTAACTCATAAGCATTGTCATTAATCCTCTTTAGGACTTGGAAAGGTCCATCTCCACGAGGCATTAGTTTGGACTTCCTTTGAGTAGGAAAACGATCCTTCCTCAAGTGAAGCCAAACCCAATCACCCTCCTCAAACAACAATGCTTTTCTCCTTTTATTGGCAAGTTCAGCATACTTGCCAACCTTCTTCTCAATTCTCTTCTTGATGTCTTTATGCAAAGTTTTCACAAAAGAAGCCTTTTCATCCCCATCTTTGCACAAGACATCTCCAAGAATGGGAATAGGAAGAAGATCAAGAGGTGTTAAGGGATTAAACCCATAGACAACCTCAAAAGGAGAATGTGAGGTGGTAGAATTTACAACACGGTTATATGCAAACTCAACATGGGGTAGTAAATTCTCCCACACTCTAGGATTCCCCGAAATGAAACATCTCAATAGTTGTCCCAAAGTTTTATTCACCACCTCGGTTTGACCATCAGTTTATAGGTGGCAAGTGGTAGAAAATAAAAGTTTAGTTCCAAGCTTGCCCCACAAGGTCTTCCAAAAGTGACTTAAGAACTTGGGATCTCTATCGGACACTATAGATCTAGGGATCCCAAGCAAACGAACCTCTTCTTGAAAGAAGAGGTTTGCAATATGACATGCATCATCCACTTTGTGGCAAGGAATAAAGTGAGCCATCTTTGAAAAACGATCCACTACCACAAAAATGGAGTCCTTTCCCTTTGATGTCTTGGGTAATCCTAAGATGAAATCCATAGATATGTCAACCCAAGGCATTGAAGGGATAGGAAGAGGAGTATATAAACCATGGGGATGCATCTTAGATTTAGCTTTGCGGCAAGCTATGCATTTATCACACAAACTATGAACATGTTTATGCATATGAGGCCAAAAGAAATGTTCATGCAACACATCCAAAGTTTTAGCAACCCCAAAGTGACCCATTAAACCCCCCTCATGAGCTTCTCTAACAAGAGATAATCTAATAGAGCTTTGAGGGACACAAAGACGTTTTCCTTTAAAAAGAAAGCCATCTTGGATAAAAAAATCTTTGTGTCCTCCCTTAAGACACTCTTGATAGATGAGAGAAAAATCAAGGTCATCATAATAAAGTTCCTTAATGTGATCAAAGCCAAGATATTGAGAACTTAAAAGATTTAGAAAAGTGTATCTTCTAGAAAGTGCATCCGCCACAATGTTTACTTTGCCTTGCTTATGTTTGATCACATAAGGAAATTGCTCAATAAATTCCACCCACTTAGCATGCCTCTTGTTAAGCTTGTTTTGGCTTTTCAAATACTTAAGAGATTCATGATCACTATGTATCACAAACTCTTTAGGAAAAAGATAGTGTTGCCAAGTAAACAAAGCCCTAACAAGTGCATATAATTCTTTATCATAAGTGGAATAATTGAGATGACTTCCCTTCAATTTCTCACTAAAGTAAGCTATGGGGTGGCCCTTTTGAAGGAGGACAGCCCCAATTCCTATGCTTGAAGCATCACACTCAATCTCAAATGTTTTAGTGAAATTAGGAAGGGCTAAGATGGGAGTATTAGTCAATTTTTCTTTCAAAGTTTCAAAAGCTTTTTGTTGTGCTTCTCCCCATTGAAAAACCACATCCTTTTTCACTATATCATTGAGAGGTGCAGCAATGGTACCAAAGTTTGGTACAAATCTTCTATAGAAAGAAGCAAGTCCATGGACACTTCGGACTTCATTCAAAGATTTCGGTGTAGGCCAATTTTGAATGGCCATCACCTTTGTTTTGTCCACATGGACCCCTTTGCTACTCACAACAAACCCTAGGAATTCTATATGATCAAGAGCAAACATACATTTAGCAAGATTAGCATACAAATGTTCCTTCCTAAGGGTTTCTAAAACTTGCCTAACATGCAACCTATGGTCATTCAAAGATAAGCTATAAATGAGTATATCATCAAAGTAAATAACAACAAACTTACCAATGAAAGGTCTAAGAACATGATGCATGAGGCGCATAAAGGTACTTGGTGCATTAGTTAAACCAAAGGGCATAACTAACCACTCATATAAACCAAAGTTGGTCTTAAAAGCCGTCTTCCTTTCATCACCCGGTTTGATACGGATTTGATTGTAGCCGCTTTTAAGATCAATCTTTGAAAATATTTTTGAACCATGCAATTCATCCAACAAATCATCTAGTCTAGGTATGGGATGCCTATACTTAATTGTAATATTATTGATGGCCCTACAATCCGAACACATTCGCCATGTGCCATCCTTTTTAGGCACTAAGATGATAGGCATAGCACAAGGACTCATGCTATCTTGAACCCACCCTTTTTCAATCAAAGCCTCAACTTGTTGGCGAATTTCCTTGGTTTCACTTGGATTGGTCCTATATGCTGGACGGTTTGGTAAAGAAGAACCCGGTATCAAATCAATTTGGTGCTCAATCCCTCTCAAAGGTGGAAGTCCTTTTGGAGGATCTTGAAACACATCTTGAAATTCTTCTACCAAATTTTCCAAACAATGAGGACTATCAACAAGTGGTTCTATCTTAAGAGTTCTAGGGATGGCTAAGAAAAGAGGATGATGAGCCACTATTTCCCTTTGAATCTCATGTCTAGACACAAGGAGTGTAGGCTTAGAACTCTTATCTTTTTTATCTTTGTCACTCTCCCTCTTTTTTTTCATGATGATTTGGTCCTCATGGACTTCTCTAGGAGAGAGAGATTTTAAAGTAACCTTGTGACCATGGAAATCAAAAGAAAGTTTGTTGGTAAAGCCATCATGAAAAACTTTTCTATCAAATTGCCAAGGCCTTCCCAAAAGAACATGAGTAGCTTCCATGGGCACAACATCACATAATACCTCATCTTTGTATTTTCCAATAGAGAAATGGATGAGGACTTGTTTATTCACAACAATTTCTCCTACTTCACTAAGCCATTGCAATTTGTAGGGCTTTGAATGAGAGATAGTAGGCAATACAAGCTTATCTACTACTCTTGTACTAGCCACATTAGCACAACTACCCCCATCCACTATCAAATAGCAAATGTTGTTTTGAATAAGACATCTTGTATGAAAAATATTTTCCCTTTGACTTTCATCAAAAGGTTGTGAAACTTGCCCAAGAAGTCTTCTCACAACTAACAAATCCCCTTCAAGTGGACACTCACTCTCATCCTCACTAGACGCCCTAGATGGTGAAGAATGCCTAGGTGAATCCGAATCATGCTCACTCATAACAATGCCATTATGCACAAACATATTCCTTTTAGAAGGACAATTAGCCGCAATGTGACCATAACCCATACACTTAAAGCATTTCTTACTAGACGATCTAGTTGGGGATTTAGGCCTAGAAGTAGATGGCTTAGGTTCCTTGGGTTTGAAAGAAGAATCTTTAGAAGGAAATTTTGAAAAAGACTTTTTGTTCCTCCAAGAATTGTTGTAGTAACCATCATTGGGAGCATTTTTGAAAGAATTTTTCTTAGCAAGTTGGGCTTCCACCTTCATTGCAAGATGAACTAAAGAACCCAATGATGAATACTCTTGTAACTCAACAACATCTTGAATATCCTTCCTTAGACCACTCACAAACCTAGCAATCATAGCTTCTTCACTTTCCTCTAATTCAATTTTAAGCACAAGCGTTTCTAACTCTTTGGAACCGTTGGAGTCTCAACATGAGGTCTTTCCTAAAATGTGGGGGCACAAACCTAGCGCGCATTTGATCCTTTAAAGAGTTCCAAGAGTCCACGGGAGGACCCTTGTGATAGATAATGTCCTTTACAACACCATGCCACCATTTCATGGCATAATCACTAAACTCTAAGGTGGCTAGCTTAAGCTTGTGCTCATCTTGGATCTCATGGATCTCAAATATTTGTTCACACTTAGCTTCCCAATCTAAATACACATTAGGATCACTAGAACCATTAAAACAAGGAAGCTTGATCGAAGGTAGCCTAGCCTTTGCATCTTGGTAGTAGCCATTTCCATGGTGATGTCTCTCCCCTTGGTTGTGATGTCTATGTCCATGGTATTGGGGTGGAGTTCGCCTTCTCCTATGGTCCTCTTCACCGCCTACATCATTTGAAGAACCTCTTGAAGAATAAACCACGGGAGGTTTCTTGCGATATATAATGTCCATTACAATTTTTTGCCACCATTCTTTGACATAGCCCAAAAAGGATGAAGAAACTACCCTAAGTTTATCGTCATCTTGGACCTTATACACATGAAAATAATGGTCAACCTTAGCCTCCCAATCTAAATACACATTAGGATCACTATCACCATTAAAACTAGGGACTTTGGCACAAGAAATGTTGAACACCGTGTGATATCTTTGGTCACGGTTATAGCTCTCTTCATGATGGTGAGGCTTCCTTCTTCTATGTTCCTCTTCACGGCCAAATTCATTTGAAGAACCTCTTGATGAAGGTCCATGTGAATGATGCCCATCATGGATAGAGTGAGATGGCCTAGCTTGTTTCACCTCCATCTTTTGCAATTTCTCTTCCAAACGCCTAATGGTGCGTTGAGCTTCATGCAATTCACCAAGGACCGACCGAAGCTTTGGAAGGAGAGTGTTGCTTGTAAGATGCATCACATGAATAGCCAGCCATTTGCAAATGAAAACAGCAAACACACAAAAACAGCAAACAAGTCAAGAAACAAAGTTAGCAAAACAAATGAATTTGGCAACCAAATTGCCGAAGTGAATTTGGCCAGAAAAAGAAGTCACTCTCAAAGAAATAATGTCCCTGCACCAAGCTGATCTTGAGGTCTTGGAATCCTCAAATGAAAGATGTCAAAGCAAGGCACACCAATCTCAAAGCCAACCACAACAAAACCAATAAAGCAATAAAGACAAAAAAGAAAAAGTATAAGCGATGAAAGGCTAGAACAAAAGGAATACTAGATGTTTGACAAACTCAAAGATTAATGAACAAAAGACAAGCAAGAAAAATAAGGAACTCAATGAAAAAGTAGGCACA
This sequence comes from Phaseolus vulgaris, assembly GCF_051622355.1. Lineage (NCBI taxonomy): Eukaryota > Viridiplantae > Streptophyta > Magnoliopsida > Fabales > Fabaceae > Phaseolus > Phaseolus vulgaris. The sequence continues at coordinate 29,237,524 of NC_143504.1, read as the reverse complement.
CAAAAGAATACTTAAGGAAAAGCACTAGAGTAGATGAAGAAAAAAAAAAAAAAACTACTGGAAAATATTTTTATGCAAACTGTGCTTGATGTTCACTGATTTAACTGGAATGATATAAAGCGAACTGGATTATGAAATTTTAACCACAGAAACTTCAAGATCTTAGCTCAAAAATGGCACTGGAATCACGCAAAAAAAAGTAAGCCAATTAATTGAGATAAATTTTTCAAAATCGCTGCCAGATTACCGTATTTTTTTCGGCAGAATTGTACACTTTTTGTATTTTATTTATCATTTTTCGTGTACTTTGAATTTTTGAGTACTTCTTTTTTTTACTCTTTTCTAACACTTTGAATAACACAAATCCAGAATTTCAGAATTTTCCAGTGAGTAAATCAATTGTAATAAGGAAAAACAGTAAGCACGTTTTCAGAAAAATAGAGGAATCCTAACAGGAATGAAAAACAGAATTATGAACTAGCAAAGACATAATGGAAAATGATGTATATGAACATGTATAGGTCTAGAATACAAGTATGAACTCAATTCTAAAACAAAAAATGCACAAAGGATCAAATATCAAACTCAGAAAAATTATATGATACCAAAGCAAGAAACAAAAAATTCAATAAAAGTACTACAAGAAGTGATGACAATTATGGAAAAACAAGACTAAGACAAAACTTGTAAGGATTCAAAAAGGAAAATACTCAAACATATGATAGGAAACATAAAGAAAACAGCAAGAAAACTCAAATAAGCCTAAAACAGAAACGTAAATTGCAAGAAATTAAAGAGCTCTTGAAATTAAAGTGCAACACAACTCAAAAATCAAACAAGAACACACCTAAACTCATGATACCACATGATATGATTCCAATAGCACAATATGAATGATTCTTGACATTCTTAGGAATCATCTTGAGTTGGATATGAGATAGGCACTTTAAGATAGAATTGGATCAAGGTTCTATGATCAAGAACTCACCAAGACTAGTACCAAAACCCAAACTCATATGGAAGTTCCATGTATTGTCAAATTGAACCGAACAAATTGATTGAAAAGGCAAAGGCACCGAATAAAATGTGTAAAAACTGAATTGCACCGAACAATTAAGCTAGAAAAGGAAGAAGAACCAAAGATGAACAGCAGAATTAAAATGACTGAAGCAAAACAGCAAGGAATTGAAAAAAATGCCGAACAGAAAAAGCTAAGAAGCAAGCTAAGACATGAATATAACAAGAGAAGGAAGGAAGGAGAAGAGAAAGCTCATGAAGATGGAGGAATGGTTGGATGATCACGCCAATTAGAGGATGGTGACTCCAAGATGAGTGTGCAAGCCGCCACTTGAGGTAACCATAGGACTCTCAAGATAAGACTAAGTGAGGAAGGCACAAAGCTCTCCAATTCTCTCAAAAATTGAGTATAGTTTCTCTAATCAAAATTCAGATATGAAAAATACAAAGGCAGCACCTTAATTTATAGCCTAGAGGTGCTGAAAATGCAAAGCTAATTAAATTCAAAATTCCCCCCAAATACAAATGAAAGTGGCGCCAATCTAAGTTATGAGGAAGGTGTGACCTCCTCTCTCACTTTGGCACCTCCCTATTACTCCTACACCTATCTACTAACGCACACCCCCCCTAAGACTCCTAACTAAAGACCTAAAGATGCTTTAACAAAAGAGGTTTCTAATGTTTCCCTCTAAGCACCTTCAAACAAATAAATTACAAAGGGAGAAAATAAACGTCCATTAGCTCCTAAAGCTTTGAACATGCTCCTTGTAAGCCTTTGAGGTGGGCTTTGACCTCCATGAGCGTCCTCTATTTGAGCCTCAACCTCTTCTTGCTCTTGATGATTGGCCTCCATGTCCACTTAAGCTTGATCTCCATCATGCTCCCCGAGTTGGAGAGAATTCGACCACGAATTCTGGAGACCTACAGAAAAAGGAGTTAGATCACTGATATTAAAAGTATGACTACCTAAGAATGTATCAGGCATATCTAACTCATAAGCATTGTCATTAATCCTCTTTAGGACTTGGAAAGGTCCATCTCCACGAGGCATTAGTTTGGACTTCCTTTGAGTAGGAAAACGATCCTTCCTCAAGTGAAGCCAAACCCAATCACCCTCCTCAAACAACAATGCTTTTCTCCTTTTATTGGCAAGTTCAGCATACTTGCCAACCTTCTTCTCAATTCTCTTCTTGATGTCTTTATGCAAAGTTTTCACAAAAGAAGCCTTTTCATCCCCATCTTTGCACAAGACATCTCCAAGAATGGGAATAGGAAGAAGATCAAGAGGTGTTAAGGGATTAAACCCATAGACAACCTCAAAAGGAGAATGTGAGGTGGTAGAATTTACAACACGGTTATATGCAAACTCAACATGGGGTAGTAAATTCTCCCACACTCTAGGATTCCCCGAAATGAAACATCTCAATAGTTGTCCCAAAGTTTTATTCACCACCTCGGTTTGACCATCAGTTTATAGGTGGCAAGTGGTAGAAAATAAAAGTTTAGTTCCAAGCTTGCCCCACAAGGTCTTCCAAAAGTGACTTAAGAACTTGGGATCTCTATCGGACACTATAGATCTAGGGATCCCAAGCAAACGAACCTCTTCTTGAAAGAAGAGGTTTGCAATATGACATGCATCATCCACTTTGTGGCAAGGAATAAAGTGAGCCATCTTTGAAAAACGATCCACTACCACAAAAATGGAGTCCTTTCCCTTTGATGTCTTGGGTAATCCTAAGATGAAATCCATAGATATGTCAACCCAAGGCATTGAAGGGATAGGAAGAGGAGTATATAAACCATGGGGATGCATCTTAGATTTAGCTTTGCGGCAAGCTATGCATTTATCACACAAACTATGAACATGTTTATGCATATGAGGCCAAAAGAAATGTTCATGCAACACATCCAAAGTTTTAGCAACCCCAAAGTGACCCATTAAACCCCCCTCATGAGCTTCTCTAACAAGAGATAATCTAATAGAGCTTTGAGGGACACAAAGACGTTTTCCTTTAAAAAGAAAGCCATCTTGGATAAAAAAATCTTTGTGTCCTCCCTTAAGACACTCTTGATAGATGAGAGAAAAATCAAGGTCATCATAATAAAGTTCCTTAATGTGATCAAAGCCAAGATATTGAGAACTTAAAAGATTTAGAAAAGTGTATCTTCTAGAAAGTGCATCCGCCACAATGTTTACTTTGCCTTGCTTATGTTTGATCACATAAGGAAATTGCTCAATAAATTCCACCCACTTAGCATGCCTCTTGTTAAGCTTGTTTTGGCTTTTCAAATACTTAAGAGATTCATGATCACTATGTATCACAAACTCTTTAGGAAAAAGATAGTGTTGCCAAGTAAACAAAGCCCTAACAAGTGCATATAATTCTTTATCATAAGTGGAATAATTGAGATGACTTCCCTTCAATTTCTCACTAAAGTAAGCTATGGGGTGGCCCTTTTGAAGGAGGACAGCCCCAATTCCTATGCTTGAAGCATCACACTCAATCTCAAATGTTTTAGTGAAATTAGGAAGGGCTAAGATGGGAGTATTAGTCAATTTTTCTTTCAAAGTTTCAAAAGCTTTTTGTTGTGCTTCTCCCCATTGAAAAACCACATCCTTTTTCACTATATCATTGAGAGGTGCAGCAATGGTACCAAAGTTTGGTACAAATCTTCTATAGAAAGAAGCAAGTCCATGGACACTTCGGACTTCATTCAAAGATTTCGGTGTAGGCCAATTTTGAATGGCCATCACCTTTGTTTTGTCCACATGGACCCCTTTGCTACTCACAACAAACCCTAGGAATTCTATATGATCAAGAGCAAACATACATTTAGCAAGATTAGCATACAAATGTTCCTTCCTAAGGGTTTCTAAAACTTGCCTAACATGCAACCTATGGTCATTCAAAGATAAGCTATAAATGAGTATATCATCAAAGTAAATAACAACAAACTTACCAATGAAAGGTCTAAGAACATGATGCATGAGGCGCATAAAGGTACTTGGTGCATTAGTTAAACCAAAGGGCATAACTAACCACTCATATAAACCAAAGTTGGTCTTAAAAGCCGTCTTCCTTTCATCACCCGGTTTGATACGGATTTGATTGTAGCCGCTTTTAAGATCAATCTTTGAAAATATTTTTGAACCATGCAATTCATCCAACAAATCATCTAGTCTAGGTATGGGATGCCTATACTTAATTGTAATATTATTGATGGCCCTACAATCCGAACACATTCGCCATGTGCCATCCTTTTTAGGCACTAAGATGATAGGCATAGCACAAGGACTCATGCTATCTTGAACCCACCCTTTTTCAATCAAAGCCTCAACTTGTTGGCGAATTTCCTTGGTTTCACTTGGATTGGTCCTATATGCTGGACGGTTTGGTAAAGAAGAACCCGGTATCAAATCAATTTGGTGCTCAATCCCTCTCAAAGGTGGAAGTCCTTTTGGAGGATCTTGAAACACATCTTGAAATTCTTCTACCAAATTTTCCAAACAATGAGGACTATCAACAAGTGGTTCTATCTTAAGAGTTCTAGGGATGGCTAAGAAAAGAGGATGATGAGCCACTATTTCCCTTTGAATCTCATGTCTAGACACAAGGAGTGTAGGCTTAGAACTCTTATCTTTTTTATCTTTGTCACTCTCCCTCTTTTTTTTCATGATGATTTGGTCCTCATGGACTTCTCTAGGAGAGAGAGATTTTAAAGTAACCTTGTGACCATGGAAATCAAAAGAAAGTTTGTTGGTAAAGCCATCATGAAAAACTTTTCTATCAAATTGCCAAGGCCTTCCCAAAAGAACATGAGTAGCTTCCATGGGCACAACATCACATAATACCTCATCTTTGTATTTTCCAATAGAGAAATGGATGAGGACTTGTTTATTCACAACAATTTCTCCTACTTCACTAAGCCATTGCAATTTGTAGGGCTTTGAATGAGAGATAGTAGGCAATACAAGCTTATCTACTACTCTTGTACTAGCCACATTAGCACAACTACCCCCATCCACTATCAAATAGCAAATGTTGTTTTGAATAAGACATCTTGTATGAAAAATATTTTCCCTTTGACTTTCATCAAAAGGTTGTGAAACTTGCCCAAGAAGTCTTCTCACAACTAACAAATCCCCTTCAAGTGGACACTCACTCTCATCCTCACTAGACGCCCTAGATGGTGAAGAATGCCTAGGTGAATCCGAATCATGCTCACTCATAACAATGCCATTATGCACAAACATATTCCTTTTAGAAGGACAATTAGCCGCAATGTGACCATAACCCATACACTTAAAGCATTTCTTACTAGACGATCTAGTTGGGGATTTAGGCCTAGAAGTAGATGGCTTAGGTTCCTTGGGTTTGAAAGAAGAATCTTTAGAAGGAAATTTTGAAAAAGACTTTTTGTTCCTCCAAGAATTGTTGTAGTAACCATCATTGGGAGCATTTTTGAAAGAATTTTTCTTAGCAAGTTGGGCTTCCACCTTCATTGCAAGATGAACTAAAGAACCCAATGATGAATACTCTTGTAACTCAACAACATCTTGAATATCCTTCCTTAGACCACTCACAAACCTAGCAATCATAGCTTCTTCACTTTCCTCTAATTCAATTTTAAGCACAAGCGTTTCTAACTCTTTGGAACCGTTGGAGTCTCAACATGAGGTCTTTCCTAAAATGTGGGGGCACAAACCTAGCGCGCATTTGATCCTTTAAAGAGTTCCAAGAGTCCACGGGAGGACCCTTGTGATAGATAATGTCCTTTACAACACCATGCCACCATTTCATGGCATAATCACTAAACTCTAAGGTGGCTAGCTTAAGCTTGTGCTCATCTTGGATCTCATGGATCTCAAATATTTGTTCACACTTAGCTTCCCAATCTAAATACACATTAGGATCACTAGAACCATTAAAACAAGGAAGCTTGATCGAAGGTAGCCTAGCCTTTGCATCTTGGTAGTAGCCATTTCCATGGTGATGTCTCTCCCCTTGGTTGTGATGTCTATGTCCATGGTATTGGGGTGGAGTTCGCCTTCTCCTATGGTCCTCTTCACCGCCTACATCATTTGAAGAACCTCTTGAAGAATAAACCACGGGAGGTTTCTTGCGATATATAATGTCCATTACAATTTTTTGCCACCATTCTTTGACATAGCCCAAAAAGGATGAAGAAACTACCCTAAGTTTATCGTCATCTTGGACCTTATACACATGAAAATAATGGTCAACCTTAGCCTCCCAATCTAAATACACATTAGGATCACTATCACCATTAAAACTAGGGACTTTGGCACAAGAAATGTTGAACACCGTGTGATATCTTTGGTCACGGTTATAGCTCTCTTCATGATGGTGAGGCTTCCTTCTTCTATGTTCCTCTTCACGGCCAAATTCATTTGAAGAACCTCTTGATGAAGGTCCATGTGAATGATGCCCATCATGGATAGAGTGAGATGGCCTAGCTTGTTTCACCTCCATCTTTTGCAATTTCTCTTCCAAACGCCTAATGGTGCGTTGAGCTTCATGCAATTCACCAAGGACCGACCGAAGCTTTGGAAGGAGAGTGTTGCTTGTAAGATGCATCACATGAATAGCCAGCCATTTGCAAATGAAAACAGCAAACACACAAAAACAGCAAACAAGTCAAGAAACAAAGTTAGCAAAACAAATGAATTTGGCAACCAAATTGCCGAAGTGAATTTGGCCAGAAAAAGAAGTCACTCTCAAAGAAATAATGTCCCTGCACCAAGCTGATCTTGAGGTCTTGGAATCCTCAAATGAAAGATGTCAAAGCAAGGCACACCAATCTCAAAGCCAACCACAACAAAACCAATAAAGCAATAAAGACAAAAAAGAAAAAGTATAAGCGATGAAAGGCTAGAACAAAAGGAATACTAGATGTTTGACAAACTCAAAGATTAATGAACAAAAGACAAGCAAGAAAAATAAGGAACTCAATGAAAAAGTAGGCACACAAAAGAATACTTAAGGAAAAGCACTAGAGTAGATGAAGAAAAAAAAAAAAAAACTACTGGAAAATATTTTTATGCAAACTGTGCTTGATGTTCACTGATTTAACTGGAATGATATAAAGCGAACTGGATTATGAAATTTTAACCACAGAAACTTCAAGATCTTAGCTCAAAAATGGCACTGGAATCACGCAAAAAAAAGTAAGCCAATTAATTGAGATAAATTTTTCAAAATCGCTGCCAGATTACCGTATTTTTTTCGGCAGAATTGTACACTTTTTGTATTTTATTTATCATTTTTCGTGTACTTTGAATTTTTGAGTACTTCTTTTTTTTACTCTTTTCTAACACTTTGAATAACACAAATCCAGAATTTCAGAATTTTCCAGTGAGTAAATCAATTGTAATAAGGAAAAACAGTAAGCACGTTTTCAGAAAAATAGAGGAATCCTAACAGGAATGAAAAACAGAATTATGAACTAGCAAAGACATAATGGAAAATGATGTATATGAACATGTATAGGTCTAGAATACAAGTATGAACTCAATTCTAAAACAAAAAATGCACAAAGGATCAAATATCAAACTCAGAAAAATTATATGATACCAAAGCAAGAAACAAAAAATTCAATAAAAGTACTACAAGAAGTGATGACAATTATGGAAAAACAAGACTAAGACAAAACTTGTAAGGATTCAAAAAGGAAAATACTCAAACATATGATAGGAAACATAAAGAAAACAGCAAGAAAACTCAAATAAGCCTAAAACAGAAACGTAAATTGCAAGAAATTAAAGAGCTCTTGAAATTAAAGTGCAACACAACTCAAAAATCAAACAAGAACACACCTAAACTCATGATACCACATGATATGATTCCAATAGCACAATATGAATGATTCTTGACATTCTTAGGAATCATCTTGAGTTGGATATGAGATAGGCACTTTAAGATAGAATTGGATCAAGGTTCTATGATCAAGAACTCACCAAGACTAGTACCAAAACCCAAACTCATATGGAAGTTCCATGTATTGTCAAATTGAACCGAACAAATTGATTGAAAAGGCAAAGGCACCGAATAAAATGTGTAAAAACTGAATTGCACCGAACAATTAAGCTAGAAAAGGAAGAAGAACCAAAGATGAACAGCAGAATTAAAATGACTGAAGCAAAACAGCAAGGAATTGAAAAAAATGCCGAACAGAAAAAGCTAAGAAGCAAGATAAGACATGAATATAACAAGAGAAGGAAGGAAGGAGAAGAGAAAGCTCATGAAGATGGAGGAATGGTTGGTTGATCACGCCACTTAGAGGATGGTGACTCCAAGATGAGTGTGCAAGCCGCCACTTGAGGTAACCATAGGACTCTCAAGATAAGACTAAGTGAGGAAGGCACAAAGCTCTCCAATTCTCTCAAAAATTGAGTATAGTTTCTCTAATCAAAATTCAGATCTGAAAAATACAAAGGCAACACCTTGATTTATAGCCTACAGGTGCTGAAAATGCAAAGCGAATTAAATTCAAAATTCCCCCCAAATACAAATGAAAGTGGCGCCAATCTAAGTTATGAGGAAGGTGTGACCTCCTCTCTCACTTTGGCACCTCCCTATTACTCCTACACCTATCTACTAATGCACACCCCCCCTAAGACTCCTAACTAAAGACCTAAAGATGCTTTAACAAAAGAGGTTTCTAATGTTTCCCTCTAAGCACCATCAAACAAAGAAATTACTGCTGATAAAAAAAAACAAAGAAATTACAAAAAGAGAAAATAAACGTCCATTAGCTCCTAAAGCTTTGAACATGCTCCTTGTAAGCCTTCGAGGTCGGCTTTGACCTCCATGAGCGTCCTCTATTCGAGCCTCAACCTCTTCTTGCTCTTGATGATTGGCCTCCATGTCCACTTGAGCTTGATCTCCATCAAAGATGGTACAACCACAATAGTAGAGACCTCCACATGATGACCATCAATAGGATTCACAATTGAATTTACAAGTTGTGACTCTGAGCCCTTGGCTTGCATAACAACCGATGAATTCCTTACCATCCCCGGTTCTGAAATCCAAACTGTATCAGAAGTGGAGTGAACAACACTTGCCTGGGTGAGGACCTATCATGATCTGAGACATCCTTGAGAGGAGGCATACCTGCAAAATCATCCTCCCCTACAATTGTTTTATCATAAGCAAGGTGACCCAAGAATGACCCTGCATTAGCCTCGCCAGGAACATCAACTGTCAAATTACCAATAGGGCCTTCCACAAGCTTCGAATGCGGATCTTTTTTCGATACTCTTTATGTTGTTTAGGAACCGCGACCTTCCCTTGTTCCTGTTCATCAAGAGTTGTCTTCTGGGAAGGCTTATGTTGAGTCCTAGGAACACATCCCTGAGCATACATCACGTATTTTGTTTTGTATGAATGTCCTAATCCCTCACTAACAATTGACAAGGAATTAGAGCTAACAAAAAGAAGGATACTGAGGAGCAAAAGCAACTCATCCATACCTAGGACAAGTGATTCAGATAAGTGAGGAGCATACCACCTGGAGAGCTAAGTGAGCTGCAATGAAAGAATCAAGCTAAGTAAGTGATTCAGATATTTAAAACTAGTTTTGTGTTAAGTTTTTATGTTTCTAGTTAAGACATTGCATGAGTATCTAAATTTTGGCCTAAAAATTATTCTCTAAACCAAAAACAGTGAAAAACAATAAGCCTTATAAGTAAAAGGAAAAGTGGAAAAGGCACACTTGAGCTTCAAGATTAAAAAATAAGATAAATATGAGAAAGAAGGCAAGTTAGTTGACGAAAGAGCAACATAAATCATTTGAATGGCCATTAAGTACTTGATTGCTTAACTCAACTCTGTGTTAGCTTAGGAACTAAACAAAATACAAAAACAAGCTAGGATTCTGAATTCACCTAAAAAGTGTGAAAACAACTACTTGGGTAGGGAATTTGGAACTCAATTGGGAAAAATATTAAATAGATTGATGCATGTCTTATATATTTTAATTTGATTTGAACGTATATGTAATGATAACTTAGTTTGCAAAATTGCAGGTATGAAAAAATGCCAAAAAGGTATGCACAACTTTGTTTTAGAGCTAGCAAAGAGTTAAGTTGGGGGGAGTTCATAAGTGCCAAATTGTAGCAAAAATCTAGAAGCAAAAGGCACGAGAAACAAGTAGAAAATGTGAAAATGTCAGCAATGAAGCATGCCAAAACACTCCAACTCAAGTTTCACATGAAGAACATGAACAAAAAAGGACTATGCAGAGAATTGTACAGAAAAGAGGACAAACAAGAAAGGAGTTGTAGACCTAATTCACCTACCGCATGAAGAAAGGCTCAACATATTGAAAAACAGCAAAATGTTGAGCAAATCTCCATTCGTTGAGTGAATTGAGGCCAAAACCAAAGAAGCATCAAAAGATCAAAGTGTTGAGAGAAAGGGAAAGAATTGAGCGAATACAGTACTTAACCATGAATAAAGCCTGAATTTGCTTAGAAAGGGCTCAAGCCAAAGTCAAGATGGGATCATGAGGATTTCGCTTGGAGCCAAGGCTAAGCATAGCCTACCTCATGATTAATAGTTGGTAGGGATTTTTAGGATCTAGAGTCAATCCCTAGCAAATCCTTGAACTTGAAATCTCAAGTGGCCGAATAAATGAAGATTGAAGCCCAAAAATAATTTTTAAGGATGAAGAAAGTCAATTTGTTGAGCGGATTGATTGGCATTGAAGGGATCTCTAATCTCCTTGGACCCTTTTAAGTCCCATTTCTAAAAACTCTAAGTAAGGGCCTTGGGGTAATGCTCAAAGGCATTGAGAGGTCTTGAGAAATTGAGAAGCAAAGGAAACACCTAAAGCCATTGAGAGAAAACCTTTCAGAAGGCATTTAAGGAGTTTTAGAAGGATCAAGTGAGATCCTTAGAGGTTTAAATAGTGAGGTTTTGTTGATTTATGCTCAGAGAGTTTGAACTTCATAATCCAATCAGGTTAAGTAGGTCAGAGCCTTAGATGAAGTGAAGACCAATCTCTGAAGAAGGGAGTCTTGAAGCTAAGTTGGCCACAACATCAAAAGTTCTCGTCTTACTTTGTATTGTAAGATTTCATTATAAGTTCCTAAATATATATTTTTGGGATTGGATGACACTGAATATTTCTGGAATTATTGTTGTTTATTGATGCATGTTTCCCTTTTGAATTCAATTTCATTATGTCCGGTAGTGTGCTTAATGTTGAACGGTGAGGACTGACCATTGATTGTCCATAAGGCATGAATGAGACCAGAAGATGAATTCATGTTTCTGAACTCTATTCAGCCAGCCCTAAGACTCAATGGTCATAGAGTGGGGAGCTAAGACTATGATGAACTATTCCATCTTAATGCATAAATAAGATCATAACAGTGGCTTTATTGTTGTAGATAACCTTGTGTAAGAAATTGGCTTAGTTTGGCGAAAATAGGAACAAACATCTTGAATAAAACATTGCATATATGAATAACAATAAAGGAAAGTCACATGGTTATTCCAATTCGAACATTTCATTGATCTAACATTTCACCTCTCGATTTAAACATTCATTACGATATTATTATTATTATTAGCATTACTATTACTATCATTATCATCATATATGCAAACCATTACGATAAAATATGTTGTGATAATATTAATTTCCTGTGGATACGACAACCTTCAGTTGTATTACAACTCACTTGGTCCTCTTGCCGAGTAAAAGAGTGAATTTTTATTGAGCTTAATTGACATACACCAAGGATTTCTGACATCTTGTTGGGGATTTACACAAACCAGTCAACATTTTGCATCAGAGAAAAAGAACAACAATGGCCTAGGCTAAGCAATCATGTATTCATTCCTTTACACAAAGTGAAATCTTTTTCAAGAATGTGTGATATGCCCAGCCTACTAGAAACGCTTCGCGAAATGAATCACAAGGCTTGATTCTAATCAAATCCAAAGCACTGAGCGTAGAGAAAAAACACTTAAGCCATTTCTCTTGTCCAAAATAAATAATTTTTTTAAGAGCAAATCCGCTCAACCAAATCCTCTCTGCTCAGGCTAAATGTCACTAGATGGGAGGGTTGCTTTCTTTTACGTGTTGTAGAATCGTCTGATAAGTTCACGATAACACTTCTTTTTGTCATGTCATACTTTAGAAGCGTCTAACATTTAAAGCTTCTAATAAGATTTTCTTATTGTGACCATATGTTATTTGATTGTCTAGGCTTAGATTTCACATAAATGAGCTTCGTTAAAAATCATAACATACCTTATAGTGTTTGTTATTATCAAAACATATAGACTCTCGTGTCACGAGATCGTCTGATGGATGATAGACCATCTAGTGCTTAACACTCATCAACGGTCTATGAACAACTAGATAGTTTAGTAAGAACAAAGAGATTAGACAATCAGATGTTTAGATAGTGTATAAGAGTAAACATATTAGATAGTCCTCGTCTTATATGCATTAAACGATCATCGTCTTCTCTTCTCTCTAAATAGCCTTGTATATTTCTGTTATAGTTATGTTAGTCAAATGATATGATTCTTCTTTCATTTGTTTGCCTTTTGTTTTTCCTTTCATGGTATCAAGAACCAGTAATGGTTAATTTTGGATTTTTCCATATCTTCGTAATCTTTATCATTCTCGTACTAGACACTTAAAAAATAAAGCTTGAATTTGCAACCTTTCAATTAGTTTTTGCTTCGTATCTGTTTACAAAAACTAATTCCAAACTAATCACAAGGGTTAGTGGAAACACAATCAAAACTTAAACTCATAATTTTCTCGTTCTAAAATTTTCGCCACAATAAAATAAGACTTGAAAGATTGTTTAGCTGTTCAAAATATTTTTGTTTAGAAAAGATACACAAATATTCGCAAACATGATAAAAGATAACTACAAATGTTAACTTGATCAAGTCAATTTAAGAAAAGATAAACCTTATAGATATCCAAAAATAGGGATGAGTGTAGTGATTTCACAATTTCAAATTTTAACGTTTTGAGGTACAAAATCTCTTTTGTTAAACATATATATAGTGGATATGTATATTCAAAAGTGTTGGAGATGCAACATTGACTAGAGATAAAAATATTTCATACTATTGATGACATTTTACGGCAAGTGCACCGCGTTTGTCAGAAGTAATAATTGTCCCTAAGGACAGATATCGATCCCACAAGGAACAGTGAATTATCGAGTACAATAATCGCTAAATATAAAAACAGAACAATTAAAAGAGTTTTGAATTAAATATGTTGGCACTGATCAATAAGAAAACATAAAAATAATTAGTTGTTTCAATTGAAAAAATAAGGATTAGTTTCATCTCTCTCACTCTCAAGTATTTTGATTAGCATGTCAATATTGAGTTTTTGATTGAAATTGATGCCCATATAAAAATCATTTATATCGATTCCTCGCATATAAAATCCTTAAGAATGTCCCCTAAGTATCGATCCCTCGCATAATTATAAGAACAACTTAGAACGAAGCTCAGACGTTTAATAGCAATTAACATTTCAAGTCTATTCCTAGCACTCAAATATGTTAAGTATTGTTGTTTAGGTCCGAACCCTAAAAATACCTCCCGGTCAGATTTAAGATTCTCAATTTGTCACGGAAAATTAAAAGTAAAACAACAATACCAATAATCAATCAAGAACTGAATATTAATATATAAAATATCACCTCAATACATAAGAGTTTGAGCAGATTACTCTCAATCCCAAAGGGTAGAATTAGCCACGCATACTTCTATCACCTTCCATTCTCCCAATTGGGTTACAATTCACTCTATGGTGTTTTCCTCTCAATCTGGCACACTACAATTGAGCCTCTAGCCCTCTATTTATCCTAGTTTTCTAGGGTTTGGTTGCTTCCTATGTCGCGCTAATGGGCTAAATGATAAAACATAAAAAAGGCCTAATCTTTCTTTTCATCTTTTTCCATTCTGAGACCTTCTATCTTTATCTTTTTAGCTCAAATCATTCATCTTAAATCCAAATCTCCAATCTTCTTTAGAAATCTGCAATTAACACCAAATTTGGGAATAAAATACTCTTATTCAAATAAAGATCATAAAAAATATAAAAAGGTATAAATTCATAAATTAGGGATTATTTTATATGTAAATTAGCAATAAATCCTCATAAGTGCCTATATTTTAATATGAAATATTACTGAAATTAGGCACTTATCACTCTCCCCAACTTAGAATCTTGCTTGTCCTCAAGCAAAGTAAATAAAATATATTTGAATTTAAATATCAAACAGCTTAATTCACTAAACAACATATCAAATTAGAAACTTATGATGCTTCCAAATTCAAATATAGAAAATTATAGACACAATCAACTTCCAAGATCAAATCAAAACAAACAAATGACAATTCATCAAGGAATATCTTCTCATATGTGCTCACAGGTATGTGTTTCTCTCTATTTTCACTAAATCATAACAAATCACAGTTGCTTTTCATTTCATCTTCAAATCACAAACATATTAGAAACATGAATCTTGAGGTCTTTTCAAGGGTTGTAATGAGGCTGGGCTTCCAAAAAATATTGGTTTTTCTTAGATAACAAAATGCACATCTTAAAGAAGAAGAACATACCTACAATTCAATTATAGAGAATGATCCTGTCGGTTGACCCGAGTGCAAGAGTCTTGCCACGTCAAAGGTTTCTCCTTCTGGATCGGCTTTGCACCACGTTAGCCTCTGCTCCTCACGCCTCGAATCCTCGCGAGAACCTGAAAAAGACAGAGTGGCGTCGCTGCGGCCGATCGCGCTTCGACGCTCAAGTCAGTGACGGAATCACCAAATACTAGGAGAGAAAATCTCAACTCAAGGAACCGTGCAAATATTCTCTCAGCGTACTCGAGTGTTCTGAAAAACGTACCTCAAAATCTGTTAAGAGTTCCTTATATACCTGAGCGTTTCTTTCTCCTGACGGTTACACCTTTGGACACGTGGCTCACATCCAACTGTACACGTGTCACCATCTGGATCCCTCTCCACTTGAGCGTCACTTTCTACTCTTTAAGTTATTCAACTAAGTTACCCATGCGAGGAGTAACTATAGCTTCCTTGGAGCGCGACCCCTTAAGCGGCGAGTACGGGGTGTCACCATGCACACCTTCTCTGTGGTCTCGCCTACCGCTATCACGATCTGCTTCACTTGCACATCATGCATGTTCTGGTAAACTGTTCCCTTGCTTCGACCTCTGGCTAGGGAATGATCATCTGATAACCTCGTCCTTCGTACTCGTACCCCCTGGAAAGCCTTAAGTGGGCCTTCCTGATCTTTCGGCGATGTGCCCCTTCAGCCAGTCTCTAACCACTTGATTGCCTAAAACTCACATACGGCGATTACAATGCAAACCTGGTGACCGCCGGTTATACATGCTAGAGATCGAAGAACGCCAACTCAACGGTTGGCGACTACACAGACTTCCCGACGTACTTCCCTCCTGTCAGCCAGGTGTTCCGCTCAACACGCCTATATTATCGCTTGCTGCCACGTCATCACTTCCGACTACCTGATCGGTACAGAGAACATATATGTTATCTAATTACCACTTTCTTTCGATGTCACCTTTTTCCTCATTTTCTTTCTTTTCATGATTTTCATGAAAAAAAAAATTCTATCTTTCTTTTTTTTTTCTTCTGTTTCTCTTTCTTTTTTTGTTTTGTTTTCAATAATAGGAAAAGATTCTTCCTATTTTCAACTTTTTGAACTTTCAAAATCAGAACCAACCATTCCCTTTTCTATATGTATTGCATCTATGTTCTCCTTCCTTAGACATGCTAAAGGGTAGAAAATTATATCAATAAAGGTTAAGGTGCAATATTAACAAAAAATTTCATGGCCCAAAGGGGATATAAAAAAAATGGAATTCTAATATAAAGGTTGGCTTTTTGGCCCTGGCTCCTAATTAACACAAACAAATGCCTCAATCATCTTCTTGCTCTTTTATGATGCAACAAAAATAAAAATTAAGCAACCACAACTGTCAATTCATCAGTAAAACCCTCAAAACTGTTTAAGGTTCACACACTCACTTGGTTTAATGGTCTCATTCTGTTTTGTCTTGTCATTATCTGTCCTAATCAATCATCCTCTTAAATTTTCATGTATCATAATTTTAACTACATTTGAATAGGGATTCAATCATATTTTCTTTTCTAACATGTGTCTAATTCATCTCACTATTTAATATCTAAACACAAATTCTTTTTTCCACAATTCAAAATTAATAGTCTAGTTCTTTTTTTTTATTTGAGAAAAATAAACTAGAAAACAAACAAATTAAAACTGGAAATTTATTCAAGAAAGATAATTCAAAACCTAAAACTAACAAAACAGGAAATTTATTTAAAATAAGCAATAAAAACAAACTAAACAAATAAGCAAATAAACAAAAAATAAAATAACCGAAAAATAAAATAAGACAAAATTCAAATAACTGAAAAAAAAAGAGAATTAGAAAGATAAAACCATATTTTTGCTCAATCCTCTCTTCTTAAGAAGTCATCCAGCATTTTGTTAAAATCTTTTATCTACAGTCTTGCTTCATTTGCTGGATCTGCCCCCTGAATAATAGAACTTGTCCCCAGGTCAAAATACATAACATAGGTTGGGTTTCCCTTGAAATTCTCCATGGTTTACCAGCTAGACTTATTTGATAGGAGTGATTGGCTAGACAGAATTTCCTAGCCACTTCATTATTAAAACCATATGTTCTCTCTCAACTGGTGATAGATACCGTCATCATCATCTCTCAATCTTTTCTAACTTCTCCTTGCTTCTCTTTTCTTTATTTTTAACTTCTATTCTTCCGAGTTGTCTTCTCAATTGCTCAATCTATAAAAACTTGTTTTCTTAATATCATAAGACAACTCAAGCAAAGATTAGTATAACAAGCAAATAGTTTTTTTTTATATATATAAAATGAAATAAAGAAAAACAGAAAATTTAAAATAAAAAAAGAAATAAAAATAAATAGTAAATTAAAAACAGAACAAAAATAAAATAAAATAAAAGAAACAAAAACTTACTTAAATAAAAACTAAAAACTAAAAAAAATAATAAAACTATAAGTTTTAACAGAGAGAAAAATAAAATAAATAAAAACAAGACTAATATATAAAAACTAAAAAAAAATATAAAATAAAACAATAAAAAAAATAACTAACTAAGAAAACTAAAACAGAATATATAGATAGAAAAAAAAACTTGCGTAAAATAAAAACTAAGAATGAAATCAAAGAAAATATTAAAACTAAAAATAAAAATAAAATAAAATAAATAACTATTAAGAAAAATAAATAAAATAAAATAAAATAAAAATGAAACAAAAATAAAACAGAAACTAATAGTAATAAATAATAAATAAATAAAAACTACGTAAACTCTTAATAAACAACTTAAGCTAAACGTAAAAATAAAATATGATAAAACAAAATCCAAATCAAAATAAAATAAAATAAAAATAAGAATAAAAACAAAAACAAAATAAAATAATTACAGTAAAAAAAACTACGTAAACAATATAAAAATACAAAAGTAAAGAATAAAATAAAATATAACAAAACAAAATCAAAATAAAATAAATAAAGTAAACAAATAAAAAAATACTTAAAAGAAAAAATATCAACATAAAAATAACAGTTTTAAAAAAAAAACAAACATATTCACATCTAAAAAAACAACTTTTTACATATTCAAAACTTGAAAGGAAAAACAAAATCTTTACAAAAAAAAATAAAAATAAAAATATACAGATCTAGAAAACAAAACAAAAAAAAATTATTCACATCTAAAAAAAAACAAAATCTTTACAAAAATATTCAAATCTAAAAAAAATAAAAACTAAAAAAATTTATTCACATAAAAAAAAATAGTTAGTATATTCACAATATTTAGGAAATTATACTCAACAAATCAAACATGTTCCCCGACAACGGCGCCAAAAACTTGATGACATTTTACGGCAAGTGCACTGTGTTTGTCAAAAGTAATAATTGTCCCTAAGGAAAGATATCGATCCCACAAGGAACAGTGAATTATCGAGTACAATAATCGCTAAATATAAAAACAGAACAATTAAAAGAGTTTTGAATTAATTATGTTAGCACTGATCAATAAGAAAACAGAAAAAGAATTAGTTTTTTCAATTGAAAAAAATAAGGATTAGTTTCATCTCTCTCACTCTCAAGTATTTTGATTAGCATGTCAATATTGAGTTTTTGATTGAAATTGATGCCCATATAAAAATCATTTATATCGATTCCTCGCATATAAAATCATTAAGAATGTCCCCTAACTATCGATCCCTCGCATAATTATAAGAACAACATAGAACGAAGGTCAGACGTTTAATAGCAATTAACATTTCAAGTCTATTCCTAGCACTCAAATATGTTAAGTATTGTAGTTTAGGTCCGAACCCTAAAAATACCTCCCGGTCAGATTTAAGATTCTCAATTTGTCACGGAAAATTAAAAGTAAAACAACAATACCAATAATCAATCAAGAACTGAATATTAATATATAAAATATTACCTCAATACATAAGAGTTTGAGCAGATTACTCCCAATCCCAAAGGGTAGAATTAGCCACGCATACTTCTATCACCTTCCATTCTCCCAATTGGGTTACAATTCACTCTATGGTGTTTTCCTCTCAATCTGGCACACTACAATTGAGCCTCTAGCCCTCTATTTATCCTAGTTTTCTAGGGTTAGGTTGCTTCCTATGTCGTGCTAATGGGCTAAATGATAAAACATAAAAAAGGCCCAATCTTTCTTTTCATCTTTTTCCATTCTAGGACCTTCTATCTTTATCTTTTTAGCTCAAATCATTCATCTTAAATCCAAATCTCCAATCTTCTTTAGAAATCTGCAATTAACACCAAATTTGGGAATAAAATACTCTTATTCAAATAAAGATCATAAAAAATATAAAAAGGTATAAATTCATAAATTAGGGATTATTTTATATGTAAATTAGCAATAAATCCTCACAAGTGCCTATATTTTAATATGAAATATTACTGAAATTAGGCACTTATCAACTATAGAAATGGGTGCAAACCTCACCTTATGAGTCGGTTTATAAGGTTGAGTTAGACTTAAAGTCCACTTTTTAATATGGTATCAAAACCATTTAGAGCCTATTGTAGAGAAAGTTTGTTGGGTTTATCAATCTATCTGCTATCAGACCACCTATAAATGTATAGTCTCACGCACGAGTTGGCAGATCTTGGTGTGAAGGGTGTGTGTTGGAGATTTCACATTGACTAGAGATAAGGACATTTCATAACATATAAGGGTTTGCAAACCTCACCTTATGAGTAAGTTTTTGATACAACCAATTAGCCAGGCAGATGACCAAAGACACAAACACTTTGATCAGTCATCTCAGCTTACAAAACAAGCCCCACCAAATATCAGAAAGACCTCAACAGAAAAAGAACTGGGCATAGACCGAAGCATAAAATGTTCTTTCTTATGGTCTTCTTACAAGACAAAAATGTTTGTAAATAAATTGGGCTCACTTTGTGGGGTTCCAAATTGAAGAATAAACTAGAGTAGGGTGTGCTTAGTAATTTTAGTAGGGTGTATTAGGTATTTTGAACTTGTGTCAAGCTCACCTTTCATGACAAGTGCTTCTAGGTTTAGGGTTTCTTTGACCTACCTTCTAGAAGGCTTCTCACAAATGACACCCCTACCCCTCTATCTTGTACTCCAAGACACTCTCTCCTATAAATGGAGTGACTTGCCTCATGTATTGGACACATTGAATTTTGAAAGTAAAGAAACTCTACATAAGTATTTTTGTGAGACTTAAGAGTGTCATAGTGAGTTTTATCTTGAGTGTGTAAACACTTCAAGTGGCAGCTTTTTTACCACTCATCTTGGAGTGCTCCTTCTCCAAATGGCGTCACATCCTTTCTTCTTCCATAAGTTTTCTTCATCCCTTCCTCTTTTTATTTCCTTTTGCGCCATCCATTCCATTCCATTCCTCTTTATGATATCATGTTTGTCTTTTAATTTTGGTTATCACTTGTCTTTCTTCATCCTATGTTCTTTCCATTTTCGCAATTTATCTTCATCAACATAATCACCATATTGTGTTTTTCTCTTTGCCCTTGTGAACCTTCACACTTACTTAACCACTTGGTTAAGTTCGTGTCCAATGGAAATCTTCTTTGAATTTCTCACCTCTCAAAAAGCTTAAACAAAAATGCAACCCATAAAATGTGCTATCTTAAAATCAATTGTTAGACTTAAATTTCAATTATTAATAGAAAGATTTTGTACAACTTTTTAATAAAAAAAAATTGTACTAAAATTTATTATTGTTGTTACTTGAGGTGTCAGCTTAACTAAGATGTCGAGTAGCATAACATGAATTTTTTTTATAAAAAAATATAAACAAAAAATAAAATTATGCATTCAATTTGTTCATCAGATCGTATATTGCAAGGTTGTTTCTAGCAAATGAAATCACAGTTCACGTCATCATTTTAACTAGGATTACAACTTCCTATGAGGTTGTCATAGCAAAAAAACACATCATTATCATATGTTACTGCACCCCACCCATTGTTTTGCAGAATCCTACTTCTGAGAATAAAATGATCACAATTGCAACAAAAAAGTAGAAAACTTCTAGTCAATGTAGCCATCTTTATTTTTTAAGTTAATTGTTGTTATGTGTTAATATTACCACGAATCATTAAAATACTTTTTGTAATCATCAAAACAAAACAAAATAGAACTGTGTTCTTGATGCATCATTCGTGAGACCGTCTAGGGAAATAAAAGACCATCTGTAGCACGATGGTGCAGTAAGAACAAATCAGGCCGTCTAGCGTGAACACGTTTAGCCTCAAGTTGTTTAAAATGTCTAGTGTGTTGCGCCTAAACCGTCTAGTGTGAAGATATTAAGATAATCTAATCTCAAGTTCACTCAGATCGTCTTACATAATCTATTAAATTTCAAATATCACCATTTTTTCATAACGAGAAAAATAATTACCAAACTAAAGTCATGCATGGCACTACTTCAATTAACTCTAATTCAAATTTTAATTTTGAGTAAAGTCAACCCCCACAAATTCAGTACAGCCATAACATGACTTTGATATGCATCCACATCACACTTGAAATCGTCTTGCTTTGAAACGATCTTATCCATTCTAGTAAATAAATAAAAAATTGCTCACTCTTGTAATATCACAAGAAATTGCTCAATTTTAGTGCTAAAACCTCTTTATAGTATTACTTGTTGACACGTTAGAATTTTACATATCATAGAGTGATTTCATGAGAATGATCAGAACCTTTATTAATTCCTACAAACATTTTTCACCTTAAGAAGATTAGGCCCAACAAGCTTGAGTTTTCCATACAAACATTTTTGTACATTCTTCATTTTCATTCTTGATAACGATTTAACTAGAAACGTAACTACTCAATCCAATCTAAATTTGATTTGATAATCAACGTTTTCTGAGCAAGACCCAAACATAAAATGAAACAAATTTATCATAGCAATAGACAAGTTACCTCCCTAGCCAATGATATGTACTCTACGAATAGTAAATAATATATCCAATAAATGTCATCATCTTTTAGGATCAAATTGAATTAATAAATCTTTCTTAAATAAAAGAATAAATTTCTTTAAGAGAAAAAAAAACCAGCACCACAGATCCTAACTTAAAGGATATGACATTTTCTCTTCACTGTATAACAAGAAAAGCATTAAAAGTTTAATACAATTGACCGGTGATAAAATCTGTAAAGGAAAAAAAAAATACCAAAACATGGAAACAAAAGGCTCAAGAAAAAAAAAACTCCATGATTTTTTTACAGAAATTTAATTTGATAAGATAATTCTAAGAAATATGTATATGAACAAGAACAATAAATCTGCACCTGCTAGTACCCTGTTTAAGGCACTTGGTATTCTTAGTTTCTTACTAAAACAGATATCTGGGGAACTTCTCTCTAGAGCACAGCACACTATTAGTAGACATTCAGGGGCCAGAATACAGAAGCACCCATATCCACAGCCTTTGATTCACCTGCATTTTTTATGATGTCCATTTAGGCCTAAAACCAAATGTATTGAATAACATATCCACTGTTATGACGATGTGCTATGTTATGTTTATTAAGATTTAGAATACAATCCAAAGAAGGCTTCCCAAACAAACTGTAAAGACTTAGGTAAAATTCCCAGAAAGTTTTTATATTTCCAACACTTCTCATTTTCAACCGAGTCATATGCGCCAATATTATTTGAAAGGCCTACATTGTTAAAATTTCAAGGTATACATTGTAGTAGACCGACACAATCTTACCTTCGCAAGTTGGGGTATTACCTTAGTCACATAGATTCATGAATTTGACACTCACAACATAAACGCTGACAGCAAAAATATTATAATAATAATGTGTTTTCACTATTAACCTAGGTTTATATAACAATGGGGGTAAAATGTGTTTCATCCTTGTAAATTTTCAAATATATTAGATTCGTCCTAAAAAAATTCCGTCCCTCTAAAATTTTAAATAACTTTTAGGTCCTTGTTGCAATAAGAATAATCGGAAAGATGATGTGTAATTTAGACCATCAATCGCGCAAGGTTTCCATCTATCAATATTATTAACAAACACAAAATATGTTTAAATTTTAGAGGAACAAAAATAACACAAATTTTGGAGACATTTTTAATATTTTATTTAAGAATTTTACAGGAGCACAAAATGTATCTTTCCATATATATATAATACATAGAGGATGAACACAGGTGAGGTGTGGAATCACTAAATAGAGATTTATACCAAAAAGCCCAGAGAACAAAAGATGAAGATTGGAGAAAAATAAAGTCCAAAATGCTGATATTTAATTAGGGAAATGACAAGATTATAAGAGACAAGAACATCCAGCTTCTTGTGTGAACTAAACCAAATTATTAAATGAATACATGGCTGTATTTAACCACCTACCTAATTAACCTCAGAAAGGGGCTTCAAGTGATTCTTCCCAGACATCTCCACTGGCATTTGACATATCTTCACCATCTTCTTCCATGGAAAGCCTAATATACTCTCTATGTGCAAAACGATCCCACTCGGTCAAATTTGGATCCTCACGTTCCTAAACAAAACTCGTTATCAGATGTAACCAACATTACTAAAGCCTTCATGTCAGCATTATAGGATCTCAAACTTATTTCTACCTGTCGTATGAGAAATGGATCACGCGTCTCGAAAGCAATAAATTTGTTGAGGTTGAAAAGAATATTGAAAACATTTCCAGAAAGTTTGCTTCCTTTAACATCTCGTAATGTCATATATCCCTCATTCTGCAAATGTAGGACAGTCACCACTTGCCATATGCAGAAGAATAACAAAAAACAAGTAAAAAGAACATAGATGCATGCAAGGATAAGAACAAAGAGAAACCTCTGGTCCAATCATATCTACAATCTGACACAATATATCTTCAAAAAGCACAGGCTCTTGGGCCATGCACTCCATCCGATGCAACTGCTCCTCGTAAAAGAACTGCATTTCATTTGGTGTCAGCACTCCATTTCCATCCAAATCAATGCATTTGAACCTACAAGAATTACAAATAGTTTCTATTAAAAATTTGAGGAAAAGAGATAAAAATTGCAGCAATTCAACTTCTAAAATTAAATTGAAGGACATTGCCAAATGTGTTCATTGCTACAAATGATGTGCTTATTATGCAATATGCTGGAAAAATGCCAGCTACATATTAGTTGAAATTCATGAGGAATCCCAATGCTATGAATGAGGCTCATTGATCAGAGAAGGGAATCTGTTAAGCACCGACATTAGGCTTCTACTGAGAAACCGATACAGGTCAAAGAAACTTGACCTTCAGTTTCAAACAGGAAACAGTAACAAACGGATGGAAATTAGTTATAGAGAGGAGAGAGTGTTATGGTCATGACTCATGAGTATATAATTTTTAGATTTGGGAGCCAAGAGGAAACCCTCTGGCTTGGGAGTTCCTTTTTAGCTCTTCTTGTTTCTTCCTCATTACTTCCTTGCAGAAATAGAGTTTACTTTTTTACTGACAAGAGTTTCCATCAATTAGAGTTTTCATCAAGAGCCAATTGAAGTCGAAACAAGGATGACACATCACAGTGCCTGAACGCTTCGGAAAACAAGTAGCTGCTGTTGATTTGGGTCTACAAACCAGAAAGAATGATGCCATACTGAAGGAAGATACAACTCAGCGATGGTTCCTTGATGACGTGTTGGCAAGATCACCAAGTCACTCCAAGCTCCACTGAGGTGCATGAAGGATTTCAGCAGCAGAAATAGCAGTCTCCATTTATGAGTTCAACACCACAAGGAAGTTCTAATCAATGTTGTTAAACTCGAGGATCATAAAAGGATCGAAAAGGAGATAAAAAAATCGTAACTTGACTCAGTAAGAGTTAGTGGTATACGAAAAATAATGAGATGTATGAAAAATAATATCCAATATATAAAACAACTAAACATATATTATATAATTCATAAGTTAATGCATAAAATAATTAATAAATTTATAAATATTGAATACAAATAAAATCGTTTGTATTGGTAAACAGTGGTGATGCTCTCATAAAACAAGGCTAGCGGGTACATATCAGAGAGAATAAAGAGTGAACAAAACAGGCCTTTATAAAAACAAGGCAGAGAGAAGAAAATAGATAAGGAAAATAAAGTGGGAACATAGTAGATAGGAGAAAATAAAGAGGGAACATAGTATCTAAGAGCAAATAGAGAGGGAGCAGAACAGACAATAGAAAATAAGGGAGGAGCATATAGAGAAAATAGGAGTGAGGAGAAAATCAGATAAAATAATAAGACAAAAACAACAACGGTGATAGTGAGCGGGAGTGGAGGCGGCGAACACAAGCGGCTACGAATAATAATAAAATATATTTGTAAAATATTGAATTATTATATATTACACATATCAATATAAAATTAATTGATTAAATATTCTTTTTTATTAGACTAATTATTATATAGTAAAACAATTTATTTTATTAAATATTAAAATTAATATTTATTTATTATATTATAATTTTAAAATAAATATAATAAAATATTTATGCATAATTGATTATCAGTTATATCATAATTGATTATGCATAAATTTTATATTTAATTACCTTATTCGTCCCTACATTTTAGGTAATATTTAATTTAGTATAGTGGTTTTCAATAAAATCAATTTGGTCTTTATGTTTTTTAAAATGGTCATTTTTGTTATGTCGCATCAAACAGCGTCAACAGTTGCTTATATGGCAGAGAACAAGGTTGTCAAACTCGTGAGTCTACGTAGACTCGTGGGAGCTCCGTAAACTCGTAAGAGTTTACTTTCACATTAAAAAACAATTAATAATGAATAACTACATTTAGACCTAATAAAAATTATATAACAAGTCTAAAATATAAAAGTTCATACAAATACTACTGCTCCTCCAAATTCAATTTCTGCCCAGAAAAAGATAAAATTTACAGCAACTTTCCCAATTAAAAAAAACAGACATCATTCTGCAGCTCAATTAAATAAATAAAAAATCCAATTTGGAGCCCATCTTGTATTCTGTAGCCCAATAAAAAAAACAAAACCTTAATCCCTAAATCACACTACATAACAATGCAACCCTAATTTCACACCACCCATCTCTAACCCTATATGATGAACGACATTGTCGACTAGCAACCCGCAACCACTGTACGGCACGACTCCGCGACCTAATCGCCACCACCGGGCGTGCTCCGCTCGATCGCCACAACTGCCGCACTCCTAAGAAGAAGACGAACCACCTCCTCGCACTCCACAGAAGACGCAAAGTGAAACTAAAACGAAAACGAAATGCGAAACCCTAAGGGCAATTGATTTCATTTAATTTTCCCCATTCAGAACGACACCGTTTTGGGTTAAAACAAAAACCCAGTTGAACTCACCAACTCAGACTAGACTCGCAATTTCACTCCAATTTCACTGAGTTCACTCTGAGTCTGACGATTTTACTCAAAAATCGAGTCTACATCCAAGTTAACTCGGTAAGGGCAAGTGGGTACGTAAACTCGGTAACTCGGACGAGTCAACGAGTTGACTCGCGAGTTTGATAACCATGGCAGAGAGAAATGGGATTGGGTTTAGTATGAGATGTGAGGTGTCAAGTGACATTGATGGTTAGATTAGTTTAGTGAAAAATGAATTGAGAGTTAGGGTTTCTGGAATTTGAATTAGGGGTTACGAATTTTTAATTGTAAGCAAGATTGAGAAATTAAAGAAAAATCAATTGAAGATTTAGGGTTTTTTAATTGCAATTGGAGTGATAGCATTCATTCACACTTCACCCTTGCAGACGATCAATTTCTTTTGTGATGAGGAAGAAACAGTCCTAGGCCTTATGTCCAAACCAGATTTGAGAACTTTCGAGATGTGAATCTAGTTTCGTACAACCCTTCTCCTTTCCTTTTCATTTTTCATTGTTACACATAAAGGAATTGAAAAGGAAGAATAATAAGAAGAAGACTATATGCATATCAAATTGTCTCAACGATGCACGTGTGCAGGTGCGTGCAACGTACGTGAGTCTCTACAAGTGGTCGGAATCGGACACGAAGTTTGTGGGCAAAAGGGGTTCGCATGTTTGTGGGACCCGAAGGTGGTGGATAGTGTCTCGTGCCGGAGACGGTGTCAGAGAAAAGAGACGGTGCTAAAGAAAACCCAGAAATGTTTCAGAAAAATTATGGAAAGAGTGAAGGGAAGGTCTCATGATAAGGGTAATGGGTTTGTAAGGAGAAGGAAGTGTTTGGTTTGGAGAAAAATGAGAGAAATCTCCTCTGCAGTTGCAATAAGGTGGGATATGGCGAGGATGACTACAAACATCGACACTACTTTCATCTACACTTAAAAAAGATTATGACTCTTAAAATCACATGGCCCACCATCCAAAATCACAAGAAGAAACCCTAACCCAATTTCATGCCACCTCACACAAACCCAATTTGATGTGTCTTTAAATTCATAGTCCACATCAACACCTCTCTCTACCACATAAGCAACACTTGACGCCGTAAGGTGAGACTTAACGGAAAGGACCAATTTAGATACATTTTAAAAAACATAAGGACCAAATTGATTTTTTTTTTAAATCACGGTACTAAATTGAATATTGCACCAAAATGTAGGTACTAAAATTTATACCTAAATTTTAAAACATTTTTCCCGGGATTGAGTGGAAAGTTACCATAAAGAAAATGTTTAATTTTTTGTGTTTTTCTCATTTTGTTTTTTGTGCTTTCTGCTTAAATCTATGCCTCCATGCTTTTGGTCGTTGGATACAAACAGGCCATTAAGGCTATGTGCTAGTTGTAACTACTTACACATGTCACTTTCATGTGCATGTGAAAGTTTTAACTACTTCACTATCTTTGCCCTTTTCAAGGATGCCCCATGTGCCTCTCCATCTTTTCAAGGGTTATCCATGTGCTAAACCAAGATCAAGAACTTAACTTGGTGTTAATAATAGGATTACTGATACATTAAATGTATTCATTAACTTAAGCATTATCATTAGTGTTGTCAAGATTGTGAGTTTACTCGCATACTTGCACGAGTCAGCGAGTTTGGAGGGCCAGCCGAGGTGACTCAGCCAGAAAATAGGCGCAGCTCAGAGGATTGGTAGAGATTGTTGATCCTGGATCGTGACTCATGAGCAGCCATTTTTGGCCAAAAAAAATGGAACTTGGTTGCTCCACCGAAGAGAATGAGGTTTTGCAACAGCAGTTTCGATGGTCTTGTGCGGTGGTAGCAGCGACAACGCGTTCTCCGGTGAGGCTATGATCGTGGCGGAAAATGAACAAATTAAATGGGATGGCGTGTGGCGCATGAAAGTGAAGAGGTATTGCCCAAAATAAACTCTAAAACCTAATTCAAACATTTGAGCCTTAGCCCAATTTTAATATCTAGCCTATTGCAACCCTAATTCAAATTAAGTCATTGGAGAAGTATTTTGAAGCCGCAAGAGGAAGTGAGCGGCAATATTAAGTTAAAACCCTAAATTTATTTTAGCCTTACTTGGCCCATTTAAAATATTATAAGTTCCCAATAATTTTAATTCACATCAGACTTCTAATATTTTTTTTAAGTTATCTATAAATATATATTGTAACACCATAAATATATATTGTAACACTATAAATGTAATTGTAACATTGTTAGTAACTTTCACGAGTCGAATTACGATCCTTGAGTTACAATCTTTCATCTCCTTTTCGATTCTCTTACGAGTTACGAGTTCGACAACATTAATCATTAGGCTTGTGTTTACACTAGATGTAATCATTACTTTTGTGTTCACACTCAGAATTCATTTTCTTGTGTTCACATTACTTGAAACCCATCTTCATCCATCTTGGCTAAAACTCCATCTATAAATAAGGCCAAAGACTCTCTTATAAACTTAAACTTGAATGAATGAGACTTGTGAGCTTCTTTGTGTGTCTTAAGAGTACAAAACTCTTGTCTTTGGTTCTTATCTTGAAGAGCTTCTCTTAGCATAGCGAAACTTCATTGCAATAATCCTTTTGAACCCCTTCTAAATGATGCATATTTTTTCCTTCTAGTTTTAATTCATTCTCTACTTTCATTTGCATTTTTGTTCTTGTTTTTCTCCTTGTTCTTCATGAATGCCACAAGATTTATTTATTCTTCCATGGAGTAAGTTTTCTTTAATACCTTATTGAGTTGATAGCCTCAATAAAACTATTTTATTGACTTGCTTAAAGAAATAGGTAAAACAACCTGCAGACCAATAGGTACACTAGTTGATCCAAATACAAAGTTAGAAACTGTGGAGCAAGATGTTGTTGAGGACAAGGAGAAGTATCAAAGACTTGTGAGTAGACTCATTTACTTATCCCACACTAGGCCAGACATTGCCTTTGTTGTGAGCATACCAAGTTATGCATTAACCAAAAGAAGAGCATTCACAAGTTTCCCTTAGAATTATCCAGTATATACTAAAAATGCCAAGAGATATTTTGTTCATAAAAAATAATAGTGTAAGTCTTAAGGCATATATGAATGTTGATTATGAGGGGTCAATCATGAATACAAGGTCAACTATTGGATATTGCACCTTCCTCGGTGGAAACCTAGTGACTTGAAAGAACAAGAAACAAAGTATGGTGGCCAAATCAAGTGTTGAAGTAGGATGTTGAGTAATGGCCCAAGAAATATGTGAACTTTTATGGTTGAGCATTGGATTGGAAAATTTAAAGATAAGGTGGGATGAATCTGAATTATATTGTGACAATAAATCTACAATTAGTATGACCAACAACCCAGTGCAACATGATAGAACTAAACATAATGAGGTGGAAAGCGACTTCGTCAAAGAAAATCTAAACAATGGCTTGATTTGCACCTCATACGTGTCCACTCAAAGCCAACTTGCAAATATACTCACTGATGAAAACCAGCCTCGAAACATTAGGCTAAGAAGATTGGAAGTAGAAAAAGGAGCTCAGAAGACAGGGAAAATTAATTGTTGTCTGCTCTTCCATTTTTCTCTATTTTTATAAACATTGTATAAAGTAGTATAGGTTTTATTTTAGGCTTATATTTGGGCCATGTTTTGGTCCAATTTTCATGGACCATGTATTGGACCAATTAGAATAGGGTGTAAATAGAAAAAGAAAGAGTCTAGCTAGAGGTACAATTGGACCTTCTTAGATCCAATGCAACTTTAGACCATCTAGGGTGCACAAATAAATTACTAGAGTGCAAATAGAAAGTATGGAGTGGCAAGGAATGCATGAAGGTCCATATGTCATCCCTTAATGGAGAAGATTCCCACCAATGCCAAAAGGCCATTTGTCTTCATGGGAATGGAGAGGACTCTCTTCAATTAGAGGAGGACACTTGTCAACCTCTAATTTGGGAGGATTTGCTCCAATTAGAGATAGTCATGTGTCCTTCTATGAGTGGAGAGTTTTTTAGGGTTGAAGCTTGCACATTAACTGCCCATAGCACTATAAATACAAGTGTTATCCCCCTTGTAAATTAGCTTTGAATAGACTATTGAATTGCTGCCAAATTTCAGCCTGAACTAGTCTCTTATCTCACTCCTTACTAGCCTTATTTCTAAGAGTTTTAGCATGGAACCTCTTAGGAGTTGGCCTAACCTCTCTTAAGCTTCATTATCATTCTCCATACACTAATACTTCATGGTTTCTTTCACTCATTTTAACCACCAAATCCCACCAAATATCCGCACCCCAAAATATAAAACAAAAGACACAAAGCCATGCAAACTAGGATTGCATTACTCACCAAGGGGCTGAATGGCAAAAGCTTTGAATGAATTATATCCAAGTTGGGAATGGAGAACATTTATTCACCATCTTGAGGGAGAGTGTCAGAACTGTGTTAGCAGTGTTTTTATATTAGTGTAAATTTGAGAGAATATAATGAAAAGTGAGGGAGTGGAATGAGAAAGAAAAGAAAAGAAAGAGGTAAGAAATGAGTGGAAATGAAAGCAGTTTGAATTAAAAAAAATGAAGAAAAAACAGATCAAATTATTTTCATAAAATTTTTTATTTACATATTAATTTTATTCTTATTATTATTTTATTTATTGTATTTAAAAAATTGAAAAAAATATGACCGCATATATGTCACTCCATAATCAATTACAGGGTGATTTTTAACGTGATGTGGTAGAAAAACACGACATAATCAATTATGTTGTGCTATTTCAACTTTTCACTTATTTCATCCCACATTTGGGCAGAAGGCTCACACACTCTTCTTTGATTTTCTAACTTTCTACCCCCTTCCACATAAGAAACCGGTGACCTCCCCTAACTTTCTTTCTCTTTCCGTCTTTGCACTCCCACTTTCGTGGGATGCAAATGAATAACAGAAAAAACAACTAATGAAATACCTATTCAACTTGTCTGGATGAAAGAAAGTTTTAACACAAACACGGAAATGGCACCTTTAAAACAATAAAAAACAAATATTAGGATTACCCATATTATTATTAGAAAATTTTCAGAGTAAGTCAAACAGTGAAGAAAATAACTTGCATTCATTCTATGATTCAAGATGTACTTTCTATTGTTGCTAAAAGTTTCTCCAGTATTTAAGATGTGTAGGAAGAATACCAGTATTCTAGACCAGGTTCGGCTGACTTATCTTCCTCAGCAAGTATAAAATAAACAAAATCTTCATAGTTCATCTTCCCTTCAACTTTACTGGTAAATTTCCTTGGAACCTAGCACAGTTGAAATCATATACATCAGAGAAAATGTTAAAATACAAATATGATTTTAAGTAATCAGTTCTCTTGTCCGGTATCAGGTAAAAAAATAATTGAAATTATCTGCAAATCAAATTCCACATTTGGGATACCTTAAATATGAATGGAAGTCATTTCATTTACGTAAAGTTTACTTTATTACCCTAAAATATGTTAAATTACAAAAATGATTGAGGTAATCAGTTCTCTTGTTTGGAAGACATTATCAGGGGAAAAAATTGAAATGATTTGCAAATCAAATTCCACATTTGGGATACATGAAAAATGAATGGAACTCATTTCATTTAAGTAATTTACTTTATTGCCCTAGAATATACAGTGGCAACATCGAACAAGCAAAATTGTCAATTCAAATAATTAAAACTACAATCAAGTTCAATCAAATTTGAGTGAATTTCTAAAAGATAAATAAAAATGGATTTTAAAATCTAATAAATATTTGTATTATTACTTTCCAAATGAAGAAATTTATTTATAAATCAAATCAGTTCATAATTCTTTTTGTTCCAAACAGTATAGCAGAGCTGAACTTGGCACATTATCAATTTTCAATGCGAGCTTGTTTCATCCGTAAACAGTATAGCAGAGCTGAACTTGGCACATTGGCAAAAGCGTAAAATATGTACAGACCTGGGAAAAAATTCTATCAACAATCCGATAGGTTAGAGAATGGTTCCCATATTTAATAAGGTTCTCTCTATCAATGAAAAAGTCATGATCGGTGTCGAGCTCCCAAAATTTGCAGTAAATGACATAAAAGTGCTCATATGAGAAGTACCTGAAATTCCATAAGAGAATTAATGAAGCAAATACAAAAAAAAATGAATTCTACAGAGATAACTAAATTGAAAATGAAAGCCAATCATGAATTTACAATATCTTTTGGATCAAATTTCTCAAGACTGAACATCGACTAAGCACATGTAAGAATAAACTAAGTTGCCCACACATTAATTGCTTCTTTGAACCCAATAATGATACGGGATAGAGCTGTCAGAATATTTACTGTTCTATTATTCAATTCAATTAATATATTCAGATCTAGCTAACAAAGAAAACGGAATAACAACTCATCAAATTCATAATTCAGAGAATCTCCATTTCCTCCCAGCCTTCTCTTCTGACCTTCAAATCTTTCAAGCTATGTTCTTTGATTATCTTTGGTGTTTTGCATGTGGGGTTTTAAGTCTTGAAACCTAAAATTAAGGACCATAATTTAGGTGATGGATTTGGGAGGGAATAGATTCCTAATTAAGATTAGGGTGATTAAACATTCCTGCATAATTCCTCCAGCAGTTCATGTATATAGAAGCATAAACCAAAAGTTGATTATATTAGCATGATCAGATATTCCTGGGTTCTTTCCACCACTTACTATACATTGAGATTTGAGGTATAAGCTTGAGGCAATTGCTTGTTCAGTTGTTCTTCAACCAGAAATGTTTCTATATTGTCTCTCACTAATGCTTCCAAACTTTCCTTTTCCAATTAGTAGTTAAAGCAAGAAATGAAAAAAAAACAAACATTCATTTAAAGTAAACAACCCTTAAATTTTACTTGTTCTAGTTCTTTAGCCAGCCTTTCATAATACAAGTGTAGGGAGAAAACATTCCATTGAATTCCATAACTATAAGGAGCACGACCACTTTCTCAGGGTAAGAGCATTATTCTATAGGAGTTTGTGCCAATGTATGCCTCCAATGGAACATCTAGTGATTTTTCAGCTAAAAAGCCTTTACCTCAGTACTTTGTTAATGTCTTCTTCCTCGTCTACATGTAGCATAGCATCAATTAGGTTCCCACGTTTCAATTCTCTCAGTGTAAGTCGGCCATTTCCTGACCTATTCATGTAGTAAAATATTCTATGTATGACAGTCTCAGCTGTTTTAAAAAACACATAGCACAGCAGTGAGAAATAGCCTGAGAACTTCTCAATAACAAATATAGAATAGGAACCTTATACACAAGAATATGTTAAAAGAATTGAAATTCTGAAGTTGAAGCTCAGTGAGACAAATTCCTGAGACGTAGTATATCTAATATGGTAATTTGATTGTACTGATTATATTATGATGACAACCCACCTAGATAAGACTCTTGAAAGTTAGAATCCCAAGTTATATTTATGTTAATAATTGATATTTATTTTGGTTTCCCAGAGTATTCTCCCAAGTTTATATTTTTAGGGATTGAACTAAGACAGCGTGCTTAAGGGAACCGAGCCAATAGCTGTTAACAAAGGCTATCCTGGCCCACCTTATAAAGCAGCTGGCCCGACCTAGTTCACTTAGCATATATAATCTACGGATTGGTAGGTTAAAGGGGTTGGCCTAACTAAATTTTAAAACAGTCAATTTTAAATAAAAAAATCTAATTTTTAAATTTTTATATATTTAACAAAAACAAGATACATGAAAATTAAGATTCCACATAATACATAATTCATAATGAATTAAAGAATAAAAAAAAGGGTCACACTAATGCACTCCTCAATCGACATAAACTTTTCCATGTTTTAACATTACTTTTGTTTATCAATTCCAAATTTTCCAAGTTTTCACATAATTCATAAGAACTTGAAGAATTCAAACTTTAATTCAACACTATCTTTCCAATTAGTGATTTTTTTAGGTGGGTTGACCCACCACAGGTTCAACCTAGTTGGGTCGGGTCCAATTTTTTGACCCATTGTGAAAAGATTTCATTTCAGGCCTAGCCGGAACACATCTTGGACCAGGTTGACAAGTGCATTTGGACCTATTTTTTTACGAGCTCCTTCCACTTACACCAACACAAGTTGGTACATTATAACAATATAATTTCATAAAGATGATATCCTCATAATG
This sequence comes from Phaseolus vulgaris, assembly GCF_051622355.1. Classification (NCBI taxonomy): domain Eukaryota; kingdom Viridiplantae; phylum Streptophyta; class Magnoliopsida; order Fabales; family Fabaceae; genus Phaseolus; species Phaseolus vulgaris. Next base: position 29,203,233 of record NC_143504.1, on the reverse strand, counting down.
AATTACGAAAGGGAAAAAAACTACAAATGAAGTTGACAAGGTAACCAAAAAAGGAAACTACAAAAAAAATCAGACTTAAAGAGACATCATGTATGTATATAGGTAAATAATTTTTGTTTTGTTTATATATACTGTATCATTAAAGTGCATTATTAATATGTTCAATAAGATGCATTTTTTGTCATATTAGTGAACCACACAGGTCAGACTTATACAGATATGATTCTGCAACCAGAGTGATATATATTGATTCACCTAAAATTTTAATAAATAAACATACTATCTAATTAATATGACCGTACCGTATCTTTCCTGAAATTCAGGCGTGCTTTGCAAAAACTCCAATCCAGGATGAGTGGACAACAGTTCCCTCAGGACAGGTTTGAAATCATCCTGCAATCAAAATAGAAAATCCAAATGCAATTTTTATATTTATTTTAAAGCTCCTTATAGTCCTCAATGAGAAACAGAAAATAGCAAAACTACATTGGACTACACAAATGACAACATATAAAAGAAAGCAAACCTGTGCAAGGTATGTTCGATATGGTTGCTTCAATATGGTATATATTTGTGTGGTTAAATCCATAGCTAACATATTGCCCCGAATCCAATAGTCTATAAATTGATCCCTACAGTATATGTTAAGAAATAGAGACATTAGTTTAACAGGCAGTACCAATACCAGATCTAACAGCTACGTAGAAAATTATGATATTTAATCTGTTGACATTCAATTTCTCTAGGAAAGCCAGTCTTGATCCATTAAGATAAAAGACATTTTACACAAAAAAACAAGAAGCATAGAAAAAAGGTGAGGGTGATATCAATCCCAGCTACATTTTAAAAATAATTATGTGATTCATCTCAACAATAAATAAAATTGTAAAACACTGGACAACAATCAATGATATCTTAAAGCACATTCAACTTTATTCCTAACTGATATCTAATAGGCAAGGCATTTTGCTGCTTATGTGACTAAGCAACTATCAAATGTCTTGCAGAAGCACAATAAACATCAGTCTTGAACAAATGAACAACTGTGTTTTACAGTACTCCAGCCAAGGTAGTCAAACTCAAGATACTTGGGTAGGGAAAACAGAATCACAGAATCATAAATCATGGAATGCGAACACAAGATATATATATATATATACACACACACGTATACATATAGATATTTATACATATTTGCATATAACATGTGATGCATTAACACATTCTTGAAGCCAGTGTACCCATGTTGAGGATGTATCTAACACGGATACATTTGGATACACTTAAAATACATATCCGCACAGTATCAAAATTAAAAAATAAATAAATAAATGTTTCGGATATCTCATAAATGTTTTCAAAATGTCACTTTCAATTTTCTATTACATAGTGCAGCCATGAAAACTAGTTGAAGGGTTGTATCTGTGTTCAATTTCGTATTCTTCTGACAACTATTTGAAGTGGTGCTTGAATTCAAAAAATTTATTCGATTTTGTTTGTTCTTGTCAGATTTTACAGGGAGTGCATTCCGTCACTTCTTTTGTCTTCTTTGTCTGGTATTTCTTCTCACCTTTAAATATAGGATACTATTTTTATTCTTTCTCTTAGTGGACTTTAAATTTAATTTAAAGTCACAAAACCGACTTTTAGAATAAAATTTAATTAACTTATATACAATAATTTAATTATTTCTCTTGTCAATATGAGATCTCCAATACACTATCACACCGAGAATTGAACATCTTGAGCATAAGACTATATATTTGTGGAAGGTCTCGTAACGAGTGATAGAATAGGTCCAATAAACCTACCTTATTAGGATAGTCTTTGATCTTAGAAAATGAACTCTAAAATAAGATTTGTCCCAGTTATATACTATAATTTAGTCATATTTTAGTCAATATGGCTTCTTCAACAGATTCTTTCCTACTAATCATTCTTTCCTGTTATTCATTTATTTTCAAATAGAGGCAATATTTTATTTAGATGTATTTAGTGAGTAAAAAAAATGTCAACAATAATATCAAATTCTTCAAGTTTTAACTCAAAAGTTCCAAGTGTTTTTTCAAAAGATGTTCAACAAGTTAATTATGCTCTTCTATGGGCTTATGTCAGCTTATTAGAAAAGGAACAAAAGGAGGGGGAAACAAGTCATGGTCTTGAAATTTTTATCAAAAAACTTTTAAAAGTTCTTACATACACTTAAGTAAAAGCCAATTTATTGAAAATTTGTCCATCTTGAATAGGTGAGCACTAAAGTTTCAATGTTGAATACTCAATTGAATTGAAATCAATTGTTCAAATACTTCATTAAAAAGGAGAAAGAGTGGTCCTCTAGAGAGGGCATTCAACTTAGAAGATAGAGACAATCTCATAGCTAGAATGTTCTATTTTTCATGGTTTCCTTTTAACTGAGCAAGAAACTCTTATTATATGAATTCATATAATCTTTAGTGGTTTTCTTCCTCCCGGAGACCATGATTTAATGACAACTCTATTAGCATAGCCTCTGGCAGATGGAAAGATTCCCAAATAATACCTTTAATTAATTTTATGGCCACTACTGAGTGGGTTACTATTTTTTTTAAAGTAGTTGATGCTTGTGATAAAATAAAAAATAAGCATTACATAACTAACATAATGGTTGAAGCTATTAAAAAATAGAGAAAGAAAATGTTGTGCAAGTAATAACATATCATGCTCCCATGAGCAAATGTACTTAAATGATCATTGAAGTTTCATTTCATAAAGATGTACAAAAAAAAATTTAACTGAGTTGTCTCCTTATAACAGTGGAATTTGACTATTTGGCGATGACTTGTCAAAGAATCAAGAAAGTAGTTAGTATCCTACGATTCACGATACGTATCGTACGAAACGATACGGTTTCACCCTCCCACGATACAAATCGTTTGAAGAATCTTTTTCGTCCTTGAATCGTAACTGTATCGTGCAATTCGCACGAAGAATCGCTGAATCGCGAAACGAAACAATTTCGTATTGTGTGAATCAGTGTGGATTTTAAAAAATGAGTAAATAAAAAAAGATAGACAAAATTTGTTTAATTATGCACCACATTATTTTTTTAAAGGTTGTTTTAGTGAAATTGTGTGGTATATATATATATATAATTTATTGTATCTTGCATGTATACATATCTTATATATTTAAGTACATATTAAATTTTTTAATGTTTATGAATCTTACGATTTACGATACGAAACAATTTACGATTCATAATATCAGCTCTCCGATACACTACTTGTATCTCGATTCTACTACCATGTGAAAGCCCACAACTCCTTGTGTGATACTTAAACAATTCTAAGTAGTCTAAATTAATTCCAATGGTCTTCATATGGAGAATTAAGAAATTGACTTACCACACTGACTGCAAAGGAAATATCAGGACGAGTAATAATGAGATAGTTCAGTTTTTTAATTAATCTTCTATACTTCTTAGGATATGAAAGAGGCTCCCCTTGATTGTGTAGAAGTCTAACATTGGGGTCCATGGGAGTATCAACAAATTTTGAATTCATCAACCAAATTTCCTCGAAAATATCCAATACATATTTTCTTTGAGAGAAAATAATACCAGTATTAGATTGTGTTACCTCAGTCCCCAAGAAATATGAGTTTGCCAAGATCTTTGTACGGAAAGTGTTGACAAAAATGTTGTTTTACTTATGAGATGTCACAGTGATCACTGACGGTAAGAACAATGTCATCAACATATACTACAAAATAGATACACTCAGCACTTTGAGTGACGGTAAAAAACCGAATGATCTACTTCACTGTGAGTTATACCAAATTGTTGAACAACATTGCTAAATTTTCTAAACCAAGCCCTGGGAAACAGCTTGAGGCCACATAAGGATTTGTGGAGACAACATACCAATCCAGAAGACCCCCACTGAGCACAAAACCAGGAGGTTGCTCTATATAAATTTCTTACTACAAATTCCCATTAAGAAAGACATTTTTGACATTCAGTTGAGAGAGAGGTCGTCGTTGAAGAGCAACCATGGCTATGAATAGGTGAATAGAAATCATCTTTGCCACAGGAGAAAAAGTATCACCATAGTCTAAACCAAAAATTTGGATATAACCCTTAGCCACAAGGTGAGTTTTTAGATGACCAATAGTACCAGCAGGACCAATTTTGATAGCAAACATCCACCTGCAACCAACAATAGATTTCCTAGACGGTAAAGGAACAAGTTCCATTATACTGAAACACATTCATTTCATCAAGCATGGTCTGATGCCAACAAGGATGGGCTAATGTATCACCTACAAAATTTGGAATGGATACAAAAGAAATAGACGAAAGGCAGGTATAAAAAGGTTAAGATAGTCTATGGTAACTCAAAGCTGTAAAATGTGAAGAGATTACGGGTAGAACGTATACCTTTATGGATGACAATAGGAAGATAAGGTTCAATTGTTAAAGCCGGAGAGGGTGGAGGTGTTAGCACTAGAAGAGAGTCATCTAATGGACGATGGACGTTTGATGACGACTATACAAATGAAGAGTTGGTGGAGGTGGTGAATCATTAAGTGCACTAGGCACAACAAGAGGAATATTAACTTGATTAGATGAAGACACATAAGGAGAAAGACAAGACTTCAAGTAAAGCGAAGACTCACTGAAAGTGACATCTACTGAAATAAAATAATGGTTAAGAGAAGATGTGAAACATTTATATCTTTTTTGTGATCTAGTGAACCCTAAAAAGACACATTTGTGTGACCTAGGAAATAATTTATCAAGACCAGGACTAAAATTATGAACAAAGCATGTGACCCAAAAACCTTAATAGTAAGGAGTGGAGAGGGTCATGTGAAAATAAAATAGAATGAGGAATTTTGTCATTTAAAACAGGAGATGACATGCGATTAATGAGATAACATCCACTAAGAATAGCATAACCCAAAATGCGGAGGAACCGCACCATGGATTAAAATAGTATGAGTTGTTTCAACAAGATGTTTATATTTACGCTCAACTATCCCATTTTGTTGGGGTGTATAAGCACATGAAGTTTGGCGAAGAATACCATGAGAAACCATAAATTTTTTAAGAGAATGAGAAAGATATTCACGCTTATTATCACTCTGCAAAATTCGAAGGAAATTCCAAATTGATTTTTAATTTCATTGTAAAAGATTTGAAATGTCAAAAACAACTCAACGGTTTTTCATAAAATCTCCCAAGTACATCTTCAATAATTATGAATAAAAGTACCAAAATACTGAAATCTTCCTAAATTAGACTTGATATGACTTGGTCCTTAAATGTCAGAGTGAACTAAGGCAAAAGGATACTAGGAAAAGAACTATGAATATGTTTTCCTAATTGACGTGACTCATGATAAACTTGATACATTAGAAAAACTTGGAACAAGTTGTTGCATCTTTGCAAGACTAGTATGACCCAACCGAGCATGAATGAAAGATGGAGAATCCATAATCGTGTCAACCTGTGCAGAGATCTGTAGTGGATAAAGTCCATGAGACTCACATCCAATGTCAATCATCCGTCCTGAACTCTAGTCCTGTAAAGAAACAGAATCTTAGGTAAAAGAAATAACGCAATCAAGGGAACGAGTGAAACGGCTAATGGATAATAAGTTAAATGGAGACCTAGAGAGAAAGAACATTATCAATAGATAAAGAAAGAAAAATATTAATACTACCAACATCATCTGATGGTACCCTAGCTCCATTGGTCATGGTAACCTAAGGTAAAATTGGACACAGTAGAAGAAGATTCCGAATAACATGAAGAACTTGGATCTTTGTTATGGTTCTTGAGACGAAGTGCAGGTAGGAGACAATAACTCATTAAAATCATGATGAAGAGCATGAAGTTTACCCAAATATTTCTGCCATTGTACAATCAAAACCTATGGAAACAACAACTGTGAGGAGATTTTGACACACACCATAAAGACATTTGAGTATCATTGGAGTATAATAAAATTGTTTGTTCTCAAACTTCTGAACATGTCTCAGATACGAAAAAATTGTTTGAAAGGTGAGTGAATGGTAGATTTGATAACAATGTATAATTAAGTCTCAATTTTCAACCAACGGAAAACCTCATTTCAACAACATTGGGACAAGTAAGATGATCAAATAACCTTGACTCTTGAGCCATAATTTAATGAGGCCCAGGTGTCATAATTGGTTTCATCCAATTTGTCAATGGAGAGATTAACATTGACATAATTAGTATAAATAGATGGATTAAGCATAGTGGTAGCGAAAGAGTCCATAGATGACAATGACAGATTCAGTCACTGGCCAATTGGTGGCAGCAGCAACGATGACGGATCAACGAGACTCCGATGGTGAATCCGACGTCAAGGAGGCGGTGGGACGACAAATGGAAAATACTGGTGAATAATGGGTTCACCAAAAAAATGAACTCTAACCCTATACTCTAGATACCATATTAAAATAAAAGAAGAGAAGAATAGGATAATTCCTTGTGTATATTGAACACATAAGGTTATGTTTATATTAGAAAAAGAAACATACAGAAAATGTGGGCTAAGTCCATTACATAGATAGAAATATCTAACAATATCTATAATATCTCATAATATCTAACAATAGCTCAATGGTGGAGTCATGCAACTCCAAATCTACAAAGGCTAGCAATCAAAATCTTAAGCTTAACATGTAGCTCATCAAGATGTGAATGCAATTGGAGTATATTTGAACAAGTAATAATTGTTGATCATGCCTCATTTCATTGTTATATACTTACGAAGTAAGAAGAAACTAAATATTACTTTATATATTCATAAAGTAGATTCATTCAAAAAAGAAAAATAGGTTTGACCACAAAAAGTTGCATGATTTGGTTTACATCGACAACTTGCCCAAAGATACAAAATTGGAGATTAAATTGATCTTATTGTACTTGATGACATTGATGAGTGCAATGAGTGGTTGGTGGGGCAAGTGACTGATAATGATGATAATGATGATGAAAAGGGGGAATGAGTTGGTTTTTGATGATGAACCCACTTATAATTGGGCAACTGTTTATGAAGTTTCAGGTGTTGGTGAGCCAATAATTTACACAAGGAGAAAAGCAAATAATAAAAGAAACCAACCATCAAGTGGTGGTATTTTTATTAGATCTTTTCAAGTTTCAAAAAAGGAGGAGGTGCAACTTTGGCCTCAACACATGGGAAGGGCAAAGAGACAATTGGAGTCGGTGAATTAGAATCTAATAGTTCTAACTCTAAGTCTAAAAATATTGAAAAATTATTAAACTTTAACCAAGCTTTCTCTGAAGGGGAAGAGGAGTAGGAATATGCCTCATTAGATAACATTGAAGATAATTATGTTGGGATTGAGGAAGAGCTAGATGATTAAAACTTTAGGATCTTAATCATATGTTTTGTTCTTGTTTTAACTCTTGGAACTTAAAATTCTAAAATCTAGACTTGTTATTATCATTAATTCTACATATGTGTTCATATATATATATATATATATTCTTTTTTGTTTGCGATGCTTTTGCCATAACCCATTATGGCATCTCATATAATAAGAAATTTTGAGTTACCAATATTTTTCATTTTCTGATATCGATAACATCGATATTCATTTATAGCTTTTTGCTAGGAAAAGTGACTAATACAACCAAGGGAACACTAAGATGTGGGACACTAGTGGAGATGCATGGAATGACTCACATGATGTTGGAAACCTTAGAGTGGTAGGATTATCTCTTGATGAAAATTGTCTTATTTATATGAGATGCTCAAGGAGGGGATGAAATTAATACTGTTCTTATTTCTGATCAAAAGGCAATAAGTAGTGACTTACAATTTTTAGTTTATATTGAGCAATGTTTAAGACTATAATTGTCATTGTGAGTTCATATATACATTTGACTTTATGATATTTAGTATATTCAAATTGGATAATATTTACTAATGATTTGCAATTTTAGTATGGTTTATAAAAAAAAGTACAAAATCATTTATTTTATTGTGAATTATATATTTTCATTTCGCTTGAGTTTGACTTGTAGCTCTTCAGGGTGTGAGCGTAATTGGAGTTCACTTGAAATGGTGATTCAAGTTCATGAAGTTATTTAAGGTTTTTAATTTTCTTGATTTGTTTTATATATTTACTAAAATTTCATATTTAATTATAGGTTCATACAAAAAGAAGAATCATTTCCACTAGAAAAAAGATGAATGACTTGGTTTATGTCATGTATAACTTGAAGTAGAAAACAAACAAATTAGAAAAATTGTTGCTCTTCCATTTGATGATATTGAGTCTTATAATGAATGGATAACTGAAGAAGGAGATAGTGTTGAGGTTGAGCAAACTCAGGTTGAAAATGATGGTGTAAATGTTGACTTACCTGGAACAAGTTTAAATGATTTAATTCTAGATGCAGCTGATCTTGATAATATAGTTTTTTATGATAATGTAGATGGACAATTTTCATCTGAAGATGGTGATTAAGATCTTGAAGATGATGTCCTTAAAGGATAAGATGAATGAGACTTTTAAACTTGATAACATTTGTGTTGTTTTAGTTATTTAATTATCTTATCAGTTTGACAACTAATGTTTTGTTGATGTATGAACTAGTTTATTTCAATATTATGGAATTGGTATCATGAATATTTTTTTTATTAAATTTTTATATGATGTGGACTCTTATGAGTCCCATTTATAAGTCGAGTTTATAAACCTCCCACAAGTCTGAGTAGACTCTCGAGTCTGATAACCTTGATTGTATATGTACATCATAGCATATAACATGGCATAAATAAGAGAAAAATCCTTTCATAATAGACATCAAATACTTAATTAAGCTTAAATTCGTAATTATATGTATACGAAAGTAAATAAATAAAGTCGTTAAACTCATAAATAACTCATAAGGTGCAAATAGAATCACTTAAGTTGTGAGTGCCTACTGCAGTAAGCCAACTCCCAGTACAAACACCAAGATAGGAACATCTAGAGCTCATATATACAAACACATATATACATCATCTAAATTAAAATCATAATCACTCAAGAGGTAATAATTTCTTCAATCTTCTTCATCGTAGAAACAATGAACAAAAATACAGAAACAAACCAGAAAAATATACATTCTAATATATATTTATGGCTAAGAACAATTTGAACATACATACTATTTTCGTCAAACACTTGAAAGACCCTACCTTCCAAGCTAGTAGTTAAGGGAGGAGAACAAAACACTTAAACAAACACCTTTATTAAAAAGTGAACTTTAAGTTTAACTCAATCTTTCAAAACGGTATATAAGTTGAGGTTTGCACTCATTCATAAACTATGAAATATCCTTATTTCTAGTCGATGTGAGATCTCCAACACGCCTCCCTCACATCGAGACTTGCCAACTCGTACGTGAGTCTATATATTTATGAGTGATTCGATAGCGAATGATCTGATAAGCCCAACAAGCTTTCGCTACGATAAAATCTAAATGGCTCTGATACCATATTTAGAAATGAACCTTAAGCCTAGTCGTCCTTAAAAAACCGGTTCGTAAGGTGAAGTTTAAATCCATTTATATACTATGAAAATGTCTTTATTAGGGGTGGCAAAGTGGGGCGGGTCGTGCAGGCCGACCTGCACCCCACTGAAAAAAAACGCACGGCTGGTTGCTCATTTCAACCCGCTGATCCGCTTAGGCCCGCCCCGCAGCCCGCGTAGGCCAAGTGCGGGGCGGGGTGGGTTGGCCCGCATAACCTGCATAACTTTAAAATGTAGAAAATTCTTTTCTACACCCCTATATTTTCTTCATGTAGCCTCATATTTCACATTCTGAAATTTTTAATAATATCTTACTACATTGTCTCGTGAAAATAATATTATGAGAACATTTACCTAATACATCTAAATAAAAAAAATTCAAAACTTTTATTTAAAAAATTATTTATTTTAAATAATATTTCTTATACGGGCTGGCCCGCAGGCCAACCCTTATGCGGGGCAGGCTAGAAAAATCAGCCCGTAGATTCTATGCGGGCTTTTTGTGGGCCTATGAGGGGTGAGCCAGGCCGCATTGTCCCCCGTAGTCTTTATCTCTAGTCGACGTGGAATCTCTAACAACCTCAATCAAGGTACTTAAACACCTCATAATACTCAAATCTCCATCTCAAACCCAATAGCAAAGAGCGTAACACATTCATTTAGCAAGTAAGCCACTTTCAAAAGCTCATTCTATCAACAAACATTTGGCAACTCTACTTTTCTTAGCATTTATAAAACACCCGACATTCAGACATTGTGATAGATTTAGAGTTGAAACATTCAATAACTTCAAAAATATTTCATCTGATGCAACAACATATTCAAATGAAATGATCCAACAACAAAGTTGGTACCTTGTTATGGTTCCAGTAAAATTGACATCAATCTTTCTGAAGAGAGCAGTGGAGAAAAATGAGGGAAGTTTGCACAACTCTTTTGCAACGGACTTAAATTCTGCAAATTAAACAAAAGTTGAAAAAGGAACTGGCCTTTCTACAAAATAACTATCATAATTGAGGATATGGAACAAATTAACTCAAAAATATCATGTTCTCAGTAAGGACTTCTAACCATGTAATTGCAGACCATTCAAATGACCATAAAAGCGACTTTCAATTTGATACAGAAAATGCTCTTTCATTTCATTTGGTGGTGGACGGCCATTTTTGAAGTAGAACTGCAAGCATATTCAAAACAATGCTAGTATTATAAAACAACAAATTAATTGATTCTTTCTAGTATGACCAAACCAGAGGTATAGAGAAAAAATAAAGAATTAGTCAAGACTAACAAATACCTGTGGAATGACCTCCCTTACAGGTTCACTGACTAATTTTAGTGGAGATCCTAATGAAGGACTATTCCTTTGTTTTGTGGTACGCGGAGAACCAGATGAACTACGTGGTGAAAGTGGTGGTGTACTCCCTACGGGAAACAAGGAAGGTAGAGAGTTGCTTGACAAAGAAGCATTTGTGCTTGTTGAGTTCTCAAGTGCACTCAAAGCAGCTCTTGCCTTTGCATCAGCAAGCAATGACTTAACCTGTTTCCATAATGCACCAATGAAAATTAAACAAATGAAGATGAATGTAACATAAAAATATAGTAAGAAAAAAACAACAAATAATGGTGGTGTTTTGAAGATGGTAATTCAAAAATACAGTAAGGCATCTATAGTACTATGACTGCATAACTTAGTTACTCTAGTCTATAGCCTTGCTATTAAACATAAACTATTAATGAGATGTTATTCCGTTTATATGATTATTTAAAGTTTTATGAAAATCATTTAATACCCTTTTTTGCTTTTAGGTGATTCTCAAAAAACATTTATTCTATAAAATCGCACAGCTTAAAATTCAGCCTTATGTGAATCATGTGAGAGTTCAACCACTTCCATCACAATGCATAAGAAGATTTAACAAAAGAAGCAAGGAGCAGGGAGGGGAAACAAATAATACCAGTTTGAGTCATCAAACATAGTAAAAGAATTATCTATTTTATTATATAAGCATAAAAGACAAAATTTCCCTCATTACTTAATCCAGGCCAGGCCAACTATTGATTTTCAGGTTGCACAGAAGACTCATGGTTTATGTTGGAGATGTTTATTTTCCTGAATAGTTTTAGCACATGCAAAATAAATTACAAATAGAAATGTTTCCCCTAAACCTACTGCAAGAAAGGAGAAAACAAATTCTCAAATTTCCTTTGTCAATACTATGCTAAAAATGTCATATTTCAGTAGCCGCCATTACAGCTAACATTGTCACGGGGTCAAACATCATAGTTTTTGAGCCTGTTTGCTTTATTTTTAAAAATGACAAAATAAAGAAAAGATCATGTTTGGAAAGAGTAGTTTTTTGAAAACCATTTTTTAAACTAATATCTCTATAAGATTTTATAACCAATAAAACAAAGCATCTCTAAGTTGAATTGGTTTTCTATTCTCATGTTCTTTTGTGTACTTTTACATCATCCCTACTTCTACACTGTGAACTTTATGAAAGCTATTTTATAAATTATAAAATAGTTTTGAAAAACAAAGGTACAATCAAAGACACCCTTATTTTTCCACATTTTGTTATTGACAGAGATTGTTCTCCTTTCTAGTAGACTCTAGTTATTGCTCATAAATATTATTTCTATGATGTTTCTACAGGGAAAGAAATAACTTCCTTTTAATGTGTCATGTTGATTGCCCTTAAAAATCTAAATTTAACTAAAAAATATGAATAGCACACTCCTCTAGTGTCCAAATGAACTCCCAACCAAAACTTGATATTTTAGCAACTTTTGGATAATTCAATTTAATTTAATTCCAATTCTCAAATTATGGCTGTAAATGCACCTGATTTGAGACAAATGACATAATACCAAGACATCACTTCAAAAATCTCACAATAACATTATCGGTTGGCATTAGATAAAAGCTAGTGCTTAAGTTGACTTATAAATGATAAACTAGAACCGTCAAGCTACAAAATATCAATAGAACCTCAACATTACAAGACTTCCTCCCATGATCTAAAAATGAAAGCACATTAGCAAAAGCATGGTAGTCAAACTCACAATTATGCTCAAAGAAAGAGGAAAAAGAATAAAAAATAGTAGAATGTATCACAGAGTATAACATTCCACAAGATTCATTAAACCCATCATATTCATTAAATTTACATAAATAAGAGAAAGATACCATTAAAACACACAAATTAATTTCATTAAACTCAAATTCACAATCACAAGCATAAAGAAAGTCAATAAATAAATTCATATGGAACTCATAACTCGCAACAAAACAACTGTAAGTGCCTACTACAGTACTGCAGTGCCTACCTCTAGTACAAAACACCTAGACCTAAAATATAGATCCTTCAAATTAAAATCATAATCATTCAAGAGATCAACATTGTCCATCTCTTTTGTCACAAACAGCAAACAGAAAGAGAAGCAAACCAGAAAAATCGAATTAGACAAACAAGGGGATAGAACTGCAGCCTGACATAACAGAACCATATGAAACACTGAAGAGGGCTAGAAGCAGCAGAGTCATGTTTTGGGAGAGGAGGTTGAAGATGAAGACAAACAATGGCTTTTCTCAGTTTTCTTGTTAGGGTTAGTGAGCACTTGGTTTATAGACCTAGGATTGTATAAACCCAAATTGGGCAAAACACTTTCGAACCTCACAGCAAGCAGATCAAGAAACTCTACAATTCTTCTAAGTTTCCGATTCTGTGCTGCAATTCTACCCATTACTGAATTTTATGTCACGCAAACTCACCCAGGCACCACATAAGCATAAAATCGTACATTCTATTACTTAGCTTGCGATTTTGACTACAATGAGCATAAGAGCAGTATAATTCCTATATTAGAACCCTCTATCAGATTCCGATTAAATTGGACAAAAAAAAATAACAACTATCTGTCTAATGTCAGAACTGCAATTCAAGACATCGAAATGGAGGCCACCTCCCTATGGTTAGGTCATTGGAATCTAAAAGTTCCATCAAGGCACTTAGCAAGAGATGGAAAGGGTCATTTATTGTGTTTAAATTATAAAAGCCAAACTGGAAAGTAAAGTTTCAAGATCGGAGAATCAGAAATCTCTTCAAAGTGGCATGAACTCCTAGTATTGTACACTAAAAAGCTACTTTAAAAAGAAGAAAAGGAATGCTCAAACAACAAGTTATTCACTAAAGAGCATACACATAAGTGTAAATGTATACAAAAGGTTTAATTACAATCACGTAGCTCAAGGGATTCACAATCTCCAGCACAATTGGAATGACAAGTCGTAAGGAATTAACTCACTTAATTATCATTCAAAAGATTGGTATTTTACCATTACAAAAGTTTTCTATCTTCACAGCTGTTTTGGATTTTTAACATCTTCGGTCACATTTTAATTCAATTCTGCTAACTAAAACCCCCATGCAACAAAAGAAAAACACTCTCAATTTGCGGGTTAAAAAACTCTACACAACTCTATATCTCTGCACCATGTCCACTAGTCAAGTGAATAGCCAAAATCATTCATTGATTAATAGAAAAGCATAAGTGATTCAGTTCAAATGAACTACGTATGTATGTACCAGGCGACAAGTATCTGGAAGCGAAAGCCACTGCGTAAATAGCTCCTCGACTACATAATGACTCGATTTCAGTGCAAAAGGAGACACCTCCTGAAGCTGCAACAAATCTGTGTCCAAAGACACCAACTCCTCAGTTTCCTCCACATCCATCACAACTCAATTCTACCTCTCATGCACTCAACAACCCTAATTCAATCACAAATTCCCCAACCCGCCGAAAACCCTAAACCCCACTTTTTCAACAACCACACTGATTCCTCCCCCTACCCTTCTTCAACAACTTGAGTTACCAAAACCCAGCAACCAAGTGAACAACTTTCAGCCAAAAACAATCATGGGTACCGGACAAGATGAACACAGAGGGTCCTGCAGCTTGACTTCTTTGAAACACGCCCCAGAATTGCAAATTCCAGGAAATTTGAATAGATGAGAGGGGAAAACGGTTTTTGTGAGAATCAAGGAAGGAAACAAATTCGAAGCGAGGAGAAAATTGGATAGTGAAGTAGAGGGAAAAAATGGAAAATTAAAAAAAAAAAGAAAAAAAAAAAAGAAAACCCTTGTTTGGTTTCGAGGTTTGAAAAAGGAATGAGGAAGAGGCAACGAAAACAAAACGAAACGGCAGTGAATGAATGAGAAAACAAAAGAAAACACAAATGAAAAGAGGTAAAATAAAACAGTAGAGTTGTATCTATCTGTTGTGTCCGTGTTCTGTGCACGCACTGTACCAACTGAAACTGTCGAGAGAGAGCGATTGAGTGAGTGATTGCTGATTACCAAACCTTTATTTTACCTGCCAGAATAATTTTGAATTTTTCGGGTGGGAAAATAGAGAAAAGTATTTTGATTAACAGGTTTAGATTTAAGGCTTTTGTTTGATGAGATCAAATGGAAAATATTGAGATGATGTGCTAATAATATAAAAAAAATAGTGTTTATAATTTTCGATTTGAGCTTAAAAATAATTTAGTATAACAATTTTACTATAAGTAATTAAACTATCTTTTTTCATTGGACAATATTCAAATATTTTCAATATTATTCTTTAATTAAAGTTCACACGTGTTATCAATGAAAAACTTTTGTTTAATTAAAGAATTAAAAATACATAGAATAGTGTATCGATCTATACGGGACGAATATTGGAGATTTCATTGTTTGATTAGTGTCGATCGACATTACTATATTCGTTAAAGTCTAACATAAGATTAACAGGATCAAACACTGATTAAATATTAGATAATACGTTCTTAATTATTATCTAAAACCCTAATCTGACCCAATAACAAAGGGTCAATGATAATCATATAAATAGTCACGAATTTCGGAAAAAAAAAAGGTAAGTCACCATCATGCATTAATTATACCGAGCACTGAATACCAAGATCTTACTTGAGCGTTGTAGTGTCTTTTGCAAGTATCATCCAGACCAGGAGTTTACGAGGAAGAGGAGGATAGTGAAAGGAAAGGAGGAAGGTGTTCAGTGAAGCAAAGAGGTAGAAGTAGACCGACCGACCAAGGAGGAAGGTAACAGTTCTCTTAGTCTCAACCTGTTCGAGAACAATTGGCATCCACCGTAGAGCCGATAAAATTCGAAGGAAGAGAAGATCAAATGGTGTCAACTAGGAATATGACGAACGAGAGGATGTCAGAAGCTGAGCAGATGACATTGCTAATGTCTTTACAGATAAAGATGGCTGAGATGAAGAAGAAGAATGAGGAAGAGATACTACCTCTCCGAAAAGAACTTAAGCACATTGAAGTCTAACATATGATTCCACATAGAGCTTTTAGACGAATTACCCACTATGTAAGCGAAATCTTTAATGGTGGAAATGGGCCTGGAAATATCAATCTTAACATGAAATCTATTATAACTTCTCTTACGCCATTTCATCAAAGCAGAGAAGGTAATCACAAGTTTAATACAATTAATCAAATAACTATCATCGCTCTTAATAAAAGGTAAGGATATCATCCACGTTAGAAAAAAATGAGAATTAAGAAAAAATTGTCGAACCCAATTCTAAATATACAAAACATTAGAACATTTAAAAAAAACTATTGAATAAATATTGAATGTATTGACATGTAGGAACATAAAAATAATAATAATAATAGTAATAAAGAATAATAACAATATATTAATATTAATAATAATAATAATAATACTAATATTAGTAATAATAATAATCATAATAGTAATAATATTATTAATAATAATAATGATAGTAATATTATTATTATTATTAAAATTAATAATAAGAAGAAGAAAAATATTAATATTAATATTATTACTACTACTAATAATATTAGTAATAATAATAGTAATAATTATATTAATATTAATAATAAGAAGAATAAGGATATTTATATTAATAATAATAATAATAATCTAAACTTAATGGAGATTCTCTATTTTAATGTTGATAATATTTATTATGTATTGTAATTATTCAAATACTAATAATTAAGTGTTTTTGAAATATTTAGATAATCTTATTTAATTACTTATTTAATAAAAATTAAAGTATATTTTTTATGATATTTATTAAAATAAATAATATATTTTTAAAAAATGAATATTTTAATAATTATTAGACATAAATACACCGTGAATTCAAAATATTACACTTTGAGTGTCAATGCACACATTTAATAGTAGGTGGATCAGGTGTACTAATAAACATGATTACATTCCTCTAAAAATGAGAAAGATTTTAGAATATGATGTTGACAGTTAAGATATGGAACCTTAGTGTGTTGTGCTGCTGATGTTGATAATAATAATAATAATAATATTAATATTAATATTAATAATAATAATCATAATAATATTTTAAACTTCAAGAAGATTCTCTATTTTGATGTGTGTCTAAATGTATAGTAATTATTAAAATACTATTAATTAAGTGCTCTAAAAATATTTAGATAATTTTTATTTATATATTTAATAAAAATTATATTATTTATAAAATTTAATAAATAAAGAATATATATTTAAATTAATAATATTTTAACAATGATTATACATAATACATAAGGACATTAAATTAGAGTGTTTTCCTGATGATGTACTGAGTGAATTCAAAATGCTAGACTTTGAGTGGTCATTACACATATTAAATATGCAGGTGGATCATGTGTGGTACACATTATTACATTCCTCCATAAATGGTGGAGATTTAAGAATATGATGTTGAGTGTTAAGATATGAAACCTTAGTGTGTTCTGCTAATAATAATATTAATATTAATAATAATACTAATAATATTAATAATAATAATAATAATAATAATAATAATAATAATAATAATCTTTAATAACATTTTAAATGACACATTATTATTTTATTATTAAAATGAAAAAAACATATAAATAGAAAATTCGGTTATTCAGGTTTCATTTTAAAAGAACAACCATCTCTCTAGAAGTTTTATTTTCCTTTTTCTCTCCCTTCTTTCTAAGATTATGACCTTATTAGTTTGGGAGCCTACTATTGGACTCCTGGCAGTGAACACTACAAGATTGCCCAATCAAAATCTCGGATAGAGTAAGTTCAATTTTTAGTTTCCTTTTTAATCAAATTTTGAATTTGTTAGGTTGTCTCTATCTATTCTTTGCATCTAAATCTTTTAGCTTCAGGTGAATCCCTGTTAGCTTAGGGTCCTAATGATATAGTTAGATTTTTTTATCAGGACTATATGGTGTAGGTTAATTATCTTTAAGCTCTTAGTAGATTTAGAGCTCTTAGTGAGCATTTGCTGAAGTATAGGTAAGGGAAGCTAGTTTTATTCTTTTCAATAGAACCCTAGGTTAGAAGATTTGGATGTAGGGGTGACGTGGTCACCAGTCTCAAATTTTGCTTACAGGATTGTCTTTTCTAAGAGTAAAGTAATATATTGATTGAAATGTGAAAATATTTGTGATTGAGAATTGAAAGTGTTTTTGATTGACAATTGAAATGGAATTTGTTTGAGATTGAAATGTGAAATTGTAGATATAATAGATGTTGTAAAATGTATGAGTTTGGAATTGAATGAGTTAACGAATGTATTTGAATAGTTTGTTGAATTAATTCAAATGTGATGTTTGATGACAATTGGTTGTTTGATATTAAATGAGATATGGAATGGTGTGAAAGTGTGATCAAGACATAGTATTTTCAAGAAAGGAAATATTGTATTGAGATTGTTGTTAGGGTGTATTTATTTGTTAGGCCCGTAATGAGACAATCTTAACTCTATTGATATAATAGAATCACATAGATGAAGTTATTTAGCTGGTGAGAGTCGAAAGAGGTTCATATGACTTTGTCTATAGTTTGAAATATAATATGGTCTTTCAGATCATATGAATTTACATGTCATATGAGGTGATGAAATATTGAGATGTTTATGCGCATGACTATGTGGATTCACAGCTAGTAGTATGACAGGTGCAGGTCTCATACACGAGTCTTCTGGAAGTAGAGTCAAGTGTTTAAGTATGTGAGTCAGTAGAGATCTAACAGGAATAATGTGTATGATAAATGTGATGAACACTTGATGACTTTGTGTAAATTATGAAAATTTAATGGATTATGCTTGTTCTTAAAAGTCAAATTTAAATTAGAATTCTTAAAAATAACTAGCTTACCTTGTGATTTGTTTTGTGTTTGTTTTCTTTAATATGTAATTGTTCTCGCCGGTTGACTCAGCCGTCGTTGACTTCAAAGGCAGATGGTGACTCCTTCTATCTCCTGGTGGTTTTCGCTCTCTCTTTGGGTAGCTGAGAGTGGCTTCGTTGAAACAGAGGGAGCCTTACCTGTTGATTGCACTTCGACGATCAAGTCAGTACTAGGCTAAGAAACAGTAAGTATGTAAAGCAATTTCATCTTTAGGGTTCTTACCACCCTTTATATAGGTTGTAATTAGGTCAACTTCCCTATCCCTCAAAGATCTTTCTTTAAGTGGAATTAGGGTTCACTAGTGAGGCATCTTGTGACGCGTTGCACAAGCTTAGCGCATCCGCGACATAAAACTTGCCTCTTTTGGAGTGCAATCTTTCTAACAGTATGGCCGTTAGGGTACCAACTCATGTACCAGCGCTGCGGCGCCATCTGTTCTGTGGGTGCCCTAGTTATTCACGTGTCATGCATGCAATCTTTCCCTGGAAACCCTAACCCTTACGGGCCTTAGCGCCTTCAGGAACACTTGCTTGTGTCGTACCCGAATGTACTATACACACCCCATGTATGATCCTATCGTGATTTAGGTCTTTCTGGTATCTGGGTGTTAACTCATGTTAACTCATACTATTTGTGGGGCTTAGCTTACGTGGCCCACTATTATTGTCGGACCACCAAGGTCCGATGTCGATGACTGATGTCGACCTCTTCTTCAACCGATGTCCGAAGTCTGGTCAGTACAATAATGATCGTGTTAATTTACATGGGAACAGATGAAGTTGCAGGTGATAGAGCTTCTCAGTGAGCAACTAAAGGAACAAATGCTTTTATGTTGAATGTGTTGTTTGTAAGCTTTTGTATATATATTAAATCCCTACGAAGAGGGTTATCTTTTTGAGATACAAATATGAGAAAGTAGTATATATTTATATGCTAAATAGATATTGCTCGTTTTACTTTTATTTTATTATATATGAGTTAAATTAGGGATGTTACATTCTAAACTCCAAAAAGGTTCTCCAAAAAGGTTCTCTAATGCACGTGTTTATTATGTATAGTCATTAGAAAAACACCAATAATTAAGTGCTTTAAAAATATTTAGATAATATTATTTTAATTATTTAATAAAAATTAAAGTATATTTTTTATAATATTTCATAAATGAAGAATATAATTTTTAATTTATAATATTTTAACAATTATTATACATAATACGAAAGGACATTAAACTAGACAGTTTTCTTTATGACATCCTAAGTGAATTCAAAATACTAAACTTTGACTGGTGAGTACACACATTTAATAGCAGGTAGATCATGTGTGACACACATGATTAAATTCCTCCCAAAAAGATGGAGATTTAAGAATATGAGTTGAGATACGAAAAATGTTGTGCTAATAATACTATTACTAATAATAATATTCTAAACTTCAAGAAGGTTCTCTATTTTAATGTTCATGCTTTTTATGTATAATAATTATCAAAATACTATTAATTAATATTAATTAAGTGCTTTGAAAATATTTAGATAATATGATTTTAATTATATACTTAATAAAAAATAAAGTATTTTATTTATAATATTTAAAAAATGAAGAATATATATTTTAATTAATAATATTTTAATAATTATTATACATAATACACATTAACATTAAACTAGAGAATCTTCGTGATGATGTATTGAGTGAATTAAAAACTATGAAGTTCTGATACGGTGATGGCCGCTTCCGCGGGTCGAACGCGTATTGGACACAGATACTTGACCGACATGAGGTCGATACCGTGTCGAATGCAGTGAGCTGGGCCGGACACAACCCAGATTGTGGACACGCGATGGATACTTTTAAATGCACGGAGAATGTGGAGGAGGACAAAGAAGATGAAGGAGGGACGAAGACTATGAACTGATGAAAGAAAGAAGAAGATGAAGCGTTAAGATTTTTTTTTAAAAAGGGAAATTAAGATTCATTAATTTATTATATTACTGACATGACATGTGTCTGCTTTTTCTTTATTTATAGTGTGACAATGACACGGTGCTTTGGTGCTTGACATTAAACTACATTTTATAGTTTAAATTATTTTTTAAACAGTAATATTTTATTAAATATTAATATTATAAGATTAAATTTTAACTTCAAAAGAAATAAAATATTTTAAATCACAATATTTTGTATTTAATTATAATACTTTAAATAACTTTAAATAAATATAACTAGTTATTAATTACTATTATTGATAAATATTTATATAATAATATAAATGTAATCAAATAATTATTTTTATGATTATATTAATGATAAATATTTTTATGATTGTATAAATATAAACACTTAAAAATAAATATTTGTATGATTATGTAAATATAATCAATTAATGATAAATATTTTGATAGTTATTATGATAAATATTTTTATGATTATGTAAATATAATTACTTAATTAATGATAAATATTTATGCTTATTTAAATATAATGACTTAATTATGATTATGTAACCACTTAATGATAAGTATTTATGGTTATGTAGATATAACCACTTCATGATAATTATTTATGGTTATGTAAATATAATCACTTAATGATAAATATTTATGCTTATTTAAATATAATCACTTAATTATGATTATGTAAATATAATCACTTAATGATAAATATTTATGGTTATTTAAATATAACCACTTCATGATAAATATTTATGGTTATGTAAATATAACCACTTAATAATAAATATTTATGGTTATATAGATATAATCACTTTATGATAAATATTTATGGTTATGTAAATATAACCACTTAATGATAAATACAAGTCTATAAATACAATAACAAAGGAGTATTTCTGACTTACTTAATACTCAATACATTTAGTTATTAATCATATATCTTACACTCTTGAGCATCGGAGATGTGGACTTTCACTCGATTTTCGTCTCAAGACAGAGATTGGTCTACTTGATCATCTCATATTCACCACCTTGGACGGCTTAATCTCTAACCCGGTTAGAATGTTTATTTTAAAAAATCTAATATATTATACTACTATTAATTTTTAGTTTGCTAGATGTTTTGTTTTTTTATTCATAAATTATATCTATTAGATGAATTTATTTGATTTTTATATTTAAGTAAATTTATTATATTTAATTTATTTTTGTTAGGAAATTAAGATGAATATAGCTAATCAAGCTATCGAACAAGAAGATGAAACAAAATCTTTGTGGAGATATGTTTCAAAGCTAAGAAAAACAACTGGTGGCGGAAATAATATGATCCAATGTAGTTTGTGTAATTTTATATTCAATGGATCTTATACTCGAGTAAGAGCTCATTTATTAAAACTTATGGGAGCAGGAGTTAGAAGATGTCCGTATGTGACCACGTCAAAACTTGTTGAGTTAAAAAAATTAGACAATGAAGCAAAATTGAAAATAGAGGGTTTGAAACAAAAAAAAAAAGGTCTCTCTACCACCTGTATCTGATGAAGGAAATCAAACTAGGAGTGATGTTAACCCAAAATTCAAAGGTTCTTTACAAGCTGCTTTCAATATTCAAGCGAGAGATACTCTTGATTGTGACATTGCAAGAATGTTTTATTCTTCAGGACTACCGTTTCATTTAGCAAGAAGTCCTTATTATAGAAGTGCATTTTCTAATGCAGCCAATACTTCTAAACTTAGTGGATATGTAGCGCCAACATATAATAAATTGAGAGGTCCTTTACTTTCAAAGGAAAGAAGTCATGTAGAAAATCTTTTGCAACCTACACGACACTCGTGGAATCAAAAAGGTGTAACAATTGTTAGTGATGGGTGGAGTGATCCTCAAAGAAGACCACTCATAAATTTCATGACTATCACTGAGAGTGGACCAATGTTTTTAAAGTCAATAGATGAATCTGGTGAGATAAAGGACAAATAATTTATCGTTAAACACATGAGAGATGTAATTATGGAGGTTGGACACAACAATGTGGTACAAATAATACAGATAATGTAGTTGTATGTAAGGCAGCGGGTATGCTCATAATAATATAAATGTAATCAAATAATTATTTTTATGATTATATTAATGATAAATATTTTTATGATTGTATAAATATAAACACTTAAAAATAAATATTTGTATGATTATGTAAATATAATCAATTAATGATAAATATTTTGATAGTTATTATGATAAATATTTTTATGATTATGTAAATATAATTACTTAATTAATGATAAATATTTATGCTTATTTAAATATAATGACTTAATTATGATTATGTAACCACTTAATGATAAGTATTTATGGTTATGTAGATATAACCACTTCATGATAATTATTTATGGTTATGTAAATATAATCACTTAATGATAAATATTTATGCTTATTTAAATATAATCACTTAATTATGATTATGTAAATATAATCACTTAATGATAAATATTTATGGTTATTTAAATATAACCACTTCATGATAAATATTTATGGTTATGTAAATATAACCACTTAATAATAAATATTTATGGTTATATAGATATAATCACTTTATGATAAATATTTATGGTTATGTAAATATAACCACTTAATGATAAATACAAGTCTATAAATACAATAACAAAGGAGTATTTCTGACTTACTTAATACTCAATACATTTAGTTATTAATCATATATCTTACACTCTTGAGCATCGGAGATGTGGACTTTCACTCGATTTTCGTCTCAAGACAGAGATTGGTCTACTTGATCACCTCATATTCACCACCTTGGACGGCTTAATCTCTAACCCGGTTAGAATGTTTATTTTAAAAAATCTAATATATTATACTACTATTAATTTTTAATTTGCTAGATGTTTTGTTTTTTTATTCATAAATTATATCTATTAGATGAATTTATTTGATTTTTATATTTAAGTAAATTTATTATATTTAATTTATTTTTGTTAGGAAATTAAGATGAATATAGCTAATCAAGCTATCGAACAAGAAGATGAAACAAAATCTTTGTGGAGATATGTTTCAAAGCTAAGAAAAACAACTGGTGGCGGAAATAATATGATCCAATGTAGTTTGTGTAATTTTATATTCAATGGATCTTATACTCGAGTAAGAGCTCATTTATTAAAACTTATGGGAGCAGGAGTTAGAAGATGTCAGTATGTGACCACGTCAAAACTTGTTGAGTTAAAAAAATTAGACAATGAAGCAAAATTGAAAATAGAGGGTTTGAAACAAAAAAAAAAGGTCTCTCTACCACCTGTATCTGATGAAGGAAATCAAACTAGGAGTGATGTTAACCCAAAATTCAAAGGTTCTTTACAAGCTGCTTTCAATATTCAAGCGAGAGATACTCTTGATTGTGACATTGCAAGAATGTTTTATTCTTCAGGACTACCGTTTCATTTAGCAAGAAGTCCTTATTATAGAAGTGCATTTTCTAATGCAGCCAATACTTCTAAACTTAGTGGATATGTAGCGCCAACATATAATAAATTGAGAGGTCCTTTACTTTCAAAGGAAAGAAGTCATGTAGAAAATCTTTTGCAACCTACACGACACTCGTGGAATCAAAAAGGTGTAACAATTGTTAGTGATGGGTGGAGTGATCCTCAAAGAAGACCACTCATAAATTTCATGACTATCATTGAGAGTGGACCAATGTTTTTAAAGTCAATAGATGAATCTGGTGAGATAAAGGACAAATAATTTATCGTTAAACACATGAGAGATGTAATTATGGAGGTTGGACACAACAATGTGGTACAAATAATACAGATAATGTAGTTGTATGTAAGGCAGCGGGTATGCTCATAGAATCTAAATTTCCTTCAATCTATTGGACTCCTTGTGTAGTGCACACCTTGAATCTTGCATTGAAAAATATTTGTGCAGCAAAAAATACTGATAAAAATAGTGATATTTATCATCAATGTTCTTGGATTTCACAAATTGCTGATGATGCTACCTTTGTTAAAAACTTTATTATGGGACACTCTATGAGATTATCAATGTTCAATAATTTCAACTCATTGAAGTTGCTCTTTGTTGCTCCAACAGGATTTGCTTCAACCATAGTCATGTTAAAAAGGTTTAGAAGTTTGAAAAAATGACTCCAAGAGATGGTTATTAGTGATGAATGGTCTTTTTACAAAAAGGATAATGTGGATAGTGCACAATTTGTGAAAGAAACTTTGTTGACGGATAATTTGTGGATGAAGGTTGATTATATACTTGCTTTTACTGCCCCTATTTATGATGTTCTTAGAAAAACAGATACGGATATGACATCTCTTCACTTGGTATATGGAATGTGGGATTCAATGATTGAAAATGTGAAAAGAGTCATATACCAACATGAAAGGAAGATAGAAGTTGAATATTCATCATTTTTCAAGTTAGTAGAGTTAATATTAATTGATCGTTGGACTAAGAGTAGCACACCTCTTCATTGTCTGGCTCATTCTTTAAATCCAAGGTAATACATTATATAGTTAAATTATTTCATAATTATATTTTTTGTGTACATATTATTTATAATATCATAAATTTATAATATTATATTGATTTATGTTTATATATTTTTAATTTTGTAGATATTATAGTCGAGAATGGTTAGATGAAGATTCAAAAAGACTTGCCCCACATCAAGATCACGAAATTACTCAGGAAAGAAAAAAATGTTTTATGAGATACTTTGATGATGCAAACATAAGGACACAAGTAAATATAGAGTTTTCAAACTTTTTAGGTGGAAGAGAAGATTTTGCTGATGTTGACTCTTTAAGGGATAGAAGTAAAATGGATGCAAAATCATGGTGGATTGTTCATGGAACTCATGCACCAACACTTCAGAAGATAACTCTTAAGCTACTTGGACAACCATGTTATTCTTCTTGTTGTGAAAGAAATTGAAGTA
Organism: Phaseolus vulgaris; assembly: GCF_051622355.1. NCBI lineage: Eukaryota > Viridiplantae > Streptophyta > Magnoliopsida > Fabales > Fabaceae > Phaseolus > Phaseolus vulgaris. The sequence continues at coordinate 29,177,507 of NC_143504.1, read as the reverse complement.
CCTATTCTTTCATACATTCTCTGAAAAGAAATAAGATGACACCTAAAAGGGCAGAAGATCTAGTATTTATCCATAGTAATCTCCGTCTTCTATCAAGAAATTCCTCAAAAGAAGAGGAAACTAAATTGTGGGATATTGCAGGAGATGATTTTTCATTGGATGAAAATGGAATTCTTGAGATTGCTAATTTATCTCTTGATGAACCAGAATTAGAAGTTGTATTTTTCAATGAGGATGAACAAATGTAAAATTCAAACATTATAATTTAAATATGTTTATCTTTTGTTAGATTTTTTTATAAATATATATTTTTTTAATTTTTTCAGATTAGGAAGTATATTAATATATTTTAAATATATATATATATATATATGTCGTGTCCCATATCCTATATTTTTCAATTTAGCCGTATCTCTGTATCCATATCCATATCCATGTCTGTGTCTATGCTTCATAGATTAAAAATACTAGACTTTGAGTGGTCAGTACACATTAGGGGTGACAGACATGATTACATTCCTCTTAAAATGGTGGAGATTTTAGAATATGATGTTGAGTGTTGAGATATGGAACCTTGTTGTGTCGTAGTAATAATAATAACAATAATAATCAGAATGATATTCTAAACTTCAAGAAAATTATCTGTTTTAATATTCGTGTTTATTATGTATAGTAATTATTATAATACTATTAATTAATTACTTTAAAAATATTTAGATAATATTATTTTAATTATATATTTAGTAAAACTTAAAGTATATTATTAATAATATTTTAAAAATTATTATACATAATGCATAGGGACATTAAGTTAAAGAATTTTTAGTGATAATGTACTAAACAAATTCAAAATACTAAACTTTGAGTGATCAGTACACATACTTAATTACAGGTGGATTAAGTGTGACACGCATAATTACATTCATCGCAAAATGGTGGAGATATTAGAATAATGTCGGGTGTTAATATATGGAACCTTGTTGTATTGTGTTAATAATAATAATAATAATAATAATAATAATAATAATAATAATAATAATAATAATAATAATAATAATATTCTAAATTTCAAGAATATTTTATATTTTAATGTCGTGTTTATTATGTATAGTAATTATTATAATACTATTAATTAAGTGCTTTAAAAATATTTAGATATTATTATTTTAAATATATATTTAATGAAAATTAAGTATATTATTTATAATATTTAATAAATAAATAATATAATTTTTAATTAATAATATTTTAACAATTATTATACATAATACACACCAACATTAAACTAAAGAATTTTTCGTAATGATGTAATAAATGAATTTAAAATACTATACTTTGAGTGATCAATACATACATTTAATAGTATTTATTAGTAGGTGGCTCAGGTACAACACACATGATTACATTCCTTCTAAAATGGTGGAGATTTTAGAATATAATGTAAAGTCTTGAGATATGAAACTTGTTGTGTTATGCTAATAATAATAATAATCATAATAATATTCTAAACTTTAAAAAGATTTTCTATTTTAATGTCCTTGCTTATTATGAATAGTAATTATTAAAATAATTTTAATTAAGTGCTTTAAAAAATCAAATAATATTATTTTAATTAATTATTTAATAAAAATTAAAGTATACTTTTATAATATTTAGTAAATAAATAATATAGTAATTATTAATTAAGTGCTTTAAAAATATTTAGATAATATTATTATAATTATTTATTTGTATAATTACCTTATTCGTCCCCACATTTAGGGTCAATATTCAATTCACTATAGTGATTTTATAAAAAATCAATTTGGTCCCAATGTTTTTTAAAATGTACATAAATTGGTCTTTTCCGTTAAGTCGCACCTTATAGAGTCAAGTGTTGTTTATGTGACAAAGAGAGGTAGGTTTGAGAGATGTGAGGTGTCAAGTGACGGTGTCCTCTGAGGTCGTAACCCTCGCATAGTCACTAACGGCATCTCCTTCCACCATTGTGGCTCCTGCTCCAACGACCAAGCCTCTGACAACGTCTCCTTTGGCTGCGGTGCCAATAAGCTCTCCCCATGCGCCTATGTCTACAACTGCAACACCTCCGACGCCATCATGCGAAAACGTGAACACTGAAACATGAAAATCAAATCACGAAGCACAAAGAGGATCTGAAAACGACAACGGAAGCGAGAGAAGCACCAACAGGGAGTTCCGGCGAAGGTGTTCCTATAGCGTTGGTGGTGGGCTAGGTCGTTGGAGCAAGAGCCACAATGATGGGAGGAGATGTCGCCGCCGACAATACGAGGGTTATGGTCTTAGGGAACACCGTCTTATAATACAATTTCATAACTTCTTAATCTAGATTCTATTTAGTCTAGATTGGAGAGATTTTAATCATGTTAGATGTTTTTGAAGTCCACATCTTGGTAAAATCTAATGTATTTCACATTAGGATCATACTTGTTGTGGTTCCACCTTTTAAAATGCTAGACCAAAATTACAATAAGTGTGATGTGCCATTTCATTTATTTTTTATTTTATGAAATTTTTATATTTTCACAAACACTAACATGTGATGTGTTTTCCCCTTATTTCAGAAGATAATAAACAAGGGGTGTGTGTCTACAAAAGATGAAAACATCATAATAGATCCCCAGTTTGATATAGGTATGAATAATTGGTCTGAAGAGGCTACAAGATTGCTTTACATGACTCCATGGGAGATGGGGAAATTCTTATGAAGTCAGGTAAATTCTTTGCATTTGCAACAGAACGTACCCAAAGGTGGAACGAGATTCAGCAGGATATTATTGGAAGAGTGCAGTGCAAGCTTGCCTACGAGGTTACTGTATTAGTTTGGATATTTGGGAACATTGTCACCACTTTTGATGTAAGGCTACTTTGTGGGTTCAAGCACCAGATCTTGAGGAGCAGTATATGGGCATTGTAAAGTTAGTTTCCATCTTAATGCTTTATTGCATCGTTTCTCATAGGCTTAAACACCTCAAATATCTCAATCCCATCTCTATCTGCCATATAAGAAGCACTTGACGTTGTAAGGTGTGATTTAACGGAAATGACCAATTTGTGTACATTTTAAAAAACATTGGGACCTGTACCGACCAAGTCATCAGGCGTGATGACGTGTCTTGCACGTGCTCTGGTGGGGCGTGCTCAATGGAACGCGTAGGCTAGAAAAGATGAATGGTTCAGAAGTGGGCATAGTCGCCGATCGCTGAATTGGCGTTCTCCGATCTCTAGTGTTCGTAACCGGCGGTCACTAGAGTTACGTCGCAGTCGCCGTATGAGAGTGCTAGGAGAACGAATGATTAGAGATCGCCCGGGAATGCTAGGAGATCGGGTGGTTTACACGCCGCCACAAGGAGCACATCGCCGGATCTCCCAGCAAACTTAGTTAAAGCTGTTGAAGGCTCAAAAGGGTAATTTCAAGCGTGTAAGTTCAGTAAGACGATTGTGGCACCGGCATGGGGCATGAAGGTCAAGTGGGTTGGGGGGAACACCTTGCTCATCAGCGACAGGATTCCCAGAGTGCACATTTGTTGGTGGCAAGGTTTCCCCAGCTAGAACATGCATGGCGTAGCAGTAAGGAGGGTGCCATTCGCGATGAGCGATATCACAGAGATGATGCACTTTGTTGCATCCGATACTCGCCTTGTCGGGTGGTGTTTCACAGCGCATTATGTGCTAGGTTGCTCCTTGAGTTGAGGACTTAGCTGTGCGGCTGGTTACTACACAAGAATGACGTTCAAGTTGCCCCAATCCAGATGACGACACGTGTAGAGTTGGATGTCACTAGTTACTCCAACCTAGATGATGACACGTGTAGGGTTGGGAGCAATGGAGAAATGATGCTCAAGTTGCCTTAGCTCAGATTACGACACGTGTAGGGCTGGGCGCTACCTGCTATCCCAGCCCAGATGGCGACACGTGCAGGGCTGGATGCGAGCCACACGTCCAAAAGCATAACGGCCTGGAGAGAGAAGAAACCTAGCTATAAAGGTAACCTTAACTGAATTTGCAGAGGTACGCTTTCATAATTACACAGAGCACTAAACCCTAGTTGTTCTTGACGGCGCACCCAGCTGTGAGCACAAGGCAATTAGGGCAACACAGTTTTAGTCCTTCAGTACAGTTTTCGACCACCCTCAAAGCATTCGTTCAAGTGCTCCGATACGGGGGCACGTCACCTTTGATGTTTCTCGCTGGCTGACTTGAGCGTCGGAGTGCAAACGGCCGCGAGGGTGCCCCTTTGTTCTTCTTTTCCAGGTACTCATAGACAAGGCAGAATGAAGGTGCTCTAGCTCGTGAGGGCAAGCCACTCGTAGAGACGACCCAGGTCAACCGGTCGGAACAGGACCAAATTAATTTTTATAAAAACCACTATACTAAATTGAATATTGACACTAAATGTAGGGATGAATAAGATAATTATACCTTATTTATTTAATAAAAAGTATTTTTTTATAACACTTAATAAATAATGAATATAATTTTTAATTAATAATATTTTAACAATTATTATACATAATACACATAGACATTATACTAGAGAATCTTCCTAATGATGTACTGAGTGAATTCAAAATACTAAACTTTGTGAAATGAGTTGATTTAGTAGACTCACATTGAGTTATTAATTTCACTTTGCTTAGGATTTCGATTAGCAAGATAAGGTGATGACTAAATGAGGATTGTCACTAGACAAGAACTTAACGAAGTGGTTAAGTAAGTGTGAAGGTTTTCCTCAAAGAGTAAAGGAAAAAAGACACACAATGAATGATAATGCAAGGAAAAAATTAAGAAATTAAAAGACATTAGAATAGGAGCTTGCATAAATGAAAGAAAGGAATTTAGAGACTAAGAAGGAAGAACTTAGATGGTTGAAGACTTCCATGAAGGTAGAGAGATGGAGGAGCCCAGGATAATAAGACTCAGAGAAAACTAAAGACTAAAAAATTTACTCAAGCAAAGTTTCTTTACTCAAATTGTGTTGTTATTTACAAAGAGTAAGGTCACCTATTTATAGAATAAGTGTCGTGAGGTTTAAGGAGGAAAATTCAAATTAAAAAATAAGCATGTTTAGGTTCTTAATTTCGTGCCACTTAAAGTGGATCCAAGAAAGTCAATCTTTTCACATTTAAGCATGTGCTTAATGTGGGAAGTGTGACAAGGGGTTGCACATGGGAGACTTCTATATGTCATGATTTCTCTATGGGCCATGAACAAGCCAATTTTTATGCTTTTCAACACCTTCTCTGAAAAATATTAAAGGAAAGAAGAGTTGATATTTTGGTCCATGCTCTGGTTTTCTTCTCATGAGGAGCCTCTAAGGAATAATGGTATGTGCCTAGCCAAGCCCCGAGTTCCGTGTCATGTTCCTGGTCATCCTCCTAAAAGGTTGGGTTGCCTTAGTAGGTCCTTTGTCCATCAGAGTTTCATCATGCTCCCCGGGTTGCAGAGAATCCATCCATAAATTTAAAACACCTATAGAAAAAGGAATCAAATTGCTCACGTGAAAATTAATACTACCTAGATATGTGTGAGGTAAATTAAACTCATGTTCGTTTTTGTTGATATTTTTAGTGATCTGGAAGGGACCCATCGCCTTGGGGAAGAAGTGTGAACTTCCTTTAGGCTGAAAAGTGATTATTCCGTAAGTGAATCCATACCCATTTCCCTGGTGCAAAGATCATCTTTCTTTGTCCTTTATTGAAGTGTTGAGCAGAAGGTCGGTGAGAATTGGAAAATTTAACTACCCAGTTAAAAGCAATTTCAATGTGAAGAAAGAAGTCCTCCCACATCCTAGAGTTTCCGGAAATAAGGTATCTGAACATGTGATACATAGTTCTTGTGATCACTTTAGTTTGTTCCTCAAAGTGGGGATGACAATTGATTGAAAACATGAATTTCGTGCCAAGTTCTTCCTCTATTGTTTTCCAGTAGTGACTCAAGAACTTTGTGTTAGAATTGATGGCTTAAACAAGAGGGGGGGTGAATTGTTTTATGAAAGATTTTCTTAAATACTTGCTTCAGAATGAATCCTTAACAAACAACTCAGATAAGCACTTAAGGAAGGCAATCAAACAATCCAACAAAAAAAATTATCATAATTTCAACCGGTTAAAGTTACGATTTAATCGGTTGTTTATAGCAGCGAAATATCAAACAGTTAGAGAGTTTGAGGGAAAGAGAGATTTACACACAGGAGTTATACTGGTTCACTCAATCCCTGAGCTACATCCAGTTCTCAGTCAAACCACTGAGTTCCACTAACAATCAATCACAAATTACAAGCATACACCACAAAGAGGTGACTTTGAATCCCACAAAGCCTACTCATCCTCTTTGCACACACAAAACCTCTAGACAGAACACTCTCTGTCTTTACAGGATTTCAAACACAAACAGTATGTAAAAGATGTACAATTACAAGATACTAAACAGGATAGAAAGCACCTGTATTTATAGAACTAGAGATCCTATGATCAACACTTGTTACCACACAACAAAGCTTGACAACAATCTTGCTATTTTGAAAAACACTTTCAAAACCAAATCTCTTCCTCAAATCTGAATCAATTGTTGATTTTTTTTTTTTATATTTTTTTTTATTTGAAAACGAAGCTGTATTTATAACCTTTGAAAAGCTATTGTTTAAGGCAGATTTGAACAATTGAATAAGTTAAAACAGGTTTTCAAAATACTGTTATGAAAACACACGTTTAACCGGTTGAAACCACGATTCAATCGGTGGAATAAGTCAAACAGTTACACAACTTATTCAAAAAGCAGTTTCACAACTTCCAGCAAGCTAAGTGACAAACAACCGGTTATTTTGATGAATCAATCGGTTGTTTTCCCTTTGCTTGGAAAAACACTCAGTTTCTTAAAACAGTTTTAAACAAGCTTTGTGTAGGCTTAAGGAAACTGATCTTACAAAGATTCTAAACACCATACTCTAAAACCCAAACCTAGAAAGCAACACAACTTCAGGCTTCATATGGATTTGATACATCAAAGCTCCCATCTTCAACAATCTCCCCCTATTTGATGCTTTTAGGAATGTTCTTTGTTTAGAATCTGTTGAATCTTGCATTCATTGAAAAAAAACAGGCTAATCTAATATGTTCTCGCCGGTTGACTTGGTTGCCAGTTGACTCGAACGACAACCTCAAGCCCGCCTGTCTCCTCCTGGAATCGAACTTCCTTGGGTAGAAGAACGCTTCACCTGTAAAGACAAAAAAGCGCCATTACGACCGTTTGCACTCCAATGCTCAAGTCAGTAAGGGCTAAAGAAACAATAATGTGTGTAAAGCAGTTTCAGTCTTAGAAACGACGTACCTTAATAGGGTTCTTACCACCCTATTTATAGGTTGTATCTAGGATACTTCTGTGATGCTCTCACGTCTCTTAGTGGGCTTAGGGTTCCTACGAGAATGTCCTTGCGCTTCTATTACACAATCTTAGCGTAATCTGGTGCATAGGACTTCCCTTTTCCGGAGTGCATAGACCTAACAACGTAGCTATACCGTCTCGTCATCGGGCGTTGACCGAAGGTCAGAGTCAACGCATAATGGGGGCCCCTCGAGGGACTCAAGGAAGAGAAGTCAGCAGGTCGACCGCTCAAGTCATCGCCAATAGGAGGCGTCACCCAAGTGAGGTGTCGTCCAAAGTGAGGCGTCGCCCAAAGAGAAGCATCGCCCGAGGGAGAGAGGCGTCGCCGGAGAGGCTTCGGGCCTCGACAGTCCAGAACAGTAGTGAGGAGAAGAGAAAGGCGGCTTCAAGGCCGCAAATCTAGCACCAGAAGGGGATGCCCTAACTCATGAAGTATCCACGCCACTGCTGGGAGACCCTGGAACAGATACGACCCGTGAGAGGGCCATAACCAGGGGAGAACCACGTGCATGGTACAAGAGAAAGGTAGATATACCCCAGGGCAAGTAACCAGTGAGTGTGGCACATGAGTTGGCACCCAGAACATCAACCCACGAGCCAGAAGCACTTCGCAGGAAAGAGGGCTCACACGATAAAATAACCCTAAGTTGGGTGACAGCGTTGTGAGACCCTCTACACAGAATAAACGATCAAGTCAAAGGGACACCTGGCAAGGCACACGTGCTCATTTAAGGTTTCAGTGAAAGTTTGCCAAGGTACGCGTTAATTCAGTTAAGATTCGAATGTTCCAAGGAATGTTTTTATACGCTTTCAATGCGCTTTAACGTGTTTTAAAGATTAGAAGTGTATAAAAAGGGACCTTGGGGCATTTGAAAAGACAGAGTTTTAACCTAAATTCACACAGATACACAGAGCAGAAAAACCCTAGTTGTCTTTGCGGCGCACTCACAGTGAGCACAAGGCAATTAGGGCAACACCATTCTAGTTCACAGTTTTTAGTCACTCAGCACAGTTTCTTCGACCACCTCCCAAGGGTGTGTCACTTTGATGTTTCTCGCTAGCTGACTTGATCGTCGGAGTGCAAACGGCCGCGAGGGCGCCCCTTTGTTCACTTCTTTCAGGCACTCGCAGACGGAGCAAGACGAAGGTGCCCTAGCTCGCGAGGACAGGCCACGCGCAAAGACGATCCCGGTCAGCCGGACAGAATACCTACTCATGTACCAGCGCTGTGACATCGTCTGTTCCGTTGGTGCCCTAAGTATTCACGTGCCATGCATGCAGTCTTAAGAAGCTCACTCAGCGCAAAACCGCATTGTATTTGAAGTTGGCAAACCTTCGCCAAACTGACAAGGAGACCAAGAGGCTCCTGTTCGAGAAGTCCCAGGAGGCCCTGAGCGCTTATTCGAAGGTCTTGTCTCTCTTCAATGAGGTTATTGAGCTGTAGGAGAAAGTTGAGGAGACGTAGGCCAAGATGGCCAGGCTGGAGGAAAGGGCGACCCAGCAGGAGGTGCAACCCTGCCAACTGGAGAAAGAGCTAGTCCGTAAGGATGAACTCTTCGGTCTCAAGGAGGAGCTTACCAGCGAAGCTGTTGGGGCCTATGGTGCTGGGTTTGAGGATGCGATGGCCCAGGTTGACTGCGTCCATCCTGGGGTGGACCTATCTCAAACGGGATTAACCAAGAGAGTCGTTGATGGGCAGCTGGTCGACGCCCAGAAGTATCTCCCTCCTTGTTGTAACTTAACTAATTAGTGAACAATTTCAGTAACTTGTATATATACCTGTTCATTCATGAAATCTACTTTGTCCCTAACTTGCTCCTTTTTCATTGTTAACTACTTTGACTTGCTTAGTCTAACAACGCTTTAAGGCCTTCATGACTTAGGTAGCATGCTTCTTTACCGCTTGCTTGACTTTATCCTTTCTTTGTCGTCTTAGGGTAGAAACAATGCTCCATTCTAATTCCTTCTTAGCCCCATCCTTTGCCAAACAAAGGTAAGGGAGGCGCTGCTCTTGACCTTGGCCCATAGGTCAAGGGAGACCTTTAACTAGGTACTACGCCACTCTCAGCCTTGTCTTACAAGACAAAGGAGGTCTTCATTTAGCTGGACTTGACCTTCCTATACAAGGATAAGGGGACATGTAACTAGAACCCATACTAGCCTTGCCTTACAATACAAGGAAGAGGTTCTTCTTTCTGACCTCGTCCTAGCCGTATAGAGGCAGGGGAGGATTCTAACTGGTACCTGCTTTGTTCTCGACCTTGGCGTTTTATAGTTGTCTTTTTGCTGTCAAATTAATATGATTCTAGCATAGACTTGTTTAACACTAGAGAGATGATAGTATAATTGTGTTCAAATGACCTCAAGTCGTCTCCCAACGAATCCAATAGTAAAATCCGTAAATCTGTGTTTAGAATCTATCTGCAAGCAATAAAGGTTAACAATAACAATAATAATAAAATGGGGGTTAAGATAGTTATGCAGAAAATATAAAAGAGATTGAAATAACAAATAAAAAGTGGTTGATCCCCAAGTTCTTCCACCATTGAATTCTTCACAGGTTCTCTAAAGATTAATCCTTTCTCAATCCTCCAACAGAGCGAAACCAGATTGAACATGCGCCGATCTGATTCAACTGAAACTCACCAGTAAAGCATGCGTCTAACGATTTAATCAATACCTACTTTGTTCCATGCGTATACTCCATGGGAATGCTTACCTCCTCTCTCTTGAATCATGCGCCCAAGAAATTAATTAGAACAATGCGAACTAACTAAGAAACCAAAGTTTAAGATAAGGAAGACTCTCAATCATGCGTTCAAGTACAACGTCTCACAAAAACCAGTTTTCCAGAAGATTAGACTATTAAAACAACTGCTATAAAGAATTAAAAATCGAAACTTTTATTGAACAAAACCTCATACTCAATTGGGAATTACAAAAGAATCAACCAAAAAGGTTTAGCCTTCCATGCGGAGGCAAAACAAAAGAATTACAAAGAAGAAAATAATCTAAGAAAACCCTATGAAGCTCTCATTTTCTCCTTGATGTTTGTGTCCTTTTATAGGCTTTTCTGCTCTAAGGATCTTGGGAAAATATTGTAGTTTATATTTTTTTTAACAGTTTCCATATTTCCAGAATTCTTGTATTTTGCAGAAGATTTGCCTCCAATTCTGTTTCTGAGATATTGTAGATTTTATTTTCTCTTTCTTCTCCTTAGAATTTGTTTCCTGTTTTGGTTCAACAAACAACTTGGACTTTTGCATATTTGGCCCATTCACAAAGGTAGATGCTTCCTCTAGATAATTTACTCTAAAAACACAAAATTAACAATAATAATAGTTAAGGCCCAAATAAACTCAATTACAAGAATATTAATTAAAACAATGGATTTATTTATTATTATTATTATCCAATAATCTATGAATAAGGCTAGTGAGTGTGAATAAATATATGCTCATCAGCGTTCCCACACAAGAGGGAGGCTCGCTAAGAACCATGTTATTCTCAGTCTTGGTGTTTCTAACCCAAGGGAGATGCTCGTTTTACTGACCTCATCCTTGTCGTATAGAGGCAAGGGAGGGTTTCCCTGGTGAACCATACTATTCTCAGCCTTGGTGAACTCATACAAGAGGGAGGCTCACGAAGAACCATACTATTCCCATTCTTGGTGTATCCAACCAAAGAAGAGGTTCATTTTACTGACCTCGCCCTAACTGTACAAAGGTATGGGAGGATTTTAGCTGTTGAACCATACCATTCTCAACTTTGGTGACACAATAGGGAGGCTCACGAAGAACCATACTATTCCCAATCTTGGTGTATCAAACCAAAGGAGAGGTTCGTTTTACTGACCTCGCCCTAACTGTACAAAGGTAGGGGAGGATTTTAACTGTTGAACCATATTGTTCTCAGCTTTTGTAAACTCACACTAGAGGGAGGCTCAGGAAGAACCTTACTATTCCCAATCTTGGTGTATCAAACCAAAAGAGAGGTTCGTTTTACTGACCTCGCCCTAAAGGTAGGGGAGGATTTTAACTGTTGAACCATACTGTTCTCGACCTTTGTGTTCTTACTCAAGAGGGAGGCTCACGAAGAACCGTACTATTCCCAGTCTTGAGGTTTCTAACCCTAGGGAGAGGTTCATTAACTGCACTGTACAAAATACATTTCTTTAACTGAATAACTGAAAATTTATTGGGTGACCTCATTAAAAAACCCTTATAAGGGAAAACAAGTGTCCCTTAAAACTGTGTTCAATGCAATAATCTTATATGAAATAAAACTTAAGGTTGGTCGCGTTCCACGTGTGAGGCATTGCTCCACCTTCTAAGGTCTCGAGCCTGTATGCTTCATTCCTAAGGGCCTCTGTCACGCGGAAGGGACCATTCCACTTGGAAGACAACTTGTTTTCTAACTGGTATGGTGGGCATTTTGCATCACCAGGTCGGCGACCTGGAACTGTTGAGGTCTCAGCTTGGAGCTGTACCCGTACTCCACCTTTCTCTTCAAGGCTTCAGCCTTGATTCTTGCTTCCTCCCTGACTTTATCCAGTAGATCCAGGTTCACCTTTCTTTCTTCGTTGGATTCTTCGGCCACGAAGTTTTGAAAACGTGGTGAGCTCTCCTGGTAGTGGACTGGGGAATCATCGCGTCTGAACCGTACACCAAGCTAAAGGGCGTTTCTTTGGTAGTGGACTGGGGAGTGGTGTGGTAAGCCCACACAACTCTAGGAGCTTCTTCTGCCCAGGTCCCCTTGGCTTTTTCCAGCCTTCTCTTCAGACCTTTGAGTAGAACTTTGTTGGCAGACTCGACCTGTCAATTCGTCTGGGGGTGTTCGACGGATGCAAACACCTGCTTTATGCCCAACTCTGTGCACAACTTGCCCAACTGTTGACTAATAAATTGGGTGCCATTATCAGACACCAACCATTTTGGGACTTCAAAGCGGCATACTATATTCTTCCACACAAAGTGCTGGACCTTGTGGGTTGTGATCTGCGCCACTGGTTCAACCTCTATCCATTTTGTGAAGTACTCAATGACAACCATGAGGTACTTCATTTGCCGCACTGCTAAAGGGAATGACCCAGAATGTCGATCCCCCAGGTATGAAACGACCATGGGCTATAAATCGATCTCAACTCTTCTGGGGGCGCGTTGTGCCAGTCGGCATGTTGCTGGCACTGCTTGCACTGCTGTGCATACCTCGTGCAGTCTTCCCTCATGGTTGGCCCGTACTATCCTACGCGAACGACCTTCGATGAGAGAGCTCGACCACCGATGTGACTTCCGCATATCCCTTCGTGAAGTTCTGCCATAATGCACGTGCACTGCTCACCACTTACACATATCAGGGTGGGGTGAGTGAAACCATGTCTGAACAAATTCCCGTCGATCAGGGTGTATCTGCTCGAATTCTTCTTGACTACTCTGGCCTCTGTGTGTTATAGCGGGAGTATCCCATAAGCCAAGTAGCGTTGATAGGGGGTCATCCAAGTCTCGCCTCCTTCAACTAGGCAAACTTGCGTTGACTCTTCCCCTGGTAACATGTATGTGCTTATTCTGGGCGTCTTCAGGGTCTCTTGAGTCAACGATCGATGACTTCTCTTAACATTTTTTGAGGTGCTTATCTGCTGGACTTCTGCTGCGTCATCTGTGGTGGTTCGAGGTTTCCTCAAGGTCTCCTGTATGATTGTCCTCTGCCTGCCCTCCTTGCCTGAACTGACAAACTTTGCTAGCAAGTTAGCTCGGGTATTCTGTTCTTGAGAGACATGCACTAACTCAAACACCGCGAAAGTATTTTTCAAAATCAGAACATACTGTAGGTAGGCGGCCATTTGGGGGTCATTAGCCTGGTACTCTCCTGTAACGTATCCTGTTACCAACATGGAGTCACTCTTCGCCATCAAACTCTTCACCTCTATCTCTTTGGCTAGCAGCATTCCAGCAAAGGCCTTCCGAAAAGAACATATGTTGTTCCATGGGCACAACATCTCATAATACCTCATTTTTTTTTTATATTTTTCAATGGTAAAAGCTATGAGGATTTGTTTGTTGACAATTAATTCACCATTTTCACTAAGCCATTGTAATTTACAGGGCTTTGTATGGAAGATAGTGGACAATCCAAGTTTCTCCACTTATCTTGTACTTGCCACATTTGTTCAACTTTCCCCCATCAATGATTGTATCATGTAGGAGAGCTCGTCATCTTAACCCAAGTATTTGGGGAGGTCAGCTTGGTGTTTGGGCCCAAGAGGTGGGTCGTGAGCTCGACCCAGATGTTGGTTAGCCCAAAAAAGGTAATTAAGATAAAAGATAAAGAGATATTTTATTTGTTGTGGTGTTATTCTGAAGATGAAATATATAATTGTCATTGTTTAAATCTGTTATCATATTATTATAAAAATAACAAATATATGTAAATTTGTTATCACGTTATTCTGAAGATAACATAAATGAATAATTATCATGTTATTTAAGTTTGTTATGATATTATTATGAAAATAAAGAGATATGTTATCTCTTGTGATAATATGCATGTTAGTTATATTTTAATTAACACATGTTAGTTACATATTAATTAATAGTTGTTGATAATAAAAGAGGAGCACCTGAGAATAATGGTGCACATGTTAAACAAAATGTTTTCCTGCTATTAGCACCTGAAGATAAATGGTGCCCATTAGCAGGTGGTTTTTATGTTATGATTAAATGCTCTTATGTTGAGATTACATTCTCGTTAGAGAAAGTTGTTGACGGGAGATCTATAAAGTGGGCTTGAGACCCCCAATAAAGGGACGCTGTTTCTGAATACTAAGACTGAAACTAATTTGATATCTCTAGTGCTCTCACTGACTTGATCATCGAAGTGTAATCAACAGGTAGAGAGCCCCCTCTGTCCAACGAAGCTGATTTCCAAACCTGTCAGAGAAGGTAGATCAATAGTGGAGCTCTCCATCGAGTCCACATCAGGTCAACTGGCGAGAACAATAATCATGGAATATAAATTGTTATTGATAAGGCATCAGGTATGAAAAAATATTATCCCTTTGAGTTTCATCCATAGGTTTTTGAGCTTGCCCTAACATTCGCCTTACCACTGACAAATCACTTTCACATGGTATTTCACATTTGTTTGACAAAGTGGTTTTGTTGATTTGCAAATCTATCATGAAAAATCTCTTGATGTGTGTGTGTCTAGTTAGGTAGATTTTGTATTGTAAATTTGTATCCAGTTATGATCCAAGTTAATATGGTTTTAAATCCCATTTGAATGTTTTGTTTTTCAAATTTGTGTTATTTTTAGTTAGTTGATTCGTATTTTAAATTAGTTGAAATAACTTCTATTTAAGTCTGATGACTATAACAAGTATTTTAACAGATTGATTTATCGTATCAACTGATTGAAAAACACTTAAGGTTTTTAAAAGGATTTAAAAATGATTTGTTTTTTTTTCTATTAAGTAAAATCAGTCAGTTATTTCGATAAATGAATTGATTTTTTATGTTGTGATTTCAACATAACATGAAAACAATCAGTTTATTTTAAGAATCAATTAAATGATTTTAACATAATGTTGTTATGATTTTTAAACTATTTTTTAAATGATTTAAACAAATTTCTTTAAATGATCAAATCGTTTTAAAAATGTTTCAAGTCTATGTAAAGATAGATTTCTCATCATTTCAAAATACAACAAAGGGAGATTATAGAATACGTTTTCAAGAGAAAATCAAAGAGCTTTAGAATCTTGAAATCTTGGATCATTGCTACGGTCTGAAGTAGACTTTGGGTTATGTTTGTTAGAATTTTAGGCCTTAAACAAGAGGGGAGTGAATTGTTTTTAAAACGTTTTTCGAAAAGTTTGAAGGTATGAAGAAAGTCAAAGAAGAATCACAGCGAAAGGAATGAAAGAACACAACTTACAAAATAGTTTTAGTTGAATTTCAGAAATTCAACTGGTTGTTTCTGCGATTCAACCGATTGTTTTTATCAACAATGTATAAAAATAACTAAAAACAGATATAAAATAGTTTAGGGAGAGAAAGAATCACACAAGCAATTTTATACTAGTTCACTCTTATACCAAGAGCTACATCTAATTCCCAAAAACCTCTGGGTATCCACTAAGTAATCAAAAAGCAGATTACAATCACACAACCACCAAATAAGTGATCTTGATCCCCTCAAGAACACACACTTCCTTTGGCACACCACAATCAGACCACAGATTAGGACACCCTCTGACTCTGTGAAAACCAGTACTTACAGAATTACAAATGAAGAAAGAAATAGGATTGATCACATCTGATATAGATCAAATCAAAGTACACGACAAATCCTACTTCACTCTTAGAAAAATATCCAAAGCCTTAAGCAATCTTTTTTTAAAACTTGATTAAACAAACTTTTTTTTATCAACAAAGAATGGAATTAAATTAAAAGGGATACAAAGGGGTATCCCAACCCTTTTACACGAAACACCCTCAAAGGAGGGGAGAACGAACTGATCTTGTAAGTAAGTAGCTAGGAGCGTAAAACAGAACATATATACTCCAAGAAGCAGTTAAAAACATTTATTATAAAAGCTAAAACATTTCCAAATCATTTAAAGCAAATTTAACTAACTTATTAGAATTTAGTTGAGAAAATTCAAAAAACAATCGCCTGTTTTGTCTGGTTTTTTTTTCTGCTTCTTCATAAAACACTTTTTAAAAAAGATTTATTTAATCCAGCTTTGGATTCTAACTAAGAGTGAATTAACAAATTCAAACTACTCCAGAACACACACATCTAAGCTACCATCAACCTTCAAGCAATCCATGGAGATTTGGAGTCATCAAAGCTCTTTTTCAACAATCTTCTTTGTTGTTCTTGAACTGTGTAAAACCCATGTGTATTCTAAATTTATTCTTTAATACTGTATTATGTTGTAAAGAATTTCATATAATGTTTCTTAAATTCGTGTTTTGTTGAAAGTGTTGTGTATTCTTGAAGGGTTCAAAATCAATACACTTGGTTGTTTTCGTAATGTAGTTTGATTACTTTAGTGATTTTTGAGTGGTGTGCAGAGGACTGGATGTAGCTTTTGGTTAAGAGTGAACGAATACAATTCTTTCGTGTGATCTTTCTCTTCCTTACTTTGATATTTGTGATATATATTGTTTCAGTGTTTTACGCATAAAACAATCAATTGATTTCTAAAATTAATAGGTTTAAATTCTGATTACATAACTATTGATCTTTTAATAACCAACTGATAGGTTAATCAATTGGTTGATTTAGTTGAAGTTTTCAATCTAACACTAGTATTTGCTAAAACTTTGCGAAAACAATTCATCCCCCGCTTGTTTCAAGCCAAATATTCTAACAAGATTCATCCTCACTTGGGTTTTAAAGAGGAAGGAGAGTTAGATCTAGAAGATTGTGAGCTATGGCTTTGTCTCTTTAGTTTTAAATTTTTGGGGTGTAGAATTTGGTGGCTAAAATGAGTGAAAGAGAATGTGAAGTATTGGTGTATTGAGAATGATAATGAAGCGTAAGAGAGGTTAGACCAACTCCTAAGAGGTTCCATGCTAAAACACTTAGAAATAAGGTTAGCAAGGAGTGAGCTAAGAGACCAGTTGAGGGTAAAATTTGGTAGAAACTCAATAATCTATTCAAAGCTTTTATACAAGGGGCCTAACACTTGTATTTATAGTGCTATGGGCAGCCAAGGTTCAAGCTTTAACCCTAAAACTCTTCACTCATAAAAGAACAGCCGTATTTTTCTATTTACACCGTATTCTAATTGACCTAATACATGGCCCATGAAAATTGGCCCAAAGACAAGGCTAAAATAAAGCCTATACTACTTTATACAATGTTTATAAAACTTGAGAAAAATTGAAGAGCAAACAATGTTTAATTATCCCTGAGATAAAAGTCTTCTGAGCTCGTTTTTCTGCTTCTAATCTTCTTAGCCAACTGTTTCGAGGCTGGATGGGTTTTCATCATTATGAGTTATGATCACTTACTACTACCCCCTTTAACCAACATAGTTCTTCTACTAGGGAAATTTGCAACAATGTGCCAAAAACCTAGACATTTAAGACACTTAGTATTTGAGGTTTTGGTAGAAGACTTAGGGGTAGAAGTAGAAGGTACATCCTTAGAGTGTGACGCCACTGATTGCTCGAGGGGAAAAACAAGCTTATGGGATTCGAGCTTCGATATTTCAGCCCATAATAAGTTGTGCTATCTGTTGAAGAAGTTTAACGAGGACTGCCTCTGTAGCGATGCAGAAAGCCTGCTTGGCTAAGTCACACCATTAGTGTGCTTGACCATTCTAAAATTTAAGAAGAGGAAAAAAGAGGAAGACAAAAAGGTTCATCAAATTTTGGATCTCCTGAAGGACGTCGCTCGCCTTCAAGCGTAAAATGTCGAACTTGATCGTCTCCGATATGAATCTGCTCGGTGGGCTTAAGAGTAGACAACCTTATTTACTCATAAAGTATCTACAGTATTTTATGGACGAATTGATTCGAGGTGATTGAGATGGCTTTGATGTTGGGTGTGATCGATGTTAGGACGTTTCCTTCACAATTCAGTCGTCAATTGAGTTAATTCCTTTTGATATCCAATTTATTTTACTAGTAGAAATGATAACGATGGGCAAATCCACCCTTCACCTTGGCAAAGTTGCCTTGTAGATTTGTAGGAACAAAATTATCGAGTTGGTCAAACCTTAGGGTTCGACCAAGTAGATTTTTAGGAACAAAATTACTCAGTTGGTCCGACCTTAGACTTCAGCCAAGTAGATTTTTAGGAACAAAATTACCGAGTTGGTCCAACCTTAGAGTTCAACCAAGTCGGTCTGTTTGTAGAAACCGTGATGGTGGAGTTGGTTCGATCGTAGGATTCAACCGAGTTGTCCGATCATATGATTCGGCCAAGTCGGTCCATTTGAAGAAGTCATGGTGACCGAGTTGGTCTGATCTTAGGATTCAACTTAGTGGGTCCTTTTGTAGAAATCGTTATGATCGAGTTGGTTTGATCATATGATTCGACCAAAGTTGTCCATTTGTAGAAGTCATGACGACCAAGTTGTTATGATCTTAGGCTTCGGCCAAGTCGGTCCTTCTGTAGAAACCATTGATGTGAGTTGATTTTAGATTTGTCCATTTTAAGATGACACTTTACTGAAGATTTAGATTTTAGCACAATTATGGTGAGAACCCTAAGAAGATCCCCATTGGACACGAACTTAACCAAGTGGTTAAGTAAGTGTGAAGGTTCACTTCACAAGGGCAAAGAGAAAAACACAAGAATATGGGTGACAATGATGCAAATGAGAAAATTAAAGAACAAAAAGGAAACAACAAAATGATTTGACCGAATGGAAGAAATGGAATTAAACAAGAACATATAACAAAGAGAATTGATGGAATGGAAGATGAAAAACAAAGATGAAGGAAAATGAAGCTTATGGATGATGGAATGAGAGGATGAACACGCCACTTGGATGGTGGATTCTCCAAGATAAGTGTAGAGGGCCGCCACTTGTGAGCTCTCAACTCACTCAAGATAAGACCTTAAAGCTAGAGGACTCAAGCCTCACAAACACCTCACACAATTTGTGCAGAGTAACTTTTCTATTCAAATTCAGCATGAAAATACATGGAGTAAGGCACCCTATTTATAGGAATGGATGCCTTGGTGGGCAAGAAGGGCAAGGGTAGGGTGGTAAATGTGTGAGGGGGTTGCCTTTAAGGTTTGACTAAGTCAATCCTGCATCTTAGGCTTGTTCTTCTAGAAAGTAGGTGAAAAAACCTTCCTAAAGGGCTAGAAACAAGATAAAATGATAACTACACCCCCTGTTATGCTATAAACACTTATTCTAGCCTATTTTTGCTATTTGGACCCCTAAAGTGAGCCCAATTATTTACAACATATTTTATTCTTAAGTACACCAGCAGGAAGAACAACAAATGCTCTCTTCCTTGTCCATTTCTCCCTCTGTTGAGTTCTGCTAGATCCATGGTGGGGTCTTCACTTAAATAAGGAGATGTCTTCTCATAGCTTGCACCATTGGTCAACTCTTTGTGAGCTTGGTTTGCATCAACCATTGACGCTCGAGTTGATCCGATCTTAAGATTCAAACAAGTCGATTCATTTGTAGAAACTGTGATGATCGAGTTGGTAGGATTCGACCAAGTCGGTCCGTTTGTAGAAACCGTTGGCAATTGAGTTGGTCCGATTATAGGATTTGACCAAGTCAGTTCGTTTGTAGAAATGTCGTTGACCAAGTTGGTCCGATCAAAGGATTCGGTCAAGTTGGTCTGATCTGAAAAAATTGTTCGTAATGTAGTATATGAATAGTAATCAAATTTATTCAATGAGGACGCTCTCGTTATTATAGGGAAAAGAGTGTCATCATAAATTTTTTCATCAAAACAGTTAAATTGTTCACTAAAGTAGTAAAATTCATTTAAAATAAAACTTAAGACTGACAGTGTACCATGTCCTCGGGATTTCTCTTTTATCAAGAATTTTCAGTCGATATGCTTCGTTGCCTAACACTTCAATGATCCTGTATAGTATAAAAGTTCGGTGTTGTACTTCCTTTTACTGGCGTGCTACGATAGGACATCGACATAATCATTCGTCATTGTTGAGGTGAGTTATGGAAAATTTGTCAAAGTGTTCGATCATTGTTGTATGTATCTCATTTTTTTGCCATAGAGTTTAAATCGAATTATACACTATGAATAATAATTTTTACCGAAACAATGATTGTAGATTGTGAACTAGTACACCAGGTAAGTTCCTAGGAAAGAGAGGTGGGTCACTAATGGATACGCTTAAATACCAAGTCTTTCCTTGCTAGACCTTTCCTAAACATGCACTTCTACACTATTACACTCTATATCCAGTAACAAGAATAATTTCTTCTAATGTGAGAGATCATGATAATGATGATGATAATGAAGCGAAAGTGAAAGAATAGATAAAATATTGTACTATGATCACTCCAAAGTGATTTTTTATAACTTAGAAAGGGGATAAAAAAATAAAATAAAAAGATCTCGTAAATTTATGAGTGACATCTCATAAAATTTGTTTAACCTTATTATTTGGATATATCTCACCAATTATAATTAAATATTGTTGACACCAACATAAATAATAATAATCTTCACTACCCATAGTTATAACAAGATACTCAAAATCTTATCTTAATGTTGTTATCTTAACACTCTTTCTTCTTACAAAGAGGTTGTATAATTTAAAAATAAATTTATTATCATATTATAAATTTGAATTATTGTTACATGATTTATTTTATAATAAACCAATAATTTTATTTATTTATTTTAGGATATTATAAGTTTGAATTGTTGTTACATATTTTGTTTTCTAATATACCAATTACAACAATTTTATATCTAAAATAAAAGTAACAATTATCTCTTATAGTTTAAGGATTAATAATTAAATATTGTACCGCCCTGGTAGTCGGAAGTAATGACGTGGCATCAAGCTATTGTATAGGCGTGTTGATGGGACGCCTGACTGGCAGAAGGGAAGGAAGTCGGGGGGCTCGTGTAGTCGCCAGTTATTAGGTTGGCGTGCTCCGATCTCCATCACACCAGAACCGGCGGTCACCGGGTTGAAGATGAAGTCGCCAGATACGAACCCAGGCGACCTAGTGGTTAGAGATCGCCGAAACAAGGACATCGCCGAAGATGAAGGCAGATGGTCATTTCCCAGCTGGCCAGAGAATGAGCTCGGAAGATAGCCCACTTGAGCATACACGGTGAACCAGGTGGTACAGATCATGAAGGCGGCCGGCGAGACCACAGGGAAGGTGTGTACGAAGGCACCCGAACTCGCCATCCAGAAGAGATCGCGCTCCAAGGCAACTATGCACTGAGTAGTATCATGCGTAAGTAACTTAGCCAAAGAAGAGTCATAGGTAGTGCCCAAGTCAAGGATGCTCCAGATGAAGGCACGTGTACAGCTGGATGCGTGCCACGTGTCCAGATGTGTAACTGCCAGGAGAGAGAAAGTGCCCAGGTATATAAGAGTTCTTAACGAACTTCTGAGGTACGCACGCGTTTAGAATTACTTCTTTACAACTGTGAGAACGAGAGTACACTGAGAGAGAATTGGTTACGGTTCCTTAGAGTTCTTGAGTCTTACTCTTGAGTAATTGGTGGTTCAGTCACTGACTTGGGCGTCGGAGCGCGATCGGCCGCAGCGGCGCCGTTTCGTCTTTTGCAGGTTCTTGAGGTGGATCGCGGTGAAGGACGGAGGCAAACACGACGCATATGTCGATCCAAGTTTGACGAGGCATAGCTCCAGCGCTTTGGTCAACAGGCAGGATCAAATATACAAAAATTATATATAATTTTAACAAAAATTCTCAAACTAGGGTTAACAATAAAGAGTAAATAATAGATAACTTTACTTGAAAAGAGCGTACCGTGTGCAGGAAGATCAACACTCTCAATGAAAATAATGATGTAAAAATTGAGCATAAGAAGTAAAACACTTTTGTTCTTTCTCTCTTCCTTGGCCTTCCCTCTTACTGTTATCTTATCTTTCATATTTTTTCTGCCGTTTGTAGTGGTGGCATTGTCCGACACATTCTCCTCATAGAGGAATCACCAAAGGAGGATTTAAAAGTTTTTTTTTCCGATTTTGTTAATTGTGGACTTTCCCTTGACGACATATACGGGGAATGAATCCGTGTATATCTCTTTACATGTCTGACTATTGAGGTTTGAGTATACGTGTCACGGGTAGTTAGCGGGATCAGTTTTACCTACCCCATGGTGGGCACCAAATGTTCTCTCAAACATATCTGGGTCGGATCTTGGAGGTGGATTTTGGGTCAAGCTTTAAAGATTGCCACTTTGAGATGCTTGAAAATCACAATGGGAGGAGGTCCACCTATTTGTTAACATTAATGGCCTAAACAAGAGGGGGGATGAATTGTTTGTCAAAAGATTTTTGCAAAGATTGGATAAGAATAAAGTTTTAACAATAATCACAGAATAAGTAAATAAGGAAGCTAATCAAACAAGGTAATTGAAACTGTTTGCAAAATTTCAATCGGTTGAAACTTCGTTTTAACCGGTTGTTTATGGCAGCAACAATAACAAAATTAAATCAAACAGATTATAAGGAGTGAAAGAGAGAGATTACACAACCAATTTATATTGGTTCACTCAACCCTAAGCTACATCCAGTCCCCAGAACAACCACTGGGTTTCCACTAGTAATCAATCACAGATTACACACACTCAAAGCCACAAAGTGGTGTTATTGAAACCACAAGAGCACTCACCCTCTTTTCCTTCACACAACCTTAGTCAAAAAACCCTCTGACCTTATAGATTACACACCTTTTACAAGTTTAGAAAATGAACAATTACAAAAATCAGAAAGGAACATATTACACCTGGTAATTCAGGAATCACAGAACTCCTAAGATCAGATCTTAAACCAACGCACAACTACTTAACAATCTTGAAAAACTTTGATTTGAATCTCTTCTCAAACACAATTTTGATTCGGTCGGTCATCGGTAGTCGGTGACATCAGCAAATGATAGCCATGTGGATCGTTCTTAGTGGAACACGTGGGCCAGGGAAGCAGATGTGTCATTGAGAGAGTCACCCAGGGTGGTGATCGGTGATCAGGGAGCGGTGGTCAGAGAGGATGCGCGATCAGCGCCTAGATAAGCACCTGGAAGCAGAAGTGTGGCGCTATGGTGCATCGATCGGTCATCTGGTGTTGGCGATGGTCATCGGGTTTTCGTGTCGCACGCAGTTAAGTTGGAAACGAAGGATGTCTCCCAGCGAGTGCGTTGCATGCGAGCCTGGGGTGGCAGAGTATCCGAGAAAGGAGAAGTTATGAGCTTTGTGGTGACATGCACGAGAGTGGCCTAAGAGAGCTAGTAAGCCAGTCGGTGATTGGTGCTTCTTAACCCATGACGTGCATGGTGCAAAGTAGAGGTGATCGTTCACACGGTAGGTAATGCCTGGTGCGTGCGCTTAGCCAAACCACACTTGGTATTCACACTGAGGTTGCACGAGCCACCCAGTGGAAGAAACGCGCTAAGTTACTTCATGCATGGATAACTTAGGCGCGCAACAGAGTATATAAAGGGCATTCCGCGCTCATGCAGAGGGAGGTAAGATTCATTCTTGCAAGTTACTAGTTTACACACACACAGTGCACACGAGTCTCGTAGAGATTCTTAGTTCTTTGGTGGTTTTGTAAGGCTGACTTGAGCGTCGGAGTGCAATCGGCCGCTAGAGGCGCCGTTTGGTGTGTTTCGCAGGTTTGCTTTGAGTTCTTGTGGAGTTCCTGGAGCGTTCTTGCACTCGTCGCGGTTGAGGAGGTGGAAGATAGAGTTTGACGTGGCGAATCCTTCGATGTTCGAATCCCCTGCAAGATCATTTGGCGCCCACCGTGGGGCCCATGTGAATTTGTGATCCCATCCACACTTTGCTGTCAGATTTCGTTTGTTCTTAAGGTTCTTTGTTGAGAAAATGAAAAGGACAAGGCAAAGTTCACCTGCGCCATCAGCTGAAGAAGGAGCTGTGACGATGGCGCAGGTCTTGGAAATGATGCGAACGCTGCAAGACAATGTGGCAGCGTCAAGAATGGAACAAGAAAGGATGCAAGCGGATTTGGCTGCATCACAGAGCTGAAACGAAGAGTTAGAAAAAATTAATGGAGAGTTGTGCAAGGCGCTGCAAGCGCAGAAGGAACGCGCAGCGGAGGAAAGGGTGGCGCCGCCGCCGTCTCTTCCCAGGACTTTCCCCATGCCTTTCTCATCGGAGATTATGAGCGCAGTGGTGCCACCAAACTTGGTGGGGGTGAAAGCCTTGTTTACCGGGGTAGAGGACCCAGAGACGCATCTGACAGCGTTTCACACCCAGATGATGCTCTCTAGGGGTTCGGATACGGTGTAATGCAAGGTGTTCATGAGCACTCTGAGCGAAATTGCTTTGGAGTGGTTCGTGAGCCTACTAGATGGCCACATCACCTCGTTTCAGCAGTTCTCTAAGTTGTTCATGGAGCAGTATATTGTGAACAGGGCACCCCTAGTGGTGTCGTATGACTTGTTCGACGTGCAACAAAACCAAGGTGAGTCCCTCAGGGACTACCTTAGTCGTTTTGGAGCTCAGGTGGTGAGGCTGCCCAGCAAAGATGAAGATATGCTGGTGCATGCGTTCAAGAAAGGGGTTCTGCCAGGCCCTGATCAGAAATAACCCCAACACCTTTGCGGAGATTAGGCGTCGTGCTGTGGCGCACATCGTAGCAGAGACAGAGGTTTCTGAGAAGAGGGGAAGCGCGGTCCCGACCAAGTCGTGCGGAGGACCGAGCAAGTCTCAGCAGCCGATGAGGGTGCATGAGGCTAAAGAAGGAAAGAAGGCTCAGGGGAAGCCTCGCCCTTACGGGCCTGGGAAGGATCAGGGTAGGGAGCGCGCGAGGGAGAATAACGTGCCCCCCAGGTTTGACTTCGTGGTGGAATTGGCGGAGCTGATTGCCATTCCAGCCATAGCGACACGGTTGCGAGCACCAGAGAAGACTGACAAGGTGCTGGGAAGGAAAAAGAATGTGTGGTGTGAGTTTCACCAAGCTTATGGTCACTCACTCCACTCTTGCTTGGCGTTGGGACACCAACTTGCGGAGTTGGTAAAAAGTGGCTTTTTGAGCGATTACTTGCGGGAGGCACAAGGTGATCAGGCGTCGGGGCCACCAGCAGAAGATCCGCAACACGAGGTACCTGTGCACGGAGAGGTGCACACGATCGCGGGGGGCTTCTCTGGAGGGGGGTGTACAGCCTCTCAGAGGAAGAGGTACGCTCGTTCGGTGATGACTGTCGACTCGGTGGAAGAAGATCATACCCCCGATGCTGACATCACATTCACAAAGGAGGATCTCCGGGACGTTGTGCCTCACGACAACGATCCTATAGTCATCTCCCTTGTTACGGCAGGGAGAAAGGTGCACAGGGTTCTCGTGGACCAGGGAAGCTCGGCGGACGTGATGTTCTGGCCGACATTCAACAAGCTGTAGCTGTCCCTTGATCATCTGAGGTCGTACGCAGGGTGCTTGTATGGCTTCGCAGGGGACCAAGTGGAGGTGCGAGGATACATAGAACTGAGGACCACGTTCACGGATGGGACCGTGGCTCGCACTGAAAAGATCAAGTACTTAGTGGTTAATTCCCCATTCGCCTACAACATACTGTTGGGAAGGTCGACGCTCAACAGGTTGGGAGTTGTACCGTCGACGAGGCACATGAAGTTGAAGTTGTCGTTGATGGAAGGGGTGGTGATCACCATTAAGTCAGACCAGAAGGAGGCCAGGCGCTGTTATGAGAACAACTTCAAGCAGCAAAGGAGTGTGTGCCATGTTACCTCGACACCACCGCCGGGTGTGGACGAGAGGCGATCGGAGGTCGCAGGGCTGGTAAGAGGAACACAAGGTAATGGGGAGATGAACGAAGCAGTGCTGGGGGGCCCAGGGGTGGCCCAAGTAGGAGCTGAGAAAGAGAACATGATCACTCCCCGCGAGTCAGGGATCGCCAGTGAAAAGAGGCCCCACCCTGCTGAGGGGTGGGTGGAGACGGAGATCCAGGGGAAGAAGTTCAAGCTGGGAGGGCCACTCAGCGAGGACACGCGACGACAGATCGCCGAGGTGATTGAGAGTTATCTGGGCGTGTTTGCGTGGTCAGCATCGGACATGCCAGGTGTTGAAGAATGGTGCTTATCGGCTGGACACTTTGGACGAGGGGGGCGATCCCCAAAACGTGGAACGCCACACACTTGAAGTTCTATTTTCGTTGAAATTGTAAAGTAGTCGCGCGTTCATGCTAAACAGTTTGAACAGTTCAGGGGGCACTATTTTCCCCAAAAGAGGGTTTTTAATGAGGCCACCCAATAAAAAAGAAGTTATCGGTATAAGAGTTTGCAAAGTTTCAAAGTTAAAATCCTTCCCGCCACAGGCGTGAGCGCAGGTAATCTGTTAGGCCTTCCTCGTCCCAGGCGCGAGCATGGCAACCGGTTTAAAGTCCTCCTCACCCCAGGTGTGAGTGTAGGCAACTAAGGTTCGAAAAGCCAGGGGTGCTTGTAAGCCCAAGAAGGGAAAGGAAGGATTTCGAGAAACGCCTTTACCCAAGTGGCATAGCATCATTATCGGCGTAGTAGAACTCTTAGTTAAAACCATTCTCACCCCAGGAGTGAGAAGGTGGAAAGTACGACCTGACGTGTTAAGGGTTGATGACCTTGGGGCAGGCAAGAGGGGTTACCGAGAAACACTCTTTTCCCCAAAACAAGGCATCATCCTTGGCCGATCGGCGCAGCAGTCCTCTATGCACTTAGCGCTGGAGTGACAAGCAATATAGAGAGATATAAGGTGGAAGCAGAGGCGCGATGCCTGATGAGTGGGTGGCTGTAGCATTCTGATCGGTTATCGGTGGTTAGAACGTTGTTTAAAGAGTTTTAGACAAGTTCTTATGCAATAGGCGTAAGCAAGCAAAGCATGCCAGTTCAGTTATCAAGTGTTGTTAGTTGTGATCAAAGTTAGAAGTAGAGAAGTCAAGTACAGTAAAGATTCGTGCCAAGCTCGAGCAGGTTAGCTGTTAGTCATGCATTACAAGAGATAAAGGCTAAGAGATGCACAACAAGAGAAACGGTAAAAGAAGAGTGGCATTTTATATATGCATAAAGAGTTTTTACAGTTTATGTATAAAGGAATGTAAACAAGACAACAAATGATCAAGGGCGAATGATCTTGCCGTCCACCACCTCGAAGTCGATAGCAAACTGAGAGTAGTCAGCCTTCGGGAAGACGCACTTAACTTGCTCGAGGGCCAAGTCGAATCCCTCAGCAAAGGTATCAGCGGCCTCTTCCCAGAGCTTGGTCTTCTCAACCTCGAGCTCAGCCTTGTCGGTCTTGAGCACGACCTTCTCAGTTGTAAGAGTGACGATGGTGGATTCAGCTTCCTTGAGCTTGGACCCCTGATCATTGGCACGCCTCTCGGTTGCTGCGAGAGCCTCCGCCAGATTTGCGATCTGTTGGCGCAGGAAGGCATTCTCGGCGTCAAGCTGAATGGCCTTGCCCGTGGTCTCGACCAACTCAGCGTCAAGAGCGGCGACGGCGTCCCCCATCATCATCTCCGTCTTGATGGTTTCTTGGACTTGCAGGGCGCCCCCCCTCTTGGCTTCCTCCACCATGTCCCTCAGCAACTCGTTGGTGCTCTGCAGGGCCTCGTAGTCGCTTTGTAGCGACTCTTTTTGGTTGATCAACTCGCTCATCTTTCCCTCCAGCTTCTCGAGGCAACGATGCTGGGTGGAGAACTCCAGAGAAAGCACCAGCTGGCGGGCCAGATGAAGGTCCACCTCGCTCCCGCTCCACTTGACCAGCTCGCGGTTTTGGAGCAGTTGCCTGGTCAGCTGGATAACCCTGGTAAGCCCTTCAGTGCTGGAACCCGAGGCTCGGTGGGAACTCTCACTACCACCCTCGGTCGTGGCGGCGGAGGCTTGAGGACATGGTGAGGTTGAGGGGAGAGAGGACCCCTCCGAGCGAGCAGCCTCGCTCCCAGCAGTTTGAGGTGGCAAGGTAAGGGGTTGGCTGGCTGGGGGTGAGGAAGGAAGAGGGGCGCGTTGGAGAAGTCTGCGCTGGAGGGGTTGGAGAGGCATCCCCCTCAGCGCCCTCAGGCCTTGGGGTGGAAGAGCCGCCCACCTCGGCTCCCCTTCTATTTCTTTGGACTAGAGGAGACCTCGAGCTCTCCCCCTCGGTGGATGCGACGGTGGTGGGGGCCTTCACCAGCCGTTTCCTTTTCCTCTCACCTCTGGTCTCGGGGCCTTCAGCTGGCGCGACCGAGATGGGGGAGACAGAGATGGGCTCGGAGGTGGCCTCAGTCCCCGAAGACGACCTGACAGCTTGTCGGCTCTTGGCCAACAGTTTTTGGCGTCGTTCTTTGTTGGAAGTCATATCTGCACCGGTTAAGCATGGCAAAGGGTTAGTACACAGAGAGCCAAGAAAGCAAACAAAGTGCAGAAAAGTCAATCAAGCTAATCAGTTCAGTAGTAGCATGAATAGAAGTGATTAACATGTGCAGGTGTGCAAGTGTGGCAAGCAAGCACACTATCGTACTCAGAGAAATGACAAGTTGAAGGCAAGGAGAGGGTGCAAACCAATGTATTTTTTAAGCAACTCCGCGTCGAACCTGTGCTTGATGAGGGTGGAGGAGCCGAACTTCGCGCCCAAGCTCGAGAGTAGGCCACACAGCTCGCGCTCGTAGGGTGCCATAACCTCCAAGCCTCGGGGTTTTTTGAACTCTACCTTGGGAACCCAGTAGAGTGGGAAGCCCTCAAGTAGAGTCAGACTATGCTCGTTGGAGGTGATCATGTAGAACTACCCTTCCAGTCCTTGAAGGATTGCTGGTATAGGCCCAAGATCACTCTCCCTGACACGCCGTTCAGGCTCACCCATGACCTATCGCCTGGGTTCTTGGCCTCGAAGAAGTGGAGGAAGACGTCAGTTGAAGGGGGATGTCCGAAGTGGTTGCAGAGAATCTCGAACGCTCGGATGAATGCCCAAGCGTTTGGATGGAGTTGACAGGGAGCCACGTTCAGCTCGGTGAGGAGGTCCTTCTCAAAGAAAGTGAAAGGGAGTCGGAGGCGCAATCTCTTGAAGATAGCGGAGTAAATGAAGGTGAAGGGCACTCCATTGGTGGCCCTATCATCCACGCATATTGGCATGTCTCGAGGGGGAATGCACACGCCCAAGTGTGAGTCGTCCTCCTTTTCAAGGGCGCATGTGGGCTCGTCTGAGTCGCTACTCAGAAGGTTGGTGAGATGATCGTCGGGGAGTTGCGTAGAGGTCTCAGCGAGCAAGTGGAGGGGAGCCCACTTGTACACCCGCGCGTAGCTATGTTGAGGAGTCGCCGCTTGGGGGTGCGCACTCGTTGAGGGGGGCGTGCTCGTCGAGGGCGGTGGTGGTGCACTTGCGGAAGGCTGTGCACCAGAGGAGGAAGCGAGATGCGCAGTGGTTTTTGTTTGAGCCATTGTTCAGTAGCTACAATGGAGAAAGAAAAGAAGCAATGAGGGACCAATGTAAAATAGGGTTCAGTGAAAAACAAGAGGTAGGCGAGGAGAACGAAAATGCTGTGGTTGAAGGGAGTGGAGAAGCGAAAACGACGAAGAAGAAGAAGCGAAAACACAGAAAAATGCAGAAAAACCAGAAGAAACCCTAGTACAGTGCAGGGAAAGGGAAAACAACCCACAACGAATGCACAGTAAAAGTATTGGATGATGCAATCGGTAGAAAGCATTCAGTATGCCATAGATGAAGAAAAAGGGGTACCTTTTGATGATTACAAGTGGTTCCTGAAAGCTTGAGATTGAGGAAGATGAATCGCGCAGTGAAAAGCTTTGAAAGTTCAGAGAAGAGTGTTGGAGAAGGTAGGGGAGCAGTGGAGGCGCGCAAGTTTTTGAATGTGGGAAGCGCAAATGAAGTTTCATGCTAGCCGTTGATGCGTACACGTGTCTCAAGATTAAGGAAGGAAGGCGTAACGTCACTTAAAACACAGCACGTGATGTGGCACGTGACGTGGCATCACTTGCCACGTGGCCGCTGATGACGACCACTTAGTCTCTTCGCTGAAAACAAATTTACAGCTCGAGACTGGGGGGCTTGTGATCCGGTCGGTCATCGGTAGTCGGTGACATCAACAAAGGATAGCCATGTGGACCGTTCTTAGTGGAACACGTGGGCCAGAGAAGCAGATGTGTCATTGAGAGAGTCACCCAAGGTGGTGATCGGTGATCAGGGGGAGGTGGTCAGAGAGGATGCGCGATCAACGCCTAGATAAGCGCCTGGAAGCGGAAGGTGTGGCGCTATGGTGCACCGATCGGTCTTCTAGTGTTGGCGATGGTCATCGGGTTTTCGTGTCGCATGCAGTTAAGTTGGAAACGAAGGACGTCTCCCAACGAGAGCGTTGCATGCGAGCCTGGGGTGGCAGAGTATCCGAGAAAGGAAAAGTTATGAGCTTTGTGGTGACATGCACGAGAGTGGTCTAAGAGAGCTAGTAAGCCAGTCGGTGATTGGTGCTTTTTAACCCATGACGTGCATGGTGCAAAGCAGAGGTGATTGTTCACACGGTAGGTAATGCCTGGTGCGTGCGCTTAGCCAAGCCACACTTGGTATTCACACTGAGGTTGCACGAGCCACCCAGTGGAAGAAACACGCTAAGTTACTTCATGCATGGATAACTTAGGCGCGCAACATAGTATATAAAGGGCATTCCGCGCTCATGCAGAGGGAGGTAAGATTCATTCTTGCAAGTTACTAGTTTACACACACACAGAGTGCACACGAGTCTCGTAGAGATTCTTAGTTCTTTGGTGGTTTTGTAAGGCTAACTTGAGCGTCGGAGTGCAATCGGCCACTAGAGGCGCCGTTTGGTGTGTTTCGCAGGTTTGCTTGGAGATCTTGTGGAGTTCTTGGAGCGTTCTTGCACTCGTCGCGGTTGAGGAGGTGGAAGATAGAGTTTGATGTGGCGAATCCTTCGACGTTCGAATCCCCTGCAAGATCAAATTTCAATCTCACTTTGTTTTGTATACTTGTTGTTTTTTAAATTCAAAGAGAAACCATATCTATAGCTCTTAAAACTAGTCGTTCTAGGCAGTTAATCATAAGCCATAACAATTTTAATTCAACTAAAAACATATTTAACAGGTTTTTGAAAAGCTATTATGAAATGTGACAATCAACCGATTGCAATATCGTTTTAACTGGTTGAATTGGTTATGACAGTTGATCCTGCCTGTTGACCAGAACGCAAGAGCCTTGCCT
The DNA here is from genome assembly GCF_051622355.1 of Phaseolus vulgaris. Taxonomy (NCBI): domain Eukaryota; kingdom Viridiplantae; phylum Streptophyta; class Magnoliopsida; order Fabales; family Fabaceae; genus Phaseolus; species Phaseolus vulgaris. Next base: position 29,146,232 of record NC_143504.1, on the reverse strand, counting down.
CGTCAAAGGTAGCTTCCTCTAGATCGGCTTTGCACCGTGTTAGCTTTCGTCCTTCACCTTGATTCACCTCAAGAACCTGCAAAAGACAGAACGGCGCCGCTGCGGCCGATCGCTCTCCGACGCTCAAGTCAGCGACTGAACCACCAAAATACTAAGAGGAAAACTAAGAACTTCAGGAACCGTGCAATGTTCTCTCCCAGCGTACTCAAGTTCTCGCAAGCGTAAAAGAAGTATTCTAAAACGTGCGTACCTCAGAAGTTCGTTAGAATCTCTTATATACCTGTGCACTTTCTCTCTCCTGACGGTTACACATCTGGACACGTGGCTCGCATCCAGCTGTACACGTGTCATCATCTGGAGCATCCTCTGTTTGAGCGTCACTTCTTACTCTTCAGGTTTATTCGACTAAGTTATCCATGCAAGGAGTAACTCGGTGTATAACTGCCTTGGAGCGCGATCTCTTCTGTGTGGCGAGTACGGGTGTCATCATACACACCTTCCCTGTGGTCTCGCCGGCCGCCATCATGATCCACTTCACTTGCTTCATCGTGCATGCTCGGGTAAGCTGTTCCCCGACCTCAACCTCTGGCTAGCTAGGGAATGACCATCTGACGACTTCATCCTCTGCTTCGAAAGCCTGGAACAAGCTTTCCTGATCCTTCGGCGATGTCCTCCTTTCGGCGATCTCTGATCACTTGGTCGTCTGGGTTCGCATCCGGCGACTACATCACAAACCTGGTGACCGCCGGTTTAGGTATGCTAGAGATCGGAGCACGCCAACTTAACGACTGGCGACTACACGAGCCCACCGACTTCCTTCCCTTCTGCCAGCCAGGTGTCCCGTTCACGCCTATATTATAGCTTGCTGCCACATCATCACTTCTGACTACCTGGGCGGTACACAAGCCCCCCAGTCTTAAGCGAAGACTTGTCCAGCGAAAAGACTAAGAGGTCACATCACTGCCGATCTACGTGGCGCTGGCGCTCCACCAAACCCCTTTTTCCAATCGCTCGACACGTGGCTTCATCAACGGTCATCTTCAGCTGTCGTTTGCGCTTCCAAGAACGTTTGAAAAACCCTTAAACCCCTTCATTTCTACTGTTTCATCATCTCTCTGCATTCTCAAAACGCTTTGAGTTTTCTCTGCAAACCCACAACGCTTCTCAGCTCCCTCAATCTCCAACTCCCTTCAACGCTCATCTGATCATCGAAAGGTACCTCTTTTACTTCTTCTGTTGATACTTGCTGCATTTTAACCGATTCGCATCATCCATTATCTGTCTGGTGCATACGCTGTGGGTTGTTTCCTCTTCTTCTTCCTTCTCGTAACTTAGGGCTTCATCTTCCATTACATTCATCACAACGAACTCCCGTTCGTTCGTTTTCCATTCTTCGTCCACAATCGAGTCGATCTCTGTAACCTTTGTTCATTCTTTTTCCTTTTTCCTTTGCAGTTCCCGCGATGGCTCGTACGAAAACCACTGCGAATCCTCATCCTTCATCACGAAACCCTCCACCCCAAGCGCAAAACTTACCACGTGCATCTGGTGCTCCTTCTTCCCAGGCTGAGAGGCCTGCAACCTCTCACCCCAACCTCGCTCAGGCAACTCCACCAGTCGTCGGAGGAGCCTCCACTCCCACACAAGACTACAAGAAACTCTACCCGTGGGCCACCCCAACTTTGCTGAAGGAGACCTCTTCAGTAAACTCTGCGGTGGCGGTGCTACGGTTGAAGAAAGGGGACGAACCTAACCTCTCTTTCCACAAGGAGCATGACGACAAACTAAAGGTGCTGCCTTGCCCTCCCGACGTGCCAATCTGCGCGGATGACAAGGGGAACAATGGCGAGTTGTTCTGCTTCGTTTACACCACTCTATTCAAGAAGGTGAAACTCAGGTTTCCCTTCACCCGTTTTGAACGAGAGCTACTAACCAAGCTCAACATTGCCGCTGCCCAGCTCCATCCCAACAGCTGGGCATTCGTGCGGGCATTTCAGATCATGTGCGCGCACTTGGGACTACCGGCCTCGGTAGACGTTTTCCTTTTCTTGTTCGAGGCCAAGAATCCCGGAGACCGCCCCTGGGTGAGCTTAAACGGGATTGCTGGGAGATCGATCCTCTCAATCTTCCAGCAATCTTACAAAGACTGGAAAGGAAATTTCGTCCAAGTGCGCCAAAACGACCAAGACCCCTCGCTGCTCGATGGCTTCCCCTTGTACTGGGTAAACAAGGGAAGTAAGGACTCTAAAGAAAACTTCAGAAGGCCAAGAAGTCCTGACAACATGGGCGAGTTGGACAAGGACCTCTGCCTTTTCTGGAAGAGGGTGGCTGATGCCCAGATCAACTTTCCTACTTCTTCAATAATCACCTTCGAATTCCTCGAGGACCAACTCGAGGCCCACATCGGTAAACCCCACCTCACCATCAAATTTACCAACTTAGCATTTTTCTCCGTTCTACTTTGGCATTTCGTTATTAACTTATGTGCTGCTTGTGTTACCCTTGTACAGACATGCTTGTATCTCCTGCTTCTGTTTTAATTGCTTACCCATCTTTTGCCCTGTGCAGATAACATGCTGGGGAAAGGCAAAATGGCTGAATTGAGGGCGATCGCCCGAACTCACAAACTGGCGGCGGGCTCCCAAACCGTACCAAACTCGGTAGTGGAGATCGCCGCTGCCCAGGGAAGATCGCCTCCTCAAGGTCCAACTCCTCCGGGGACACAACCCGCCCCTCAAGGAAAAAAGCTCATCTTAAGGAAACCAAAGAGGAAAACTCCTCAAGTGGTCCAAGAAGATGAGGATGAGGATGATGAGGCGACTGAGGACGGCCTTGTCACCAAAAGGAAGAGGGTGGCACCTTCTTCACCACCCGCTCTCCCAACACCAACACCGCCCTCTCCCCCAGCTCCAATACCGCCCTCTCCCCCAGCTCCAACACTGCTGGTCCAAGCAACACCCTTGGCCGTCGCGCTTCCTGCGGTTGAAGGCAATGAGCCCAACTTCATGGAGAACCCTCCTAGTGCCTCCACGCGGTTCGTATCTACTGGAGAGGGTCCTCCTTCAACCGCCTCGATTGCTGAAGCCGCACCAGGTGGGGATGAAGGTGCTCACAACTCACCGATACTCATAACCGAGTCCCCCACTTCACCACCACGCCAGGAAGCCCCCCTTGCTCAACCAATTCAAGAGGGTGGTGGTGAGAGTCAGCACCAGGCTTTTTCAGCACCTCTACCAACAGCAGCTGCAAGCCTTCCCCCTGTGGTCAAAGAAATCTGGGGGCCCTTCACAGCTAAACTCAAAATGATGGCAGAGGACCTTCCCTCAATCATAACAAAGGCTGTGAAGAGCTCCAACAAAAAACTTTAGGACGAGATCTCCACACTCCAGGAGGAGAATCGCCTGATAAGGATCGAGGCGGAAAAGCTGTCTTGCAACCTGATGATGGCAGAGATCGATCACTCAAGGGTGGAGGACGCCATGAGTGCCGAGTTGAGGGTTGCGCGCAAGGAGGCCTCCGATCTACGCCAGAAACTGCACCTCCTAGCTCAAGAGAAAATCAAGCTGGAGAGTAAGCTGGTTCCCTACAGGCTTAAGGTGGCCAACTTGGAGGCATCGATGAAAGCGGATGCAGCCAAGGTAGAGAACCTTGAAAAGAGGTCGGCTGATCGGGAGGTTCTCCTTGGAAGGGTCGAGAAGGAGAGGGACGACGCCGTGGACGAGCTCGCCAAGGCTCGAGAGGAAAACGAGAAAATTGCTGCAGAGCTGGCCCAGGCGCGGGACGAAGGCAAGAAGGCTGCTGACGACCTTGCTCGGGCTCGTGGGGAAACTGAAGAACTGAAGAAACGAGCTGACGAGCTGAAGCAGCAAACCGAGGGGCTCAAACAACAAAACGAAGAGCTCGAACAAAGCTCCGCCCAAGTCCTTGCCGCCGGGTTCGACGCCGCCCTGGAGCAAGTCGCTTGCTAGTACCCTGAGCTCGACCTCTCCATGGTGTCAATATGTAATGAAGTGGTGGATGGGAAGATCGTGCCTTCTGAAGATTAACCGCTTCCCTCCATCACTTATTTCCTGAGATTTATCTGCCTATTTCTTTTTGCATGATCTTTACTTGTAATTTTCTTTCCTTTGTATTCGAACTGGTACAACTTTTATTATAACTTCTTCCGCTTTTGCACATGGTTTCTCTGTTTACTTTGCTTTTCCTTGTAGAAACCGCTTAAACAAATTAACTTAGCGATTCTGCGGGCTCAACCGTTTACTCACTGCTTCAAACTCGAGCAAACTATCAATCTTACATCAATTCATCAACTGTTAACTTAAAGTAAAAACTTGAGCAACTCATTAACCTTCAAGCGACAACATTTAGCATAACTTGCAAACTTTAAGGCAATTAGCTACATACTAGGCAACATGTTTTAACTTAAACCGGTATTACAATACAGTTTACCTGATCTGCCTGGCAAGGTTAGCCTTTACTCCTGTCATCGCCTGGAATTCTTCTGATCGCCCTAGGGTTCTGGCGATGTAAGCTTTCTTTTTCCTTCATAACTTGGCTATTGTTCCCTCATTTGGGGGTAGAGGCGCCTTTCGGATCCTTCTCCACCTCCCTGAGTTTCAGAACAATAAGCCGGATAGCTAGGCGTTCTCTTTGAACCTACCTTAGCCATCCTTTAAACTTCTTCCACCCTCCACACCATACCTGAACTCGTTCGAGACGAGAAGGATTTTATCTTGCCTGAACTCGCTCGACGGTGAGAAGGTCTTTATCTTGCCTGAACTCGCTCGACGGCGAGAAGGTCTTTATCTGGTGCCTCTACTTTGCCCAGGGATTACATCTCCTCTTCCCTGGATGCACTGAGGACTTTTAACTTGTTCTCGCCTGCACTCGCACAAAGTCGAGGAGGACTTTCCTCTTTCTCGCCTGCGCTTGCTCAACGGCAAGGAGGACTTTTCTTGCCTGCACTCGCTCAAAGGCAAGGAGGACTTTTCTCTTCTTCATAACTTGATCATTGCTCCCTCATCTGGGGGTAGAGGCGCCTTTCGGATCCTTCTCTACCGCCCTGAGTTTCAGAACAATGATCTGGTCTTACTGGGTCAATATTGATGTTTCGCTTAAAGGGGAAAAAGGCATTTTCCTTCCCTTCCCGCCGTTTAAGGTCACAAACATCCCTGACCTTTCAGTTCATTTTGCCTGAACTCGCTCGACGACGAGAAGGACTTTATCTTGCCTGAACTCGCTCGACGACGAGAAGGTCTTTATCTGGTGCCTCTACTTTGCCCAGGGATTACATCTCCTCTTCCCTGGATGCACTGAGGACTTTATCTCGCCTGCACTCGCACGAGGGCGAGGAGGTCTTTAATTATTACTGGTGCCTCCGATCGCCGAAAGACGATGAGGACTTTAAAACTTTAACTGTGCCGCCGATCGCCGAAAAGCGATGGGGACTTAAAAACTTTTAGAAAGCATGCAGCATAGCTTCAAACTTGCCTTAAATCACGTACGAGTGATAAGGTCTTTTTTTAAAAACTTTCGAAACAACAAGCATGCAATCTTGGAAACTTTAAACTTTGAAAACTCTTCTTTATTGGGTGGCCTCATTAAAAACCCTCCTTAGGGAAAAAAGAGTGCCCCCTTCAAACTGTTTTAACAGAAAGCTTGCAAATCTCTTTGTGTTTGTTTCTACTTACAAAGCTTTAACTGTAATATAACTTGAGGTGTGTGGCGTTCCAAGTGCGAGGAATCGCCCCTCCTTCCAATGTTTCTAAGTGGTAGGCGCCGTTCCCGAGCGCCTCGGTTATTCTGAACGGTCCCGTCCACTTAGGCGACAACTTGTTCTCCATCTCGTACTGGTGGGCCTTCCTCATCACCAGGTCGCCTTCTTTAAACTGCCTCGGCATCACCTTCGAGTTATACCTTCGTTGAATCCTCCTTTTCACTGCCTCGGCTTTTACTCTCGCCTCCTCCCTGACCTCATCCAGCAAATCCAGATTCAACCTTCTTTCCTCATTTGAGTCTTCCGCTACAAAGTTCTGGAATCTCGGCGAGCTCTCCTGGATTTCCACTGGAATCATTGCGTCGCATCCATAGACCAGGCTAAACGGGGTCTCATGGGTTCCTGACTGCTCGGTGGTGTGGTATGCCCAAACTATGCGGGGTACCTCCTCAGCCCACAATCCCTTGGCTTTCTGCAGTCTCCTCTTCAAGCCTCTTAGCAACACCTGATTGGCGGACTCTACTTGGCCATTTGTCTGAGGGTGCTCGAGGGATGCAAATACTTGTTGAATTCCCACCTCTTCGCACAGCTTCTTCAACAGGTGACTTGCAAACTGAGTCCCGTTGTCTGACACCAGGTGCTTAGGCACACCAAACCGGCACACAATGTTCTTCCACACAAAGCTCTCGATCTTGTGTGCGGTGATCTGGGCTACTGGTTCTGCTTCGATCCACTTGGTGAAATATTCAATTGCCACCACCAAGTACTTCATCTGCCTGATCGCCAATGGGAAAGGTCCCAGAATGTCGATCCCCCACGTATGAAACGACCAAGGGCTGTAAATCGACTTTAACTCCTCTGGAGGCGCTCTATGCCAATCGGCGTGCTGCTGACATGGCTTGCAGCACTGTGCATACTTCTTGCAGTCCTCCCTCATTGTTGGCCAGTAGTAACCTGCACGGAGGGTTCTTGCAGCCAGAGCTCGACCCCCGACGTGACTTCCACATATCCCTTCATGGAGCTCGACCATGATTCTTGTACATTTTTCTCCGTGCACGCATTCCAGGAGCGGGTGTGTGAACCCAAATCTATACAACTCGCCATCAATCATTGTGAACTTGCTGGAGTTCTTCTTTATCTTCCTAGCCTCCGTCGGATCCAGCGGGAGAAGGCCATCTGCCAGGCATCGCTGGTACTGTGTTATCCACGTGTCTGGCTCATGCGTAGCGCAGACCTGCGTCATGTTCACCCTCTCCCCCCGACATGCTCTTATTCTCGGCGATCTCAAGGTTTCCTGAGTCAAAGACCTGTGACTCCTTGCCGCTTTCTCCGTCGACTTGCTTATTTGAAGAACCAGGTGGTCTGCCACAAATGCTCTAGGCGTCTTCAGAGTTTCTTGGATCACCGTCCTCTGCCTACCCCCCTTGCCCGAACTGGCGAGCTTAGCTAGCAAGTCTGCTCGGGCATTCTGCTCTCTGGGCACATGCACCACTTCAAAGGAGACAAAGGAAACCTTCAATTCCTGCACGTATGCTAAGTAAGCCGCCATTTGTGGATCCTTGGCCTGGAACTCGCCTGTTACTTGTCCCGTGACCAACAGCGAGTCACTCTTAGCCATCAGCACCCTAGCTCCCATCTCCTTGGCCAGCAAGATTCCGGCGATCAGCGCCTCATATTCTGCTTGATTGTTGCTGGCTTTGAAGGCAAACCTCAGGGACTGTTCAATCAGCACACTGTTGGGCCTTTCCAGGATGACTCCAGCACCGCTACCCTGCTGGTTCGACGATCCGTCCACCGAGAGCACCCAACGAAAATCATCCCCCTCGACTCGTGCTGCTTCTGACGAGAGCTCGACCACAAAATCGGCAAAAATCTGCCCCTTGATCGGACCTCGGGGCTCATACTTGATATCGAACTCCGACAGCTCCACCGCCCATTTCACCATCCTCCCAGCTACATCAGGCTTCTTCAGGACTTTCTGGATGGGCAAGTCGGTATCACCAGTATTGTAAAACTGTGAAAATAGTGGCGCATCCTCCTCGTCGAAAATACCACAGCCAGTGCAGCTTTCTCCAAGGCCTGATACCTCACCTCCGGGCCTTGCAACACCTTGCTAACGAAATAAATAGGCTTCTGAGCCTGGTCTTGGTCTTGGGCGAGCACCACACTCACCGCCCTCTCAGTCACAACAAAATACAACCTGAGAGGGGTTCCCACCAACGGTTTGCACAAAACCGGCGGGCTCGCCAGGTACTCTTTAAGCTTGACGAAGGCCTCTTCACACTCCTTCGTCCAGGCAAACTTATTGTTCCGCCTTAAACACTAAAAGTACGGATGGCCTTTCTCTCCGCTAGCCGATACGAAACGAGATAGGACGGCCATCCGACCTGTAAGTTGCGGCACCTCCTTCACGATGGCCGAGCTCCTCATCGCCAAGATGGCCGCGCACTTATCAGGATTTGCCTCTATTCCTCTTTCAGTTAAGAGGAATCCCAAGAACTTCCCTGCCTCCACGCCAAAAATGCAGTTCTCGGGGTTCAGCTTTAACCTGAACTTGGCGATTGTGGTAAACAACTCCTCCAGGTCCGCAACGTGCTTGCTCTTCTCCGGCGAGGTCACGACCATATCATCCACGTACGCTTGCACATTCCTTCCCAGCATTGGTGCAAGTACCCTATCCATCAATCTTTGGTACGTGGCCCCCGCGTTCTTCAGCCCGAAGGGCATCACCTTGTAGCAGTAGCACGATCTCTCGGTCATGAAGGCGGTCTTCTCTTCATCCATGGGATGCATCTTTATCTGGTTGTACCCCGAGAAGGCGTCCAGGAAACTCAGCAACTTGCACCCTGCAGCACTGTCGACCAGGGCGTCTATGCTTGGCAAAGGATACGAATCCTTTGGGCAAGCCTTGTTCAGGTCAGTGAAGTCGACGCATATGCGCCACTTCCCATTGCTTTTCTTCACCAGCACGACATTGGCCAACCCCTCAGGGTACTGGACTTCCCTGATATGGCCTGCGGCGAGGAGCTTCTGTGTTTCATCCCTGATCGCCTGCCTTCTCTCCTCGTTAAACTTCCTTCTTCTCTACCGCACTGGTCTGACCTGGTTGTCCATTGCTAGATGGTGGCACAAGAAGTCGGGGTCGATTCCCGGCATGTCTGAGGCAGACCATGCAAAAGCATCCAGATGCCGCTCTATCACCTTGGCAATCTTGTCTTGGAGCTCAGCCTTCAAGGATCTTCCCAGCTTGAAGACCTTTCCCCCGATCTCCCTTTCGAGCCACTCCTCGACGGGTTTGGGTCTAGCTTCCCTGGCGATCACCGCCCTGGCGATTCCCAGGTCCCTCACTTCCTCTGGGCGGTTCCTCGCCTCTTCTTCCCGATCAGCGTTCTCTCCCTCAACCTCAGCATCCAGCATGGTGACATCGCCTCCGGCGGCCACCTCCATCGCCGCATCAACAACTCGCCATTCTGTTGGCTTGGGCTTCACACCGGGAGGCAACGTCGTTGTGAGGTAACTTACTGACCTCTTATTCTTGAGGCTATTCTCATAGCATTTCTTCGCTTCCTTCTGGTCAGATTTGATGGTGATCACCACCCCCTCCATCGACGACAACTTCACCTTCATGTGCCTGGTTGAGGGCACAACTCCTATTCTATTGAGTGTCAGTCTTCCCAACAAAATGTTATATGCTGAGGGAGCATTCACGATGAGGTACTTGATTTTCTCCGTCCTCGAGCCCGCCTGATCCGCGAATGTAGTTCTTAATTCTATGTACCCCCTGACCTCCACCTGATCACCAGCAAACCCATACAAGCACCCTCCATAGGGCCTCAGCTGGTCAAGGGGCAATTGCAGTTGTGTGAAAGTCGGCCAGAACATCACATCTGCCGAGCTTCCTTCCCGCCGTGACAAGCGAGATAACTATGGGATCGTTGTCATGAGGCACAACGTCCCTGAGATATTCTCTTGTGAACGTAATGTCCACATCTGGCGAGTGATCCTCGAACATGTCCACCGTCATCACAGACCTTGCATATCTCTTCCTCTGTGACGCGGTGCATCCACCACCCGAAAAACCCCCAGCGATGGTGTGGATCTCTCCATGAGTGGGCATCTCATGCTGCTGAGCCTTACCACCCGCCGGCTGGGAGCTCGACGCGCCCCCCATCCTCCTGTCCAGCAGGTAATCATTCAAGAAACCGCTCTTGACCAGGTCGTCGAGCTGGTATCCCAGTGCCAAACACGAATCAACGGTGTGACCAAAACTCTGGTGGAACTCGCACCAGGCGTCTGGTTTTGGTCCTAACACCTTGTCGCCCACCTTCTCAGGTGCCTTGAGCCTGGCTGCTATGTTGGGGATGGCGATCAGATCCGCCAACCCCATGACAAACTTATGCTTTGGCGAGCGATTGTACTCCTTGGGGCACCCTGGACCCCTGCCCTTGTTTTTCCTTGGATCATAAGGATGGCGAGTCCTTTGATCCCTCTTGGCCGCCGCTGTCTCCAGCACCCTCTGTGGCTGGATCCTGGTCTGGGCACGTGGCCTAGCGGGGGCCACGCTCCCTTTCTTCTCGGCGACCTCACTCTCATCGGCGATGTGGGCCACCGCAAGTCGCCTAACCTCAGCAAACGTGGCGGGGTGAGCCCTGATCAGTGCCTCGCAGAAAGGTCCCGGCAGCACGCCCTTTTTGAAGGCGTATACCAGCATCTCCTCGTCCTTGGCTGGCGAGCGGACCATCTGCGCTCCAAAGCGATTCAGATAGTCCCTGAGGGACTCTCCCTGGTATTGCCTTATGTCGAACAGGTCGTAAGACACCCTAGGTGGCGCTTTGTTCACAATGTACTGCTTGACGAAGATCTTCGAAAACTGCTGGAAATTGGTTATGTGGCCGGTAGGCAAGCTCACAAACCATTCCAGCGCTGTTCCCTGGAGCGTGCTCACAAACATTTTGCAATATACAGCATCCGAGCCTCCTGACAGCATCATTTGCGTGTGGAACGTGGTGAGATGTGCCTCAGGGTCCTCCACGCCGGTGAAAGTAGCCTTCACAGGTACCACGCTCGCAGGGATAGGCGTGTCTGTGATCGCCAGGGCAAACGGCATAGGGAAAACGCGAGGTGGCGACGACGGTGCAACCTCTTCAGCGACTGGGCGTCCTCTCTGCTCCTGAAGAGCTTGGCGCAACTCCTCAGTCACTTTGCTGAGCTCTTCATTCCTGGCCTGAGAGGCGACTAGGTCCTCATGCATCTTTGCCTGCTCTATGCGCGAGGCCTCCACATTCGCCTGCAGCGCACGCATGATCTCCATCATCTGCGCCATAGTCATGGCGCCTTCAGCAGCAACTGGCACAACTGGACTTGAACGGTTGCTTCTCATCTTTCTCATGAAAACTCAGCAGACCACAAAGTGCGACGAACAAAACCTCCTTCAGCAACGATCGATCCAGCAATCAACCGGTTAGAAACCCTCAAACTCTTTAAAACCTCCGCAAGCGCAACTGCAACAGCACGCCGATAGACTCGGACGTCGAAAACTTCACGGAAACTTGCAACTTCACCACAAAACCACCGCTTCTCCAGCAAGCCCCCGATTCCCTAACCAGAAACGCAATCGAACAGAAAACGCACCGAACAACCGATTGAAAACCGCGCAAACAGCAAGAAACTCCAAGAAAACTGATCGAAAGCTCGAACGAACGGTGGAAAATCTCACACTACCGATTAAAACCCAAACGAACGGCAGAAACCTCGATTTCACCGAACAAAACTCGAACGAACGGTGGGAAATGGTTGCACCAGCAGACAACCACACAGAAACTGCAGAAACTTCAAGAACTCACGCTGTGGATAGGGACAGGTTTTACACGGCCCCACGGTGGGCGCCTGATGATCCTGCCTGTTGACCAGAACACAAGAGCCTTGCCTCGTCAAAGGTAGCTTCCTCTAGATCGGCTTTGCACCGTGTTAGCTTCCGTCCTTCACCTTGATTCACCTCAAGAACCTGCAAAAGACAGAACGGCGCCGCTGCGGCCGATCGCGCTCCGACGCTCAAGTTAGGACTGAACCACCAAAATACTAAGAGGAAAAATAAGAACTTCAGGAATCGTGCAATGTTCTCTCCCAGCGTACTCAAATTCTCGCAAGCGTAAAAGAAGTATTCTAAAATGCGCGTACCTCAGAAGTTTGTTAGAATCTCTTATATACCTGTGCACTTTCTCTCTCCTGACGGTTACACATCTGGACACGTGGCTCGCATCCAGCTGTACACGTGTCATCATCTGGAGCATCCTCTGTTTGAGCGTCACTTCTTACTCTTCAGGTTTATTCGACTAAGTTATCCATGCAAGGAGTAACTCGGTGTATAGCTGCCTTGGAGCGCGATCTCTTCTGTGTGGCGAGTACGGGTGTCATAATACACACCTTCCCTGTGGTCTCGCCGGCCGCCATCATGATCCACTTCACTTGCTTCATCGTGCATGCTCGGGTAAGCTGTTCCCCGACCTCAACCTCTGGCTAGCTAGGGAATGACCATCTGACGACTTCATCCTCTGCTTCGAAAGCCTGGAACAAGCTTTCCTGATCCTTCGGCGATGTCCTCCTTTCGGCGATCTCTGATCACTTGGTCGTCTGGGTTCGCATCCGGCGACTACATCACAAACCTGGTGACCGCCGGTTTAGGTATGCTAGAGATCGGAGCACGCCAACTTAACGACTGGCGACTACACGAGCCCCCCGACTTCCTTCCCTTCTGCCAGCCAGGTGTCCCGTTCAACACGCCTATATTATAGTTTGTTGCCACGTCATCACTTCCGACTACCTGGCGATACAACAGTTAGTCAAAAATAGTTTTGAAAACCTTCTATCAAGCTAAGTGTAAAATAATCGATTATATCGTGATTTTAACCGGTTGTTTTTCTCTTTGCTTAGAAAAATAGTTTTCTCTTTTAACATAGATTGATTTAGCTTTGTGCATAGGACAAGAATGATTTGTAGAAGAATTCTGAACATCCTAGAACTAAGCTCCAACCAAAAATAGCAAAGCATCAACCTTTCACTTCAGATTTGGATCATCAAAGCTTCCATGTTCTACAATCTCCCCCTATTTGATGGAGACAAATTCTTGGGATGCTTTTTTGAATGTTGTAGTTTAGAATCTTTCTTAACCTGCATTCACAAGCAAACATAGAAATACAGGATAATCTATTCCAGTTAATCAGGCACCACAAACTTTTTTCCACTAGGTGATTTCCAGTGAGGAACATCAGCCAAATCAATGTGAGAAACCAGTCAAACATGCATAGGTGCAACACAGAAAAACAATCGGTTATTTCGCAGGAATAACTGGTTAAAATATGTATAAGAGTTTCATATCAAATCAAAGACCAGTTATAGCAATGTTCAATCAAAAGTGCAAAATAGAAATAAGTGCAGATATAAGAACATTACAACCCAAAGCTCACTTCTCCCCCTATTTGTCTTCATAAAGAGAATGAAAAAAAAAGGATTTGAAAAATAACATAAATTTAAGATAAAACTTGTAAATAAATTATTCTAAATTCATTTCTTTGTGAATAAAACCTGTCTTTGGATAAAGGTTTTGTGAAGATGTCTGCAAGCTGGCGTTTAGTGGCAATGAATTGAATCTCACAGTCTCCATTATTGACATGATCACGAATAAAGTGATGTCGAATCTCAATGTGTTTGGTTATGGAATGTTGAACCTACTTTTTTGTGAGATTTATTGCACTTGTGTTGTCACACAACAAAGGGACCTTGCTGACTTTCAACCCAAAGTCCTCCAGCTGTTGCTTGATCCATAAGATCTGTGCACAGTAGCTTCCTGCAGCTATATACTCTGCTTCAGCAGTTGACAAAGGGTACACAAGCTTGCTTTTTGCCGTGCCATGATATAAGACTTGATCCAAGTAGATGGCATGTTCCACTTGTGCTCTTTCTATCTAATTTACATATCGTAAAATCAGAATCAGAGTATCCTACTAAATGAATATGAGAGTGTTAGGGATACCATAAACCCACGAATGATGTTCCTTTAAGATATTTTAGGATTCTCTTGGCAGGTTTAAGATGAGATTCCCTTGGACAAGATTGGAACCTTGCACAAAGGCAAACAATAAACATAATATCTAGTCTACTTGCAGTAAGATATAGTAAGGAACCAATTACCCCCTGTATTTAGTTTGGTCCATTGTTGTTCTAGCTTCATCAACACTTAAGTAACAGTTTGTAGACATAGGTGTTGTTGCAGCTTTATAGCTCTCCATCTCAAATTTTTTTGAGAATATCATTGCAGTACCTGGACTGACACAAGAAGATGCCTTCTTTGGTTTTCTTGATCTGCAACCCAAGAAAGAAAGAGAGCTCCCCCATCATTGACATCTCAAATTCTCCCTGCATAGCTTTTACAAAATCTTCACACAATTTATCATTAGAAGAGCCAAATATAATGTCATCTACATATATTTGAACTAAGATTACAACAGAATCAGATTTTTTAATGAAAAGGGTTTTGTCAATCTTCCCTCTTTCATATTGATGAGATAGAAGAAAACAACTTAACCTCTCATACCACTGTCTTGGTGCTTGCTTAAGACCATACAATGCTTTCTTCAACTTATATTCATGATTAAGATGTAGGTGATCTTCAAACCCATGTGGTTGTGATACAAAGATTTCTTAATTCACAATTCCATTTAGGAAAGCACTCTTCACGTCCATATGAAATAACTTGAATCCTTTCATGCATGCAAAGGCCAGTAAGAGTCTCAAAGCTTCTAACCTTGCTACTGGTGCGAAAGTCTCATCATATAACCAATCCCTTCTTCTTGGTTGTATCCCTTAGCAACAAGCCTTGCCTTATTCCTTGTGATGACCCCTGAATCATTTGATTTGTTTCTGAAAACCCATTTTGTTCTGATGACATTCATTTGATTTGTTCTAAGAACCAGGACCCATACATCATTTCTCACAAACTGGTTGAGCTCCTCATGCATAGTAGCAGTCCAATGCTAATCTTTGAGTGCATCATTGATTGTCTTTGGTTCAATCTTGGAGACAAATGTTGTATGATTGTAGAAGTTTGCTACATTCCTTCAACATAGAGATTTTTGGGGATCCTCCACTCTTTTGGAAGATCACACTGTTGCAGATTTTCAATCGGTTGTTTCGCAGAATCAACCGGTTGATTTTTTGTACAGTTTTCCAGATTCTTCAAGAAGATATTCTACTCATCTTCTTCTGTACTGATCTTTGTTGGACCTTGCTCATAATTGTTAGTTTCATAAAAAATAACATGCATAGATTTTTCTACAGTCATAAGTTTCTTATTGTAAACTCTATATGCATGACTAGATAGGGAATAACCAAGGAAAATACCTTTGCCAACACTTTTGCATCAAACTTACCCATATTCTCTTTGCCATTGTTTATGATGTAGCATTTTCATCCAAATACCTTTAGGTGACCTATGTGAGGTGTCCTTCCATTTAGCAGCTCGTATGGAGTCTTTTTCAGGATTGGCCTGATAAGAACCTGATTCGTCATATAACATGTTGTACTTAACGCATCAGCCCTAAAGCACTTAGGTAAGGATGATTCATTCATGATTGTTCTTGCTAGTTCTTCAAGTGATATGTTCTTCCTCCCCACCACTCCATTTTTTTTAGGTGTCCTTGGTGCAGAGAGAAGTTGTGAAAGATGCCTAGCTTGTTGCAAAAGTTGCTGAATTTCTCATTCTGAAATTCTCCACCATGGTCACTCCTAATTGCACCAATGTTGCTGCAACAAGTGTTTTGTAGTCTTTTTGCTAGCTTCTTGAATTCAGAATAAGTCTTCCCTTTTGAATACAAGAATATGGTCCACGTAAACCTGGAAAAATCATCTACTACTATAAGAACATACAAATTTCCTCCAAGGCTCATAGTTCTTGAAGGACAAAAAGATCCATGTGTAGTAGCTCAAGAGGTTTTGAGGTGGAAACAGAGTTTTTCAATTTAAAAGATTGTTTTGTTTGTTTCCCCTTTTGACAAGCCTCACACACATGTTCATTCTCAAACTTGAGTTTGGGTAAGCCAATAACAAGTGTAAGAACTGATGGCTTTAAACAAGAGGGGGGGGTTGAATTGTTTTATCAAATATTTTCGCAAATACTTGCTTCATAATGAATCCTTAACAAACAACCCAGATAAGCACTTATGGAAGGCAATCAAACAATCCAACAAAACAATTATCAGAATTTCAACTGGTTAAAGTCACGATTTAATTGGCTGTTTATAGCAGCGAAATATCAAACAGTTAGAGAGTTTGAGGGAAAAAGAGATTTACACACATATATTATACTGGTTCACTCAATCCCTGAGCTACATCCAGTTCTCAGTCAAACCACTGAGTTTCACCAGTAATCAATCACAGATTACAAGAACACACCACAAAGAGGTGACTTTGAATCCCACAAAAGCCTATTCACCCCCTTTGCACACATAACACCTCAAGACAGAACACCCTCTGTCTTTTTAGGATTTCAAACACAAACAATATGTAAATGATGCACAATTACAAGATACTAAACAGGATAGAAAGCACCTGGATTTACAGAACTAGAGATCCTATGATCAACACTTGTCACCACAACAAAGCTTAAAAGAAATCTTGCTCTTTATGAAAAACACTTTCAAAACCAAATCACTTTCTCAAATCTGAATCAATACTTGTTGTATTTCTCATTGTTATTTATTTGAAGACGAAGCTATATTTATAACCTTTGAAAAGCTACCGTTGTAGGCAATTTTGATTCACTAAATTAGTTAAAACAAGTTTTCAAAATATTGTCATCAAAACACACATTTAACCGGTTGAATGAGTCAAACAGTTACACAACTGATTCAAAAAACAGTTTCAAAACTTTCAGCCAGCTAAGTGACAAACACCCGGTTATTTCGATAAATCAATTAGTTGTTTTCCCTTTTTCTTGGAAAAACACTTAGTTTTTTAAAACATATTTAATCAAGCTTTGTGTAGGCTTCAATGACTGATCTTACAAAGATTCTAAACACCCTAATTTAAACCCAAACCTAGAAAGCAACACAACTTCAGGCTTTATATGAATTTGATACATCAAAGCTCCCATTTTCAACAACAAGATCATTTGCAATCAATTTATTCAACTGATTCATATGTTTGTGAGCAAACCTTCTGTGTCAGAGCCATGATTATTCATGCTTTGTCAAGAGACCGCCAATAGACGAAGAGTTAGAGATATCAAGAAGATAGACATTATTTGATCTCTTATCAACTAGTAGCACTTCCTTTGGGTTTGGTAGACGAATTTCACATGTGTTGGTTCTGAATGTGACTTGGTATCCTCTCTCACAAAGCTGGCTTATGCTGAGTAGGTTATGTTTGAGCCCTTTTACATAGAGAACATCATGAATTAGAAAGCTATTTTCATTACCTATGGTGCCCTTACCAAGGATCTTTCCTTTGTTATTGTCTCCATAGGTCCCATGCCCTTCCTGTTTAAGAGTCATGCTAACAAACTTATATGCATCTCCATGTTAGAATTATAGGGCTAAAACAAGAGCAGGGGGGTGAATTGTTTTTGAAAGATTTTCGCAAGTACTGAAGGTAGAGTGAAAGGCTATGAAGAATTAATCAATGGAAAATTTGTCTAGCCAAATACAAAACTATTTTTAAGCTTGATGCAGAAAATCAACCGGTCGTTTTTACGAAACAGCCGGTTGTTTTTATCAACAGTTTTATGAAAACAGATTTAAAGTAATTTAAAGAGTGTAAGGATAGAGAGATTCACACATAATGTTTATATTGGTTCACTCAACATCTACATCCAGTCCTCAGAAACCAATGAGAATTCACTATGTAATCAATCACAAATTACAAACAACACATCCACAAAGAGGTGATCGTGAAACCACAAGCCCCACTCACCCTCTTTACAACCACACACCTCTAGTCAGAACACCCTCTGACTTTGTAGAATTTCACACACACTTACAGTTAATAAAAGTACAATTACAAGAACCTTGAAAGGGATAAAAAAACACCTGAGATTACACAAACCAGGAAGCCCTATGACCAGATCTTGTACTAGTGCGAAGCTTTAACAACAATCTTACAAATCTTTAGAAAACTTCTTTCAAAAACAAATCTCAATCTCTCTTTGATCTCAAATCTGTGTAGAAACTTTTGTATTTTGATTTGAAAGAAAGGCTATATTTATAGCACTTGAAATCTATTCGTTGAAGGCAACATTAATGAGCTAAAACACTTTTAATAACATTCAAAACAGTTAAAACACGTTTTCAAAAAATTGTTATGAAAACACACAATCAACCGGTTGAAACCATGATTTAACCAGTTGAATTGGTTAGACAGTTACATAACCAAGTCAAAAATAGTTTCAAAAACCTTTAAGCCAACTAAGTGACAAACAACTGATTATATCGATAATTCAACCGGTTGTTTTCTCTTTGCTTAGAAAAACACTTTGTTTCTTTAAAATAGATTGGTCAAACTTTGTGTAAGGCTTAAGAATTGATCTTTACATACATTCTAAACATTCTAATCTAAACCCAAACCAAAAGCATCACAACTTCAAGCTTCATCTTGGATTTGAAACATCAAAACTCACATGCTCAACACTCCAGTCATGTGTTTGGAGCAACCACTGTCCAAGTACCATAAATGTTGTTTTGTCATCAAGGAATCCTACAAAATTCAAAATCAGGTGGCAAGATCTGGTCCCCTAACAAATTTAGGTCCATGGATGTTAATCTGATTGCTAGGAACCTCAGGATTCTTGGGAACCCACTTTAGGATACCTTTAGGGACATAAAATTTTCGAGTTTTACAAAACCTAACAAAGTGACCCTTTCTCATGCAGTAAAAATAAGAAACAACAAGTTGTTTCGACCTTTTAATCAGTTGATTTTCTATAATGGTTGAAATTGTGTCAAATGTTTTCACAAGATACAAAACTTTCTTTTGAAAAGATTCACAATTTTTGCAAGAACTGAATTCACACTTGCAAGAAGAGTTTTAATAAATCATTTCAAGGTTTTCAAAATCAGTTTTTTAATTGTTCAAATCTTCTTCTAGAACTTTGACTCTTTCTTTCAACCAATTGTTTTTACTTTTCAACCGATTGTTTGAAAGGGTTAATCTATTAGCTTCTTGATGAGTCTCTTTAAAAGCCACAAGAAGATGATAATAGCTATCACATTTGGTAGAGGAAGATGAACTTACATAGTTTGATGCAGACTCTTCTCTTGCCATCAAACAAACATTCATCTTGGAATCTGCAGAGGATGATCCAACAAAGGACACATCACTGTCCAGCCAAGTACTTCTTGAACCTCTATGAATTCTCTCAAGAGTGTCCCACATTTCTTTAGCTGAGGTACACTCTGAAACTTTAAGAAGTTCATCAGAATCAAGGGCAGAAACAATGATGTTCTTAGCTACACAATCAAGATGGTTTCTTTCATTTTTAGACAAGGCAACATTATTTTCAAGCAGATGTATGAAAGCATTATTTGTAATGACATCCCAAATTTTTCTATCTAATGGGTCAACAAAAAATTTCATTCTTATACACCATAGCTGATAGTTTTCACCACAAAATATAGGTGGTCTATTTAAATAAGCATCTTCCCCAAAAGAAAACTTGCTACCCATTAAAGCAATTTGAAAAAAAAAATAGAACTTGAATATTTTTCAAGAACCTAACTCTTGATGCCAATTGTTAGAATTAATGGCCTAAACAAGAGGGAGGGGGTGAACTGTTTGTCAAAAGATTTTCACAAAGATTGGATAAGAATGAAGTTTTAACAACAATCACAAAAGAAGTAATCAAGGAAGCCAATCAAATAAGGTAATTGAAACTGTTTGCAGAATTTCAATCGGTTGAAACTTTGTTTTAACCAGTTGTTTATGGCAGCAACAATAACAAAATTAAATCAAATAGTTTATAAGAAGTGTGAGAGAGAGAATTACACAACCAGATTCACTCAACCCTGAGCTACATCCAATCCTCAGAACAACCACTGGGTTTCCACTAGTAATCAATCACAGATTACACACACTCAAAGCCACAAAGAGGTGTTCTTGAAACCACAAGAGCACTCACCCTCTTTGCCTTCTCACAACCTTAGTCAGAACACCCTATGACCTTACAGGTTACACACCTTTTACAAGTTTAGAAAATGAACAATTACAAGAATCAGAAAGGAACATATTACACCTGGTAATTCAGGAATCACAAAACTCCTAAGATCAGATCTTGAACCAAAGCACACAGCTACTTAACAATCTTGCAAAACTTTGATTTGAATCTCTTATCAAAAACAGTTTCAATCTCACTTTCTTGGGTATACTTGTTGTTTTTTAAATTCAAAGAGAAACCATATTTATAGCTCTTAAAACTAGTCATTCTAGGCAGTCAATCATGAGTCAAAACAATTTTAATTCAACTGAAAATAGATTTAATACGATTTTGAAAAGCTTTTATGAAATTTGACAATCAACCGGTTGAAATGTCGTTTTAACTGGTTGAATTGGTTCTTACAGTTAGTCAACCATGTCAAAAACAATTTTGAAAACCTTCAATCAAGCTAAGTGTAAAACAATCGATTATATCGTGATTTCAATCGATTGTTTTTCTTTTTAACATAGATTGATTTAGCTTTGTGCATAGGACAAGAATGATTTATACAAGAATTCTAAACACCCTAGAACTAAGCTCTAACCAAAAACAGCAAAGCAACAACCCTTCACTTCTGATTTGGATCATCAATGCTTTCATGTTCTACACAGTTGACAAGACTCGACGATCAAGTAAGTGAGAGCATTAAACTATACGAGTGCAGTGTATTTTGCATGGAATACTGCTTACATTTGTTCAGGGTCTCAGGAATTTTTATAACACTCGTAGATCCTCCTTTAGAAGTTAATAACCACATAATAAACTGTTAATATATCCCCTTTATTTTAAGGGTGTTGATATATAGAGTATAATCTCTGACTGTTTCTATTTGCTAAACTCATGATAAATAATATAATTAACTGATTTAGTTGTACATTTAGTTCTTTTTCTATTTCTTGTTGTTTTAGAGCGTTTTAATGTATTCACCATCTGCCAAGAGCGACCTCTTTCAAGGCCATTAGGTTTGCTTTCACTTGGGTTGAGCTCTGTCTATTGGGCCTGAGCTAAGTGGGCTGAAGAAATACATTTTAAGTGATCAGGTCAAGGCTCGATCATGACTGAACGATACAACTTTCATCATGCATTTGAGATTTGGTTAAGGTAATCTTTAAATCTTTAACGTACTCATCTGCACTCCTATTTCCTTGATGAAGTCGTTGGAGCTTCAACAAGAGTTCCTTCCTATAACGAGGAGGAAGAAACTGTGCACATATACATTGCTTCAAATTGTTCTAGGAGACCACATTTGGTCTCTTGTTTAGCCCAATGTCCATTATAGTCTTATGCCACCATTGCATGGCATATTCTTTCGGGAAGCTAATTTTACATGTCGTTCTTCATCTACATCATATGCACTAAAAATTTGTTCCACCTTAGCTTCAGATCCTAAATATACATTGGGATCACAATTCCCATTAAATGTGATCACTATTTGAGTGGGCAGTACACACATTTAATAGCAAGTGGATCAGGTGTGGCACATATTATTATTATTAATATTATTATTGTTATTATTATTAATATTATGATTACTATTATTAATATTAATATTATTAATATTGTTGTTGTTGTTTTTGTTCTTCTTCTTCTTCTTCTTCTTCTTCTTCTTCTTCTTCTTATTATTATTATTATTATTATTATTATCACAACAAACCAATGTTCCATATCTCAACACTTTCAACATCATATTCTAAAATCTCCACTATTTTGGGAGGAATGTAATCATAGGTTGGGAAATAGCTGAGGCAGCTTCATTCAAATAACAAAGATGGAGGGGAGGATATATTTATGGACATGCCTCCCTTAGAGGATGCATCTGATCATGAAAGGTTTTCGTTGTACTGTAGAGCTCAACAATATAGTATATGGGAACAGTAGCTCGGTGCTCGGAAAGGTAAGAGATCAGCTCGACTGTTGGATCGAGCTAAGATTTATGTGACTGGCCCAATTTCGATGGAGGGCCCAAAGCGCTTGGTAAGATTGTTGTACGAGATACCCCTTATTTCTGCGCTAGTAGATATATAATAGTATTCATTATAATGTTTATTATTATATTTTTTGATATATTGTTGTTGCATGTTTGCTACAGGTAAATACCTGTTGATAGTTGTTGTTAACCCTAAAGAAGATAGGGACGTGCATTTATAACATAATGTTAGCCTGCACATAAAAGATAAATGTGCTTATTTTCAGTTAAGATTTGCTTCTCTCAGATGAGAGCTGTTGCATGTTGCTTGTACGGTTATAAAAGGGGTTTGAGACCCCAGATTAAGGTACGATGTTTTTGCACACTAAACTCAGTTTTATTGTTGCTTTGTGAGCCGTTACTGACTTGAGCATCAGAGTGTCATGAACAGGTAAGGCGCCCTCTGTAACAACGGAGCCATACTCGAAGCAGCTAAGAGAGACGTGACTCCAAACCCAGAAGGAGGTGTGTTCATCCTAGGTCAACCGACAAAGAAGTCAACTGGCGAGAACAACTGCCTATGCTAAATTTGTTGTTGCTTTTATCGCTAACCATGTGCTGCAATGTTATGATATTGATGTTGTTTCATCTCCGCTACATAAGAGTTCTCCTAAAACACAATAGTCACTTGCTGATACCAAAATTTTGTTCCTTCCTCACATGATAACAATATATCGACTCTGCAAAACCTTTTTCCATCCCTTACAAGTTTAGAAAAGGAAGACATTGTATATGGCCTCAATACTAGGAAACCAACTATTTTGAACCAAATTGTCAATTTACATCGAAATGAGTAGATAACCGAAGAAAGCAAGGTGGCCTTTAAATTGTGGGCTGATCAAATTGAGGTTAAGGAGAATGCTAGTGATAATGATGATGATATTGTGCAAACCACTAGAAAGGCACGGAGATAACCTGATCTGAGTTTATTTTAGAATTGCACATTTTAGGAGTTGCTCTTTTGTTTAGGATTTTTGAATTATCAATTATGGTGATGAGCTCAAAAAAGATTGCCACTGGACACAAACTTAACCAAGTGGTTAAGTAAGTGTGAAGGTTCTCTTCTAGAGAAAAAAAAAAGAGAAAAACACAATTATATGGTGATGATGATGATGAGGTGCGAAAATTAAGAAGCAAAAGTTAATAGTACAATAAAGAACAAATGGAAAAGAAGAGAAAAGAAGAAATAGGAAATGAAAAGGAAAGGAATAATGGCGCAAAATGAAGAAGGAAAAGAGAAAGTGATGAAAACCTAAGATATAGAGCATCCCCTGACCAAGCCCAACCTTCTAGAAGATGACCCGGAGTATGACACAGGATCCATGGCTAGGTAAGGACCAGCCACTAGCCAGTGCCTCAAAGCCCATCTATAGAGCATGGGAGCTTTGATGTTTCAAATCCACATGAAGCTTGAAGTTGTGATGCTTTTGGTTTGGGTTTAAATTAGATTGTTTAGAATCTTTGTAAAAGATCAGTCCTTAATCCTTGCACAAAGCTTGACCAATATGTTTTAAAGAAACATAGTGTTTTTCCAAGCAAAGGGAAAACAACCAGTTGAATTATCGATATAATCGGTTGCTTGTCACTTAGCTGGCTTAAAGGTTTTGAAACTGTTTTTTGAATTGATTATACAACTACCTGACCCATTCAACCGGTTATATCGTGGTTTCAACCGGTTAAATGTGTGTTTTCATAACATTTTTTTGGAAACCTGTTTTAATTGTTTTGGATGTAATCAAAACTGATTTAGTTCATTAAAACTGCCTTAAACGACTAGATTTCAAGTGCTATAAATATAGCCCTTCTTTCAAAGCAAAAACAACAAGTTTTGATATGGATTTGAGATCAAAGAGAGAAATTAGTTTTTGAAAGAAGTTTTTTCAAAGTTGCAAGATTGTTGTTCAAGCTTTGCTCTGGTAACAAGATCTGATCATAGGACTTCCTGTTTTGTTCAATCTCAGGTGTTTTCTATCATTGTCTAGATTCTTTTAATTTTACTTTGTTAAAACTTTTGTGTGTTTGAAATTCTGTAAAGATAGAGGGTGTTCTATCTTGAGGCGTGTGGTGTTGCAAAGAGGGTGAATGGATCTTGTGTTTTTCAAGGTCACCTCTTTGTGGTGTGTTGGTGTAATCTGGAATTGATTACTAGTGAAACTCAGAGGTTGTTCTGAGAACTGGATGTAGCTCAAGAGTGAGTGAACCAGTGTAACTTCTGTTGTGTAAATATCTCTATCTCTATCACCTTATAACTGTTTGATTTTATTCTGTTTTTGCTGCTGGTATAAACAACTGGTTAAATCATGATTTTAACTGATTAAAATTCTGAAATCAGTTTCTGTATCATTGATTGATTGCTTTCCTTCCTTGCTTAACTGTGATTGTATGATAAAGATTCGTTCTTAATCAAATCTTTGCGAAAATCTTTCATAAACAATTCACCTCCTCTTGTTTAAGCCACTAATTCTCACAATTGGTATCAGAGCTTGGTTCTTGAAAGATATTCAAGTTTTTGTTTATGTTTTTCTAAAAACTGTTTTCAATGGCTGACAAGATGCCTTTTGGGGAAGGTGCTTCCATAAACAGGCCACCACTATTTTGTGGGGTCAATTACCAGTTTTGGAAGGTGAGAATGAAAATCTTTATGCATTCAACTGATAAGGGAATTTGGGAAACAATTGAACATGGTCCCTTTATACCTCAAGCAAAAGAGATGAGGTTTTAATTGATAAACCTTTATCTGAGTGCACTGAGGCTGAAAGTAAAAAGGCCAAGTTTGACTGGATTGCTAAGAATATAATAACCTATGCCTTGAGTTGTGATGAATTTTTCAGGGTATCACAATGTAGCTCTGCAAAGGAAATGTGGGACATCCTTGAAGTTACACATGAAGGAACAAACGATGTCAAGCGAGCCAGAAAGCATGCTCTTATTCAAGAGTATGAACTCTTTAGAATGCAAAAAGGAGAGACCATTTGTGATGTACAAAAGAGGTTCTCTCACATAGTGAATCGCTTAATGAGTCTTGGTAAGACTTTTGACAAGGAGGAGCTGAATATCAAGATATTGAAATGTCTTGATAGAACATGGCAGCCAAAGGTCACTGCCATCTCAGAGTCAAAAGATTTGACATCAATGACTGTTGCCTCATTGTTTGGTAAGCTTAGGGAACATGAGCTCAAAATGAATAGGTTGGTTGTCCAAGAAAGCAAGGACAAACATAGAAAAGGTATAGCTCTCAAAGCTTGCAATCACAAACAACAACAAAACTCAAGTGGAAGTGATGAAGACACCATGAGTCTGCTCTCAAGAAAATTCAGCAAGTTCTTGAAGAAAAGTCAAGCTTCGAAGAGGTATGGTTCTAAAAAACCTAGTGATTTTAATACTAACAAGTACACGTGCTATGGCTGTGATGAACAGGTTCATATCAAAGCAGAATGCCCCAATAATGCAATCAAAGAAAAGGCAGATTTCAAGAAAGAAAAAAGGGGAAAAGCCAATAAGGCATATGTGGCATGGTAGCAAATAAGCTCTTCTGATGATGAAGAAGCAAATATGTGCCTTAAAGCTTCAGTATCAAGTAGCATGAGTTCATCATCTTCAATCAAAGGTAACAAATATTATCAATTGGTTGAAGCTTTTAATGAAACTCTTGAAGAGGCTAACCGATTGGCACTTTCTCTCAACCAGTTGAAAGGTCTAAATAACTGGTTGGAAAACAGAGTCAAGTCTCTGGAAGAAGATTTGGGTAAAACAAAAGAAGATTTTGAAAACCTTGATTTAGTTTACAAAAACTCATCTTGCAGTTGTGAGTCAAAAGTTTGTGAAAATTGTGAAAATCTTGAAAGAAAGATTCATTATCTTTTGAAAACCTTGGACAAACTTACAACTGGAAAATCCAATTTTGAAGATGTTCTTGCATCTCAAAATGTGTTTTTGGAAAAGTTGGTTTAGGTTTCTATCCTTAAAGCAAAGGAAATGGGATTTCAAAACCTTTTTCATCTGTATCGGAAAAACAATCAGTTAAAAGGTCGATTCAAACGGTTGTTACATGCTTCTATTGCATGAAGAAAGTTCATTCTGTTAGGTACTGTAGGTTTCGAAAATATTTGGTTCCTAAAGGGATCTTTAAATGGATTCCCAGATGTTTTGATGATTCTAAAGACAGGTTTAACACAAAGGGTCCCAAGTTCTTTAAGGGATCAAACCTTGTGATTTAACAAGTTTTGTTTTGCAGATTTTTTACTTTATTTGAAGGGTCAGAAAGATCAGGACCTCAAGAAGATCTTTGTATAAGTCAAAACCTTATCCTGATTACATGAAATGCTTACATTTGTGTAACTGTAATCTGAGGATAATTTTCTTGTTCTTATCCTTGTTGAACATTAGTTCTTAAATCCAATTCAATACTGTTTTCTATGACTGGATTATGATTAGCATACATTTCTTCTATGCTTTACACTAATTTGTGTGCATTAAGAACCTTTATGTTTGAGTATAGCATGGGTGCTTAAAAATCTGTTTTTCTAAAAAAAAAAAATTCTCCAGTGCAAAATTTCAACCGATTGTTTCTTCGAAACAACCGATTGTTTTCTCTCTGACAGCAGTGGGCAAAACTGTTTTTAATTTCTAAATCCTAATTTACAATTATGTTCGTAAAATCTGTGGTCAATATTGTATTAATTACATGTTTGAATACAATTTGGTTTTGCTATAACTAGACTTAAATAAATCATATTCTTCCTATCTTGGAAATTAAAGTTGCTCTTAAAGTTTGGTCAAATCAACATGTGAGTATTTGTACTTTTTATTTGACTGACAAAAACAAATTTAAGGTTCAAATTTGATTCGTTTTTCAGTTTCGAAAACAACCTACATAATTCCAACTCAGACCAAGAATTATGGCTATATAAACAAAGCTATTAGCTGCTGGTTTTTCACACAAACAACCTGTTGTTCTTTCTTTTCCTCTATTCTAAGCTTTTCTGCAGTGTGCCAAAGATACTCTTTGAATTGAGCTATGGTTGGAACTCCTCCATCTGCCAAAAGGATGAAGACCAGGGCTGTTAGAAGTGGTGGGAAGCTTGAAGGATGATTTTTAGGAGATGTTGATCTTATCAACAAATATCTTCTTGAAACAAGTATAAAAAGTGTCAATACACCCAAAATAGTCTTTTCACTTGGATGAAACAACAAAATCTGTCCACTGTGAGAAACATCCTCAAGGAGCAAAGATTGAAGAGATTCCTAGAGCTCACTGGGAACATATATCCAGATTTAGTGAAGGTATTTTACACTAATCTTTAATTCAATGGTGAGTCACATGTTTCTCATGTGAAAGGTGTAGATATGATCATCACAAATGATGTATGGGCTGTTGTGGCTGGATTAAAATCCTCTGGACTGAGGATCAACAAAGGGAACCTTAGAATTGTTGAAGAATTCAACAAAATGCAGTTCTATAAGAGTTGTCTCAAGAATCCCCTTTCCAAAGTGAGAATTTTTTCAATTGGAGGATTAAAGCTTGATGAAAGGCTCATAACCTTCATAGTATCATGGATTATCACACCTAGGGGGAGTAATCACTCCACTATTTCTGAAGAAGATCTAATGTTGATCTATTGCATCATGAACAAAGTGAAGATCAATTGGATCCACACCATCAAAGAGCATATGCAAAAGTCCAAGAGGTTATGTGATTTCCACTATCCCTATGCTATTTTAATCTCTGAATTTCTTCGCTATTTTGAAGTTGATATAGAAGGGGAGCTGGATGAAGTTATCAATCCCTCAAGTGATATTAACAGTGGATCCCTAAGCAAAATGGGATTTACTAAAATTTGTGGGAAATGGCTGAGCAAAGATGGTGATCAAGCTAGCCCAAGTGGAATAAATGAGGATGATGAACTTGAAGAAGCAGCAACACAAGATGAACCTGCTGATGAGGCTCAAGAGGCTGGTCATAATGATGTTAACATGAGAGAAAGGATGACCACAATGTCTCCTTTTGAAAGATTGATGATCAACCGTATGAACACCTTTGCTGAGAATCAAAGGAATCTCCATGACTTGTGTGAATCAAGATTCAATCATATGGATTCACGTTTCTCCACCCTGGATGAAAAAATTGAAGAGGTTCAAAATCAGATTATGGAACTCCAATTTGAAAGGGAGGACAGTCATTCTTTCTAGTTTGTTGGTTTAAATTTATGTTTTCAAATTCTTTTCCTTTATGCTGTTTTTTTCCTTTTGTCTATTTGTGAAGACAAATATGGGGAGAAATATGTTGGGATTTGTAATGTTCTTAAGTGTGCTTTTACTGCTTTTAAACATTACTTTAAATGGTTTAACTTTGAAATTTTAAAACTGTTAAAAACTCTGATACAAAATTTCAACCGGTTATTCCTGCAAAATAACAGATTGTTTATCTGTGCTTACACCTGTGTATGTTTGTTGGTTTCTCATCTGATTTGGTTGATGTTCCTTTTTGGAAATCACCTAGTGAGAATTGATTTCTGGTGCTTATTTGATTGGAATAGATTACCCTATGTTTCTATGTTTTCTCATGAATACAGGTTGAAAAAATTCTAAACAAAGAACATTCCTAAAAACATCCCAAGGATTTGTCTCCATTAAATAGGGGGAGATTGTAGAGCATGAGACATTTGATGTTTCAAATCCACATGAAGCTTGAAGCTGTGCTGCTTTTGGTTTGGGTTTAGATTAGATTGTTTAGAATCTTTGTAAAAGATCAATCATGAATCCTTGCACAAAACTTGACCAATCTATTTTAAAGAAACAAAGTGTTTTTCCAAGCAAAGGGAAAACAACCGGTTGAATTATCGATATAATCGATTGTTTGTCACTTAGCTGGCTTAATGGTTTTGAAACTATTTTTTTGAATTGGTTATGCAACTACCTGACCCATTCAACCGGTTAAATGTGTGTTTTCATAACAGTTTTTTGAAAACCTGTTTTAACTGTTTTAGATGTAATCAAAATTAATTTAGCTCATTAAAACTGCCTTAAACAGCTAGATTTCATGTGCTATAAATATAGCTATTCTTTCAAAGCAAAAACAACAAGTTTTGATACAGATTTGAGATCAAAGAGAGAGATTAGTTTTTGAAAGAAGTTTTTTCAAAGTTGCAAGATTGTTGTTCAAGCTTTGCTCTGGTAACAAGATTTGATCATAGGACTTCCTGTTTTGTGCAATCTAAGGTGTTTTCTATCCTTGTCTAGATTCTTGTAATTTTACTTTCTTAAAACTATTGTGTTTTTGAAATTCTGTAAAGACAGAGGGTGTTCTGTCTTTAGGTGTGTGGTGTTGCAAAGAGGGTGAATGGATCTTGTGTTTTTCAAGGTCACCTCTTTGTGGTGTGTTGGTGTAATCTGTAATTGATTACTAGTGAAACTCAGAGGTTGTTATGAGAACTGGATGTAGCTCAAGAGTGAGTGAACCAGTATAACTCCTGTTGTGTAAATCTCTCTATCTCTATCACCTTATAACTGTTTGATTTTATTCTGTTTCTGTTGCTAGTATAAACAACAGGTTAAATCGTGATTTTAACCGATTAAAATTCTGAAATCAGTTTCTGTATCATTGATTGATTGCTTTCCTTCCTTGCTTATCTGTGATTGTTTGATAAAGATTCATTCTTAATCAAATCTTTGCGAAAATCTTTCATAAACAATTCACCCCCTTCTTGTTTAAGCCATCAATTCTTACACCATCATCCCTAGAGGATCTGATACAAACCTAAAAGATGGATCAACCCCTAACCAAGCCCAACCTTCCAAAAGAAGGACACGAAGCATGACACAAAATCAAGGGCTAGGTCAGGATCCACCATTAGTCAGTGCTTCAGAGCCCATCATTCCTCTGAGGATTACCACGAGCAGAGCCCAAGCCATGGGAGCTGAGCGCCAACTAGTTTCCTTGTTTTCAATTTTAGTAGAGTAGGGTCCAATTATCATAATATGAGGGGTGTATTTATCAAATTGGGCCATACAAGTCCATTAGGGTTAGAATGTAGCCCTAGCTTCAAGAAGCTAGGACTAGGGGTACATTGACCACCAAGGCACCCATTCCTATAAATAGGGTGCCTTGCTTCATGTAATGACAAGTTGAATTTGATGTAAAAAAACTCTGCTTGAGTGAATATGTGAGTCTGAGTACTCTGGATTTTATGGGTCTTATCTTAGGTGGGTAGTATCTTAAGTGGCGACTCCAGGTCTTATCTTGAGTGAGTGACATCTCAAGTGGTGACTTTAGCACCACTCATCTTGGAGTTCATCTGCTCCAAGTGGCATGACCACCTCCATCCCTCCTAAGTCTTCTAATCCTTTCATCTTTTCCCTTTCATTCTCCTTTTATATTTATGTCACCTTCTTCTTCCTTTTACATTGTCTTCTTCTCGGCTTTTCTTTATTTGTTACTTATTCATGCGTTTTGTTCTTGCTTATTTCACTTAATTTCTGCATTTTGCATCATTGTCACATCATAACTATGTTTTTCTATTTTCCCTTTTGAAGTGAACCTTCACACTTACTTAACCACTTGGTTAAGTTCATGTCCAGTGCGAATCTTCTTAGGGTTCTCACCTTAAATTGCTAAAATCCAAAATCTAAACAAAAGTGAAACCTTTAAAATGTGCAATCCTAAAATCAACTCACATTAGGATCACTAGGAGAAGAGCCCAAGCAATGGGAACTGAACACCAGCTAGTCTCTATGATTTTAATTTTAGTAGAATAGGGTTCATATAGCATAAAAGAGGGGTGTGCTTATCAAATTGGGCTTGTGCAAAGTCCATCAGGTTAGGAAGGTAACCCTAGCTTCTAAAAGCTAGGACTAGGGGTGGCATTGACCAAGGTCAACACCCTAGACCACCCCTCTCTTCTTCCATTTCTAGCCTTCACCCATTTGATTGTCTGGATCTCTAATCCTCTTGTACTTATCAAGTTCTTGTTAAAAATTGTTCTAATCACTCCCTTATTCTTGCTAGTCTTTCTTCTCGGAATTGTTTACATAAGACTAGCTCGTTTTGATTCTTTAATATGTAGCTTCAAGATAAAACATGTATGGAGTTTATTCATGATTAATAGAAAAATACTGTTGTTAGTTGTCCTATGTATATTTTGCAACGTAAATCGAAAAGGGTTGAAAATTGAGCTTAGACAATGGAATAAAATTTCTTTTGGTAATGTTCAGAATGAAGTGATTCTTAAGTAGAACTCCCTCCTTGCTATCCAACAAAGTTTGGAGACTGCCAATCCACCAGTCATTGAAACTCTTATTGATCAAGAGAAGACTGCTAAAGAGGAGCTTGATAATGCATTCATTGTCAATACTCTTTTTGGAAAGAGAAGGCTATGATGATCTGGTTTAAAGATGGGGACATAAACACTGCTTTTTTCCATGTTGTGGCAAAAAAAAAAAAGAAATAATTCTAGTGGGATTCATATATTAAGAGATGATAATGGTGTTATTAGGGATCCTAAGCTTACTGAGGATCATATTTTGGAGTTTTATAGAAACCTCTATGTTGATTCTAATCCTAATGCTCACATTATTGGTAATACGAATGATTTTATTTGTACCTACATTCCTGCCATGCTTTCTTCTGAGGAGAATATTGTGTTGATTAAATGTCCTGATTATTTGCAAATCAAGAATGTTGTTTTTAATCTTAATTGTAATAGTGCCCCGGTCCGGATGGTTTTGGTGGTGTTTTCTATCTTTCTTGATGAGAGATTATTGGGACAAATAAGTTGTTCAACAATTTTTTAAATAAGACAGAATCACCATGGGATGAATAGTAATGTGGTCTTCCTCATTCCTAATGTACCGATCAGGTCATCGGGTGTGATGACGTGGACAAGAGAAAGGTGGGTGGTCGAGAAGTCAACATAGTCGCCGCTTGTGGAAGTGGCGTTCTGCAGTGTACATAGTCGCCGTTTGTGGAAGTGGCGTTCTGCAGTGTACATAGTTACCGTTTGTGGAAGTGGCGTTCTGCAGTGTACATAGTCGGTTGTCGCCAGGTTGGTGTCGTCGCCGTGTTAGATGACAGAAGATCAGGTGGTCTGACATCGCCGCAAGAAGCACATCGCCGGATTTCCCAGTAAACTCGGTTGAAGCTGTTGGGGGTTCAGGCGAGGAAGTTCAAGCGTGTAAGTTCAGTAAAGATGATTCTTACGTCAGCATGAGGCGTGAAGGTTAAATGAGTTGGAGTAAACAGCTTGCTCCTCGACGACGGGATTCCCAGAGTGGACATTCGTTGATGGCGAGTTCGTCTCAGTTAGAACATGCATGGCGTGGCAAAGAGGAAAGTGGCACCTGCGACAAGCGATATCACAGAGATGGTGTACCTTGTTGCATCCAATACTCACCTTTTCAGGTGGCGTTCCAGAGCGTGTTACGTGCTAGGTTACACCTTGAATAGGAGACTTGGTCGCGTAACTGCATGCTACATAGAAATGGCTCAAGTTACCCCAACCCAGATGACGACACGTGTAGGGTTGGATGATACATGTTACCCCAACCCAGATGATGACACGTGTAGGGTTGGATGCTACATAGAAATGACGCTCAAGTTACCCCCGCTCAGATGGTGACACGTGTAGGGTTGGGTACTGCCTGTTGCCCAGCCCTGATGATGACACGTGCAGGGTTGGATGCGAGCCACGCGTCCAAAGCGTAACTGCCTGGAGAGAGAAAAAACCTAGGTATAAAGGTAAACTTAACAGAATTTGCAGGGGTACGTTCATTACGGCTCATTGTTTTGGGTTGAGTGCACTTGAGTACGGTTCTACAGAGTATAGTTTTCTCTCAGTTACTTAAGTACGGTTCTTGTTACTGACTTGAGCGTCGGAGCGCCACCGGCCGCAGAGGCGCCATACTGTGTTTTCAGGTTCTCAGAGAGACAATCTGTAGTGTGGACTTGAAGCGCTCGTGGCGTTAAAGCTGGTGAAGGAAGACCGTGACGAGGCAACGCTCTTACGCTTGGTCAACCGGCAGGAACATTTGGCACCCACCGTGGGGCCGTATAAAAGGTGATTCCCAACCACAGTTCGAGTTTGTTGAAGCTTTGGTGTTTTCTGTTCGACTGCTTGTTGTCGCAGTCGATTTTCTGGAGTTTTCACCGTTTGTTTGGAGTTTCTTTGGGTTGCTAAGTTTGCCGAGAAAGGATGAGGACAACGCGATCCAGTTCAATCGCGCCGTCAACCGAAGAAGACACTGTGTCTATGACGCAGGTGATGGAGATGATGAGGACGTTGCAGGAGAACGTAGCTGCATTGCGTTCTGAGCAAGAAAGAATGCACGAGGCACTAGTGGCCTCACAGGCTAGGAATGAAGAGCTCAACAGGATCAACGAAGAGCTGTGTAAAGCTCTTCAGGGACGGGAGGAGCGTGCGATGGGGGACAGATTTGCACCCCCATCCCCACCGCGTAGCTTCCCCGTGCCTTTTTCTCAGGAGATCATGGACACGGTGGTTCCTGCAAATACGGTAGCGGTGAAAGCATCTTTCACCGGGGTGGAGGACCATGAGGCTCATCTCACGGCGTTTCACACTCAAATGATGCTCTCAGGAGGGTCAGACGCGATCTACTGCAAGGTGTTCATGAGCACTCTCAGTGGAACAGCGCTGGACTGGTTCGTCAGTTTACCTACTGGCCACATTACCACGTTCCAGCAGTTTTCCAAGATGTTCGTTGAGCAGTACATAGTGAACAAGGCACCGTCGTTGGTGTCTTACGACCTGTTCGACGTGAGGCAGTATCAGGGGGAGTCTCTGAAGGATTTTCTGAACAGATTCGGAGCTCAGATCGTCCGCCTGCCAGGTAAAGATGAAGAAATGTTTGTGCACGCCTTCAAAAAGGGTGTATTGCCTGGGCCTTTTAGTGAATCTCTGATCAGGAGCCACCCCGCCACGTTTGCTGAAATCCGGCGACGTGTTGTGGCTCACATCGCCGCAGAGAGTGAAGTCTCCGAAAAGAGGGGAAACGTGGCTCCAGCTAAACCACGAGCTCAAACGAGGATTCAGCCGCAGCGAGTGGTGGAGGCGGCGGCTGGGAAGAAGGATCAGAGGGTGTATCACCCATATGACCAAAGAAAAACAAGGGGAAAGGGCAAGGGCGGCCAAGGGAATCTAATCGCCCTCCCAGGTATGAGTTTGTGATGGGATTGGCTGATCTTATTGCCATCCCAATCATTGCGGCCAAGCTTAAAGTGCCTGAGAAAACGTCAGATAAGGTGTTGGGGCCAAAGCCAGATATGTGGTGCGAGTTCCACAAAAGCTTTGGCCATTCCATTAACTTGTGCTTAGCCTTGGGACATCAACTCGCTGAGTTGGTGAAGCGCGGGTTCTTAAAGGATTATCTGCTCGAGAAGCGAACGAGTCAATCATCAGGGTCACAATAAGATCAAGGCAATTCAGAGATGGCAACCTGGTGATGAGGAAGGCCCACCAGTATGAGATGGAGAACAAATTGTCGCCCAAGTGGACAGGACCATTCAGAATAACAGAAGCACTCGGGAACGGCGCCTACCGCTCGGAGACGCTGGAAGGAGGGGCGATTCCTCGCACTTGGAACGCCACCCATCTCAAGTTTTATTGCAGTTAAAGCATTGTAAGTAGCGATTAACTTGAACCGTTTAAAGCAGTTTCAGTTAAAACAGTTTTTCAAGGGGGCACTCTTTTTTCCCTGAGGAGGGTTTTTAACGAGGCCACCCAATAAAGAAGGTTTCGAAGTTTATCAAAGTTTCCAAGTTTATTAAGTTTGCATGCTCATCGTTTTTTAAGTTTTCGGAGAGAGACTTTATCGCCTTTGCGTAATTTAAAGCAATGGTGAATTCAGATCGCATGCATCCAGTACAAGGTTTTAAAGCATAAAGTTTTAAACCCTCATCGCCACCTGGCGATCGGAGGTGAAAGTGAAGTTTTAAGTCCTCATCGCCACCTGGCGATTGGAGGCACAAGTATAAAGTTTTTTAAGTTCTCATCGCCTTCCGGCGAGAAAAGATTAAAAAGTCCTACTCGCAGTGAGCGAGTGTAAGCGAGAAAAGATTAAAAAGTCCTACTCGCCGTGAGCGAGTGTAGGCGAGAAAAGATTAAAAAGTCCTACTCGCCGTGAGCGAGTGTAGGCGAGAAGAGATTAAAAAGACCTTCCGCGCCTCGAGCGAGTGTAGGCGAGAAGAGTTTAAAAAGACCTCCTCGCTGTGAGCGAGTGTATGCGAGAAGAGATTAAAAAGACCTTCCTCGCCTCGAGCGAGTGTAGGCGAGAAGAGTTTAAAAAGACCTCCTCACCTAGAGCGGGTGTAGGCGAGAAAAGATTAAAGTCCTCCTCGCCCCGAGCGAGTACAGGCGAGAGCAGATTTCAAGACCTCTTTGCGTAAGCAAACCGAGGCAAGTTTGAAAGTCCTCAGTGCATCCGGGGAAGGAGGAGATGTAACCCCTGGGCAAGTTGAGGCATCAGGAAAGTCCTTCTCACCTTCGAGTCAGTGTAGGCGAGAAGAGATTAAAAAGACCTTCCTCGCCTCGAGCGAGTGTAGGCGAGAAGAATTTAAAAAGACCTCCTCGCCGTGAGCAAGTGTAGGCGAGAAGAGATTAAAAAGACCTTCCTCGCCTCGAGCGAGTGTAGGCGAGAAGAGTTTAAAAAGACCTCCTCGCCTTGAGCGGGTGTGGGCGAGAAAAGATTAAAGTCCTCCTCGCCCCGAGCGAGTACAGGCGAGAGCAGATTTCAAGACCTCTTTGCGTAAGCAAACCGAGGCAAGTTTGAAAGTCCTCAGTGCATCCGGGGAAGGAGGAGACGTAACCCCTGGGCAAGTTGAGGCATCAGGAAAGTCCTTCTCACCTTCGAGTGAGTGTAGGCGATAAGAGATTAAAAAGACCTTCCTCGCCTCGAGCGAGTGTAGGCGAGAAGAGTTTAAAAAGACTTCCTCGCTGTGAGCGAGTGTAGGCGAGAAGAGATTAAAAAGACATTCCTCGCCTCGAGCGAGTGTAGGCGAGAAGAGTTTAAAAAGACCTCATCGCCTTGAGCGGGTGTAGGCGAGAAAAGATTAAAGTCCTCCTCGCCCCGAGCGAGTACAGGCAAGAGTAGATTTCAAGACCTCTGTGTAAGCAAATTGAGGCAAGTTTGAAAGTCCTTAGTGCATCCGGGGGAGGAGGAGATGTAAGGCATCAGGAAAAGTCCTTCTCACCTTCGAGTGAGTTCAGGCGAGAAGAGATTAAAAAGACCTTCCTCGCCTCGAGCGAGTGTAGGCGAGAAGAGTTTAAAAAGACCTCCTCGCCTTGAGCGGGTGTAGGCGAGAAAAGATTATATTCCTCCTCGCCCCGAGCGAGTACAGGCAAGAGCAGATTTCAAGACCTCTTTGCGTAAGCAAACCGAGGCAAGTGTGAAAGTCCTCAGTGCATCCTGGGGAGGAGGAGATGTAACCCCTGGGCAAGTTGAGGCATCAGGAAAAGTCCTTCTCACCTTCGAGTGAGTTCAGGCGAGATGAAATTGAAAAGTCAGGGGTGTTAATGATCTTAAGTATGGGAAAGGAAGGTTGATAGAAGACGCCTTTTCCCCTTGAGTGAAACATCAATATTGACCTAGTAAGGCCAGTTAAAGCCTCCATGCTTGTGGGCGTTGTGAAGGTAGTTAAAATCCTTCTCGTCTTGAACGAATTCAGGTGTGGTGCAAAGGGTGGAAGAATTTACAGGGTGGCTGAGGTAGGTTCGTAAAGGGCACCTCACTACCTAGATCATTGTTCTGAAACTCAGGGAGGTAGAGAGGGATTCGAAAGGAAGCTCTACCCCCAGATGAGGGAACAATGGTCAAGATCAAGTTGTTTCAGGTTAAAGACTCAGGGAAGGTAGAGGGAGATCCGAAAGCCAGCTCTCCTTCCAGTCAAGCAAAGTGAAGCAAAGATGTTTCAGTTAAAAGGAAAATGGCATCGCCGAAAGCCTAGGGCTTTTAGATTGAAATAGAAAAAAGATTACACGGCGAGAACCAGGTCAGCAAAGTTTTAGGCGATAACCTAGAAATACACATGTCACTTGGCAGATCAGGCAAGCGAGATTTCAGATACTAAGAATGACCCACGCCTACTGCTCAGTAAGTGATTTCGTGTCAAATGTTATTGCTATAGACTAATCGTTTGTTCAAGTTAAGTTGGTTTCCAGAGAATTAAGCGTCAGTTTGTGCCAAGTTAATTGGGTAGAGTGAAAACCAACCAAGTTATCAGGTGATCGCACAACAGATAAGTTAAAGCCACGTAGGTCGCCGAAAATTCAACTTCTTAGTCTTTTCGCTGGACAAATCACAGCTTAAGACTGAGGGGCTTGTGTACCGATCAGGTCATCGGGTGTGATGACGTGGACAAGAAAAAGGTGGGTGGTCGAGAAGTCAACATAGTCGCCGTTTGTGAAAGTGGCGTTCAGCAGTGTACATAGTCGCCGCTTGTGGAAGTGGCGTTCTACAGTGTACATAGTCGCCGTTTGTGGAAGTGGCGTTCTGCAGTGTACATAGTTACCGTTTGTGGAAGTGGCGTTCTGCAGTGTACATAGTCGGTTGTCGCCAGGTTGGTGTCGTCGCCGTGTTAGATGACGGAAGATCAGGTGGTCTGACATCGCCGCAAGAAGCACATCGCCGGATTTCCCAGTAAACTCAGTTGAAGCTGTTGGGGGTTCAGGCGAGGAAGTTCAAGTGTGTAAGTTCAGTAAAGATGATTCTTACGTCAGCATGAAGCGTGAAGGCTAAATGAGTTGGAGTAAACAGCTTGCTCCTCGACGACGGGATTCCCAGAGTGGACATTCGTCGATGGCGAGTTCCTCTCAGTTAGAACATGCATGGCGTGGCAAAGAGGAAAGTGGCACCTGCGACAAGCGATATCACAGAGATGGTGTACCTTGTTGCATCCGATACTCGCCTTGTCAGGTGGCGTTCCAGAGCGTGTTACGTGCTAGGTTACACCTTGAATAGGAGATTTGGTCGCGTAACTGCATGCTACATAGAAATGGCTCAAGTTACCCCAACCCAGATGACGACACGTGTAGGGTTGGATGATACATGTTACCCCAACCCAGATGATGACACGTGTAGGGTTGGATGCTACATAGAAATGACGCTCAAGTTACCCCCGCTCAGATGGTGACACGTGTAGGTTTGGGTACTGCCTGTTGCCCAACCCTGATGATGACACGTGCAGGGTTGGATGCGAGCCACGCGTCCAAAGCGTAACTGCCTGGAGAGAGAAAAAACCTAGGTATAAAGGTAAACTTAACAGAATTTGCAGGGGTACGTTCATTACGGCTCATTGTTTTGGGTTGAGTGCACTTGAGTACGGTTCTACAGAGTATAGTTTTCTCTCAGTTACTTAAGTACGGTTCTTGTTACTGACTTGAGCGTCGGAGCGCCACCGGCCGCAGAGGCGCCATACTGTGTTTTCAGGTTCTCAGAGAGACAATCTGTAGTGTGGACTTGAAGCGCTCGTGGCGTTAAAGCTGGTGAAGGAAGACCGTGACGAGGCAACGCTCTTACGCTTGGTCAACCGGTAGGAACACCTAAAATTCAAAGTGCTAATTCCATTAAAGTAAGTGCGAAGGTTCACTTCTAGAGGGCAATGGAAAAACACAAGTGTATGGTGAATGATGATGAAGGGCGAAAATAAATGACGATGGAAGTAAAAGATGAATGAAGTTAGCTAAAGCAAAAAGACATAAACAATAACATAAGATGGAGATGAAATAGGGCGAGATGTAAGAATGGAAAAGAGTGAAGGAAAAAAAGGAAGCTTATGGATGAAAGGAAGAGAGTTGGACACGCCACCTGAAGTGTGGTTTCCTCCAATATAAGTGTAGAGGGCCGCCACTTGAGAGCTCTCAAATCAATTTAGATAAGACTTAAGGCTAAGAGGACACAAGCCTCACACACACCTCACACAAATTGTGCAGAGTAACTTTACTATTCAAATTCAACATGAAAATACATGTAGTATGGCACCCTATTTATAGGAATGGGTGCCTTGGAAGACAAGAAGAGGGAGGGCATAAAAGTCATGAAGAGAGGGGTGGCCTAGGTCATTGAGTAAGTCAATTCCACCCCTTAGTCCTAGCTTCTAGAAGCCATGGCTACATTGTACCCTAAAGGGGCTAGGCACAAGCTAAAATGATAAATACAACCCTCTATTATGCTAAATGGACCATATTCTACTGAAATTAAAAATAAAGAAACTAGTTGATGATCAACTCCCATGGCTTGGACTCTACTCCTTGTGATCCTCTAAGGAATCATGGGTTCTGAAGTACCGACTAGTGATGGGTCCTGATCTAGCCCTGAGTCCTGAGTCATGCTCCTAGTCATCCTTCTGGAAGGCTGGGCTTGGTCAGTGGGTGCGCTCTCTCTCAAGTCCTTATCATGCTCTCCGGTGGGAAAGAATTCGTCCACAAATTCGCAACACCTGCAAAGAAAGAAGTTAGACCACTAACATTAAAAGAATGACTTCCTAAAAAGGTGACAAGTAAATCTAACTCATAAGCATTATCATTGATCCTTTTAATGACTTGAAAAGGACCATCACCACGTGGTAGAAGTTTGGATTTCCTTTTTGTGGCATGGAATAAAGTGGGCCATTTTGTTAGAATATATGGCCTTAAACAAGAGGGGGAGTGAATTGTTTATGAAAGATTTTCGCAAACTTTGAAGGTATAATGAAATCTAATGCAGAATCAAAGAGAAAGAAATTAAGAAAACAATGAAACAAAACTGTTCAAGTTGATTTCCAGAAAATCAACCGGTTGCTTTTGCGATTCAATTGGTTGTTTCATCAACAATGATTAAAACAACTTAAAAGCAGAATGTAAATGAGTTCAGGGTAAGAGAAAAGCACACAAGCAATTTATACTGGTTCACTCTTATCCCAAGAGCTACATCCAGTCCCCAGAAACCCCTGGGAATTCCACTAAGCAATCAATCACAAAGTACAAACAACCACACCAAAGAAGTGACCTTTAACACCTCAAGCCACACACTTCCTTTGGCACACAACACCACAGAATTCAGAACACCCTCTGATTCTGCTTACACCAGAAATATCCAGAAATACAAGAGATAAAGAAAAGATTACACCTGATCAATATTAAAATGAAAGATTACAGCAATCCTAGTCCACTTCTTTGTGAAAATCCAAAAGCTTGATGCAAATCTTGAAAACTCAAACCTGATTTTCTCAATCTCAGAATGTCCAAACTGTTTCTATACCTTTAGGAGCGTAAAAAAACCTTTTTATACTCCAAAGGTTTGTTAAAAACATTTAAAGCAGAAACCAAAACAATTAGAAACATTTAAAGCTGATTTACCAAGCTTAACAGAATTCTGTTAAGGATTTTAAAAAAAAATTGGTTGTTTTATCAAAACAACCGGTTGAATTGGCTTGACAATAAAGTCAACCAAGTCAAACAGCTTTAAACCCTTTTCAAAAAATACTAAGTGTTAAACAACCAATTAAAACGAGAAATCAACTGGTTGTTTTTCCACTTCTTTAGAAAACATTATTTTTCAAAAAGGTTTTGATTCAAATTAGTTTTAGATTCAAACAAAGAGTGGATTGCACATTCTATCTAGCCAGAACCCACCCACATAAGCAACAACTCAGCCTTCCATCAAACACCATGGATTTGGAGACATCAAAGCATGATATCATCCTTGATCAACACGTTTTTGAAATTTGGTCCACTAGCACAAAGATAGAAAGTCAAGCTCAGCTCGAACTTGAGGGGCTTGTGTGCTGGACGGGAGTTCGGTTCTTGGCAGAGGGTTTGTGGTAGCTCGGTTCTCGGTAAGGTTGATGTCAGCTCGGCTATTGGGCCTGAGTAAGAGTTGTGTAACTGGCCTCATCTCAATAATAGGCCCAAAACGCATAATAAGGTTGTTGTATGAGATAATATTTTATATGTGCGTATAGATATGAGCGGTTGTTATATTTGTTATTATAGTGTGCATTTGTTATTATTTTGATATATGTTATTATTACGTACCAATATTTTTGTTGCATGTTTGTTACATGTTAATACCTGTTGATGGTTGTTGTTAGCCCTAAAAAGATAGGGACCTGCATTTATAATAGAATGTTGACCTGCAGTTTAGCAGTTGAAGAACATTGGTGCCCGTGGCAAGTGGTTTTCTATTAAAGATAAAAGATAATGTTCTTATTTTCAGTTGAGATTTGTTTATCTCAAGTGAGAGCTGCTGCATGTGCGATTAGAAGAGGGGCCTTGGACCCCCGATGAAGGTACGCTGTTTTTGCACACTTATTTGAGAATTGTTATTTTTGTGAACCCTTACTGACTTAAGCGTCAGAGAATAATCTACAGGTAGGGTGCCCTCTGTCATAACGAAGCCACATTTCAATTTCACAGGAAGACACGAGTCAATACTTAGCTGAGGTAGCTCCTAGAGAAGGCGTTCAACCTATTCGTTCGACAGGAGAGTCAACCAGCGAGAAAACCTACATAAAATTATAACAACTTCATATTTCATTTACTAAATAATACACAATATCAAAATACTTTTGCAACTTGACCTTTACCTCATCTATCGTAAATGCGTCAGTACATTCATGTGCCCCGCATTCATTATCTAATGCGTTATAAGATATTGAGTGCTTAACATCAACATCATAGGATAACCATGTGTAAAATTCTCACATGATAAGACTAAAGACTAAGAGAAACAAGCCTCACTAGCATCTCACACAAAATGTGCAGAGTAACTTTTCTCTATTTCATTCAACTTGTCAAATACACTAGGTAGGCCTCCTATTTATAGGTGAAGGAGTCTTGGAGAACAAGCTAAACGGGTAGGATGGGAAAAATGGAAAAAATGGGCAGCCTTAGGGTTTGATTAAGTCAAACCCGCATCCTAGGCTTGTCTTTGTAGAAACTAGGTCAAAATGCCTTCCAAAATGGCTAGGAATAAGCTAAAATGCTACTCACACCCCCTATTATTTTAATGGTACCTTATTCTAGCCTATCTTTGCTATTTGAACCCCTAAAGTGAGCCCAATTTATTTACATAAC
Organism: Phaseolus vulgaris; assembly: GCF_051622355.1. Classification (NCBI taxonomy): domain Eukaryota; kingdom Viridiplantae; phylum Streptophyta; class Magnoliopsida; order Fabales; family Fabaceae; genus Phaseolus; species Phaseolus vulgaris. The sequence continues at coordinate 29,104,251 of NC_143504.1, read as the reverse complement.
TTTTCTCTTGTGGAAAAGACCAGAAGGAAGAACTTTTGATATTCTGGTTTATAACTTCTTCTTCCGCTGATGCTTTCTTGAGGTTTGGTGGGGCCCGACTTTGTATACTGAGATGACTGACCATTTTGTGAGATGCTTGATGTGGCTTTAGTCATCTGCTGATTGTTTTGGTTTGTATCACTATCCTAAAAGGCATTTTTCCTCTTCTAAATTAGCTAATTTGGAATGTCATGTTATGTTTCGAGTTACATGCTCCAGAAGTCTCATGAACCTATTATAGAAACTCATTTGTAGAATGCATATGAAACAATTATGGGATGTCCAATCCAAAATACATTGTTTATACATAATAAACATTCTAAATTCCTTGTTTCAGAACATAACATTCACTTCCATAAATGTAGTTTTGAAATACACAAATCACATCTCAAAAACATTTTAGATTATGTATTTCAGAACTCGAATATGAATTTTGAAAATGCAACTTCCACTATTTCACCCAGAATCACGACAAAACAACTAATTTTTACATTAAACTACTAACTACATGTTCTAAACACCACCACACCTCACCCAAGCTCAACCTTCCTTGCAACACCTCCACAAGCCACCAAATAAAAGAACAATTTCAATATTTCAAAGAATGATGGGCGTAGGTTCCAATAGACTAGATGCAGAAATCAAAAAGCCTTATTTTTTCCGAGTTACAAAACGAGAGCTTTTTGGCCCGAGATGGGAAGATTATAAGAAGATGCACTTGAGTGAATAGTAACTTTTACTTTAAGGGTACTTTAGTGATTTCGTACTCTATGGAAGTTGTGCATGCACAATTTTGGAGGTGCAGAAAGAAAAAGGCTAGCCCGTGTAGGGCAGCAGCGAAGAGACCCAGTACTAGTAGCACTCGTCTCTTTCTCCATCTTACTCACTGTAGATTGTAAAACAAACACACAGGACAAGGGAGAGAGAGAGGCATCGGCGCTTGTGTGTAATTGATATTTGATGCGCATGCGGTGGTTCCTCCGAAGCCCAATCAAAAACCCGCTGAATCTGAACCTGAGCCCGAGTCGTTCATTCTCGTTGAGAGCTTTGGTTCCTCAGTGGCCGAGTCCCGCTTCTCCTATCTCCCTTCCGAGATCGTCAATTCCAATGGCAGCCATCCACAACCACAGCAACAGCGAAGCTGGACTTGCCAGACGCTTCTGGATCAAGTTCACGCGCCAATCCATCTTCGCCATGTACACTCCCTTCGCCATCGCCTTGGCCTCCGGGAATTTGAATATCGATTCCTTCCACCATTACATCGCCCAAGACGTCCATTTCCTACGCGCCTTTGCTCAAGCGTGAGTTCACTCTCTTCAATTCATACTATTCATACACACATACGTGCTTATCCACAAACAATGGCTTCCAGAGGTTCTTATTCTCTCCAGTTTGGTTGCGGAGAAGCTTTACAATTATATTGAAATTATCTATCTATCTGTCTGTCTGAGATGGTAGAGTGCGAAAATCTTCTCGTCACTCAACGTTATTAGTCGTCTCACTCAATTTATGGTTTTCCAAGTTAGTGCCGCTCAATTCATAAGTTTGGTTGTTTTTTTTTTCTTTTTTCTTTTTGTCAGTTTTCTTTGCAACCAAAACTGGATGGTTAGATTATTTGGTGATATTGCATATGCATTCATTGAAGTGAGTTTTGGTCTTTAAATCTAGAAAAGAAACCGTGCGAGACCTACTCTACTTAATAAAAAAAATATGTTAGAAGGTTGTGCAAAATAATTTGGTTGCTTGAAGTTTCTTCTTTGTGTTTAATTGTTACTTAGGTATGAGTTGGCTGAAGATTGTGCTGATGATGACGATGCGAAACTTGGAATCTGCCAGTTGAGGAAGGCAGTCCTAGAGGAGTTGAGGATGCACAACTCGTTGGTACAGGTAAGACAATTTCCACATTATCATGGTACTGGACTGGATTAGGGTCTTCATCTTACTCAATATGGTTATGTTACTTATATTTGTAAATCGTTACACTAGATGTGAATAATTCCAGGTTAAGAACGTCATTTGCCATGATTTTCAACTTGTAAATAGGATAGCCCCCCCAAAACATATTGTTGGGTTTGTGTGTTGATAGCAAAGGAAATAAAACTCTTCTGTATACTGATTGGATCCCTTTTCACTTTCTAAAAACCTCAATAAATTTGCATTGTTTTATCATGTTTGAGCTTGACCACACGGGACATCCAATTCCAGTGGAGCAAGGCAATGAGTGCTTGTAAATTATTTCTGGGAAGAAAAGAAATGTATAATATTTGCCTGAACTTCTAGTCAGCGTCTTCTATGAGATTAAACAAATCTTTTAAACTTCAAATGAATAAAACGTATGCAACATGATGTGCTAACTTATGAATTTTCAAAAAGCCAATTTATACTTTACATGCTCTGATTTCTTTTCCTTTTCCCACCCATTTAGCTTATATTATTTTGGTTTTTTGCTAATGGTGTGTAGGAATGGGGGTTGGACCTTACCAAAGAGCACAGTATTAATTCTGCAACTGTTAAGTACACAGATTTCCTGCTGGCTACAGCCTCTGGGAAGATTGAAGGACTAAAAGGTCCTGGAAAACTTGCTACACCATTTGAGAAAACAAAAATTTCTGCTTATACTTTAGGTGCCATGACTCCTTGCATGAGGCTTTATGCCGTTTTGGGAAAGAAGTTCCAGGAACTTTTGCATTCCAATGAAGGTACTCATCCGTATAACAAGTGGATCGACAACTATTCCTCTGATGGTTTCCAGGTTTGTCATATTGACAGTAGAGCCATACCATATTGCCCTTGTGGGTGCTTGGATACTATTTTGAATCTTGGTCAAATATACATTTTAGTCATGGCATTCTTGCACCCCAACTACTCAGTTATTCTTATATTTGAATTTAGGCTACTACTCTGCAAACTGAAGATTTGCTCGACAAACTAAGTGTCTCTTTGACTGGTGAAGAACTTGATGTCATTGAAAAGCTTTATTCCCAAGCAATGAAACTTGAAATAGAGTTCTTCTCTGCTCAGCCACTCTTTCAGCCGACTGTAGTACCCTTGACTAAAGAACATAAGCCTGTGGAAGATCATCTCATAATTTTTTCTGATTTTGATTTAACATGCACTGTTGTTGATTCGTCTGCCATCTTGGCTGAAATAGCTATAGTGACGGCACCACGATCTGATCAGAATCACTCTGAAGATCAAATTGTTCGGATGTCGTCTTCTGATCTCAGGAATACATGGGGCTTTTTGTCTAAACAGTATACAGAAGAGTATGAGCAATGTATAGAAAACATTATGCCTTCCGATAGATGTATGGTGTTTTTCTACTATTGTTTCTCCAGTAGTCTTAAATGGTTTAGGCAGTGATTGTTTTACTCAGACTTTGTTAATTGGCTTTGATCTTGTGCTTTTGCAGTGAACTATTTTGATTATAAAGAATTGTCTGTTGCCCTTGAGCAACTTTCAAAATTTGAGAACACGGCAAATAATAGGGTTGTCGAGTCTGGGGTACTCAAAGGTATTAGTCTAGAAGATATAAAGCGTGCTGGAGAACGTCTGATCCTTCAGGATGGTTGCACTAACTTCTTTCAGAGCATTGTTAAGAATGAAAATTTGAATGCCAATGTGCATGTTCTTTCATACTGCTGGTGTGTTGACCTCATCAGGTCTGCTTTCTCTTCAGGTACATATCCCTTGCCATGAGCTTTAATTTCCAATTCCTGCTAATAGTGAATCATATTATCATGTTAATTTTGAATTCTGAGAGTCATCCTTATCAAGCCATGTTGCACAGAGTAACGTGTTTGGGATGTTGATGAACAATCGTGTCTTTTCAGTGCTGAGCATTTCTTATGATGTTTTTTAGATTGTACGGAATATGGCAGATAATGGTATTGTGAGGTTTATGCAACTTTGATGTATTTGTTGGAGAGTGAACTATATTTCCGTTTTTTAAAATCTATACTTTCACTTGGGAATACTATTTTTTAGTGCTTCTCATCCTGTTCTACCCTTGGTTATGCTAAGGGACTTTTTTGTTACTGTTATGTAATAAAAGTGGAAAGCTCTGCTGGAATTTTGATCCACTTTAGCTACCTTCTATTTTGCTACTAGATATATAATTCGTTTTCAACTTTTAGTGATTTTAACTACAGTAGAGAGCCAGTGAAAAAAACAACCAATACAGGTTACAGATTCAACTTTTATCATGCAACCAGACATGGTATTATCTGTTAAAGTTGTGTATTTCTATGTTACATGGAAAGCATGAACTTTTTGTTGTTGTGGTAGCTGAGAATGAATTGGGCGTCATGGATTCATCCATCTTTGTCTTGATCTATTTTTGTTATTTGGTTGGACCATATGCTTAATTTTCTATCGAAATACATGTTTTCTGTTGTCTAGCACTGATTTCCGTTATTAAACCTTCATTGCTTCTCTGTAGTTTAAATAATAGTTTGTCTTTCTTGTTTAACCAAGTAATTCATTCTTTATAATCACATTTTCTTAAAACTTTCCAACTTGATTGATATTTGGCAATTGTTTATGTTGTAGTTTCCTATTGTCTTGTAATTATATTTTTCTAATTATTGAGCAGCTAATTTAAATGAGTTGGATGTTCATGCTAATGAGTTCACTTATGAGGGATCTGTTTCCACGGGTGAAATTGTTAAGAAGATGGAGTCTCCCATTGACAAGGTTGAAGCTTTTAGGAACATATGGAAAAATTGCAATGATGACAAGAAGAAATTGACTGTTTACATTGGAGATTCGGTGGGTGATCTACTTTGCCTACTTGAAGCAGATATAGGAATTGTGATTGGTTCAAGTTCAAGCCTTAGGAGAGTAGGGACGCAGTTTGGTATTTCGTTTGTTCCATTGTATTCTGGCTTGGTTAAGAAACAGAAAGAATACGTTGAAGGAACCACTTCTAATTGGAAGGGTTTATCTGGCGTTCTTTACACAGTCAGTAGTTGGGCTGAAGTACATGCATTTATTTTGGGTTGCTAGTCTTATTTTGTCTCTCGCACCCAAATTCATGCTAGGCTAAAAGAAAGAAACATATATAGTGCAATACAAATACACAAGCTGATGGCTAATTTTATAAGCGGCCACAGATTTTCTGCTGTCTCTTATTTCTCTTACAGGATGTTGCAATTCAGAGATATGGTGTCACTCTGATTAGTGGATATGAGTAACCAGGGTATCTGCGATTACCTGGAATTGTCTGAAGTGTTTCTTTGACATTTCTGTTTGCTCATTGTTATTGATATCTTCTCTCCCCTTAAATCTTGTCAGGTATGAGAAATTTCAGACAGCAATAATACAAATGCTTGTTAGATCAGATCAATTCAGGCTTTGAAGTGTTTGTACTGGTATTAGTAGGCTATTGCTGTTCCGTAATTTTAAGAATTCAGCAGAGATCCTGTGCATTTTCAGTTGACTTCTTGATCATTTATGAATGCAGATGCAGAAATGATGTTCATGTTTATATTGGGACACGTATTTTATTTTATTGTTTTTCCAATAATTTTAGTTTTTTATGCTAGATTTATGGATTTTTTTCTTATATATGTGGGAGAGGTTAAGAATGGAATGGCCGAGGGCCTTTTTATGTATGTTCTAAAAATATGGAAAATGTATTCTAATTCTAATATTAATTTATCGAACACGTGAGAATTGAATTGCTTATGAATAAGAGAAGGTTTTCTAAACAGAGAAAGGAAAATGTTGGCAGACAATCTGTTTTAATAATTGCTGTGGGATACAATAGAACGGATGTTTTTCTTTTTCCTTTATACTTTGAGAGCTGATTTGCAAAACTCTTTAAATTTTAAACAGATAAGTTTAAAGGACATAGTCGAGTTACTCTAAGTTCACACTAAATGAAAGATTTCAACATAGAAAAAGTTATATATGTTCGGAATAAGATAAATAGAATATATTTCAACTTATAAACTTATATTTTGTTTTCCCTTTATTTAAGTCGATTGTAAAATCAAGACTCCATTGTTCCCTTTAATGGTTGAAAGGGCGGTAGAGCAACATAGAGTAAACGATTTATTTCGTTCTTCTGTGAGTAAATGATAGGTCTGGTATTTCAGGTGAGGTTCTATTGATCTAGTTCTAGAATATATAAATATTAGCAAGTTACGTTTGTTTTATCCTTGTTTTATGAGATCATTTTATTATTAAAAATTAATTTTAAGGATAATTAATATTAGGTATAATACCTTATTCGTTCATAGATATAAGATCAATATTTAATTTAGTAGAGTGATTTTTAAAAAAATTAAATTGGTCCTTTTTGTTAAGTTGCACCAAACCGTGTCAAGTGGTGTGTATCTGGCAGGGAGGAGGGGTGATGTGGACTGTCAATTAAAAGACATTAGATTGGGTGTTTAAGGTTTGTAGGCATGAGATTGAGTTTGACACAAATTAATAAAGTATGGTGGTTAGGGTTTTTGTTTTGTCGTAAACGTGTTCCGACCTCAAGTCCGTTGAGATAACATCACTAAGATCAATCACCACATTCGAGGTATTATCCGCTTTAAAAATTGGTGCTCCGTCACGATTTTGACCTTAAAAGGTGTCTCGGTGGAAATGTGTATTTAAACTGCCATTGACCTTAATTTCTAAGCGATGTGAGACTATATTTTGGTCGTACTGCAACAATAGCCCCCATTCGAGGGCTAAATGAAAGATTTTACGATCCTTAGAAAAGAATTTACGATTCTCACAAACGACACTAATGTTTCGACCTACCTTTGAGATAACATCGCTAAGATCAATCACCACATCCGAGGTATTGTCCGTGTACTGGTCAGTACCGGACAAGCCATATCACTCAGTCTCGGTGACCAACCGACCACATTAATATATATTAAAGGCGCTCAATAAATGAAAGCATTGACAATTATAGAAACTCCCTACGAATCATGATCATGTCCCACCGAATTCGGGTGACATCCCTGAGAAATTAGCTAACATTGATTTAGGGGAAGATATTGATTTATTAAAGATATTTTTCAAATATACCAACATACCAATATACCAACATACCAATATAACAATAAAACAACATACCAATATACCTCCCTATAAATCAGGGATCATGCTAGAAATCAGTTAACACTAATATTTGATAGATTCAATCCATCACAAAAAAGGCCCATGAATAAACATTCTACAGAGGTGTAAGGTACACTTTAATTAGTAGCTTTCACTATACACTTTTAACATAGAGTACTTACTTGATCATCGGAGTACCTTTTTCAAGTCAACCCTGACCGAGCACCAACAATTAAAGGTGGAGACTTGAAGTGAGGAGTGATGTGAGTTGATTTTAGGATTGTTCATTTTATGGTGTGACACTTTACTTAGATTGAGATTTTAGGAATTTAAGAGTGAAGACCTTAGGAAAATCTCCACTGGACACTAACTTAACCAATTGGTTAAGTAAATGTGAATGTTCATTTCACAAAGACAAAAGGAAAAGACAATTATAAGGTGAAAATGATGCTAAAAGGTGCATAATTAAAGAACAAGGAAAAGAAACCAAAATAGAATTGCCGAATGGAAACAAATAAAACCAAACAAGAACATGATACAAAGAGTGAAAATGGAATGACAATGGAAGAATAAACGAAGAAAGGAAAAAACTTATGTGATGGATTTGAGAAGTGGAACACACCACTTGGAGTGTGATTGACCTCCAAGATAAGTGAAGATAGCCGCCACTTGGAGTGTGATTGGCTTCTAAGATAAGTGAAGATAGCCACCACCTGAGAGCTCTTAATACTCACAAGATAAGACCTAAATGCTAAGAGGAATTCAAACCTCATTAACACCTCACACAATTTGTGCAGAGTAACTCTTCTTCTATTAATTTCAACTTCATAAATACACTAGGTAGGTCTCTTATTTATAGGTGAAAAGGCCTTGGAGAACAAGCTAAAGGGATAGGATGGGAAAAGGGAAAAAATGGGTAGCCTTAGGGTTTGACTAAGTCAAACCCGCATCCTAGGCTCGTCCTTCTAGAAACCAGGTCAAAGTGCCTTTCAATAGGGCTAAGAACAAGCTAAAATGCTACCTACACCCCCTATTATACTAAAGGCACCTTATTCTAGCATATCTGTGCTATTTGGACCCCTACAAGGAGCCCAAATTATTTACAAACATATTCTATTTTTTAAGAAGACCAAAGAAGAACTTTTGATATTCGGGTTTATAACTTCTTCTTCTTTTGTTGGTTCTTTCTCGAGGCTTGGTGGGGCCTGACCTTGTATCTTGAGATGACTGACCCTTTTGGTAAGTGCTTATTGTGTCCTTAGATATCTGTCGGTTTGTATCATGCTCCCCAGGTTCGAAAGAATTCGTCCTCGAATTTAGAACTCGTGCAAGTAACATAGTGAGTTTGTGATACAAACCAAGACAACAAGAAGATGACCAAGGATGCACACTATGAAAGGTCATCTCAACATTCAAGTGAAGACCTCACCAGAGGGAGAAATGAACAAAGACCAAAGCATCTCAAGTTCTTCCTGCTGGTCTACTTAAGAATAAAACATGTTGTAAAGAATTTGGGCTCACTTTAGGGGTCCAAATAGCAAAGATAGGCTAGAATAAGGTGCCTTTATCATAACAAGGGGTGTGGATAGCATTTTAGCTTGTTCCTAGCCCTTTTGGAAGACATTTTGACCTAGTTTCTAGAAGGACAAGCCTAGGATGCGGGTTTGACTTAGTCAAACCCTAAGGCTGCCCATTTTTTCCCTTTTCCCATCCTACCCCTTTAGCTTGTTCTCCAAGGCTCCTTCACCTATAAATAGGAGGCCTACCTAATGTATTTAACAAGTAGAATTGAATAGAAGAAAAGTTACTCTGCACAATTTGTGTGAGATGCTAGTGAGGCTTGTTCCTCTTAGTCTTTAGTCTTATCTTATGAGAATTTAAGAGCTCTCAAGTGGTGGCTTCCAACACTTATCTTGGAGTAATTTCATCCTCCAAGTGGCATGCTCCCTATCTCAAACTCCACTCTCATAAGCTTCCTTAATCCTTCATCTTTTCCTTCCATTGTCATTCCATTCTATTCATAAATATGTTCTTATTTTGATTTCATTATGTCTATTCGGTTGTTATCTTTGTTATTGCTTTCCTTGTTTAATTCCGCGCATTATCTTGGCATCATGTTCATCCTATCATTGCCTTTTCCCTTTGTCTTTGTGAAATGAACCTTCTCATCTACTTAACCACTTGGTTAAGTTAATGTCTAGTGAGGATTTTCCTTAGGTTTTCACTCATATTTGCCTTAAAAAATTCCCAATTCTAAAAGTAAAGTGTCACCTAAATGAAAACTCTTAAAATAAAATCACATTAGTTTGTTCACATGATTTGTATATGGTAAGTGTGAAACAAACTTATGTTCATTAAGATTAGGGAAATTACATGGTTGAATTCTAGCTACAGACCATGTTTGTAAAGAATATTTGGGGATGAAATGATTTTGGGAGAATCCTCTTAAAAGGTAAGGTTTTTGAATATCATCCATAAACTTTTTAATCAAATATGTCAAGTATTTAGAATGTTTAGGTAATGAAAAAGACAAGGAAGAAAAACACCTTTGAGGTGAAGTGATGATACCCGTGTTATCTTGTCCTTCGTTTTCTCTTTCATTTTCACTTTTGGTTTTTGTTTTAATTTGGGCTTGATGTTCTTCTTTTAGCTTTGGGGTTCTTTTATTTGGACAATTGGCAGCTATGTACCCAAACCCTAAACATTTAAGACATTTTGTGCTTGAAGGTTTGGTGGGTGACTTAGGAGTAGAGGTAGAAGGTTTGTCTTCAAAAACTTTTATAGGAAGAAGTGGTTTCTTTTGGAAAATGGAAGGAGAAGTTTTTGTAGAAATGTTCTTTTTATCCTTCCCTGAAGATTTGTAGAAGCCATCATGATGAGTAGTTTTGAAAGTTGTTTTCGTCAAAATATGTGATTCCACCTTGATGGCTAGGTGAACCAACTTCTTTAAAGAAGAGTACTCATAATTCTACAACATCTTTAATTTCTCTCCTTAAACCACTCACAAACCTAGTGATCTTTGACTCCTCACTATCATGCATATTTTTCTTAGTCTGAGTTGTTTCTAGATCTTCAAAATATTCGTCTACTGTCCTAGGTCCTTGATGAAGCCGTTGGAGCTTCAACAAGAGTTCCTTCCTATAAGGAGGAACAAACCGCACACGCATGCATAACTTTAAATTACTCCAAGACACCACAACTGGCCTCTTGTTTAGCTCAATGTCCATTACAATTTGTTGCCACCATTGGATGGCATGGTCTAAAAAAACTAGGGAAGTTAACCTAACCTTTTGGTCCTCGGTGAACTTATACACATTAAAGAGTTGCTCAACTTTAGCTTCCCATTCTAAATACAAAGTAGGGTCATTGAACCCACTAAAACTAGGTAACTTTACAAAATCAAAAGAATGTTGTGGTTGGTGGTGGTGTTGATGGTGCCGTTTTGCAAAAGTGTGCACTCGCCAATCATGTTCTTGACTCCCATAGTGCATGCATGGTCTAGGTGCTCTTGACGGCTCCAATCTCCTTTCTTGATTTTTCCTCGCTTGAGCTTCTTCTAGCCTTTGCAATCTTTTCGCTAGTTGGCTATCTGTTATAATATTATTACGAAGATAACAAATATAATTATTATTATTTAAATATGTTATCATATTATTCTGAAGATAACATAAATGATTATTATCATTTCAATTTGTTGTGATATTACCATGAAGATAACAAATATAATTGTTATTATTTAAATATGTTATTATATTATTTCGAAGATAACAAATATACTTGTTATTATTTGTGATCCTGCCTGTTGACCGGAACGCTGGAAACTGCCTCGTCAAAGGATCGACGTGCGCACCGCTTCACACCCCGTTCCTCTTCGAGATCCACCTCAAGAACCTGCAAAGAAACAGAGCGGCGCCGCTGCGGCCGATCGCACTCCAACGCCCAAGTCAGTGACCGAATCACCAAATACTAAGAGAACAAGAACCGTGCAAATCCTCTCTCACAGTCAGCTCTATAACTCGCAAGTGTAAAGAGTATAAACTGAACGTGCGTACCTCAGAAAGTTTGTTGAGAACTCTTATATACCTGGTTGTTTTCTCTCTCCTGGCAGTTACAGACCTGGACACGTGGCTCGCATCCAGTCGTACACGTGCCATCATCTGGAGCCTCCTTGACTTGGCGCTGCTTCTACTCTCATTTTGGCTAAGTTACTTATGCATGGTACTGCCCAGTGCATAGCTAACTTGGGAGTGCGATCTCTACTGGAGTTGGCGAGTTAGGGTGTCCTCATACACCTTCCCTGTGGTCTCGCCGGCCGCCTTCATAATTTGCTTCTCCTTCATCTTCGGCGATGTGCTTTCTCCGGCGATCTCCAACTGCTTGGTCGCCTGAGTTCACATCTGGCGACTTCATCTTTTAACCCGGTGATCGCCTATTCTGATATGCTGGAGATCGGAACACGCCAACTTAATAACTGGCGGCTTCACGAGCCCCCCGACTTCCTTCCCTTCTGCCAGCCTGGCGCCTTGCCAACACGCCTATACTGTAGCAAGATGCCACGTCATCACTCCCGACTACCAGGGCGGTACACAAGCCCCCCAGTCTTAAGCGAAGATTTGTCTAGCGAAAAGACTGAAAGAGTCACGTCAACACCGGTCTACGTGGCACTGACGCAGAATTCCAAACGGTTGTACCTTCTGCTTTTCTGACGCTCCACCAAACCCCTCACTCATCGCTCGACACGTGGCTTCATCAACGACTCTCTTCAGTTGCCGTTTGCGCTTCCTAAACCCATTTCGAAAAAACCCTTAAACCCATTTTCACTCAACACTGTTCCATCACTTTCCCTCGCATTCACGAACGCTCTAACTTTCTTCTGCGGAAAACTCTCAGCACTCTCCAGCATTCTGAATCACCATCCACCTTCATCGTCTTCCTGATCATTAAAAGGTACCTACTTTCCTTCTTCTGCTGGTTTTCCTTGCATTTTAACCGATTCGCATCATCCTGTAACTGCCTGGTGCATACGCTGTGGGTTGCTTTTCCATTTCTCCTTCTGCGTAACTTAGGGCTTCGTCAATCGTCGCAACGAACCTACATTCGTTCGTTTTTCACCTTCCTTCTATGATCGAGTCAGCCTCTGTAACCCCTGATCATTTTTCCTTTTCTTCTTCCTTTGCAGCTGCAACCATGACTCGCACAAAGATCACCCCGAATCCTCCTCCTTCATCAAGAAACCCCCCTTCTCAAGCACACGATCCACCACGAGTTCGTGGCGCTTCATCTTCCCAGGCTGAAAGGCCTGCGTCTTCCCGTCCTGTCCTGGCCCAGGCGACTCCACCTATCGCCGAAGGAGCCCCCGTTCCCTTGCCAGACTTCAAAACCTTGTATCCCTGGGCCAATTCGACCCTTCTGAGGGAGACATCCTCTGTGAACACCGCGGGAGCAGTTTTGCGGCTGACTAAGGGGGATGAGCCTCATCAATCATTTCATAAGGAGCACGACGAAAAGATGATGGTGTTGCCTTGCCCCCCCGATCTGCCTGTTTGTGCTGATGACAAGGTGAGCGCCGACGGGCCCTTCTGCTTCGTCTACACGACCTTATTGAAGAAGGTGAAGCTCAAGTTCCCTTTCACCCGATTCGAGAGGGAACTCCTTACCGAGCTCAACATTGCCGCCGCCCAGCTTCACCCCAACAGCTGGGCGTTTGTTCGAGCTTTTCAAGTGATGTGCGACCACCTGGGGTTGCCCGCATCCGTGGATGTATTCCTATTTCTCTTCGAAGCCAAGCACCCAGGAGACCGCCTGTGGGTTAGCTTGAACGCGATTGCTGGGAGGTCCATCTTTGCTATCTTCCAGCAATCCTACAAGGACTGGAAGGGAAAGTTCGTCCAAGTGCGCGCTAATGACAAGGACGCCTCCCTTCTCGACGGCTTTCCCTTGTACTGGGTGGACAAGGGGAAGAAAGAGTCCAAGAGTTGCTTCAGGAGACCCAGAAGTCCTGACAACATGGGAGCATTGGACAGAGATCTCTGTCTCTTCTGGAAAAGGGTGGCGGACGCCAACATTACTTTCCTTACCACCACCTTGATCTGCTTCGAATTCTACGAAGACCAGCTAGAAATTCGAATATGTTAGAACATTAAAAACTGTTGTTTTAATACTGCTTCTGTTTAGCTGTTTCTGGGCGTCTTGTGCGTTATGCGCAAGACTTTGGTTTTATCTTTCCTGCACATATCATCTGCTTTGCTGTGTACTACCTTATGCACTTATTTTTTCCTTGAGTTAACCCATGCATTCTCGTTCCATGCAGATAACATGTTGGGCAAAGGCATGCTCGCTGAACTGAAGGCGCTCGCCCAAAACCACGGGTTGGCGACGGGTTCTCAAACGGTGCCCAACTCGGTGGTGGAGACAGCCATCGTCCACGGGCGATCACCACCCAAGGAACCTGCCCAACGCAAGAAATTGGTCCTCAAGAGACCTAAAAGGAAAGCCCCTCAGGTGATCCACGAGGAAGAGGAAGAAGATGACGAGGCCACCGAAGACGGTTTGGTCTCAAAGAGGAAGAGGGTGGCACCTTCTTCACCGCCTGCTCCATCCCCTCTTCCAACCTCAACACCTCCATCGACGCCTGCTCCTCCTCCATCATCGCCACCCCCACAGGCTCCTGCCTCACCAGTCCAAGCGGTCCCACTGGCCACTGCGCCACCTGCAGTTGAGGCCCAAGAGCCAAATTTCATGGAGGACCCCCCAAGCGCCTCTACACCATATGTGTCAGCTGGAGGGGGTCCCCCTTCAAACGCCTCAGCTGCAGAAGATGCTCTAATCGGGGATGAGGTTGCTCATACCTCTCCGATTCTGATCACCGAATCCCCGATTCCGTCGCCACGCCAAGAAACGCCTACTGAAGAACCCGCTAAGGAAAGTGGCGACGAGAACCAACAACAGGCTCACCTGGTGCCTTTCCAAGCAGCAAACCTCCCTTTGGAGGTCACTAGGATGTGGGAGCCTCTGTCTGCTAAGCTGAAGACCATAGCAGAAGATATCCCGGCGATCATAACCAGAGCTGTGGAGAGCTCAACCAGGAGGCTCCAAGACGACCTCTTCAACCTCAAAACCGAAAACAGCACCATGAGGGTCGAGGTGGAGAAGTTGTCTTTCAGCCTTACGCTCGCAGAAATCGAACACTCCTGAGTGGAGGATGCAATGAACACCGAGCTCAGGCTGGCGCGCAAGGAGGCCGCTGACCTTCGCCACAAGGTGCATCAACTTGCTCAAGAGAAGGTCGAACTGGAGAGCAAGATTGTGCCCCTTCGCGTCAGGGTGGTTGACCTGGAAGCTCTCATGAAGGCCGACGCCGTCAAGGTGCAAAAACTAGAGAAAAGGTCAGCCGACCGAGAGACCCTCCTTGGGCAGGTGGAAAAGGCGAGGGACGACGCCATAGCTGATCTTGCCAAAGCCAACGAAGAGAAAGGAAAGGCAGTTGCTGAACTGGCCCAAGCGCAAGCGGAGTCCAAGAAGGTTACTGAAGACCTTCTCCAGGCTCAAGAGACCAATGAACAACTCAAGAAACAGGTTGAAGAGCTGGAGAAACAGAATAAAGAGCTGAAAGAGCAAACTGAAGACCTCAAGAAGCGGATTGAGGAACTTCAGAAGCAAATTGAAGAACTCAAGCTGAACTCTGCTCAAATTCTGGCTGCTGGATTCGAAGCTGCGCGGGAACAATTTGCTTGCCTGTTCCCCGACCTGGATCTCAGCATGGTGTCGCTGAACAATGAAGTGGTGGATGGAAAAGTCGTTCCTGCTGAAGACTAATCAACTCTTCTTCATCTGCTACCTTTGTGCTTTCCCTTGTATTATAACTTGTAATAAACTTTATGTCCCTTCGTGTATATGCTCTGAACTGTTAACTGTTAATGACAAAGGCTACGTTTTTCCTTTTATAACTTCTTCACTCGCTTCAACTTTCCTTGCTTGTTTAATTTCAAAGAAATGACTTAGGAAAACTGTAGGTATAACCTTTGACTTAACTGCTTCGGATCACTTCAGCCTTAAGCAACAAACACTTAACAATTCGTAACCTTAAGGCAATTAACCTTATCGTAAAAATATCCCTCAAGCGATGAACTGTAACTCAGTTACTGGCTTAAACACCGCTCCACTCGACCTGCTTCATCAAACAGGTGTTTTAACCTTCTCGCCGCTGTTTGAACTCTTCCTGATCGCCAAAGACTCTTGGTGATATCAGCTTCTTTCTGGCCTCATGCTTTGGCCATTGCTTCTTTGTCTGGGGGTAGAAACGCCTTTTAGGATCCTTCTTTACCTCCCTGAACTTCAAAACAAAAGACCGGGTGACTAGGCGTTCTCTTCGAACCTACCTTAGCCACCTTCCAAACTTCTTCCACCCTCTGCGCCATACCTGAACTCGTTCGAGACGAGAAGGATTTTATCTTGCCTAAGCTCGCATGTAGGCGAGAAGGTCTTTAACTCGCCTGAACTCGCTCATCGGCGAGAAGGTCTTTAACTTGCCTGAACTCGCTCATCGGCGAGAAGGTCTTTAACTCGCCTGAACTCGCTCATCGGCGAGAAGGTCTTTAACTCGCCTGAACTCGCTCATCGGCGAGGAGGTTTTTAACTCGCCTCTACATTGCCCCAGGGGTTACATCCTCTCGCCCCCAGAATCACGGAGGACTTTTTACTGGCGCCTCTACATTGCCCCAGGGGTTACATCTCCTCGCCCCCAGAAACACGGAGGACTTTTCACTGGTGCCTCTACATTGCCCCAAGGGTTACATCTTCTCGCCCCCAGAAACACTGAGGACTTTTTACTCTTCCTCGCCTGCACTCGCTCGACGGCGAGGAGGTCTTTATCTCGCCTCAGAACGCGCGAGGGCATTGAGGTCTTTCATCTGGTGCCTCCGATCGCCGAAAGACGATGAGGACTTTAAAACTTTAACTGGTGCCTCCAATCGCCGAAAAACGATGAGGACTTAAAAGCTTTAATTGGTGCCTCCAATCGCCGAAAAACGATGAGGACTTAAAAACTTTTTAGAAAACATGCGATATATCTTTACTTGCCTTAAATCACGTACAAGCGACAAGGTCTTTCTTCAAAACTTTTGGAAAAAAGCAAACATGCAATCTGAAAACGCCTTATACTTCGAAAACTCTTCTTTTATTGGGTGTCCTCATTAAAAACCCTCCTTAGGGAAAAAAAGAGTGCCCCCTTCAAACTGTTTCATCAGAGACATTGTAATATGACCTTTGTGTTTGTCTTTACTTACAAAGCTCTTAACTATAGTACAACTTCAGGTGCGTGGCGTTCCAGGTGCGAGGAATCGCCCCTCCTTCCAGCGTCTCTAAGCGGTAGGCGCCGTTCCCGAGCGCCTCGGTTATTCTGAACGGTCCAGTCCACTTGGGCGACAGTTTATTCTCCATCTCGTACTGGTGGGCCTTCCTCATCACCAGATCGCCCTCTCTAAACTGCCTTGGCGTCACCTTCGAGTTGTATCTTCGTTCGATCCTCCTCTTCACCGCCTCAGCTTTCAGTCTCGCCTCTTCCCTGACCTCGTCCAGTAGATCCAGGTTCAGCCTTCTCTCTTCATTCGAGTCTTCCTCTACGAAGTTCTGGAATCTCGGCGAGCTCTCCTGGATCTCTACTGGAATCATGGCATCACACCCATAGACCAAGCTGAACGGGGTCTCATGGGTTCCTGACTGCTCGGTGGTGTGGTACGCCCAGACTATACGGGGTACCTCCTCAGCCCAACTTCCCTTGGCTTTCTCAACTCTTCAGACCTCTCAACAACACCCGATTAGCTGACTCCACCTGGCCGTTTGTCTGAGGGTGCTCGACGGATGCAAACACTTGTTGAATTCCCACCCCTTCGCATAGCTTCTTCAACAGGTGAGGTAATCTTTCAGCGACTCCCCCTGGTATTGGCGCACATCGAACAGGTCGTAGGACACCACTGCAGGTGCCTTGTTGACGATGTATTGTTCAATGAAGAGCTTCGAGAACTGAGAGAAAGACGTGATGTGCCCTTCTGGTAAACTCACGAACCACTCCATGGCGATTCCGCTCAGTGTGCTCATGAACATCTTGCAGTATACAGCGTCTGAGCCCCCAGACAACATCATCTGGGTGTGGAATGCCGTCAGATGCGCCTCCGGGTCTTCTACCCCTTTGAACGACGCTTTTACCCCTACCAGGTTGGAAGGCACCATGGTTCCCATAATCTCGGGGGAGAATGGCATGGGAAATGCCCTTGGAGGTGAAGGCTGCCTAGACACCCTTTCGTCAACGACGTGCTCCCTCTGCGCCTGCAGCGTTCTTCTCAACTTTTCGTTGACACGATTCAGTTCGTCGTTCCTGCTTTGCGACGCAGCCAACTCCGCCTGCATCCTTTCTTGTTCGACTTTCGACGCTGCAGCGTTATCCTGCAGCGTGCGCACCATTTCCAGGACCTGCGCCATTGTCACAGCTCCTTCGTCAGCGGACGGCGCAGGTGATGGTTGTCTGTTTCTAGGCATCTTCTCTATCGGAGAAACTGATGAAACTCTGGTGAACTTTAAAACTATGGTATATGTGGGACAACGATTCACTCGGGCCCCACGGTGGGCGCCAAATGATCCTGCCGGCAACTTGAACGTGGGTGAATCGCTTCGTAACACTTTCTGCCCTGTCTTCGCGACTGTGTCTCCTGAAGAATCACCTTCTGAACTCTCTCTCTCAGATGTCTTCGAAATGTGACCTGCAAAATACACAGACGGCGCCTCTAGCGGCCGTTTGCACTCCGACGATCAAGTTAGTTCAACAGAACCACCAGAAAACTGGAAACTTAGTAAAAAACGTGTGTATCAAAAAAACTTGCACTCTGTTTTTTACTCTCTCCTTTTTTTTTTCCTCCCCACTCTCCCTCTGATTCTGTCTTTTATCCCTCTTTCCCTGCTTCTGGGCATAACAGAATTCTGTTATGCTTTTCTGGCATGTGTCAGAACCCTGTCGTACTTTTCAGAGAAAGCGTACCTTCAGAATCAACAATGGGGAGCGTGAGAGTCTGCGCATGTCTGCGCTTGGCTGCGCCTGTCTGTACCTTTAGCGGTACGGAGTGCTCTTTTGTCTGGACCGCACCCCTCTCAGATGGTGACACGTGGAGGCCTGCAACTCACATCTAACCACACACGTGTCACTTACTGGAAGGGCTCTAGCGCCTCTCTTTGTCTGCCTAAGCTACACCCTTGCGGAGTAACTTGGGATGCTTCTCTTATCTGGGCAAATTGCATACTCTTAGGAGAACGTCGGGTGTGGCTGGTCTAGGCGCACTCACCAAACGTTACTCTCTGCGTAGGCGACTTACCCTTCAGGATGACACGCACGTAATGGGTTGAGGGAATCACCAATCACCGACTGGCTTACTGGTTCCCTCAGGCCACTCTCGTGCATGATTCCTTGAGGTGTGCTCATGCGAGGTCCATGCGTAACGCTCTCGCTGGGAACCTTAGTCCCAGTTTAACTGCGTGTAACACGAGACCCCGATGACAATACACCCGATGACTGATCAGTGTTTATTCGCTACTCGCGCTCTGCCTCCAGGCGCGAGTCTGGGAACTGGTCTGCTGGTGGTCACTTGGCTACTGACCACCGATCACCATTCTGGGTGATCTGTCCCCCGACCTCTCTGCCGCCTGATCTGTCGGTGGTAACTTGGTTACTGACCACCGATCACCTCTCTTGGCGATCGTCCCCCTACCTCTCTGCCACCTGGTCCACGTGTCACCCTGTGAGTGGTCCACGTGGTTCTCTGATGCTGATGTCATCGACTACCGATGACCGATCGGATCACAAGCCCCCCAGTCTCGAGTCGAGAACTCGTTCTCAGCGAAGAGACTAAGTGGTCGTGCCCTCAGTCCACGTGGCAAGTGGGGCCGCCTCACGTGCCACCTCACGTGCTGCTTCTTTAACGTTTGGGCTTCCTTCCTTAATCTCGCGACACGTGGCACCATCAACGGCCAGCGTTGTGCGTCGCTAGCGCTTCTCTTATTCAAAATGGCGCGCCCTTCCACTGTTCCTTCATCTTCTTCATTTGACTCCCAAACTCTCTGCGAACCTTTCTTCTGCGCACCCATCTTTCTTCGAATTCTCTGTGATCCTATACGCCTACGATCATTCAAAGGTATGGTTTTTTCTTTTCCCTGGCCCCTTTTTGGTCATCTTTACCGATTGCATTTACCATTCTAGTTATCATGCATTCACCTTCCCTGTTTTTCTTCTTCTCAACCCGCGCTAGGGTTTTTCCCATGTTTCCGCTTTGGCTTCTGCCTCCCCTTCTTTCTCCTTTACCTGGGCATTTCTTCCTCATTCCCCCTCTCTGTTTTTCACCGAACCATCCATCACTCTCTCCCTTTCTATTTCTGACCCTTCGTTTTTCCTCCATTGCAGCTATCTCACGATGGCTCGCTTGAAGCAGACCGCTCGCGTCCTTGCCTCTTCTTCTGGTGCACAGCCCTCCGCGAGTGCACCAGCTTCGCCACCGCCCGTTGTCACCTCATTCCATGACAACGCCAAAGTCTATGACTGGGCCCCTCTGGCGTTGCTATCTGAAACGTCCATCTTGCTACCTGAGGACCATCTTAACTCGCTTCTGAGCCACGACCCGGATGAACCCTCGTGTTCCATAGACAGGGAAAACGACTTCCACATCCGAGTCCGCATCCCTCCCCGAGGGATGCCCATTTGCGCTGACGACAGGGCCACCAATGGGGTGCCCTTCGTTTTTGTTTACTCCGCGATCTTCAAAAGGTTGAGGTTGCGACTCCCCTTCACCTTCTTTGAGAAAGAGCTGATGATGGAGTTGAACGTCGCGCCCTGCCAACTCCACCCCAATGCCTGGGCCTTCATCCGGGCGTTTCAGATTCTGTGCAACTACTTTGGGCACAACGCCTCGGTGGAGGTGTTCCTCTACTTCTTTGAGGCGAAGAAACCAGGGGATAGGTTTTGGGTCAGCCTGAACGGGGTTGCTGGACGGGTGCTTCTGGGCCTGTACCAGCAGTCCTTCAAAGACTGGAAGGGCAGATTTTATATGATATCCGCCACCCCACAAAGCCCTCATCTGCTCGAGGGGTACCCCCTCTACTGGGTTCCCCAGGTTCAATTTAAAAAACCCAAGGATCTCGAGACCATGGCCCCCTACGAGCGCGAGCTGTGTGGGCTGCTCCTGGGGGCTAAGTATGACTCCGCTCGCCTCATCAAGGATGAGTTTGATGTGGTTTCCCTGAAGAAATATATAGGTAGTTCTTTCTCTGCCGCCCCTTAGGACATTTATACTTCCTCATGCATGCTCTTATACTTTCCACCTTGCTTGCGTCTCTTAGCTGTCTAATTTTCCTCTTTCTTGCCTATGCAGATTCAATGTCAGGGAAAGATAGGAGGTTGGCGGTGTTGGAGCTCGCTAAACGCCGAGCGGCCAAAGGGACTGGCTCTTCCTCTTCCACCACCGAGCCAATCGAAGCCCCTCCGCTCTCGGTCGCGCCAGCCGAAGGCCCCGAGCAAGGGAAGAAAAGGAAGAGACTGGTGAAGGCTTCTTCGCTGGCTCCTGCTGCTGCTGCTGTCTCAGTGGAAGAGGAAAGCTCAGGCTCCCCCCTCATTCACCGCCAGAGGAAGAAAGCAGTGGCTGAGGGGGTCTCGTCTCTCCAGCCTGGAGGGATAGAGGTGGTAGAGGTAGAAGAAGGTTCACCACCTCCCTCTCCCTCTACTCGACCGGCTCCAGAGCCCGCATGTCCTCCTTCTCCTGGCCAAAAATCGCCCCCAACCTCTCAACCACCAACTTCCCCCCCAGCAGGCCAATCACCTGGTCCATCCGCTCACCCTGCTGGGGGTGTTTCTGCTCAAAAAGAGTGTGCCCCGCCTCCAATGACAATCTCCACCGCCAATGCTGAACATGGTGGGTCTGGCTCGCGCCCAAGCAACACTGGAGCCAACCATGAAAACTTCAGCAGAGTTATCTGCATGGTGCGACAGCACATCAGCAATGGGGAGCTCGTCGACTGGAGCGGGGAGGAGATTGACGCACACCTTGCCAAGCAGGTGGTGCTCTCGCTGGAGTTCTCCAACCAGCATCGCAAGCAGAAGGTCCTGGAGAAAAGGGTGAGGGAACTCGAGCACGACAACGAGTCGCTGCGCAGTGACCTTGAAGCCGCTCAGGGGTCCGTCGAGCTGATGCGAGGCATGGTGGAGAAGGCCAGAAGGGAGTACTTGCTGCAGGTCCAGGAGACCATCAAGATGGAGATCTTGATGGGGCAGACTGTTGGTCCTCTGGACTGGAAGGTGGCAGAGTTACAGGCTGAGAATTCCTCTTTGCTCGAACGGAGTCAGATGGTGGAGGAGTTAGAGGCTGAGAACTCCTCCCTACGCCAACAGGATTCTCAGCGGGTAGAGATGCTCAAGGCCGCCAAGGAGGCAACTGCTGCCGCCGAAAAGAAGCTTGAGGAGGCAGTGGGCAAGCTCTCTGAGGCTGCCTCCTCCCTTGCTACCCTTACCACGCAGAGGGATGCTGCAGAGGCTTCGAGGCGAAGTCTGGAGGCGGAGAAAGAGGACTTGATGAACGTGGGCGCCGATTCCCTCATTGATGGATTCGAGCTGGCGCTCGAGCAAGTCCGCTGCGTCCTTCCAGAACTG
Source organism: Phaseolus vulgaris (assembly GCF_051622355.1). Lineage (NCBI taxonomy): Eukaryota > Viridiplantae > Streptophyta > Magnoliopsida > Fabales > Fabaceae > Phaseolus > Phaseolus vulgaris. The sequence goes on along the minus strand of NC_143504.1, from coordinate 29,082,467 downwards.
GACCTTGCGCAATTCAGCATTCATCACTCGGTGGTAGATGGGAAGCTCAAGCCTCCTACTCCCTGAATCTCTTCCTTCTGTAATTTTGACTTCTTCTGTACAAAGTTTCATTTTGTAACCTTATGTTTCTGCACCATTCAACTCTTTGTAATTGACAATTGTATGAACATCTCTGGTGATATACCTTGGTTTCAATTGCTCAATTTTTCTTTGTATTTTCTTTGGACTCCACTTACCTTTATGTGCGCGACTAACTGTTAGCTAGTTTAGGTTCAGCGCGATCTTGGGCTTTGCCTTTCCTTTCGCACACGACTAAGTGTCAACCAGCTTAGGCTTAGCGCGATCTGCTTCTCTTACTCTTTGCGCGCGACTAAGTGTTAACCAACTCAGGCTTAGCGCGATCTGCTTCTCTTCTCTTTGCGCGCGACTAAGTGTTAACCAACTCAGGCTTAGCGCGATCTGCATGATCTCGACTGGCTGTTCCCTCAGCTTGGTGTTTAACAGTCCTCGTGCGCTGCTTTGTACTACTAGCCAACTACTGACGACTCATCGGTGATCGCTCTTTAGTCCTTACTTAGCTTTCTCTGTCGCTCTAGCGCTAAGTGCATAAAGGACCTTGACATCGATTGCTCAAAGTGAGGCCTCATCTTGGGGAAAAGGAAGTGTTTCTCGCTAACCCCTTTCCCTTTCCCCGAGGTCATCACCCTTTGGCGGGTTGAGTCGATCACTCCCTGTCTCACTCCTGGGGTGAGTAAGGTTTTCTGACTGAGAGTTTTACTGGGCCAATATTGGTGCATGCCAAGTGGGTAAGGTCGTTTTGTCAAAACCTTTCCTTTCCTTCTCTTGGTCTTACTAGCACCCCTGGCCTTTCAAACCTTTCTGCTTGCGCTCACACCTGGGGTGAGGAAGACTTAGATCGGTGCCAGTACTTGCGCCTAGGGCAAGTAGGGCCTAACCAATCACCTGCACTTGCACCTGGGGCAAGGAGGATTTTAACTTTAATACTTGAGAACACTTTATATGCTGGAAATTTTTCTTTAATTGGGTGGCCTCGTTAAAAACCCTCTTTAGGGAAAAGAGTGCCCCCTTGTCTGTTCAACTGTTTCCACCATAAACAAAGCATGTGCCTTTTAGCGTGAGAACGCCATTACCGTACAATTTTAACTGAAATAAAATTTTAAATGGGTGGCGTTCCACGTTCTGGGGATTGCTCCTCCCTCCAAAGTCTCTAGGCGATAGGCTCCGTTCTCTAATGTCTCCACCACTCTGTACGGGCCTGTCCACTTCGGGGATAACTTATTCTGCATGTCATTCTGATGCGCCTTTCTCATCACCAGATCACCTTCCTGGAAGCGCCTGGGCCTCACTTTGGAGTTGTGCCTCCGCTCTACTCTTCTCTTCACAGCTTCAGCACTGACTCTGGCCTCTTCTCGCACTTCGTCTAGCAGGTCCAAATTCACCTTACGCTCTTCATTGGACTCTTCAGCAACGAAGTTCAAGAATCTGGGGGAGCTCTCCTGTATCTCCACAGGAATCATGGCGTCTGTCCCATAGACAAGGCTGAAGGGTGTCTCATGGGTGCTGGACTGTGGGGTGGTGTGGTAAGACCACACAATTCTGGGGACCTCCTCTGCCCAGCCTCCTTTGGCCTTGTCTAGCCTCCGCTTCAGCCCCCTGAGCAGCACTCGATTTGCTGACTCCACCTGCCCATTTGTTTGTGGGTGCTCCACAGATGCGAAAACCTGTTGTATCTTTAGCTCTTCACACATCTTCCTCAACTGATGACTGGTGAACTGGGTGCCATTGTCGGAAACCAGCCTCTTGGGTATTCCAAAGCGGCAGACAATGTTCTTCCAGACGAAGTGTTCAACTTTCTGTGCGGTGATGTGGGCAACTGGCTCTGCCTCCACCCACTTAGTGAAATATTCAATGGCCACAATGAGGAACTTCATCTGCCTTGTCGCCAGGGGAAAAGGTCCTAGGATGTCAATCCCCCATGTATGGAATGGCCACGGGCTATGGATGGACCTCAACTCCTCAGGGGGTGCCTTGTGCCAATCTGCATGCAGCTGACATTGTTTGCATCGCTGAGCAAACCTTATGCAATCTTCCTTCAGCTTTGGTCAGTAGTACCCCGCGCGGAGTACCCTACTTGCCAAAGCGCGACCACCTACATGGCTTCCGCACACCCCCTCGTGCAGCTCAGACATGAGTCTGGTGCATTGTTCGCCGTGTACACAGATCTGCACAGGGTGAGAAAATCCAAATCTAAATAGGCTTCCATCCATGAGAGTAAACTTACTTGAACTCCTCTTTATTCTTTTTGCCTCTGCCAGATCGAGCGGGAGTACACCATCTTCTAAGTATAGCCGGTATGGCGTCATCCAGGTGTGGGGTTCCTTCTCCGCGTGGACCTCCATCGACTCACCGATCTTTGAGGGTCGCGATCTCACCCTCGGCGCTCTCAGCGTCTCTTGAGTCAACGACCGATGACCGATCGTTAGACGCTCCATTGACTTGTATACATGAAGTACCTGATTGTCTAATACAAACGCGCGTGGCACCTTCAGGGTCTCCTGAATGACAGTCCTCTGCTTCCCCCCTTTGCCTGAGCTGGCCAGCTTGGCAAGCAGGTCTGCTCGGGCGTTCTGCTCTCTTGGTACATGCACTAACTCAAACTCGGCGAAAGACGTCTTCAGGAGCTGCACATACTCCAGGTAGGCTGCCATCTGGGGGTCCTTTGCTTGGAACTCCCCAGTAACCTGCCCGGTGACCAGTAACGAATCGCTCTTGGCCAGCAGATTTCTTGCTCCCATTTCCCTTGCTAGCAACATTCCCGCGATCAGGGCCTCGTACTCCGCCTGATTGTTGCTAGCCTTGAAGGCGAAACGGAGGGACTGCTCAATCAGTACTCCGTTTGGCCCTTCCAGGATGACCCCAGCACCGCTTCCTTGCTGATTAGAGGAGCCATCCACCGATAACACCCATCGAAAATCTAGCCCTTCTGCAGGTGTCGCGATGGATGATAGCTCGACTACGAAGTCCGCGAACACCTGCCCCTTGATCGGTCCTCGGGGCTCGTACTGAATATCGAATTCCGATAATTCTACTGCCCACTTGACCATCCTTCCTGCCACATCAGGTTTCTTCAATACATTATGGATAGGCAGATCAGTCATCACCACCACTGTGAAGCTGTGGAAATAATGCCTGAGTCTTCTGGCTGAGAATACCACCGCTAGAGCAGCCTTCTCGAGGGCCTGGTACCTGGTTTCAGGGCCTTGCAGCACCTTGCTTACGAAATAAACAGGCCTCTGGGCCTGGTCCAGCTCTTGCACCAGGACTGAACTGACTGCCCTCTCCGTAACAGCAAAGTATAGACGGAGAGGGATGCCTACCTGGGGCTTTCGCAAGACTGGTGGGCTTGCCAGATATCCCTTTAACTTAATGAAGGCCTCCTCGCACTCCTGCGTCCAGAGAAATCTGCTGTTGCGCTTGAGACACTGGAAGTATGGGTGACCTTTCTCCCCTCCAGCAGACATAAATCGGGACAGTGCTGCCAAGCGACCGGTGAGCTGCTGCACCTCCTTCACCGTCGTCGGGCTCCTCATTGCCACGATCGCCGCACACTTCTCCGGGTTGGCTTCAATTCCCCGCTCTGTCAAGAGGAAACCCAAGAACTTCCCAGCCTCCACTCCGAATATGCATTTCTCAGGGTTGAGCTTCAGCCTATACTTTGCAATGGTGGTGAATAGCTCTTCCAGATCAGCTGCATGATGCTTCTTCTCTTGGGACGTAACCACCATGTCATCTACATAGGCGTGTACGTTCCTTCCCAGCATGGGCGAGAGCACCCTATCCATGAGCCGCTGGTAGGTAGCCCCCGCATTCTTCAACCCAAATGGCATGACCTTGTAGCAATAGCAAGACCGTTCCGTCATAAACGCGGTCTTGCATTCGTCCATTGGGTGCATCCTGATCTGGTTATACCCTGAGAAAGCGTCCAAGAAGCTGAGTAGCTTTCCCCCCGAGGCGCTATCGACTAGAGCATCTATACTGGGTAAGGGGTAAGAATCCTTGGGGCACGCCTTATTGAGGTCAGTGAAGTCCACGCACATTCTCCACTTGCCGCTCGCCTTCCGCACCAGTACCACATTCGCTAACCACTCAGGGTACTGGATTTCTCTGATATGCCCTGCGACAAGGAGCTTCTGCGCTTCGTCGTGGATCACCCTCCTCTTCTCCTCGTTGAATTTCCTTCTTCTCTGTCGCACCGGTCGAACCATGGGGTCCATTGAAAGACGATGGCAGAGGAAATCGGGGTCGATTCCTGGCATGTCGGATGATGACCATGCAAAGGCATTCATGTGCTTCTCAATCACACCCATGATCAGCCTTCGCTCTTCTTCAACGAGGGATTCCCCCAACTTGAATTTTCTTACCCTGATGTCCACCTCGACCCATCCTTCAGCTGGGTGGGGCCTCCTCTCACTGGCAATGACCGCTCTCGCGATCCCTGACTCGCGAGGAGTGATCGTGCCTTCATCTTCTTCCTCAACTTGGGCCACCTGGGAGCCCCCCACCGCAGCGCTCTCCATCCTCTGAGCGCCTTGTGTCTCCCTGACCGCCAATCGCTCTTCGCGCACGCCTGGTGGTGGTTTTGTGGTGACATGGCACACACTTCTTTTTTGTTTCAAGCTGTTCTCATAACAGCGTCTTGCCTCAGCCTGATCCGATTTGATGGTTATCACGGCCCCTTCCATCGATGGCAGCTTCAACTTCATATGCCTTGTCGATGGTATTGCGCCCAGTCTATTGAGCGTTGGCCTTCCCAACAGGACATTGTACGCAGAAGGGGCGTTCACCACCAGGTACTTTATCTTTTCCGTGCGGGCTGTCGTTCCGTCAGTGAACGTTGTCCTCAGCTCGATGTATCCCCGCACTTCTACCTGATCCCCTGCAAAACCGTAGAGACAACCAGCATACGGTCTCAACTGATCAGGGGACAACTGTAGCTTGTTGAATGTTGGCCAGAACATGACATCCGCCGAGCTCCCTTGATCTACGAGTACTCTATGCACCCGTCTTCCTGCTGTGATGAGAGAAATGACCACAGGGTCGTTGTCGTGCGGGACAACGTCTCGTAGGTCTGCTTTCCTGAAGACAATGTCCACCTCAGGGTAATGACTCTCATTCACTGCATCTACCGCCATCACAGATCGAGTGTATCTCCTTCTTTGTGAAGCTGTGCATCCCCCACCAGAGAAGCCTCCAGCGATCGTCTGCACTTCCCCATGCACAGGGACTTCATGCTGTTGCTCTCCAGTTTGGGATCCTGACGCGCGATCACCCTGCGGCTCACGCAGGTAATCTGCTAGAAAGCCAGACTTCACCAACTCTGCCAGTTGGTGTCCCAGCGCCAAACAGGAATGAAGTGTATGGCCAAAGGCCTGGTGAAACTCACACCATTCATTCTTCTTCCTTCCGAGTACCTTGTCTGTCTTCTCTGGTACTCGTAGTCTTGCTGCTACGGCAGGAAGGGCGATGAGATCCGCCAATCCCACCATGAAGTTGTATCTCGGGGGTGCGTTATTCTCCCTTGCACGCCCCTTACTCTGGTCTTTGCCTGGTGCATAGGGACGAGGTTTTTCTCGCACCTTCTTCCCTTCTTTGGCCTCATGCACCCTCGCTTGCTGTGGTTTTCCTTGCCCTCCACGCGGTCTGGGTGGTGCAGCACTTCCCCTCTTCTCAGAAACTTCTGTTTCTGCCACTATGTGCGCCACCGCACGCCGTCGGATCTCTGCAAAAGTGCTGGGATGGCTCCTGATGAGAGACTCACTGAAAGGGCCAGGCAGCACTCCCTTCTTAAACGCGTGCACAAGCATATCTTCATCTTTGCTGGGTAGTCTAACCAATTGTGCTCCAAAACGGTTGAGGTAATCTTTCAGCGACTCCCCCTGGTATTGGCGCACATCGAACAGGTCGTAGGACACCACTGCAGGTGCCTTGTTGACGATGTATTGTTCAATGAAGAGCTTCGAGAACTGAGAGAAAGACGTGATGTGCCCTTCTGGTAAACTCACGAACCACTCCATGGCGATTCCGCTCAGTGTGCTCATGAACATCTTGCAGTATACAACGTCTGAGCCCCCAGACAACATCATCTGGGTGTGGAATGCCGTCAGATGCGCCTCCGGGTCTTCTACCCCTTTGAACGACGCTTTTACCCCTACCAGGTTGGAAGGCACCATGGTTCCCATAATCTCGGGGGAGAATGGCATGGGAAATGCCCTTGGAGGTGAAGGCTGCCTAGACACCCTTTCGTCAACGACGTGCTCCCTCTGCGCCTGCAGCGTTCTTCTCAACTTTTCGTTGACACGATTCAGTTCGTCGTTCCTGCTTTGCGACGCAGCCAACTCCGCCTGCATCCTTTCTTGTTTGACTTTCGACGCTGCAGCGTTATCCTGCAGCGTGCGCACCATTTCCAGGACCTGCGCCATTGTCACAGCTCCTTCGTCAGCGGACGGCGCAGGTGATGGTTGTCTGTTTCTAGGCATCTTCTCTATCGGAGAAACTGATGAAACTCTGGTGAACTTTAAAACTATGGTATATGTGGGACAACGATTCACTCGGGCCCCACGGTGGGCGCCAAATGATCCTGCCGGCAACTTGAACGTGGGTGAATCGCTTCGTAACACTTTCTGCCCTGTCTTCGCGACTGTGTCTCCTGAAGAATCACCTTCTGAACTCTCTCTCTCAGATGTCTTCGAAATGTGACCTGCAAAATACACAGACGGCGCCTCTAGCGGCCGTTTGCACTCCGACGATCAAGTTAGTTCAACAGAACCACCAGAAAACTGGAAACTTAGTAAAAAACGTGTGTATCAAAAAAACTTGCACTCTGTTTTTTACTCTCTCCTTTTTTTTTTCCTCCCCACTCTCCCTCTGATTCTGTTTTTTATCCCTCTTTCCCTGCTTCTGGGCATAACAGAATTCTGTTATGCTTTTCTGGCATGTGTCAGAACCCTGTCGTACTTTTCAGAGAAAGCGTACCTTCAGAATCAACAATGGGGAGCGTGAGAGTCTGCGCATGTCTGCGCTTGGCTGCGCCTGTCTGTACCTTTAGCGGTACGGAGTGCTCTTTTGTCTGGACCGCACCCCTCTCAGATGGTGACACGTGGAGGCATGCAACTCACATCTAACCACACACGTGTCACTTACTGGAAGGGCTCTAGCGCCTCTCTTTGTCTGCCTAAGCTACACCCTTGCGGAGTAACTTGGGATGCTTCTCTTATCTGGGCAAATTGCATACTCTTAGGAGAACGTCGGGTGTGGCTGGTCTAGGCGCACTCACCAAACGTTACTCTCTGCGTAGGCGACTTACCCTTCAGGATGACACGCACGTAATGGGTTGAGGGAATCACCAATCACCGACTGGCTTACTGGTTCCCTCAGGCCACTCTCGTGCATGATTCCTTGAGGTGTGCTCATGCGAGGTCCATGCGTAACGCTCTCGCTGGGAACCTTAGTCCCAGTTTAACTGCGTGTAACACGAGACCCCGATGACAATACACCCGATGACTGATCAGTGTTTATTCGCTACTCGCGCTCTGCCTCCAGGCGCGAGTCTGGGAACTGGTCTGCTGGTGGTCACTTGGCTACTGACCACCGATCACCATTCTGGGTGATCTGTCCCCCGACCTCTCTGCCGCCTGATCTGTCGGTGGTAACTTGGTTACTGACCACCGATCACCTCTCTTGGCGATCGTCCCCCTACCTCTCTGCCACCTGGTCCACGTGTCACCCTGTGAGTGGTCCACGTGGTTCTCTGATGCTGATGTCATCGACTACCGATGACCGATCGGATCCAGCGGTTTGCACAAAACCGGCGGGCTCGCCAAATACTCCTTCAGTTTGACGAAAGCTTCCTCGCACTCTTTCGTCCAAACAAACTTATTATTGCGCCGCAGACACTGAAAATAGGGATGCCCCTTTTCTCCGCTAGCCGACACGAAGCGAGATAGGGCTGCCATCCGACCTGTTAGCTGCCGGACTTCTTTCACCGTAGCTGGGCTCCTCATCGCCAAGATGGCGGCACACTTGTCTGGGTTGGCTTCTATTCCTCTTTCAGTCAAGAGGAAGCCCAAAAACTTTCCAGCCTCCACGCCGAAAATGCATTTCTCCGGATTGAGCTTTAACCTGAACTTGGCGATCGTCGTGAACAATTCTTCCAAGTCTGCAACGTGCTTGCTTTTTTCCTGCGAGGTCACGACCATGTCATCGACGTACGCTTGCACGTTCCTTCCCAGCATTGGTGCAAGTACTCGATCCATCAACCTCTGGTATGTGGCCCCCGCGTTCTTCAGCCCAAACGGCATCACCTTATAGCAATAGCACGATCTCTCCGTCATGAAGGCTGTCTTCTCTTCATCCATGGGATGCATCTTGATCTGATTATATCTTGAGAAGGCATCCAGGAAACTCAGCAACTTACACCCTGTAGCACTATCGACCAGGGCATCTATGCTCGGTAAAGGATACGAATCCTTTGGGCAAGCTTTGTTCAGGTCGGTGAAGTCGACGCACATGCGCCATTTCCCGTTACTCTTCTTCACAGCACGACATTTGCCAGCCATTCAGGGTACTGGACTTCCCTGATGTGGCCTGCAGCGAGGAGTTTCTGTGTTTCGTCCCTGATCGCCTGCCTCCTCTCCTCGTTGAACTTTCTTCTCCTTTGTCGCACTGGTCTCACCAAATTGTCCATCGCCAGATGATGGCACAAGAAGTCGGGATCAATCCCGGGCATGTCCGAAGCGGACCATGCAAACGCGTCCAGATGCCGCTCAATCACCTCAGCGATCTAGTCCTGGAGCTCGACCTCCAGAGATCTTCCCAGCTTGAAGATCTTTCCTCCGATCTCCTTTTCGAGCCACTGCTCGACAGGTTTTGGCCTGGATTCCCTGGCGATCACCTCCCTGGCGATTCCCTGTTCCCTCGCTTCCTCAGGGCGATTCCGCTCCTCTTCCTCCTCCAGACCAGCATTCTTCTCCCCCAGCTCAGCGTCCACCATCTCCACATCTCTTCCGGCGGCCTCCTCTGTTACCGTCGATCTGGGCTTCACACCGGGAGGTGGCGTGGTTGTTACATAACTCACTGATCTCTTGTTTTTCAGGCTATTCTCATAGCACTTTTTCGCTTCTTTCTGATCAGACTTGATCGTGATCACCACCCCTTCCATGGACGGCAACTTTACCTTCATGTGCCGAGTCGACGGGATGGCGCCTATCCTGTTAAGCGTGGGCCTTCCCAACAGAATGTTGTATGCTGAAGGAGCGTTTACGATGAGGTACTTGATTTTCTCCGTCCTCGACCCAGCCTCATCTGTAAACGTGGTTCTCAGCTCAATGTACCCCCTGACCTCCACCTGGTCACAAGCGAACCCATATAGGCACCCTCCATAGGGCCTTAGCTGGTCAAGGGGCAACTCCAGCTGCGTGAAAGTCGGCCAGAACATCACGTCTGCCGAGCTTCCTTGGTCCACCAGAACTCTGTGGACCTTCCTTCCCGCTGTAACCAACGAAATGACTATGGGATCGTTGTCATGAGGCACAATGTCCCGAAGATCCTGTTTGGTGAACGTAATGTCCACTTCCGGCGAGTGATCTTCAAACATATCCACTGTCATCACCGATCGCGCGTACTTCTTCCTTTGCGACGCGGTGCACCCACCACCTGAGAAGCCCCCTGCAATGGTGTGGATCTCCCCGTGGATAGGCATCTCGTGTTGCTGGGCTTCTCCACCTGCTGGCTGGGAACTCGACGCTCCCCCCGTCCTCCTGTCCAGCAGATAGTCATTTAGGAACCCGCTCTTAACCAGATCGTCGAGCTGATATCCCAAGGACAAACACGAGTCCAAAGTGTGGCCAAAACCTTGGTGAAACTCACACCAGGCATCCGGCTTTGACCCCAGCACCTTGTCGCCCACCTTCTCAGGCGCTTTCAACCTAGCAGATATATTAGGAATGGCGATTAGATCCGCTAGTCCCATGACAAACTTGTGCTTAGGCGGGCGATTGTATTCCCGGCGTGCTGGTTGCTGGCGCCCCTGGCTCCTTCCCTTTTTCCTCCTATCGTAAGGATGGCGAGTCCTCTGGTCCTTCCTGGCCGCCGCCGCTGTTTCCAGCACCCTCTGCGGCTGGATCCTGGTCTGGGCGCGTGGCCTGGCGGGAGCCACGCTTCCTCTCTTCTCGGCGACTTCACTTTCGTCGGCGATGTGAGCCACCGCAAGTCGCCTGACTTCAGCAAACGTCGCGGGGTGAGCCCTGATCAAGGCCTCGCAGAATGGTCCTGGCTGCACGCCCTTTTTGAAGGCATAGACCAGCATTTCTTCATCTTTGGCCGGCGATCTGACCATCTGCGCTCCAAAGCGATTCAGGTAATCTCTGAGGGACTCTCCCTGGTACTGCCTTATATCAAACAGATCATAAGACACCCTGGGCGGTGCCTTATTCACGATGTACTGCTCGACAAAAATCTTCGAGAACTGTTGAAAATTGGTTATGTGGCCGTTAGGCAGGCTCACAAACCACTCCATCGCCGTTCCTTGGAGCGTACTCACGAACATCTTGCAGTAGACGGCGTCTGACCCTCCCGACAGCATCATCTGCGTATGGAACGTGGTTAGATGAGCCTCTGGATCCTCCACGCCGGTAAAGACAGCCTTAACCGAAACCACGCTCGTGGGAATAGGCGTGTCAGTAATCGCCTGAACAAAAGGCATAGGGAAAACACGAGGTGGCGTCGACGGCGCCACCTCTTCAGCAGAAAAACGCACTTGCTGCTCCTGAAGAGCTTGACGCAGCTCCTTAGTCACCTTGCTGAGCTCCTCGTTCCTGGTGCGAGAGGCGACCAGGTCCTCATGCATTCTCGCCTGCTCTACGCGTGAGGCTTCCACAGTCGCCTGCAACGAACGCATAATCTCTGCCATCTGCGCCATGGTCATGGCAGCGGCGCCTTCGGCAGCAACGGGCGCAACTGGACTTGAACGATTGCTTCTCATTTTTCTCATGAACTCAGCGAATCCCAGAATGCACCGAACGACACTTCAACCACGATCGATTCAGCGATCAATCGGAGAAAACTGTGCGAAACTGCGCAAGAAAACTCAAGAACACCGTAAACCTTCAAAGAAAACCACAACTTCACCAGAAACCACCGCTTCCCCACGGACAACCAAACGAGCGAAAGAACTCGAACTTCCACCAAACAAATTACGTGTAAACAGCAGGAAACCTCACTCCACCGATCGAAAACCCAAACGAACGGTATAAAACGCGAATTCACCGAACGAAACTCAAGCAAACAGCAAATGATGGTTGCACCAGCACACAACCACGCAGAAAACTTCGAAAACCTCCAAGAACTCACGCTGTGGATGGGAGCAAGTTTTACACGGCCCCACGGTGGGCGCCTGATGATCCTGCCTGTTGACCGGAACGCTGGAAACTGCCTCGTCAAAGGATCGACGTGCGCACCGCTTCACACCCCCGTTCCTCTTCGAGATCCACCTCAAGAACCTGCAAAGAAACAGAGCGGCGCCGCTGCGGCCGATCGCACTCTAACGCCCAAGTCAGTGACCGAATCACCAAATACTAAGAGAACAAGAACCGTGCAAATCCTCTCTCACAGTCAGCTCTATAACTCGCAAGCGTAAAGAGTATAAACTAAACGTGCGTACCTCAGAAAGTTTGTTGAGAACTCTTATATACCTGGTTGTTTTCTCTCTCCTGGCAGTTACAGATCTGGACACGTGGCTCGCATCCAGTCGTACACGTGCCATCATCTGGAGCCTCCTTGACTTGGCGCTGCTTCTACTCTCATTTTGGCTAAGTTACTTATGCATGGTACTGCCCAGTGCATAGCTAACTTGGGAGTGCGATCTCTACTGGAGTTGGCGAGTTAGGGTGTCCTCATACACCTTCCCTGTGGTCTCGCCGGCCGCCTTCATAATTTGCTTCTCCTTCATCTTCGGCGATGTGCTTTCTCCGGCGATCTCCAACTGCTTGGTCGCCTGATTTCACATCTGGCGACTTCATCTTTTAACCCGGTGATCGCCTATTCTGATATGCTGGAGATCGGAACACGCCAACTTAATAACTGGCGGCTTCACGAGCCCCCCGACTTCCTTCCCTTCTGCCAGCCTGGCGCCTTGCCAACACGCCTATACTGTAGCAGGATGCCACGTCATCACTCCCGACTACCAGGACGGTACAATTTATATATGTTATCATATTATTCAGAAGATAACATAAATGATTATTATAATTTAAATATGTTGTGATATTATTCTTAAGATAACAAATATAATTGTTATTATTCAAATTTGTTATTATATTATTATGAAAATAATAAATATATTTAAATACGTTATCATATTATTATGAAGATAACATAAATTTATATTATCATTTAAATCTGTTGTGATATTATTATGAAGATAAAAAATATAATAGTTATTATTTAAATCTGTTATCATATCATTATGAATATAACATAAATGATTATTATCATTTAAATTTGTTGTGATATTATCCTGAAGTTAAAAAAATATAATTGTTATTATTTGAACATGTTATCATATTATTTTGAAGATAATAAATATAATTGTTATTAGTTAAATCTGTTATCATATTATTCTGAAGATAACATATATGATTATTATCATTTAAATATGTTGTGATATTATTCTAAAGATAACACATATAATTATTATTATTTAACATATATATTTAAATTTGTTATCATATTATTCTAAAGATAACAAATACAATTGTTATTATTTAAATCTATTATCATATTATTATGAAATTAGCAAATATATTTAAATCTTATATCATGTTATTATGAAGATACCTATACTAAACTATTCAACTACTCGGTCAAGGCAGCCACTTAACAACTAGCAATCCTTACCAAACTATGTAACTATTCAGTTAAGGTAACCACTTAACAAATAACGACCCTTACCGACTGGACAATTATTCCGTTAAAGCAGCCGCTTAACCACTAGCAACTCTTATCGATCAACTATTCACTTAAGGCAATAACTTAACAATTAGCAACCCTTCCTGACCGAACAATTACTCGGTTAAGGCACCCTATTAAAAACTAATGACCCTTATCGACTAACTACTTGGTTAAGGCAACCATTTAATAATTAGCGAACCTTACCGATCATCACCTATCTGATGAGGTAGTTCGCTTAACAACTAGCAACCCTTACCGAATGATAAATACTCGGTCAAGGAAGCTGCTTAACAACTAGAAACCCTTACCGACCGAACAAATATTCAGTTAAGGCAACCGCTTAACAACTAGTGACCCTTACAGATCAACTATTCGGTTAAGGCATCCGCTTAACAACTAACAACCATTATCGACCAACTACTCGGTTAAAGCAGCCACTTAATAATTAGAGAACCTTACCGATTGTCACCTATCTGATGAGGCAGTTCACTTAACAACTAACAACCCTTACCAAATGAGAACTACTTGTTGAACAAGATGCTTTGATGTCTCGAAATCCAAGTGGAAAGCTTGAAGACCTTGCTGCTGTTGTGTGTGTGTGTCTAGTTGTTTGAAACTTGTTAATTTACTCCTTAAGATGATCCTAACTCAATTGAATCTTTAACATTTTGAAAAGGTGGGTTTTTCTAAAAGGAAGTGAAATTTCAACAGGTTGAAATTTCGAATTGTTTGACACTTAGTGGATTTTAAAATGATGGAAAAGCCTTGTCTTTGCCTTTGCTGTCAAACAAATTTCAACATGTTAGAATTTCTAAACAACAGGTTGTTCGACACTTAGTGGATTTTAAAATGATTTGGAAAAGCTTTATCTTTGCCTTTGTTGTCAAACAAATTTCAACAGGTTGAAATTTCGAAACAACAGGTTATTTGACATATAGTGGATTTTAATGTTGTCAAACAAAAATCAATCGGTTATTTACAAAAATCAACCGATTGTTTTGCTGAAAACCTTAACAAAATTCTGTTAAGTGAGTTTTCTGTTTTAAATGATTCCAACAAATTTTGGATTTTTGTTGTAACTGTTTTAACCATTTGATTGAAAGATAAAAAGGTGGTTTTGCGCTCATATGCATCAACTAATTGAAAGAGATCAATCAAAAACAATTTTCAAGTTTTCAAAGAGCTTTTGGATCATTTCAAGTGTGGAATAGGATTGGGTCTTGTATTATGAACTTTGATCTTGTGATTTACCCAGGTGTATTCTATTCCCTTCTTTCTTAATAATTGTATTTCTGTACTGGTCTTGCATAGAAGTGTTGTGTGTTCTTGAGGGGATCAAGATTGTTAGAATATATGGCCTTAAACGAGAGAGGCGGTGAATTGTTTAAGAAGGATTTTTGAAAACTTTTAAGATTAGAATGAAAATACTTCAGAAGAACCTTGATTAAGGATTCAGTTTTTCCAAAACAAACAACAAAAGCACAAAGCTGGAAAAACAATCGGTTGTTTTAGCGAAACAATCGGTTGTTTATACCAGTTCCAAAATATCAAACTGAATTAAAGAGATAGGGATAGAGAAAATGTACACAGTTGTTTATACTGGTTCACTCCAATCCAGAGCTACATCTAGTCTTCTCAGAAACCCTGAGGATATTCACTAAGCAATCACCACTTGATCACTTACACCACAACCAAGAGAATGACCTTGAAAACCTCAAGACACACGCTCTCCTTGGTCAACACTAAGATTGCTGATCTTGAACACCTCAAGAACACACAGCCAATCTCAGCAACACACACAAACAAATTGTTCAGCAGTTTACAAAGATTACACTTGTTACAGATGGAAATCTGAAATCAATACAAGTAGAATCCCTATTCAACACTTTGATCAATCTCTCAACTCTTTAGCTATCTCAGAATACTTTGAAAAACTCTTCTTAGATTAAAACTATGTTTCAAGATTTTTAATATATCAAAACTGTTTTTCAGAATATATCTAAGAATATAGTTTGTTATCAAATTTTAACAAACTCTTAATTGCATTTAAAATAGATTGGTCAAAGCATTTAATGACTGGAGCGTATTTAGTTAAAGCATTTAAAGCTCAGTAAAAGAAAACAGTTTTTCTGTTATGGTTTTAAAACAAACAATCGATTGTTTCCTCGAATCAATCGGTTGTTTTGTTACTTAACAAAAACACCATTCAAAAACAGTTTTCAAAGTTTCTCAAAACACCTAAGTGGAAACAATCGGTTGTTTCGACAAAACAATCGGTTGTTTCAACTTAGTTTGAAAATCATTTTGCTTTGATAAAATTGAGATGCTAATTGCTTTGAGATTTAATCTAAGTGTTGATTACAACATTGAACTACCCCAGAACAAGGCTAAAACCAGCACAGCAGCATCAAGCAAAGCAGAGGCTTCATCATCCTTCAAAGGATTTGGATTCTTCAAAACATTGAACACCACTTGGTTCAACAATCTCCCCCTATTTGATGAAGACAAATCCCTGGTGCTTGTGTTGTACTGATTAAATCTGAAGCAGTTCCTGCAGAGAAAGCATTTATACTATCCAAAGCTTCTTACAGCAGCAAGTTGGATTTCACTCATTAAGCATAATAAACAATCGGTTGTTTACACGAAACAATCGGTTGTTTCTATTAGCAGCAGCAGAAAGCAATTTTAAATTCAGAGATTTAAACATTTTATGCATATAAGACATAGATATACAAGAACCAATAATTCTCCCCCTATTTGTCTTCACAAATAGACTTTAACATGTATTAAAAACAAATTTAAGAGAGATTATTAAGATCAAGAATACCTAACTCATTTCTCAAGAAGAAAAACCTCTCTTTTGGCAAAGGCTTTGTGAAGATGTCAGCTAGCTGCAGTTTGGTCTCCACAAACTTCACTTCACAGTTCCCATTTTGCACATGATCTCTGATGAAATGATGTCTTATTTCAATATGTTTTGTCCTTGAGTGCTGAATCTGATTTTTGGTAAGATTGATTGCACTTGTGTTATCACACATCAAGGGAACTTTGCTGATTTGTAAACCAAAATCTGCAAGTTGTTGCTTGAGCCATAGGATCTGTGCACAACAGCTACCCGCAGCTATATATTCTGCCTCAGCAGTAGAGAGAGCAACACATGCTTGCTTCTTGCTATGCCATGAGATTAGGCCTGAGCCAAGAAGGTGACAAGTGCCACTTGTGCTTTTTCTATCTAGCTTGCAGCCTGCAAAATCAGAATCTGAATAACCAATTAAATGTATAGGAGAATGAGAAGGATACCATAGTCCTACAGAAGATGTTCCTTTGAGATATTTCAGAATCCTTTTTGCAGCTTTGAAGTGTGACTCTTTAGGATTTGCTTGATATCTTGCACATAGACACACCGCAAACATGATGTCCGGTCTACTTGCTATTAGATAAAGCAATGATCCAATCAAACCTCTGTATTTTGTTTGATCTATACTTTTTCCAGTAGCATCTGCATCCATATAGCAGCTTGATGGCATTGGAGTGCTTGCCTCTTTGCAATTCTCCATGTCAAACTTTTTGAGAATTTCCTTGCAATACTTTGATTGACTTAGGAAGATCCCATCCTTTGTTTGTTTAACCTGCAATCCAAGAAAGAAAGATAGTTCTCCCATCATAGACATTTCAAACTCACCTTTCATTGCAGCCACAAATTCTTCACAGAGCCTATCTTGTGTAGCACCAAAGATGATGTCATCAACATAGATTTGCACAAGAATTATTTCTGCATTAGACTTTTTGATAAAGAGAGTCTTGTCTACCATTCCTCTTTCATAACCATGTGATAGCAGAAAGTTGCTAAGCCTCTCATACCACTGCCTTGGAGCTTGTTTCAGACCATACAAAGCTATCTTCAACTTGAAGACATGGTTAGGAAACTTGTGATCTTCAAAACCCGGTGGTTGATCTACATAGACTTCCTCATTGATGTAGCCATTCAAAAAGGCACTCTTTACATCCATTTGGAAGAGTTTGAAGCCACTCATACAAGAAAAAGCCAGCAGCAGCCTCACAGCCTCCAATCTAGCCACAGGAGCAAAGGTTTCACCATAGTCTATGCCCTCTTCTAGATTGTAGCCTTTGGCAACTAGCCTTGCTTTGGTTCTAGTGATCACTCCATCCTCATCTAGCTTGTTCCTGAAAACCCATTTTGAACCAATAATATTCATTTCATTAGTTTTAGGGACAAGAAACCATACCTCATTTCTTTCAAATTGGTTTAGCTCTTCATGCATAGCCTCAACCCATTTCTCATCCTTGAGAGCTTCTTCAATTGACTTTGGTTCAATTTGAGAAACAAAAGTTGTGTGCCTGCAAAAGTTTGAGATGGAGCTACGTGTGGAGACACCTTCCTTTATCTGCCCTATGATGTTATCCACTGACAGATCTCTAGGAATCCTCCACTCTTTAGGCAGCTCACTCTGTTGCAGAATTTCAATCGGTTATTTCTGCGAATCAACCGGTTGTTTTTCCTGCACAGATATCTAGCTTCTCCAAACTGATGCTTTGTTCGTCTTCCTCAGCACCGATCTTTGGGTTCACACTGATTCTGCGATCTACCTCATCAAAGACTACATGTACTGATTCTTCTACAGTCATCAATCTTTTGTTGTAGACTCTATATGCATGGCTTGTGAGAGAATAACCAATGAAAATGCCAAGGTCAGCTTTTTCATCAAACTTTCCCAAGCTTTCCTTTCCATTGTTGAGAACAAAACAGCTACAACCAAATACTTTGAGGTGACTGATGTTAGGCTTCCTTCCATTGAATAGCTCATATGGGGTTTTCTTCAAGATGGGCCTTATAAGCACCCTATTCATCACATAACAAGAGGTGCTCACTGCATCTGCCCAAAAATACTTAGGAAGTGATGATTCACTAAGCATTGTCCTTGCAAGCTCTTCAAGAGATCTGTTCTTCCTCTCTACAACTCCATTCTGCTGTGGTGTTCTTGGAGTAGAGAAATTGTGTAGGATCCCCAACTTCTCACAGAACTTTGCAAACTTCTCATTTTGGAATTCTCCTCCATGGTCACTTCTTATGGAGCCAATGTTGCTAGCTTCTTGCTAGCTTTTTGAATGCAGCAAAGCCATCACTCTTTGATTCCAAGAACAAAGTCCAAGTGTACCTAGAGAAATCATCAACAATAACAAGAGCATAATAATTTCCACCAAGACTCATAGTTCTAGAGGGTCCAAAGAGATCCATGTGAAGGAGTTCAAGAGGTCTCAATGAAGAGACAAGATTTTTGGTTTTAAAAGAACTCTTCACTTGTTTCCCCTTTTGGAAAGCTTCAAAAATGTGATCCCTCTCAAACTTGAGTTTTGGCAGCCCAATCACAAGATCTTTTAATATTAGCTTGTTCAAATGATTCATGTGAATATGAGCAATTCTTCTATGCCAAAGCCAAGATTCATCTTGCTTGGATAGAAGACATCCAATTGAACATGGTGTAGAGATATCTAGAAGATACACATTATTAACTCTCTTACCTACCAACATTACCTCTTTGGTGTTAGGTAGACAGATTTCACATGTGTTTGTCTTGAACATTACTTGATATCCCTTGTCACATAGTTGGCTAATACTCAGAAGATTATGCTTTAGGCCCTCAACAAAGAGCACATCATGAATCACCAAGATGCTTTCATCTCCTATGGATCCTCTTCCAAGTATTCTTCCTTTGTTGTTGTCTCTATAGGTGACATAACCCTCTTGCTTGAAGGATATTCTCAGGAACTTTGATTTGTCCACTATCATATGTGTACCGCCCTGGTAGTCGGGAAAGATGACGTGGCATCAAGCTACTGTATAGGCGTGTTGATGGGACGCCTGGTTGGCAGAAGGGAAGGAAGTCGGGGGGCTCGTGTAGTCGCCAGTTATTAAGTTGGCGTGCTCCGATCTCCAGCACACCAGAATCGGCGGTCACCGGGTTAAAGAGGAAGTCGCCAAATGTAAACCCAGGCGACCAAGTAATCAGAGATCACCGAAACAAGGACATCGCCGGAGATGAAGGCAGATAGACATTTCCCAGCTGGCCAGAGGATGAGGTCGGGGGACAGCTTGCTTAAGCATACACGGTGGAACAGGTGGTGCAGATCATGAAGGCGGCCGGCGAGACCACAGGGAAGGTGTATACGAAGGCACCCTAACTCGCCAATCCAGTAGAGATCGCGCTCCAAGACAACTATGCACTGAGCAGTATCATGCATAAGTAACTTAGCCAAAGGAGAGTCAGAAGCAGCGCCCAAGTCAAGGAGGCTCCAGATGATGGCACATGTACAGCTGGATGTGAGCCACGTGTCCAGATGTGTAACTGCCAGGAGAGAGAAAGTGACCAGGTATATAAGGGTTTCCCAACGAACTTCTGAGGTACGCACGTTCAGATTGTCTTCTTTACGCTTGCGAGTTCTTGAGTATACAGAGAGAGAGAACTGGTTCACGGTTCCTTGAGAGTTCTTGAGTGTTACTCTTAGTATTTGGTGATTCAGTCACTGACTTGGGCGTTGGAGTGCGATCGGCCGCAGCGGCGCCGTTCTGTTCTTTTGCAGGTTCTTGAGGTGGATCGCGGCGAAGGACGGAGGTTGACACGGCGCACACGTCGTTCCAAGTTTGACGAGGCATAACTCCAGCGTTTTGGTCAACAGGCAGGATCATCAGGCGCCCACCGTGGGGCCGTGTAAAACCTGTTCCCATCCACAGCGTGAGTTCTTGGAGGTTTTTGCAGTTTTCTGTGTGGTTGTGTGCTGGTGCAACCATTGTTCGCTATTCATCTGGATTTTGTTCGGTAATTTTGCGTTTTCCACCGTTCGTTTGGATTTTTGTTCGGTGAGGTGAAGTTTTCTGCTGATTGCGCGAGTTTTGTTCGGTGAGATCTGAGTTCTTTGGCTCGTTTTGCTTTCCGTGAGAGAAGCGGTGGTTTCTGGTTGAGTTGCGGGTTTCTGTGGAGGTTTTTTGCGTTCTTGAGGTTTCTTTCGCAGTTTTCGCGAAGTTCTGACCGATTGATCGCTGAATCGATCGTTGCTGAAGGAAGTGTTGTTCATTGCACTCTGTGATTCGTCAAGTTTCATGAGAAAAATGAGAAGCAACCGTTCAAGTCCAGTTGCGCCCGTTGCTGCTGAAGGCGCCAGCGCCATGACTATGGCGCAGATGGTGGAGATCATGCGTTCGTTGCAGGCGAATGTGGAAGCCTCGCGTATAGAGCAGGCGAGAATGCATGAGGACCTGGTCGCCTCTCGGGCCAGGAATGATGAGCTTAGCAAAGTGACTGAAGAGCTGCGTCAAGCTCTTCAGGAGCAGCGAGGGCGTCCTATTGCTGAAGAGGTCGCGCCGTCAACGCCGCCTCGTGTTTTTCCTACGCCTTTCGCTCAGGCGATTACTGACACGCCTATTCCCGCGAGTGTGGTACCTGTTAAGGCTGTTTTTACCGGCGTGGAGGATCCTGAGGCTCATCTCACCACGTTCCATACGCAGATGATGCTGTCGGGAGGGTCAGACGCCGTGTACTGCAAGATGTTTGTGAGCACACTCCAGGGAACGGCGCTGGAATGGTTTGTGAGCCTGCCTACCGGTCACATAACCAACTTCCAACAGTTTTCTAAGATTTTCGTCGAGCAGTACATCGTGAATAAGGCACCGCCCAGGGTGTCTTATGATTTGTTTGATATAAGGCAGTATCAGGGAGAGTCCCTCAGGGACTACTTGAATCGCTTTGGGGCGCAGATAGTCAGATCGCCGGCCAAAGATGAAGAAATGCTGGTCTACGCATTTAAGAAGGGCGTGCTGCCGGGACCATTCTGCGAGGCACTGATCAGGGCTCACCCTGCCACGTTTGCTGAGGTCAGGCAACTTGCGGTGGCCCACATCGCCGATGAGAGTGAAGTCGCCGAGAAGAGAGGAAGCGTGGCTCCCGCCAGGCCACGCGCCCAGACCAGGATCCAGCCACAGAGGGTGCTGGAGACAGCGGCGGCCAGAAGGGATCAGAGGACTCGCCATCCTTATGATCCAAGGAAGAACAAGGGCAGGGGCCAAGGGCGCCCGCAACCAGCACGCCGGGAGTACAATCGCCCGCCTAAGCACAAGTTTGTCATGGGATTGGCGGACCTGATCGCCATTCCCAATATATCAGCTAGGTTGAAAGCGCCCGAGAAGGTGGGCGACAAGGTGCTGGGACCAAAGCCAGACGCCTGGTGTGAGTTTCACCAGGGCTTTGGCCACACCGTAGATTCGTGCTTGGCTTTAGGATACCAGCTCGACGATTTGGTTAAGAGCGGGTTCCTAAACGACTATTTGCTGGATAGAAGGACGGGGGGCGCGTCGAGCTCCCAACCAGCAGGTGGAGAGGCCCAGCAGCACGAGATGCCCACACACGGGGAAATCCACACCATTGCAGGGGGTTTCTCGGGTGGTGGATGCACCGCATCACAGAGGAAGAAATACGCGAGGTCTGTGATGACGGTGGATATGTTTGAAGACCACTCGCCGGATGTGGACATTGCGTTCACCAAGCAAGATCTTCGGGACGTTGTACCTCATGACAACGATCCCATAGTCATCTCGTTGATCACAGCAGGAAGAAAGGTCCACAGGGTTTTGGTGGACCAAGGAAGCTCGGCGGACGTGATGTTCTGGCCGACTTTCACGCAGTTGGAGCTGCCCCTTGACCAGCTGAGGCCCTATGGAGGGTGTTTGTATGATTTCGCTGGTGACCAGGTGGAGGTCAGGGGGTACATAGAGTTGAGAACTACGTTTACAGATGAGGCGGGTTCAGGAACGGAGAAAATCAAATACCTTGTCGTAAACGCTTCTTCAGCGTACAACATTCTGCTGGGAAGACCCACGCTCAACAGAATAGGCGCTATACCGTCGACCCGGCACATGAAGGTGAAGTTGCCATCTATGGAGGGGGTGGTGATCACCATTAAATCCGACCAGAAGGAAGCGAAGAAGTGCTATGAGAATAGCCTGAAAAACAAGAGGTCGGTGAGTTACGTGACAACCACCCCGCCTCCTGGTGTGAAGCCCAGATCGACGGTAATAGAAGAGATCGCCGGAAGAGACGTGGTGATGGTGGATGCTGAGCTGGGGGAGGGGAACGCTGGTCTGGAGGAAGAAGAGGCGAGGAATCGCCCTGAGAAAGCGAGAGAGCTGGGAATCGCCAGGGCGGTGATCGCCAGAGAAACCAGGCCAAAACCCGTCGAGCAGTGGCTCGAGATAGAGATCGGAGGAAAGATCTTCAAGCTGGGAAGATCTCTGGAGGTCGAGCTCCAGGACCAGATCGCCAAGGTGATAGAGCGGCATCTGGATGCTTTTGCATGGTCCGCTTCGGACATGCCCGGGATCGATCCCGACTTCTTGTGCCATCATTTGGCGATGGACAACTTGGTGAGACCAGTGCGGCAGAGGAGAAGGAAGTTCAACGAGGAGAGGAGGCAGGCGATTAGAGACGAAACACAGAAACTCCTCGCTGCAGGCCACATCAGGGAAGTCCAGTACCCTGAGTGGCTGGCCAATGTCGTGCTGGTGAAGAAGAGCAACGGAAAATGGCGCATGTGCGTCATCTTCACCGATTTGAATAAGGCTTGCCCAAAGGACTCATATCCTTTACCAAGCATAGACGCCCTAGTGGATAGTGCTGCAGGGTGTAAGTTGTTGAGTTTCCTGGATGCCTTCTCGGGGTATAACCAGATCAAAATGCATCCCATGGATGAAGAGAAGACTGCCTTCATGACCGAGAGATCGTGCTACTGCTACAAGGTGATGCCGTTTGGGCTGAAGAACGCGGGGGCCACGTACCAGAGGTTGATGGATCGAGTACTTGCACCGATGTTGGGAAGGAATGTGCAAGCGTACGTGGATGACATGGTCGTGACCTCGCCAGAGAAAAGCAAGCACGTTGCGGACTTGGAGGAGTTGTTCACGACGATCGCCAAGTTCAGGTTGAAGCTGAATCCGGAGAAATGCATCTTTGGCGTGGAGGCTGGAAAGTTCTTGGGATTTCTCTTAACTGAAAGAGGAAAAGAGGCCAACCCGGATAAGTGTGCCGCCATCTTGGCGATGAGGAGCCCGGCCACTGTGAAGGAAGTACAATAGCTTACAGGTCGGATGGCCGCCCTATCTCGCTTCATGTCAGCTAGCGGAGAGAAGGGCCACCCATATTTCCAGTGTTTGAGGCGCAATAACAAGTTTGCCTGGACGAAGGAGTGTGAGGAAGCCTTCGTCAAGCTTAAGGAATATCTGGTGAGCCCGCCGGTTTTGTGCAAACCGCTGGTGGGAACCCCTCTCAGGTTGTATTTTGCTGTAACTAAGAGGGCGGTGAGTGCGGTGCTCGCCCAGGATCAAGATCAGGCTCAAAAGCCTATTTATTTTGTTAGTAAGGTGCTGCAGGGCCCCGAAACGAGATATCAGGCCCTGGAGAAGGCTGCGCTGGCTGTGGTATTTTCGGCGAGGAGGTTGCGCCACTATTTCCATAGCTTCACGATACTGGTGATGACCGACTTGCCCATCCAGAAGGTCTTGAAGAAGCCTGACGTTGCTGGGAGGATGGTGAAGTGGGCAGTGGAACTGTCGGAGTTTGATATTAAGTATGAGCCCCGAGGCCCGATTAAGGGACAAATCTTCGCAGATTTCGTGGTCGAGCTCTCGTCTGAAGCGACACGAGTTGAAGGGGACGACTTTCGTTGGGTGCTTTCAGTGGATGGATCGTCGAACCAGCAGGGTAGCGGTGCCGGAGTCATCTTGGAGGGACCCAACGGCGTGCTGATCGAACAATCTTTGAGGTTTGCCTTCAAGGCCAACAACAATCAAGCAGAATATGAGGCGCTGATCGCCGGAATCTTGCTGGCTAAAGAGATGGGAGCTAGGGTGCTGATGGCAAAGAGTGACTCGCTGCTAGTCACGGGGCAAGTAACAGGCGAGTTCCAGGCTAAAGATCCACAAATGGCGGCTTACCTGGAGTATGTGCAGGAATTGAAGAGTTCCTTTGCCTCCTTTGAAGTGGTGCATGTGCCCAGAGAGCAGAATGCCCGAGCTGACTTGCTAGCTAAGCTCGCCAGTTCAGGCAAGGGGGGTAGGCAGAGGACGGTGATTCAAGAAACTCTGAAGACGCCGAGAGCATTTGTAGCAGATCACCTGGTTCTTCAGATAAGCAAGTCGACGGAAAAAGCGGCGAGGAGTCACAGATCTTTGACTCAAGAGACCTTGAGGTCGCCAAGAATAAGAGCATGTCGGGGAGGGAAGGTGAACATGACGCAGGTCTGCACGACCCATGAGCCAGACACCTGGGTGACACAGTACAAGCGGTGCCTGGCAGATGGCCTTCTCCCGCTGGATCCGACAGAGGCTAGGAAGATAAAGAAGAATTCTAGCAAGTTCACAATGATTGATGGCGATCTGTACAGGTTTGGGTTCACTCACCCACTCCTGGAATGTGTGCATGGCGAGAAATGTACGAGAATTATGGCAGAGCTCCATGAAGGGATATGCGGAAGCCACGTCGGGGGTCGAGCTTTGGCCGCAAGGACTCTCCGTGCAGGTTACTACTGGCCAACGATGAGAGAAGATTGCAAGAAGTATACGCAGCGTTACAAACAATGCCAACAGCACGCCGATTGTCACAAGGCGCCTCCCAAGGAGTTGAAGTCGATTTACAGCCCCTGGCCGTTTCATACATGGGGAATCGACATCCTGGGACCATTCCCGCTGGCGATCAGGCAGATGAAGTACTTGGTGGTGGCGATTGAGTATTTCACCAAGTGGATTGAAGCAGAACCAGTGGCCCAGATCACCGCACACAAGATCGAGGGTTTCGTGTGGAAGAACATTGTGTGCTGGTTTGGTGTGCCCAAGCGCCTGGTGTCGGACAATGGGACTCAGTTTGCAAGTCACCTGTTGAAGAAGCTGTGCGAAGGGGTGGGAATTCAACAAGTGTTTGCATCCGTCGAGCACCCTCAGACAAATGGCCAAGTAGAGTCAGCCAATCGGGTGTTGCTGAGAGGTTTGAAGAGAAGGCTAGAGAAAGCCAAAGGAAGCTGGGCTGAGGAGGTACCCCGTATAGTCTGGGCGTACCACACCACCGAGCAGTCAGGAACCCATGAGACCCCGTTCAGCTTGGTCTATGGATGCGACGCAATGATTCCAGTGGAGATCCAGGAGAGCTCGCCGAGATTCCAGAACTTCGTGGAGGAAGACTCGAATGAGGAGAGAAGGTTGAACCTGGATCTACTGGATGAGGTCAGGGAAGATGCGAGATTGAAAGCTGAGGCGGTGAAGAGAAGGATTGAACGAAGATATAACTCGAAGGTGATGCCGAGACAGTTCAGAGAGGGCGACCTGGTGATGAGAAAGGCCCACCAGTACGAGATGGAGAATAAGCTGTCGCCTAAGTGGACGGGACCGTTCAGAATAACCGAGGCGCTCGGGAACGGCGCCTACCGCTTAGAGACATTGGAAGGAGGGGCGATTCCTCGCACTTGGAACGCCACGCACCTCAAGTTGTATTACAGTTAAGAACTTTGTAAGTAAAGACAAACACGAAGTTATATTACAATGTCTCTGTTAAAACAGTTTGAAGGGGGCACTCTTTTTTCCCTAAGGAGGGTTTTTAATGAGGCCACCCAATAAAGAAGAGTTTTCGAAGCTTAAGGTTGTTTTAGATTGCATGCTTGTTGTTTTCAGAAAGTTTTGAAGAAAGACCTTGTCACTTATATGTAATTTAAGGCAAGTAAAGATATATTGCATGCTTTCTAAAAAGTTTTTAAGTCCTTATCGTCCTTCGGCGATCGGAGGCACCAGTTAAAGTTAAAGTCCTCATCGTCTTTCGGTGATCGGAGGCACCAGTTAAAGTTGAAGTCCTCATCGTCTTTCGGCGATCGGAGGCACCAGTTAAAAGACCTCAACGCCCTCGCGCGTTCTGAGGCGAGATAAAGACCTCCTCGCCGTCGAGCGAGTGCAGGCGAGGAAGAGTGAAAAGTCCTCAGTGTTTCTGGGGGGGAGAAGATGTAACCCCTGGGGCAATGTAGAGGCACCAGCGAAAAGTCCTCAGTGTTTCTGGGGGAGAGGAGATGTAACCCCTGGGGCAATGTAGAGGCACGAGATAAAGACCTTCTCGCCGATGCGCGAGGTCAGGCGAGTTAAAGACCTTCTCGCCTATGAGCGAGTTCAGGTGAGTTAAAGACCTTCTCGCCAATGAGCGAGTTCAGGCAAGATAAAATCCTTCTCGTCTCGAACGAGTTCAGGTATGGTGTGAAGGGTGGAAGAAGTTTGGAGGGTGGCTAAGGTAGGTTCGAAGAGAACGCCTAGCCACCCGGTCTCTTGTTCTGAAGCTCAAGGAGGTAGAGAAGGATCCGAAAGGCGCCTCTACCCCCAGATAAAGGAACAATGGCCAAGTTGTGAAGGCAAGAAGAAGCTGATATCGCCAAGAGTCTTTGGCGACTAGCGAAAGTTCGAACGATGGCGAGAAAGTCAAGACCCGTTTTCATAAGGCAGATCAGATGAGCGGTGTCTCAAGCCATTAGTTCAGTTGAAGTTCGTTATTTGAAGAGCGATTTCACGCTAAGGTTCATTACCTTGAGGTTACAAGCTGTTAGAGTGTTTTATTCGAAGATCGGTGGTTCGAAGCAGTTAAGTATACGATTACGCTTACGAAGTTACTAAGTTAATTTCGTTGAAGTGAATTATACAAGAAGAGATAAAGCAGACAGAGAAGTTATAAGAGGAAATACAAAGACCTTGTCATAAAGTGAACATCAAGTTTAAGGTACATGTACAAAAAAATAGAAAGTTTATTACAAGCAGATTTTGTAAGGGAGAAAGCATAAAAGTAGTGGATGGAGGGAATCAATCAGTCTTCAGCAGGAACGACCTTCCCGTCCACCACCTCGTTATTGAGGGACACCATGGTAAGATCTAGGTCGGGGTACAAGCAGGCGAACTGTTCCCGGGCGGCCTCGAATCCAGCAGCAAGAATTTGGGCAGAGCTCAGATCAAGTTCTTCGATCTGTTTCTTTAGCCCCTCATTCTGCTGCTTCAGCTCTTCAACTTGTTTCTTAAGTTCTTCAATGATTTCCCGAGCTTGAAGAAGGTCTTCAACAACCTTCTTGGATTCTGCCTGCACCTGGCCCAGTTCAGCGGCGATGTTCCCGTTTTGTTCGTGGGCTTCAGCGAGCTTGGCCATGGTGTCGTCTCTTTCTTTCTCCACTTTCCCTAAGAAGACCTCCCGATCGGCTGACCTTTTCTCGAGGTTCTTTACCTTGGCGGCGTCCGCTTTGATCAAGGCCTCCAGGTCAGCCACTTTGACGCGATAAGGCACCAGCTTGCTCTCCAGCTCAATCTTCTCTTGAGCCAAAAGCTGCACCTTATGGCGTAGATCGGTGGCCTCCTTGCGCGCCACCCGGAGCTCGGTGCTCATGGCATCTTCTACTCGGGAGTGTTCGATCTCGGCGAGTGTAAGATTGCAGGATAACTTCTTCGCCTCAATCCTTATGGTGCTATTCTCAGTTCGGAGTGCGAAGAGGTCATCCTAGAGCTTCCTGGTAGAACTCTCCACAGCTTTAGATATGATGGAGGGGAAATCCTCCGCCATCATTTTCAGTTTTGCTGAGAAGGGCTCCCACACCCTTTTGACCTCAAGTGAGAGGTTTG
The DNA here is from genome assembly GCF_051622355.1 of Phaseolus vulgaris. Lineage (NCBI taxonomy): Eukaryota > Viridiplantae > Streptophyta > Magnoliopsida > Fabales > Fabaceae > Phaseolus > Phaseolus vulgaris. The sequence continues at coordinate 29,054,752 of NC_143504.1, read as the reverse complement.
CTTGTGGAGGCACAGGGGGGGCTTGTTGTTGGTTTTCGCCGCCACCTTCTTGAGTTGGTTGCTCAGTGAGTGCTTCTTGGCGTGGTGGCGACGTCGGGGATTCGGTGATGAGGATTGGAGAGTTGTGAGCACCCTCATCCCCAACTGGAGCAGCCCCTGCGGTTGAAGCATTTGAAGGAGGATCCCCTCCCGCTGATACATAAGGCGTGGAGGCGCTCGGGGGGTTCTCCAAGAAGTTAGGCTCGGCCGCCTCAACCACAGGGGGAGCGGATGCCAAAGGAATCGCTTGGACTGGCGAGGCGGGAGCTGGTGGAGGAAGCAATGTTGGAGGCGGAGCAGGTGTGGATGGTGGTGTTGATGTTGGAAGAGGGGGTGGAGCAGATGGTGAAGAAGGCGCCACCCTCTTCCTCTTGGTGACGAGGCCATCTTCAGTCGCCTCGTCGTCTTCTTCTTCTTCCTCATGGACCACTTGAGGGGCTTTCCTCTTGGGTTTCCTAAGGATGAGTTTCTTGCGATGATTGGCGGGCTGGGCCTCGGAGGAAGTTGGGCCTTTGGGTGGCGATCTGCCTTGCGCAGCGGCGATCTCCGCCACTGAGTTTGGCACGGTTTGGGAACCCGATGCCAACCCATGGGATCGGGCGAGCGCCCTTAGTTCAGCTAGTTTACCTTGGCCCAACATACGATCTGCATAATGCAAAGATACATGGGTTAGTTCAGAGAAGAAGATAAACGCATAAGACAGTGTGCAACAAAAGCAGATGAGTGATGCAGAAAGTAAAACCAAAGTCTTGTGCACAACACACAAGACGCCCAAAAACAGTTAGCAGAGGCAATGTCAAGGAAATAACTTAGACGTTGAGGTGAGTTCTGACCTATGCGAACTTCGAGTTGATCTTCGAAGAACTCGAAGGAGATGAGCGTTGTGGTGAGGAAGGTTATGTTGGCGTCTGCCACACTCTTCCAGAAGAAGCATAGGTCCTTGTCCAAAGCACCCATGCTATCAGGACTCCTTGGCCTTCTGAAGCTGTCTTTGGACTCTTTGTTCCCCTTGTTTACCCAATACAAGGGAAAACCGTCGAGCAGTGAGGCGTCCTTGTCGTTTGGGCGCACCTGGACAAACTTGCCCTTCCAGTCTTTGTAGGATTTCTGGAAGATAGAGAGGATCAACCTCCCAGCAATTTCGTTTAAACTCACCCACAGGCGATCTCCTGGGTGTTTGGCTTCGAAGAGGAAGAGAAAGACGTCCACTGACGCTGGCAACCCCAGGTGGTCGCACATGATCTGGAACGCCCGCACGAACGCCCAGCTGTTGGGATGGAGCTGGGCTGCGGCGATGTCGAGCTCGGTAAGAAGCTCTCTTTCGAAACGAGTAAAGGGAAACCTAAGTTTCACCTTCTTGAACAGAGTGGTGTATATGAGGCAGAACAACCCGCCGGTGTTCCCCTTGTCGTCGACGCACACCGGCATGTCGGGAGAGCAAGGTAGCACCATCATCTTGTCGTCGTGCTCCTTGTGGAACGATAGGTGAGGCTCGTCCCCTTTCTTCAAACGAAGAACTGCCCCAGCAGAGTTTACAGAGGAGGTTTCCTTCAGCAAGGTCGGGGTGGCCCAGGGGTATAATTTTTTGAAGTCTGGGGTAGGAACGGAGGCTCCTCCGGCGACAGGAGGAGTAGGTGCAGGCCTCTCAGCCTGTTGACCGGAACGCTGGAGAATGCCTCGTCAAAGGATCGACGTGCGCACCGCTTCTCACCTCCGTTCCTCTTCGGGATCTACTTCAAGAACCTGCAAAGAAACGACACGGCGCCGCTGCGGCCAATCGCACTCCGACGCTCAAGTCAGTGACGGTATCACCAAATACTAAGAACGAGAACCGTGCAAATCCTCTCTCACAATCAGCTCTATCACTCGCAAGCGTAAAGTGTATGAACTGAACGTGCGTACCTCAGAAAGTCTGTTAAGAACTCTTATATACCTGGTGGCTTTCTCTCTCCTGGCAGTTACAGACTTGGACACGTGGCTTGCATCCAACTGTACACGTGCCATCATCTGGAGGCTCCCTGATTTGGCGCTGCTTCTGCTCTCATTTTGGCTAAGTTACTTATGCACGGTACTGCCCAGTGCATAGCTAACTTAGGAGTGCGATCTCTACTGGAACTGGCGAGTTAGGGCCTTCATACACCTTCCCTGTGGTCTCGCCGGCCGCCTTCATAATCTGCTTTTCCTTCATCTTCGGCGATGTGCTTGTTCTGGCGATCTCCGACTGCTTGGTCGCCTGGGTCTACATCTGGCGACTTCATCTTCATCCTGGCGATCGCCTATTCTGGTAAGCTGGAAGTCGGAACACGCCAACTCAACAACTGGCGACTACACGTGCCTCCCGACTTCCTCCCTACCTGCCAACCTGGCGCCTTGTCAACACGCCTACACTGTAGCAGGATGCCACGTCATCATACCCGACCATCAGGGCGGTACACAAGCCCCCCAGTCTTAAGCGAAGACTTGTCTAGCGAAAAGACTGAAAGAGCCTTCGTTAACACCGATCTACGTGGCACTGACGCAGAATTCCAAGCGATTGTACTTTCTGCTGCTCTGACGCTCCACCAAACCTTTCACTCATCGTTCGACACGTGGCTTCATCAACGGCTCTCTTCATCTGCCGTTAGCGCTTCCTAAAATTATTTCGAAAACCCTTAAACCCATTACGCTCCACTGTTCCATCACTTTCTTCGTGCTTGCAAACGCTCTCACTTCCTTCTGCGAAAACTCTCGACGTTCTTCAACACTCTAGATCACCATCTCCCTTCACCGTCTTCCTGATCATCGAAAGGTAATTACTTTCCTTCATCTGCTGGGTTTCCTTGCATTTTCACCGATTCGCATCATCCTGTAACTGCTTGGTGCATACGCTGTGGGTTGTTTTTCCATTTCTCCTTCTGCGTAACTTAGGGCTTTGTCGATCGTCGCAACGAACCCACATTCGTTCGTCTTTCACCTTCCTTCTATGATCGAGTCAGCCTTTGTAACCCTCCTGATCATTTTTCCTTTCTTCTTCCTTTGCAGCTGCCATCATGACTCGCACCAAGATTACCCCGAACCCCCCTCCATCAGCGCGAAACCTTCCTTCACAAGCACACGACTCAACACAAGTTCGTGGTGCTTCCTCTTCGCAGGCTGAGAGGCCTGCATCTTCCCAAACTGCCCTGGCTCAGGCGACTCCATCTAACGCTGGAGGAGCCCCCGTCCCTCTGCCAGACTTCAAAACTCTATACCCCTGGGCTAACTCAACCCTTCTGAAGGAGACCTCGTCGGTGAACACTGCGGGAGCCGTTTTGCGGTTGACTAAGGGGGACGAAATCTACCAGTCGTTTCACAAGGAGCACGACGAAAGGATGATGGTGCTGCCTTGCCCCGCCGACCTGCCCGTGTGTGCTGATGACAAAGTAAGCGCCGACGGGCCCTTCTGCTTTGTCTATACAACTTTCTTCAAGAAGGTCAAGCTTAGGTTCCCTCTTACCCGATTCGAGAGGGAACTTTTGACCGAGCTCAACATTGCTGCCGCCCAGCTTCACCCCAACAGTTGGGCGTTTGTTCGAGCCTTTCAAATAACGTGCGACCACCTGGGGTTGCCCGCGTCGGTGGACGTGTTTTTGTTCCTTTTCGAGGCCAAGCACCCAGGAGACCGCCTGTGGGTCAGCTTGAATGCAATTGCTGGGAGATCCATTTTTACCATCTTCCAGCAATCGTACAAAGACTGGAAGGGAAAATTCATCCAAGTACGTGCAAACGACAAGGATACCTCCCTTCTTGATGGCTTCCCCTTGTACTGGGTGGACAAGGGGAAAAAGGAGTCCAAGAGCTGCTTCAGGAGGCCCAGAAGTCCTGATAGCATGGGAGCATTGGACAGAGACCTTTGTCTCTTCTGGAAGAAGGTGGCGGACGCCAACATAACTTTCCTCACCACTTCCCTTATCAGCTTTGAATTCTTCGAAGATCAGCTAGAATTTCAAATAGGTTAGGTCATTTGAACCATTGCTTTAATATTGCTTCTATTTAGCTGTCTCTGGGCGTCTTGTGCGTTATGCGCAAGACTTTGGCTTTACTTTTCCTGCATATATTATCTGCTTTGCTTTTTATTACACTATGCACTTATCTGTTTTCCTTGAGTTAACCCACGCATCTCTGTCCCCTGCAGACAACATGTTGCCCAGGAACATGCTCGCTGAACTCAAATCGCTCGCCCGAAACCACGGGTTGGCAACCGGTTCCCAAACGGTGCCCAACTCGGCGGTCGAGAAGGCTATCGTTCATGGGCGATCACCGCCCAAGGAACCCACCCAGCGCAAGAAACTGGTCCTTAAGAGACCTAAGCGAAAAGCCCCTCAAGTCGTCCATGAGGAGGAAGAAGAGGATGACGAGGTCACAGAGGATGGCCTTGTTACCAAAAGGAAGAGGGTGGCACCATCTTCTCCACCTGCTCCACCCCCTCTTCCAACCTCAACACCACCATCAACGCCTGCTCCTCCTCCCTCATCGCCAACACCACAAGCTCCTTCATCACCAGTCCAAGCGGTTCCGCTGGCCACTGCGCCACCTGCAGCTGAGTCCCAAGAGCCAAATTTCCTGGAGGACCCCCCAAGTGCCTCTACGCCACACATCTCAGCTGGAGGGGGCCCCCCTTCAAACACCTCAGCTGCAGGAGATGTTCCAATCGGGGATGAGGTTGCTCATACCTCTCCGATTCTAATCACCGAATCCCCGATCCCGTCGCCACGCCAGGAAGCAAACACTGAAGATCCTACTAAGGAAGGTGGCGGCGAGAACCCTCAACAAGCCCCCTTGGCGCCTCTCCAAGCAGCAAACCTTTCCCTTGAAGTCATAAGGATGTGGGAACCTCTGACTGCCAAACTGAAGACCATAGCAGAGGATATCCCAGCGATCATAACGAGGGCTGTGGAGAGCTCCACCAGGAGGCTTCAAGACGATCTCTTCAACCTCAAGACTGAAAATAGCACTATGAAGGTCGAGGTGGAGAAAATGTCATTCAGCCTGACGCTCGCAGAAATAGAACACTCCCGAGTGGAGGATGCCCTGAATACCGAGCTCAGGCTGGCGCGCAAGGAAGCTGCTGACCTTCGCCGCAAAGTTCACGATCTTGCCCAAGAGAAGGTCGAGTTGGAAAGCAAAATCGTGCCTCTTCGCACCAAGGCGAGCGACCTGGAGGCTCACATTCAAGCTGACGCCGCCAAGCTGCAAAAACTGGAGCAGAGGTCGATCGACCGCGAGAAGCTACTTGGGCAAGTAGAAAAAGCGAGGGACGACGCCATGGCTGATCTCGCCGAGGCAAACAAGGAGAAAGGAAAGATGGCTGCCGAGTTGGCCCAAGCTCAAACGTAATCCAAGAAGGTTACTGACGACCTTCTCCATGCTCAAGAGACCAACGAACAACTCCGAAAACAGGTTGAAGAGCTGGAGCAGCAGAACAAGGAGCTCAAGAAACAGGTTGAAGAACTTCAAGGGCAAATTGAAGAACTTAAGCTAAATTCTGCTCAGATTCTGGCTGCTGGATTCAAAGCCGCTCGGGAACAATTCGCATGCCTATTCCCCGATCTCGACCTCAGCATGGTGTCGTTGAACAACGAAGTAGTAGATGGAAAGGTCGTTCCTGCTGAAGACTAATCAACTCCACCTCATCTGCTACTTTATAATTTCCCTTGTATATACCTTGTAATAAAAACTCGTGCATATGTGTTTTGAACAGATACTCATTTCAATCACAAAGCCTGGATATTCTCTCCCCTGACTCCTTTTAAGCGCTTTAGCCTTCTTTGCATGTTTAACTTTGTCGGATTTAACTTAGTGATTTTGCAAACGCGACTTTTTGACGTAACTGCCTCGAGCCAATTCAAACTTAAGCAATAATCACTTTAAACAACTTGTATTCTTAAGGCAACTAACCTTATTGCAAGAATACCCTTTAAGCAACGAACTGTAACTCAATCATTGGCTCAAACAACGTCCCACTCGACCTGCTTTATCAAACAAGTCTTTCAACCTTCTCGCCGTCGTTTAAACTCTTCCTGATCGCCAAGACCCCTTGGTAACATCAGCTTTTCCTAGCCTCATGCTTTGGCAATCGTTTCTTTATCTGGGGTAGAAGCGCCCTTTGGAATCTTCCTTTGCCCCCCTGAACTTCAGAGCAAAAGACCGGTTGACTAGGCGTTCTCTTCGAACCTACCTTAGCCACCTTTCAAGCTTATTCCACCCTCTGCGCCATACCTGAACTCGTTCGAGACGAGAAGGATTTTATCTTGCCTATGCTCGCTCGTAAGCGAGAAGGTCTTTTAACTCGCCTGAACTCGCTCAACGGCGAGAAGGACTTTATCTGGTGCCTCAACTTGCCCAGGCTGTACATCTCCTCCCCCCTGGATGCACTGAGGACCTTTTCTTTCTCTCGCCTGCACTCGCTCGGCGGCGAGGAGGTCTTTAATTGGCCTTAGCTCGCACAACGGCGATAAGGACTTTATCTGGTGCCTCAACTTGCCCAGGGTGTACATCTCCTCCCCCCTGGATGCACTGAGGACCTTTCTCTTTCTCGCCTGCACTGGCTCGGCGGCGAGGAGGTCTTTAACTGGCCTTAGCTCGCACAACGGCGATAAGGACTTTATCTGGTGCCTCAACTTGCCCAGGGTGTACATCTCCTCCCCCCTGGATGCACTGAGGACCTTTCTCTTTCTCGCCTGCACTCGCTCGACGGCGAGGAGGTCTTTAACTTGCCTCTACATTGCCCCAGGAGTTACATCTTCTCGCTCCCAGAAACACGGAGGACTTTTCCTCTTTCTCGCCTGCACTCGCTCGACGGCGAGGAGGTCTTTAACTTGCCTCTACATTGCCCCAGGAGTTACATCTTCTCGCTCCCAGAAACACGGAGGACTTTTTCTCTTTCTCGCATGCACTCGCTCGACGGCAAGGAGGTCTTTTACATGCCTCAGGACGCGCGAGAGCGTTGAGGTCTTTCATCTGGTGCCTCCGATCACCGAAAGACGATGAGGACTTTGAAAACTTAGCTGGTGCCTCCAATCGCCGAAAAACGATGAGGACTTAAAACTTAACTGGTGCCTCCAATCGCCGAAAAACGATGAGGACTTAAAACTTAACTGGTGCCTCTAATCGCCGAAAAACGATGAGGACTTAAAGCCTTTTAGAAAGCACGCGATATATCTTTTCTTGCCTTAAATCATGTACAAATGACAAGGTCTTTCTTCAAAACTTTTTGAAAATAGCACACATGCAATCTGAAAACACCTTATACTTCGAAAACTCTTCTTTTATTGGGTGGCCTCATTAAAAACCCTCCTTAGGGAAAAAAGAGTGCCCCCTTCAAACTGTTTTAACAGAGACATTGTAATATAACATTGTGTTTGTCTTTACTTACAAAGCTCTTAACTATAGTACAACTTCAGGTGTGTGGCGTTCCAGGTGCGAGGGATCGCCCCTCCTTCCAGCGTTTCTAAGCGGTAGGCTCCGTTCCCGAGCGCCTCGGTTATTCTGAACGGTCCAGTCCACTTGGGTGATAGTTTATTCTCCATCTCGTTCTGGTGGGCCTTCCTCATCACCAGATCGCCTTCTCTGAACTGCCTTGGCATCACCTTTGAGTTGTATCTTCGCTCGATCCTCCTCTTCACCGCCTCAGCCTTCATCCTCGCCTCTTCCCTGACCTCATCCAGCAGATCCAGGTTCAGCCTTCTCTCTTCATTCGAGTCTTCCTCTACAAAGTTTTGGAATCTCGGCGAGCTCTCCTGGATCTCCACCGGAATCATGGCGTCACACCCATAGACCAAGCTAAATGGGGTCTCATGGGTTCCTGACTGCTCGGTGGTGTGGTACGCCCAGACTATACGGGGCACCTCCTCAGCCCAACTTCCCTTGGCTTTCTCAAGCCTTCTCTTCAAACCTCTCAACAACACCCGATTAGCTGATTCCACCTGGCCATTTGTTTGAGGGTGCTCGACGGATGCAAACACTTGTTGAATTCCAACCCCTTCGCAAAGCTTCTTCAACAGGTGGCTTGCAAACTGCGTCCCATTATCTGACACCAGGCGCTTAGGCACTCCAAACCGGCACACAATGTTCTTCCATACAAAACCTTCGATCTTGTGTGCGGTGATCTGGGCCACTGGTTCTGCTTCAATCCACTTGGTGAAATACTCAATCGCCACCACCAAGTACTTCATTTGCCTGATCACCAGCGGGAAAGGTCCCAGGATGTCGATTCCCCAAGTATGAAACGGCCAAGGGCTATAGATCGACTTCAACTCCTCGGGAGGTGCCTTATGCCAATCGGCGTGCTGCTGGCATTGTTTACAACATTGGGCATATTTCTTGCAATCTTCTCTCATGGATGGCCAGTAGTAGCCTGCACGGAGAGTCCTCGCGGCCAGAGCTCGACCCCCGACGTGGCTTCCACATATACCTTCGTGGAGCTCTGCCATAATTCTCGTGCACTTCTCGCCGTGTATGCATTCCAGGAGTGGGTGAGTGAACCCAAACCTGTACAGATCGCCATCAATCAATGTGTACTTGCTGGAATTTTTCTTTACCTTCCTAGCTTCTGTTGGATCCAGCGGGAGGAGGCCATCTGCCAAGCACCGCTTGTACTGTGTTATCCAAGTGTCTGGCTCACGGTCGGCGCAGACCTGCATCACGTCCACCTTCTCTCCTCGACATGCTCTAATTCTCGGCGATCTCAGAGTTTCTTGCGTCAAAGACTTATGGCTTCTCGCTGCTCTCTCCGTCGACTTGCTTATCTGAAGGACCAGGTGATCTGCTACAAATGCCCTCGGCGTCTTCAGAGTTTCTTGAATCACCGTCCTCTGCCTACCCCCCTTGCCTGAGCTGGCGAGCTTAGCAAGCAAGTCAGCTCGGGCATTCTGCTCCCTGGGCACATGTACTACTTCAAAGGAGGCAAAGGAACTCTTCAATTCCTGCACATACGCCAAGTAAGCCGCCATTTGTGGATCTTTAGCCTGGAACTCGCCTGTTACTTGCCCTGTGACTAGAAGCGAGTCACTCTTAGCCATCAGCACCCTAGCTCCCATCTCCTTGGCCAGCAAAATCCCGGCGATCAGCGCCTCATACTCTGCTTGATTGTTGCTGGCTTTAAAGGCAAACCTCAAAGACTGTTCAATCAGCACGCCGTTGGGCCCTTCCAATATGACTCCAGCACCGCTACCCTGCTGGTTCGACGATCCATCCACCGAGAGTACCCAACGGAAATCGTCTCCTTCAACCCGCGTCGCCTCTGATGAGAGCTCGACCACAAAATTTGCGAAGATTTGCCCTTTGATCGGGCCTCGGGGCTCGTACTTAATATCAAACTCTGACAACTCTACCGCCCACTTCACCATCCTTCCCGCAACGTCGGGTTTCTTCAAGACCTTCTGGATGGGCAGGTCAGTCATCACCAGTATTGTGAAACTGTGGAAGTAGTGGCGCAACCTCCTCGCCGAAAACACCACAGCCAGCGCAGCCTTCTCCAGGGCCTGATATCTCGTTTCTGGGCCCTGCAACACCTTGCTCACAAAATAAATAGGCTTCTGGGCCTGATCTTGATCTTGGGCGAGCACCGCACTCACCGCCCTCTCAGTCACAGCGAAATACAACCTAAGAGGGATTCCCGCCAGCGGTTTGCACAGAACCGGCGGGCTCGCCAGATACTCTTTTAGTTTGACAAAAGCCTCCTCGCACTCTTTCGTCCAAACGAACTTGTTATTGCGCCGCAGACACTGAAAATAGGGATGTCCCTTTTCTCCGCTAGCTGACACGAAGCGAGATAGGGCTGCCATCCGACCTATTAGCTGCTGAACCTCTTTCACCGTAGCTGGGCTTCTCATCGCCAAGATGGCGGCACACTTGTCTGGGTTAGCTTCTATCCCCCTTTCAGTCAAGAGAAAACCCAAAAACTTTCCAGCCTCCACGCCGAAAATGCATTTCTCCGGGTTGAGCTTTAACTTGAACTTGGCAATCGTCGTGAACAATTCTTCCAAGTCTGCAACGTGCTTGCCTTTCTCCTGCGAGGTCACGACCATGTCATCGACGTAGGCTTGCACGTTCCTTCCCAGCATTGGTGCAAGTACTCGATCCATCAACCTCTGGTACGTGGCCCCCGCGTTCTTCAGCCCAAACGGCATCACCTTATAGCAGTAGCACGACCTCTCCGTCATGAAGGCTGTTTTTTCTTCGTCCATGGGATGCATCTTGATCTGATTATAGCCCGAGAAGGCATCCAGGAAACTCAGCAGCTTGCACCCTGCAGCACTATCAACCAGGGCATCAATGCTTGGTAAAGGATACGAATCCTTTGGGCAAGCTTTGTTCAGATCGGTGAAATCGACGCACATGCGCCATTTCCCGTTACTCTTCTTCACCAGTACGACATTTGCCAACCATTCAGGGTACTGGACTTCCCTGATGTGGCCTGCAGCGAGGAGTTTCTGTGTTTCGTCCCTGATCGCCTGCCTCCTCTCCTCATTGAATTTTCTTCTCCTTTGTCGCACCGGTCTCACCATGTTGTCCATCGCCAGATGATGGCACAAGAAGTCGGGATCGATCCCTGGCATGTCCGAAGCGGACCAAGCAAACGCGTCCAGATGCCGCTCAATCACCTTGGCGATCTGGTCCTGGAGATCGACCTCCAGAGATCTTCCGAGCTTGAAGATTTTCCCTCCGATCTCCTTCTCGAGCCACTGCTCCACAGGTTTGGGCCTGGATTCTCTGGCGATCACCGCCCTGGCGATTCCCTGTTCCCTTGCTTCCTCGGGGCGATTCCGCGCCTCTTCCTCCTCCAGGCCAGCATTCCTCTCCCCTAGCTCAGCGTCTACCATCTCTACATCCCCTCCGGCGGCCTCCTCTGTTACCGGCGGTCTGGGCTTCACCCCGGGAGGTGGGGTGGTTGTTACATAACTCACTGATCTTTTGTTTTTCAGGCTATTCTCATAGCACCTTTTCGCTTCTTTCTGATCAGACTTGATCGTGATCACCACCCCTTCCATGGACGGCAACTTCACCTTCATGTGTCGAGTCGACGGAATGGCGCCTATCCTGTTAAGAGTGGGCCTTCCCAACAGGATGTTATATGCTGAAGGGGCGTTTACGATGAGGTACTTGATTTTCTCCGTCCTCGACCCAGCCTCATCTGTAAACGTGGTTCTCAGCTCAATGTACCCCCTGACCTCCACCTGGTCGCCAGCGAACCCATATAAGCACCCTCCATAGGGCCTTAGCTGGTCAAGGGGCAATTCCAGCTGCGTGAATGTCGGCCAGAACATCACGTCTGCCGAGCTTCCTTGGTCCACCAGAACTCTGTGGACCTTCCTTCCCGCCGTAACCAACGAAATAACTATGGGATCGTTGTCATGAGGCACAACGTCCCGAAGATCCTGCTTTGTGAACGTGATGTCCACTTCCGGCGAGTGATCTTCAAACATGTCCACTGCCATCACCGATCGCGCATACTTTTTCCTCTGCGATGCGGTGCATCCACCACCTGAGAAACCCCCTGCAATGGTGTGGATCTCTTCATGGATAGGCATCTCGTGTTGCTGGGCTTCTCCACCTGCTGGCTGGGAACTCGACGCTCCCCCTGTCCTTCTATCCAGCAGATAGTCATTTAGGAACCCGCTCTTAACCAGATCGTCGAGCTGATACCCCAAAGACAAACACGAGTCCAAGGTGTGGCCAAAACATTGGTGGAACTCGCACCAGGCGTCCGGCTTTGACCCCAACACCTTGTCACCCACCTTCTCGGGCGCCTTCAACCTAGCAGATATGTTAGGGATAGCGATCAGGTCCGCTAGTCCCATGACGAATTTGTGCTTTGGCGGGCGATTGTACTCCCGGCGTGCTGGTTGTTGGCGTGCTGGTTGTTGGCGCGCTTGGCTTCTTCCCTTGTTTCTCTTGTCGTAAGGATGGCGAGTCCTCTGGTCTTTTCTGGCCGCCGCCGCCGTTTCCAGCACCCTCTGCGGCTGGATCCTGGTCTGGGCGCGTGGCCTGGCGGGAGCCACACTGCCTCTCTTCTCGGCGACTTCACTCTCGTCGGCGATGTGGGCCACCGCAAGTCGCCTGACTTCAGCAAACGTCGCTGGATGAGCCCTGATCAAGGCCTCGCAGAATGGCCCTGGCTGCACGCCCTTCTTGAAGGCATAGACCAGCATTTCTTCATCCTTGGCCGGCGACCTGACCATCTGCGCTCCGAAGCGATTGAGGTAGTCTCTGAGGGACTCCCCATGGTACTACCTTATATCAAACAAATCATAGGACACCCTGGGCGGTGCCTTATTCACAATGTACTGTTCAACGAAGATCTTTGAGAATTGTTGAAAATTGGTTATGTGGCCGTTAGGCAGGCTCACAAACCACTCCATCGCCGTTCCCTGGAGCGTACTCACGAACATCTTGCAGTAGACGGCGTCTGACCCTCCCGACAGCATCATCTGCGTGTGGAACGTGGTCATATGAGCCTCTGGATCCTCCACGCCGGTAAAAACAGCCTTAACCGGAACCACGCTCGTGGGAATTGGCGTGTCGGTAATCGCCTGAACAAAAGGCATTGGGAAAACACGAGGTGGCGTTGACGGCGCCACCTCTTCAGCAGAAGAACGTCCTTGCTGCTCCTGAAGAGCTCGACGCAGCTCCTCAGTTACCTTGCTGAGCTCCTCGTTCCTGGCGCGAGAGGCGACCAGGTCCTCATGTATCCTCGCCTGCTCTACGCGCGAGGCTTCCACAGTTGCCTGCAACGAGCGCATCATCTCTGCCATCTGCGCCATGGTCATGGCGGCGTCGCCTTCAGCAGCGACAGGCGCCACGGGACTGGAACGATTGCTTCTCATTTTTCTCATTAACTTCAGCGAACCACAGGAATACAGCAAACAACACTTCAACCACGATCGAATCAGCGATCAATCGGAGAAAACTCAAGAAACTGCGCAAGAACTCAAGAACACCGCAAACCTTCGAAGAAAACCACAACTTCACCAAAAACCACCGTTCCCCCGCGGACAACCAAACAAGCGAAAGAACTCGAACTTCCACCAAACAGATTGCGCGCAAGCAACAAAAGACCTTACTCCACCGATAGAAAACCAAACAAACGGTACAAAACGCCGATTCACCGAACGAAACTCAAAGAAACTGCGAACGACGGTTGCACCAGCACACAACCACGCAGAAAACCTCGAAAACTTCCACGAACTCACGCTGTGGATGGGAGCAAGTTTTACACGGCCCCACGGTGGGCGCCTGATGATCCTGCCTGTTGACCGGAACGCTGGAGAATGCCTCGTCAAAGGATCGACGTGCGCACCGCTTCTCACCTCCGTTCCTCTTCGGGATCTACTTCAAGAACCTGCAAAGAAACGACACGGCGCCGCTGCGGCCAATCGCACTCCGACGCTCAAGTCAGTGACGGTATCACCAAATACTAAGAACGAGAACCGTGCAAATCCTCTCTCACAATCAGCTCTATCACTCGCAAGCGTAAAGTGTATGAACTGAACGTGCGTACCTCAGAAAGTCTGTTAAGAACTCTTATATACCTGGTGGCTTTCTCTCTCCTGGCAGTTACAGACTTGGACACGTGGCTTGCATCCAACTGTACACGTGCCATCATCTGGAGGCTCCCTGATTTGGCGCTGCTTCTGCTCTCATTTTGGCTAAGTTACTTATGCACGGTACTGCCCAGTGCATAGCTAACTTAGGAGTGCGATCTCTACTGGAACTGGCGAGTTAGGGCCTTCATACACCTTCCCTGTGGTCTCGCCGGCCGCCTTCATAATCTGCTTCTCCTTCATCTTCGGCGATGTGCTTGTTCTGGCGATCTCCGACTGCTTGGTCGCCTGGGTCTACATCTGGCGACTTTCATCTTCATCCTGGCGATCGCCTATTCTGGTAAGCTGGAAGTCGGAACACGCCAACTCAACAACTGGCGACTACACGTGCCTCCCGACTTCCTCCCTACCTGCCAACCTGGCGCCTTGTCAACACGCCTACACTGTAGCAGGATGCCACGTCATCATACCCGACCATCAGGGCGGTACAAAGACAATCTGAACGTGCGTACCTCAGAAGTTCGTTGGAAACTCTTATATACCTGGACACTTTCTCTCTCCTGGCAGTAACACATCTGGACACGTGGCTCGCATCCAGCTGTACACGTGCCATCATCTGGAGCATCCTTGACTTGGGCGCTACTTCTGACTCTCCTTTGGCTAAGTTACTTATGCATGATACTACTCAGTGCATAGTTGTCTTGGAGCGCGATCTCTTCTGGATTGGCGAGTTATGGTGCCTTCGTACACACCTTCCCTGTGGTCTCACCGGCCGCCTTCATGATCTGCACCACCTGTTTCACCGTGCATGCTCAAGCAAGCTGTCCCCCGACCTCATCCTCTGGCCAGCTGGGAAATGTCTATCTGCCTTCATTTTCGGCGATGTCCTTGTTTCGGCGATCTCTAATCACTTGGTCGCCTGGGTTTACATCTGGCGACTTCATCTTTAACCCGGTGACCGCCGGTTCTGGTGTGCTGGAGATCGGAGCACGCCAACTTAATAACTGGCGACTACGCAAACCCCCCGACCTCCTTCCCTTCTGCTAACCAGGTGTCCCATCCAACACGCCTATATAATAGCTCGACACCACGTCATTACTCCCGACTACTAGGGCGGTACACAAGACCCCAGTCTTAAGCGAAGACTTGTCCAGCGAAAAGATTAGAGAAGCCACGTCAATACCGATCTACGTGGCGCTGGCGCAGAATTCCAAACGGTTGTATTTTCTGCTTTCCTGACGCTCCACCAACCACTTTTCCAATCGCTCGACACGTGGCTTCATCAACGGTTACCTTTAATTGTCGTTTGCGCTTCCAAAACCCATTCGAAAAACCCTTAAACCCATTTCACTTCTACTGTTCCATCACTTCTTCGTTTCCTAAAACGCTTCAAGTTTCTTCTGCAAAAGCTCACGACGCTCTTCAACCCCCTGAATCCTCAACTTCCTTCATCGTTCTTCCGATCATAAAAAGGTACTCCCTTTACTTCTTCTGCTAATTTTTCCTGCATTTTAACCGATTCGCATCATCCATTAACTGTCTGGTGCATACGCTGTGGGCTGTTTTTTCTATTTCTCCTTTCTCGTAACTTAGGGCTTCGTCTTCGTTACAACGAACCTTCGTTCGTTCGTTTTTCACCCTTCTTTCACGATCGAGTCAGCCTCTGCGAACCCTGATCACCTTTTCTTTTCTTTTTCCTTTGCAGCTTCCACGATGGCTCGCTCAAAGATCACCCCAAATCCTCCTCCCTCGTCACGAAACCCTTCATCTCAAGCACACAACCCCCTACGAGCACCTGGTGCTTGTTCTTCCCAGGCTGAGAGGCCTGCAACCTCCCGTCCTGACCTGGCTCAGGCTACGCCACCAGTTGCCGGAGGTGCCTCCGTTCCTTCCCCCGACTTCAAAAAATTATACCCATGGGCCACCCCGACCTTGTTGAAGGAAACCTCCACAGTAAACTCTGCTGGGGCAGTTCTTCGATTGAAAAAAGGGGACGAGCCTCACCTGTCGTTCCACAAGGAGCATGACGACAGGATGATGGTGCTACCTTGCCCCCCCGACATGCCAGTGTGCGCCGACGACAAAGGGAACAACGACGGGTTGTTCTGCTTCGTATACACCACCCTGTTCAAGAAGGTGAAACTTAGGTTTCCCTTCACTCGCTTTGAAAGGGAGCTACTGACCGAGCTCGACATCGCCGCTGCTCAGCTTCATCCCAACAGCTGGGCATTCGTGCGGGCGTTCCAGATCATGTGCGACCATCTGGGGTTGCCAGCGTCAGTGGACGTTTTTCTTTTCCTTTTCGAAGCCAAACACTCGGGAGATCGCCTGTGGGTGAGCCTGAACGGGATTGCTGGGAGGTCGATCCTCTCTATCTTCCAGCAATCCTACAAAGATTGGAAAGGCAAGTTTGTCCAGGTGTGCCCAAACGACAAGGACGCCTCGCTGCTCGACGGCTTCCCCTTGTATTGGGTAAACAAGGGGAATAAAGAGTCCAAGGGAAGCTTCAGGAGGCCAAGGAGTCCTGACAGCATGGGTGCTTTGGACAAGGATCTGTGCTTCTTCTGGAAAAGCGTGGCAGACGCCAATATTACTTTCCTCACCACTACGCTCATCTCCTTCGAGTTCTTCGAAGATCAACTCGAAGTTCGCATAGGTTAGAACTCACCTCAACGTCTAAGTCATTACCTTGACATTACCTCTGCTAACTGTTTCTGGGCGTCTTGTCTGTTGTGCACAAGACTTTGGTTTTATTTTCTGCACCACTTATCTGCTTTTGTTGCATACTGACTTGTGCGTTTATCTTTTTCTCTGAGCTAACCCATGTATCTTTGCATTATGCAGATCGTATGTTGGGCCAGGGAAAACTAGCTGAATTGAGGGCGCTCGCCCGAGCCCACGGGTTGGCGTCGGGTTCCCAGACTGTGCCAAACTTAGTGGTGGAGATCGCCGCTGCACAGGGCAGATCGCCACCCAAAGGCCCAACTCCTTCCGAGGCCCAGCCCGCCAATCAGCGCAAAAAGCTTATCCTCAGGAAACCAAAGAGGAAAACCCCTCAAGTGGTTCATGAGGAAGAAGAAGAAGAAGACGATGAGGCGACTGAAGATGGCCTCATCATCAAGAGGAAGAGGGTGGCGCCTTCTTCACCATCTGCTCCACCTCCTCCTCCAACATCAACACCACCTTCCACACCCGCTCCGCCTCCAACACTGCTTCCTCCACCAGCTCCCACCTCGCCAGTCCAAGCGGTTCCTCTGGCGTCCGCACTTCCTGTGGTTGAGGCCGCCGAGCCTAACTTCAGGGAGAACCCCCCGAGCGCCTCCACGCCTTATGTATCAGCTGGAGACGGTCCTCCTTCAAACGCCTCAACCGCAAACGCTGCACCAGTCGGGGATGAAGGTGCTCACAACTCTCCAATCCTCATCACTGAATCCCCGACGTCGCCACCACGCGAAGAAGCACCCATTCCACAACCAATTCAAGAAGGTGGCGGCGAGAACCAACAACAAGCCCCCCCGGTGCCTCCACAAGCAAACCTCTCTCTTGAGGTCAAGAGGGTGTGGGAGCGCTTCTCAGCAAAACTGAAGATGATGGCGGAGGATTTCCCCTCCATCATATCCAAAGCTGTGGAGAGTTCCACCAAGAAGCTCCAGGATGACATCTTCACACTCCGAACGGAGAATCGCTCCATAAGGATTGAGGCGGAGAGGTTATCCTGCAATCTAACGCTCGCCGAGATCGATCACTCCCGAGTGGAAGATGCTA
Organism: Phaseolus vulgaris; assembly: GCF_051622355.1. Classification (NCBI taxonomy): domain Eukaryota; kingdom Viridiplantae; phylum Streptophyta; class Magnoliopsida; order Fabales; family Fabaceae; genus Phaseolus; species Phaseolus vulgaris. The sequence goes on along the minus strand of NC_143504.1, from coordinate 29,037,386 downwards.
TGAGCACTGAGCTCCGGGTGGCACGCAAGGAGGCCACCGATCTACGCCATAAGGTGCAGCTCTTGGCTCAAGAGAAGATCGAGCTGGAGAGCAAGCTGGTACCCTATCGCGTCAAAGTGGCTGACCTGGAGGCGTTGATCAAAGCAGACGCCGCCAGGGTAAAGAACCTCGAGAAAAGGTCAGCCGATCGGGAGGTCTTCTTGGGGAAGGTGGAGAAGGAGAGAGACGACACCATGGCCAAGCTCGCCGAAGCCAACGAAGAAAACGGGAAGATCGCCGCAGAGTTGGCCCAGGTGCAGGCGGAATCCAAGAAGGTTACTGAAGACCTTCTTCAAGCTCGGGAAATAATTGAAGAACTCAAGAAACAAGCTGAAGAGCTGAAGCAGCAGAACGAGGGGCTAAAGAAACAGATTGAAGAACTTGAGCTGAGCTCTGCCCAAATTCTCGCTGCTGGATTCGAGGCCGCCCGGGAACAGTTCGCCTGCTTGTACCCCGACTTGGATCTTTCCATGGTATCTCTCAACAACGAGGTGGTGGACGGGAAGGTTGTTCCTTCTGAAGACTGATTGCTTCCCTCCATCCACGATTCTTATGCTTTTTCCTTACACATAATTGTAATTGACTTTCCCTTTTTCTGTATATGTACCTTGAACTGATCGTACTTTATGATAAAGTCTTTGTACTTCTTCTTATAACTTCTCTGTCTGCTTTATCTCTTCTTGTATAATTTACTTCAAAGAAATTAACTTAGTAACTCCGTAAGCGCGATTATATGCTACCTGCTACGAACCATCAGCTTTCGAACAATAGTACTCTAACGACTTGTAACCTCAAAGTAACGAACCTTAGCGTAAAATCGCTCTTCAAATAACGAACTTCAACTCAACTAATGGCTTAACACACCGCTCATCTGATCTGCCTTATCAAAACGGGTCTTGACTTTCTCGCTATTGCTTGAATTTCCCCTGGTCGCCAAAGACTCTTGGCGGTATCAGCTTCCTCCTGCCTTCACAACTTGGCCATTGTTCCTTTATCTGGGGGTAGAGGCGCCTTTCAGATCCTTCTCTACCTCCCTAAGCTTCAGAACAAGAGACCGGGTGGCTAGGCGTTCTCTTCGAACCTACCTTAGCCACCCTCCAAACTTCTTCCACCCTTTACACCATACCTGAACTCGTTCGAGACGAGAAGGATTTTATCTTGCCTGAACTCGCTCATCGGCGAGAAGGTCTTTAACTCGCCTGAACTCGCTCGTCGGCGAGAAGGTCTTTATCTCGTGCCTCTACATTGCCCCAGGGGTTACATCTTCTCTCCCCCAGAAACACTGAGGACTTTTTTGCTGGTGCCTCTACATTGCCCCAGGGGTTACATCTTCTCTCCCCCAGAAACACTGAGGACTTTTCACTGGTGCCTCTATATTGCCCCAGGGGTTACATCTTCTCTCCCCCAGAAACACTGAGGACTTTCGCTGGTGCCTCTACATTGCCCCAGGGGTTACATCTTCTCGCCCCCAGAAGCACTGAGGACTTTTCACTGGTGCCTCTCCCGGAGATCGCCTGTGGGTGAGCTTGAACGGGATTGCTGGGAGGTCGATCCTCTCGATCTTCCAGCAATCCTACAAAGACTAGAAGGGCAAGTTCGTCCAGGTGCGCCCCAATGACAAGGACGCTTCTCTGCTCGACGGTTTCCCCTTGTATTGGGTAAACAAGGGGAACAAAGAGTCCAAAGGCAGCTTCAGGAGGCCAAGGTGTCTTGATAGCATGGGTGCCTTGGACAGGGACCTATGCTTCTTCTGGAAGAGTGTGGCAGACGCCAACATTACCTTCCTCACCACCACGCTCATCTGCTTCGAGTTCTTCGAAGATCAACTCGAAATTCGCATAGGTTAGAACTCACCTCAACGTCTAAGTCTTTATTTTGACATTACCTCTGTTAACTGTTTCTGAGCGTCTTGTGCGTTGTGCGCAAGACTTTGGTTTTATTTTCGGCACCATTTATCTGCTTTTGCTGCCTACTGCCTTATGTGTTTACCTTTTCTTCTGAACTAACCCATGTATCTTTGCAATTCTCTGAGCTAACTCATGTATCTCTGCATTATGCAGATCGTATGTTGGGCCAGGGCAAACTTGCTGAGCTGAGGGCGCTCGGCCCAACCCACGGGTTGGCATCGGGTTCCCAAACCGTGCCAAACTCTGTGGTGGAGATCGCCGCCGCACAGGGAAGATCGCCACCCAAAGGCCCAACTCCCCCCGATGTCCAACCCGCCAACCAACGCAAAAAGTTTATCCTCAGGAAACCAAAGAGGAAAGCCCCCCAAGTAGTCCACGAGGAAGAAGAAGAGGATGATGATGAGGCGACGGAAGATGGCCTTGTCACCAAGAGGAAGAGGGTGGCGCCTTCTTCACCATCTGCTCCACCCCCTCTTCCAACATCAACACCGCCATCCACACCCACTCCGCCTCCAACATTGCCTCCTCCACCAGCTCCCGCCTCGCCAGTCCAAGCGATTCCTTTGGCATCTGCGCCTCCTGTGGTTGAGGCCGCCGAGCCTAACTTCATGGAGGACCCCCCGAGCGCCTCAACGCCTTATGTATCAGCTGGAGGGGGTCCTCCTTCAAATGCCTCAACCACAAACGTTGCACCAATCGGGGATGAGGGTGCCCACAACTCTCCAATTCTGATTACTGAATCCCCGACGTCGCCACCACGCCAAGAAGCACCCGCTGAGCAACCAAGTCAAGAAGGTGGCGGCGAGAACCAACAACAAGCCCACCCGGTGCCTCCACAAGCAAACCTCTCTCTTGAGGTCTCGAGGATGTGGGAGCCCTTCTCAGCAAAACTAAAGATGATGGCGGAGGATTTCCCCGCCATTATATCTAAAGCTGTGGAGAGCTCCACCAGGAAGCTCCAGGACGACCTCTTCACACTCCGAGCTGAGAATAACTCCATAAGGATTGAGGCGGAGAGGTTATCCTGCAATCTGACACTCGCCGAGATCGAGCACTCCCGAGTAGAAGATGCAATGAGCACCGAGCTCCGGGTGGCGCGCAAGGAGGCCACTGATCTACGCCATAAGGTGCAGCTTTTGGCTCAAGAGAAAATTGAGCTGGAGAGCAAGCTAGTACCTTATCGCGTCAAAGTGGCTGACCTGGAGGCCTTGATTAAAACTGACGCCGCCAAGGTGAAGAAACTCGAACAAAGGTCAGCCGATCGGGAGGTCTTCCTGGGAAAGGTGGAGAAGGAGAGGGACGACACCATGGCTAAGCTTGCCGAAGCCAACGAAGAAAAAGGGAAGATCGCCGCTGAACTGGGCTAGGTGCAGGCAGAATCCAAGAAGGTTGCTGAAGACCTTCTTCAAGCTCAGGAAACCAAAGAAGAACTCAAGAAGCAAGCTGAAGAGTTGGAGCAGCAGAACGAGGGGCTGAAGAAACAAATTAAAGAACTCAAGAAACAGATCGAAGAACTTAATCTGAGTTCTGCCCAAATTCTTGCTGCTGGATTCGAGGCCGCACGGGAACAGTTTGCCTGCTTGTTCCCCGATCTAGATCTTACCATGGTGTCCCTCAATAACGAGGTGGTGGATGGGAAGGTTGTTCCTGCTGAAGACTGATTGATTCCCTCCATCCACTACCTTTGTGCTTTCTCCTTTCATATGATTGTAATGAACTTTTTCTTTTTCTGTACATGTGCCCTGAACTGATATTTACTTTATGACAAACTGATGTTCATTTAATGATAAGGTCTTTGTATTTCCTCTTGCAACTCCTTTGTCTGCTTTATCTCTCCTTGCACAATTTGCTTCAAGAAATTAACTTAGCGATTTCGTAAGCGTGATCATATACTTAACTGCTTCGAACCACTTCAATTTCGAATAGCAATCACTCTAACAACTTGTAATCTCAAGGCAATGAACCTTAGCGTAAAATCACTCTTCAAACAACGAACTTTAACTCAACTAATGGCTTAAGACACCGCTAACCCGACCTGCTTCATCAAAACAGGTCGTTAACTTTCTTGCCACTGCTTGAACTTTTCCTGGTCGCCAAAGACTCTTGGCGATATCAGCTTCTTTCTGGCTTCATACCTTGGCCATTGTTCCTTTATCTGGGGGTAAAGGCGCCTTTCGGATCCTTCTCTACCTCCTTGAGCTTCAGAACAAGAGACCGGGTGGCTAGGCGCTCTCTTCGAACCTACCTTAGCCACCCTCCAAACTTCTTCCACCCTTTACACCATACCTGAACTCGTTCGAGACGAGAAGGATTTTATCTTGCCTGAACTCGCTCATCGGCGAGAAGGTCTTTAACTCGCCTGAACTCGCTCATAGGCGAGAAGGTCTTTAAATCGTGCCTCTACATTGCCCTAGGGGTTACATCTCCTCCCCCCAAGAAACACTGAGGACTTTCGCTGGTGCCTCTACATTGCCCCAGGGGTTACATCTTCTCGCCCCCAGAAGCACTGAGGACTTTTCACTGGTGCCTCTACATTGCCCCAGGGGTTACATCTTCTCGCCCCCAGAAACACTGAGGACTTTTCACTCTTCCTCGCCTGCACTCGCTTGACGGCGAGGAGGTCTTTATCTCGCCTCAGAGCGCGCGAGGGCGTTGAGGTCTTTTAACTGGTGCCTCCGATCGCCGAAAGACGATGAGGACTTTAACTTTAACTGGTGCCTCCGATCGCCGAAAGACGATGAGGACTTTAACTTTAACTGATGCCTCCGATCGTCGAAAGACGATGAGGACTTAGAAACTTTTTAGAAAGCATGCAACATATCTTTAACTTGCCTTAAATCACATATAAGTGACAAGGTCTTTCTTCAAAACTTTCGGAAAACAACAAGCATGCAATCTAAAACAACCTAAACTTCGAAAACTCCTCTTTATTGGGTGGCCTCGTTAAAAACCCTCCTTAGGGAAAAAAGAGTGTCCCCTTCAAACTGTTTTAACAGAGACATTGTAATATAACTTCGTGTTTGTCTTTACTTACAAAGTTCTTAACTGTAATATAACTTGAGGTGCGTGGCGTTCCAAGTGCGAGGAATCGCCCCTCCTTCCAATGTTTCTAAGCGGTAGGCGCCGTTCCCGAGCGCCTCGGTTATTCTGAACGGTCCCGTCCACTTAGGCGACAGCTTATTCTCCATCTCGTACTGGTGGGCTTTCCTCATCACCAGGTCGCCTTCTCTGAACTGTCTCGGCATCACCTTCGAGTTATATCTTCGTTCAATCCTTCTCTTCACCGCCTCAGCTTTTAATCTCGCCTCTTCCCTAACCTCATCCAGTAGATCGAGGTTCAACCTTCTCTCCTCATTCGAGTCTTCCTCTACGAAGTTCTGGAATCTCGGCGAGCTCTCCTGGATCTCCACTGGAATCATTGCGTCACACCCATAGACCAAGCTGAACGGGGTCTCATGGGTTCCTGACTGCTCGGTGGTGTGGTACGCCCAGACTTTGCGGGGTACTTCCTCAGCCCAGCTTCCTTTGGCTTTCTCTAACCTTATCTTCAAACCTCTTAGCAACACCCGATTAGCTGACTCTACTTGGCCATTTGTCTGAGGGTGCTCGACGGATGCAAACACTTGCTGAATTCCCACCCCTTCGCACAGCTTCTTCAACAGGTGACTTGCAAACTGAGTCCCATTGTCCGACACCAGGCGCTTGGGCACACCAAACCGGCACACAATGTTCTTCCACACGAAACCTTCGATCTTGTGTGCGGTGATCTGGGCCACTGGTTCTGCTTCGATCCACTTGGTGAATTACTCAATCGCCACCACCAAGTACTTCATCTGCCTGATCGCCAGCGGGAATGGTCCCAGGATGTCGATTCCCAAAGTATGAAACAGCCAAGGGCTGTAAATCGACTTCAACTCCTTGGGAGGCGCCTTGTGCCAATCGGAGTGCTGTTGGCACTGTTTGCAACACTGGGCATACTTCTTGCAATCTTCTCTCATCGATCGCCAGTAGTAACCTGCAGGGAGAGTCCTTGCGGCCAGAGCTCGACCCCCGACGTGGCTTCCACATATCCCTTCATGGAGCTCTGCCATAATCCTCGTGCATTTCTCGCCATGCACACATTCCAGGAGTGGGTGAGTGAACCCAAACCTGTACAACTCGCCACCAATCATTGTGTACTTGCTAGAATTTTTCTTTATCTTCCTAGCCTCTGTCGGATCCAGCGGGAGAAGGCCATCTGTCAGGCACCGCTTGTACTGTGTTATCCAGGTGTCTGGCTGATGGGTAGCGCAGACCTGCGTCATGTTCTCCTTCTCTCCTCGACATGCTCTAATTCTCGGCGATCTCAATCTTTCTTGCGTCAAAAACCTGTGACTTCTTGCCGCTTTTTCCGTCGACCTGCTTATCTGAAGAACCAGGTGATCTGCTACAAATGCTCTCGGCATCTTCAGAGTTTCTTGAATCACCGTCCTCTGCCTACCCCCCTTGCCCGAACTGGCGAGCTTAGCCAGCAAGTCAGCTCGGGCATTCTGCTCTCTGGGCACATGCACCACTTCAAAGGAGGCAAAGGAACTCTTCAATTCCTGCACATACTCCAGGTAAGCCGCCATTTGTGGATCTTTAGCCTGGAACTCGCCTGTTACTTGCCCCGTGACTAGCAGCGAGTCACTCTTAGCCATCAGTACCCTAGCTCCCATCTCTTTGGCCAGCAAAATTCCGGCGATCAGCGCCTCATATTCTGCTTGATTGTTGCTGGCCTTGAAGGCAAACCTCAAAGATTGTTCAATCAGCACGCCCTTGGGTCCTTCCAAGATGACTCCAGCACCACTACCCTGCTGGTTCGACGATCCGTCCACTGAAAGCACCCAACGAAAGTCGTCCCCTTCAACTCGTGTCGCCTCAGATGAGAGCTCGACCACGAAATCTGCGAAAATCTGTCCCTTAATCGGACCTCGAGGCTCATACTTAATATCAAACTCCGACAGCTCCACTGCCCACTTCACCATCCTTCCCGCAACGTCGGGCTTCTTCAAAACCTTCTGGATGGGCAGGTCAGTCATCACCAGTATCGTGAACCTATGGAAATAGTGGCGCAACCTCCTCGCCGAAAATACCACAGCCAGCGCAGCCTTCTCCAGGGCCTGATATCTCGTTTCTGGGCCCTGCAGCACCTTACTACCAAAATAAATAGGCTTTTGAGCCTGATCCTGGTCCTGGGCGAGCACCGCACTCACCGCCCTCTCAGTTACAGCAAAATACAACCTGAGAGGGGTTCCCACCAGTGGTTTGCACAAAACCGGCGGGCTCGCCAAATACTCCTTCAGCTTGACGAAGGCTTCCTCACACTCCTTCGTCCAGGCAAACTTGTTATTGCGCCTTAAACACTGGAAATAGGGATGGCCCTTCTCTCCGCTAGCTGACACGAAGCGAGATAGGGCGGCCATCCGACCTGTGAGCTGTTGCACTTCCTTCCCAGTGGCCGGGCTTCTCATCGCCAAGATGGCGGCACACTTATCCGGGTTGGCCTCTATTCCTCTCTCAGTTAAGAGGAATCCCAGGAACTTTCCAGCCTCCAAGCCAAAGATGCATTTCTCTGGATTCAGCTTCAACCTGAACTTGGCGATCGTCGTGAACAATTCCTCCAAGTCTGCAACGTGCTTGCTTTTCTCTGGCGAGGTCACGACCATGTCATCTACGTACGCTTGCACATTCCTTCCCAGCATCGGTGCAAGTACTCGATCCATCAACCTCTGGTACGTGGCCCCCGCGTTCTTCAGCCCAAACGGCATCACCTTGTAGCAGTAGCACGATCTCTCGGTCATGAAGGCAGTCTTCTCATCATCCATGGGATGCATCTTGATCTGATTGTACCCCGAGAAGGCATCCAGGAAAGTCAACAACTTACACCCTGCAGCACTATCCACCAGGGCGTCTATGCTTGGTAAAGGATATGAATCCTTTGGGCAAGCCTTATTCAGATCGGTGAAATTGACGCACATGCGCCATTTCCCATTACTCTTCTTCACCAGCACGACATTTGCCAGCCATTCAGGGTACTGGACTTCCCTAATGTGGCCTGCAGCGAGGAGTTTCTGGGTTTCGTCCCTGATCGCCTGCCTCCTCTCTTCGTTGAACTTTCTCCTCCTTTGTCGCACTGGTCTCACCAAGTTGTCCATCGCCAAATGATGGCACAAGAAATCGGGATCGATCCCGGGCATGTCCGAAGCGGACCATGCAAACGCATCCAGATGCCGCTCTATCACCTTGGCCATCTGGTCCTGGAGCTCGACCTCCAGGGATCTTCCCAGCTTGAAGATCTTTCCTCTGATCTCTCTCTCGAGCCACTGCTCGACGGGTTTTGGCCTGGTTTCTCTGGCGATCACCGCCCTGGCGATTCCCAGCTCTTTCGCTTCCTCAGGGCGATTCCTCGCCTCTTCTTCCTCCAGACCAGCGTTCCCCTCCCCCAGCTCAGCATTCACCATCACCACGTCTCTTACGGCAGTCTCTTCCATTACCGTCGATCTGGGCTTCACACCAGGAGGCGGGGTGGTTGTCACGTAACTCACCGATCTCTTGTTTTTCAGGCTATTCTCATAGCACTTCTTCGCTTCCTTCTGATCGGATTTGATGGTGATCACCACCCCCTCCATAGACGGCAACTTCACTTTCATGTGCCGGGTCGACGGTATAGCGCCTATCCTGTTGAGCGTGGGTCTTCCCAACAGGATGTTGTATGCTGAAGAAGCGTTTACAACAAGGTATTTGATTTTCTCCGTTCTCGAACCCGCCTCATCTGTAAACGTAGTCCTCAATTCTATGTACCCCCTGACCTCCACCTGGTCACCAGCGAAACCATACAAACACCCTCCATAGGGCCTCAGCTGATCAAGAGGTAGCTCCAACTGCGTGAAAGTCGGCCAGAACATCACGTCTGCCGAGCTTCCTTGGTCCACCAGAACCCTGTGGACCTTTCTTCCTGCTGTGATCAACGAGATGACTATGGGATCGTTGTCATGAGGCACAACGTCCCGAAGATCTTGCTTGGTGAACGTAATGTCCACTTCCGGCGAGTGGTCTTCAAACATATCCACCGTCATCACAGATCTTGCATACCTCTTCCTCTGTGATGCGGTGCATCCACCACCCGAGAAACCCCCTGCAATGGTGTGGATTTCCCCGTGTGTAGGCATCTCGTGCTGCTGAGCCTCTCCACCTGCTGGTTGGGAGCTCGACGCGCCCCCCGTCCTTCTATCCAGCAAATAGTCGTTTAGGAACCCGCTCTTAACCAAATCGTCGAGCTGGTATCCTAAAGCTAAACATGAGTCTAAGGTGTGGCCAAAGCCTTGGTGAAACTCACACCAGGCGTCTGGCTTTGGTCCCAACACCTTGTCGCCCACCTTCTCGGGCGCTTTCAACCTAGCTGATATGTTGGGAATGGCGATCAGGTCTGCCAATCCCATGACAAACTTGTGCTTAGGCGGGCGATTGTACTCTCGGCGTGCCGGTTGCGGGCGCCCTTGGTCCCTACCCTTGTTCTTCCTGGGATCATAAGGATGGCGAGTCCTCTGATCCCTTCTGGCCGCCGCTGTCTCCAGCACCCTCTGTGGCTGGATCCTGGTCTGGGCGCGTGGCCTAGCGGGAGCCACGCTCCCTCTCTTCTCGGCGACTTCGCTCTCATCGGCAATGTGGGCCACCGCAAGTCGCCTAACCTCAGCAAACGTGGCAGGGTGAGCCCTGATCAATGCTTCGCAAAATGGTCCCGGCAGCACGCCCTTCTTAAATGCGTAGACCAGCATTTCTTCATCTTTAGCCGGCGATCTGACCATCTGCGCCCCAAAGCGATTCAGGTAGTCCCTGAGGGACTCTCCCTGATACTGCCTTATATCAAACAAATCATAAGACACCCTGGGCGGTGCCTTATTCACGATGTACTGCTCGACGAAAATCTTTTAAAACTGTTGGAAGTTGGTAATGTGACCGGTAGGCAGGCTCACAAACCATTCCAGCACCGTTCCCTGGAGTGTGCTCACGAACATCTTGCAGTATACGGCGTCTTATCCTCCTGACAGCATCATCTGCGTATGGAACGTGGTGAGATGAGCCTCAGGATCCTCCACGCCGGTAAAAACAGCCTTAACAGGTACCACACTCGCAGGAATAGGCGTGTCAGTAATCGCCTGAGCGAAAGGCATAGGAAAAACACGAGGCGGCGTTGACGGCGCGACCTCTTCAGCAATAGGACGCCCTCGCTGCTCCTGAAGAGCTTGACGCAGCTCTTCAGTCACTTTGCTAAGCTCATCATTCCTGGCCCGAGAGGCGACCAGGTCCTCATGCATTCTCGCCTGTTCTATGCGCAAGGCTTCCACATTCGCCTGCAACGAACGCATAATCTCCACCATCTGCGCCATGGTCATGGCGGCGGCGCCTTCAGCAGCAACGGGCGCAACTGGACTTGAACGGTTGCTTCTCATTTTTCTCATGAAACTTGACGAATCACAGAATGCAACGAACAACACTTCCTTCAGCGACGATCGATTCAGCGATCAATCGGTCAGAACTTCGCAAAACTTCGCAAGAAAACTCAAGAACACAGAAAACCTCCACAGAAACCTGCAACTCCACCAGAAACCAACGCTTCTTCCACGAGAAACCAAACAAACCGAAGAACTCAAATCTTCACCGAACAAATCTCGCGTAAGGAGCAGAAAACTTCACCTCACCGAACAAAACTCGAAACGAACGGTGGAAAACGCGAAAATACCGACGAAATTCAGATGAACAGCGAACGGTGGTTGCACCAGCACACAACCACGCAGAAAACTGCAAAAACCTCCAAGAACTCACGCTATGGATGGGAACAGGTTTTACACGGCCCCACGGTGGGCGCCTGATGATCCTGCCTGTTGACCAGAACGTTGGAACTTGCCTCGTCAAACTTGGATCGACGTGTGCACCGCTTCAACCTCCGTCCTTCGTCACGATCCACCTCAAGAACCTGCAAAAGAACAGAGCGGCGCCGCTGCGGCCGATCGCACTCCAACGCCCAAGTCAGTGACTGAACCACCAAATACTTCAAGAGTAACACTCAAGAACTCTCAAGGAACCGTGAACCAGTTCTCTCTCTCTCCCAATATGCTCAAGAACTCGCAAGCGTAAAGAAGACAATCTGAATGTGCGTACCTCAGAAGTTCGTTGGGAAACCCTTATATACCTGGGCACTTTCTCTCTCCTGGCAGTTACACACCTGGACACGTGGCTCGCATCCAGTCGTACACGTGCCATCATCTGGAGCCTCTTTGACTTGGGCGCTGCTTCTGACTCTCTTTTGGCTAAGTTACTTATGCATGGTACTGCCCAGTGCATAGCTAACTTGGAGCGCGATCTCTACTGGGATTGGCGAGTTAGGGTGCCTTCGTACACCTTCCCTGCGGTCTCGCCGGCCGCCTTCATAATCTGCACCACCTTCACCTTCGGCGATGTGCTTGCTCTGGCGATCTCTAATCACTTGGTCGCCTGAGTTTACATCTGGTGACTTCATCTTTGACCCGGTGACCGTCGGTTCTGGTATGCTGGAGATCGGAGCACGCCAACTTCATAACTGGCGACTACACGAGCCCCCCCCCCCCCCCCCCCCCCCCCCCGACTTCCTTCCCTTCTGCCAACCTGGCGTCTTGTCAACACGCCTATACCGTAGCTTGGTGCCACGTCATCACTTCCGACTACCAGGGCGGTACACTAACTACCTTGGGTCCTTTATGAAATGCTTTTGACCACTTGGTTGGTCTATATAAAGGTGGTTTTACGCTCCTAATCTTGGAGTAACAGAAAGAGTTTATCAAAACATATTTTCCAAGATTTGAAAGAGCTTTGGATCATTCTTAAGTGTGTGGAATATGATTGGGTTGTAATTCTGAACTTTAAGCTTTGTAATACCCAGATGTATGCTATTCCCTTCTTCCTTGATTATTGTATTTCTGTAATTGTGTTGCCAAGGAGTTTTGTGTGTTCTTGAGGTGTTCAAGATCAACATTCTTGGTGTGGTTTGCCAAAGGTAGTGTGTTTCTTGAGGGGTTCAAGGTCACTACTTTGGTGTGTGGTGTTTGTAATCTGGTTTTGATTGCATAGTGGAATACCCAGTGGTTTCTAGGGACTGGATGTAGCTCTTGGTGTAAGAGTGAACTAGTATGAATTTCTTGTGTTCTTATCTCTTACCCTTAACTCTTTAAATTCTATTTTTAAGTTGTTTTTTATAAACTGTTGATAAAAACAACCGATTGTTTCGACAAAACAACCGATTGTTTTTCGGATATCATCTTAACAGTTTTGGGTATTTGTTTCCTTGATTCTTTTCTCTGTAATTCAGCATTGATTTTCATTATACCTTCAAAGTTTGCAAAAATCCCTCTTAAACAATTCACCCTCGCTCTCGTTTAAGGCCATATATTATAACAATTGGCATCAAGAGCTTGGTTCTTGAAAGATATTCAAGTTTTGATCCTAAATCTTTTTTAAATGGCTGAAAAGTTTTCTTTTGGGGAAGGTGCCTGTTTAAACAAACCACCTTTGTTCTGTGGTATGAACTATGAACTGTGGTGCATAAGAATGAAATTCTTTGTTGAATCTATAGATAGAAAAATCTGGAATGTTATTACAAATAGCTATCTCATGCCTATATCTGAAAATGTTTCTTTTGAAAGAGAACATCTTGATTGTGTAGCTATGAAAATCATTGTATCTGCACTTGATTCTAATGAATTGCTCAAGGTATCAGAATGTAGTTCTGCCAAAGAAATGTGGAATACCCTTGAAGAGTATCACAAGAACCCAAGGAGTGCCTTGGTGGACAAAGAAGAATCTTTTGTTGAATCTTTCTCTTCAGAATCCAGAAAAGAGGTTTGTCTTATGACAAAAGAAGAATTTGGATCAAGTCAAGCTGCTGGGAACAAAAACTGTCAATACTCAAGTGATGAGAGTGGAGAGGAAACATTTAGGTTGCTGTTTAAGAAATTCAGCAAGTCCCTAAAGAAGAGAAACAACAAACGTGACTCATTCAACAGGTATGATAACAAGAAACCTACTGAGTTTAACACTAACAAATATACATGCTTTGGATGTGGTGAACAGGGTCATATTAAAACTGAATGTCCCAACAAAAAGAGGAAAAACTTCAAGAAGCATGAGAAGAAAGGAAAATCAAGAAGAGCTTATAATGATGACTCATCAAGCTCCTATTTAAGTGACGAAGAAGAAGCAAATTTATGTCAAATGACAAGACAAGAAAGTGACACAAGCAGTGTAAGTTCAAGCTCTTCCATTAATGTTGAAAATTATAGCCAACTTCTTGAGGCCTTGAATGAGACTCATGAAGAAGCTAATAGGTTGGCCCTTTTGAACAATCGGTTGAAAGGTTTTAACAACTGGTTGGAAAATCGAGTCAAGACTTTGGAAGAAGAATTGAACCATTCAAAAACAGATTTTGAAAGTTTGGAAATGATTTACAAAAACTCTTCTTGCAAGTGTGATTCTAGCTTTTGTGAAAATTGTGAATCTCTTCAAAAGAAAGTTCACTATCTTTTAAAAACTGTTCCGTCCGGTTGACTGGGACGTCTTCGTGCGCGACCTCAACCGTCAGCTAGTGACTCCTTCCCACTGGTTACCTGTGGATTCCTGCAAAAAAGAGGACAAAGAGGGCGCCCTAGCGGCCGTTTGCACTCCGATGCTCAAGTCAGCCAGCAAGAAACACCAAAACTGGGCACCTTCGTATCTGAGCACCGCGTATGGCACTCTGAAGGTGGTTAAAAGAACTGTGTATTGTGTGTGTATTCTCGCTCTGGCAAACAACCTCTTTCCAGTCCCTTGTTCGTAGCCCTACGACTTCGAGCAAACAACTGGAGTGTATTCTGGGAAAATTTGCCAAAACGTCCAACCCCGTTTCCAACATTCTCTCTGCTATTTAAACTGCCTAGGCATTTAAAGCGCCTTAAAGCGCTTTTAATCACAAACGTAACACGCTCAATTAAAGCGTCTAATTAGAAAACGTAGCGCATTTAAGACGTTGAAACGCTTGGGAGCCATTATAGTACCTAAACGCTCGAAACGGAAACTGTATTGAATGACTTTAATTACCTGGCACCTAACTAAAGGGTGTTTCTATTCTGACCTGGCCGTCGTACACGTGGAGGGCCTCACGACGCCATGACCCCATCTGGGGGCGACTTTTTGGGTGCTAACTCATGCACCCAATCATCTAGTCACTCACTTTGAGAGCGTATCTTCCTTCCTCTTGTACCCTGCACCCGGCTGCCCTGGGCGTGACCTTCCTCTTGAGTCGTATCTGTCCCAAAGGCGTCTCTGGGGCGGCAGGGGTACTTCATGAGTCAGGCTGCCCTACACTGGTGTTGTTACTATGGCCTTGAAGCCACCTTTCTCTCCTCTTTATTACTGTTCCCTGGTTATCCAGGGTTTGGGGCCTTCCCACGGCGTCGTCCCCTCCATGGTCTTTCCTACCCATGGGCATCGGGGAGCAGCGCTGTGGTCACCTTGCCCTTGTGCCATTCCATCTTGGCGACGCCCTGCTAGGCGACGCCTTACCTGGGCGATGCCTTACCTTGGCGATGCTTTACGTTGACTTTGACCTTTACGTTGACTTTGACCTTGACTTTGTCAACGCCCGGGTACGGGACGGTACAAAAACCATGGACAAGTTTTCCAAAGGCCAATCCAATCTTGAAACTGTTCTTGCTTCTCAAAAATGTGTTTTTGGCAAGGCTGAGTTGGGGTTTAATCCAAACAGCAATAACAAATCTGTTTCAAAACCCTTTTCAAGTTTCTTTGAAAAACAACCTATTGTTTTATCGAAACAACCGGTTGAAATTTGTCATTACTGCATGAAAATGGGCCACACTATTAGATTCTGCAGAGTAAGAAGGTTTTTTGTTCCTAAAGGTATTTTGAAATGGGTTCCTAAGGTTTCTAAGGTTCCTACTAACATCATTGGACCCAAATTCATAAGGGGACCAAATCTTGCTTCTTAATCCTCTCTTGTAGGTATCCTTGGCAACCAAAAATCACCTTTGGGCTTGAAGAATGACTGTCAAAGGGAAAAGTGACAAGAGTAAAGTCAATCTTTGTACCTACACTTTCAATTGTATATGTCTTGCAAGGTTCTTTGAAAGTCAAGAGACATCTTGGCACATGCATAGTGGGTGCTTAAAAGAGAAACTTCAAGAATAAAGAGAGTATGTGTGTTTTCATTTCTCAATTTATGCAAGTGTGTCTTGTGACCATATGAACATCTCAACGTTTTCTTTTTGAGTGAATCTATTGGGGTTCTATGTGCAAAGGTATGAACAAATTGCATACTGCATTTTCATCAATTTAAAAGGTAATTTTTGGTTATGAAAAATGTTCTTTTTGTTGTCACAGTAAAACAACCGATTATTTCTGCTAAACAACTGATTGTTTTTCCTCTGCACCTCTGTATAATGCTGTCAAGTTTGCTTATGCACGATTAAACCTATTTCTCTTTTTCAAATCTAGCTTTTGGAGAAATATACATTGAATGTGCCTCAGAATTTGATAATAAAAGATTATATCCATTTGTTTTCTTGAAAGATCTATATCATTTTCTATTATTGAAATGTCAACATTGTTTGTATTGCTGGTCTACTATATTATCATTCTGATTTCTGCTTTGTACAACCCTTCTCATTTTCTATTTGTGAGAGCAAATAGGGGGAGTTGTTTATGCTTGATTTGGTTGTATAAGATAACTTTAAAACTGTTGCATTATGTTGTCGCTTCTCTGCACTTGAATGCACTTGACTACTTCAATTTTTCTGGTTTTTCTTCTAATGTTGTATATGCAGAAAATTGGTTTGTGTGTGTCTTGTTATCTTGCTGCTATACTTGCCTTGTATATGCATCAACTCTGTGTTACAGGACCTTTCAAGTACAGGACCTTCTCTGTGGTCTCGCCTGCCCCTATCACGATCTGCTTTACTTGCACATCATGTATGTTCTGGGAAACTGCTCCCTTGCCTCAACTTCTGGCTAGGGAATGATCATCTGATGACTTCGTCCTTCGTACTCGTGCCCTTTGAAGGCCTTAAACAAGCCTTCCTGATCTTTCGGCGATGTCCCTCTTTCGGCGGTCTCTGATCACTTGGTCGCCTAAGCCCACATACGGCGACTATGACACAAGCCTGGTGACCGCCGGTTAGGTATGCTAGAGATCGGAGAACGCCAACTTAACGATTGGCGACTACAGAGACTTCCCGATGTATTTCCCTTCTGTCAACCAGGTATTCCGCTCAACACGCCTATATTATCGCTTGCTGCCACGTCATCACTCCCGACTACCTGGTCGGTACACAAGCCCCCCAGTCTTAAGCTGAGACTTGACCAGCGAAAAGACTAAGAGGTCACGTCATCGTCGATCTACGTGGCGCTGGTACGGATTCCCGTACGTCCGTACCCTCTGCTTTTTCTAACGCTCCACCAACTTCTTTTTCCATCACTCGACACGTGGCTTCATCAACGGTCGTCTTCAACTGTCGTTTGTGCTTCTGAAAACGTTCGAAAAACCCTTAAAACCCTTGCGCTTCCACTGTTCCATCATCTTTCTTCACTCTCAAGCGTTTTAAGTTTTTTCTCTGCGAACCACGAAGCTTCTCAACTCTCTCAATCTCCAACTCTCTTCAACGCTCATCCGACCACAAAAAGGTACCCCTTTTACTTCTTCTGTTGATACTTGCTGCATTTTAACCGATTCACATCATCCATTATCTGTCTGGAGCATACGTTGTGGGCTGTTTTTTCCTTTTCTCCTTTTCTCGTAACCTAAAGCTTCGTTCTTCGTATCGTTTATCCCAGCGAACCCTTTTTCGCTCATCCTGTCTTCTTCCTCCTCAATCGAGTCGTGTCTGTTGTCCTCATTTCATCCCTTTCTCTTTCCTTTGCAGTTCCTGCGATGGCTCACACGAAGTCCACCGCGAACCCTCCTCCTTCGTCACGAAACCCTCCACTCGAAGTGCGTAGGGTTGCTCCTGGGGCAAATCCTCCACGAGCCTCTGGTGCTCCTTCTAACCAGGCTGAGAGGCCTGCTTCTTCTCATGCCAATCCCACTCAGGCAACTCCGCCAGTCGCCGGAGGAGCTTCCCTTCCTCCACGAGACTATGAAGAACTCTATCCTTGGGCCACCCCAACCTTGCTAAAAGAGACTTCTTCAATAAACACGGAGTTGGGCGTGCACCGACTAAGGAAAGGAGACCAGCCCGACCTTTCCTTCCATAAAGAGCATGATAGCAAAGTGGCCGTGCTGCCCTGCTTCCCGGGTGAACCGGTCTGTGCAGACGATAAGGGGAGCAACGACGACTTATTCTGCTTCATCTACACCACCGTGTTCAAGAAAGTGAAGCTTAGGCTTCCTTTTACCCGCTTCGAGAGAGAGCTGCTAACCGAGCTCAATATCGCCCCCGCCCAGCTTCATCCCAACAGCTGGGCGTTTATAAGGGCATTCCAAATTCTTTGTGCACATCTACTGTTACCGGCCTCAGTCGACGTCTTTCTCTTCTTGTTTGAGGCAAAAAACCCTGGAGATCGCCTCTGGGTCAGTCTGAACGGGATTGCTGGGAGATCCATCTTCTCAATCTTCCAGCAGTCTTACAAAGACTGGAAGGGGAAGTTCGTGAAGGTGTGCCAAAACGACCAAGATCCTACACTGCTCGACGGCTTCCCCTTATATTGGGTACATAAGGGGGACAAGGACGCTAAGGACAGCTTCAGAAGACCAAGGAGCCCTGACAACATGGGGGAATTGGACAAGGACCTTTGCCTCTTCTGGAAGAGTGTAGCTGCCGCCAACATCACCTTCCCCACTGCCTCAATCATTCCCTACGAGTTCTTCGAAAGCCAACTCGAGATACACATAGGTTAGCTCCTACCTCCACACCAAGTCCTTCACTTCAAGTTAATACCTTACTTAGCGTCTTCCCCACTCTACCTTGGCATTCTATTACTCTGTGTCGACTCTGATCTTTCCCTCTATGTATTGCTTATGTTGTCTCTGCATAAATATGCTTGTATTATCTGCTTCTGTTTTGATTGCTCAACCGTTCTTTGCCTCATGCAGATAATATGTTGGGAAAAGGGAAATTAGCAGAACTGAGGGCGATCGCCCGATCTCACAAGCTAGCGGCGGGCTCCCAAGCCGTGCCTAACCCGGTGGAGGCGATCGCTGCTACTCAAGACAAAACGCTGCCCGGAGGTGCAACCTCTTCCAGGGTACTACCCGCCCCTCAAAGGAAAAAGCTTATCTTGAGGAAACCAAAGAGGAAAACTCCTCAAGTGGTACAAGAAGAGGAAGATGATGAGGCGACTGAGGATGGCCTCGTCACCAAAAGAACAAGGGTGACTCCCTCTTCACCACCTGCACTCCCAACACCAACACCGCCCTCACCTCCAGCTCCAACACAACCAGTACAAGCAACACCCTTGGCTGCTGCACCCCCCTTGGTTGAAAGCAGCGACCCCAACTTCATAGAGAACCCTCCAAGCGCCTCCACGCCGTTCGTATCTGCTGGAGAGGGTCCTCCTTCAACCACCTCTATTGCTGGGGCCGCACCAGGAGGAGACGAGGGTGCTCACAACTCTCCAATACTCATAATCGAATCTCCAACCTCACCACCACGCCAAGAAGCCCCCCTTGCTCTGCAAACTCAAGAGGGTGGTGGTGAAAGTCAGCACCAAGCTCCTCCAGCACCTCCACCAGCAATAACCTCAAGCCTCCCACCCTCCATCGAAGAGATCTTGGGGCCTTTCACAGCCAAGCTGAAGATAATGGCAGAGGATCTCCCCTCAATTGTATCGAAGGCTGTGAAGGACTCCAACAAGAAGCTCCAAGATGAGAATTCAGCGCTTAAGGAGTCAAACCGCTTGATAAGGATGTTGGCGGAGAAGCTCTCTTGCAACCTGATGATGGCGGAGATCGACCATTCAAGGCTGGAGGACGCCATGGATGCTGAGCTAAGGGGCGCGCGTAAGGAGGCCTCCGATCTGCGCCAAAAACTGCACCTCCAAGCTCAAGAGAAAATCGAGTTGGAGAGCAAACTTGTACCTTACAGGCTCAAGGTGGCCAACTTGGAGGCTGCAATGAAAGCAGATGCGACCAAGGTGGAAAACCTTGAAAAAAGGTCGGCACATCGGGAGGTTCTCCTCGGAAAGGTCGAAAAGGAGAGGGACGACACCATGGCTGAGCTCGCCAAAGCTCGAGAGGAAAACACGAAGATTGCTGCAGAGCTGGCTCAGGCTCGGGATGAAGGCAAAAAGGCAGCTGAAGAACTTGCTCGGGCTCGTGAAGAAACTGAAGAGCTGAAGAAACAAACCGACGAGCTGAAGAAATAAGCACAAGAGCTCGAGCAAAGCTCCGCCCAAGTCCCTGTCGCCGGGTTCGACGCTGCTTTGGACTAAGTCTCATGCCAATATGCTGAGCTCGACCTCTCCATGGTATCAATCTGCAACGAAGTGGTGGATGGGAAGATCGTGCCCTCTGAAGACTAGCTGCCTCCCTCCACCATCTTGTTTTTTGAAACTTGGCGCTCATTTTTGTTTGTAAA
The DNA here is from genome assembly GCF_051622355.1 of Phaseolus vulgaris. Taxonomy (NCBI): domain Eukaryota; kingdom Viridiplantae; phylum Streptophyta; class Magnoliopsida; order Fabales; family Fabaceae; genus Phaseolus; species Phaseolus vulgaris. Next base: position 29,017,825 of record NC_143504.1, on the reverse strand, counting down.
AACTTTATATGTAATTCTTCTGCTTATGTACTTGATCACATTCGTGTTCAAACTTGAAAGCCACTCTTGTATAACTTTTAATGCTGGAAAACTGTTTTCTGATACTTCTCTTTGAGTACTTCTTACTCGCTGTGTGGTTAATCAACATAACCGGTAGAACTTACTCAAATAAATCAACTCAGCGATACTCGGGCTTAACCGTTCACTCACTGCTTTGAACTTGAACAAACTGTTAATCTTATAACAATTTATCAAACTGTTAACTCAAAGTAAAATTTGAGCAACTATTAATTCTCAAACGATGACATTTAACACAACTTGCAAACTTAAGGCAATAAGTTACTTACTAGGTAGCAGGTTTTAACTTAAACTAGTATCACAATACAGTTTACCTGATCTGCCCAGCAAAGTGACTCTTATCCCTATCATCGCCTGGAACTCTTCTGATCGTCGTAGGGTTCTGACGATGTGAACTTTCTTTGCCTTCATAACTTGACTATTGTTCCCTCATCTGGGGGGTAGAGGCGCCTTTCGGATCCTTCTCTATCTCCCTGAGTTTCAGAACAATGAGCTGGATAGCGAGGTGTTCTCTTTGAACCTACCTTAGCTATCTTTTCAACTTCTTTCACCCTTCACGCCATACCTGAACTCGTTCAGGACGAGAAGGATTTTATCTGTCTTCACACCGCCTACAAGCGTGGAAGCTTTTCTGGTCTTGCTAAGTCAATATTGATGTTTCACTTAAAGGGGGAAAGGCGTTTTCCTTCCCTTCCCGCCGTTTAAGGTCACGAACACCCCTGACCTTTCAGTTCATCTTGCCTGAACTCACTCTGAGGTGAGAAGGACTTTTTCTGGTGCCTCAACTTGCCCAGGGCGTACATCTCCTCCCCCCTGGATGCACTGAGGACTTTTAACCTTGCCTCTATCTGCTTGTGCAGAGAGGTCTTTCAATCTCTTCTCGCCTGCACTCGCTCAAGGCGAGGAGGACTTCTTTCATTCTCGCCCGCGCTCGCTCAAGGGCGAGGAGGACTTCATCTTGCCTGAACTCGCTCAAAGGTGAGAAGGACTTTCTCTTGCCTGAACTCGCTCAACGGCGAGAAGGACTTTATCTTGCCTGAACTCGCTCAAAGGGGAGAAGGACTTTCTCTTGCCTGAACTCGCTCAAAGGCGAGAAGGACTTTATCTGGCCTGAACTCGCTCAAAGGCGAGAAGCACTTTATCTGGTGCCTCAACTTGCGCAGGGTGTACATCTCCTCCCCCCGGATGCACTGAGGACTTTTTCCCTTTCTCGCCTTCGCTCGCTCATAGGCGAGGAGGTCTTTTATTCTTTCTCGCCTGCGCTCGCTCGAGGGCGAGGAGGTCTTTTACTTTTCTCGCCTGCACTCGCTCAAAGGCGAGGAGGTCTTTTTCTTTTCTTGCCTCAAGACGCACGAGAGCGTTGAGGTCTTTAATCATTACTGGTGCCTCCGATCACCGACAGACGATGAGGACTTTAAAACTTGAACTACTGTCGCTGATCGCCGAAAGGCGATGGGGACTTTAAAACTTTTATTTTAGAAAGCATGCAGCATAACTTTGAACTTGCCTTGAATCACGTACGAGTGATAAGGTCTTTTTTCTAAAACTTTCGAAACAACAAGCATGCAATCTTAGAAGCTTTAAACTTTGAAAACTCTTCTTTATTGGGTGGCCTCATTAAAAACCCTCCTTAGGGAAAAAAGAGTGGCCCCTTCAAACTGTTTTAACAGAAAGCTTGTAAATCTCTTCATGTTCGTTTTTACTTACAAAGCTTTAACTATAATATAACTTGAGGTGTGTGGCATTCCAGGTGCGAGGAATCGCCTCTCCTTCTAACGTCTCTAAGCGGTAGGCGCCGTTCCCGAGCACCTCGGTTATTCTGAACGGTCCTGTCCACTTAGGCGATAACTTGTTCTCCATCTCGTACTGATGGGTCTTCCTCATCACTAGGTCGCCCTCTCTAAACTGCCTTGGCATCACTTTCGAGTTATACCTTCGCTCAATCCTTCTTTTCACTGCCTCAGCCTTTACCCTTGCTTCCTCCCTGACCTCATCCAGTAAATCCAGATTTAACCTTCTTTCTTCGTTCGAGTCTTCCGGCACAAAGTTCTGGAATCTCAGCGAGCTCTCCTGGATTTCAATTGGAATCATTGCATCACATCCATAGACCAAGCTGAACGGGGTCTCGTGTGTTCCTGACTGCTCGGTGGTATGGTACGCCCAAACTATGCAGGGTACCTCCTCAGCCCACGATCCCTTAGCTTTCTCTAGCCTTCTCTTCAAACCTCTCAGCAACACCCGATTGGCAGACTCTACTTGGCCATTTGTCTGTGGGTGCTCGACGGATGCAAACACCTGCTGTATTCCCACCTCTTCGCACAGCTTCTTCAGTAGGTGACTTGCAAACTGAGTCCCATTGTCTGACACCAGGCGCTTAGGCACACCAAACCGGCACATGATGTTCTTCCACACAAAACTCTCGATCTTGTGTGCGGTGATCTGGGCTACTGGTTCCGCTTCGATCCACTTGGTGAAGTATTCAATCGCCACCACCAAGTACTTCATTTGCCTGACCGCCAATGGGAAAGGTCCCAAAATGTCAATTCCCCAAGTATGAAACGACCAAGGGCTGTAAATTGACTTTAACTCTTCTGGAGGTGCCTTGTGCCAATCGGCGTGCTGTTGGCATTGCTTGCAACACTGTGCATACTTCTTGCAGTCCTCCCTCATTGTTGGCCAGTAATAACCTGCACGGAGAGTTCTTGCAGCCAGAGCTCGACCCCCGACGTGACTTCCACATATACCTTCATGGAGCTCGGCCATAATTCTAGTGCATTTTTCTCCGTGCACACATTCTTGGAGTGGGTGTGTAAACCCAAACCTATACAGCTCGCCATCGATCATGGTGAACTTGCTGGAGTTCTTCTTTATCTTCCTAGCCTCCGTCGGATCCAGCGGGAGAAGGCCATCCGCCAGGCAGTGCTGGTACTGTGTTATCCATGTGTCTGGCTCATGCGTAGCGCAGACCTGCGTCATGTTCACCCTCTCCCCCCGACATGCTCTTATTCTCGGCGATCTCAAGGTCTCCTGGGTCAAGGACCTGTGACTCCTCGCCGCTTTCTCCGTCGACTTGCTTATTTGAAGAACCAGGTGGTCTGCAACAAATGCTCTAGGCGTCTTCAGAGTTTATTGGATCACTGTCCTCTGCCTACCCCCCTTGCCCGAACTGGCGAGCTTGGCTAGCAAGTCAGCTCGGGCATTTTGTTCTCTGGGCACATGCACTACTTCAAACGAGGCAAAGGAGCCCTTCAACTCCTGCACATACCCCAAGTAAGCCGCCATTTGTGGATCCTTGGCCTGGAACTCGCCTGTTACTTGTCCCGTGACCAATAACGAGTCACTCTTGGCCATCAGCACCCTGGCCCCCATCTCCTTAGCCAACAAGATTCCGGCGATCAACGCTTCATACTCTGCTTGATTGTTGCTGGCTTTGAAGGCAAACCTTAGGGACTGTTCTATCAGCACGCCGTTGGGCCCTTCCAGAATGACTCCAGCACCGCTACCCTGCTGGTTAGACGATCCGTCCACCGAAAGTACCCAACAGAAATCGTCCCCTTCAACTCGTGCTGCTTCTGACAAGAGCTCGACCACAAAATCAGCGAAAATCTGCCCCTTGATCGGTCCTCGGGGCTCATATTTGATGTCGAACTCCGACAGCTCCACCGCCCACTTCACCATCCTCCCAGCCACATCAGGCTTCTTCAGGACTTTCTGGATGGGCAAGTCGGTCATCACCAGCACTTTAAAACCATGAAAATAGTGGTGCAACCTCCTCGCCGAAAATATTACAGCCAGTGCAGCTTTCTCCAAGGCCTGATACCTTACCTCCGGGCCTTGCAACACTTTGCTGACGAAATAACTAGGCTTCTGAGCCTGGTCTTGATCTTGGGCGAGCACCGCACTCACCGCCCTCTCAGTCACAACAAAATACAACCTGAGAGGGGTTCCTACTAAGGGTTTGCACAAAACCGGCGGGTTCGCTAGGTACTCTTTAAGCTTTACGAAAGCTTCTTCACACTCCTTCGACCAGACAAACTTGTTGTTTCGCCTCAAACATTGGAAATATGGATGGCCCTTCTCTCCACTAGCTGATACGAAACGAGATAGGGCGGCCATCCGACCTGTAAGTTGCTGCACCTCCTTCACGGTAGCCGGGCTCCTCATCGCCAAGATGGCAACACATTTATCAGGATTTGCCTCTATTCCTCTTTCAGTTAAGAGGAAGCCCAAGAATTTCCCTGCCTCCACGCCAAAAATGCACTTCTCGGGGTTTAGCTTTAATCTGAACTTGGCGATCATGGTGAACAACTCCTCCAGATCCGGACGTGCTTGCTCTTCTCTAACGAGGTCACGACCATATCATCTACGTACGCTTGCACATTCCTTCCTAGCATCGGTGCAAGTACCTTATCCATCAATCTTTGGTACGTGGCCCCCGCATTCCTCAGCCCGAAGGGCATCACCTTGTAGCAGTAGCACGATCTCTCCGTCATAAAGGCGGTCTTCTCTTCATCCATGGGATGCATCTTTATCTGGTTGTACCCCGAGAAGGCGTCCAGAAAACTCAGCAACCTGCACCCTGCTGCACTGTCGACCAGGGCATCTATGCTTGGCAAAGGGTATGAATCCTTTGGACAAGCCTTGCTTAGGTATGTGAAGTCGACGCACATGCGCCACTTCCCGTTGCTCTTCTTCACCAGTACGACATTAGCTAACCACTCAGGGTACTGGACCTCCCTGATATGGCCTGCGACGAAGAGCTTCTACGTTTCATCCCTAATCGCCTGTCTCCTCTCCTCATTAAACTTTGTTCCGTCCGGTTGACCGGGACGTCTTCGTGCACGACCTCAACCGTCAGCTGGGGTCTCCTTCCCGCTGGTTGCCCGCGGATTCCTGCAAAAAAGGGGACAAAGAGGCGCCCTAACGGCCGTGTGCACTCCGACGCTCAAGTCAGCCAGCAAGAAACACCAAAAAACTGTCCACCCACGTATCTGAGCACCGCGTGTGGCACTCTGAAGGTGGTAAAAGAACTGTGTATATGTGTGTGTGTTGTCTCCTTCAGGCAAAAATATTCTCCAGTCACTTGTACGTAATCTTAAAGCACGGGCAAGCAACCAGAGAGTTTCTCGTAAATTTGACAAAGGTTCCAACCCTTTTTCCGACATTCCCAGCGCTATTTAAACTGCCCCAGCATTTAAAGCGTCTTAAAGCGCTTTTAATCTCAAACGTAACGCACTCATTAAAGCGCTTAATTACGAAACGTAGCGCATTTAAGACGTTGAAACGCTCGGGAGCCATAATAGTACCTGAATGCTCGAAAGGGAAACTGTATTGAATATCTTTAATTACCTGGCACCTGACTAGAGGGTGTTTCTATTCTGGCATGGCTGTCGTACACGTGGAGGGCCTCACGACGCCATGACCCCATCTGGGGGCGTTTCTGCCCACCTGGGGACGTCTCTACGTGTGAGCCCTCCTGCTTGGGAGTGCTACTGCGCTAGGGGTGGCTTTTTGGGTGCCAACTCATGCCCCCAAGTATCTAGCCACTTACTCTGAGAGCGTATCTGCCTTCCTCTCGCACCCTGCACCCGGTTATCCTGGGCGTGACCTTCCTCTTGGGTCGTATCTGTCCCGAAGGCGTCTCTGGGGTGGCAGGGGTACTTCACGAGTTAGGTTGCCCTTCACTGATACTATCACTATGGACTTGAAGCCACCTTTTCCTTCTCTTTATCACTTTCCCGAGATATCGGGTCCTGAGGCTTTCCCAAGGCGTCGCTCCCTCCATGGTCTTTCCTACCCATGGGTATCGGGGAACCATACCGTGATTGCCTTACTTTTACACTGTTTGATCTGGCTACGCCCTGGTTGGGCGACGTCTCCACCCAGGCGACGCCTTGCCTTGGCGACGCCTCCACCCAGGCGACGCCTTGCCTTGGCGACGCCTTGTCCTATCTTGGCGACGCTTCCTCTTGGCGTCTCTACACCTGGGCGACACCTTGAGTTGACTTTGACTTTCCAGTCGTTGACTTTGACTTAGTCAACGCCCTGATACGGGACGGTACACAAGCCCCCCAGTCTTAAGCCGAAGACTTGTCTTCAGCGCAAAGACTAAAGCCTTGCCCCCACCATCCTGATGACGTGGTATTCTCTGCTGACTCAGCAATTTTTCGAATTACTGACGCGACACTTTCTGAACCACAGGGTATTCTTAATGACCGATTGGACATTCCCTGAAATGGGGATGATAACGCCTTTTGGGCTACCCTTGATCGCGCGCCACGTGGCCCATCGCGTGGTCCTCCTTTAGGGACCTCTGCGTTTCCCCTGGGCAATCGACCCTCTGACGCGTGGCCCGATCCTGCGGCCCTTAGTTAGCGCCTCTTGAGTTGCGAAATGTAACGTTTAAGTTACTCCAAACCCCGCGCTCACCCTACTGTTACATTCATTCACTCTGCTACTTTGCACTGTTCATCGCCTCCAAAACCTTTTTTCTCTGCAATTGTGATTCTCCCCTTCCTGCGCTCTCCTACCGCCTCCATTTCAACAGCAAAGGTATGGTTTCGAGCACTCACAACTCTTCACTTTCGTCGCATTATCGGAAACTGCCTGGGACTGTTGTTATTCTCGTATTTCTCTGGATATTGTTTGTATGCTTCGTTGTTCCTCTCGCTTCCCTTCGTTCTCTTGTGGGTAGGGCGCTCCTAGGGTTCTTCCATTTTCCCCTTTTCTTCTCCCCAAACCCCTTTTCTCTGAACCCTTTCTTTCTCTTTTGATCTTCAGCATTGGCGTTGATGGCGAAAACCAAGACCACCGCGCCTCCCCCGCTCCCCAAGTCTCATTATAAGGGCGAATATGACTGGGCCCCCGACGAACTTCTGGATGAATGTTCCCTCCTGAACTCTGTTGAGGACGTGGAGGCTCATAGGGGGGACCCTGCCCTCTATAACTTCAATGCGTTACACAAAAATCACGACTCCCAAGTCCTGGTAAGCCGGGTGCGACCTGGGATGCCCGTTTGTGCGGACTCACGGGATACTGGGGGATGCCCTTTCTTCTTCCTCTATCAGATGGTGCTCAAGAGGGTGGGCCTGCGTCTACCCCTCACTCCCGTCGAAAAAGAGCTACTGACAGAGATAAACACTGCTCCCGCCCAACTCCATCCCAACAGTTGGGCTTTCGTGAGGGGGTTCCAAATTCTCTGCGGCTATCTAGGCGTTCCTTCCTCCGTGGACGTTTTTCTTAGTTCTTCGAGGTAAAGAAGCAAGGGAAGAGTCTCTGGATGAGCTTTTCTGGCATCGGCGGGCGCATCATCCTTACGCTCTTCCAGAATTCGTTCAAAGGATGGAAGGGGAAATTCTTCAAGGTACGCGCGACCAAGCGCGATCCTTCCATCCTAGAGGGCTTTCCCCTGTACTGGACAGACAAACCTATAACCATGAAGCCCTTGGCTCTGGACGAGCTCGCCCCGCCTGACCGGGATGTATGCAAAGCCTTGGCGGGACTGGGAATAGTCTTCGATACCGCCAAACTCATCGCGAACGAATTCAATGCCCATGGGCTTTCTACCTACTTCGGTATCTGCTCTTGGTGATTTATGATGCATTAGTTGTTGTGGTTATCTGCATGTATTTGGCCATAGAATCTTCCTTCTGATTCATCTAAATTAAACTTATGCTACCATTTTTCGCTGTACAATGTTACTTGCATTTTCACGCCTCTTCATGTATTGTGAATTCGCATAACTGTTCTAGTGCTAATCCTTGTTGTTTGGCCTGTCTTGATATAGGATCAGTGATGGGCGTTTCCAAAAGAATAATGTTGGCGAAAGCACTGAAGGAGGCTCGTGCCGCCAAGGCAGGCGTCTCCTCCAGCCCTGTTGCCAATCCGGTTCTCCCACCGGCTCCGTCACCGCCGCCTCCAGTCATTGCTGAAGCTGCTTCTAGCCCATCTCCGACGTCTCCACCTGGCTCCAAAGTGCTTCCAACTCCCAATTCTCCTCCGCCTATCGCCGCCGTTCCCCTAGCTGCGGCCTCGTCACCGGATCCAACCTCTCTTGACAAAGGGAAAAGGGTTTTGGAGGTTCTGTCAGATGATGAGGAATCAGAGGGCGTGGCACCCTTCAGAAGGAGAAAATCCGCGCGGGTTCCTCTTCTGGTAGAGACGTCGCCACAGGGAGGGAACCCCTTTATGGACAACCCTCCAAGTGCAACCTCACTCCCTCCTATGATTCTCCAAGAGGAAAGGGGCGAAGGTGCTGAATCTGCACCGCCTCCGCCGCCGCCAGAAACCATTGCTTCCCCGGCTCCCGACGCTGCTGCCCCCGACTTCATCGCCATCCCTCCTCCAATCATGCATCTGATGAGGGGTTTCAGTGGCGGGACTATGCCAGAAGGTACCGATAGGAGGGAAGGCATGCCTTTCTACTTGGGGGCCTTCTTGGCGGTGGCCCTTGAATGGCGCTCCCAGGCCAGAAACGCGGTCCTGCAAGCTCATACCCTCCAAGCCTTGGAAACAAAAGCATCTACTCTGGAAGAGGAAATGAGGACCTTGGGACGCCAGAACGAAGCCTATCAAACTTCTCTGAGACAAATACAAGAGTCCAAAGCGGAAACAGAGAGGCAACTGGCGGAGGCATTGGAGCTCCAGGCAGGCTTCTACACTCGGGAGGTTGCTCTCCAAGTACAGGTGGCGGGTCTTCAGGAATTGGTCAAAGCGGATGCAGAAACTCACAAGGACCTGAAGGACCGTTGCTGTGAACAGGCTGCCAAGGTGGAGCGGATGGAGGAGGAAATGGCCACCCAGGACAAAGCTATGGACCTTCTCCGAGTTGACTACGACAAACTGCGGGTCGAGGTTAGCCGGCTTCGCGTGGAGAAAGAGGCTCTGGAGAAACAGGTGGCCTCTGGAGACGCCGCCATTGAGGAACTGGAGAAGGAGAAAAAGTCCCTTATCCAGGAGATGGCGGGTACCTTCGAGGAGGGGTTCCAAGAGGCCCTGACCCAGGCGTCCTGCGAGAATCCTGGCGTCAACCTTTCGAACTGCGACCCCACACACCACGTCGTCGACGGGAAGGTCGTGCCCATGGACTTGAACGACTGAACCGCTGCCCCTCATCCGCCACCTTCCTCTTCAAGCTTAACTCTTCATTCTTTACTTTCGTTTTTTGATTTTATCTGTCAAAACTTGTAATTCTTTGAACTATCCGCACTCTTGTTACTGATTTGGGACGTTCGTATGGTTGCCTTTATTTCTTTGTCACATACGATTCTGCCTATGCGATCTCATTCTCGTCTTTTCCCTTCACGCGCTTCACTTACTTTATCTGGGTTCTGCCCATTTCTTTCACTTTGTTGGGCGGTTTGGTATGATCGGGTAAGGTCGCCCGCCAACCCTCACGCCCATGGAGAGGCTCACTAAGTGGCGTCGTATCGTCCACGGGACGTCTCTGATACCGAAAGGTCCTTTCTTTGATCTTTTAACGCTCGGCGCCCACGCCTAAGGAGAGGCCTGCTAAAGCAGCACCGTATCGTCCCCGGGTGTCTAAAACGCTGAGTGCTATGGGGGTCTGTTCCCTCCATGGTCTTTCCTGCCCATAGGTATCGGGGAACACCCTGCCAGTGACTCGCTGGCGTTTGACGGTCTCGTCTCCCTCCACAGTCTTTCCTACCTGTGGGTATCGGGGAGGCGACGCCTGTGACTAACTTTGCTTTTCTTTGCTTTCGTCTCCCCCCACAGTCTTTCCTTCCTGTGGGTATCGGGGAGGTGACGCCAGTCGGTATTTGGGTTGGCGACGCCCGCGACATCTCGCGCTGTCGTCGCCCTTTACGTCCTTCCTGGCAACGCCTCGGGCGTTACCTTTACTTCGACATTGACCTTAATTCTTGCCTTGGTCAACGCCTGATAACAGCGAAGAGCCCAAGGCTTTGCCTGTGCCATCCACGTGGCGCTCCTTGTATAGCTGATGGGACCTTCTGTCATTCGACTTGATCCACGTGGCGCTGCTTGCATGGTTGATGGGGTATCTAGTCATTCCATTTTCTGACTCCTGCTATACCCCTGGCTCACTTTCGACGGCGCATCGTACCACTGGATATTCTGCTGATACGACGTTTTCTGATTTAAACCAGTGGTGCCAGCGTCATCCTTTCCTCTTCTGCCACATGTATCAATCGCGCGGTGCATCCGTTCGCGTCGTTTGGCGCTCTAACCGCTTTATTTAACTCTTCAAACTCTGGAACTATCTTCATCATTTTCTCACTCTTCATAACCTACTTGCGTTCTTTCTCCTTGCACCCTTCCTTCTTGCACCCTTTCTTCTCTGTCGAAGGGTTGTTCTAACCTTCGCTCCCCTCGCTCAACTCTTGCATTTCTGGCCATCCCGATCTTGTTGAAGAATGTCTTCTCACGATGCTTCCTCCAGGGTCCGTCCCAAAGACTTGTACCCTTGGGCCTCAAGTGAACTTCTTAATGAGTGTTCATGCTTGCTCTCCACCAGGGCCGTACGGGAACACAAAGGGGAGTTGTGTTCTTATGACCACCGGGCCTTCGCAAGGAGGCACGATGACGACATCGCTGTGCTCCCTTGCACTCTGGGGGAGCCAGTGTGTGGAGACGAACGGGCCAACGACGGGGTCCCTTTCTTTTACTTTTACCAGGTGGCGTTCAAGACCATCGGGGTGCGCTTACCCTTCTCCTGGTTCGAGAAGGAACTGCTGACGGAGATCAACGTTGCTCCGACCCAGTTATACCCCAACAGCTGGGCCTTTGTCAAAGCCTTCGACGTTCTCTTCGGGTTTCTGGGTTATGCACCCTCGGTTGACCTCTTTCTTCACTTCTTTGAGGTGAAGAGACAGAGACACAACCTCTGGGTAACTCTCAGTAACGTGCCCGGGAGGGTCCTCTTCACACCCTTCCAGAGCTCGTTCACCGGGTGGAAAGGCCGGTTCTTCAAGATCTGTCGTACTGACCTTGTTCCCGACGCTCTAGATGGGTTTCCGCTGTACTGTGATGTGATTCCAATAGCCACATAGAACAAGATTCTTGACATTTTTAGGAATCACCTTGAGCTGGAAAATATAGAGGCACTTTTCTTAGAGTTGGATCATGGTTCTAAGACAAGAACTCACCAATAACTAGTACCAAATCCCAAACTCATTTGGATGAACCAAATATTGTCAAATTGAATCAACAAAGAGGAAGAAATAAGGAGTACAGAACAGAATTGCATAAGAACACATTTCAACCGAACAAAATGAAATTAAAAGACAAAGAACAAAACATAGGTGCTGGAAAATTAAGAACAGCCGAACCAAAAAATGCTCAAGAACACAAGACAACAAGAGTAATTGAAAGAGAAGAAAGGAAGGAGAAGAGAGTGCTCATGAAGATGGAAGAATGTTGGATGATCTCGCCACTAGAAGTGTGGAATGCTCCTAGATGAGAGTGATGCCGCCACTTGAGGACTCCAATGATCCATCAAGATAAGACTAGAGAAGAAGGCTCCAAAAGCTCTCCAAAGGTCACTCAAAATTTGAGTAGAGTTTTCTTAGATTAATTCCAATCTCAATTTTACAAAGAGAGCACCTCTATATATAGCCTAAGGTGCTGAAAATGCAAGCTAAAACAATTCAAATTTCCCTCCCAAAGCTAGCTAAAACCGGCGCCTATTTCAAGCCATGAGGAAGGTGTGACTCCTTCCTTCACTTTGGCACCTCCTATTCTACTTCTACACCTATCTACTAACACACCCCCCTAAAGCTCCTAACTAAAGCCTAAAAGATGCTATAACAAAAGAGGTTTCTAAAGTTTCCCTTTAAGCACCTTCAACTAAAGAAACTACAAAAAGAGAAAATAAATGTCCTCTAGCTCCCAAAGCTTTGAACATGCTTCTTGTAATCCTTTGAGGTGGACTTTGACCTCCATGGGCGTCCTCCATTTGTGCCTCCACCTCTTCTTGAGCTTGATGAGTGGCCTCTATATTCTCTTGAACTTGATCTCCATCATACTCCCCGAGTTGGAGAGAATTCGACCACGAATTCTGGAGACCTACAGAAAAAGGAGTTAGATCGCTGACATTAAAAGTATGACTACCTAAGAATGTATCAGGCATATCTAACTCATAAGCATTGTCATTAATCCTCTTGAGGACTTGGAAAGGTCCATCCCCTCGAGGCATTAGTTTGGACTTCCTTTGAGTAGGAAAACGATCCTTCCTCAAGTGAAGCCAAACCCAATCGCCCTCATCAAACAAAAATGCTTTTCTCCTTTTATTGGCAAGTTCAGCATACTTGCCAACCTTCTTCTCAATTCTCTTCTTGATGTCTTTATGCAAAGTTTTCACAAAAGAAGCCTTTTCATCCCCATCTTTGCACAAGACATCTTCAAGAAGGGGAATAGGAAGAAGATCAAGAGGTGTTAGGGGATTAAACCCATAGACCACCTCAAAAGGAGAATGGGAGGTGGTAGAATTTACTACTCGGTTATATGCAAACTCAACATGGGGTAGTAAATTCTCCCACACTCTAGGATTCCCCGAAATAAAGCATCTCAATAGTTGTCCCAAAGTTCTATTCACCACCTCGGTTTGACCATCAGTTTGTGGGTGGCAAGTGGTAGAAAATAAAAGCTTAGTTCCAAGCTTGCCCCACAAGGTCTTCCAAAAGTGACTCAAGAACTTAGGATCTCTATCGGACACTATAGACCTAGGAATCCCATGCAAGCGAACCACTTCTTGGAAGAAGAGGTTTGCAATGTGGCATGCATCATCCACTTTGTGGCAAGGAATAAAGTGAGCCATCTTTGAAAAACGATCCACTACCACAAAAATGGAGTCCTTTCCCTTTGATGTCTTGGGTAAGCCTAAGATGAAATCCATAGATATATCTACCCAAGGCATTGAAGGGATAGGAAGAGGAGTATAAAGACCATGGGGATGCATTTTAGACTTAGCTTTACGGCAAGCTATGCATTTATCACACAAACTATGAACATGTTTATGCATATGAGGCCAAAAGAAATGTTCATGCAACACATCCAATGTTTTAGCAACCCCAAAATGTCCCATTAAACCCCCCTCATGAGCTTCTCTAACAAGAGATAATCTAATAGAGCATTGGGGAACACAAAGACGTTTTCCTTTAAAAAGAAAACCATCTTGAATAAAAAAGTCTTTGTGTCCTCCTTTAAGACACTCTTGATAGATGGGAGAAAAATCAAGGTCATCATGATAAAGTTCCTTAATGTGATCAAAACCAAGATATTGAGAGGTTAAAAGATTTAGCAAGGTGTATCTTCTAGAAAGAGCATCCGCCACAATATTTATTTTGCCTTGCTTGTGTTTGATCACATAAGGAAATTGCTCAATGAATTCCACCCACTTAGCATGCCTCTTGTTAAGTTTGTTTTGGCTTTTCAAATATTTAAGAGATTCATGATCACTATGTATCACAAACTCTTTGGGAAAAAGATAGTGTTGCCAAGTAAACAAAGCCCTAACAAGTGCATACAATTCCTTATCATAGGTGGAATAGTTGAGATGACTTCCCTTCAATTTCTCACTAAAATAGGCTATGGGGTGGCCCTCTTGAAGGAGGACAGCCCCAATACCTATACTTGAAGCATCACACTCAATCTCAAATGTCTTAGTGAAATTAGGAAGGGCCAAGATGGGAGCATTAGTCAATTTTTCTTTCAAAGTATCAAAAGCATTTTCTTGTGCTTCTCCCCAATGAAAGACCACATCCTTTTTCACTATGTCATTGAGTGGTGCGGCAATGGTACCAAAGTTTGGGACAAATCTTCTATAGAAAGAAGCTAGTCCATGAAAACTTCGGACCTCATTCAAAGATTTCGGTGTAGGCCAATTTTGAATGGCCACCACCTTTGTTTTGTCCACATGGACCCCTTTACAACTCACAACAAACCCTAGGAATTCTATATGATCAAGAGCAAACATACATTTAGCAAGGTTAGCATACAAATGTTCCTTCCTAAGGGTTTCTAAAACTTGCCTAACATGCAACCTATGGTCATTCAAAGATAAGCTATAAATGAGAATGTCATCAAAGTAAACCACAACAAACTTACCAATGAAAGGTATAAGAACATGATGCATGAGGCGCATGAAGGTACTTGGTGCATTAGTTAAACCAAAAGGCATAACTAACCACTCATATAAACCAAAGTTGGTCTTAAAAGCCGTCTTCCATTCATCACCCGGTTTGATACGGATTTGATTGTAGCCGCTTTTAAGATCAATCTTTGAAAAGATTTTTGAACCATGTAATTCATCCAACAAATCATCTAGTCTAGGTATGGGATGCCTATACTTAATGGTTATGTTATTGATGGCCCTACAACCCGAACACATTCGCCATGTGCCATCCTTTTTTGGCACTAAGATGATAGGCATAGCACAAGGACTCATGCTATCTTGCACCCACCCTTTCTCAATCAAAGCCTCAACTTGTTGGCGAATTTCCTTGGTTTCACTTGGATTGGTCCTATATGCTGGACGATTTGGTAAAGAAGAGCCCGGTATCAAATCAATTTGGTGCTCAATCCCTCTCAAAGGTGGAAGTCCATTGGGAGGATCTTGAAACACATCTTTGAACTCTTCTACCAAATTTTCCAAGCAATGAGGACTATCAACAAGTGATTCTACTCTAAGAGTTCTAGGGATGGCTAAAAAAAGAGGATGATGAGCCACTATTTCCCTTTCAATGTCATGCCTAGACACAAGGAGTGTAGGCTTAGAACTCTTATCTTTTTTATCTTTTTCACTCTCCCTCTTTTTCTTCATGATAACTTGGTCCTCATGGACTTCTCTTGGAGAGAGAGATTTTAAAGTAACCTTGTGACCATGGAATTCAAAAGATAATTTGTTGGTAAAGCCATCATGTAAAACTTTTCTATCAAATTGCCAAGGCCTTCCCAAAAGAACATGAGTGGCTTCCATGGGCACAACATCACATAATACCTCATCTTTGTATTTTCCAATGGAGAAATGGATGAGGACTTGTTTATTAACAATTATTTCTCCTACTTCACTAAGCCATTGTAACTTGTAGGGCTTTGTATGAGAGATAGTAAGCAATCCAAGCTTATCTACTACTCTTGTACTAGCCACATTTGCACAACTACCCCCATCCACTATCAAGGAACAAATGTTGTTTTGAATAAGACATCTTGTATGGAAAATATTTTCCCTTTGACTTTCATCAAAAGGTTGTGAAACTTGTCCAAGAAGTCTTCTCACAACTAACAAGTCCCCTTCAAGTGGACATTCGCTCTCTTCCTCACTAGATGCATGAGAATGCAATGAATGCTTTGGAGAATCCGAATCATGCTCACTAACTACAATGCCCTCATGCATGTACATACTTCGTTTGGAAGGACAATTTGCAGCAATATGACCATAACCCATACATTTAAAGCATTTAGTGTTAGATGTTCTAGTGGGAGACTTAGGTCTAGAAGTTGATGGCTTAGATTCCTTGGGTTTGAAAGAAGAATCTTTGGAAGGATGTTTAGAAAAAGAAGTTTTGTTTCTCCAAGACTTGGAGTAGTATCCATCATTGGAAGCATTTTTAAAAGAGTTTTTCTTAGCAAGTTGGGCTTCCACCTTCATTGCAAGATGAACTAAAGAGCCCAATGATGAATACTCTTGTAACTCAACAATGTCTTGAATATCCTTCCTAAGACCACTCACAAACCTAGCAACCATGGCTTCTTCACTTTCTTCTAATTCAATTTTAAGCACAAGCGTCTCAAGCTCCTTATAATATTCATCCACATTTAGCGTGCCTTGTTGAAACCGTTGGAGTCTCAACATGAGGTCTTTCCTAAAATGTGGGGGCACAAACCTAGCGCGCATATGATCCTTTAAAGAGTTCCAAGAGTCCACGGGAGGACCCTTGTGATAGATAATGTCCTTTACAATTCCATGCCACCATTTCATGGCATAATCACTAAACTCTAGGGTGGCTAGCTTGAGCTTATGCTCATCTTGGATCTCATGGATCTCAAAAATTTGTTCACACTTAGCCTCCCAATCTAAATACACATTTGGATCACTAGAACCATTAAAACAAGGTAGTTTGACCGAAGGAAGCTTGGACTTTGCATCATGGTAGAAGCCATTGCCGTAGTGAATTCTTTCCCCTTGGTGATGATGTCTTTGTCCATGGACTTGGGGTGGAGGTCTCCTTCTCCTATGCTCATCTTCACGGCCAACATCATTTGAAGAAGCTCTAGAAGATGGTCTATGAGAATGATGTCCATCATGGATAGAAGGAGATGGTCTAGCTTGTTGTACCTCCATCTTTAGCATTTTCTCCTCCAACCGTCTAATTGTTCTTTGAGCTTCATGTAATTCACCAAGAATTGAAGCTTTGGAAGGAGAATTCTGCTTGTAGGATGCATCACTTGAAAATCCAGCCATTGGTAATTAAAAACAGCAAACACACAAAAACAGCAAACAAGTTAAAAATTAGAAAAAACAGTGAGCTTATGGCAATGAAACTGCCGAAGTGAAGTAAGGCTGAAAAGATATCACTCTCAAAGAAATAATGTTCTTGCACCAATCTGATCTTGAGGCCTTGGAATCCTCAAATGAAATATGTCAAAGCAAGCACACCAATCTTAAGAGCAAACCACCACAAAACCAAAGAAACAATAAAGACAAACAAGAAAAGGTATAAGCAAAGAAAGGTAATGGCAAAAGGAATACTATATGTAAGACAAACTCAAAGATTAAAGAATGAAAGACAAGCAAGAAAATAAAGAACTCAATGAGAAAAGTAGGCACACAAAAGAATACCTAAGGAAAAGCACTAGAGTAGATGAAGAAAACAAAAATATTAGCTACTGGAAAAAAAAAAATTTATGCAAACTGTGCTTGATATTCACTGATTTAACTGGAACGTTGTAGAGCGAACTGGATTATGAAATTTATACCACAGAAACTTCAAGATGTTAACTCAAAAATGGCACTGGAATCAATTAAAAACAGTAAGCCAATTGAGAGAAATAAATTTTTTTAAAATCGCTGCCAGATTACCGTATTTTTTTCGGCAGGAATGTACACTTTTTTTATTTTATTTATCATTTTTTGTGTACTTCATATTTTTGAATGATTCTTTTTTCTATTCATTTCTAACACTTTGAATATCTCAAATCCAGAATTTCAGAATTTTACAGTACGTAAATCAGTTGCAATAAGGAAAAACAGTACGCACTCTTTTCAGAAACAGAGGAATCCTAATAGGAATAAAAAAAACAGAATGATGAACTAGCAAAGACATAATAGAAAATGATGTATTGGAACTTGTATAGGTCTAGAATACAAGTATGAACTCAATTCTAAAAAGAAAATGCACAAAGGATCAACATCAAATCAGAAAATTATATGACACCAAAGCAAGAAACAATCAAAACAATAAAAGTACTACTAGAAGTAATGACATATATGGAATAACATGACTAAGACAAAACTTGACATGATTCAAAAATTAAAAGACACATCACAAATTGTAACAAGTGAAAGGAAGCTTAAGGTAAACTCTAGGAAGGATAATGCCATTCCAAAAGAGCAACCATACTCATAAGAATTATGAGTGCCATAAACCTTTCCACAAACACTTGGAGCAAAAGAAAAAAACAGCAAGAATACTCAATTAAAATTCTAAAACAGAAACTTAAATTGCAAGAAATTAAAGAGCTCTTGAAATTAAAGTGCACACAACTCAACAATTAAACAAGAAGAACCTAAGACTCATGATACCACATGATGTGATTCCAATAGCCACATAGAACAAGATTCTTGACATTTTTAGGAATCACCTTGAGCTGGAAAATATAGAGGCACTTTTCTTAGAGTTGGATCATGGTTCTAAGACAAGAACTCACCAATAACTAGTACCAAATCCCAAACTCATTTGGATGAACCAAATATTGTCAAATTGAATCAACAAAGAGGAAGAAATAAGGAGTACCGAACAGAATTGCATAAGAACACATTTCAACCGAACAAAATGAAATTAAAAGACAAAGAACAAAACATAGGTGCTGGAAAATTAAGAACAGCCGAACCAAAAAATGCTCAAGAACACAAGACAACAAGAGTAATTGAAAGAGAAGAAAGGAAGGAGAAGAGAGTGCTCATGAAGATGGAAGAATGTTGGATGATCTCGCCACTAGAAGTGTGGAATGCTCCTAGATGAGAGTGATGCCGCCACTTGAGGACTCCAATGATCTATCAAGATAAGACTAGAGAAGAAGGCTCCAAAAGCTCTCCAAAGGTCACTCAAAATTTGAGTAGAGTTTTCTTAGATTAATTCCAATCTCAATTTTACAAAGAGAGCACCTCTATATATAGCCTAAGGTGCTGAAAATGCAAGCTAAAACAATTCAAATTTCCCTCCCAAAGCTAGCTAAAACCGGCGCCTATTTCAAGCCATGAGGAAGGTGTGACTCCTTCCTTCACTTTGGCACCTCCTATTCTACTTCTACACCTATCTACTAACACACCCCCCTAAAGCTCCTAACTAAAGCCTAAAAGATGCTATAACAAAAGAGGTTTCTAAAGTTTCCCTCTAAGCACCTTCAACTAAAGAAACTACAAAAAGAGAAAATAAATGTCCTCTAGCTCCCAAAGCTTTGAACATGCTTCTTGTAATCCTTTGAGGTGGACTTTGACCTCCATGGGCGTCCTCCATTTGTGCCTCCACCTCTTCTTGAGCTTGATGAGTGGCCTCTATATTCTCTTGAACTTGATCTCCATCATACTGGGTGAGAGAGGAAAAGGCCCTCAAAGCCAAACCCCTCAAGAATCTGGCTCCAAGTGATCAAATAGCTTGCCGGATTCTTGCTGAGGCGGGAGGCTTTGACTCTGCTACGGTGATCAGCTTGGAGTTCAACGCTAGGACTCTTGAGAAGTACATATGTGAGAACCACTGCCTTAGGCAACTTCGGCCTTCGTTACTTTCTAACTGTGCCTGTCTTTCTTCACGGTGTCTCTAATACATCTGTTCCCTTTGTGCAGGTTCGAAAATAAGCCAAGAAAAGAGGACACGACTTACTCGAGCGCTGCGGGCTGGGAAAGGGGCTTCGCCTTCCTCCAGTGATGACTCTGATGAGCGCTGAGAAGTGGCTTGTTTGTGTTTTTGCATTTTGTACTGAACATTGCTTGTAACAACAACTTTTCAATATCATAATTCTTTACAACGCCACTTTACTTTGCATATGCTTCAAATACCGCGCGACTTCCTTTCGTCTCGTTCTGCCAACGATGCATGCTTTTACTTGGGCGACACCTTCTTTCTGGTCTGACCTGATGACTATCACCCGGCCACTGAGGTCCGGTAGCTTCATCTTCATGTGGCGGGTGGAGGACACTTCACTCAGACGGTTTAACGCCGGTCTGCCCAGCAAAATATTGTAGGCAGAATTGGCGTTCACGACGAGGTACCGAATGCTCTCTGTACGGGAGGCCTCTCCGTCTGTGAACGTAGTCCTCAACTCCAGGTACCCCCGGACCTCTACCTGGTTATCCCCAAACCCATACAAACATCCCGTATAGGGACTCAGCAGATCGGGGGACAACCGTAACTTATTAAAGGTCGACAGAAACATGACGTCTGCCGAGCTTCCTTGATCAACAAGCACTTTGTGGACCTTCCTTCCAGCTGTGACGACTGAGATGACAACGGGATCGTTGTCGTGGGGCACCACATCTCGGAGGTCTCTTCTTGTGAACACAATATCTGACTCCCAGGGCTCCCCCGAGAGCCTCTCTTCGATTGAATTCACCCCCCTCGCGTATTTCTTCCGCTGGGAGGCGGTGGGTCCTCCGCCGGAAAAACCTCCAGCAATGGTGTGGACCTCGCCAAGCACAGGCATCTCGTGTGCTGGCTCATCTGCCGGCGGCAGCAGGGTGGCGGTCGTGGTGGAATCTGCGACATAATCTTTCAAAAACCCAGTCCTCACCAGCTCATCTAGCTGGTAGCCCAACGACAGGCAATTATCAATTTGGTGCCCGAAAGCCTCGTGAAATTCGCACCAAGAGTCTTTGCGGGGCCCTAACACCTTGTTGGTCTTCGTCGGTCGCCTCAGCCTCTCGGCTATGTTGGGTACGGCGATCAAATCCTTCAACTCAACTACGAAGTTGTACCTCGCCGGTCTTGCTCTTTCTCTGGCGGGGCGTTCGCCTCCTGCTGGGCCCCGGGGCTGGGGCTTTCTGGCCTCGTAGGGCGTCTCGCCTTTGGCTTCTTTCTCCCCGTCGTGGTCTCATTGACTCTGACGGGTTGAACTCGCGCCGGTCCCCTCGGGCGTGAGGGCACGGCGCTGGTGCGCTTCACACATACCTCCCCTTCCGAAGCAATATGCTCTACTGCCCTCCGCCGTAATTCAGCGAAAGTCCTAGGGCGATTACGGATAATGGATTCTCCGAAGGGGCCGGGGCATACGCCTTTCACAAACGCTTACACGATCATAGGCTCTTCTGTTGTGCCAACCTTCACGACCTGGGCCCCGAAGCGATTGATATACTCCTTCAGGGTCTCCCCCTGATATTGCTTCACGTCGAACAGGTCATAGGAGACCGGCGGCGGGGCCTTGTTGGCTAAGTACTGTTCTCGGAATAACCGCGACAATTGGCGGAAGGATGTGATATGACCTTCTGGGAGGCTAATGAACCAGTCCATAGCCATCCCGGTCAGGGTGCTCATGAAGAGCTTGCACTTGGCAGCATCAGAACCGCCTATCAGGACCATCTGCGTGTGAAATGCAGCCAGGTGCGTCTCTGGGTCCTCCATCCCGGTGAAGATCACCTTGGGTCCCGCGAACGTGTTCGGGATCGCTGCGTCTAGGATCTCCTGTGAGAAAGGAGTGGAAAACTCCCTTGGTGGGGAATGGTTCTCCGTCTCGTCATGCCCAGGCCGCCTCCTATCGTTTCTCAGGCCCTGGCGCAACTCTTCATTCACACGGTGGAGCTCTTCGTTCCGCTCATGCGAGGCGTCAAGGTCTGCCTGCATGCGCTCCTGCTCCATTTTTGAATCCGCCATGTCCTGCTGCAGCCCCCTCATTATTTCCAGGACCTGCTGCATGGATAGGTCTGCTGGGGCTGCGCGCGCTGCTCTTCGTCTGGTGGGGGCCATTGTCGATCCAAACTCCTTCAACGTTACTGTAACTTGATAAACCTTCTCGAACTTGTGATGGGACTGATGTTTTATATCTGCCCCACGGTGGGCGCCAAATGTTCCGTCCGGTTGACCGGGACGTCTTCGTGCACGACCTCAACCGTCAGCTGGGGTCTCCTTCCCGCTGGTTGCCCGCGGATTCCTGCAAAAAAGGGGACAAAGAGGTGCCCTAGCGGCCGTGTGCACTCCGACGCTCAAGTCAGCCAGCAAGAAACACCAAAAAACTGTCCACCCACGTATCTGAGCACCGCGTGTGGCACTCTGAAGGTGGTAAAAGAACTGTGTATATTTGTGTGTGTTGTCTCCTTCAGGCAAAAATATTCTCCAGTCACTTGTACGTAATCTTAAAGCACGGGCAAGCAACCAGAGAGTTTCTCGTAAATTTGCCAAAGGTTCCAACCCTTTTTCCGACATTCCCAGCGCTATTTAAACTGCCCCAGCATTTAAAGCGTCTTAAAGCGCTTTTAATCTCAAACGTAACGCACTCATTAAAGCGCTTAATTACGAAACGTAGCGCATTTAAGACGTTGAAACGCTCGGGAGCCATAATAGTACCTGAATGCTCGAAAGGGAAACTGTATTGAATATCTTTAATTACCTGGCACCTGACTAGAGGGTGTTTCTATTCTGGCATGGCTGTCGTACACGTGGAGGGCCTCACGACGCCATGACCCCATCTGGGGGCGTTTCTGCCCACCTGGGGACGTCTCTACGTGTGAGCCCTCCTGCTTGGGAGTGCTACTGCGCTAGGGGTGGCTTTTTGGGTGCCAACTCATGCCCCCAAGTATCTAGCCACTTACTCTAAGAGCGTATCTGCCTTCCTCTCGCACCCTGCACCCGATTATCCTGGGCGTGACCTTCCTCTAGGGTCGTATCTGTCCCGAAGGCATCTCTGGGGTGGCAGGGGTACTTCACGAGTCTGGTTGCCCTTCACTGATACTATCACTATGGACTTGAAGCCACCTTTTCCTTCTCTTTATCACTTTCCCGAGATATCGGGTCCTGAGGCTTTCCCACGGCGTCGCTCCCTCCATGGTCTTTCCTACCCATGGGTATCGGGGAACCATACCGTGATTGCCTTACTTTTACACTGTTTGATCTGGCTACGCCCTGGTTGGGCGACGTCTCCACCCAGGCGACGCCTTGCCTTGGCGACGCCTTGTCCTATCTTGGCGACGCTTCCTCTTGGCGTCTCTACACCTGGGCGACACCTTGAGTTGACTTTGACTTTCCAGTCGTTGACTTTGACTTAGTCAACGCCCTGATACGGGACGGTACAAACTTCCTTCTTCTCTGTCGCACTGGTCTGACTTGTGTGTCCATTGCCAAATGGTGACACAAGAAGTCGGGGTCAATTCCCGGCATGTCTGAAGCAGACCATGCAAAAGCATCCAGATGCCGTTCTATCACCTTGGCGATTTGGTCTTGGAGCTCACCCTCCAAAGATCTTCCCAGCTTGAAGACCTTGCCCCCGATCTCCCTCTCGAGCCACTCCTCGACGGGTTTGGGTCTGGTTTCCCTGGCGATCACCGCCCTGGCAATTCCCGACTCCCTCGCTTCCTCTGGGCGGTTCCTCGCTTCTTCTTCCCGTTCAGTGCTCTTTCCCTCAACCTCAACATCTGTCATGGTGACATCGCCTCCGGCGGCCACTTCCATCGCCGCATCAACAACTCGCCATTCTGTTGGCCTGGGCTTCACGCCGGGAGGCCGCGTCGTGGTGATGTAACTTACTGACCTTTTATTCTTGTGGCTATTTTCATAGCACTTCTTCGCCTCCTTCTGGTCAGATCTGATGGTGATCACCACCCCCTCCGTTGATGGTAACTTAACCTTCATGTGCCTGGTTGAGGGCACAGCTCTTATTCTGTTGAGGGTTGGTCTTCCCAACAGAATGTTATATGCTGAGGGGGCATTTACGACGAGGTACTTTATCTTCTCCGTCCTAGAGGCCACCTCATTCGTGAACGTTGTTCTCAGCTCGATGTACCCCCTGACCTCCACCTGGTCGCCAGCGAACCCATATAAGCATCCTCCATAGGGCCTTAGCTGGTCAAGGGTTAGCTGCAACTGCATGAAAGTCGGCCAGAACATTACATCTGCCGAGCTTCCTTGGTCCACCAGTACCTGGTGGACTTTCCTTCCCGTCGTGACGAGCGAGATGACTATGGGGTCGTTGTCGTGAGGCACAACGTCCCTAAGATCCTCCTTTGTGAACGTGATGTCCACATCCGGCGAGTGATCTTCGAACATATCCACCGTCATCACAGACCTTGTGTATTTCTTCCTCTGTGATGCAGTGGATCCACCACCCGAGAAACCTCCAGCGACGGTGTGGATCTCGCCATGAGTGGGCATCTCATGCTGCTGACCCTCGCCCCTCGCCGGCTGGGAACTCGACGCACCCCCCGTCCTCTTGTCCAGCAGGTAATCATTCAAGAAACCGCTCTTGACCAGGTCGTCGAGCTGGTATCCCAGGGCCAAACACGAATCAACGGTGTGACCAAAACTCTGGTGGAACTCACACCAGGCGTTTGGTTTTGGTCCTAACACCTTGTCGCCTACTTTCTCAGGCGCCTTAAGCCTGGCTGCTATGTTGGGAATGGCGATCAGATCCGCCAACCCTATGACAAACTTGTACTTTGGTGGGCGATTGTACTCCCTGGGGCGCCCTGGGCCCCTTCCCTTGTTTTTCCTTGGATCGTAAGGATGGCGAGTCCTTTGATCCTTCTTGGCCGCCATCGTCTCCAGCACCCTCTGCGGCTGGATTCTAGTCTGGGCTCGTGGCCTAGCAGGGGCCACGCTCCCTCTCTTCTCGGCGACCTCACTCTCGTCGGCGATGTGGGCCACCGCAAGTCGCCTAACTTCAGCAAACGTGGCGGGGTGGGCCCTAATTAGCGCCTCACAGAAGGGTCCCGGCAGCACGCCCTTTTTGAAGGCGTATACCAACATCTCCTCGTCTTTGGCAGGCGAGCGGACCATTTGTGCTCCAAAACGATTCAAATAGTCCCTGAGGGACTCTCCCTGGTACTGCCTTACGTCGAACAAATCATAAGACACCCTAGGTGGCGCCTTGTTCACAATGTGCTGGTCGACGAAAAGCTTCGAAAACTGTTGGAAATTGGTTATGTGACCTGTAGGCAGGCTAACAAACCATTCCAACGCTGTTCCCTGGAGCGTGCTCACGAACATCTTAAACTACACAGCGTTTGAGCCTCCTGACAGCATCATCTGCGTGTGGAACGTAGTGAGATGTGCCTCAGGATCCTCCACACCGGTGAAAAAGGCTTTCACAGGTACCACGCTCGCAGGGATCGGCGTGTCCGTGATCACCTGAGCAAACGACATTGGGAAAACGCGCGGTGCCGATGACGGCGCAACTTCTTCAACCACGGTGCGTCCTCTCTGCTCCTGAAGAGCTTGTCGCAACTCCTCAGTGACCTTGCTGAGCTCCTCATTCCTGGTCTGAGAGGCGACCAAGTCTTCATGCATCTTTGCCTGCTCTATGCGCGATGCCTCCACATTCTCTTGCAACGCGCGCATGATCTCCATCATCTGCGCCATAGTCATGGCGCCTTCTGCAGCAGCTGGCACAACGGGACTTGAACGTGTGCTTCTCATCTTTCTCATGAAAAATCAACAGATCAAGCTTCAGCGAACAAAACCTTCACCAGCGAAGCGATCGATCCAGCAATCAATCGGTCGAAAACTCTCAAACTCCCAAGAACTTCCAAGAACGCAACCACAACAGCACGCCGATCGATTCGGACGCAAAACCTTCACAGAAACTTGCGATCTCAGCACAAACCTACCGCTTCTCCGCCAAAACTCCCGATTCACCGGTCAGAAACACGAACGAACGGTAAAGACTTCGATTTACCGATTGAAACTCACGCTAACAGCGAAAAACTTCAACTCCCCGAACAAGAACTCAAACGAATGGAGAAAAACTTCAATTCACCGAACAAAACTCGAGCAAACTGTGAAAAACCTCAATCCACCGAACAAAAGCTCAAACGAATGGTGAAGAACGTCAAACTATCGATCAAGACTTCGAACGATTGGTGAAAAACGCCGATACACCGAATGAAAAATCGAACAATCGGTAGAAAATGCCGAAAATGGTTGCACCTGCACACAACCACACAAAAATCTCAGAAACTTCAAGAACTCACGCTGTGGATGGGAACAGGTTTTACACGGCCCCACGGTGGGCACCTGATGATCCTGCCGGTTGACTCAAGTGCAAGAGTCTTGCCACGTCAAAGGTATCTCCCTCTGGATCGGCTTTGCACCACGCTAGCTTCCGTCCTTCACACCTCGATTCTCCTCAAGAACCTGAAAAAGACAGAGTGGCGCCGTTGCTGCCAATCGCGCTCCGACGCTCAAGTCAGTGACTGAATCACCAAAAATCTAAGAGAGAAAAGTTAAAACTCAAGGAACCGTGCAAATGCTCTCTCAGCGTACTCAAGTGTTCTCAAAGCGTAAAGAAGTGTTCTAAACGCGCGTACCTCAGAAGTTCGTTAGAGTTCCTTATATACCTGAGCACTTTCTCTCTCCTGACAGTTACACCTCTGGACACGTGGCTCGCATCCAGCTGTACATGTGTCACCATCTGGAGCGTCCTCTACTTGAGCGTCACTTCTACTCTTCAGGCTATTCGACTAAGTTACCCATGCAAGGAGTAACTCGGTGCATAGCTGCCTTGGAGCGCGATATCTTCTAAGTGGCGAGCACGGGGTGTCACCATGCACACCTTCTCTGTGGTCTCGCCTGCCGCTATCACGATCTGCTTTACTTGCACATCATGTATGTTCTGGGAAACTGCTCCCTTGCCTCAACTTCTGGCTAGGGAATGATCATCTGATAACTTTGTCCTTCGTACTCGTGCCCTTTGAAGGCCCTAAACAAGCCTTCCTGATCTTTCGGCGATGTCCCTCTTTCGGCGGTCTCTGATCACTTGGTCGCCTAAGCCCACATACGGCGACTATGACACAAGCCTGGTGACCGCCGGTTAGGTATGCTAGAGATCGGAGAACGCCAACTTAACGATTGGCGACTACACAGACTTCCCGATGTACTTCCCTTCTGTCAGCCAGGTGTTCCGCTCAACACGCCTATATTATTGCTTGCTGCCACGTCATCACTCCCGACTACCTGGTCGGTACAACAACTGATTGTTTTCACGAAACAACTGATTGTTTTACCTCTGCCATATTTGAATAAAGCTGTTATGATTTCTTATGCACGATTGCAATTGTTTCTTTTCTTTCATAACCCATTATGAGTCAAATATGCATTCTTTGTGCCTTTGAATTAGATCATAAAGAGATGTATTCTTTGTTTTCCTTGAAATTCAAAACTTTTTATGAATGGCAACCACATTGGTGGTCATGGGGTTGATGAATATTTGTGAATGTATCTTTGGAATGTTTGGAAGGTTTGCTCTTAATCATTTGACCAACTTGAATTGCTGGATGAAGAAAAGATAGGGGGAGAAACTGTGGTCTCCTTGCTGAAATTTCTGGGGTCTATGGTTCTTTGATTTTGCTGCTGTCATAGCTCTGATACACCATAGATTTTGCTGCAATTCTGATATGGTGTCAAAAGTTTGTTGCTGCAATGGTGCTGCTAGATATACTGGTATTCTGGTTTTTCTTAATCTTGATTTTATCCCTTCTTTCATTCTATCTGAGAAGACAAATAGGGGGAGAATGGTGTGGTTTTATGTGTTGTGTTACTGCTGCTACACTATGGTGTTATCTGGTTTTATCATGGTTTAAATTCTGCTGTTGCCATGCTCTTATTCACCATAGTACTACTGCACACAAGTCTCATTTTGAATCTTTAACCTTTTGAAAAGATGTGTTTTCTAAAAAGCTGTCAAAATTTCAACAAGTTGTTTTTCAAAACAACAGGTTGTTTTACCTTAGCAGTTATGAAAAGGTTTTGAAAAACTTGGTTGACTTTGCTGTCAAACCAAAACAATCGATTGTTTCGACAAAACAACAGATTGTTTTCCTGAAAACCATAACAGAATTCTGTTAAGAGGTTTTAATATGTTTTAAATGATCCTAACTACCTTGGGTCCTTTATTAAATGCTTTTGACCACTTGGTTGGTCTATATAAAGGTGGATTTATGCTCCTGTTCCGTCCGGTTGACCGGGACGTCTTCGTGCGCGACCTCAACCGTTAGCTAGGGAGTCCTTCCCACTGGTTACCTGTGGATTCCTGCAAAAAAGAGGACAAAGAGGCGCCCTAGCGGCCGTTTGCACTCCGACGCTCAAGTCAGCCAGCAAGAAACACCAAAACTGTGCACCTCCGTCTCTGAGCACCGCGTATGGCACTCCGAAGGTGGTAAAAAGAACTGTGTATTGTGTGTATGTTTTCTCCCTCAGGCAAAGATCTTTCCCCAGTCCCTTGTACGTAACCTCAAGGCACGAGCAAGCAACTAGAGAGTTCTGGTAAATTTGCCAAAAGTTCCCACCCTGTTTCCAACATTCTCCGCGCTATTTAAACTACCCAAGCATTTAAAGCGCCTTAACGCGCCTTTAATTACAAATGTAACGCACTCAATCAGCGTATCTAATTAGAAAACGTAGCGCATTTAAGACGTTGAAACACTTGGGAGCCATTATAGTACCTGAATGTTCGAAACGGAAACTGTATTGAATGACTTTAATTACCTGGCACCTGACTAGAGGGTGTTTCTATTCTGACATGGTTGTCGTACACGTGGAGGGCCTCACGACGCCGTGGCCCCATCTGGGGGCGTTTCTACGTGTGAGTCCTCCTGCTTGGGAGTGCTACTGCGCTAGGGGTGACTTTTTGGGTGCCAACTCATGCCCCCAATTATCTAGTCACTTACTTTGAGAGCGTATCTGCCTTCCTCTCGTTCCCTGCACCCGGCTACCCTGGGCGTGACCTTCATCTTGAGTCGTATTTGTCCCAAAGGCGTCTCTGGGGCGACAGGGGTACGAGTCAGGCTGCCCCACACTGGTGCTATCACTATGGCCTTGAAGCCACCTTTTCCTTCTCTTTATCGCTGCCCCGGGTTATCGGGACCTGAGGCCTTCCCACGGCGTCGCTCCCTCCATGGTCTTTCCTACCCATGGGTATCGGGGAACCACACTGTGATTGCCTTGCTTTATTACTGTTTGATCCGGCGACGCCCTGGTTGGGCGACGCCTTCACCTAGGCGACGCCTTGCCTTGGCGACGCCTCTTCTTGGTGACGCTGGCACTTAGCGTCTCTTCACCTAGGCAACGCCTTGTGTTGACTTTGACCTCTGGTGTTGACTTTGACCTTGACTTAGTCAACGCCCGGGTACGGGACGGTACAGCTCCTAATCTTGGAGTAACAAAAAGAGTTTATCAAAACAGTTTTTCCAAGATTTGAAAGAGCTTTGGATCATTCTTAAGTGTGTGGAATAGGATTGGGTTGTAATTCTGAACTTTAAGCTTTGTAATACCCAAGTGTATTCTATTCTCTTCTTCCTTGATTACTGTATTTCTGTAATTGTGTTGCCAAAGAGTGTTGTGTGTTCTTGAGGTGTTCAAAATCAACATTCTTGGTGTGGTTTGCCAAAGGTAGTGTGTTTCTTGAGGGGTTCAAGGTCACTACTTTGGTGTGTGGTGTTTGTAATCTGTTTTTGATTGCATAGTGGAATACCAGTGGTTTCTGGGAACTGGATGTAGCTCTTGGTGTAAGAGAGGACCAGTATAAATTGCTTGTGTGCTTATCTCTTACCCTTAACTCTTTAAATTTTGTTTTTAAGTTTTTTTTATAAAATGCTGATAAAAACAACCGATTGTTTCAACAAAACAACCAATTGTTTTTCGGATATCATCTTAAAACAATTTTGGGTATTTGTTTCCTTGATTCTTTTCGCTGTAATTCAGCATTGATTTTCATTATACGTTCAAAGTTTGCGAAAATCCCTCTTAAACAATTCAGCCCCCCTCTCGTTTAAGGCCATATATTTTAAGAAATTGAACTTAAAAGAATAAGCCTTGAGAATACACTCAAACGATTGAGCTCTTCCATCATGAGTTGAATGGATTGAGGCTAGAAGAATTGAAGAACTCCATAGTACAAAGGGTTGAGCGAATCCAAAAAGGAAAAGCTCACAAAGTCCTTCACCATGAAGAAAGCTCAAATTCGCTGTAATTCAGCATTGATTTTCATTATACGTTCAAAGTTTGCGAAAATCCCTCTTAAACAATTCAGCCCCCCTCTCGTTTAAGGCCATATATTTTAAGAAATTGAACTTAAAAGAATAAGCCTTGAGAATACACTCAAACGATTGAGCTCTTCCATCATGAGTTGAATGGATTGAGGCTAGAAGAATTGAAGAACTCCATAGTACAAAGGGTTGAGCGAATCCAAAAAGGAAAAGCTCACAAAGTCCTTCACCATGAAGAAAGCTCAAATTCGCACTGGAAGGACTTGAAGCCAACATGAACTAAAATTTGAAGGAAAGAGATTTCGCTTGAAATCAACCTCAGCTAAATAATCCTTCATGGCTAAGGAAAGAAAGTGTTGGGCTCAAGTTGGAGTGAATCCCTGGCAGATCCCTGCATCTAAGAATCCCAAGAAGCCCAAAAAATACTTCAACATGAAGAAAGTCAATCCGCTGAGCAGATTGGCCTGCGTTGAGCGGAAGCCAAATCTACTAAAATTTCTTAGAGCTTGATGGTGGTTTGGATTAACTAAATTTTTATGCTTGTCAAGCGAACTAAATTAACTATAGTACAATTTGTTGGGTTTAATAGTGCCAAAGTTCAAGAGGGGGGGTGAATTGACCTTTTAAAACTTTCTCGCAGAAACAGTGTTTAACACAGTTTTACAGAAAATAAATCGATTTATGTGAAAATGAACAGATTTATTTCAGCACTGTTTTTGTTTGAAAAGCTTTTAATTCAGCAAGGTTAATCTCAAAATTATGCAGATAAAATTTCCAGATGCACACACACAGATATCAGATTGAAAAGCAGTGTAACACAAAAACAGCAAACCTTAATTTCAATTCGTGTGATTTAGGTTCAGTTAAGGGCTTGACAATTAGTGAGACAATCTATTACACACAACCTGTTTTATTAGCCTTTAACAGATTATCAGTGTTCTTATTGAAACCAAACAGTTTTTCAGAAATCAAGAACAATGAATCACAACACAGCAAGCTTCAACTTTAAGCAATTTGTTTAAGGTTCAATTAATAGCATTGACAGTTTCTTAAACAGCCTATCACAGTCAATCTGTTCCAATGGTTTTAGCAGATTACGTATGTTCTTATCAGATTCAAATACCTTTTTCAGAAATCAAGAACAGTATGCACAGTGCCCAGAAAGAACAGATTTATTTTCAATTTAACAGATTTATTTCTTAGCTGTTTTATCAATTATGCAGAAACGAAATTGCAGAGAGAGAGAGAGAATGAACACAAGCAATTATACTGGTTCACTCAACCTGAGCTACATCCAGTCTTCACCAACAACAGGTGGAATTCACTAACACACAGTACAATCAAGTACACTTCCCACTGTTCTTGAAACCTACAAGAACTTAGGTACTCTTGCTGAAAAAAACCTATTTCAGCACTCACACACACACACACATCCACTCTCCAAGAACACCTATCAAGAAGAGGATTCAACCAAACTATTACAAGTAATAAGAAGTGAAACGACTACACCTGATTGAGGTAACAAAGATCAGCCTTAAACCAGTAGGCAAGATTGCTAGAACAGTAGCTGCACCTCACATCAAGCTTTTGGAACCAAACCAAGAACAAGCACTTTTTGATTTTCGAAATCTTTGAAGAACAAATGCTAATCCTTGAAAACACTTAACTCTCTGCTGACAAAACTTGTTTTTTTGCAAATGTATAAACTGTTTGAATCGTTTTTAAACTCAGAAAACAAGTTTGCACTTTATAGAAAGCCAGCTTATAACAGATTTTTGAAAAACAGTTAAAGCTGTTATAAAATGAACAGATTGAAAATAAAATGAACAGATTTATTTTCGAAAAGCAGTTAGAGAATCTGTTAAGTGAGGAGACTTAGTCAACCATTCTGGTGCAGAGATAAAACTGAAAACGTTTAAGCTTGTCATGGCACCAGAGAGAAAAAGAATCTATTCATTTACAGATGAACAGATTTATTTTTCGAAACGAAAACAGAGAAGGTTTAACTATTTGAAACTCAGTCATTTTGAAAAGAAGAAGACTTAGTCAAAATACCTGATGCACAAAATCAAATTTTTACAAGACTTTAGCCAAGGCATCAGAGAAGAAAATGAATCTATTTATTTAGAAAATAACAGATTTATTTTTATGCAGTAAAACGTGTTTTTTGTGTAAAACATGTGAAAAACAGTTTTAGAAAACTTATGCTTGTTCTTAACACATGGCCAGTGGTTATGAGGTGAGTTACTCATCAAAAAGCTACTCTTAGACAACCTCTAAGCACTAACTAAGACATACTTAAAGCAAAGCACAAATACATGGAAAGTACATAAATGTCTTCATCAAACACTACATACAAGTCTTCATCAAACACAATCTTGAAGGGGCAGCAACCATCTTCAACACAATTGAGGGTTGTTGTATCCACATGGAATTAATGTTTATTATAATACATATATACTTCAAAATGAAGTGATGCAAAACAGAAGTTGATTGCATATATTTTGTAAATAACTATTATATTAATACTACTGTAATATTTAGACCGAGAGTTGAAACTTTGACAAAACAATGGCATAGATCCTGACTTCCTATGTCATCATCTCACCATGGACCCCCAGGTCCGACCTGTTCGCCAGAGAAGACGAAAGTTCAACGACGAGAGGCGTCAGGTCGTCAGAGAAGACACAAAGAAACTGATGAGGGCTGGCCACATCTGGGAGATTCAGTACCCTGAGTGGCTAGCCAATGTGGTGCTAGTGAAGAAGGCCGACAGGAAATGGAGGATGTGCATCGACTTCACAGACCTCAACAAGGCCTATCCGAAGGACTCCTACCCGCTGCCCAGTATTGATGCTTTGATAGACAGTGCGTCTGGCTGCAGGCTACTCAACTTCCTGGATGCCTTTTCTGGTTACAACCAGATCATGATGCACCCCAGGGACAAGTGCAAGACGAAGTTCATGACTGAGCTATCTTGTTACTGTTATAAGGTGATGCCCTTTGGGCTTAAAAACGCAGGGGCGACGTACCAAAGGCTGATGGACAGAGTGTTAGCACCCATGCTAGGGCAGAATGTCCAAGCGTATGTAGATGACATGGTGGTCACCTCCTAGCAAAGGGAGCAATACGTAGCAGACCTAGAGGAGCTATGAACCACAATAGCCAAGTACAGGTTGAAGCTGAACCTAGATAAGTGTGTATTCGGAGTAGAAGCAGGAAAGTTCTTGGGGTTTCTACTCACTGAACCTGGGATACAGGTGAATCCTGAGAAGTGCGCTGCTATAATATTCATGAGGAGCCCGATCTCAGTTAAGGAGGTGCAATAGTTGATAGGGCGCATGACTGCTTTATCCAGATTCGTATCAGCAAGAGAAGATAAGGGCATCCTTATTTCCAGTGCCTAAAAAGAAACAACAGGTTCATATGGACCAGAGAGTGCGAAAAGGCGTTCTTAAAGCTGAAGGAGTATCTGGCCAGTCCACCAGTGTTGTGCAAGCCACAGCTAGGTACTCCACTCCGCCTGTACTTCGCAGTAACAGAGAAGGCGATCAGTTCGGTTCTGCTGCAAGAACAGGACGAGGTGCAAAAGCTGATCTACTATGTTAGCAAAGTATTGCAGGGGCTAGAGGTGAGATACCAGGCCATAGAGAAAGCGGCTCTGGAAGTAGTGTTCTCAGCGCGAAGACTTCGCCACTACTTCCAGAGCTTTACGGTAATAGTGATGACAGACCTTCCAATTCGCAAGGTCTTACAGAACCCCAGATGTGGCAGGCAGGATGGTGCGATGGGCGGTAGAGCTATCAGAGTTCGATGTGCAATATGAGCGTAGAGGCCCCATTAAAGGCTAGGTTTATGCTGACTTTGTCGTAGAGCTCTCCTCGGCAGCCACACACCAAGAAGGAGCAGGTTTCAGATTTGTACTCTCCGTAGATGGTTTCTCCAACCAACAAGGTAGTGAGGATGGAGTGATCTTGGAAGGACCAGATGGCTTGCTAATTAAGCAGGCTCTGCTGTTCGCTTTCAAGGCCAATAACAGCTAGACAGAGTATGAAGCCCTGATCACTGGAATGCTGCTAGCAAAAGAGATATGTGCGAAAGGTTTGTTGGCAAAGAGTGACTCATTGCCAGTCACAGATCAGATCATGGGGGAGTATCAAGCTAAAGACCCCCAGATGGCTACATATCTAGAATACATCCAGGTTCTGAGGGAGACGTTTGAGGTGTTCGAGTTAGTCCATGTGCCCAGAGAACAAATCTCCCGAACAGACTTGCTTGCAAAGCTCGCTAGTTCGGGCAAGGGGGGTAGACAGAGGACAGTTATTCAGGAGACCCTGAGGACACCTCGGACTACCACAAAAAACATTGCAGAAATCCAGTAGATCAGCACATCGGAAGGGGTGAGGAGGAGTCATTGGTCGTTAACACAGGAAACGTTAAAAACGCGTAGAATAAGCGTGTACCCAGTTGCTGAGGAAAGGTCGTCACAGGTTTACCAAGTCAAAACAAGAGAAACTTGGATGACACCCTACCAACGCTATTTGGCTGATGAAATACTCCTGCTAGAGCCCATAGAGGCCAGAAAAATCAATCAAGAAAAATTCGAGCATGTACACCTTGATCGATGGAAAGTTGTGTTGAAGATGGGAAGCTTTGATGTATCAAATCCTCATGAAGCCTGAAGTTGTGTTATGTTTTAGGTCTAGGTTTTGTTATGGGGTTTAGAATCTTTCTAAGATCAGTATTGATTCTCAAACAAAGCTTATTTCAATCTGTTTTAAAGATTAAAGTGTTTTTCCATGCAAAGGGAAAAACAACCGATAAAGTTTCGAGATAATCGGTTGTTTGTCGCTTAGCTGGCAAAGGTGTTTTGAAACTATTTTTTTGAATCAGTTGTATAATTATAAAAACCATTCAACCGGTTAAATCATGGTTTTAACCGATTAAATGTATGTTTTCATAACAGTTTTTTGAAAACTGTACCGTCCCGTATCCGGGCGTTGACTAAGTCAAAGTCAAAGTCAACGGCTGTGGAGTCAAAGTCAACGCAAGGCGTCGCCTAGGTGGAGAGACGCCAAGAGGAAGCGTCGCCAAGGCAAGGCGTCGCCTAGGTGAAGGCGTCGCCTAGGTGAAGGCGTCGCCCAACCAGGGCGTCGCCAGATCAAACAGTGCTAAAGCAAGGCAATCACGGTGTGGTTCCCCGATACCCATGGGTAGGGAAGACCATGGAGGGAGCGACGCCGTGGGAAGGCCTCAGGTCCCGATAACCCGGGGCAGTGATAAAGAGAAGGAAAAGGTGGCTTCAAGGCCATAGCAATAGTACCAGTGTAGGGCAGCCTGACTCGTGAAGTGCTCCTGCCGCCCCAGAGACGCCTGTGGGAAAGATACGACTCAAGAGGAAGGTCACGCCCAGGGCAACCGGGTGCAGGGCACGAGAGGAAGGCAGATATGCTCTCAAAATAAGTGACTAGATACTTGGGGGCATGAGTTGGCACCCAAAAAGTCACCCCTAGCGCAGTAGCACTCCCAAGCAGGAGGACTCACACGTAGAAACGTCCCCAGATGGGCAGAAACGCCCCCAGATGGGGTCATGGGGTCGTGAGGCCCTCCACGTGTACGACAGCCATGCCAGAATAGAAACACCCTTTAGTCAGGTGCCAGGTAATTAAAAGTCATTCAATACAGTTTCCCTTTCGAGCATTCAGGTACTATAATGGCTCCCAAGCGTTTCAACGTCTTAAATGCGCTACGTTTTCTAATTAAACGCTTTAATGAGTGCGTTACGTTTGCGATTAAAAGCGCTTTAAGGCGCTTTAAATGCTTGGGAAGTTTAAATAGCGCAGAGAATGTTGGGAAAAGGGTTCGAACTTTCTGCAAATTTACCAGAGCTCTCTAGTTGCTTGCTTGTGCTTCATTAGTTACGAACAAGGGACTGGGGAATATTTTTGCCTGAGAGAGAGAACACAGATACACAGTACACAGTTATTTCTTACCACCTTCAGAGTGCCATACGCGGTGCTCAGAGACGGAGGTGAACAGTTTTGGTGTTTCTTACTGGCTGACTTGAGCGTCAGAGTGCAAACGGCCGCTAGGGCGCCTCTTTGTCCTCTTTTTTGCAGGAATCCACAGGCAATCAGTGGGAAGGAGTCCCTAGTGTTGAAGATGGTTGCTGCCCCCTTCAAGATTGTGTTTGATGAAGACTTATATGTAGTGTTTGATGACGACTTGTATGTAATTTTCATGTATTTTTTCTTTGCTTTAAGTATGTCTTAGTTAGTGCTTAGAGGTTGTCTAAGAGTGGGCTTTTTGCTGAGTAACTCACCTCATAACCACTGGCCATGTGATAAGAACAAGCATAAGTTTTCTTAAACTGTTTTTCACATGTTTTACACAAAAACACGTTTACTGCATAAAAATAAATCTGTTCTTTTCTAAATAAATAGATTCATTTTTTCACTGATGCCTTGGCTAAAGTCTTGTAAAAATTAGATTTTGTGCATCAGGTATTTTGACTAAGTCT
The DNA here is from genome assembly GCF_051622355.1 of Phaseolus vulgaris. NCBI lineage: Eukaryota > Viridiplantae > Streptophyta > Magnoliopsida > Fabales > Fabaceae > Phaseolus > Phaseolus vulgaris. Next base: position 28,981,847 of record NC_143504.1, on the reverse strand, counting down.
TCTTCTTTTCAAAACGACTGAGTTTTAAATTGTTAAACTTTCACTGTTTTCGTTTTGAAAAATAAATCTGTTCATCTGTAAATGAATAGATTCTTTTTGCCTCTGGTACCATGTCAAGCTTAAACGTTTTTCAGTTTTATCTCAGCACCAGAATGGTTGACTAAGTCTCCGCACTTAACAGATTCTCTAACTGCTTTTGAAAATAAATCAGTTTATTTTATTTTCAATCTTCTCATTTTATAACAGCTTTAACTGTTTTTCAAAATTCTGTTATAAGCTGGCTTTCTATAAAATGCAAACTTGTTTCTGAGCTTAATAACGATTCAAACAGTTCATACATTTGCAAAAAACAAGTTTTGACAGCAGAGAGTTAAGTGTTTTCAAAGGATTAGCATTTGTTCTTCAAAGATTTCAAAAATCACAAAGTGCTTGTTCTTGGCTTGGTTCCAAAAGCTTGGTGTGAGGTGCAGCTACTGTTCTAGCAATCTTGCCTACTGGTTTAAGGCAGATCTGTGTATCCTCAATCAGGTGTAGTCGTTTCACATCTCTTTCTTGTAATAGTTTGGTTGAACACTCTTCTTGATAGGTGTTCTTGAAGAGTGGGTGGGTGTGTATGCTGAAATAGGTTTTTTTCAGCAAGAGTACCTAAGTTTTTGTAGGTTTCAAGAACAGTGGGAATTGTACTTGGTTGTACTGTGTGTTAGTGATTTCCACCTGTTGTTGGTGAAGACTGGATGTAGCTCAGGTTGAGTGAACCAGTATAATTGCTTGTGTTCATTCTCTCTCTCTCTCTGCAATTTCGTTTCTGCATAATTGATAAAACAGCAAAGAAATAAATCTGTTCAATTGAAAATAAATCTGTTCTTTCTGGGCACTGTGCATACTGTTCTTGATTTCTGAAAAAGGTGTTTGAATCTGATAAGAACGTATACAATCTGCTAAAAACCATTGGAACAGACTGACTGTGATAGGCTGCTTAAGAAACTGTCAATGCTATCAATTGAACCTTAAACAAATTGCTTAAAGTTGAAGCTTGCTGTTCTGTGATTCATTGTTCTTAATTTCTGGAAAATTGCTTGACATCAAGAAGAACACTCATAGTCTGTTAAAAGCCACTGGAACAGGTTGTTTGCAAAGGTCACTCAATTAATTAGCATGCTATCAATTGAACCTTAATCACTTGCTTGAAATTGAAACTTGTTGTTTTGGTATTTCACTGTTTTTCTAATCTGATAGTTGTGTGTGTGCTGCTGGAAATTCTCACTGCATAATCTTGTGATTAACCTTGCTGAATTAAAAGCTTTTCAAACAAAAACAGTGCTGAAATAAATCTGTTCATTTTCACATAAATCGATTTATTTTCTGTAAAACTGGGTTAAACATTGTTTCTGCGAGAAAGTTTTAAAAGGTCAATTCACCCCCCCTCTTGAACTTTGGCACTATTAAACCCAACAATTGGTATCAGAGCTAGGACTTGTATTTTAATCAAGTTTGTTTGTAATAATGTCTGAGTTTAATGTGCTTTTTGCTGAGGTTCTGCTGTTAATAGACCACCTATGTTCAATGGAATGAATTATGCATTTTGGAAAGTTAGAATGAGAATTTTCATGGAATCCATTGATGCATTAATTTGGGAAGCTGTGGTCAATGGACCTTATGTGCCAATGCAGGTTGTCAAGGATGAACAAGTGGAAAAGCCAAGATCAGATTGGAATGAGACCGAAAGGAGGAAGGCTCAACATGATCTTGTGGCCAAGAACATCATAACCTATACATTGACAATGGATGAGTTCTTCAGGATATCCCAATGTAAATCAGCTAAGGAGATGTGGGAAGTCTTAGAAGTGACTCATGAAGGTACTGAAGATGTGAAAAGGTCAAGAAAACATGCACTCATCCAAGAATATGAGCTGTTCAGAATGCAACCCGAGGAGAGCATTGCTGATGTGCAGAAAAGATTCACCCACATTGTGAATCACCTCACTGGCTTGGGAAAAGAATTTGACAGAGAGGAGCTCAACATAAAGATATTGAAGTGCCTCGACAGAAGCTGGCAACCAAAGGTGACAGCGATCTCTGAAAGTCGTGATCTGTCAAAATTAGGAACTGCTGCACTGTTTGGAAAGCTGATGGAGCATGAGCTAGAGCTTAAAAGACTTAAAGAGCAGGAAACAACAGAGAGAAAACCCAAAGGTCTTGCACTGAAAGCAACTGAATTGGATGAGATCAAGGAAGAAAAAGAAGATGCTGAAGATGATGACACAATCAGCCTTCTTACAAAAAGATTCAGCAAATTCCTGAGGAAGAAAAGCAAAAATAGGAACCAGCAGAAAAGAAGGTATCCTAAACCCAATGATTTAAATTCCTCTAAATATACTTGCTTTGGATGTGGCAAAACAGGGCATATCAAAACAGATTGTCCAGACAATCAAACTAAGGACAAATCTGCCAGCAAGAAATTTGAAAGGAACAAAGGAAGAAGAGCCTACATCTCATGGGAGGAAAATGAAGTATCCTCAACTAGCAGCTCTTCAACAGAAGATGAGGAGAACAATTTGTGTTTCATGATGAAGGATGAGGAGTCAAGCTCTGAATCAGTAAGTAATTTCTCTGCTGATTCTGATAACTATGATGATTTGCTTGCTGCCTTCAAGGAAACACATGATGAAGCCAATAGGCTAGCTGTCATATGCAATAAGCTGCAAAAGGTAAATAATGTGCTTGCACCTAAAGTAAAAACACTTGAGGAAGAATTGCATAAGGCCAAAACAGATTTGGTAAGCCTTGAACTGACTTGCTTGCATGCCTCTATTAAAAACTGTGAAAACTACAAAAGATTGGAAAAACAAGTGGAATATTTGCTGAAAACCCTTTCCAATTTCACCAAGGGAAGAGAAAACCTTGAGTCTCTCCTTGGATCACAGAATGCTGTTTTCAATAAGAATGGACTTGGTTATACCCCTGGAAATACAACCAATGTCAAAAAGCTTTCAAGTTTTTTTGTTCCAGCAAAATCAGTTTTTTCAGCTTTTAACAGTGGCAAAAAGGCATCTCATGTAACCTGTTTTTACTGCATGAAATCTGGTCATACATCTAGGTCTTGCATTGCTAGAAAGCATCTTGTTCCTAAGAACTTAGCAAAATGGCTACCAAAGAGAAGGTTTTAATCTATGCTGGACCCTATACTGAAAAGGGTACCATTTGTATATTTTTTTATTCTGTTTTGCAGATTGGAAGCAAGAAAAACCAGTGGTACTTGGACAGTGGCTGTTCCAAGCATATGACTGGAGATCTTACAAAGTTCACCAGCTTAAAGCTCAAAGCAGAAGGACATGTGACCTATGGTGATAATAACCGAGGGAGGATTTTGGGCAGAGGAACTGTTGGAACAGGGAATTCAACAACCATTGAGTATGTGCTGTATGTAGAAGGACTCAAGCATAGTCTTCTCAGCATAAGTCAGCTTTGTGACAAAGGATACAAAGTGAATTTTGAGTCAAGTGGCTGCACAATCTCAAGTAATTCATCTAGTAAGGCACTGTTTACTGGTAAGAGAGTGAATAACATTTACTTGTTGAATATCATGGAAACTAACTCTTCAAATGAGTGCTTACTGTCCAGAAGTGATGAGTCTTGGTTGTGGCACAGGAGGTTAGCTCACATACACACAAATCACTTGAATAAATTGAAATCTAAAGATTTAGTTTCTGGTTTACCTAACATTAAATTTCAGGATAACAGGCTTTGTGATGCTTGTGTGAAAGGTAAACAAATCAAATCCTCTTTCAAGTTAAAGGATATTGTCTCTACAAAAAATCCATTGGATGTGTTGCATATAGACTTATTTGGTCCATCTAGAGTTGCTAGCTTGGCTGGAAATTTGTATGCTTTAGTTGTTGTGGATGATTACTCTAGATTTACATGGACTTTATTTCTTGCACATAAACATGATGCTTATTCTGCCTTTAAGAGATTAGCAAAAATTCTGGAAAATGAAAATGGTTGCTGCATTAAATCAATTCGAAGTGATCATGGGGGAGAGTTTCAAAATGCTAAGTTTGAGAGGTTCTGTGAGAAGCATGGGATAGCTCATACCTTTTCAGCCCCTAGGACACCCCAACAAAATGGTGTAGTTGAAAGGAAAAATAGATCACTAGAGGAACTTGCTAGAACTATGTTAAATGAATCTAAGCTACCTAAGTATTTTTGTGCTGATGCTGTTTATACTGCAGGTTATGTCTTAAATAGGACCTTAATAAGACCAATTCTTAAGAAAACCCCATATGAATTGTATAAGGGCAGAAAACCTAGTGTAAGCCACCTTAGAGTATTTGGGTGTAAATGTTTTGTATTGAATAATGGCAAAGAAAATCTTGGTAAGTTTGATGCTAAATCTGATGAAGGTGTGCACATTGGTTATGCTTTGAATGGTCATGCATATAGAGTCTTCAATAAAAGGTTGCTCATAGTAGAAGAATCAATGCATGTAGTTTTTGATGAAACTGATCATAGTATACCTAAAACTGCTGCTGATGAACCTGACAGTAATGAATTTAAATCTGTTTTAAATCAAAATGAATCGATTCATTTTGATACTGCTGATACACATGCTATGCAAGAATCTACTGCAGCTGCAGGTTTGCCAAAAGAGTGGAAAACCCCAAGAGACTTAACCCTTGATAATATCATTGGAAACATTGAGAAAGGAGTGTCAACTAGAAAATCCTTGAACAATTTCTGTGAAGCAATGGCCTTTGTATCTCAAGTTGAACCCAAGAATTTGAATGAAGCTCTCAAGGACAGCAACTGGATTTTAGCTATGCAAGAGGAACTGAATCAGTTTGCTCTTAATGAGGTCTGGACTCTTGTTCCTAGAATACCAGAGATGAATGTAATTGGAACAAAATGGGTATTTAGAAACAAGATGGATGAGCATGGAGTGATCACCAGAAACAAGGCTAGGCTTGTAGCTAAAGGGTACAATCAAGAAGAAGGAATAGACTATGATGAGACATATGCACCAGTGGCTCGGTTAGAAGCTGTTAGACTGCTGCTTGCCTTTTCATGCATCAAAGGGTTCAAGCTATTTCAAATGGATGTGAAGAGTGCCTTTCTAAATGGCTATATAAATGAAGAGGTATTTGTCTCACAACCACCAGGTTTTGAAGACCATCAACATCCAGAATATGTGTTCAAACTCCAAAAGGCCCTCTATGGACTCAAGCAAGCTCCTAGGCCATGGTATGAGAGGCTAAGTGATTTTCTAACCTCACAAGGCTATGACAGAGGCACATCAGATAAGACCTTGTTCATTAAGAAGAAAGGAGATGACTCAATTCTAGTCCAAGTATATGTGGATGACATCATTTTTGGATCAAACAATGGAGAATTGTGTGAAGCTTTCGTGAAGGTCATGAAGAGTGAGTTTGAAATGTCAATGATGGGTGAGTTGAACTATTTTCTAGGTTTGCAGGTCAAACAACTCAAGGATGGCATTTTCCTAAGTCAGGCTAAGTATTGCAAGGATTTGCTGAAGAAATTTGAAATGGACAAGTGTAAACCAATCAGCACATCCTTCTCAACAAGCTGTCATTTGGATCATGATGAAGCTGAAATTTCTGTTGATGAAACCAAATACAGAGGACTCATAGGATCACTACTGTATCTCACTGCCAGCAGGCCAGATATAATGTTTGCAGTGTGCATGTGTGCAAGGTTTCAGTCTGCTCCTAAAGAATCACACTACAATGCTGTCAAAAGGATTTTGAAGTATTTGCAAGGAACTAAAGAAGTTGGCTTGTGGTATCCAGGTAACATTTCATTAAGCTTAACTGGGTATTCTGATTCAGATTTTGCAGGTTGCAAAATTGATAGGAAGAGCACAAGTGGAACCTGTCATTTGCTTGGATCAAGCTTGATCTCATGGCAATGCAAAAAGCAGGCTTGTGTAGCTCTTTCCACTGCTGAAGCAGAATACATTGCAGCAGGGAGTTGTTGTGCTCAAACTATATGGCTAAGACAACAATTGAATGATTTTGGTATCTTACTTAACCATATACCTCTGCTGTGTGATAATACAAGTGCAATGAACTTAACCAAAAATCCTGTCATGCATTCAAGAACCAAACACATTGAAATAAGGCATCATTTTCTAAGGGAACACATATCTAATGGAACATGTGACATTAAGTTCATTGGTACTGATCTACAACTTGCTGATTTGTTCACAAAACCATTAGCTAAAGATAGGTTTAATTTTCTGCTTAATGAATTGGGTATTATAAATGTCAATTGTACCTAGCAGTGAAAAATTAAATCTGTTTATTCGCAATTGAATGTGTTTATTTTCTGCACTGATATGAATTGATGACTAGGAAAGAGAAATTCTGATCTTTGACTGCTTGACTGACTTAGTGGGCATTAATCTCTGTACCTTTGACGGTTTTGGTCATGGTTATGTAACCGATTTGATGGTTTGGGTGCTCAATAAGAATTTGAGTGTATGCATCGTGACCCTAAATATTTGGTGCATATTTTCAAAGATTCTCTGCACAAATTCAGAGCATAATATCTTCATGCATATCCACTCATAACTGCCATATCAATCCATTTATTCTGCTATAAATATGTGTGAATACTTGCTACCCACATTGGCCATTCTCTTTCTATTCTCACCATTTGAAATCAAGAAAAGATTTCAGGTTCAAACATGGCGTCGTCTTCAAGACAAAAACAGAAAAGCAAGGGAAAGCAAACCACTTCTCAAGGTGTGTTAGAAGGATGGTTCGCTGGAAATGAAGAAGGCATCAATGCCTACATTCATGAGACAAGCAGGAAGCAGATCAACATACCCAAGGTGCTAGATTTCAACTGGCTGAAATCTGAAAAATTGGTAGAAACAAGGGCTGTGTTGAAGCACCAGAAACAGAAAAAGATGCTGGAATTAACGGGTAATGTTTATCCTGACTTGGTTAAAGTGTTTTATACTAACCTCACATTGGATGGGAAGAATGTTGTCTCTTATGTGAAAGGGACCAAGATGAAGATCACAAGTGAGGTGTGGAATTCTGTGGCTGGAATAAAAGATGCTGGACTGAAAGTAGGGAAAGGAAATACCAGTGGAATTTCAGAATTCAACAAGCTGCAATATTATAAGAGTTGCATGAGGAATCCTACAGAGAGTATAAACAGGTTCCATGCAGGGCATTTGAACCTCACTCCACGTCTAGTTGCATACATCATAGCATGGCAACTAATTCCAAGAGGGACAAACCATGCTGTCTTACATGAAGAGGATCTCATTCTCCTATATTGCATCATGAACCAGATTAAGGTAAACTAGGTGTTCATTGTCAATGAACACATGCTCAAGTCAAAAAGGTTGGCTGATTACAGATTTCCCTATGCTATTCTTGTTTCCAAATTAATTGATTACTTTGGTGTTGATGTTACAAATGAGAGAAATGACCCTATCAAAGCTGTAAGTGAGATTGATACTTCAACTCTCACCAAAATGGGTTTTCACAAAATTGAAAACAAGTGGGTGGTTCTCAAGGAGAAAGACACTCAAGTAGAACATGAGGATGAGGATGAAGCTACTCCTATGGATGATGACTCACCTGCCACCCAATCTGAACATGAGGAAGTTGCTGCAAATGCCATAGTTGCCTATCAAAGTCCAGAATACCGTGGAGAACCAATGTCTATGTTTGAGAGGCAAGTGCTGTACCGTCTTGATGTCATGTCTGCAGAACAAAGGGCACACTTTGAGACTACTCATGCAAGGTTCCAACACCTTGATAATCAGATTGAAGGGGTTCAGGCACAACTTGCAGAGCTTTACTACAAGGATCAGTAGTTTTTTCTGCTTTTAATGCTTTCTTTATCAGTTTTCAAGTTTCTGTAATGTTGAACAATTTGGTTTTCTGTTTCTGAACTATTATGATTATGGTCTCTGCTTTATATCCCTTTATTCCCTATGCTTATATGCTGTTTGATGAATCCAAAGGGGGAGAAAAATAGCTCACCATGCTAGGTGAAGCTAGCTGAAACAGGGAGTTAATTCTGCACCTTTAAACCTTTAAACCAATTCATATGCTATGCAATACTGCTGTTTTTTTCTGGTTTAAAATCTGGTGCAGTGCAGGTGCAATTCTGGTTTAAAATCTGGTGCAAGTACTTAAAGCAACAAAGCTATGAGGTTAGCTATGGGGATTTGTCGCCATCAAACAGGGGGAGATTGTTGAAGATGGTTGCTGCCCCCTTCAAGATTGTGTTTGATGAAGACTTATATGTAGTGTTTGATGAAGACTTGTATGTAATTTTCATGTATTTTTGCTTTGCTTTAAGTATGTCTTAGTTAGTGCTTAGAGGTTGTCTAAGAGTGGGCTTTTTGCTGAGTAACTCACCTCATAACCACTGGCCATGTGATAAGAACAAGCATAAGTTTTCTTAAACTGTTTTTCACATGTTTTACACAAAAACACGTTTACTGCATAAAAATAAATCTGTTCTTTTCTAAATAAACAGATTCATTTTTTCACTGATGCCTTGGCTAAAGTCTTGTAAAAATTAGATTTTGTGCATCAGGTATTTTGACTAAGTCTTCTTCTTTTCAAAACGACTGAGTTTTAAATTGTTAAACTTTCTCTGTTTTCGTTTTGAAAAATAAATCTGTTCATCTGTAAATGAATAGATTCTTTTTGCCTCTGGTACCATGTCAAGCTTAAACGTTTTTCAGTTTTATCTCAGCACCAGAATGGTTGACTAAGTCTCCTCACTTAACAGATTCTCTAACTGCTTTTGAAAATAAATCAGTTTATTTTATTTTCAATCTGTTCATTTTATAACAGCTTTAACTGTTTTTCAAAATTCTGTTATAAGCTGGCTTTCTATAAAATGCAAACTTGTTTCTGAGCTTAATAACGATTCAAACAGTTCATACATTTGCAAAAAACAAGTTTTGACAGCAGAGAGTTAAGTGTTTTCAAAGGATTAGCATTTGTTCTTCAAAGATTTCAAAAATCACAAAGTGCTTGTTCTTGGTTTAGTTCCAAAAGCTTGGTGTGAGGTGCAGCTACTGTTCTAGCAATCTTGCCTACTGGTTTAAGGCAGATCTGTGTATCCTCAATCAGGTGTGGTCGTTTCACATCTCTTTCTTGTAATAGTTTGGTTGAACACTCTTCTTGATAGGTGTTCTTGAAGAGTGGGTGTGTGTGTATGCTGAAATAGGTTTTTTTCAGCAAGAGTACCTAAGTTCTTGTAGGTTTCAAGAACAGTGGGAATTGTACTTGGTTGTACTGTGTGTTAGTGATTTCCACCTGTTGTTGGTGAAGACTGGATGTAGCTCAGGTTGAGTGAACCAGTATAATTGCTTGTGTTCATTCTCTCTCTCTCTCTGCAATTTCGTTTCTGCATAATTGATAAAACAGCAAAGAAATAAATCTGTTCAATTGAAAATAAATCTGTTCTTTCTGGGCACTGTGCATACTGTTCTTGATTTCTGAAAAAGGTGTTTGAATCTGATAAGAACGTATACAATCTGCTAAAAACCATTGGAACAGACTGACTGTGATAGGCTGCTTAAGAAACTGTCAATGCTATCAATTGAACCTTAAACAAATTGCTTAAAGTTGAAGCTTGCTGTTCTGTGATTCATTGTTCTTAATTTCTGGAAAATTGCTTGACATCAAGAAGAACACTCATAGTCTGTTAAAAGCCACTGGAACAGGTTGTTTGCAAAGGTCACTCAATTAATTAGCATGCTATCAATTGAACCTTAATCACTTGCTTGAAATTGAAACTTGTTGTTTTGGTATTTCACTGTTTTTCTAATCTGATAGTTGTGTGTGTGCTGCTGAAAATTCTCACTGCATAATCTTGTGATTAACCTTGCTGAATTAAAAGCTTTTCAAACAAAAACAGTGCTGAAATAAATCTGTTCATTTTCACATAAATCGATTTATTTTCTGTAAAACTGGGTTAAACATTGTTTCTGCGAGAAAGTTTTAAAAGGTCAATTCACCCCCCCTCTTGAACTTTGGCACTATTAAACCCAACAATTGGTATCAGAGCTAGGACTTGTATTTTAATCAAGTTTGTTTGTAATAATGTCTGAGTTTAATGTGCTTTTTGCTGAGGGTTCTGCTGTTAATAGACCACCTATGTTCAATGGAATGAATTATGCATTTTGGAAAGTTAGAATGAGAATTTTCATGGAATCCATTGATGCATTAATTTGGGAAGCTGTGGTCAATGGACCTTATGTGCCAATGTAGGTTGTCAAGGATGAACAAGTGGAAAAGCCAAGATCAGATTGGAATGAGACCGAAAGGAGGAAGGCTCAACATGATCTTGTGGCCAAGAACATCATAACCTATACATTGACAATGGATGAGTTCTTCAGGATATCCCAATGTAAATCAGCTAAGGAGATGTGGGAAGTCTTAGAAGTGACTCATGAAGGTACTGAAGATGTGAAAAGGTCAAGAAAACATGCACTCATCCAAGAATATGAGCTGTTCAGAATGCAACCCGAGGAGAGCATTGCTGATGTGCAGAAAAGATTCACCCACATTGTGAATCACCTCACTGGCTTGGGAAAAGAATTTGACAGAGAGGAGCTCAACATAAAGATATTGAAGTGCCTCGACAGAAGCTGGCAACCAAAGGTGACAGCGATCTCTGAAAGTCGTGATCTGTCAAAATTAGGAACTGCTGCACTGTTTGGAAAGCTGATGGAGCATGAGCTAGAGCTTAAAAGACTTAAAGAGCAGGAAACAACAGAGAGAAAACCCAAAGGTCTTGCACTGAAAGCAACTGAATTGGATGAGATCAAGGAAGAAAAAGAAGATGCTGAAGATGATGACACAATCAGCCTTCTTACAAAAAGATTCAGCAAATTCCTGAGGAAGAAAAGCAAAAATAGGAACCAGCAGAAAAGAAGGTATCCTAAACCCAATGATTTAAATTCCTCTAAATATACTTGCTTTGGATGTGGCAAAACAGGGCATATCAAAACAGATTGTCCAGACAATCAAACTAAGGACAAATCTGCCAGCAAGAAATTTGAAAGGAACAAAGGAAGAAGAGCCTACATCTCATCGGAGGAAAATGAAGTATCCTCAACTAGCAGCTCTTCAACAGAAGATGAGGAGAACAATTTGTGTTTCATGATGAAGGATGAGGAGTCAAGCTCTGAATCAGTAAGTAATTTCTCTGCTGATTCTGATAACTATGATGACCAGAACATGACGTCTGCTGAACTCCCCTGGTCGACAAGTACTCTGTGCACCTTTCTTCCCGCCGTGACAACTGAGATGACCACGGGGTCATTGTCATGCGGCACCACGTCTCTGAGGTCCCCTCTCGTGAATACGATGTCCGACTCCCACGGCGCAGTTGAGAGTCTTTCTTCTCTCGAGTTAACCCCCCTTGCGTATTTCTTCCGTTGGGAGGCGGTGGGACCTCCGCCGGAAAATCCTCCAGCTATGGTATGGACCTCACCGAGAACCGGCGTCTCGTGTGCTGGTTCTTCCGGCAGCGGCGGCAGGGTGGCGGTCGTGGTGGGCTCCGCGACATAGTCCTTCAAAAACCCAGTTCTCACCAGCTCATCTAGCTGGTAGCCCAACGACAGGCAGTTATCAATGTGGTGCCCAAAAGCCTCGTGGAACTCGCACCAAGAGTCTTTGCGAGGCCCTAACACCTTGTCAGTTTTCGCCGGTCGCCTCAGCCTCTCAGCTATATTAGGCACGGCGATCAAGTCCTTCAGCTCCACCACGAAGTTGTACCTCGCCGGTCTCGCTCTTTCTCTGGCCGGGCGATCGCCTCCCGCTGGACCCCGGGGCTGGGGCTTTCTGGCCTCGTAAGGGCGTCTCGCATCTGGCTTCTTTCTTCCCGTCGTGGTCTCATTGACCCTGACGGGTTGAGCTTGCGCCGGTCCCCTCGGGCGTGAGGGTACGACGCTGGTGCGCTTCACGCACACCTCCCCTTCGGAAGCAATATGTTCTACCGCCCGACGCCGTAGCTCAGCGAAAGTCCTAGGGCGGTTGCGAATGATGGATTCTCCAAAAGGACTAGGGCATACGCCTTTCACGAACGCGTACACGATCATAGGCTCCTCTGTCGTACCGACCTTCACGACCTGGGCCGCGAATCGATTGATGTATTCCTTCAGGGTCTCCCCTTGATACTGCTTCACATCAAACAAATCGTAGGAGACTGGCGGCGGGGCCTTCTTTGCTAAGTATTGTTCCCTGAACAATCGTGACAATTGGCGGAAAGATGTGATATGACCGTCCGGGAGGCTGATGAACCAGTCCATAGCCATCCCAGTCAGAGTGCTCATAAAGAGCTTGCACTTGGCAGCGTCAGAACCGCCTACCAGGACCATCTGTGTGTGAAATGCAGCAAGGTGCGTTTCCGGGTCCTCCATCCCGGTGAAGATCTCCATCTCGTCATGTCCATGCCGCCCCCAATCATTTCTCAGGACCTGGCGCAACTCCTCATTTACGCGGTGGAGCTCTTCATTCCTCTCATGCGAGGCATCGAGATCTGCCTGCATGCGTTCCTTTTCCAGTTTTGACTCCGCCATATCCTGCTGCAGCCCCCACATTATCTCCAGGACCTGTTGCATGGATAGTTCTGCTGGGGCTGCGCGTGCTGTACCTCGTCTGGTGGGGGCCATTGTTACTCCAACCTCCTCCAGCGTTTACTGTAACTTGGTAGATATTCTCGAACTTGTGATGGGACTGATGTTTTATATCGGCCCCACGGTGGGTGCCAAATGTTTCGTTCGGTTGACTGGGACGTCTTCGTGCGCGACCTCAACCGTCAGCTAGTGACTCCTTCCCACTGGTTACCTGTGGATTCCTGCAAAAAAGAGGACAAAGAGGGCGCCCTAGCGGCCGTTTGCACTCCGACGCTCAAGTCAGCCAGCAAGAAACACCAAAACTGGGCACCTCCGTATCTGAGCACCGCGTATGGCACTCTGAAGGTGGTTAAAAGAACTGTGTATTGTGTGTGTATTCTCGCTCTGGCAAACAACCTCTTTCCAGTCCCTTGTGCGTAGCCCTACGACTTCGAGCAAGCAACTGGAGTGTATTCTGGGAAAATTTGCCAAAACGTCCAACCCCGTTTCCAACATTCTCTCTGCTATTTAAACTGCCCAGGCATTTAAAGCGCCTTAAAGAGTTTTTAATCACAAACGTAACGCGCTCAATTAAAGCGTCTAATTAGAAAACGTAGCGCATTTAAGACGTTGAAACACTTGGGAGCCATTACAGTACCTGAACGCTCGAAACGGAAACTGTATTGAATGACTTTAATTACCTGGCACCTGACTAAAGGGTGTTTCTATTCTGACCTGGCCGTCGTACACGTGGAGGGCCTCACGACGCCATGACCCCATCTGGGGGCGTTTCTACGTGTGAGTCCTCCTGCCTGGGAGTGCTACTGCGCTAGGGGTGACTTTTTGGGTGCTAACTCCTGCCCCCAATCATCTAGTCACTCAGTTTGAGAGCGTATCTGCCTTCCTCTTGTACCCTGCACCCGGCTGCCCTGGGCGTGACCTTCCTCTTGAGTCGTATCTGTCCCAAAGGCGTCTCTGGGGCGGCAGGGGTACTTCACGAGTCAGGCTGCCCTACACTGGTGTTGTTACTATGGCCTTGAAGCCACCTTTCTCTCCTCTTTATTACTGTTCCCTGGTTATCCAGGGTTTGGGGCCTTCCCACGGCGTCGCCCCCTCCATGGTCTTTCCTACCCATGGGCATTGGGGAGCAGCGCTGTGGTCACCTTGCCCTTGTGCCATTCCATCTTGGCGATGCCTTGCTAGGCGACGCCCTACTAGGCGACGCCTTACCTGGGCGACGCTTTACGTTGACTTTGACCTTTACGTTGACTTTGACCTTGACTTTGTCAACGCCCGGCTACGGGACGGTACAGGACTTAAAAACTTAATTTGTGCCTCCAATCGCCGAGTGGCGATGAGGACTTAAAACTTGACTTGTGCCTCCAATCGCCAAGCAGCGATGAGGACTTAAAACTTAACCTTTACCTCCGATCGCCAACTGGCGTTGAGGGCTTAAAACTTTATACTTTTGCCTCCGATCGCGAGGTGGCGATGAGGTCTTAAAACTTTGGACTGAATGCATGCAATCTGAATCTGCCCTAAATTACACAAGGACGACAAAGTATTTTCTTCGAAAACTTAAAATGACAATCATGCAAACTCAATAACTGGGAAACTTCGATAAATTGGATTTTAACTTATGATGAACATACCTGTTATCTTGCTCTAAACTTGACTTCTGATTGATTATCTGGCTGCAACGCCTACTTCTGGCGATGCTTTGTTCTAGTGATACCTGTTCTTGGTATCGCTATCTCGGCGACGCCTTGTCTTGGCAATGCCTTGTTCTGGCGACGCCATCTTGGTTCTCTTCTTTGATCTTTGATTTTACATGGAAGGAAAAAACTAAGGCAAATGTATCTTAATCTCTTCTCGCCTACATTCGCTCACGGCGAGGAAGGTCTTTTTAAACTCTTCTCGCCTACACTCGCTTACGGCGAGGAAGGTCTTTCTCAACTTTTCTCGCCTACACTCGCTTACGGCGAGGAAGGTCTTTCCAAACTCTTCTCGCCGGCGCTCGCTCACGGCGAGGAGGACTAAAAAACTTCACACTTGTGCCTCCGATCGCCATATGGCGATGCGGACTTAAAACATTATGCTTTAAAACCTTGTACTGAATGCATAACATCATCTTTAAACTGTTGCCTTAAATCTCATAAAAGCGATAAGGTCTTTTTTCTGAAAACTTAAAACGATAAGCATGCGAACTTAAATAACTTGGAAACTTTGATAAAACTGTTTTAACTGAAACTACTTCTTAAAGAGTGCCCCTTGAAAAACTGCTTTAACTGAAACTACTTCTAATTATTACCTTGGCGATCTAGTCTTGTGTCTCGCCGTCTAAAGTTTTCCCCAGCTTAAACATCTTGCCGTTGATCTTCTTCTCAAGCCACTCCTCGACTGGATGAGGCCTCTTCTCGTTGGTTAACTCCAATGGTAGACTTTAGCCCTTCTATCTCCGTGCGAGAATCGTATTTCCTTGATCAAGAAACCTCTCACCTGCAAAGACAAAGGGGCAAACCAAAACGGTGGCGAGCGGCAACTTGAGAGTCGCTACGGACCTGTTCAAAGGCTCGAACCACAACGGTGGCGAGCTGCGATCAAGGGTGCCCATGTCCAGATTGTCTCTGAGCCAAGGGTCGGTGCACATGAGTCGTAATGTACCTGTTAGAGGAGTTGTCCTGATGGCTTGACTTTTCACCGACAGGCTTCGTCGTCCAACACTTCTATGACCCTGCATGGTGTAAAAGTTTGATGTTGTACTGCCCTTTACCGTCGAGCTACGGTAGGACATAATAATTTGTCATTCTCGACACACGAGTTCTGCAAAATTTGTCAAAGTTGATCTTTTTTGCATGTTGTAAATCGTGAACTAGTACACCAGGTAAGTTCCCAGGAAAGAGAGGTGGGTCACCAACGGACATGCTTAAATACCAAGTCTTTCCTCGCCAGAACTTTCCTAGACATGTACTTTTTCACTACTATGCTCTATGACCAGCAACAAGAATAACTTCTCTACTGTGAGAGATCATGATCATGATAACAATATCACAACAAATTTAAATGATAATTAATCGTTCACGTCATCTTCAGAATAACATGATAAAAATAATAATCATTTATCTTTGGGAATAACATTACAACAGATAAAATATTTATTTATCTTTTATTTCCAGAATAATATCACAATATCTTAATAATAATATCACAACAGATAAAATATCTTTTTATCTTTTATCTCCAGCATAATATCACAACAGATAATATATCTTTTTATCTCTGATCTCCAGCATAATATCACAATAGATAAAATATCCTTTTATCTCTTATCTCCAAAATAATATTCAACAAATAAAATATTTATTTATCTTTTATCACCAAAATAATATCTCAACAGATAAAATATTTCTTTATCTTTTCTAAAATAATATATTTCTTTATCTTTTATCTCTAGAATAATATATTTCTTTATCTTTTATCTCTAGAATAATATATTTCTTTATCTTTTATCTCTAGAATAATATCACAACAAATAAAATATTTCTTTATCTTTTATCTCTAGAACAATATATTTCTTTATCTTTTATCTCTAGAATAATATATTTCTTTATCTTTTATCTCTAGAATAATATATTTCTTTATCTTTTATCTCTAGAATAATATCACAACAGATAAAATATTTCTTTATCTTTTATCTCCAAAATAATATCTCAACAGATAAAATATCTCTTTATCTTTTATATTTCTTTATCTTTTCTAAAATAATATATTTCTTTATCTTTTATTTCTAGAATAATATGTTTTTTTATCTTTTATCTCTAAAATTTCTTTATCTTTTATCTCTAGATTATCTTTTACCTTTGGAATAATATCACAACAGATAAAATATTCCATTATCTTTTATCTTCATAATAATACCATAACAAATATAATATCACAACAAATAAAATATTCCATTATCTTTTATCTTCATAATAATATCATAACAAATATAATATCACAACAAATAAAACATTTCTTTATCTTTTATCTATAGTAATATCACAACAAATATAATATCACAACAAATAAAATATTTATTTATCTTTTATCTTCATAATAATATCATAACAAATATAATATCACAACAAATAAAATATTTCTTTATCTTTTATCTATAGTAATATCACAACAAATATAATATCACAACGAATAAAATATTCCATTATCTTTTATCTTCATAATAATACCATAACAAATATAATATCACAACAAATAAAATATTTCATTATCTTTTATCTTCATAATAATATCATAACAAATATAATATCACAACAAATAAAATATTTCTTTATCTTTTATCTATTGTAATATCACAACAAATATAATATCACAACAAATAAAATATTTATTTATCTTTTATCTCTAGATTATCTTTTATCTTTGGAATAATATCGCAACAGATAAAATATTTCTTTTATCTTTGTTACCTTTTCTAGGCTGACCAACATCTGAGTTGAGCTCACGACTCACCTCTTGTGCCCAATCACTGATGACCTCCCCCGAACCCTTGGGTCGAGCTGACGGGCTCTCCTGCATGGCGCTCATGCCCCTGTCTTACCTGGCACTAGGTAACCATTTACTCACGGGGCGGCTATACTCGAGTGGTTGCACTGGCACCGAGCTAGGTTGACTTTACTTGTGTTGTGCTTAAACAAATCAACAAACAGAAAACAGATTAATTCCACAGAGCGCCTATGCTCGTACTTATACCGAGCTAGGTCAACTTATCATGTGCCAATTCAGATAAATCAACAAAGTTAAACGCATCATCTTCCAAGAACAGATTTAACACACATTGTTCAAAGAGAAAGCATTAAGCACGAATATCTTAGCTGAAATACAACTAAGGTTTGCCACATTCCACGCTCAAGGAATGGCCTTAACTGGTCAGCCTTGGCTTCTTCATTCACTGATTGGAGGGCTTCTCCACGATTTGTTGTCTGGTCATCTCTTCGCTCCTAGTGCGTGCGGGTCTCATGTTCGTGGTTTCTGGAAGCCCCCATTGACTATCTGCGATTTGAGGGCTGAAACTAGGTTGGAAACTGTAACTGGAACTGAAAAACTTGTGTGGTGGGACTGATGTTTTATATTGGGCCCCACGGTGGGCGCCAAATGTTCCGGCCGGTTGACCTGGATCGTCTTTATGAGTGGCTTGTTCCCACGAGCTAGAGCACCTTCGTTCTGCCTCGTCTGTGTGTACCTGAAAAAGAAGAACAAAGGGGCACCCTCGCGGCCGTTTGCACTCCGACGCTCAAGTCAGCTAGTGAGAAACACCAAAGTGACTAAAGACTGTATGATCATCTCAATAACTGGAACTGTGTTGCCCTAATTGCCTTGTGCTCACAGCTGGGTGTGCCGTCAAGAACAACTAGGGTTTAGTGCTCTGTATAACTATGAAAACGTACCTTACTAGGGCTCTTCGTGCCCTTTATATAGGTGAAAAACTAGGGTTTACCTCTGCGTTGCTTGCTATTATCTAGGGTTCCTTGGAGAAGGTCCTTGCGCCGCTATCTTTAGGATCTTAGCGTATCTGGTCCATGGACTTCCCTTATTTGGAGTGCAATGTATAACCTTGCGGCCACTTGGGCTTTAACTTAAGCGTTGTATCTCTCACGCCATCATACTCCGTGGGTGCCCTAACTAATCACACGTCATGCATGCAGCCTTCCCTGGATATCTTTAATGAGCACGTGGGCATTGCCACATGCCCCTTTGACTCGATCATTTATTCTGTGCGGAGGGTCCCACAGTGCCGCCACCCAACTTTAGGGCGATGTCTTACTTTTGAGCGATGTCTACACTCGGCGACGCTTACTTCTGCGCGATGCTTCTCTTGGGCGATGGGCGATGATCCATCTTGGCGGTGACACATCTCGGCGATAACCGATTATTTATACTGCAGAACGCCGCTTCTACATACGGCGACTACGTTGATTTCTTGACCACCTACCTTTCTCTTGTCCACGTCATCACACCCGATGACCTGGTCAGTACATTCTTTAAAGAAAGTGTTTCACAAAGCCATCAAGGTAGAATTATATCTTTTGAAAAAAACTTTCAAAAATACTCATGATGATGATTTCTACAACTCTTTTAGGAAGGATGCAAACAAAATTTCTACTCAAATTTCTCCTTCCAATTTTTCCAAACAAACCATGTTTCCAAAAAAAGTTTCTAGTACAAATCTTTCTACTCCTAAGTCCCCTACCAAAACTTCAAATATCAAATGTTTTAAATGTTTAGGTTTTGGGCACATAGCTCTTCATTGTCCACAAAAGCAAATCTTAATAATAAACAAGGTAAAACAAGACCTAACTCACCCACCTACCACAAGTAAAAATGAAAAAGACAAAGAAGGCCAAGTTGACATGGGTCTTATCCTTCCACATCCAAGGTGTTTTCCTTCCTTATCTTTTTCATTACCAAAGGTTCTTACTTCACCACCATCTTGGTTAAAAAATGTTAGGGATGATTTGTTCATACCTCCTGTACCGCCCTGGTAGTCGCAAGTAATGACGTGGCATCAAGCTACGGTATAGGCGTGTTGACGAGACGCCAGGTTGGCAGAAGGGAAGGAAGTCGGGGGGCTCGTGAAGTCGCCAGTTATTAAGTTGGTGTGCTCCGATCTCCAGCACACCAGAACCGGCGGTCACCGGGTTAAAGATGAAGTCGCCAGATGTAAACTCAGGCGACCAGGTGATTAGAGATCGCCGGAGCAAGCACATCGCCGAAGATGAAGGTGGTGCAGATTATGAAGGCGGCCGGCGAGACCACAGGGAAGGTGTGTACGAAGGCACCCTAGCTCGCCAATCCAGTAGAGATCGCACTCCAGGACAGCTATGCACTGAGTAGTATCATGCATAAGTAACTTAGCCAAAGGAGAGTCAGAAGCAGCGCCCAAGTCAAGGAGGCTCCAGATGATGGCACGTGTACGACTGGATGCGAGCCACGTGTCCAGGTGTGTAACTGCCAGGAGAGAGAAAGTGCCCAGGTATATAAGGGTTTCCCAACGAACTTCTGAGGTACACACGTTCAGATTGTCTTCTTTACTGAGAGAGAACTGGTTCACGGTTCCTTGAGAGAGTTCTTGAGTGTTACTCTTAGTATTTGGTGGTTCAGTCACTGACTTGGGCGTTGGAGTGCGATCGGCCGCAGCGGCGCCGCTTTGTTCTTTTGCAGGTTCTTGAGGTGGATCGTGACGAAGGACGGAGGTTGAAGCGGCGCACACGTCGATCCAAGTTTGACGAGGCATAGCTCCAGCGTTCTGGTCAACAGGCAGGATCATCAGGCGCCCACCGTGGGGCCGTGTAAAACCTGTTCCCATCCACAGCGTGAGTTCTTGGAGGTTTTCGCAGTTTTCTGTGTGGTTGTGTGTTGGTGCAACCATTGTTCGCTGTTCATCTAGTTTTTGTTCGGTGATTTCGCGCTTCTACCATTCGTTCGGGTTTTTGTTCGGTGAAGTGAAGTTTTCTGCTGCTTACGCGAGATTTGTTCGGTGAAGATTTGAGTTCTTTGGCTTGTTTGGTTTTTCGAGGAAGAAGCGGTGGTTTCTGGTGGAGTCGCAGGTTTCTGTGGAGAGTTTTCTGTGTTCATGAGGTTTCTTTCGCAGTTTCGCGAAGTTCTGACCGATTGATCGCTGAATCGATCGTCGCTGAAGGAAGTGTTGTTCGTTGCACTCTGTGATTCATCAAGTTTCATGAGAAAAATGAGAAGCAACCGTTCAAGTCCAGTTGCGCCTGTTGCTGCTGAAGGTGCCGGCGCCATGACCATGGCGCAGATGGTGGAGATTATGCGTTCGTTGCAGGCGAATGTGGAAGCCTCGCGTATAGAGCAGGCGAGAATGCATGAGGACCTGGTCGCCTCTCGGGCCAGGAATGATGAGCTTAGCAAAGTGACTGAAGAGCTGTGTCAAGCTCTTCAGGAGCAGCGAGGGCGTCCTATTGCTGAAGAGGTCGCGCCGTCAATGCCGCCTCGTGTTTTTCCTATGCCCTTCGCTCAGGCGGTTACTGACACGCCTATTCCTGCGAGTGTGGTACCTGTTAAGGCCGTTTTTACAGGCGTGGAGTATCCTGAGGCTCATCTCACCACGTTCCATACGCAGATGATGCTGTCAGGAGGTTCAGACGCCGTGTACTGCAAGATGTTCGTGAGCACACTCCAGGGAACGGCGCTGGAATGGTTTGTGAGCCTGCCTACAGGTCACATAACCAACTTCCAACAGTTTTCTAAGATTTTCGTCGAGCAGTACATCGTGAATAAGGCACCGCCCCGGGTGTCTTATGATTTGTTTGATATAAGGCAGTATCAGGGAGAGTCCCTCAGGGACTACCTGAATCGTTTTGGGGCGCAGATGGTCCGATCGCCGGCCAAAGATGAAGAGATGCTGGTCTACGCATTTAAGAAGGGCGTGCTGCCGGGACCTTTCTGCGAGGCATTGATCAGGGCTCACCCCGCCACGTTTGCTGAGGTTAGGCGACTTGCGGTGGCCCACATCGCCGATGAGAGTGAAGTCGCCGAGAAGAGAGGAAGCGTGGCTCCCGCTAGGCCAGGCGCCCAGACCAGGATCCAGCCACAGAGGGTGCTGGAGACAGCGGCGGCCAGGAGGGATCAGAGAACTCGCCATCCTTATGATCCAAGGAAGAACAAGGGCAGGGGCCAAGGACGCCCGCAACCAGCACGCCGGGAATACAATCGCCCGCCTAAGCACAAGTTTGTCATGGGATTGGCGGACCTGATCGCCATTCCCAACATATCAGCTAGGTTGAAAGCGCCCGAGAAGGTAGGCGACAAGGTGCTGGGACCAAAGCCAGACGCCTGGTGTGAGTTTCACCAGGGCTTTGGCCACACCGTGGATTCGTGCTTGGCTTTAGGATACCAGCTCGACGATCTGGTTAAGAGCGGGTTCCTAAATGACTATTTGCTGGATAGAAGGACGGGGGGCGCGTCGAGCTCCCAACCAGCAGGTGGAAAGGCTCAGCAGCACGAGATGCCTACGCACGGGGAAATCCACACCATTGCAGGGGCTTTCTCAGGGGGTGGATGCACCGCATCACAGAGGAAGAGGTACGCGAGGTCTGTGATGACGGTGGATATGTTTGAAGACCACTCGCCGGATGTGGACATTACGTTCACCAAGCAAGACCTTCGGGACGTTGTGCCTCATGACAACGATCCCATAGTCATCTCGTTGATCACGGCAGGAAGAAAGGTCCACAGGGTTCTGGTGGACCAAGGAAGCTCGGCGGACGTGATGTTCTGGCCGACTTTCACGCAGTTGGAGCTGCCCCTTGATCAGTTGAGGCCTTATGGAGGGTGTTTGTATGGTTTCCCTGGTGACCAGGTGGAGGTCAGGGGGTACATAGAGTTGAGAACTACGTTTACAGATGAGGCGGGTTCGAGAACAGAGAAAATCAAATACCTTGTCGTAAACGCTCCTTCAGCCTACAACATCCTGCTGGGAAGACCCACGCTCAACAGGATAGGCGCTATACCGTCGACCCGGCACATGAAGGTAAAGTTGCCATCTATGGAGGGGGTGGTGATCACCATTAAATCCAACCAGAAAGAAGCGAAGAAGTGCTATGAGAATAGCCTGAAAAACAAAAGGTCTGTGAGTTACGTGACAACCACCCCGCCTCCCGGTGTGAAGCCCAGATCGACGGCGATAGAAGAGACCGCCGGAAGAGACGTGGAGATGGTGGATGCTGAGCTGGGGGAGGGGAACGCCGGTCTGGAGGAAGAAGAGGCCAGGAATCGCCCTGAGGAAGCGAGGGAACTGGGAATCGCCAGGGCGGTGATCGCCAGAGAGACCAGGCCAAAACCTGTCGAGCAGTGGCTCGAGAGAGAGATCAGAGGAAAGATCTTCAAGCTGGGAAGATCTCTAGAGGTCGAGCTCCAGGACCAGATCGCCAAGGTGATAGAGCGACATCTGGATGCGTTTGCATGGTCCGCTTCGGACATGCCCGGGATCGATCCCGACTTCTTGTGCCATCATTTGGCGATGGACAACTTGGTGAGACCAGTGCGGCAAAGGAGAAGAAAGTTCAACGAGGAGAGGAGGCAGGCGATTAGAGACGAAACCCAGAAGCTCCTCGCTGCAGGCCACATCAAGGAAGTCCAGTACCCTGAATGGATGGCAAATGTCGTACTGGTAAAGAAGAGTAATGGGAAATGGCGCATGTGCGTCGATTTCACTTATCTGAATAAGGCTTGTCCAAAGGACTCGTATCCCTTACCAAGCATGCCCTGGTGGGTAGTGCTGCAGGGTGTAAGTTGTTGAGCTTCCTGGATGCCTTCTCGGGGTATAACCAGATCAAGATGCATCCCATGGATGAAGAGAAGACTACCTTCATGACCGAGAGATCGTGCTACTGCTACAAGGTGATGCCGTTTGGGCTGAAGAATGCGGGGGCCACGTACCAGAGGTTGATGGATCGAGTACTTGCACCAATGCTGGGGAGGAATGTGCAAGCGTACGTAGATGACATGGTCGTGACCTCGCCAGAGAAAAGCAAGCACGTTGCGGACTTGGAGGAGTTGTTCACGACGATCGCCAAGTTCAGGTTGAAGCTGAATCCAGAGAAATGCATCTTTGGCGTGGAGGATGGAAAGTTCCTGGGATTTCTCTTAACTGAAAGAGGAATAGAGGCCAACCCGGATAAGTGTGCCGCCATCTTGGCGATGAGGAGCCCGACCACTGTGAAGGAAGTACAACAGCTAACAGGTCGGATGGCCGCCCTGTCTCGCTTTGTGTCAGCTAGCGGAGAGAAGGGCCATCCCTATTTCCAGTGTTTAAGGCGCAATAATAAGTTTGCCTGGACGAAGGAGTGTGAGGAAGCCTTCGTCAAGCTTAAGAAGTATCTGGCGAGCCCGCCGGTTTTGTGCAAACCGCTGGTGGGAACCCCTCTAAGGTTGTATTTTGCTGTAACTGAGAGGGCGGTGAGTGCGGTGCTCGCCCAGGACCAAGATCAGGCTCAGAAGCCTATTTATTTTGTTAGTAAGGTGCTGCAGGGCCCCGAAACGAGATATTAGGCCCTGGAGAAGGCTGCGCTTGCTGTGGTATTTTCGGCGAGGAGGTTGCGCCACTATTTCCATAGCTTCACGATACTAGTGATGACCGACCTGCCCATCCAGAAGGTCTTGAAGAAGCCTGACGTTGCTGGGAGGATGGTGAAGTGGGCAGTGGAGCTGTTGGAGTTTGACATTAAGTATGAGCCCCGAGGCTCGATTAAGGGACAGATCTTCGCAGATTTCGTGGTCGAGCTCTCATCTGAGGCAACACGAGTTGAAGGGGACGACTTCCGTTGGGTGCTTTCAGTGGATGGATCGTCGAACCAGCAGGGTAGCGGTGCTGGAGTCATCTTGGAGGGACCCAACGGCGTGCTGATCGAACAATCTTTGAGGTTTGCCTTCAAAGCCAGCAACAATCAAGCAGAATGTGAGGCGCTGATCGCCGGGATTTTGCTGGCCAAAGAGATGGGAGCTAGGGTGCTGATGGCAAAGAGTGACTCGCTGCTAGTCACGGGGCAGGTAACAGGCGAGTTCCAGGCTAAAGATCCACAAATGGCGGCTTACCTGGAGTATGTACAGGAGTTGAAGAGTTCCTTTGTCTCCTTTGAAGTGGTGCATGTGCCCAGAGAGCAGAATGCCCGAGCTGACTTGCTAGATAAGCTCGCCAGTTCAGGCAAGGGGGGTAGGCAGAGGACGGTGATTCAAGAAACTCTGAAGACGCCGAGAGCATTTGTAGCAGATCACCTGGTTCTTCAGATAAGCAAGTCGACGGAAATAGCGGCAAAGAGTCACAGATCTTTGACTGAAAAGACCTTGAGGTCGCCAAGAATAAGAGCATGTCGGGGAGAGAAGGTGAACATGACGCAGGTCTGCACGACCCACGAGCCAGACACCTGGGTGACACAGTACAAGCGGTGCCTGGCAGATGGCCTTCTCCCGCTGGATCTGACAGAGGCAAGGAAGATAAAGAAGAATTCTAGTATGTTCACAATGATTGATGGCGATCTGTACAGGTTTGGGTTCACTCACCCACTCTTGGAATGTGTGCATGGTGAGAAGTGTACGAGAATTATGGCAGAGCTCCATGAAGGGATATGTGGAAGCCACGTCGGGGGTCGAGCTCTGGCCGCAAGGACTCTCCGTGCAGGGTACTACTGGCCAACGATGAGAGAAGATTGCAAGAAGTATGCGCAGTGTTGCAAACAATGCCAACAGCACGCCGATTGGCACAAGGCGCCTCCCGAGGAGTTGAAGTCGATTTACAGCCCTTGGCCGTTTCATACTTGGGGAATCGACATCCTGGGACCATTCCCGCTGGCGATCAGGCAGATGAAGTACTTGGTGGTGGCGATTGAATATTTCACCAAGTGGATCGAAGCAGAACCAGTGGCCCAGATCACCGCACACAAGATCGAAGGTTTCGTGTGGAAGAACATTGTGTGCCGGTTTGGTGTGCCCAAGCGACTGGTGTCGGACAATGGGACTCAGTTTGCAAGTCACCTGTTGAAGAAGCTGTGCGAAGGGGTGGGAATTCAACAAGTGTTTGCATCCGTCGAGCACCCTCAGACGAATGGCCAAGTAGAGTCAGCCAATCGGGTGTTGCTGAGAGGTTTGAAGAGAAGGCTAGAGAAAGCCAAAGGAATATGGGCTAAGGAGGTAACCCGTATAGTTTGGGCGTACCACACCACCGAGCAGTCAGGAACTCATGAGACCCCGTTCAGTTTGGTCTATGGGTGCGACCCAATGATTCCAGTGGAGATCCAGGAGAGCTCGCCGAGATTCCAGAACTTCGTGGAGGAAGACTCGAATGAGGAGAGAAGGTTGAACCTGGATCTACTGGATGAGGTCAGGGAAGAGGCAAGATTAAAAGCTGAGGCGGTGAAGAGAAGGATTGAACGAAGATATAACTCGAAGGTGATGCCGAGACAGTTCAGAGAGGGCGACCTGGTGATGAGAAAAGCCCAGCAGTACGAGATGGAGAATAAGCTGTCGCCTAAGTGGACGGGACCGTTCAGAATAACCGAGGCGCTCGGGAACGGCGCCTACCGCTTAGAGACGTTGGAAGGAGGGGCGATTCCTCGCACTTGGAACGCCACGCACCTCAAGTTATATTACAGTTGAGAACTTTGTAAGTAAAGACAAACACGAAGTTATATTACAATGTTTCTGTTAAAACAGTTTCAAGCGGGCACTCTTTTTTCCCTAAGGAGGGTTTTTAATGAGGTCACCCAATAAAGAAGAGTTTTCGAAGTTTAAGGTGTTTTAGATTGCATGCTTGTTGTTTTCCGAATGTTTCGAAGAAAGACCTTGTCACTTATATGTGATTTAAGGCAAGTTAAGGATGTATTGCATGCTTTCTAAAAAATTTCTAAGTCCTCATCGTCTTTCGGCGATCGGAGGCACCAGTTGAAGTTAAAGTCCTCATCGTCTTTCGGCGATCGGAGGCACTAGTTAAAGTTAAAGTCCTCATCGTCTTTCGGCGATCGGAGGCACCAGTTAAAAGACCTCAACGCCCTCGCGCGTTCTGAGGCGAGATAAAGACCTCCTCGCCGTCGAGCGAGTGCAGGCGAGGAAGAGCGAAAAGTCCTCAGTGTTTCTGGGGGGGAGAAGATGTAACCCCTGGGGCAATGTAGAGGCACCAGTGAAAAGTCCTCAGTGTTTCTGGGGGGGAGAAGATGTAACCCCTTGGGCAATGTAGAGGCACCAGTGAAAAGTCCTCAGTGTTTCTGGGGGGGAGAAGATGTAACCCCTGGGGCAATGTAGAGGCACCAGCAAAAAGTCCTCAGTGTTTCTGGGGGAGAGGAGATGTAACCCCTGGGGCAATGTAGAGGCACGAGTTAAAGACCTTCTCGCTGATGAGCGAGTTCAGGCAAGATAAAATCCTTCTCGTCTCGAACGAGTTCAGGTATGGTGTAAAGGGTGGAAGAAGTTTGGAGGGTGGCTAAGGTAGGTTCGAAGAGAACGCTTAGCCACCTGGTCTCTTGTTCTGAAGATCAGGGAGGTAGAGAAGGATCCGGAAGGCGCCTCTACCCCCGGATGAAGGAACAATGGCCAAGTTATGAAGCCAGGAAGAAGCTGATATCGCCAAGAATCTTTGGCGACCAGGAGAAATTCAAGCAATGGCAGGAAAGTCAAAGACCCGTTTTGATGAAGCAGATCGGGTGAGCGGTGTCTTAAGCCATTAATTGAGGTGAAGTTCGTTATTTGAAGAGCGATTTTACGCTAAGGTTTATTACCCTGGAGTTACAAGTTGTTAGAGTGATTGTTATTCGAAAGTCAGTGGTTCGAAGCAGTTAAGTATACAATCGCACGTACGGAATTGCTAAGTTAATTTCTTGAAGAAAATTGTGCAAGCAAAGATAAAGCAGACAGAGAAGTTACTAGAAGAATACAAGGACCTTATCATAAAGTAAATATCAGTTCCAGGCACATGTACAGAAAAATAGAAAGTTTATTACAATCATCTGTAAGGAGAAAGCATAAAGGTAGTGGATGGAGGGAATCAATCAGTCTTCAGCAGGAACAACCTTCCCGTCCACCACCTCGTTGTTGAGAGACACCATGGTAAGATCTAGATCGGGGAACAAGCAGGCGAACTGTTCCCGGGCGGCCTCGAATCCAGCAGCAAGAATCTGGGCAGATCTCAAGTCAAGTTCTTCGATCTGTTTCTTCAGCCCCTCGTTCTGCTGCTTCAGCTCTTCAGCTTGTTTCTTAAGTTCTTCGACGGTTTCCCGAGCTTGAAGAAGGTCTTCAGCAACCTTCTTGGATTCTGCTTGCACCTGGCCCAGTTCAGCGACGATCTTCCCGTTTTCTTTGTTGGCTTCAGCGAGCTTGGCCATGGTGTCGTCTCTTTCTTTCTCCACCTTTCCCAAGAAGACCTCCCGATCGGCTGACCTTTTCTCGAGGTTCTTCACCTTGGCGGCGTCAGCTTTGATCAAGGCCTCCAAGTCAGCCACTTTGACGCGATAAGGTACTATCTTGCTCTCCAGCTCAATCTTCTCTTGAGCCAAGAGCTGCACCTTATGGCGTAGATCGGTGGCCTCCTTGCGCGCCACCCGGAGCTCGGTGCTCGTGGCATCTTGTACTCGGGAGTGTTCGATCTCTGCAAGTGTAAGATTACAAGATAACCTCTCCGCCTCAATCCTTATGGTGCTATTCTCAGTTCGGAGAGCGAAGAGGTCATCCTAGAGCTTCCTGGTAGAACTCTCCACAGCTTTAGAGATGATGGAGGGGAAATCCTCCGCCATCATCTTCAGTTTTGCTGAAAAGGGCTCCCATACCCTTTTGACCTCAAGAGAGAGGTTTGCTGGTGGAGGCACCGGGGGGGCTTGTTGTTGGTTTTCGCCACCACCCTCTTGAGTTGGTTGCTTAGTGAGTGCTTCTTGGCGTGGTGGCGACGTCGGGGATTCGGTGATGAGGATTGGAGAGTTGTGAGCACCCTCATCCTCGACTGGAGCAGCCCCTGCGGTTGAAGCATTTGAAGGAGGATCCCCTCCCGCTGATACATAAGGCGTGGAGGCGCTCGGGGGGTTCTCCAAGAAGTTGGCTTCGGCGGCCTCAACCACAGGAGGAGCAGACGCCAATGGAATCGCTTGGACTGGCGAGGCGGGAGCTGGTGGAGGAGGCAACGTTGGAGGCGGAGCTGGTGTGGATGGTGGTGTTGATGTTGGAAGAGGGGGTGGAGCAGATGGTGAAGAAGGTGCCACCCTCTTCCTCTTGGTGACGAGGCCATCTTCAGTCGCCTCGTCGTCTTCTTCTTCCTCCTCATGAACCACTTGAGGGGCTTTCCTCTTGGGTTTCCTAAGGATAAGTTTCTTGCGTTGGTTGGCGGGCTGGGCCTCGGAGGAAGTTGGGCCTTTGGGTGGCGATCTGCCCTGCGCAGCGGCGATCTCCACCAATGAGTTTGGCACGGTCTGGGAACCCGATGCCAACCCGTGGGTTCGGGCGAGCGCCCTCAGTTCAGCGAGCTTCCCCTGGCCCAACATACGATCTGCATAATGCAAAGATACACAGATTAACTCAAGAGAAGAAAATAAACGCGTAAGTCAGTATGCAGCAAAGGCAGATAAGTGATGCAGAAAGTAAAACCAAAGTCTTGTGCACAACACACAAGACGCCCAGAAACAGTTAGCAGAGGTAATGTCAAGAAAATAACTTAGACGTTGAGGTGAGTTCTAACCTATGCGAACTTCAAGTTGATCTTCGAAGAACTCGAAAGAGATGAGCGTGGTGGTGAGGAAGGTAATGTTGGCGTCTGCCACACTCTTCCAGAAGAAGCACAGGTCCTTGTCCAAAGCACCCATGCTGTCTGGACTCCTTGGCCTCCTGAAGCTGCTTTTGGACTCTTTGTTCCCCTTGTTTACCCAATACAAGGGGAAGCCATCGAGCAGTGAAGCGTCCTTGTCGTTTGGGCGCACCTGGACAAACTTGCCCTTCCAGTCTTTGTAGGATTGCTGGAAGATAGAGAGGATCGACCTCCCAGCAATCCCGTTCAAACTCACCCACAGGCGATCTCCTGGGTGTTTGGCTTCGAAGAGGAAAAGCAAGACGTCCACTGACGCTGGCAGCCCCAGGTGGTCGCACATAATCTGGAACGCCCGCACGAACGCCCAGTTGTTGGGATGAAGCTGGGCGGCGGCGATGTCGAGCTCGGTAAGTAGCTCTCTTTCAAAGCGGGTGAAGGGAAACCTAAGTTTCACCTTCTTGAACAAGGTGGTATATATGAAGCAGAATAACCCGCCGGTGTTCCCTTTGTCGTCGACGCACACTGGCAAGTCGGGGGGGCAAGGTAGCACCATCATCTTCTCGTCGTGCTCCTTGTGGAACGATAGGTGAGGCTCATCCCCTTTCTTCAAACGAAGAACTGCCCCAGCAGAGTTTACAGAAGATGTTTCCTTCAACAAAGTCGAGGTGGCCCATGGGTACAATTTTTTGAAGTCTGGGGAGGGAACAGAGGCTCCTCCGGCGACAGGGGGAGTGGCCTGAGCCAGGTTAGAGCGGGAGGGTGCAGGCCTCTCAGCCTGGGAAGAGGAAGCACCAGGTGCTCGCGGTTGGTTGTGTGCTTGAGATGAAGGGTTTCGAGACGAGGGAGGAGGATTTGGGGTAATCTTTGAGCGAGCCATCTGCAAAGGAAGAAGAAAAGAAAAGGTGATCAGGGTTCGCGGAGGCTGACTCGATCGTGGAAGAAGGGTGAAAAACGAACGAACGAAGGTTCGTTGTAACGAAGACGAAGCCCTAAGTTACGAGAAAGGAGAAACAGAGAAAACAGCCCACAACGTATGCACCAGACAGTTAAAGGATGATGCGAATCGGTTAAAATGCAGGAAAAACCAGCAGAAGAAGTAAAGGAAGTACCTTTTTATGATCGGAAAAGTGATGAAGGAAGTTGGTGATTCAGGAGGTTGAAGAATGTTGAGAGCTTTTGCAGAAGAAAGTTGAAGCGTCTGAGAATACGAAGAAAGTGATGGAACAGTGGAGCGAAAGGGGTTTAAGGGTTTTTCGTATAAGTTTGGGAAGCGCAAACGGCAATTAAAGGTAACCGTTGATAAAGCCACGTGTCGAACGATGGGAGGAGTGTTTGGTGGAGCGTCAGAAAAGCAGAAAGTACAACCGCTTGGAATTCTGCGCCAGTGCCACGTAGATCGGTATTGACGTGACTCCTTTAGTCTTTTCGCTGGACAAGTCTTCGCTTAAGACTGGGGGGCTTGTGTACCGCCCTGGTAGTCGGAAGTAATGACGTGGCATCAAGCTACGGTATAGGCGTGTTGACGAGACGCCAGGTTGGCAGAAGGGAAGGAAGTCGGGGGGCTCGTGAAGTCGCCAGTTATTAAGTTGGCGTGCTCCGATCTCCAGCACACCAGAACCGGCGGTCACCGGGTTAAAGATGAAGTCGCCAGATGTAAACTCAGGCGACCAAGTGATTAGAGATCGCCGGAGCAAGCACATCGCCGAAGATGAAGGTGGTGCAGATTATGAAGGCGGCCGGCGAGACCACAGGGAAGGTGTGTACGAAGGCACCCTAGCTCGCCAATCCAGTAGAGATCGCACTCCAGGACAGCTATGCACTGAGTAGTATCATGCATAAGTAACTTAGCCAAAGGAGAGTCAGAAGCAGCGCCCAAGTCAAGGAGGCTCCAGATGATGGCACGTGTACGACTGGATGCGAGCCACGTGTCCAGGTGTGTAACTGCCAGGAGAGAGAAAGTGCCCAGGTATATAAGGGTTTCCCAACGAACTTCTGAGGTACGCACGTTCAGATTGTCTTCTTTACGCTTGCGAGTTCTTGAGTATACTGAGAGAGAACTGGTTCACGGTTCCTTGAGAGAGTTCTTGAGTGTTACTCTTAGTATTTGGTGGTTCAGTCACTGACTTGGGCGTTGAAATGCGATCGGCCGCAGCGGCGCCGCTTTGTTCTTTTGCAGGTTCTTGAGGTGGATCGTGACGAAGGACGGAGGTTGAAGCGGCGCACACGTCGATCCAAGTTTGACGAGGCATAGCTCCAGCGTTCTGGTCAACAGGCAGGATCACCTCCTAATGGTTGTCACCATTTAAGAGGCCTTTTTCCTAAAGATATCATCATTCCCAAACAAATTTTTCCAACTTCGTCAATTTCTAGAACCTCCTTTTTTGATATCCCGTTGTTTACAAATGCTAAGTCCTGTTTACCTTTTTCTTCCACTTTTAATTGTAAAAATAAACTGACTTTGTTATATGCAGGGATTCAGAATTCGTGGACGAATTCTCTCCAACTCGAGGAGTATGATGAGAATCAAATAAAGGAGGCTTTTATTAATGGAGGAAGAGGACATCCACCCTCACATTTGAAGTTCTTCCTTCTAGTCTTCTCAAAATTAAAAGAAGACATAAAATAAAGATGAGGCCCAAGCCCAAAGCCCAAGCCCAAGAAGGCCAAAGCCCAAAGAGCCCAAGTCCATCCCATGAGGGGCAAGGCAAAACTTTGAAATACTCTTGTATATTTTTAGGAGGTGTGGTTATTAAATAAAGGAGTGTGAAAATGTAAAATAAAGTCACATTGTCCATGTGACTTAGGAGAGTGGTGTAGGTGTAGTTTTTAGGAGGTGTCATAGTAGAAAAAGGTCACACCTCCCATGTGACTTGTTTTTGGTGGGAATTTCAAATGAGTTTTATTTGAAATTTCCCACCTATTTTTCAGCACCTCTAGGCTATAAATAAAGGTGCTTAGCTTGTACAATTCAGATTTGAATTTTGATTAGAGAAACTATACTCAATTTTTGAGACAGCATTAGAGAGCTTTGTGCCTTCCTCACTAGTCTTATCTTGAGTGTTCAATGGTTACCTCAAGTGGCGGCTTGCACACTCATCTTGGAGTCACCATCCTCTAAGTGGCGTGATCATCCAACCATTCCTCCATCTCCATGAGCTTTCTCTTCTCCTTCCTTCCTTGTCTTTTTGTGTTCATGTCTTAGCTTGTGTTCTTGCCTTTTTTCGTTCGGCTTTTTCATTTTTCAGCTGGCTATTCTTCTTTTATTTGATTTTGGTTCGGTGCTTTTAAGTTTCCAGCATTTCTATTCGGTAATCTTACCTTTTGTTCCATTTTAATCGGTTCAATTTGACAATACATGGAACTTCCATATGAGTTTGGGTTTTGGTACTAGTCTTGGTGAGTTCTTGTTCATAGAACCTTGATCCAATTCTATGATAAAGTGCCTATCTCATATCCAACTCAAGATGATTCCTAAGAATGTCAAGAATCATTCATATTGTGCTAGTGGAATCACATCAGGAAAT
Source organism: Phaseolus vulgaris (assembly GCF_051622355.1). Taxonomy (NCBI): domain Eukaryota; kingdom Viridiplantae; phylum Streptophyta; class Magnoliopsida; order Fabales; family Fabaceae; genus Phaseolus; species Phaseolus vulgaris. Next base: position 28,949,398 of record NC_143504.1, on the reverse strand, counting down.
TTATATGGTCTTGTTGTTGTAGATGACTTTTCCAGGTATACTTTGACACTTTTTCTACACACAAAGAAGGAATCATAATCAGAATTTAAGAAGCTTGCATAGAAACTTTAGAATACATGCTGCAACAACATAGGAGCAATAAGAGGTGATCATGGAGGGGAGTTTCAAAATGAAAAGTTCATCAGGTTCTGCAACAAGTTAGGGATTTCTCATAACCTCTCTGCACCAAGAACACCCTAACAGAATGGTGTGGTGGAGAGAAAGAACAAGTCTCTAGAAGAGCTTGCAAGGACCATACTAAATGACTGATGAGAGTCAAGTAAAGGAGGTTTTTATTAATGAAGGAAGAGGCAATTCACCATCACACTTGAAGTTCTTCCTTCTAGTCTTCTCAAAATTAAAAGAAGACATAAAATAAAGAGAGGCCCAAGCCGAAAGCCCAAGCCCAAGCCCAAGTCCATCCTATGAAGGGCAAGGCCAAGTTTTAAATAATAAAGAATTTTGTTTGAAGGTGCTTAGAGGGAAACATTAGAAACCTCTATTGTTAAAGCATCTTTTAGTCTTTAGTTAGGAGTCTTAGGGGGGGTGTGTTAGTAGATAGGTGTAGGAGTAGAAAAGGAGGTGCCATAGTGAAGGAAGAGGTCACACCTTCCTCATGCTTTGTTTTAGGCGCCAATTCTAGAAGCTTTTTAGGAGGGAGTTTTTGAATTTGTGTAGCTTGCATTTCAGCACCTTAGGCTATAAATAGAGGTGCTCCCTTTGTAAAATTCAGATTTGAATTTTAAGAAAAGAAACTATACTCAAATTTTGAGTGATCATTGGAGAGCTTTTGAGCCTTCTTCTCTAGTCTCATCTTGAAGGATCCATGGTGTCCTCAAGTGGCGGCAGCACACTCATCTAGGAGCAACCATCCTTCTAGTGGCGTGATCATCCAACCATTCTTCCATCTTCATGAGCACTCTCTTCTCCTTCCTTTCTTCTTTTGTTATTTCCTTGTCTTAGCTTGTTTCCTTGTTGTTTTTGGTTCGGCATTTTCAGAATTCATTTGTGTTGCTTCGGTTCTTTTGTTTTTCTTGTTGTTCTTCATCTTACTTCTTCATTTTCCAGCTTTTGTTCGGTTCAATTTAATTTCCAGCTTTCAAATTCAGTTTGCTTAGCTTTTGTGCCTTTTTGTTCGGTTCAATTTCACAATAATTGGAACTTCTATTTGAGTTTGTGTTTTGGCACTAGTTTTGGTGAGTTCTTGTTCATAGAACCTTGATCCATTTCTATGATAAAGTGCCTAGCTCTTAACCAACTCAAGATGATTCCTAAGAATGTCAGGAATCATTCTAATTGTGCTAGTGGAATCACATCAATGACTTTGCTCTACCAAAATGTATATGGGCTGACGCTGTGAGCACTGCCTGCTATGTGATGAATCGTGTGCTGATTCAGCCTATTATGAATAAAACTCCTTACAAGTTGCTGAATGGAAGAAAGACAAACGTGAGCCACCTAAAAGTCTTCGGTTGTAAGTGTTATATCCTTAACAATGTCAAGGAAAGCTTAGGTAAGTTTGATGCTAAATCCGATAAAGGTATCTTTCTTGGTTACTCTCTTAATAACCATGCTTATAGAGTCTTTAATAAAAAGCTTATGACTGTTGAGGAGTCTATTCGTGTTATTTTTTATGAGTCTAATAAGTGTGAACAAGCTGCAGCTAAGATCAATACAGATGAGCATGATCAAAACATCTTTTTAAAAAATCTTGACAACAACACAAAAATTCAACCGGTTGAACCCTCGAATCAACCGATTGAAAACCTGCAGCAGGAGGATCTGCCAAAAGATTGGAAGATTCCAAAGGATCTGTCTCCTGACAACATCATAGGTCAAATCCACAAAGGAGTTTCCACCAGAAGGAATATGGAAGATTTCTGCAATCACACTGCATTTGTTTCAAAGGTTGAACCTCAATCAGTGTGTGAAGCTTTCAAGGATGAATTATGGACAACAACAATGCAGGAAGAGCTTAATCAGTAAGAAACGAAGTCTGGACTCTTGTTCCAAAAAGCAATCAAATGAATGTGATAGGTACCAAGTGGGTGTTCAGAAACAAATTGAATGACTCAGGCATCATTACAAGAAACAACGCGAGACTCGTTGCCAAAGGATACAATCAAGCTTAAGGAATCGATTATGATGAAACCTTCGCACCGGTGGCAAGGTTAGAAGTGGTAAGGTTGTTATTAGCTTTTTCTTGTATGCGTGGTTTCAAATTGTTTCAGATGGACGTGAAAAGTGCATTTCTCAATGGAATCGTGAATGAGGAGATCTATGTCTCACAGCCACCTGGCTTTGAAGATCACAAGCATCCAAAATATGTATACAAGCTTAAGAAAGCATTGTATGGCCTCAAACAAGCTCCACGTCAATGGTATGAAAGGCTAAGTCTTTTTCTTTGATCTCATGAGTATGAAAGAGGTAAGGTAGATAAGACTTTGTTCATTAAGAAAGCTAGAACTGATATTATCTTAGTACAAATTTACGTAGATGATATTGTGTTTGGCTCTTTTAATGTAAAACTTTGTGAGGACTTTGTCAAAGAAATGCATGGGGAGTTCAAAATGTCAATGATGGGAGATATTTCATTCTTCCTCGGTCTACAAGTTAAACAATCCAAAGAAGGAATCTTTGTATGCCAATCGAAGTATTGCAAAGACATCCTTAAGAAGTTCGATATGGAAGCATGTAAAGCAGCAACAACTCCTATGTACACAAACTGCTACTTAGGAGCTGATGAAGCTGGACTAGAGGTTAATCAAACCATGTACAGGGGTTTAATAGATTCTCTCTCAAATGGACAAGTATTCAGTTATAAAATGATCAAACAGTTTCACATAGAAACAAACCATCCTTTCATTCGTGACAATGTTGAATAAAAAATGAATTGCATATCTTGTGGAACGAATTTGAAGTTCAAATCTTAGCCACATATCAATTACACACAATAAGGAATGTTTGGTAAAAATTTCAAATCTAAACTCCCAAGAAATAAGGCGTAATAAGTCCAAGACAAAGATCAAACATAACTGGAAAACTTGTTTTTTCTGAAAACAGAACGTCCTGGCTTTTCTTCCGTATATCTTTTTCTGTGTGTTTCTTTTTCTTCCGTATATCTTTTTTGACTGGATAGAAACGACATATGAAAGTACTTGTGCAACTGTTTTCAGAACTTTTCAGCGTAACTTTCTTGTCGAAATCTTATGGAAGAATCTGAACATACTTTGGGACGAAACGCGACAAATTTTAGCTTAAACAGATGATTATTCAATTAGAAAATGATCAAAGAGTTTCAAACAGAAACGAACCTTCCTTTTAGTTGTGGCAATAATGAATAAAAAATTCATTGCAAGTCCTGTGGAACGAATTAGAGGATTGAATATCAGCCATATCTTAATACAAACAATAAGGAATGTCTAGTAAAAATTTAAAATCCAAACACCCAAGGAATAAGGAGTAATAAATCCAAGACAGAAAGTAAACAAAACTGTAAAACTTGTTATTCTGAAAATAAAACGTCCTGGCTTTTCTTCCTTATATCTTTTTATGTGTTTTCTTTTTGGACGTGCATCCTTAACTGGATACAAATGACATATGAAATTACTTGTTTATGTGTTTTTGAAACTTTTCAGCGTAATATGAACTCATAATAACAATGCAGAAACTAGGGCAAAATTTTGCAAATCTGGAAAGCGGAGCGCCTTAGAGTATAAAAATTTCTGGAACATTTTCCAAAAAGAATTTCATGCTGAAATATTATGGAAGAATCCCAATTGAGTTTTGTACGAAACGCGAAAAGTTTCAGCTCAAACGGATGGGTAGTCAGTTAGAAAATAATGAAACCGTTTCACACAGAAACGAACCTTCCTTTCAATCATGGCAATGATGAATAAAAAATTCATTGCAAATCTTGTGGAACGAATTAGAGGATTGAAACCCCACCACATCTCAATACACACAATAAGGAATGTCTGGTAACAATTTCAAATCTAAACACCCAAGGAATAAGACGTAATAAGTCACAGACAAAAAGCAAACAAAACTGGAAAACTTGTTTTTACCAAAAATAGAACTTCCTGGCTTTTCTTCCTGATATCTTTTTCTGTGTTTTCTTTTTGGACTTGCCTCCTTGATTGGATACAAAAAAACATATTAAATTAGAATAAAATTTTCATATGAACTTTTCACCGTAATATGAACTTAGAATAAAATTGCAAAAACTAGTGTCAAATTTCGCAAATCTTGAAAGCGGAGCTCCTTGGAGTGCAAGAAGTTTCTGGAACATTTTCCAAAAAGATTTTCTTGTTGAAATCTTATGGAAGAATCCCAATAGAATTTGGGACGAAAACAGACATAATTCAACTCAAACGGACGAGGATTCAGTTAGAAAATGACCAAACAGTTTCACACAGAAACGAACTTTCCTTTCAGTCGGGCTAATGTTGAATAAAAAATTCATTGCAAATCTCGTGGAACAAATTTGAGGCTAAAATATCAGCCACATCTAAATACACACTATAAGAAATTTCTTATAAAAATTTCAAATCTAAACACCCAAGGAATAAGGCGAATAAGTCCCAGATAGAGAGAAAACAAAATTGGAAAACTTGTTTTTACCAAAAATAGAACGTCCTGGCTTTTCTTCCTTATATCTTTTTTTGTGTTTTTTTTTTGGACTTGGCTGCTTGACTGGATACAAATGACATGTGCAAGTACTTTTGTAAGTGTTTTCAGAACTTTTTAGCGTAATATGAACTCATTATAAAATTGGAGAATCTAAGGAAAAATTTTGGAAACCTGGAAAGCGGAGCGCCTTGGAGTGTAAGAAGTTTCTGGAACATTTTCCAAAAAGAATTTCTTGTTGAAATCTTATGGAAGAATCCCAACAAAATTTTGGACGAAACGCGACAAGTTTCAGCTCAAACGGATGAGTATTTAGTTAGCAAATGATTAAACAGTTTCACACAGAAAGGAACTTTCATTTCAGTTGTGAAAATGATGAATAAAAAATTCATTGCAAATCTTGTGGAAAAAATTTGAGGCTCAAATATCAGCCACATCTCAATACACACAATAAGCAATGTCTGGAAAAAATTTCAAATCTAAACACCCAAGGAATAAGCCATAATAAGTCCAAAACAAGAGCAAACAAATCTGGAAAACTTGTTTTTTTCCGAAAACAGAACGTCCTGGCTTTTCTTCCTTATATCTTTTTCTTTGTTTTCTTTTTGGACGTGCCTCCTTGGCTGGATTCATTTTTCTGCTTGAGTTCTTCTTATCTTCATGTTGTCCATCTTTTGTTCATGTTGTCTTGCTGTTTTTATTTTTTTAATTTGATTTAGATGCTATTCTAAGCATTTCAATCGGTAGAAATTGTTCAATTTGTTCTTAAGCACCTTATTTTCAATTTTGTGTAGGATTCTATGGTGAATTGTGTTGCGTTTTTTATTTTAGGATATTTGAGTCTTGTTTGAATTTCTGTTCGGTTCATATGATGTGTTTGAGTTATTTTATTTTCTGGATCTATAAGTTTTGTCTAGTCATGTAATTCCAAAATTGTCAACAAATCTTAGTAGTACTTTTCTTGATTCATTTGTTTATTGTTTTGATTTGAGTGTTTAATTTGAATTCTGAATTGATTTGTTCCTTTGGTGCATTTTTCCTTTTAGTTTGAGTTCATATTTGTATGCTAGATCCATACAAATTCTATCACATTCATTCCATTGTGTTTTTGTAGTTTCTCATTTTGTTTTTTAATTCCAGATTTAGGAATCCTCTGTTTTAACAAATTCTGTTATCTATCACATTCATTCCATTGTGTTTTTGTAGTTTCTCATTTTGTTTTTTAATTCCAGATTTAGGAATCCTCTGTTTTAACAAATTCTGTTATGGCTGTTTTGTTTTATGAAAATTAAATACGTTGAAATAAAATTTTGAGATTCTGGATTTCAGTGGTTTGAGGTGTTAGAAAAAGAAGAAAAAAAGAATTAGTTGAAAAGGAAAAATAGAAAAAAAAATATAAATCACACAAAAAAAGTGTGCATTATGGCGCTGAAAACTGGCGGTAATTGGACATTGATTTTGAAATAATTATCACAATTAATTGGTACTTGCTTTTGGTGTGATTCCAGCGCCAAAAGTTTTTTAAGAGACCGAATTGTTTGTGTTTAAATATTCAGAAGCAAATTCAAAATAGTCAGCCCAGCATAAATATTTGAAGTCACGCTTTCTGAACCTTAATTTTCCAGTAGTGCTGTTTTGGTTTTTCAAATCAATTCTAGTGCCATTCTTTTGGTTCCTTTTGTGTGCCATCCTTTATTGAGTGCCTATTTTTATTTGCTTGTCCAATTTCATTCTGAACTCTTTCTAGTTGTGTCATATCATTAAATCCAATTGCAGTGGTACTATTTTTAAAATTTAATTGTTTCTTGCTTTCTTTTCTTGACCTCTATATTGTTGGTGGATAAATTTCAATTGGTGCTTGTTGAGTGGAAATTGACTTGAGGAGAGTCTAGCTCTACTTAGTAGGTACTGTTTTGAAGAATTTAATTTCTTAAATCATAAAAGGTTCAAGGCAAGGGGTAGCAACAAATACAAATACAAAAAACAAACCATACACTTTGAAGGACATAACAAAGAAGACCAACAACAAGTCAAAGGAGTGCATAGTTTAGCAAGCTGAAATTTAATTTGTGCAATTCAATTTCTTTACATTTATTGAGTTGTAATTACATTTTACTATTGTTAATTAGTGGATTAATCACGAATTAGATGATGAGTGTGTCTTCAAAAGCTCAAAATGTCTAAGAAACCTCACCTAGGAAACGTCTAGTTTAAAGCTTTGTAGATTAGCAATTTCAATTGTGTTAGCTAGATTGTTTTACGGTAAATTTTGCTTAGTTTGCTTAATTTGCTTAGGCTTATCTTTGTTTAAAGCTTTGATAAATTGCTTTGGTTGTTAAATAGCTTTGCATTGTTTTTCTTGCATAAAATTTGATTTCTTCATCCTCATTGCGTTCTAAGTGATTTACTTAGAAAAAGAATTGTGTGAAGATTTTGAGGGATAGTTTTTGGCTAAGGCAAGACTTGGTATTTAATTAGTCCTTAGTGACTCACCTCTCTTACCTGAAAAGCTACCTTCATTAACTTTCCTCTTCTTTCTTAAGGTAAAACATTTCTAAACAGAAAGTTTTAATCATGTCTTCTCACTCCTCTAAATCTCTTGAAAGTGATGTGAAGTCCTTAAAATCTCTTTTAAGACAACTTTCCAAGGAAGTTCAATTAATTTCATATAGACAATTGGAGAATGAGGTCAAAATTAATGAATTGACTAAAACAAAGGATGAGAATTCTCAAAATTCAAAAAAATCACATACTCGTGCATCTAACTCCAAAGATCATGATTCTCTTGGGGAGGAAAGTCTTAGAATCAATGATTACTATCAACCACCCCCTAGGAAAAGTAGAAGAAAAGAGCAAGAAAGCCCAAGAGAGGTTAGGGTAGACCTACCTCATTTCTATGGTAAAGAAGATGTAGAAGTATACCTAGATTGGGAGATGAAGGTAAAGCAACTTTTTGCTTGCCATAGAGTGAGTGAAGAAAGGAAAATGCCCTTAGCCACTCTTAGCTTTCAAGGAAATGCAATGTATTGGTGGACCTATTTAGAGAGAGATAGACGTCTTCATAGGGAGCCTCCCATAGAATATTGGAATGACCTTAAGGGAGCCCTAAGTCGTCACATACCCTCCTACTACAATAGGGAGTTAATGGACAAGCTCCAAAGACTCCAACAAAGAAATATGAGTGTAGAAGAGTATAGACAGAAAATGGAGCTTTACATGATGAGAGCATCTATTAGAGAGGAAGAGGTCACCACCATAGCAAGGTTCCTAAGTGGGCTCACTCTTGAGATAAGAGATAGGGTTGAACTTCTCCCCTATCAAGACTTGAATGATTTGGTTCAACTTTGCATTAAAGTTGAACAAAATTTACGAAAAACTTCAAGTCAAAGGGTAGGTTCATATTCTAACTCCTATCCCAAGAGAGATTTTAAAAGGGAAGGTAGTTCATCTAAAGAGGAACCAAAAAAACTACCAAACCTTTAGTAAAGGATACCTTCACTCCACCCATTCATGCTAGGGACACCAAATGCTTTAAATGCTTTGGAAGAGGACATGTGCAAGCACAATGTCCAAACCAAAGATCTTTGTTCTTAAAAGGAATAGATGAATACACTAGTGGTGAGGATGAACCTAGTGAAAAAGAAGAGGAAGGGAGAGATGATGAGAGGGTAAATCCTTTAGAGGGGGACTTATTAATGATTAGGAGAACCCTCTACAATCAACCTAGTGCATCCATAGAAACACAAAGGGAGAACATCTTTCACACAAGATGCAATGTTTTAGAAAATATATGCTCTCTCATTGTGGATAGTGGATCAAGCTGCAATTGCTGTAGCACTAGGATGGTTGAGAAACTAAATCTACAAGTAGTTCCTCATCCTAAACCATACAAATTACAATGGATCAATGAGAATGGGGAACTAAGTGTAGATAAACAAGTGGAAGTCAAGTTCTCTATAGGTAACTACAAAGACAAAGTTTTATGTGATGTAGTACCTATGGAAGCTTGTCATATCTTATTAGGTAGACCATGGCAATTTGATAAGAAAACGTTGCACAATGGTGTAACTAACGAGATTTCCTTCACCCATAAGCAAAAAAAGTTTGTACTTAATCCTTTACCACATTCTCAAGTGGTAAGAGATCAAATACAAATGAAACAAAAGAGGGATGAAGAGAAAAGAAAAATCAAAATAGAAAAAGAGAGGACTCTTAGGGAACAAAAGGCGTGGGAGAAGAGTGTTCCTTCCCACAAGGTCATTCAACAAGACAAAATAATTAAAAATACCTTTGAAAATATGCTTCTTGTTGAACAACCTAGCCTTACCTTTTGTAAAGGAACACTTGCAAGCATAGTAAAAAAAGAAGAATCCTTAAAAGAGGCTTGCATAGATAAAAATATAGTAGATTATTTTACATATGTGCTAAGATATCACCAAGTGAAGGTCAAGTTATCTATAAGCAACTACAAAGATAATTTTTTATGTGAGGTAGTACCTAAAGAAACTTGTCATGTCTTATTGAGACAACCATTGCAAAGTATTAAAATTTTCATGAACAATGGTTGTATCAACGAGACTACCTTCACACATAAAAGAGAAAGTCTTCATGAAGGAGAACTCATGGGCCAAATTAGAGTTGATAAAACTCTAGAGCTTTTAAAAGGAAAATTCTTTTGGTCACCCATGAGAAAAAATGTTCAAAGACATTACCCTAGATACATTTCTTGTTTTAAAAATACATCTAAGGTAATGTATCATGAACTCTATACTCCTTTACCTTTTGCAAATGATCCATGGGAAGACATAAGCCTAGATTTTATATTAGAGCTTCCTTGGACAACAAAAGGTATTGATTCCATTTTTATGGATAAGCTCTTCTCTAGAGAAGTAATAGGACTTCCTAGTTTATCTCCAAGCATAGTATTAAAAGGAGCTCCAAAATTTGAAAACCATTTTTTGAGGATACTTTTAGAAAAACTTGGAACTAAGTTGTACTCTTCAAATTCTTATCATCCTCAAAAGAATGGTCAAAATGAAATCGAAAACATAGCTCTTTCTACTATGCCTAGAGTAATCATAAAAGGCAAACACAACTCTAGAGATGAGCATGCATACAATAAAGTAGTTCACAAAACTACTTATATTTCTACATTTGAGGTTGTATGTGGGCTTAATCCTCTTTCTCTTTTTGAGATGTTACCATTTCCTAAAGGATTTGGCCTAAGGAAAAAGTAAGAAAAATTGAAAATTTTAAAATGCATAAGAGGATTAGAGAACACATACAACAACCAAAAGAGAAATATTGTAAAAAGTTTCCAAAAACAAAAGAAAAACAAAAATGGCAACTTCATAAAATTGATTTTTATATAACTGCTTCTACTAACTCATTTGCTTTATTTGATAATTCCCCTAGATGGACGTTTGATCCGGGAGGGCAAGCCTAGTTGAAGAAGCAAGAGGCTGCTATCCGAGATCAAATCTGTAGATCTGAGGATAGATCTTCTCAAGGAGGAAGGAGATGATGGACACCATCCAGCCACATCCATCCCCCTAGCCACGAAGAAGAAGAAGCAATGGATTTGAGGAAAAATCCTTTAAAAGAGGGAGGGGATGATGGAAGAAGCCCCAACACCAACCCTTGGAGAGGCCACCCAAAATGCTACATTGAGGCAACCACTAGAGTCATAGTCAAAGAGGGGTCAAAAGGACACTTTTGACATGCCATAAACTCTAGTGTAGATTAGATTTTAATTTCTTGCCCAAATAGTATAGAATTTACTTTTGTCAAAATTGTTTAAATTGCAATTAGGATTAAACTAGGTTTACCTAAGTTAGCTTACGATTTCTAGAACCTACTAAACTAACTTAGGCCGACCATGGGAAGAATAGGCGCACCATGTGCTCACATTTCCCATGTGCTCCCATGTGCTCACATTTGCATGTAATTTGGCTAGCATTTCCTCTTCATTTACATTTGCATTTCCGGTCCTCCAAGGCTATTTAAGGAGGAGCCTACCTCATGTTTTGATAAGATTAATTTGAGTAATGAAATGCTGCCAAAATGTGTCATTCTTACTCCCTTGCCTAAAATCTCTCTAGATTTCGGTTTTTAATCTTCAACCCTTTCACCTACCGAAGAGAGTTGGTCGAACCTCTCTCACTCTTCTACTCTTCATGCACCTCCAAGGCTACCACAACTCTTAGGAGAGCCTTGCTCCACCTATAACCCATTGAAACTTCCGCAAACCACCACAAAAACCGTAAAAGAGAAGAGCTCAATGCCATCACTTAGGGTTTGACTAAGTCAATCCCGCATCCTAGGCTTGTCCTTCTAGAAACTAGATCAAAATGCCTTCAAAAAGGGCTAGGAACAAGCTAAAATGCTACCCACACGCCCTATTATGCTAATGGTACCTTATTCTAGCCTTTCTTTGCTATTTGGACCCCTAAAGTGAGCCCAACTTATTTACAACATTTTCTAATCATTAAAAAGACTAGCAGCAAGAACTTTAGGTGCTCTGGTCCTTGTTCAGTTCTCCCTTTGGTGAGGTCTCTACTTTGAGATGACTTCTCATTGTGTAAATTAGCATCCTTGGGCATCACCTTGTTGACTTGATTCGCATCATGCCCCCAGGTTGGAGAGAATTCGACCACGAACTTAGAACTCCTGTAGATAACATAGTCAGCTTTCTCACATATAAAATAGTGCAAGGAGTGAGATGTGAACTTGACTTAGATGCTTTAAGCTCAAAGAATTGAAAAGATGGGGTTCTATATACAGACCATGTTTGGAAAGATTGTGTGGGAATGACAAATCGTTTTGAAGAAAATCCTATTAGAAGGTGGAAACCTTTAGGAGGTGTTTGGAAATTATTCCTTACATTCTTTAACAAAGATGGTGTGTAGTTAGAAACCTTGGGGAATGAAAAAGATAAGGAAGAAGGACACCTTGGAGTTGCAAGTTGTAGCATGGCATGAGTCAACATGATTGATTTAGCGGATGAGACTTTGTGACTCGGTTGAACATTTCTTTCTTTCTCTTTTTGTTTTCATTTTTATTTGATCCTCATGAACCTCTTTGGGAGATAGGGTTTTTAAGGTAACCTTGCGCCCTTGGAAGGTAAAAGTCATTTTGTTGGTTAGGCCATCATGTAAAACTTGTCTATCACATTTCCATGGCCTTCCTAATAGAATATGGGTTGCTTCTATTGGCACAACATCACGTAAAACCTCATCTTTATACTTTCCTATTGCAAAAGTTATGAGGACTTGTTTATTAACCATGATTTCGCCTTCGGCACTAAGCAATTGTAATTTATAGGGTTTTGTATGAGAGATAGTGGGTAAGTCTAACTTCTCCATAACTCTTGTACTTACCACATTAGCACAACTACCCCCATCAATTATCATTGAACATAACTTGTTGTTGATAAGGCAGCGGGTGTGGAAAATATTTTCTCTTTGGGTGTCATCCAAAGGTTTTGGAATTGTTCCCAACATTCGCCTTATCACCAATAAGTTTCCTTCACAGGGTATTTCATATTCATTATCACTAGGGGTTTTTGAAGGGGAAGGGGAGTTAGACCTAGAAGAGTTATCACTATGTTCACTTACTACTTGACCCCCCTTAACCATCATGGTTCGTTTGGTTGGACAATGGGCCGCTATGTGACCAAAACCTAAACATTTAAAACATTTTTTACTTGAGTTTTTGGTAGGTGATTGAGGGTTTGAAGTGGAGGGTTTAGAATCCCTCGGTTTGTAAGTGGACTCCTTTTTAAAATTGGAGGGAAAAGTTGAAGAAGATTTGTGCTTGTTTGTCCAAGATGAGTGGTAAAGTCATCATTATGAGAATTTTTTAAAGAGTTTTTCTTTGAAATTTGGGATTCTACCTTGATGGCAAGGTGAAACAATTTTTCTAAAGAGGTATACTCATATAGTTCTACCACATCTTGGATGTCCCTTCTTAGACCACTTACAAAGCCAACCATTTTGGACTCCTCACTTTCATGCATGTTAATTTGAGTTAAAATCGTTTCAAGTTCCTTAAAATAAGTAGCCACACTTTGTGTACCTTGGTGAAGCTGTTGGAGCTTCAACAAAAGTTCTTTCCTATAGTGTGGAGGCACAAATCTTGCACGCATGCATTCTTTCAAATCATCCCAAGAGACCACGGTTGGTCTCTTGTTTAAACCAATGTCCATTACAATTTTATGCCACCATTGCATGGCATAGTCCAAAATTTTTAAGGAGGCTAACTTAACATTTTGGTCATCTTGGACCTCATGTACATTAAAGATTTGTTCTACCTTAGCCTCCCATCCTAGGTAAATATTGGGGTCACCTTTCCCACTAAAACTAGGTATTTTTACAAATTATAAAGAAGGCTTTGCCACATTTTGGTGCCTATCATCAATATGATGCATTCTCCATTTGTAATCTTCTTCATGGCTACCATAGTTTTGGTAACTTCTTGATTCACGCCTTGGATTATGTCTTCTTCCTCTTTGGGGTCTATCATAGGCCGATTCTAGCCTTTGGAGTCTTTCCTCCATTTGCCTCATCTATTCATTCTTTTGTTTTATAAACCTTTTTGTCGCCGCCAATTCTCCCATAATGAATGCCTTTTGGGGAGATTGGGGTTTAGAATATTCTCCACTTGAAATATGATCCATAAAAACAAACAAGAAACACAAGGAACAAACAATTAAAGAAAAGTAGTAAGAAATTAAAGTTTGCGTCACTTGAAGAAAAACTAATGGAAAAAGGGCCTTCATGTGTGATGAAACTTGGATTGATGGTGGCGGAAGCTTATGAAGAGGCGTGCAAGGATCTCCTAAGAGGTGTGGAGTCCTTAAAGGTGCATGTAATGTATGGAAGGTGAGTGGTTCGACCAACTCACTTGGAAGGTGAAGGTTGAAGACTAAGGTTACCTATCCTAAAGAAGAAGTAAACAAGAGTGACAAATTGGCACAAGAATTTAACAGCAATTTCACTATATGATTAATCTTACAATTACATGAGTCAAGCCCTCTTATTTATAGTATGAGAGGGCTGAAATTAAAGTGGGAAAATTCAAATGAGAAGCATTTAAATTTGGCGCCAATTCCTAGTCACAAGGGAAGTGTGACTTGGTTTCTTTCTTTGGCACCTTTTAAATCTACACCTACACCTTCTTTTTATGTCACATGGAAGGTGTTCCCGTATGCCAATACAGTCCCACATCGCTCAGGAATCGAGGCCAAGGGCAGTTTATATACTCCATCCTCCCTTCACCCTTTGAGGCGCCTTTTAAGGACAAAACCGTGACGGAGCACCGCCCTCCAAAGCGGACAATACCTCGAATGTGGTGATTGACCCTAGCGATGCTGCCCAACGACTTGAGGTCGGAACAATGGCGCCCACCGTGGGGCCGAAGAGGCTCCTTCGCCCCTCAACTAGGGGGATCCACTCCCCTTAGACCTCGACTGGGGGCTTGTTCCCGTATGCCAATACAGTCCCACATCGCTCAGGAATCGAGGCCAAGGGCAGTTTATATACTCCATCCTCCCTTCACCCTTCGAGGCACCTTTTAAGGACAAAACCGTGACGGAGCACCGCCCTCCAAAGCGGACAATACCTCGAATGTGGTGATTGACGCTAGCGATGCTGCCCAATGACTTGAGGTCGGAACAGAAGGTGTGACTTATCTTTATACATTTTCACCTCTTATCTTGATATCTACATCTCCCTTTATGTTCTACTAAAAACTACTTAAAAGTAATTACAACAAGAGACATCCAATGATGCTTAGTTGGCCCATATCTTCTATGTGTTGGGCTTGAGCTGAAGCTTGAATTTGTGTTTGGCCTTAGACTTGGGCCTCTGCCATAAAAAACACTTTAACCACTCAACAAACAAAATTTCCTCCCTTAGCCAAGGTCTTTCTTATGGTTGAAAAACTCTCAAGTGGAAAATGTCAAAGCCTCAACACTTGCTCAAAGTAAAATCACCACAAAACTTGAGGAAAAGAAATAAAAGACAAACAAGAAAAGCTTAAACAAGAAAAGGCTAAACCAAATTTGAATCAAGAGATCATGAAAAAACTTTGAAAAAGATGACAAGCAAGAAAAGGCACACAAAAAGACTCTAAGATACTTACTAAACTTTTAACTATGAAACTTTTTTTGTAGAATTTTTAAAAGCAAAAGGATAAAAAATTCCACAAAGTTGAAAACAATTTGCCAATCAAGTTGAATCCATATTTGGAAAAATGATTTGCTTTGCTAAGTGATAGCCAAAGATGGGCTTTCAAACTTTTCTTTGTTGTTTTGCGTCTTTTTTTATTTATACTAATTGGAACTTATCGAAAATAATGACCATAATTTGCATCAAGCATATTTCCAAGAACTTTCAATTTTCACAAAAAATTTTGGTTGGATTCAATATAATTGAACACTTGAAATCATGTGTTTGGAACTTTAAATCTACTTCTACTAAAAACAAGTTCTTAATTACTTTGCAAACTTCAAAATTAAAAGCAAGTAAGTAGAATCAAAACAAGGACTCCTAGAATACTAATGAACATAAGACTCAAAGTAAAAGGTAAGATCAATAAAAGACATAACAAGAAACATATTCAAAACGAAAAATGCTATGAATATTAAAAATGGCCGAAAAAAAATCTACGAGAATTAAAGTGCTGGAAAATAAAAAGCAAGAAAATAATGAGAAGAATTTAAAGGTACGTGCATTTAAAGACAAGAAAGTAAAGGTACTTGAATTTAAAGACAACAATTAAATATGCTAGAATATAAAGAAATTGTAAAGAGCCAAATCAACTCAAATCTTAACTACATCTCAATACACACAATAAGGAATGTCTGGTAAGAATCTCAAAGCTAAACACCCAAGGAATAAGGCGTAGTAAGTTCCAGACCGGAGCAAACAAAACTGGAAAACTTGTTTTTTCGAAAACAAAACGTCCTGTCTTTTCTTCCTTAAATCTTTTTCTGTGTTTTCTTTTTGGAAGTGCCTCCTTGACTGGATAAAAAGGACATATGAAATTACTTGTGTAAGTGTTTTCTGAACTTTTCAGCGTAATATGAACTCAGAATTAAATTGCAGAAGCTAGAGCAAAGTTTCAGCAATCTCAAAAGCAGAGCGCATTGGAGTGTCAGAAGTTTCAAGAAAATTTTCCATAAAGAATTTCTTTTTGAAATGTTATGGAAGAATCCCAACAGAATTTCAGACGAAATGCGACAAATTTCAGCTCAAACGGACAAGTATTCAGTTCGAAAATTATCAAACAGTTTTACAAAGAAATGAACCTTCCTTTCAGTCATGGCAATGATGAATAAAAAATTCATTGGAAATCTTGTGGAACGAATTTGAGGCTCAAATCTCAGCCACATCTCAATACACAAAATAAGGAATGTCTGGTAAGAATTTCAAATTTAAACACCCAAGGAATAAGGCATAATAAGTCCCAGACAGAGAGCAAACAAAACTGGAAAACTTGTTTTTCCGAAAATAGAACGTCCTGGCTTATCTTCCTTATATCTTTTTTTGTGTTTTCTTTTTGTGCGTGCCTCCTTGAATGCATACAAAGGACATATGAATGTACTTGTGTAAGTGTTTGCAGAAACTAGGGGAAAATTTCGCAAATCTAGAATGCGGAGCACCTTTGAGTGTAAGAAGGTTCTGGAACATTTTCAAAAAATAATTTCTTGTTGAAATCTTATGGAAGAATACCAACAGAATTTGGGACGAATCGTGAAAAATTTCAGATCAAATGGACGAGTATCCATTTAGAAAATGATCAAAGACTTAACACAGAAACAAATCTTCATTTTAGTCGTGGCAATGATGAATAAAAATATCGTTGCAAATCTTGTGGAACGAATTTCAATCTCAGATCTCAGCCATATCTCAATATACACAATAAGGAATGTTTGGGAAATATTTCAAATCTAAACACCCAAGGAATAAGGACTAATAAGTCCCAGACCGAGAGAAAACAAAATTGGAAAAGTTATTTTTATGAGAAAAGAAGGTCATGGCTTTTCTTCCTTATATCTTTATTTGTGTTTTCTTTTTGGACGTGCCTCCTTGATGTGAGTTGATTTTAGGTTCAATCATTAGATGACACTTTTTAGAATTAGGATCAAGATTCTTAAGCAATTAAGAAAAATCAAGAACACATAAGAAAGACAATAAACCGAATAGAAACACTTTCTGAATGAAATGAACCGATTAAAAACATCAAACAAACAAATTCAACCGATTGAAATCAAGAAACAACAACATTCTACCGATTAAAATCAAGAACAAATGAACAAGATATGTTTTAGAATTTGATATGGAATGGAAATGGAAGAAGATGATGAAAGGTCAGAAAACTTATGTGTTTGAAGCAAGGGAAGAGGAACACGCCACTTGAAAGCTCCCAAAGACTCACATGATAAGACAAGGAATAGGAGAACAAGTCTCACAAATTCTCACGCAATTTGAGAATAGTACCTTTACTTCAATTTCAATGTTTCTTTAGAAGAGCCAAGCACCTCTATATATAGTGTAGAGGGTAGGTCATTCAAGAGGCAAAAGTGGGAAGAAGCAAATGAAAAGGCATTTTGAAATGCCGCCCCAAACAAGTCACATACTCTATGGAATGCGTGACTTTTCTACTACCATCTCATAAGTCCTATACTCCTTTTCATATTTCCCTTTTATGTTATATTTTAAATCTACTCTAAAGAAATTACAAAAAGATATATCAATTGAAGCTCATCTACTAATGCTTGTGCCCTTGCTCTTAGTAATATTTTGTTGGTGCCTGGGCCTCAATGTTAAGAACATTAATAAGAAGAACTTCAAGTGTTGTGGTCCTTGACCATTCCTCCTATTGATGGAACCTCCATTTGCTTATTGAGATGACCCTTCAAAGTTAGCATCCATGGTCATCTTCTTATGGATTTGGGTTGTATTATACCCCCAAGTTGGAGAGATTTCGACCACGAATTTAGTACTCCTGCATATAACAAAGTCAGTTTGCTATCAAATAAAATACTGGAAGAACAGAAAGGCAAACTTGACTTAACATTTTTAAGCGTTGGGAGTTTAGAAAAAGAGGTCCTATAGACAGACCATGCTGGAAAAGATTGTGTGGGAATGATAATATTCTTTGAAAAAAGTCCTTTTAAAAGGTAAAAACTTTTAGGAGGTATGTAAAAATCATCCCTAACATTCTTTAACCAAGATGGTGTTTAATTAGGAAGCTTGGGTAATAAAAAAGATAAAGAAGAAGAATACCTTTAAGGCTCAAGTTGAGGCATAACACAAGTCAACATGATTGATTTAGTACTTACTTCTTTTGCTTTCTCATTTTCTCTTTTAGTTTTCATTTTTATTTGGTCCTCGTGAACCTCTTGGGGAGAGAGGGGTTTTAAGGTAACCTTGCGCCCTTGGAAGGAAAAAGACATTATATTGGTTAGGCCATCATGTAAAACATGTCTATCATATTGCCAAGGCCTTCCTAAAAGAACATGAGTTGCTTCCATGGCACAACATCACATAAAACCTCATATTTATACTTTCCTATTACAAAGTTTATGAGGACTTGTTTATCTACCATGATTTCACCTAAGCCATTGTAATTTATAGGGCTTGGTATGAGAGATAGTGGTTAAAGCTAACTTCTCCATAACTCTTGTACTAGCCACATTAGTTCAACTACCCCCATCTATCATCAAGGAACATAACTTGTTGTTGATAAGGCAGAGGGAGTGAAAAATATTTTCTCTTTGGGTATCATCCAAAGGTTTTGGTATATATTGTTCCCAACATTCGCCTTACCCCCCTTAACTATCATGGTTCTCTTTGTTGGACAATTTGCAGCTACATGACAAAAACCTAAACATTTTAAACATTTCTTACTTGAGTTTTTGGTGGGTGATATAGGAGTTGAAGGTGAGGGTTTTGAATCCTTTGTTTTGTAAGTGGACTCTGTCCCGACCATTCCTCGGTCATCGACTCAGAGGTTGACCTCAGACATCACGCACTAATGCTTGGTAATGGAAGGGGGCCACATGAGGTGGGCCCCGGACGCGCCTACCAGGGGTTTGGTTAGTCTTTGAGATTGCTATCCTAAGCCCGATGTTGGAGATCGATATCGAACCTCACCAGTGGAAGGAGAAGATTGGACATCGATCGTCGGGACATTGTAAAGGGCCACTCTGTCATTCGTTACACTCTAGTTAAGGGAAGTCCATGTGCCAGATACACTAAGATTCTATGAATAACGGCGCAAGGATATTCTCCAAGGAACCCTAGTCAAGGGCAACAATGCAAAGGTAAACCCTAGTTTCAGCCTATATAAAGGGTTCCAAGAACCCTAGTAAGGTACACAGTTTTTAAGAATGAAGCTAATATACACACTTGGTGTTCCTTTGCCCTAATACTGACTTGAGCGTCGGAGTGCAAATGGCCGTTAGGGTGCCCCTTTGTCTTTTGTAGGTGAGAGGTTTCTTGAACAAGAAGGCACAATTCTTCGGCAAGATCGAAGGGTCATAGGAGTTGTTAGAGTCAACCAACGGAGCAAGTCAACCGACAGGAACATTTTGGTGCCCACCGTGGGGCCCGTTAAATCAAGGTCCCACTCGCATTCACGTTAAGAGTCTTTACAAGCAATATGAGGAGTACAAGGCAAGCAACTGCTGGATCTGTAGGAAGGATACTCTCCGGAGGGGACAACGTTACCACACAACAAATCTTGGATACGATGTGTGCCCTCCAAGCAGAAGTAGCGGCATCACGAGTGGACAACGCAGAATTCAGCGCGCAGCGGACGAACATGCACCACCAGTACCACTTAGGGCACGTCCCATGCCGTTCTTACAAGCAATTATGAATACGACGTTACCAACAACGTTGTTAGGCTCGAAAGTCTCCTTCACCGGAGTAGAGGACCCAGAGGCCCATCTCACAGCGTTCCACACCCAAACGATGCTCACAGGAGGACCTGATGCTGTGTACTGCAAGATGCTCATGAGTACGTTGTCAGGCGCAGTGTTGGAATGGTTTGTTAGCCTTTTCGATGGGCACATCACTAACTTTGACCAGTTTGCGACACTGTTCAGGGAGCAGTATCTCGTTAACAAGGCCCCCACCCGACTTTCTTATGATGTTTTTGATGTCTAACAATACCAGGGGGAGTCCATGAAGGACTACCTAAACAGATTTGGGGTTCAAGTAGTGAGATTAAAACCTGATGAGGCCATGCCGGTGCATGCCTTTGTCAAGGGAATGCTACCTGGGCCTTTCAGTGAATCACTACTAAGGTTGATGAGAATCAAGTAAAGGAGGTTTTTATTAATGAAGGAGGAGGCCATTCACCATCACACTTGAAGTTCTTCCTTCTAATCTTCACAAAATTAAAAGAAGACATAAAATAAAGAGAGGCCCAAGCCCAAAGCCCAAGCCCAAGCCCAAGTCCATCCTATGAAGGGCAAGGCCAAGTATTAAATAATAAAGAATATTGTTTGAAGGTGCTTAGAGGAAAACATAAGAAACCTCTTTTGTTAAAGCATCTTTAGGTCCTTAGTTAGGAGTATTAGGGGGGGTGCGTTAGTAGATAGGTGTAGGAGTAAATAAGGAGGTGCCAAAGTGAGAGAAGAGATCACACCTTCCTCATGACTTGGTTTAGGCGCCACTTTCATTTGAATTTGGGGGGAGTTTTTGAATTTATTTAGCTTGCATTTCAGCACCTTAGGCTATAAATAGAGGTGCTTCCTTTGTAAATTTCAGATTTGAATTTTAAGAAAACAAACTATACTCAAATTTTGAGTGATCATTGGAGAGCTTTTGAGCCTTCTTCTCTAGTCTCATCTTGAAGGATCCATGGTGTCCTCAAGTGGCGGAAGCACACTCATCTAGGAGCAACCATCCTTCTAGTGGCGTGATCATCCAACCATACATCCATCTTCATGAGCACTCTCTTCTCCTTCCTTTCTTCTTTTGTTATTTTCTTGTCTTAGCTTGTTTTCTTGTTGAATTTGGTTCGGCAGTTTCAGATGTAGTTTGTGTTGCTTCGGTTCTTTCTTATGCCTTGTTGTTCTTCATCTTTCTTCTTCATTTTCCAGCTTTTTGTTCGGTTCAATTTAACTTCCAGCATTCAAATTCAGTTTGCTTAGCTTTTGTGCCTTTTTGTTCGGTTCAATTTGACAATATTTGGATCTTCTATATGACTTTGTGTTTTGGCACTAGTTTTGGTGAGTTCTTGTTCGTAGAACCTTGATCCATTTCTATGATAACCGAACAAAAAGGCACAAAAGCTAAGCAAACTGAATTTGAATGCTACGAACGGGCCCAGGCCGGGGCACGCGCACGAAGGGACCCACCCCCAAAACATAATTTCGGAATGGAGCTCAAGGAGTTGATCACTATCCCAAACACAGCGGCAAAAATAAAAGTACCAGCGAAGACCGATAGGAAGATGGGGCCCAACAAGAACGCTTGGTGTGAGTTCCACCAGGCGAATGGCCACTACATACGTAAATGCCTGGCCTTGGCGCATCAACTAAATGAACTGGTGAAGAGCGGTTTCTTGAAGGATTATCTTCAAGAGCCGTAGGACGACTAGGCGTTGGTAGCTGCAGGGGCGGATCAGGGTCACAAGGTGCCTATCCACGGGGAGGTAAACACTATCTCGGGAGGGATCTCAAGAGGAGGGTGCACTGCCTCCCAGCGAAAGAAGTACGCACGAGGGGTAATGCAGTAGAGGTACAACAGGCGGACCTGATCCCTGACGTCGACCTCACCTTCACAAAGGCTGACCTCCGAGATGTCGTACCTCACGATAATGATTTGGTGGTAATTTCACTGGTTACATCAGGGAGAAGGGTGCACCGTGTCCTTATAGACCAAGGAAGTTCGGCAGATATGATTTTCTTGAGGACCTTATGATGGATTTCCTATGACCTCTTCTTAGATTTTTGTTGATGATGGTGCGGAAGCTTAATGGATGAGAGTGGAACAAGGTCCTTCTAAGAGGTGTGGTGACCTTGAAGGTGCATGAGAGGTAGTGAAGGTTGGAGTGGTTCGGCCATCTCCATTTGGAGGTGAAGTTTGAAGACTGAAAACCTAATTCTAGAGAGAATTTGGCAAGGGAGTAATTTGAATGGCACTTGGGCAGCATTTCATTACTCAAAGTAGTCTTGAAAATACAAGGTGTAGGCTCCTCCTTTTATAGGCTAAGGAGGACCATAATGCAACCCTAATGCTAATCAAAATGAAATGCAAATTTACATCACATGGAGCACATGGCCATGTGGAGAATCCTTCTAGAAAGTGACCAAATCTTTAGCAAATTGTACCGCCCTGGCGGTCGGGTGTGATGACGTGGCATTCTGCTGCAGTGTAGGCGTGTTGACAAGGCGCCAAGTTGACAGGTGGGAAGGAAGTCGGGAGGCACGTGTGGTCGCCGATTGTTAAGTTGGCGTGTTCCGATTTCCAGTTTCCCAGAATAGGCGATCGCCAGGTTGAGGATGAAGTCGCCAGATGTAGACTCAGGCGACCAGGCGGTCGGAGATCGCCAGAGTAAGCACATCGCCGAAGACGAAGGAGAAGCAGATTATGAAGGCGGCCGGCGAGACCACAGGGAAGGTGTATGAAGGCCCTAACTCGCCAGTTTTAGTAGAGATCGCACTCCTGAGTTAGCTATGCGCTGGGCAGTACCATGCATAGGTAACTTAGCCAAAATGAGAGTAGAAGCAGCGCCAAGTCAGGGAGCCTCCAGATGATGGCACGTGTACGGTTGGATACGAGCCACGTGTTCAAGTCTGTA
This sequence comes from Phaseolus vulgaris, assembly GCF_051622355.1. Taxonomy (NCBI): domain Eukaryota; kingdom Viridiplantae; phylum Streptophyta; class Magnoliopsida; order Fabales; family Fabaceae; genus Phaseolus; species Phaseolus vulgaris. The sequence continues at coordinate 28,926,907 of NC_143504.1, read as the reverse complement.
ACTGCCAGGAGAGAGAAAATCACCAGGTATATAAGAGTTCTTAACAGATTTTCTAAGGTACGCGCGTTCAGTTCATACACTTTACGCTTGCGAGTGACAGAGCTGTTTGTGAGAGAGAGTTTGCACGGTTCCAGTTCTTAGTATTTGGTGATACCGTCACTGACTTGAGCGTCGGAGTGCGATCGGCCGCAGCGGCGCCGTGTCGTTTCTTTGCAGGTTCTTAAGATAGATCCAGAGGAGGAACGGAAGTGAGAAGCGGCGCGCACGTCGATCCTTTGACGAGGCATTCTCCAGCGCTCCGGTCAACAGGCAGGATCATCAGGCGCCCACCGTGGGGCCGTGTAAAACGTGCTCCCATCCACAGCGTGAGTTCGTGGAAGTTTTCGAGGTTTTCTGCGCGGTTGTGTGCTGGTGCAACCGTCGTTGGCAATTTCTTTGAGTTTCGTTCGGTGAGTTTGTGTTTTGTGCCGTTTGTTTGTCTTTCAATCGGTGGAGTGAGGTCTTTTGCTGCTTGCGCGCAATCTGTTTGGTGGAGATTCGAGTTCTTTAGTGGTTTTCTGCGAAGGTTTGCGGTGTTCTTGGGTTCTTGCGCAGTTTCTTGAGTTTTCCCCAGTTGATCGCTGGTTCGTTCCCAGAATTTCTGTGGTTCGCTGAAGTTAATGAGAAAGATGAGAAGCAATCGTTCCAGTCCCGTGGCTCCCGTCGCAGCTGAAGGCGATGCCGCCATGACCATGGCGCAGATGGCAGAAATGATGCGCTCGTTGCAGGCGACTGTAGAAGCCTCGCGCGTCGAGCAGGCAAGGATACATGAAGACCTGGTCGCCTCTCGCGCCAGGAACGAGGAGCTCAGCAAGGTAGCTGAGGAGCTGCGTCGAGCTCTGCAGGAGCAGCAGGGTCGTTCTTCAGCTGAAGAGGTGGCACCGTCGACGCCACCTCGTGTTTTCCCGATGCCTTTCATTCAGGCGATTACCGACACGCCAATTCCCACGAGCGTGGTTCCGGTTAAAGCTGTTTTTACTGGCGTGGAGGACCCAGAGGCTCATCTGACCACGTTCCACACGCAGATGATGCTGTCGGGAGGGTCGGACGCCGTCTACTGTAAGATGTTCGTGAGCACGCTCCAGGGAACGGCGATGGAGTGGTTTGTGAGCCTGCCTAATGGCCACATAACTAATTTTCAACAATTCTCGAAAATCTTTGTCGAGCAGTATATTGTGAACAAGGCACCGCCCAGGGTGTCCTATGATCTGTTTGATATAAGGCAGTACCATGGGGAGTCCCTCAGAGACTACCTCAATCGCTTCGGAGCGCAGATGGTCAGATCGCCGGCCAAGGATGAAGAAATGCTGGTTTATGCCTTCAAGAAGGGCGTGCAGCCAGGGCCATTCTGCGAGGCCTTGATCAGGGCTCATCCAGCGACGTTTGCTGAAGTCAGGCGACTTGCGGTGGCCCACATCGCCGATGAGAGTGAAGTCGCCGAGAAGAGAGGCAGCGTGGCTCCCGCCAGGCCACGCGCCCAGACTAGGATCCAGCCACAGAGGGTGCTGGAAACGGCAGCGGCGGCCAGGAAAGATCAAAGGACTCGCTATCCTTACGATAGGAGAAACAAGGGAAGAAGCCAAGCGCGCCAACCGCCAGCACGCCAACAACCAGCACGCCGAGAGTACAATCGCCCACCTAAGCACAAATTCGTCATGGGACTAGCCGACCTGATCGCTATCCCTAACATATCTGCTAGGTTGAAGGCGCCCGAGAAGGTGGGCGACAAGGTGCTGGGGTCAAAGCCGGACGTTTGGTGCGAGTTTCACCAGTGCTTTGGCCACAACCTGGACTCGTGTTTGTCTTTAGGATACCAGCTCGACGATCTGGTTAAGAGCGGGTTCCTAAACGACTATCTGCTGGACAGAAGGACCGGAGGAGCGTCGAGTTCCCAGCCGGCAGGTGGAGAAGCCCAGCAACACGAGATGCCTATCCATGGGGAGATCCACACCATTGCAGGGGGTTTCTCAGGTGGTGGATGCACCGCATCGCAGAGGAAAAAGTACGCGCGGTCGGTGATGTCAGTGGACATGTTTGAAGATCACTCGCCGGAAGTGGACATTACGTTCACCAAGCAGGATCTTCGGGACGTTGTGCCTCATGACAACGATCCCATTGTTATTTCGTTGATCACGGCGGGAAGGAAGGTCCATAGAGTTCTGGTGGACCAAGGAAGCTCGGCAGACGTAATGTTCTGGCCGACTTTCACGCAGCTGGAATTGCCCCTTGACCAGCTAAGGCCCTATGGAGGGTGCTTGTATGGGTTCGCTGGCGACCAGGTGGAGGTCAGGGGGTACATTGAGCTGAGGACCACGTTTACCGATGAGGCTGGGTCGAGGACGGAGAAAATCAAGTACCTCATCGTAAACGCCCCTTCGGCATATAACATCCTGTTGGGAAGACACACTCTTAACAGGATAGGCGCAATTCCATCGACTCGGCACATGAAGGTGAAGCTGCCGTCCATGGAAGGGGTGGTGATCACGATAAAGTCTGATCAGAAAGAAGCGAAAAAGTGCTATGAAAATAGCCTGAAAAATAAAAGATCAGTGAGCTATGTAACGACCACCCCGCCTCCCGGTGTGAAGCCCAGACCGCCGGTAATAGAGGAGGCCGCCGGAAGGGATGTAGAGATGATAGATGCTGAGCTGGGGGAGAGGAATGCTGGCCTGGAGGAGGAAGAGGCGCGGAATCGCCCTGAGGAAGCAAGGGAACTGGGGATCGCCAAGGCGGTGATCGCCAGAGAATCCAGGCCCAAACCTGTCGAGCAGTGGCTCGAAAAGGAGATCGGAGGGAAAATCTTCAAGCTGGGAAGATCTCTGGAAGTCGATCTCCAAGACCAGATCGCCAAGGTGATTGAGCGGCATCTGGACGCGTTTGCTTGGTCCGCTTCGGACATGCCCGGGATCGATCCCGACTTTTTGTGCCATCATCTGGCGATGGACAACATGGTGAGACCGGTGCGACAAAGATGAAGGAAATTTAATGAAGAGAGGAGGCAGGCAATCAAGGACGAGACCCAGAAACTCCTCGCTGCAGGCCACATCAGGGAAGTCCAGTACCCTGAGTGGTTGGCAAATGTCGTGCTGGTAAAGAAGAGTAACGGGAAATGGCGCATGTGCGTCGATTTCACCGATCTGAACAAAGCTTGCCCAAAGGATTCGTATCCTTTGCCAAGCATTGATGCCCTGGTCGATAGTGCTGCAGGGTGCAAGCTGCTGAGTTTCCTGGACGCCTTCTCGGGCTATAATCAGATCAAGATGCATCCCATGGATGAAGAAAAAACAGCCTTCATGACGGAGAGGTCGTGCTACTGCTATAAGGTGATGCCGTTTGGGCTGAAGAACGCGGGGGCCACGTACCAGAGGTTGATGGATCGAGTACTTGCACCGATGCTGGGAAGAAACGTGCAAGCCTACGTCGATGACATGGTCGTGACCTCGCAGGAGAAGAGCAAGCACGTAGCAGACTTGGAAGAATTGTTCACGACGATCGCCAAATTTAAGTTGAAGCTCAACCCGAAGAAATGCATTTTCGGCGTGGAGGCTGGAAAGTTCTTGGGTTTTATTTTGACTGAAAGGGGAATAGAGGCCAACCCGGACAAGTGTGCCGCCATCTTGGCGATGAGAAGCCCGACTACAGTGAAAGAAGTCCAGCAGCTGACGGGTCGGATGGCGGCCCTATCTCGCTTCGTGTCAGCGAGCGGAGAAAAGGGACATCCCTATTTCCAATGCCTGCGGCGCAATAACAAGTTCGCTTGGACGAAAGAGTGCGAGGAAGCTTTCGTCAAGCTGAAGGAATATCTGGCGAGCCCGCCGGTTCTGTGCAAACCACTGGCAGGAATCCCTCTCAGGTTGTATTTCGCTGTGACTGAGAAGGCGGTGAGTGCGGTGCTCGCCCAGGACCAGGATCAGGCTCAGAAGCCTATTTATTTCGTGAGTAAAGTGTTGCAGGGCCCAGAAACGAGATATCAGGCCCTGGAGAAGGCTGCGTTGGCTGTGGTGTTTTCGGCGAGGAGGTTGCGCCACTACTTCCACAGTTTCACAATACTGGTGATGACTGACCTGCCCATCCAGAAGGTCTTGAAGAAACCTGACGTTGCAGGAAGAATGGTGAAGTGGGCAGTGGAATTGTCAGAGTTTGACATTAAATATGAGCCTCGAGGCCCGATCAAGGGGCAAATCTTTGCAGATTTTGTGGTCGAGCTCTCATCCGAGGCAACGCGGGTTGAAGGTGACGACTTCCGTTGGGTACTCTCGGTGGATGGATCGTCGAACCAGCAGGGTAGCGGTGCTGGAGTCATATTGGAAGGACCCAACGGCGTGCTGATTGAACAATCTTTGAGGTTTGCCTTTAAAGCCAGCAATAATCAAGTAGAGTATGAGGCGCTGATCGCCGGGATTTTGCTGGCCAAAGAAATGGGGGCTAGGGTGCTGATGGCTAAGAGTGACTCGCTGCTAGTCACAGGGCAAGTAACAGGCGAGTTCCAGGCTAAAGATCCACAAATGGCGGCTTACTTGGCGTATGTGCAGGAATTGAAGAGTTCCTTTGCCTCTTTTGAAGTAGTGCATGTGCCCCGAGAGCAGAATGCCCGAGCTGACTTGCTTGCTAAGCTCGCCAGTTCAGGTAAGGGGGGTAGGCAGAGGACGGTGATTCAAGAAACTCTGAAGACGCCGAGGGCATTTGTAGCAGATCACCTGGTCCTTCAGATAAGCAAGTCGACGGAGAGGGCAGCGAGAAGCCATAAGTCTTTGACGCAAGAAACTCTGAGATCGCCAAGAATTAGAGCATGTCGAGGAGAGAAGGTGGACGTGATGCAGGTCTGCGCCACCCATGAGCCAGACACTTGGATAACACAGTACAAGCGGTGCTTGGCAGATGGTCTCCTCCCGCTGGATCTAACAGAAGCTAGGAAGGTAAAGAAAAATTCCAGCAAGTATACATTGATTGATGGCGATCTATACAGATTTGGGTTCACTCACCCACTCCTGGAGTGCATACACGGTGAGAAGTGTACGAGAATTATGGCAGAGCTCCACGAAGGAATATGTGGAAGTCACGTCGGGGGTCGAGCTCTGGCCGCAAGGACTCTCCGTGCAGGCTACTATTGGCCATCCATGAGAGAAGATTGCAAGAAGTATGCCCAGTGCTGCAAACAATGCCAGCAGCACGCCAATTGGCACAAGGCACCTCCCGAGGAGTTGAAGTCGATTTATAGCCCTTGGCCGTTTCATACTTGGGGAATCGACATCCTGGGACCTTTTCCACTGGCGATCAGGCAGATGAAGTATTTGGTGGTGGCGATCGAGTACTTCACCAAGTGGATTGAAGCAGAACTAGTGGCCCAGATCACCGCGCACAAGATCGAAGGTTTTGTATGGAAGAACATCGTGTGCCGGTTTGGAGTGCCTAAGCGCCTGGTGTCAGATAATGGGACGCAGTTTGCAAGCCACCTGTTGAAGAAGCTTTGTGAAGGGGTGGGAATTCAGCAAGTGTTTGCATCCGTCGAGCACCCTCAAACAAATGGCCAGGTAGAATCAGCTAATCGGGTGTTGCTGAGAGGGTTGAAGAGAAGGCTCGAGAAAGCCAAGGGAGGTTGGGCTGAGGAGGTACCCCGTATAGTTTGGGCGTACCACACCACCGAGCAGTCAGGAACCCACGAGACCCCGTTTAGTTTGGTCTACGGGTGTGACGCCATGATTCCAGTAGAGATCCAGGAGAGCTCGCCGAGATTCCAGAACTTTGTAGAGGAAGACTCGAATGAAGAGAGAAGGCTGAACCTGGATCTGCTGGATGAAGTCAGGGAGGAGGCGAGGCTGAAGGCGGAGGCGGTGAAGAGAAGGGTCGAGCGAAGGTACAATTCTAAGGTGATACCAAGGCAGTTTAGAGAAGGCAATCTGGTGATGAGGAAGGCCCACCAGTACGAGATGGAGAATAAACTATCACCCAAGTGGACTGGACCGTTCAGAATAACCGAGGCACTCGGGAACGGAGCCTACCGCTTAGAGACGCTGGAAGGAGGGGCGATCCCTCGTACCTGGAACGCCACACACCTGAAGTTGTACTATAGTTAAGAGCTTTGTAAGTAAAGACAAACACAAATGTTATATTGCAATGTCTCTGTCAAAACAGTTTTAAGGGGGCACTCTTTTTTCCCTGAGGAGGGTTTTTAACGAGGCCACCCAATAAAAGAAGAGTTTTCGAAGTATAAGGTGTTTCCAGATTGCATGTGTGCTATTTTCGAAAGTTTTGAAAAAAGACCTTGTCATTTGTACATGATTTGAGGCAAGAAAAGATATATCGCGTGCTTTCTAAAAGGTTTAAAGTCCTCATCGTCTTTCGGCGATTGAAGGCACCGGTTAAGTTTTAAAGTCCTCATCGTCTTTCGGCGATTGGAGGCACCAGTTAAGTTTTTAAGTCCTTACCATCTTTCGGCGATCGGAGGCACTAGACGGAAGACCTCAACGCCCTCGCGCGTTTTGAGGCAAGTTAAAGACCTCCTCACCGTTGAGCGAGTGCAGGCGAGAAAGAGAAAAAGTCCTCCGTGTTTCTGGGAGCGAGAAGATGTAACTCCTGGGGCAATGTCGAGGCAAGTTAAAAAGACCTCCTCGCCGTTGAGCGAGTGCAGGCGAGAAAGAGAAAAAGTCCTCCGTGTTTCTGGGAGCGAGAAGATGTAACTCCTGGGGCAATGTCGAGGCAAGGTAAAGACCTCCTCGCCGTTGAGCGAGTGCAGGCGAGAAAGAAAAGGTCCTCAGTGCATCCAGGGGGGGAGATGTACACCCTGGGCAAGTTGAGGCACCAGACAAAGTCCTTCTCGCCGTCGAGCGAGTTAAGGCCATTAAAAGTCCTTCTCGCCGATGAGCGAGTTCAGGCGAGTTAAAAAACCTTCTCTCTTGTGTGCGAGTATAGGCAAGATAAAATCCTTCTCGTCTTGAACGAGTTCAGGTATGGCGAAGAGGGTGGAAGAAGCTTGAAAGGTGGCTAAGGCAGGTTCGAAGAGAACGCCTAGCCAGCCAGTCTTTAGCTCTGAAGTTCGGGGGGGTAAAGGAAGATCCTAAAGGGCATTTCTGCCCCAGACAAAAAAAATGACTGCCAAAGCCTGAGGCTAAGAAAAGCTGGTGTTAGCAAGAGGTCCTGGTGATCGCGAAAAGTTCAAACACGGCGAGAAGGTTGAAAGGCTTGCTTGATAAAGCAGGTCGAGTGGGACGTTGTTTGAGCCAATGATTAAGTTACAGTTCGTTGCTTGGAAGCTTTTCTTATAATCAGGTTAGTGCTTCAAGAGTACACGTTGTTTAAAGCGATTATTGCTTAAGTTTGAATTGGCTCGAGGCAGTTACGCCAAAGATTGTGTTTGCATAATCGCTAAGTTAAACTCGGCAAAGTTAAACATACAAAGAGATTGAAAGCGCTCAAAAGGAGTCAGAAAGAAGAATATCCAAGTTTCGCTATTTGAAATAAGTAGCTGTTCAAAACACATATGCAAGAGTTTTTACAAGGTAAATACAAGTGAATTTATAAAGAAGCAGATGGGGTGGAATTGGTTGAGCCTTCGGCTGGGACGACCTTTCCATCTACTACTTCGTTGTTTAACGACACCATGCTGAGGTCAAGATCCGGGAATAGGCATGCGAATTGTTCCCGAGCGGCATCAAACCCAGCAACCAGAATCTGAGCGGAGCTTAGCTTGAGTTCTTCAATTTGCCTTTGATATTCTTCAACCTGTTGCTTAAGCTCCTTGTTCTGCTGCTCCGGCTCTTCGACTTGTTTTCGCAGTTGTTTGTTAGTCTCTTGAGCGTGGAGAAGGTCGTCAGTAACCTTCTTGGATTCAGTTTGAGCTTGGGCCAACTCGGCAGCCATCTTCCCCTTCTCCTTGTTTGCCTCAGCGAGATCAGCCATGGCGTCGTCTCTCGCTTTCTCTACTTGCCCAAGTAGCTTTTCGCGGTCGATTGACCTTTGCTCCAGTTTTTGTACCTTATCGGCATTAGCTTGAATTTGAGCCTCCAGGTCGCTCGCCTTGGTGCGCAGAGGCACGATTCTGCTTTCAAGTTCAACTTTTTCTTGGGCAAGTTCATGGACTTTGCGGCGAAGGTCAGCAGCTTCCTTGCGCGCAAGCCTAAGCTCGGTACTTAGGGCATCCTCTACTCGAGAATGTTCCATTTCCGCGAGCGTTAGGCTGAAGGCCACCTTCTCCACCTCAACCTTCATTGTGCTGTTCTCGGTCTTGAGGTTGTAGATATCATCCTGTAGCCGCCTGGTGGAGCTCTCCACAGCTCTCGTTATGATCGATGGGATATCCTCTGCAATGGTTTTGAGTTTAGCAGTCAGGGGTTCCCACATCCTCGTGACCTCGAGGGAAAGGTTTGCGGCTTGGAGAGGCGCCAGGGGGGCCTGTTGAGGGTTCTCGTCGCCACCTTCCTTAGCGATATTTTCGGTGGTTGCTTCTTGGCGTGGCGACGCAATCGGGGACTCGGTGATTAGGATTGGAGAGGTGTGAGCGACCTCATCCCCGATTGGAACGATTCCTGCAGCTGAAGTGTTGGAAGGAGGGCCCCCTCCTGCTGATATATGTGGTGTAGAGGCGCTCGGGGGGTCCTCCAAGAAGTTTGGCTCTAGGGCCTCAGTTGCAGGTGGCGCAGTGGCCAATGGAACTGCTTGGACTGGTGGTGAAGGGGCTCGTGGTGTTGGCGATGAGGGAGGAGGAGCAGGTGTTGATGGTGGTGTTGAAGCGGGAAGAGGGGGTGGGGCAGGTGGTGAAGGTGGTGCCACCCTTTTCCTCTTTGTAACGAGGCCATCCTCAGTGACCTCGTCGTCCTCTTCCTCATCCTCTTGGACAACTTGGGGGGCTTTTCACTTTGGCCTTTTAAGGACCAGTTTCTTCCGTTGGGCGGGCTCCTTAGGCGGTGATCGCCCATGAATGATGGCCTTCTCGACCGCCGAGTTGGGCACCGTCTGGGAACCGCTCGCCAACCCGTGGTTGCGGGCGAGCGCCTTCAAGTCGGCGAGCATGTTCTTACCCAACATGGTGTCTGCATAAAATGAAGGTGCATAAGTTAGCTCAAAGGAGAAAGGGGTAAGTGTACAAGGCAATGAGACAGCAAAAGCAGGCATATGCAGAAAAGATAAAACCAAAGTCTTGTGTGTGTCGCACAAGACGCCCAGAAACAATATCAGAAGCAATGTTAAGACAAGGGTGTAGCGTCCTAACCTATTTGGAATTCCAACTGGTCCTCAAAGAACTCGAAGGAAATCAGGGTGGGGGTCAAGAATGTTATGTGGGCATCTGCCAGCCTCTTCCAGAATAGGCAGAGGTCTCGATCCAAAGCTCCCATGCTATCAGGACTTCTGGGCCTCCTGAAGCAGCTCTTGGACTCCTTTTTCCCCTTGTCCACCCAGTACAAGGGGAAACCGTCGAGAAGGGAAGTGTCTTTGTCATTTGCGCGAACCTGGATGAACTTCCCCTTCCAATCCTTGTACGACTGCTGGAAGATGGTGAAAATGGATCTCCCAGCAATGGCATTCAAGCTGACCCACAGGCGATCTCCTGGGTGCTTGGCCTCGAACAGGAATAAAAACACGTCCACTGACGCGGGCAACCCCAGGTGGGCGCATGTTATCTCGAAGGCTCGGACAAACGCCCAGCTGTTCGGGTGAAGCTGGGCGGCAGCGATGTTGAGCTCGGTTAAGAGCTCCCTCTCAAATCGGGTAAGAGGGAACCTGAGTTTGACCTTCTTGAAGAAGGTAGTGTAGACGAAGCAGAAGGGCCCATCGGCGCTCACTTTGTCATCGGCGCACACTGGCAGAGCGGCGGGGCAAGGCAGCACCATCATTCTCTCGTCATGCTCCTTGTGAAACGATTGGTGGACCTCGTCCCCATTGGTCAATCGCAGAACCGCACTCGCAGTGTTTACCGACAAGGTTTCCTTTAAGAGAGTTGGGCTAGCCCATGGGTATAAAGCCTTGAAGTCTGGCAGAGGGATGGGGGCTCCTCCAGCGTTTGGTGGAGTCGCCTGGGCCAGAGCGGTTTGGGAAGACGCAGGCCTCACGGCCTGCGAAGAGGGAGCACCACGAACTTGCACTGAGTCGTGTGCTTGTGAAGGAGGGTTTCGCGCTGATGGAGGGGGGTTCGGGGTGATCTTCGTGCGAGTCATGATAGCAACTGCAAACGAAGAAGAAAGAAAAAAATAATCAGGAGGGTTACAAAGGCTGACTCGATCATAGAGGGAAGGTGAAAGACGAACGAATGTGAGTTCGTTGCGACGATCGACAAAGCCCTAAGTTACGCAGAAGGAGAAATGGAAAAACAGCCCACAGCGTATGCACCAGACAGTTACAGGATGATGCAAATCGGTGAAAATGCAAGGAAACCCACCAGATGAAGGAAAGTAGTTACCTTTCGATGATCAGGAGAACGTTGAAGGGAGGTGGTGATCTGGAGCGTCGAGGAACGTCGAGAGTTTTTGCAGAAGGAAATAAGAGCGTATGCAAGTGTGAAGAAAGTGATGGAACAGTAGGAGCGTAAGGGGTTAAGGGGTTTTCGAAATAAGTTTGGAAGCGCTAACGGCAGATGAAGAGAGCCGTTGATGAAGCCACGTGTCGAACGATGCGCGAAGGGTTTGGTGGAGCGTCAGAGCAGCAGAAAGTACTATCGCTTGGAATTCTGCGTCCATGCCACGTAGACCGGTGTTAACGAAGGCTTTTTCAGTCTTTTCGCTAGACGAGTCTTCGCTTAAAGACTGGGGGGCTTGTGTACCGCCCTGGCGGTCGGGTGTGATGACGTGGCATTCTGCTGCAGTGTAGGCGTGTTGACAAGGCGCCAAGTTGACAGGTGGGAAGGAAGTCGGGAGGCACGTGTGGTCGCCGATTGTTAAGTTGGCGTGTTCCGATTTCCAGTTTCCCAGAATAGGCGATCGCCAGGTTGAGGATGAAGTCGCCAGATGTAGACTCAGGCGACCAGGCGGTCGGAGATCGCCAGAGTAAGCACATCGCCGAAGATGAAGGAGAAGCAGATTATGAAGGCGGCCGGCGAGACCACAGGGAAGGTGTATGAAGGCCCTAACTCGCCAGTTTTAGTAGAGATCGCACTCCTGAGTTAGCTATGCGCTGGGCAGTACCATGCATAGGTAACTTAGCCAAAATGAGAGTAGAAGCAGCGCCAAGTCAGGGAGCCTCCAGATGATGGCACGTGTACGGTTGGATACGAGCCACGTGTTCAAGTCTGTAACTGCCAGGAGAGAGAAAATCACCAGGTATATAAGAGTTCTTAACAGATTTTCTAAGGTACGCGCGTTCAGTTCATACACTTTACGCTTGCGAGTGACAAAGCTGTTTGTGAGAGAGTTTGCACGGTTCCAGTTCTTAGTATTTGGTGATACCGTCACTGACTTGAGCGTCGGAGTGCGATCGGCCGCAGCGGCGCCGTGTCGTTTCTTTGCAGGTTCTTGAGATAGATCCAGAGGAGGAACGGAAGTGAGAAGCGGCGCGCACGTCGATCCTTTGACGAGGCATTCTCCAGCGCTCCGGTCAACAGGCAGGATCACAAATCTAGGTCAAGTCTCATGGAATCAAGTTTATGCTATTTACACCACAACTAATACTAAGCTATCCTTAATGGGCCTTCATGTAGCATATACAAGTTGCTTCTTCTCCCATCCATAGCTTGGCCCAAGTCTCACATCCGTAGCTTGGTCATGGACCTAGTAATAGGTCCTAGACGGTTTCCTTCCTTCTAGACGCTCTCCCTTTAGACGCTCTCCACCTTGTGCTAGACGCTCTTCACTTTGGCCTAAACGCTCCTTCCTTTGGCCTAAACGCTCTTGGTTTGGCTTTGGATGCTCACGTCTTGGGTCTTGTCTTTTTATATGAGGTTGTGTTTGGCCCTCTTCCATCATCCCCTCCCTCTTGAAAAGGATTTGTCCTCAAATCCAATGCTTTTTCTTCAACTAGGGGGATGAGTGTGGCTGGATGGTGTCCATCATCTCCTCCTTCTTGAGAAGATCTATCCGCAGATCTACAGACTTGATCTCGAATAGTAGCCTTTTGTTTTGCCAAAGCTTGTCCTCTTGGATCAAACGTCCACCTATAGAAATCATCAAATAAAGCATAGGTGTTAGTTTGAAAATCAATTTTACTATGTTGCCATTTTTGTTTTTCTTTTTGGTTTTGGCAACTTTGGACAATGTTTCTCTTTTGATTGTTGTATGTGTTCTCTAATCATCTTATGCATTTTGAAATGTTCATTTGTGGTTACTTTCTCTTTAGGCATAAATCCTATAGGAGATGGTAACAACTTAAAAGGAGAAAGATGATTTAGCCCACATATAACCTCAAAAGTAGAAATACAAGTAGTTTTGTGAACTACTTTATGGTGTGTATACTCATCTCTAGAGTTGTGTTTGTCCTTTATGATTATTCTAGGCATAGAAGAAAGAGCTAGATTTTCAAATGTATTTTGACCATGCCTTTGAGGATGATAAGAATTTAAAGTGTACAACTTAGTTGCAAGTTTTCCAAAGAGAATCCTCAAATCATGGTTTGCGAAATTTGGAGCTCTATCCAACACTATGCTTGAGGATAAACGATGAAGATGTAGCACTTCTCTAGAGAAGAGTTTATCCATGAAAATCGAATCAAAACCTTTTGTTGTCCTAGGAAGCTCTAATATGAAATTTGTGTTTTCCCAAGGAGCATTTGCAAAAGGTGAAGGAGCATAGAGTTCTTGAGACATTGCCTTAGGTGTAGTTTGAAAACAAGAATTGTACCTAAGGTAATGTCTTTGAACCTCTTTTCTCATGGGGGACAAAAGTTTTCCTTTTAAAAGCTCTAGAGTTTTATCAACTCTAATTTGGCCCATGAGTTCTCCTTCATGAAGAATTTTTCTCTTATGTGTAAAGATAGTCTCGTTGTTACAACCATTGTTTATGAGAATTTGTACACTTTGTAATGGTTGTCTCAATAAGACATGACAAGTTGCTCTAGGCACTACTTCACATAAAAATTTGTTTTTGTAGATGCTTATAGATAACTTGACATTCACTTGGTGATATCCTAGCACATATGAGAAATAATCTACTTCATCTTTATCTATACAAGCTTCTTTTAAAGACTCTTCTTTTTTGCTTATGCTTGCAAGTGTTCCTTTACAAGAGGTAAGGCTAGGTTGTTCAACAAGAAGCATGTTTTCAAGGGTATGTTCAATGTGCTTGCCTTGTTGAATGACCTTGTGGGAAGGAACACTCTTCTCCCACGCCTTTTGTTTCCCAAAAGTTTTCTCTTTTTCTATTTTCTCTTCATCCCTCTTATGTTTCATTTGTATTTGGTCTTTTACCACTTGGGAATGTGGTAAAGGGCTAAGTACAAACTTTTTGTGCTTGTGGATGAAGGAAATCTCGTTAGTTAGACCATCATGCAAGGTTTTCTTATCAAATTGCCATGGTCTACCTAATAAGATGTGTCAAGCTTCCATAGGTACTACATCACATAAAACTTTGTCTTTGTAGTTACCTATAGAAAACTAGATTTCCACTTGTTTGTCTACACGCAGTTCCCCATTATCATTGATCCATTGTGATCCGGTCGGTCACAGTTTAGGGTGACATCAGCGACTGATGGCCACGTGGGCCGTTCTTAGTGGGAGACGTGGGCCAGGGAAGCTGATGTCAGCTCGAAGAGAGCAATCAGGCGGAGATCGGTGATCAGGGGGAATGCGCGATCAGCGACTAGGTGAGCCGCAAGGCTGATCGGTCGTGGTGTCGCACGCAGCTAAGCTGGGAACGAGAGGGGATTCCCGGGGAGAGTGCTGCAGCCGAGCCTTGTGTGGCATGGCGTCGGGAGTCAGAGAAGGCGTATGCCCTTCGATACCGTGCACAAGAGTGGTTTGAGGAAGCTGGTAGTCGGTCGGCGCTCTGTAGCCCGTGGCGTGCGTGGGCAGAAGGGGCGATCGTTCACGCGACAGGGAATACCTGGTATGCGAGCTGGTCCAAACCGCACCTGGTACTCACATTGAGGTTGCCCGAGACACCCAACACATGAAACACACTAAGTTACTTTGTGCGCGAATAACTTAGGGGTGTGACAAGGTATATAAAGGGGTGCCACGCTCATTTCTAGGTACGCTTTTCATACGGATAAGTGGCTAGTTTTCGCACACAGAGAAGAGAGAGAATTCGCAGAGAACACGGTCCTCACAGAGATCACAGAGTGAACTACTCTTTGGTGGATTTGTTCGCTGACTTACGGAAGGCGGAGTTAGACGTTGCGGAGCCTTCAAAGGACAGGTCACCGGCAAGATCATTTGGCGCCCACCGTGGGGCCCGTGTGAAATTGCGATCCCATCCACTGCGCTGCCAGATTTCGTGTGTTCTTAAGATTCTTTGCTGCAAGGATGAGGAAGACAAGGCAAACTACACCTACGCCATCCGTCGAGGAAGGAGCTGTAACGATGGCGCAAGTCTTGGAGATAATGCGCGCGCTGCAAGACGATGTGGCGGCATCAAGAATGGCGCAAGAAAGGATGCAAGCAGACTTGGCTGCATCGCAGGGCAGGAACGAAGATTTAAACCGGGTTAACGAGGAGTTGCGCCAATCTTTACAGGCGCAGAAAGAGAGGGTGGCGGAGGAAGGAGTGGCGCCACCACCGTCCCCCCCTAGGACTTTTCCCATGCCATTCTGATCTGAAATAATGAGTGCAGCCGTACCACCTGGCTTAGTGGGTGAAGGCCTCGTTCATGGGGGTAGAGGATCCAGAAGCACACATGACGGCTTTCCACACCCAAATGATGCTTTCTGGGGGCTCGGATGCCGTATATTGCAAACTATTCATGAGTACCCTGAGTGGGGTAGCGCTGGAATGGTTCGTAAGCCTGCCAGACGGCCACATCACGTCGTTTCAACAATTCTCGAAGTTGTTCAGGGAGCAGTATATCGTGAACAGGGCACCCCCAGTGGTGTCCTACAACCTTTTCGATGTGCGCCAGAACCAAGGCGAGTCCCTCCGGGATTACCGTAGCCGTTTTGGGGCGTAGGTGGTGAGGCTGCCCAGCAAGGATGAAGATATGTTGGTGCACGCATTCAAGAAAGGGGTTCTTGCGGGCCCCTTTAGTGAGTCTTTGATCAGGCACCGCCCCAGCACATTCGCGGAGATTAGGCGTCGTGCCGTGGCGCACATCACTGCGGAAACAGCGGTTTCTGAGAAAAGGGAAAGCGCGGTCCCTAACAAGCCGCGCGCAGGACCAAGCAGGACTCAGCAGCCGATGAGGGTGCACGAGGCCAAGGAGGGAAAGAGGGCTCAGGGAAAACCCCGCCCTTACTAGCCTTGAAGGGATCAGAATGGGGGGCGCACGAGGGAGAGTAACACACCCCCCAGGTTTGATTTTGTGGTGGAGCTGGCGGCACCGATCGCCATTCCAGCTATAGCAGCACGGCTGCGAGCACCTGAGAAGACCGACAGGGTGCTGGGGCGAAAGAAAGACGTGTGGTGTGAGTTCCATCAGGCCTATGGCCACCCACTTCGCGCGTGCTTGGCATTGGGACACCAACTCGCGGAGTTGGTAAAAAACGGCTTCCTGAGTGATTACCTGCGAGAGCCACAGGGTGATCGGACATCGGGGGCCCTAGCAGGGGATCCTCAGCACGAGGTACCAGTGCACGGGGAGGTGCACACGATCGCGGGAGGATTCTCTGGGGGAGGATGTATAGCCACATTCACGGATGGTGCCACAGCCCGCACTGAGAAGATTAAGTACTTGGTGGTCAATGCCCCGTTCGCTTATAACATACTGTTTGGAAGACCGACGCTCAACAGGTTAGGAGTCGTACCATCGACAAGGCACATGAAGGTAAAGATGCCTTCGATGGAGGGGGTAGTGGTTACCATTAAATCGGACCAAAAGGAAGCCTGCCGCTGCTACGAAAACAGTTTCTAGCAGTGGAGAAGCGTGTGCCATGTTACCACGACGCCGCCACCAAGGTCAGACGGGGGAAGAGTGGAGGTCGCGACGTTGGTAAGGGGCACGCATGGCGACGTGGAAATGGAAGAGGCGCTGCTCGGGGGCACGGGAAGTGCCCGGGGTGAAGCTGAGGGGGCGAGAGGGATCGCGCCTCGCGAGTCTGGAATAGCGAGGGCGGTCATCGCTAGAGAAAGAAGACCCCACCCGACTGAGGGTTGGGTGGAGGCGGCGATCGGGGGAAGGGGGTTCAAGCTGGGAGGATAGCTCGACGAGGACACGCGACGACAAATCGCCGGGGTAATTGAGAAGAACATGGGCGCATTTGCGTGGTCAGCCTCGGACATGCCGGGCATTGACCCGGACTTCCTCTGCCATCGCCTCGCAATGGATCCCCAGGTCCGACCGGTGCGCCAAAGGAGGAGGAAGTACAATAAGGAAAAGAGGCCGGTGATCCACGAGGAAACCCACAAACTCTTGGCCGCAGGGCATATCAAGGAAATCCAGTACCCAGAGTGGCTGGCCAATGTGGTGCTGGTGAAGAAGTCAAACGGCAAATGGAGGATGTGCGTGGATTTCACCGACCTCAACAAGGCATGCCCCAAGGACTCCTATCCCCTGCCGAGCATTGACGCTCTGGTATATAGTGCGTCGGGATGCCAGCTGATGAGTTTCTTGGACGCCTTTTTGGGTTACAACCAGATCACGATGCACCCGTCGGACGAGAGCAAGACCGCATTCATGACCGAGCGGTCCTGCTACTGTTATAAGGTAATGCCATTCGGCTTGAAGAATGCGGGAGCCACATATCAGAGGCTGATGGATAGAGTACTCTCGCCGATGCTGGGAAGGAACGTACAGGCGTACGTCGATGACATGGTGGTCACCTCTCGAGGGAAGGAGGAGCATGTCGCTGATCTGGAGGAACTTTTCACAACGATCGCCAAGTACGGGTTGAAGCTCAACCCAGAGAAATATATCTTTGGTGTGGAAGCGGGGAAGTTTCTAGGTTTCCTCCTAACAGAGCGAGAGATTGAGGCAAATCCCGAGAAATGTGCGGCGATCACGCCACTAGAAGGATGGTTGCTCCTAGATGAGTGTGCTGCCGCCACTTGAGGACACCATGGATCCTTCAAGATAAGACTAGAGAAGAAGGCTCAAAAGCTCTCCAATGCTCACTCAAAAATTGAGTATAGTTTCTTTTCTCTAATTTCAATTCTGAAAAATACAAGGGTTGCACTTTAATTTATAGCCTAAGGTGCTGAAATGTAAGCTACACAAATTCAAAAAACTCCGTCCTAAAAGCTTCTAGAATTGGCGCCTAAAACAATGCATGAGGAAGTTGTGATCCCTTCTCTTACTTTGGCACCTCCTTATTTACTCCTACACCTATCTACTAACACACCCCCCCTAAAACTCCTAACTAAAGACTAAAAGATGCTTTAACAATAGAGGTTTCTAATGTTTCCCTCTAAGCACCTTCAACAATATTCTTTATTATTTAATACTTGGCCTTGCCCTTCATGAGATGAACTTGGGCTTTGGCCTTCTTGGGCTTGGGCTTGGGCTTTGGGCCTCATCTTTTGCAAAGAATAATAAGAAGAACTTTAAATGTGAGGGCGAATGATCTTGTCCTTCATTATTAAAAGTCTTCTTTATTTGATTCGCATCATACTCCCCGAGTTGGAGAGAATTCGCCCACGAATTATGAATCCCTGCATATAACAAAGTCAGTTTACTTTTACAATCAAAAGTGTAAGAAAAAGGAATACATGACTTAGCGGATGGAACCAAAGGGATTGCAGAAAAGGAGGTCCTATAAATCGACCAAGTTGGAAAAATTTGTTTGGGAATGATGATGTTTTTTGGAAAAATACCTCTTAAATGGGGAAACCCATTAGGAGGTATGAAAAAATCATGCCTAACATATTTTAACCAAGTTGGTGTTGAAATAGGAACCTTGGGTAATGAAAAAGATAAAGAAGAAGAAGACCTTGGAGGGTCCATTTGAGGCATAGCACGAGTCAACATGATGGATTTAGAGGAGAGAATGGTGTGACTCGGTGTAGTACTTACTTCTTTTTCTTTCTCATTTTCTCTTTTAGTTTTCATTTTTATTTGGTCCTCATGAACCTCTTTGGGAGAGAGGGGTTTTAATATAACCTTGCGCCCTAGGAAGGAAAAAGACATTGTATTGGATAGGCCATCATGTAAAACATGTCTATGATATTGCCAAGGCCTTCCAAAAAGAAGATGAGATGCTTCCATGGGCACAACATCACATAAAACCTCATCTTTATACTTTCCTATTGCAAAGTTAATGAGGACTTGTTTATTCACTATTATTTCACCTACTTCACTAAGCCATTGTAATTTGTAGGGCTTGGTATGAGAGATAGTGGGTAAGGCTAACTTCTCCACAACTCTTGTACTAGCCACATTAGTGCAACTTCCCCCATCAATAATCAAGGAACATAACTTGTTGTTGATAAGACATCGGGTGTGAAAAATATTTTCTCTTTGAGTATCATTCAAAGATTTTGGAATTGTGCCCAACATACGTCTTATCATCAATAAGTCACCTTCACAAGGACTTTCACTCTCATTTTCACTTGATGGTCTAGAAGGTGAAGAATGCCTAGGTGAATTGGAATCATGCTCACTAACTACAATGCCTTCATGCATGTACATACTTCGTTTAGAAGGGCAATTAGCAGCAATGTGACCATATCCCAAACATTTAAAACACTTTTGACTAGACGATTTAATTGGGGATTTAGGCCTAGAAGTAGATGGCGTAGGATCCTTGGGTTTGAAAGAAGAATCTTTGGAAGGAAATTTTGAAAAAGACTTTTTGTTCTTCCAAGAATTGTTGTAGTAATCATCTTTGGCCTGTTGACCGGAGCGCTGGAGAATGCCTCGTCAAAGGATCGACGTGCGCGCCGCTTCTCACTTCCGTTCCTCCTCTGGATCTATCTCAAGAACCTGCAAAGAAACGATACGGCGCCGCTGCGGCCGATCGCACTCCGACGCTCAAGTCAGTGACGGTATCACCAAATACTAAGAACTGGAGCCGTGCAAATCTCTCTCACAAACAGCTCTGTCACTCGCAAGCGTAAAGTGTATGAACTGAACGTGCGTACCTTAGGAAAACTGTTAGGAACTCTTATATACCTGGTGATTTTCTCTCTCCTGGCAGTTACAGGCTATGACACGTGGCCTGCATCCAACCGTACACGTGCCATCATCTGGAGGCTCACTGACTTGGCGCTGTTTCTACTCTCATTTTGGCTAAGTTACCTATGCATGGTGCTGCCCAGTGCATAGCTAACTTAGGAGTGCGATCCCTACTGAAACTGGCGAGGTAGGGCCTTCATACACCTTCCCTGTGGTCTCGCCGGCCGCCTTCATAATCTGCTTCTCCTTTAACTTCGGCGATGTGCTCGTTCTGGCGATCTCCGACTGCCTGGTCGCCTGAGTCCGCATTTGGCGACTTCATCCCCAAACTGGCGATCGCCTATGCTGGAGACCGGAACACGCCAACTTAACTATCGGCGACTACACGTGCCTCCTGACTTCTTTCTCAACTGCCAATCTGGCGCCTTGTCAACACGCCTACACTGTAACAGGATGCCACGTCACCGCACCCGACCACCAGGGCGGTACAACGTAGGATCCTTGGGTTTGAAAGAAGAATCTTTGGAAGGAAATTTTGAAAAAGACTTTTTGTTCTTCCAAGAATTGTTGTAGTAATCATCTTTGGGAATATTTTTAAAAATATTTTTCTTCGCAAGTTGGGCTTCCACCTTCATTGCAAGATGAACTAAAGAGCCCAATGATGAATACTCTTGTAACTCAACAATGCCTTGAATATCCTTCCTAAGACCACTCACAAACCTAGCAATCATAGCTTCCTCACTTTCTTCTTATTCAATTTTAAGCACAAGCGTTTCTAGCTCCTTATAATATTCATCCACATTTAGCGTGCCTTGTCGAAACCGTTGGAGTCTCAACATGAGGTCTTTCCTAAAATGTGGGGGTGCATTTGATCCTTTAAAGAGTTCCAAGAGTCCACGGGAGGACCCTTGTGATAGATAATGTCCTTTACAATTCCATGCCACCATTTCATGGCATAATCACTAAACTCTAAGGTGGCTAGCTTAAGCTTATGCTCATCTTGGATCTCATGGATCTCAAATATTTGTTCACACTTAGCCTCCCAATCTAAATATACATTAGGATCACTTGAGCCATTGAAACAAGGAAGCTTGACCGAAGGTAGCCTAGCCTTTGCATCTTGGTAGTAGCCATTGCCATAGTGAGGTCTCTCCCCTTGGTTGTGATGTCTATGTCCAAGGAATTGGGGTGGAGTTCTCCTTCTCCTATGGTCCTCTTCACGGCCTATGTCATTGGAAGAACCTCTTGTTGAAGGTCTATGTGAATGATGCCCATCATGGATAGAAGGAGATGGTCTAGCTTGTTGGACCTCCATCTTTTGCATTTTCTCTTCCAAGCGTCTAATAGACCACCAAGGATTGAAGCTTTGGAAGGAGAATTCTGCTTGTATGATGCATCACTTGAAAATCCAGCCATTTTTAATTAAAAACAGCAAACACACAAAAACAGCAAACAAGTTAAGAAACAAAATTAGCAAAAACAATGAGTGTTTTAAGCAAAATGCCGAAGTGAATTGAGGCAGAAAAAGAGGTCACTCTCAAAGAAATAATGTCCTTGCACCAATCTGATCTTGAGGTCTTGGAATCCTCAAATGAAAGATGTCAAAGCAAGCACACCAATCTCAAAGGCAACCACCACAAAACCAATGAAACAATAAAGACAAACAAGAAAAGGTATAAGCAAAGAAAGGTAATGGCAAAAGGAATACTATATGTAAGACAAACTCAAAGATTAAAGAATGAAAGACAAGCAAGAAAATAAAGAACTCAATGAGGAAAGAAGGCACACCAAAAGAGTCCTAGAGAAAAGTACCAGAGTAGATTTAAAAAACAAAAACAGAACTACAAGAAAACAATGTTGTATGCAAACTGTGCTATGTTTAAAGATTTAACTGGAACGATTGAAAGCGAACTGGAATGTGAAAAATTAACCACACAAACTTCAATGTCTCAACTCAATAATGGGAGTGGAACGAACTAAAAACAGTAAGCCAATTGAGAGAAATAAATTTTTCAAAATTGCTGCCCAATTACCGTCTTTTTTTCGGCAGTAATGTACACTTTTCGTATTTTATTTATCATTTTTTGTGTACTTGGAATTTTTTTGTACTTCTTTTTGCTATGCTTTTGTAACACTTTGAAGAATGTAAATCCAAATTTTCACAATTTTCCAGTGAGCCAGTTAATTGCAGTAAATTAAAAAACAGTAGCACGTCTGTAAGAAAACAGAGGAATCTATTTAGGAATGAAAAACAGTATGATGAACTAGCAAAGACATAATGGAAATTGTGTAAAGGAACTTGTATAGAACTAGAATACAAGCATGAACTCAAATCTAAAAATGAAAATGCACAAAGGATCAAGCAATAAACTCAAAACAGAAAGTAAACCAAAGCAAGAAACAGTCAAAGCAATAAAAGTACTACAAGAAGTAATGACAATTATGGAATAACATGACTAAGACAAAACTTGACATGATTACAAAATTAAAAGACATATCACAAGATGTAACAACAAGTGAAAGGAAGCTTAAGGTCAGCTCTAGGAAGGAGAATGCCTTTCCAAAAGAGCAACCATACTCATATGAATAATGAGTGCCATAAACCTTTTCACAAACACTTGGTGTAACAAAAGAAAAAACAGCAAAAAAACTCAATTAATGCCTAAAACAGAAACTTAAATTGCAAGAAATTAAAAGAGCTCTTGAAATAAAGTCCACACAACTCAACAATTAAACAAGAATGAACCTAAGACTCATGATACCACATGATTTGATTCCAATAGCCACATAGAGAAAGGTTCTTGACCTTCTTAGGAATCAACTTGAGTTGGACAATAGTTAGGCACTTTTTCTTAGAATTGGATCATTGTTCTAACTCAAGAACTCTCCAAAAACTAGCACAAATTCCAAACTCATATGGAAGTTCCAATTATAGTCAAATTGAACCGAACAAAATGGAACAAAAGATAAGCAAACTGAAATAGAAGTGCTGGAAATTAAAATGCACCGAACCAAAACAGAAAAGAATAAGAACAGTTGCTGGAAAATGAAAGATAACCAAACCAAAACTCAAGAACACAAGCTAAACATGAACAATTGAAAGAGTACTGATCCTGCCTGTTGACCAGAACGTTGGAACCTGCCTCGTCAAAGGATCGACGTGTGCACCGCTTCGAACCTCCGTCCTTCTTCAAGATCCACCTCAAGAACCTGCAAAAGAACAGAGCGGCGCCGCTGCGGCCGATCGCACTCCAACGCCCAAGTCAGTGACCGAACCACCAAATACTGAGAGCAAGAACACTCAAGAAATCTCAAGGAACCGTGCAATGTTCTCTCTCACAGTAAGCTCTAGAACTCGCAAGCTTAAAGAGTATAATCTGAACGTGCGTACCTCAGAAAGTTCGTTGAGAACTCTTATATACTTGGTCACTTTCTCTCTCCTGGCAGTTACAGACCTGGACACGTGGCTCGCATCCAGTCGTACACGTGCCATCATCTGGAGCCTCCTTGACTTGGGCGCTGCTTCTGACTCTCTTTTTGGCTAAGTTATTTATGCATGGTACTGCCCAGTGCATAGCTAACTTGGGAGCGCGATCTCTACTGGAATTGGCGAGTTAGGGTGCTCTCGTACACCTTCCCTGTGGTCTCGCCGGCCGCCTTCATAATCTGCACCACCTTCATCTCCGGCGATGTGCTTGCTCTGGCGATCTCCAATCATTTGGTCGCCTAAGTTTACATCTGGCGACTTCATCTTTAACCCGGTGATCGCCGGTTCTGGTATGCTGGAGATCGGAACACGCCAACTTAATAACTGGCGACTTCACGAGCCCCCCGACTTCCTCCTCTTCTGCCAACCTGACACCTTGTCAACACGCCCACACTGTAGCTTCGTGCCACGTCATCACTTCCGACTACCAGGACGGTACACAAGCCCCCCAGTCTTAAGCGAAGACTTGTCCAGCGAAAAGACTGAAAGAGTCACGTCAACACCGACCTACGTGGCACTGACGCAGAATTCCAAGCGGTTGTACTTTCTGCTTCTCTGACGCTCCACCAAACCCCTCACCCATCGCTCGACACGTGGCTTCATCAACGGTTACCTTCAGTTACCGTTTGCGCTTCCCAAACCCATTTCGAAAAACCCTTAAACCCATTTTCACTCCACTATTCCATCACTTTTCTTCGTATTCGCAAACGCTCTAACTTCCTTCTGCAAAAAAGCTCTCAGCGTTCTCCAATATTCTGAATCACCAGCATCCTTCATCGTCTTCCTGATCATCAAAAGGTACCTCCTTTCCTTCTTCTGCTAGTTTTTCCTGCACTTTAACCGATTCGCATCATCCTGTAACTGTCTGGTGCATACGTTGTGGGTTGTTTTTGCGATTTTTCCTTCTTCGTAACTTAAGGCTCTGTCAACGTCACAACGAACCTACGTTCGTTCGTTTTTTCACCTTTCTTCCATGATCGAGTCAGCCTCTGTGACCCCTGATCATTTTTCCTTTTCTTCTTCCTTTGCAGCTGCAACAATGACTCGCTCAAAGATCACCCCAAATCCTCCTCCTTCATCACGAAACCCCTCTTCACAAGCACACGACCCACCGTGAGTACGTGGCGCTTCGTCTTCTCAGGCTGAGAGGCCTGCACCTTCCCGCCCCAACCTGGCCCAGGCTACTCCGCCTGTCACCAGAGGAGCCTCCGTCCCCCCACCAGACTTCAAAAAACTATACCCCTGGGCCAACTCAACCCTGTTGGGGGAAACATCTTCTGTGAACACTGCTGGGGCAGTTCTGCGATTGACGAAGGGGGATGAGCCTCACCAATCATTCCACAAGGAGCACGACGAGAAGATGACAGTGCTACCTTGCCCCCCTGGCCTGCCAGTTTGTGCTGACGACAAGGCAAACACCGGTGGAGCCTTCTCTTTCATCTACAAACCCTATTCAAGAAGGTGAAACTCAGGTTTCCCTTCACCCGCTTTGAGAGGGAGCTTCTCACTGAGCTCAACATCGCCGCCGCCCAGCTTCATCCCAACAGCTGGGCGTTCGTGCGAGCGTTCCAAGTGATGTGCGACCATCTGGGGTTGCCAGCATCTGTAGATGTATTTTTATTTCTCTTCGAAGCCAAGCACCCAGGAGACCGCCTGTGGGTAAGCTTGAATGGGATTGCTGGGAGATCAATCCTCTCCATCTTCCAGCAATCTTATAAAGACTGGAAGGGCAAATTTGTCCAGATACGCCCCAACGAGAAAGACGCGTCGCTGCCCGACGGTTTCCCCTTGTATTGGGTAAACAAGGGGAACAAAGAGTCCAAAAGCTGCTTCAGGAGACCCAGAAGTCCTGATAGCATGGGCGCTTTGGACAGAGATCTCTGTTTTTTCTGGAAGAGTGTGGCAGACGCCAACATCACCTTCCTCACCACCACACTTATCTGCTTCGAGTTCTTCGAGGACCAACTCGAAATTCGAATAGGTTAGAACGCTTAAGCTCTTGTTTTAATACTTACTTCTGTTGACTGTTTCTGGGCGTCTTGTGCGTTGTGCGCAAGACTTTGGTTTTATTTTTCTGCACCTTCTATCTGCTTTGCTGTTGCATACTGCCTTATGCATTTATCTTCTCTCTGAACTAACCCATGCATTTTTGCTCTATGCAGATAACATGTTGGGCCAGGGCAAGCTTGCTGAATTAAGGGCGCTTGCCCGAATCCACGGGTTGGCAACGGGTTCCCAAACAGTGCCAAATTCTGTGGTGGAGATCGCTGCCGCACAGGGCCGATCGCCACCCAAGGGCCCAACTCCTTCCGATGTCCAACCCGCCGCTCAACGCAAGAAACTTGTCCTCAAAAGACCCAAGAGGAAAACTCCCCAGGTAGTCCACGAGGAGGAGGAGGAAGACGACGAGGCCACTGAAGATCGCCTTGTTACGAAGAGGAAGAGGGTGGCACCTTCTTCACCATCTGCACCACCCCCTCTTCCAGCATCAACACCGCCATCCACGCCTGCCCCTCCTCCATCATTGCCACCTCCATCAGCTCCTGCTTCACCAGTCCAAGCCATTCCATTGGCATCCGCGCCACCTGCGGTTAAGGCCCCCGAGCCAAACTTCATGGAGGACCCCCCGAGCGCCTCCACACCTTGTGCAATAGTTAGAGGGGGTCCTCCTTCAAATGCCTCAGCCGCAGGCGTTGCTCCAATCGGGGATGAGGTTGCCCATGCCTCTCCAATTCTGATTACCGAATCCCCGACGTCGCCACCACGCCCAGAAGCGCCTACTGAAGAACCAACTAAAGAAGGTGGCGACGAAAACCAACAGGCCCACCCAGCGCCTCTACAAGCAGCAAACCTCCCTCTTGAGGTCACGAGGATGTGGGAGCCTTTATCTGCCAAGCTGAAGACGATAGCAGAAGACATCCCCGCCATCATAACTAGAGCTGTGGAGAGCTCCACCAGGAAGCTCCAGGACGACCTCTTCAACCTTAGAACTGAGAACAACACCATGAGGGTTGAGGTGGAGAAGTTGTCCTTCAATCTGACGCTCGCGGAGATTGAACACTCCCGAGTAGAAGATGCGATGAGCACCAAGCTCCGGTTGGCGCGCAAGGAGGCCACCGATCTTCGCCACAAGGTGCAGCTTCTGGCTCAAGAGAAGATTGAGCTGGAAAGCAAGATTGTGCCTTATCGCGTTAAGGTGGCTGACCTAGAAGCCTTGATAAAAACTGACGTCGCCAAGGTGAAGAAACTGGAGCAGAGGTCCGCTGATCGGGAGATCTTCCTTGGTAAGGTGGAGAAGGCGAGGGATGACGCCATGGCTGAGCTTGCCGAGGCCAACAAAGAGAAGGGGAAGATCACTGCTGAATTGGGCCAAGTGCAAGCAGAATCCAAGAAGGTTGCTGAAGACCTTCTCCAGGCTCAAGAAAACAACGAAAAACTTAAGAAGCAAGTTGAAGAGCTGGAGCAGCAGAATAAGGGGCTGAAGGAACAAACTGAAGGACTCCAGAAACAGATTGAAGAACTTAATATGAGTTCTGCCCCAATTCTGGCTGCTGGATTCGCGGCTGCACGGGAACAGTTTGCATGCTTGTTCCCCGATCTGGATCTCCGCATGGTGTCCTTAAACAACGAGGTGGTGGATGGGAAGGTGGTTCCCGTCGAAGACTGATCAATTTCCCCTCATCCACCACCTTTATGCTTTTTCTTTGTATGCAATTGTAAAAACTCCATACTTTCCTGTATACGTGTTTTTGAACTGATACTTATTTCAACGAAATTGCCTTTGTATTTCTTCCTGTAACTTCTTTGCCTGCTTCAACTTCCCTTGCGCAATTTACTTCAGAGGAATGACTTAGCTGTTTCGAACCATTTCAACTTCGAATAATGATCACATTAACGACTCGTAATCTTAAGGCAATTAACCTTAGCGCGAAATCACTCTTCAAGCAACGAACCTTAACTCAACCCCTGGCTTAAAACATTTCTTCACCCGATCTGCTTCATCAAAACGGGTCTTTAACTTTCTCGCCACTGTTTGAACTTTTCCTGGTCGCCAAAGACTCCTGGCGATATCAGCTCCTTTCTGGCTTCATGCCTTGGCCATTGTTCTTTTATCTGGGGGTAGAGGCGCCTTTCGGATCCTTCTCTACCTTCCTGAACTTCAGAACAAAAGGCCGGGTGGCTAGGCGTTCTCTTCGAACCTATCTTAGCCACCTTCCAAACTTCGTCCACCCTTAACACCGTACCTGAACTCGTTCGAGACGAGAAGGATTTTACCTTGCCTGAACTCGCTCATCGCGAAGAAGGTCTTTTACTTGCCTCTACATTCCCCCGGGGGTTGCATCTTCTCGCCCCCAGAAACACTGAGGACTTTTCACTGGTGCCTCTACATTGCCCTAGGGGTTACATCTCCTCGCCCCCAGAAACACTGAGGACTTTTTGCTCTTCCTCGCCTGCACTCGCTCGACGGCGAGGAGGTCTTTAACTCGCCTCAGGACGCGCGAGGGCGTTGAGGTCTTTTAGCTGGTGCCTCCGATCGCCGAAAGACGATGAGGACTTAAAACTTTTAGAAAACATGCAATATATCTTTAACTTGCCTTAAGCCACATACAAGTGACAAGGTCTTTCTTCAAAACTTTCTGAAAACAACAGGCACACAATCTAAAACAACTTGTACTTCGAAAACTTCTCTTTATTGGGTTGCCTCATTAAAAACCCTCCTTAGGGAAAAAAGAGTGCCCCCTTCAAACTGTTTTAACAGAGACATTGTAATATAACTTTGTGTTTTTCTTTACTTACAAGGCTTCTTAACTGTAATACAACTTCAGGTGCGTGGCGTTCCAAGTGCGAGGAATCGCCCCTCCTTCCAATGTCTCTAATCGGTAGGCGCCGTTCCCGAGCGCTCCGGCTATTCTGAACGGCCCCGTCCACTTGGGCGACAGTTTATTCTCCATCTCGTACTGGTGGGCTTTCCTCATCACCAGGTCGCCTTCTTTAAACTGTCTTGGCATCACCTTCGAGTTGTATCTTCATTCAATCCTTCTCTTCACCGCTTCAGCCTTCAATCTCGCCTCTTCCCTGACCTCATCCAGTAGATCCAGGTTCAGCCTTCTCTCTTCATTCGAGTCTTCCTCTACAAAATTCTGGAATCTCGGCGAGCTCTCCTGGATCTCTACTGGAATCATTGCATCACACCCATAGACCAAGCTGAACGGGGTCTCATGGGTTCCTGACTGCTCGGTGGTGTGGTACGCCCAGACTATACGGGGTACCTCCTGAGCCCAGCTTCCTTTGGCTTTCTCTAGCCTTCTCTTCAGACCTCTCAGCAACACTCGATTAGCTGACTCCACCTGGCCATTCGTCTGAGGGTGCTCGACGGATGCAAACACTTGTTGAATTCCCACCCCTTCGCACAGCTTCTTCAACAAGTGGCTTGCAAACTGAGTCCCATTGTCTGACACCAGGCGCTTGGGCACACCAAACCGGCACACAATATTCTTCCACACGAAACCTTCGATCTTGTGTGCGGTGATCTGGGCCACTGGCTTTGCTTCGATCCACTTGGTGAAATACTCAATCGCCACCACCAAGTACTTCATCTGCCTGATCGCCAGCGGGAATGGTCCCAGGATGTCGATTCCCCAAGTATGAAACGGCCAAGGGCTGTAGATCGACTTCAACTCCTCGGGAGGTGCCTTGTGCCAATCGGCGTGCTATTGGCATTGTTTGCAACATTGGGCATACTTCTTGCAGTCTTCTCTCATCGATGGCCAGTAGTAACCTGCACGGAGAGTCCTTGCGGCCAGAGCTCGACCCCCGACGTGGCTTCCGCATATGCCTTCGTGGAGCTCTGCCATGATTCTCGTGCATTTCTCGCCATGTACGCACTCCAGGAGTGGGTGAGTGAACCCAAACCTGTACAGGTCGCCATCAATCAATGTGTACTTGCTAGAATTTTTCTTTACCTTCCTAGCCTCTGTCGGATCCAGTGGGAGAAGGCCATCTGCCAGGCATCGCTTGTATTGTGTTATCCAGGTGTCTGGCTCATGGATAGCGCAGACCTGCGTCATGTTCACCTTCTCTCCTCGACATGCTCTAATTCTCGGCGATCTCAAAGTTTCTTGCGTCAGGGACTTATGACTTCTCGCTGCTTTCTCCGTCGACTTGCTTATCTGAAGGACCAGGTGATCTGCTACAAATGCCCTCGGCGTCTTCAGAGTTTCTTGAATCACCGTCCTCTGCCTACCCCCCTTGCCTGAACTGGCGAGCTTAGCTAGCAAGTCAGCTCGGGCATTCTGCTCTCTGGGTACATGCACTACTTCAAAGGAGGCAAAGGAACTCTTCAATTCCTGCACATACTCCAAATAGGCCGCCATTTGTGGATCTTTAGCCTGGAACTCGCCTGTTACTTGCCCTGTGACTAGCAGCGAGTCACTCTTAGCCATTAGCACCCTGGCTCCCATCTCTTTGGCCAGCAAAATCCCGGCGATCAGCGCCTCATAATCTGCTTGATTGTTACTGGCTTTGAAGGTAAATCTCAAAGATTGTTCGATCAGCACGCCGTTGGGTCCTTCCAAAATGGCTCCAGCACCGCTACCCTGCTAGTTCGACGATCCATCCACCGAGAGTACCCAATGGAAGTCGTCCCCTTCAACTCGTGTCGCCTCAGATGAGAGCTCGACCACGAAATCTGCAAAGATTTGTCCCTTGATCGGGCCTCGGGGCTCATACTTAATATCAAACTCTGACAATTCTACTGCCCACTTCACCATCCTTCCTGCAACGTCAGGCTTCTTCAAGACCTTCTGGATGGGCAGGTCACTCATCACCAGTATGGTGAAACTATGGAAATAGTGGCGCAACCTCCTCGCCGAAAATACCACAGCCAGCGCAGCCTTTTCCAGGGCCTGATATCTCGTTTCGGGGCCCTGCAACACCTTACTAACAAAATAAATAGGCTTCTGAGCCTGATCTTGATCCTGAGCGAGCACCGCACTCACCGCCCTCTCAGTTACAGCAAAATACAACCTGAGAGGGGTTCCCACCAGCGGTTTGCACAAGACCGGTGGGCTCGCCAGATATTCCTTCAGCTTGACAAAGGCTTCCTCGCACTCCTTCGTCCAAACAAACTTGTTATTGCGCCTCAAGCACTGAAAATAGGGATGGCCCTTTTCTCCGCTAGCTGACACGAAGCGAGACAGGGCTGCCATCCGACCTGTTAGCTGTTGAACTTCCTTCACCGTAGCTGGGCTCCTCATCGCCAAGATGGCGGCACACTTATCAGGGTTGGCCTCTATGCCTCTTTCAATTAAGAGAAAACCCAAAAACTTTCCAGCCTCCACGCCGAAAATGCATTTCTCTGGATTAAGCTTTAACCTGAACTTGGCGATCGTCGTGAACAATTCTTCCAAGTCTGCAACGTGCTTGCTCTTTTCTGGCGAGGTCACGACCATGTCATCGACGTACGCTTGCACGTTCCTTCCCAGCATTGGTGCAAGTACTCGATCCTTCAACCTCTGGTACGTGGCCCCCGCGTTCTTCAGCCCAAACGGCATCACCTTGTAGCAGTAGCACGATCTCTCCGTCATGAAGGCTGTCTTCTCTTCATCCATGGGATGCATCTTGATCTGATTATACCCCGAGAAGGCATCCAGGAAGCTCAACAACTTACACCCTGCGGCACTATCTACCAGGGCGTCTATGCTTGGTAAAGGATATGAATCCTTCGGGCAAGCCTTGTTCAGGTCAGTGAAATCGACGCACATGCGCCATTTCCCGTTACTCTTTTTCACCAGCACGACATTTGCCAGCCATTCAGGGTACTAGACTTCCCTGATGTGGCCTGCAGCGAGGAGTTTCTGTGTTTCGTCCCTGATCGCCTGCCTCCTCTCCTCGTTGAACTTTCTTCTTCTTTGTCGCAGTGGTCTCACCAAGTTGTCCATCGCCAGATGATGGCACAAGAAGTCGGGATCGATCCCGGGCATGTCCGAAGAGGACCATGCAAACGCGTCCAGATGCCGCTCGATCACCTTGGCGATCTGGTCCTGGAGCTCAACCTCCAGGGATCTTCCCAGCTTGAAGATCTTTCCCCCGATTTCTCTCTCGAGCCACTGCTCGACGGGTTTTGGTCTGGTTTCTCTGGCGATCACCGCCCTGGCGATTCCCAGCTCTCTCGCTTCCTCAGGGCGATTCCTTGCCTCTTCCTCCTCCAGACCAGCGTTCCCCTCCCCCAGCTCAGCGTCCAGCATCTCCACGTCCCTTCCGGCGATCTCTTCTGTTACCGTCGATCTGGGCTTCACACCAGGAGGCGGGGTGGTTGTTACGTAACTCACCGATCTCTTGTTTTTCAGACTATTCTCATAGCACTTCTTCGCTTCCTTCTGATCGGACTTGATGGTGATAACCACCCCCTCCATGGACGGCAACTTCACCTTCATGTGCCGGGTCGATGGTATGGCACCTATCCTGTTGAGCGTGGGTCTTCCCAACAGGATGTTGTATGCTGAAGGAGCGTTTACAACGAGGTATTTGATTTTTTCCGTTCTTGAACCCGCCACATCTGTAAACGTTGTCCTTAATTCTATGTACCCCCTGACCTCCACTTGGTCACCAGCGAACCCATACAAACACCCTCCATAGGGCCTCAGCTGGTCAAGGGGCAGCTCTAACTGCGTGAAAGTCGGCCAGAACATCACGTCTGCCGAGCTTCCTTGGTCCACCAGTACCCTGTGGACCTTTCTTCCCGCTGTTATCAACGAAATTACTATGGGATCGTTGTCATGAGGCACAACATCCCGGAGATCTTGCTTGGTGAACGTAATATCCACTTCTGGCGAGTGGTCTTCAAACATATCCACTGTCATCACAGACCTTGCGTACTTCTTCCTCTGTGATGCGGTGCATCCACCTCCTGAGAAACCCCCTGCAATGGTGTGGATTTCTCCGTGCGTAGGCATCTCGTGCTGCTGAGCGTCAGCACCTGCTGGTTGGGAGCTCGACGCACCCCCCGTCCTTCTGTCCAGCAAATAGTCATTTAGGAACCCGCTCTTTACCAGATCGTCGAGCTGGTATCCTAATGCTAAGCACGAGTCCACTGTATGGCCAAAGCCCTGGTGAAACTCACACCAGGCGTCTGGCTTTGGTCCCAGCACCTTGTCGCCTACCTTTTCTGGCGCCTTCAACCTAGCGGATATATTGGGAATGGCGATCAGATTCGCCAACCCCATGACAAACTTGTGCTTAGGCGGGCGATTGTATTCCCGGCGTGCTGGTTACTGGCGTCCTTGGCCCCTGCCCTTGTTCTTCCTTGGATCATAAGGATGGCGAGTCCTCTGATCCCTTCTGGCCGCCGCTGTCTCCAGCACCCTCTGTGGCTGGATCCTGGTCTGGGCGCGTGGCCTAGTAGGGGCCACGCTTCCCCTCTTCTCGGCAACTTCGCTCTTGTCGGCGATGTGGGCCACCGCAAGTCGCCTAACCTCAGCAAACGTGGCGGGGTGTGCCCTGATCAACGCCTCGCATAATGGTCCCGGCAGCACGCCTTTCTTAAATGCATAGACTAGCATTTCTTCATCTTTGGCCGGCGATCTGACCATCTGCGCCCCAAAGCGATTTAGGTAGTCCCTGAGGGACTCTCCCTGATACTGCCTTATATCAAACAGGTCGTAAGACACCCTGGGCGGTGCCTTATTCACGATGTACTGCTCGACGAAAATCTTCGAGAACTGCTGGAAACTGGTTATGTGATCGTTAGGCAGGCTCACAAACCATTCCATCGCCGTTCCCTGGAGCATGCTCATAAACATCTTGCAATACACGGCGTCTGATCCCCCTGACAGTATCATCTGCGTATGGAACGTGGTGAGATGAGCCTCAGGATCCTCCACGCCGGTGAAAACAGCCTTAACAGGAACCACGCTCGTAGGAATAGGCGTGTCAGTAATCGCCTGATCGAAAGGCATAGGAAAAACACGAGGTGGCGATGACGGCGCGACCTCTTCAGCAACAGAACGCCCTTGCTGCTCCTGAAGAGCTTGACGCAGCTCCTCCGTCACCTTGCTGAGCTCATCATTCCTGGCCCGAGAGGCGGCCAGGTCCTCATGCATTCTCGTCTGTTCTATGCGCGAGGCTTCCACAGTTGCCTGCAACGAGCGCATAATCTCTACCATCTGCGCCATGGTCTGGCGGCGGCGCCTTCAGCAGCGACGGGCGCAACTGGACTTGAACGATTGCTTCTCATTTTTCTCATGAAACTTGGCGAATCACAGAATGTAGCGAACAACACTTACTTCAGCTACGATCGATTCAGCGATCAATCGGAAAAACTGCGCGAAACTCTGCAAGAAACTCAAGAACACCGCGAACCTCCAAAGAAACCTGCAACTCCACCAGCAACCACCGCTTCTCCCACGGATAACCAAACGAGCGAAGGAACTCAAATTCCACCGAACAAATCGCGCGTAAACAGCAGAAAACCTCACGCCTCACAGAAAATCCAAACGAACGGTGGAAAACGCGAAATCACCGAACAAATCTTAAGCGAACAGCGAACTACGGTTGCACCAGCACACAACCACACAGAAAATCACGAAAACCTCCAAGAACTCACGCTGTGGATGGGAACAGGTTTTACACGGTCCCACGGTGGGCGCCTGATGATCCTGCCTGTTGACCAGAACGTTGGAACCTACCTCGTCAAAGGATCGACGTGTGCACCGCTTCGAACCTCCGTCCTTCTTCAAGATCCACCTCAAGAACCTGCAAAAGAACAGAGCGGCGCCGCTGCGGCCGATCGCACTCCAACGCCCAAGTCAGTGACCGAACCACCAAATACTAAGAGCAAGAACACTCAAGAAATCTCAAGGAACCGTGCAATGTTCTCTCTCACAGTAAGCTCTAGAACTCGCAAGCGTAAAGAGTATAATCTGAACGTGCGTACCTCAGAAAGTTCGTTGAGAACTCTTATATACCTGGTCACTTTCTCTCTCCTGGCAGTTACAGACCTGGACACGTGGCTCGCATCCAGTCGTACACGTGCCATCATCTGGAGCTTCCTTGACTTGGGCGTTGCTTCTGACTCTCTTTTTGGCTAAGTTATTTATGCATGGTACTGCCCAGTGCATAGCTAACTTGGGAGCGCGATCTCTACTGGAATTGGCGAGTTAGGGTGCTCTCGTACACCTTCCCTGTGGTCTCGTCGGCCGCCTTCATAATCTGCACCACCTTCATCTCCGGCGATGTGCTTGCTCTGGCGATCTCCAATCATTTGGTCGCCTGAGTTTACATCTGGCGACTTCATCTTTAACCCGATGATTGCCGGTTCTGGTATGCTGGAGATCGGAACACGCCAACTTAATAACTGGCGACTTCACGAGCCCCCCGACTTCCTCCTCTTCTGCCAACCTGGCACCTTGTCAACACGCCCACACTGTAGCTTCGTGCCACGTCATCACTTCCGACTACCAGGACGGTACAAGTACGAAGGAAGGAGAAGAGAAAAGCTTATGGAGATGGAAGAGAAGGTGAGTGATCACGCCACTAGAAGGATGGTTGCTCCTAGATGAGTGTGCTGCCGCCACTTGAGGACACCATGGATCCTTCAAGATAAGACTAGAGAAGAAGGCTCAAAAGCTCTCCAATGCTCACTCAAAAATTGAGTATAGTTTCTTTTCTCTAATTTCAATTCTGAAAAATACAAGGGCTGCACCTTAATTTATAGCCTAAGGTGCTGAAATGTAAGCTACACAAATTCAAAAAACTCCCTCCTAAAAGCTTCTAGAATTGGCGCCTAAAACAATGCATGAGGAAGGTGTGATCCCTTCTCTCACTTTGGCACCTCCTTATTTACTCCTACACCTATCTACTAACACCCCCCCCCTAAAACTCCTAACTAAAGACTAAAAGATGCTTTAACAATAGAGGTTTCTAATGTTTCCCTCTAAGCACCTTCAACAATATTCTTTATTATTTAATACTTGGCTTTGCCCTTCATGAGATGAACTTGGGCTTTGGCCTTCTTGGGCTTGGGCTTGGGCTTTGGGCCTCATCTTTTGCAAAGAATAATAAGAAGAACTTTAAATGTGAGGGTGAATGATCTTGTCCTTCATTATTAAAAGCCTTCTTTATTTGATTCGCATCATAACCACACCTCCTAAAACTATACAAGAGTATTTCAAAGCTTGGCCTTGCCCCTCATGGGATGGACTTGGGCTCTTTGGGCTTTGGCCTTCTTGGGCTTGGGCTTGGGCTTTGGGCCTCATCTTTTGCAAAGAATAATAAGAAGAACTTTAAATGTGAGGGTGAATGATCTTGTCCTTCATTATTAAAAGCCTTCTTTATTTGATTCGCATCATAGCCACACCTCCTAAAACTATACAAGAGTATTTCAAAGCTTGGCCTTGCCCCTCATGGGATGGACTTGGGCTCTTTGGGCTTTGTCCTTCTTGGGCTTGGGCTTGGGCTTTGGGCTTGGGCCTCATCTTTATTTTATGTCTTCTTTTAATTTTGAGAAGACTAGAAGGAAGAACTTCAAATGTGAGGGTGGATGTCCTCTTCCTCCATTAATAAAAGCCTCCTTTATTTGATTCTCATCACTAGTGGTAACTAAGCGATACTCTATAAAAGGGGCTTAAGGTCCCAAGTGAAGGTACGCAATTCTGAATACACTTTTTGAATACTGAGACTAGTTGTTTCTTATTCTTTGTTAAGCCCTTACTAAACTCTTAATTATGAAACTTTTGGAACTAGAAAATTGATAAAGCAAAAGGATACAAAATTCCACAAAGTAGAAAACAATTTTTCAATCAAGTTGAATGCATAAATGTGAAAAATGAAATTCTAAACCAAATGATAAACAAGATGTCTTTGGAAAAAATTTCTTTCTTGTTTTTGTTTTGTTAACAACAATACCTTGCTGTTTTGAAATTTTTTACTGTTTTGGAATTTAAAATGGTACTGTTTTGGTAATATGAAAAGAGCTTGCTGTTTTGGCTCATTTTTAATCCAAATTGCATCATGCAAAGGGTCAAGAACATTCAATTTTCCACAAAAAAAACATTTGGTGGATTCAA
The DNA here is from genome assembly GCF_051622355.1 of Phaseolus vulgaris. Taxonomy (NCBI): domain Eukaryota; kingdom Viridiplantae; phylum Streptophyta; class Magnoliopsida; order Fabales; family Fabaceae; genus Phaseolus; species Phaseolus vulgaris. The sequence continues at coordinate 28,891,199 of NC_143504.1, read as the reverse complement.
AAACAAATATTTAATTGATTTGTAAAGCTCACAATTAAAAGTAAGAAAGAAGAATCAAAGTAATAACACCTAGAACACTAAAGAACATATGACACAAAGTAAAAAGCAAGATCAAAGAAAAGGCACAACAAGGAACATATTCAAAACGAAAAATGCAATGAATATAACAAGGCTAAAAAAAAATTCTGCAATGAAATTAAAGGTGCTGGAAAATTAAGAGCAAGAATGTAATGACAAGAAAGTAAAGGTACTTGAATGTAAATTGCTTGAATTAAAGTGCCAAATCAACTAAAAAAGATGAAAAAAACCATAGCTCATGATACTACATGATGTGAATTGATTTTAGGTTGATTCATTAGATGACACTTTTTAGAATTAGGATCAAGATTCTTGAGCAATTAAGAAAAATCAAGAACACATAACAAAGACAATGAACCGATTGAATCTATGTTACAACTCAATTAAACCGAATAGAAACACATTCTAAACTAAATGAACCGATTAAAAACATCAAACAAACAAATTCAAATGATTGAAATCTAGAAACAACAACATTCTACCGATTAAAATCAAGAACAAATGAACAAGACATGTTTTAGAATTTGATATGGAATGGAAATGGAAGAAGAAGATGAAAGTTCATAAAACTTATGTGGTTGAAGCAAGGGAAGAGGAACACGCCACTTGGAAGGTGAATAGACTCCAAGATGAGTGAAAGTTGTCGTCACTTGAGAGCTCCCAAAGACTCACAAGATAAGACTAGGAAAAGGAGAACATGATGAGAATCAAATAAAGGAGGCTTTTATTAATGAAGGGAGAGGTCATTCACCTACACATTTGAAGTTCTTCCTTCTAGTCTTTTCAAAATTAAAAAGAAGACATAAAATAAATAGAGGATCAAGCCATAAAGGCAAAAAAGTCTACAAGCTTTCAAGAATAGGCTTCATTTAAATATCTCTCTTTATAGTTTCTTTTATAAATTTGTAAATAATATAGAATGTTTAAATACATAGTTTTTAGGAAAGGTGCTTAGAGGGAAACCTTAGATACCTCTTTTGTAAAAGCATCTTTAGGCATTAGTTTAGAATTTTCTAGAAGGTGACTCTTCATGCTTCACTTTAGGTGCTAGAAGTGAGTAGCATGCAAGGGAATTTTGGTTAGCTTGTTTTGTAAGCTTCATGACCAGCCCTTGCTCCTATAAAAGGAGGGCTTAGGTCCTTCATAATGCAGATTTGGAATTTGTAGTAAAAAAACTCTCCCAATTTGGTGATTGAGTGAGTGAGATTTGATTTCTCCTCTTCCTAGTCTCATCTTGAGAGCCTTGGTTCCCTCAAGTGGCGGCAATTCACACTTATCTTGGAGCAATCACACATCAAGTGGCGTGTTCATCAATCAAGTTCTTCATCCACATAAGTTTCCTCTCTTCTCCATTTAGTTCTTCCATTTCTATGTCCATATGAACTCTAAAACAAGTGTAGTTTCTTTTATTCGGTTCATCTTCCTTTTCTTGCACTTTTGTTCGGTTCTTTTCAATTTCTTACTGTTTTAATTCAGTTTAGTAGCTCCTTTTCATGTTATGTTCGGTTCAATTGCTTTCTTTAGAGTTTCAATCGGTTCATTTACTTTTCCTCTCATTTTAATCGGTTCAATTTGACAATAATTGGAACTTCCATATGAGTTTGTGTTTTGGCACTAGTTTTGGTGAGTTCTTGTTCATAGAACCTTGATCCAATTCTATGATAAAGTGCCTATCTCATAACCAACTCAAGATGATTCCTAAGAATGTCAAGAATCATTCTAATTGTGCTAGGGGAATCACATCAGAACAAGTCTCACAAATTCTCACTCAATTTGAGAAGAGTAACTTTACTTCAATTTCAATGTGTCTTTACAAGGGCCAAGCACCTCTATATATAGTATAGAGGGTCGGTCATTCAAAAGGCAAAAGTGGGAAGAAGCAAATGAAAAGGCATTTTGAAATGCCGCCCCAAACAAGTCACATACTCTATGGAAAGTGTGACTTTTCTGTTAGAATATACGGCCTTAAACAAGAGGGGGGGTGAATTGTTTATAAGAGATTTTCAAAAGCTTTTGAAGGTTTAATGAAACTCAATGAAGAAATCCAAAAGAGGAACCAAGTTAGCCAAGAACACAATTTGTTTTAAAGTGAAACACAGAAAAACAACCGATTGTTTCTTCGATTCAATCGGTTGTTTATACCAATAAAAATTTAAACAACTTAAAAACAGAATTTAAAAGAGATTAGAGAAAGAGGAATTCACACAGGCAATTTATACTGGTTCACTCTTACAACAAGAGCTACATCCAGTTCCCAGAAACCACTGGGTAATCCACTAAGCAATCAAAACCAGATTACAAACACCACACACCAAAGTAGTGACCTTGAACCCCTCAAGAAGCACACTACCTTTGGCAAACCACACAAAGAGTGTTGATCTTGAACACCTCAAGAACACAAAACACTCTTTACAATACAACAACAGAAATATAGAAGATTGAGAAAAAGATTACACCTGATCAAAGTACAATTGAAAAGAATACAATTGCAATCCTATTTCACTCTCACATGAAAATCTAAAGATTGATGTGAATCTTGAAAACTTGAGATCAAATTTATCAAAATGAATTTCTCAAAATTGTTTCTTACTCTTCATAAACATATAACAAACTATATATACTTCCAAAGATTGGTTAAAACATTTAATGAAGGAGCGTATTCAGTTAGAAATCATTTAAGACAGATTCACCATTCAAAACTGAATTCTGTTAGGATTTTCAAAGAAACAATCGGTAGAAAACCCAAAACAACCGATTGATTTGGTTTGATAGTTAAGTCAACCAAGTCAAACAACTTTCAACCTTTTTAAAAAACTCTAAGAGCAAAACACCGATTGATTCGAAAAAACAACAGGTTGTTTTTCACTTAGTTGGAAAAACATCTATTTTAAAAAAGGTTTCAATTTACATCAGTTTTAGATTCAACAAAAGAGTGGATTACATTTTAATCTACCCAGATCCCACCCACACATAGCAGCAACACCAACCTTTCATCAAACACCTTGGATTTAGATTCTTCAAAACTCTTGATCACTCTTGATCAACAATCTCCCCCTATTTGATGAAGACAAATCCCTGGTTGCTTCTATTGGTCTTGTTTGAATCTGAAATAGCACCTACAAAAAACAAACTATGGAATCCCAGAGCATCTCTAATAGCAGGTTATGATGATACATCAACTAGTTTTCTACATAACCACAATAGTAGAAAATCCAGCCACAAACAGTGCCAAAACTATCAAAACTGCAGCACCAAATCAAACCAGCATATACACCAGAAATTAAAACATACATAAATCAGAATTATAGCAGTTTTAAGACAACATATAAACCATATTCTCCCCCTATTTGTCTTCACAAATAGAATTAGGAAGAGATAAAACAGAAGAGTTCAAAATAAAATCAATACTAGCATAGAAATTTGATAAAAGTTGGCTTCAATCTTCTTTCCCATACTGCAACTCAAAAAGTTGGTTTTCAACAGCTTCAATTTGTTCATCAAGGTTCTTTGATTTTCAACACAAAAGTCATGACGATTTCTTTGATTTTCAGCAAAGCTGTCCAACCTATAAACCATAAATCTCTTAAAAGGGGACATTGAGAGAATTCTATTTCCTTGGTTTCCAGCACTTGTTCCAGCACCTTTGTCAGCAACAGGTTGATCTTCATCTTGAGCATCAACATCAGCACCTTCAGCAACATCTTGTTCTTCTTCATCATGTTCAGCATGTGCACCACTTGAGGAACCACCTTGTTCTCCATCCTTGCTTACCCATCTTCCACCAATCTTGGTAAAACCCATCTTGCTTAGTGAACCATTGTTCACTTCATGTGTTAATTTCACCAATTCAGATGTTTCTTCCTCGAGATCTACTTTAAAATAGTTTAAGAATTTTGAAATGAAGATAGCATAAGGATAATGGTAGTCATTTAACCTCATTTATTTCTGCATGTGTTCCTTGATGATATGGATCCAATTGATCTTGACTTTGTTCATACTACAGTATATGCAGACAAGATCTTCCTCAGTAAGAACAGAGTGATTGCTCCTTCTTGGTGTTAGAATCCAAGTTACAATGAGAGCCATTAACCTTTCATTCAGCTTCAACCCTCCAACTGAATAAGTTCTCACTTGTGCTTGAGGATTCTTCAAACAACTTCTATAATACTGAATCTTGTTGAAATCTTCCACCACACCAATGTTCCCTTTGTTGATTCTCAGCCCAGCATACTTCAATTTAGTTACTGCAATCCATACCTCATGAGTAATCTCCATATCCACACCTTTGACATGAGAAACAAGGTTGTTGTCAACAAACTTCAAGTTGGTGTAGAAACCTGCATAAGATCAGGATAAATGTTCCCCTTCATCTCCAAGAATCGCTTCAACAGTTGTTCCTTGAGAAGATTTCGTACATCATCCAACTTTTGACTTTTTAGCTAGCAGAAAGAGATAACTTTTGGGTTGTTTATCACTTTTCTACTTGTTTCAAAGCGATATTTTTCAATCAACTCATTGTCTCCTGAAAACCATCCTTCAAGACGCCCTCATGTTCTTATAGCCCTGGTTTTGATCCTTTTCTATGATGGAGGAGTGGAATCCATGGTAATAGTAATAGAAAAAATGGAAACAGAGACAAATTTGAGATGCAGGAAGAGATGTGCCAATGGGTTGTTTTTGTGTAGAAAAACAACTACATAGGGTTTTATAGCAGCACAGAAACCCTCTTTGATCCTTTGGTTGTAGTGGGTTTCGATCTTCAAGAAGAGGAATCTGGTCCAAGCTTGCACAAGAAAAACATCAGCCCACACCAGAAAAACACATGGTCAGCACATGTAGATTTGACTAGTCATAAAGGCACTTGAATTTCCAAGATATGGAATATATTCCTTTTATGACAAGAAGTAACCTCCTCTTGAACCAAATCAGACCCATATGACTGCTTATTGACTCATAATTCCTTTAAGATTGAAATCTGTAAAAGATAGAATGCATAAAGAAATTAAATCAATTTTATGCAATGTTGTCAAAGGAGAAACAATCGGTTGTTTCGAGAAAACAATCGGTTGTTTTTCTATAACAGCAACTAATTAGAATTTTTAAAAGAATAGAAGAATCAAAATGTAATTGCTCCACATATATCACAATTAGATGAAGATTTAACACAAATAAAGAAAAGAAAAACTGAAACAAAGAAAGCCTTATCCTTTTGTCATAGAGTCCCTTCAATGAGTCATTGTCCATGATCAAGAAAACTTCTTTTGGCTTTTAAGAAGACTTAAGCTGGTACAAAATACTTAATTCAATTTCAGACATAATCTTATCCTACCAAATGCTTGATCTGATGACTCAAGAGTCCATGCTTCTCTTAGTATTCCTACAACACAACAAATTCAAGCAACAAGATTTGGTCCCCTTACAAAAGTGGGTCCTTTTGTTTTAAATTTATCACTGGGAACTTCAGAATCTTTGGGAATCCATCTCATGATACCTTTAAGAACATAATATTTCCTAATTTTACAGAATCTAACAAAGTGACCTCTATTCATGCAATAAAAACATGTAACAACCGGTTGTTTTGATTTTTGAATCGGTTGTTTTTCTGACACTTTTGAAAAAGGCTTTGAAATCCCATTTTTCTTGCTTTGAGGATTAAACCCCAAACCAGATTTTCCAAATACACATTTTTGGGATGACAAGATAGTTTCAAAGTTAGATTTACATTTTGAAAGTTTATCCGCAATTTTAATAAGATAATGGACTTTATTTTCAAGAATTTCACAATTTTCACAAGATTTTGAGTGACACAAGCAAGAAGAATTCTTGTAATGCAATTCAAGATTCTCAAGATCAGTTTTTGAATTTTCCAATTCTTCTTCAAGTGTCTTGACTCTATTTTCAAGCCAGTTGTTAAACCCTTTCAACCGGTTGTTCAAGAGAGCCAATTGGTTAGCTTCCTTATGAGTTTCTTTAAAAGCTTGAAGCAATTGACTATAGTTTTCAGCATTTAAAGAGGCACAAGAACTAAATCACAAGAGGATCATGCATGGGGTGTGTATGGTACATTCGGGTACGGCACAAACAAGTGTTCCCTAGAGGCGCTAACGCCCGTTAGGGTTAGGGTTTCCAGGGAAAGACTGCATGCATGGCACGTGAATACTTAGGGCACCCACTCAACAGATGACGCTGCAGCGCTGGTACATGAGTAGGTACCCTAGTGGCTATGTTGTTAGAAAGATTGCACTCCAAAAGAGGCAAGTCTTATGCCGCGGCTGCGCTAAGCTTGTGCAACGCGTCACAGGATGTCTCACCAATGAACCCTAATTCTACTTGAGGAAAGAACCTTGAGGGATAGGGAAGTTGACCTAATACAACCTATATAAAGGGTGGTAAAAAACTTAGAAAAAGTACGTCGTTTCTAAGACTGAGACTGCTTTACATACATTACTATTTATTTAGCCCTTACTGACTTGAGCGTCGGAGTGCAAATGGCCATAAGGGCGCCCTTTGTCTCTGCAGGTAAAGCGTTCGTCAACTAAGAGAAGTGTGAGAAAAAAAGGAGACAGGCGGGGCCTGAAGCTGTCGTTAGAGTGAACCGGCAACCAAGTCAATGGGTGAGAACATTTGGCGCCCACCGTGGGGCCCGATAAAACTAGGTCCCATTCACAACCGTGTTAAGAGCCACCTAGCAACATGAGGAGCACGAGGAAAGGATCTGTTGCGCCCGCAGCAGGAAACAACGTCACCATGCAACAACTCATGGAGACCATGCGTGCCCTTCAGGAGGCGGTAGCGGCGTCCAAAGTCGACTTGGATCGTTTCCAGGTTAACTTAGCAGCATCGCAAGCGAACAACAAAGAGTTGCGCAAAACCAATGAGGAGTTGCGCAGGAATCTGCAGAATGTGGGAGAAGGTACGGTGGATGAGCAAGCCCCACCCATGCTAGTTAAGGCTCGTCCCATGCCGTTCTCTCAGGCGAGCATGGACACTATGATACCAGCCACGTTCCTGGGCTCGTAGGTCACCTTCACAGGTGTAGAGGACCCAAAGGCCCACATCATAGCTTTTCACACCTAGATGATGCTTTCAGGAGGCTCTGACGCCATGCACTGTAAGTTATTCATGAGTACCCTGTCAGGCATAGCGTTGGACTGGTTCGTCAGTCTTCCTGACGAACACATTACCTCGTTCGATCAATTCTCAATGTTCTTCAGAGAACAATACATTGTCAATTGAGCTCCCCTCCAGTCTCTTACGATCTCTTTGATGTAAAGCATGTTAGATTTGTTGGCTACAACAAGTGGGGGGCTGAATTGTTTTCAAACTATTTTCACAAATACTTGGCTTAGAACAAAACTTTTTCAATCAACTCAAAAAAGAAATTCAAAAAGCTAATCAAATTACCAAACAGAAACATTAGCAAAATTTTAATCGATTAAAATAGGGATTTAACCTGTTGTTTATGACAGCGAAAAAATACAAACAGATATAGAGAGAAGGGATAGAGAGAATTACACACAGAGATTATATTGGTTCACTCTATCACAGAGCTACATCTAGTCCTCAGTTAAACCACTGAGTTTTCACTATGCAACCAATCACAGATTACACAAACACCACACACAAATAGGTGACTTTGAATCCTACAAAGCCTACTCACCCTCCTTGCACACAACAACCACCTCAAGCCAGACTCAAACTGACTTTACAGGATTTCACACAGTTATATAGAATGTTATATGAACAATTACAAGAACTTGAACAGGATTAGAAAACACCTGGTAAAACACAATACACCAGCACCCTATTGATCAGTTCTTTGAACCACAGGAAAGCACAAAGCAATCTTGCTAAAACTTGGTGAAAAAGCTTTTCACAAACAGTTTTGGTAATCTCTCAAATCAGTCTCAAATCAGAGTCTCAAAAGTTTCTATTTCATCAATCTCTAAACGTTTGAATCAAAAACATATTTATAATACTCGAAATGCTAACGTTGAAGCAAATCGAAATAACCAAATCAGTTAAAACAGATTTTCAAAAAGTTGTTACAAGGACATACATTTAATCGGTTAAAACCACGATTTAACCGGTTGAATGCTCTTGTCAGTTATAAAACAGTTTCAAAACCTTTTTTGCCAGCTAAGTTACAAACAACCGATTATTTTGAAACTTTAATTAGTTGTTTTTCCCTTTGCATGGAAAAACACTTTAATCTTTAAAACTGATTGAAATGAGCTTTGTCTGAGATTCAAAACTAATCTTTACAAAGATTCTAAACCGCAAACCAAAACCTAAAACATCACACAGCTTCAGGCTTCATGAGGATTTGGCACATCAAAGCTTCCCATCTTCAACAATCTCCCCCTATTTGATGGAGACAAATCCCTGAGATGCTTTTAGGAATGTTCTTTGTTTAGAATCTGTTAAAACCTACAAACACTGAACAAACACAAAATAGACTAGTCCAAACAGATATGCACTATATATCATATTTCAAAATAAGCAAAACCATATAAGAACAAACGGTTATAATACAGAGATAACCGGTTGAAGTTGTAAACAAACCAGAATAAAATAGCAGAACATTACAGCTCTCAGCAACCCTTCTCCACTCTTCTCCCCCTATTTGTCTCATCAAATAGACAAAACAAAATAGAATATAACTAGGATAAAGCATGCATATCAAGAATTCCCAATTCATTTCGTAAAGAGTAGAACCTATCATTGGATAAAAGCTTGGTGAAGATATCAACCGGTTGTCTTTCTGTGGAAACGAACTTGATCTCACAGTCTCCATTGGCTATATGATCACGAATGAAATGGTGTCTTATTTCAATGTGCTTGGTCCTCGAGTGTTGAATATGATTCTTTGTCAATTTAATGACAATTGTATTGTCATATAGAAGAGGAACTTTACTCATCTTTACTCCAAAATCCTGAAGTTGTTGTTTGATCCATAGAATCTGCGCACATTAGCTACCAGCTGCTATATATTCAGCTTCAGGAGTGGATAAGGCTACACATGCTTGTTTCTTACTATGAAATGAGGCTTGAACCAAGCAAGTGGCATATTACACTTGTACTCTTTCTATCTAATTTGCAACCTGAAAAATCCGAATCAGAATAACGTACTAAATGTATAGGAGAAAGAGAGGGATACCATAAGCCCATGGATATTGAGCCTTTCAGATATTTCAGGATCCTCTTTGCAGCTTTGAGATGTGATTCCTTGGGGCAAGACTGAAATCTAGCACATAGACACACAACAAACATAATGTTTGGTCTTCTTGCAGTTAGATAAAGAAGTGAACCTATTAAACCCCTGTACATGGTTTGATTAACCTCTGGTCCAGCTTCATCAGCTTCTAAGTAGCAATTAGTTGACATTGGAGTTGCTGCTACTTTGCAAGCTTGCATCTCGAACTTCTTAAGGATTTCTTTGCAATACTTTGATTGGCATATGAATATTCCTTCTTTGGAATGCTTAACTTGTAGGCCGAGAAAGAATGAGAATTAGACGATCCAAATACAATATCATCTACATATATTTGTACCAAAATAATATCAGTTCTAGCCTTCTTAATAAACAAAATCTTATCTACTTTACCTCTTTCATACTCGTGAGATAAAAGACAAAGACTTAGCCTTTCATACCATTGACATGGAGCTTGTTTGAGGCCATACAAAGCCTTCTTGAGCTTGTATACACACTCTGGATGTTTGTGATCTTCAAAGCCAGGTGGTTGTGAGACATATATCTTCTCATTCACGATCCCATTGAGAAATGCACTCTTCACATCCATCTGAAACAATTTAAAACCACTCATACAAGCAAAAGCTAATAACAATCTTACTGCTTCCAACCTTGCAACAGGTGTGAAGGTTTCATCATAATCGATGCCTTCAGCTTGATCGTATCCTTTGGCCACTAGTCTCGCTTTGTTTCTTGTAATGATGCCCGAGTCATCAGATTTGTTTCTGAAAACCCACTTGGTACCTATCACATTCTTTTGATTGGTTCAAGAAACAAGAGTCCAGACTTCATTCCTTACAAACTGATTTAACTCTTCTTGCATAACTGTTGTCCAGAATTCATCCTTTAAAGCTTCACACACTGATTGTGGTTCAATCTTTGAAACAAATGCAGAGTGATTGCAGAACTCTGCCTCATGCCTTCTTGTTGAAACTCCTCTGTGGATTTGACCTATGATGTTGTCAATGGACAGATCCTTAGGAACCTTCCAGTCCTTTGGCAGATCTTCTTGCTGCATATTTTCAATCGGTTGAATTTTTGTGTTGCTGTCAAAATTCTTTAAAAAAATGTTTTGATCATCCTCCTCTGTATTGATCTTAGCTGCAACTTGTTCACAATTGCTAGTCTCATAAAAAATAACACGAATGGATTCTTCAACAGTCATAAGCATTTTATTGAAGACTCTATAAGCATGGTTATTAAGAGAGTAACCCAGAAAGATGCTAGATTGTATGGCTTTAAACTAGAGGGGGGTGAATGGTTTAAATAGGGTTTTCACAAACTTTTTAGGATAGAATGAAATTCTCTGCAAGAATCCAGATTTAGGAATTCAGTTTGCCAAGAACAAAGCTCAAAATAGAAAAGCAACAGAAAAACAATCGGTTGTTTATACCAGAAATATAACAATACTGAAATTAAAGAGTTTAAGGAAGAGAGAATTGCACAAACAATTTATACTGGTTCACTCTTAATCTAAGTGCTACATCTAGTTTCCCAGAAATCACTGGGGAATCCACTAGGTAATCAAATCCAGATTACATACACACACCACCAAAGAAGTGACCTTGATCCCCTCAAGACACACACTTCCTTTGGCTCAGCACATACACCACCAAGAATGGTGATCTTGACAACCTCAAGAGCACACAACCCTTCTTGGCTTTACAACACCAGAATGTACACAAATCTCATAACGAATTACACTGTTACAGAATGAACTGAAATCAATACAGAGTAATCCTATTCCACTTCTCTCTTGAATAACCAAAGCTCAAGTTTAAAACTCAAAATGCTTCAAAACTCTTGGAAAAACTCAAATCTGTTTTTCTGTCTTCTTGTTTGTTGTAAAACATTAACAAACTATTTATTGTATTCCAATCTTGGTCAAAGCATTTAAAGCAGGAGTGTATTCAGTTATGATATCAATTAAAGCTCTTATAACAAACAAAATTGTTTTTCAGTTAGGATTCCAAACAAACAATTGGTTGTTTGGGTTTGACAGCAAGTCAACTATCCAAAATAGTTTTCAAACTTTTTCAAAAACACCTAAGTATAAAACAATTGGTTGTTTCGACAAAACAACAGGTTGTTTTTCACTTAGTTTGAAAAACACTTTTGATCCTGCCGGTTGACTTAGCGCCAAAGCGTTGCCTCGTCACGAACCTCCTCACCAGCTTGACTCCACGTGCCCTTCAAGTCCACACCACAAAAACTTCTTCAGAGAACCTGAAAACACAGGGTGGCGCCTCTGCGGTCGGTGGCGCTCCGACGCTCAAGTCAGTGACAAGAACACCCAAAAACTCAGAGAAAATATGCTCTGTAGGACCGTACAAAAGCACACAACCCTAGCAAATTAGTCGTAATGAAAAACGTACCTCTGCAGATTCTGTTAAGTTTACCTTTATAGCTAGGTTTCTTCTCTCTCCAGGCCGTTATGCTTTTGGACGCGTGGCTCGCATCCAGCCCTGCACTGGGCTGGGATAGCAGGTAACGCCCAGCCCTACACGTGTCATCATCTGAGCTAGGATAACTCGAGCGTCACTTCTCTATTGCACCCAACCCTACACGTGTCATCATCTGGGTTGGAGTAACAGATAGCATCCAACCCTACACGTGTCGTCATCTGGGTTGGGGCAACTTGAACGTTATTTCTGTGTAGTAACCAGCCGCGCAGCTAAGTCATCTACTCATGGAGCAAGCTAACACGCAATGTGCCTTAGAACACCACCTGACCAGGCGAGTATCGGGTGCGGCACAATGCACCATCTCTGTGATATCGCCTGTTGTTAATGGCACCCTCCTTATCACTGCGCCATGAATGTTCTTGGGCTGAGGAAACCTTGTCACCAACGAATGTCCACTCTGGGAATCCTGTCGCTGATAGGCAAGCTCTTCCTTTCAACCCACACGCCCTTCACGCCCTATGCTGGCGCAACAATCGCCTCACTGGAATTGTACACTTGAACTTACACTTCTGAGCCTTCATCAGCTTCAACTGGGCTTACTGGGAGATCTGACGATGTGCTCCTCGCGGCAGCATCAGACCACCTGATCTCCCATCGTCATAACATCGACGTTATACGATCTCGGCGACAACCGATCATGTGCATTGTAGCACGCCGCTTCCACAAACGGCGACTACACTAGCTTCTGTACCACTCGCCCTTCTTTAGCCACGTGCTCTGCTAAACCCGCCTCACGTAGTAACGTGCTAGACACGTCATCACACCCGATGACCTGGTTGGTACAACTTTAATCATAAAAGATTTGAAAACACTTAAGCTTTAGATTCAACAAAGAGTGGTGTTCCCGCCGGTTGACCAGGATCGTCTTTGCGCGTGGCTTGTCCTTGCGAGCCAGGGCACCTTCGTTATGCTCCGTCCGTGATACCTGAAAAGAAGTGAACAAAGGGGCGCCCTCACGGCCGTTTGCACTCCGACGATCAAGTCAGCTAGCGAGAAATATCAAAGGTGACACACCCTCTGAAGGTGGTCGAAAGTAACTGTGCTGGAATACTAAAACCACGTTGCCCTAATTGCCTTGTGTTCACAGTAGGTCAAAACTCGGTCCCCTTTCCAAACGTCCCAAGGTCCCCTTTTATACACCTTTCGCATTTAAAACGCGTTAAAGCTCATTGAAAGCGTATAAAAATATTCCTTGGAACATTCGAATCTTAACTGAATTAGCGCGTACCTTGGCAAAATTTCACTAAAACATTTAATGAGCACATGTTAATTGCCACGTGTCCTTCTGATTTGATCGTTACTCTGTGCGGAGGGCCTCACAGCGCCGTAACCCAGCTTAGGGTTAATCCATTGTGTGAGTCCTCCTTCCTTGAAGTGCATCTGGCGCGTGAGGTGACTTTCTGGGCGCCAACTCATGCGCTCTAAGCTCGAGTCACTTGCCCTGGGGTGTATCTATCTTTCTCTCGTACCACGCACTTGGTTCTCCCCTGGTCGTGGCCCTCTCATGGGTCGTATTTGTCCCAGGGTCTCCCAGCAGTGGCATGGATACTTCACGAGTCAGGTTACCCCTTACTGGTACTAGAACTTATGGCCTTGAGGCCACCTTTCTCTTTTCATTGTTACTGTTCTAAACTATCGAGGCCCGAAGCCTCCTTGCGATGTCTTAGCTTGGTGCTTTGTCTTGGCGACGCCTTAACCCGACAACGCCTTTACTTGGCGATGCTTTAACCTGGCGACGCCTTTCTTAGGCGACGCCTTAGCAAGGCGACGCTCCCTATTGGCGACGCATTAACCCGGCGATGCCTCAAGTGGTCAATCCGTTGACTTTCTTCCTTGGGTCCCACGAGGGGCCCTTCCACCCGTTGACTTTAACCTTTGGTCAACGCCCGGGGACGGGACGGTACAAGTGGATTACAAATATAATCTACCCAGATCCTATTCTAAAGCACCTCAGCAACAACAAGCACATCCATCCTTCCATCAAACTCAAAGGATTTGGATTCTTCAAAACTTGAACACACTTGATTCAACAAAAGATACCTTTATCTGATTTAGCATCAAACTTACCTAAGCTTTCTTTGCCATTGTTAAGGACATAACACTTACAACCAAATACTTTTAGGTGGCTCACATTTGACTTTCTCCCATTCAACAACTCATTAGGTGTTTTCTTGAGTATAGGCCGAATCAACACACGATTCATCACGTAGCATGCAGTGATCACATCATCAGCCCAAAAGCATTTTGGTAGACCAAAATCATTTAGAATTGTCCTTGCAAGCTCCTCTAGAGACTTGTTCTTCCTCTCCACCACACCATTCTGTTAGGGTGTTCCTGGTGTAGAGAAGTTATGAGAAATCCCCAATTTGTTGCAGAAGCTTCTTATTGCTCCTATGTTGTTGCAGCATGTATTCTAAAGTTTCCTCGCAAGCTTCTTAAATTCTGAATATGCATCCTTCTTTGTATGTAGAAAGAGTGTCCAACTGTACCTGGAATAGTCATCTACAACAACAAGACCATGTAGATTTCCTCCAAGACTCATAGTCCTAGAAGGACCGAAAAGATCCATGTGTAAAAGTTCAAGGGGTTTTGAAGTTGAAACATAGTTTTTCAAAGAAAAAGATTTTCCAGTTTGTTTCCCCTTTTGACATGCTTCACACACAAGTTCTTTTTTCAAATTTGAGTTTGGGTAAGCCATAAACAAGTTCATTTGATACTAGCTTATTTAGATGATTCATATAAATATGAGCAAACCTTTTATGCCACAACCATGATTCTTCAGGCTTTGGTAGAAGACAATCTAATGAAGGATGACTAGATATATCAAGTAGATAAATGTTGCTAGATCTCTTACCAATGAGAAGAATATCCTTTGAATTAGGTAAGCGAATTTCACATGAGTTGGTCCTAAAGGTCACTTGGTAACCTCTATCACAAAACTGACTGATGCTAAGCAAGTTGTGCTTCAATCCTTCAACATAGAGCACATCATGAATAAGCAAACTACTTTACTTACCGATTGTACCTTTGCCAAGAATTCTTCCCTTGTTATTGTCACCGTAGGTTACATGACCATTTGGTTTGAGAGAAATGTTGATGAACCTGGATGCATCACCTGTCATATGTTTTGAACAACTACTATCTAGGTACCATAGGTGTTGTTTTCTCTCCAAACAGCCCTACAAAAGAAACAAAATAAAGTTGTCAAATTTGTTCCCCTTGTGAATTTGGGTCCATTGGTGTTAATGTGTGTTAATGTGTTTCCAAGAATCATTAGGCTCTTTAGGAACCCATTTCAGAATACCCTTAGGTACAAAGAACTTTCTGATTCTGCAGAACCTAACAAAGTGTCCCTTTTTCATGCAATAGAAACAACAAACAACCGGTTGTTTCGATGCTTTAACCGATTGTTTTTTTAGTGAAGGTTGAAAAAGGTTTTGTGCACCTACTTTGTTTGCTTTGGGGGTTAAAACCCAAGCTAGATTTTCCAAAAACACATGTTTGGGATGCCAACACATTTTCAAAATTTGATTTTCCTTTCAAAATAACATCAATTGTTTTCACAAGATATAAGACTTTCTCTTGAAGAGACTCACAGTTTTTGCAAAAATTTGAATCACATTTGCAAGAGGATTTTTCATGCATTAAATCAGAATTTTCTAAATCAGTTTTTGATTGATTCAAGTCTTTTTCCAAAACTGTGATTTTCATTTTCAACTTCTTGTTTTCACATTTCAATCGGTTATTTGAAAAAGTTAATCTCTGAGCTTCTTCATGAATTTCTTGGAAAGCATCAAGCAATTGAAAATAACTTTCACACTTATTATAAGAGGTTGTACTTACTTGACTTGATTCTGATTCTCCCTTGGTCATTAAGCAGACTTCCACTTTATTTTTAGAAGAGATTGAACCAGCAGATGACTCTTCTTTATCTACCAAGTCACTCCTTGGATTCTTGTGCAATTCCTCAAGTCTGTTCCACATTCCTTTAGCTGTAGTGCATTCTGAAATCTTGAGCAGTACATCAGAGTCTAGAGTAGACACAATAATATATTGTGCCATACAATCAAGATGTTCTTTAGAAGATTCATTAATTTCATGCATATGCACATAGGTATTATTTGAAATAACATTCCAAATATTCTTAACTAAGGATTGAATAAAGAATTTCATCCTTATGCACCAAATAGGATAGTTTTGATCACAGAACAAAGGTGGTTTGTTCAAAGAGGAACCTTCCCCAAAAAAACTTTTATCAGCCATCAAGATTTTCAAAAACAAGAAATCAAAAAACTTGAATAACTTCTAAGAACCTTGCTCTTGATGCCATAAGCAGAATTTTAATCGGTTAAAGTAGCAATTTAACTGGTTGTTTATGACAGCGGAAAAATACAAACAGATATAGAGAGAAGGGATAGAGAGAATTACACACAGAGATTATACTAGTTCACTTTATCACAGAGCTACATCCAGTCCTCAGTCAAACCACTGAGTTTTCACTATGCAACCAATCACAGATTACAAAAACACCACACACAAAGAGGTGACTTTGAATCCCACAAAGCCTACTCACCCTCCTTGCACACAACAACAACCTCAAGCCAGACTCACACTAACTTTACAGGATTTCACACAGTTATACAAAATGTTATATGAACAATTACAAGAACTTGAACAGGATTAGAAAACACCTGGTAAAACACAATACACCACCACCCTATTGCCAGCTAAGTTACAAACAACTTATAATTTAGAAACTTTAATCGGTTGTTTTTCACTTTGCATGGAAAAACACTTTAATCTTTAAAACTAATTGAAATGACCTTTGTCTGAGATTAAAAACTGATCTTTACAAAGATTCTAAACCCCAAACCAAAACCTAAACCTAAAACATCACACAGCTTCAGGCTTCATGAGGATTTGGCACATCAAAGCTTCCCATCTTCATCAAAGTAGTACTAGGGAGAGTCATTAAAACATTTCTTAAACAGGTTCGGAGCACAGGTGGTGAAGCTGCACACTAAGGACGAAGACATGTCGGTGCATACCTTCAAGAAGGGAGTAATTCCAGGACCCTTCAGTGACTCACTGATAAGATGTCGTCCAAAGACGTTCTGCGAGATCAAACGTCGAGTTGTGGCCCATATCGTCGTTGAAGGAGAGGTCATAGAAAAACGTGGAAGTGTTTGCCACGTCCGAACTCGGGGAACTGGTCGTCCTCATCCTATGAGGGTATATGAGGCCACGACGGAGAAGAAAGCCTCGGGGGCGCAGCCACCCTACGAAGCATGGAACCCCATACCAGGGCATGAGAGAGAAAATGCCCCCACCAGACAAAACTTTCGGATGGACCTTAAGGAGCTTATCGTCATCCCCAACGTGGCCGACATACTAAAGGCTCCACCGAAGACCGATAAGAGGCTAGGGCCCAGCAAGAACACTTGGTGCGAGTTCAACCAAGCCTTTGGCCACAACCTGCGCAACTGTCTGATGTTGGGGTTCTAGTTAGATGAACTGGTAAGGAGCGGTTTCTTGAAAGATTACCTATAAGAGCCACAGGGGACCCTGATGACAGGAGCCCCAACAGGAGATCAAAGGCACGAGGTGCCCGTTCATGGAGAGATTAACACCATCGCGGGGGGATTCTTAAGATGAGGGTGTACCGCCTCTCAGCGTAAGAAATACGCTAGGGGAGTGATGACAATAGAGGCGCAGAAGCTGGATCAGACGCCCGAGCCCGACCTTGTCTTCACCAAGACCGACTTGCAGAATGTGGTCCCACACGATAATGACCCAGTCGTGATCTCAGTGGTAACAATGGGCAGAAGGGTACACTGCGTCCTCGTTGACCTAGGAAGCTCAGCCAATGTGATGTTCTGGTTGACCTTTCACAAGTCGTAGCTGTCTTCCGACCAGTTCAGGCCTTACGATGGTTGTCTGTATGGATTCAAGGGAGACCAGGTAGAGGTGCAGAGGCATGTAGAGTTGAGTACCACCTTCATTGACGGCACAACGTCCCACACCGCCAACATACTTTTGGGCAGGCCTACTTTGAACAGGGTTGGAGTAGTGGCCTCTTTGAGGCATATGAAGATGAAGTTGCCTTTCCTTGAAGGAGTCGTAATCACCCTGAAGTCTGATCAAAAGGAGGCTAAGAGGTGCTATGAGAACAACCTCAAGACAAAGAGAGGGGTGTGCGCAGTCACCACCCAACCTCCAAAGGAAGAAGGGGTCACCCGTCTAGAGATCGCCCGAGAGAGACGACCCGAGCCTGCAGAAGAAGTGCTGGAGAGGGAGATCGAGGGTAAGAGGTTCAAGCTTGGCAATTCTTTGGGCCCAGAAGCACAGGATCAGATTGTCGAGGTTATAGCATGGCACAATAACGCTTGTCCTAAGGACTCCTACCCAGTGCCCAGCATCAACGCCCTGGTATACAGCGCCTCAGGGTACAGACTCCTTAGCTTCCTAGATGCTTTCTCGGGGTACAACCAAATTCGCATGCACCCAAGAGACAAATGCAAGACGACATTCATAACGAAGCTCTCCTGTTACTGTTACAAAGTGAAGCCCTTTGGGCTCAAGAATGCAGGGGTGACCTACCAGAGGCTGATGGACAGAATACTTGCACCCATGATAAGGCGAAATGTCCAGGGGCATGGTGGTCACCTCCTAGGTGAAGGACCAGCACGTCGTTGATTTGGAAGAGCTATTTACCACAATAGGTAAGTACAGGTTGAAGTTGAACCCTGAAAAGTGTGTGTTTGGGGTAGAGGCAGGCAAACACGTCGTTGATTTGGAAGAGCTATTTACCACAATAGCTAAGTACAGGTTGAAGTTGAACCCTGAAAAGTGTGTGTTTGGGGTTGAGGCAGGCAAGTTCTTAGGGTTCCTACTCACTGAGTGTGGGATAGAGGCGAACCCTAAGAAGTGTGCAACGATCATAACTATGCACAGGCCGATCTCAGTGAAGGAGGTGCAACAGTTGATAGGGCGGATGGTCGCTTTGTCCAGATTTGTGTCGGCAAAAGGAGATAAGGGGCATCCCTATTTTCAATAACTCAAAAGAAATAGTAGGTTTGTTTGGACCAAGGAGTGTGAGGAGTCATTCCTCAAATTGAAGGAGTACTTGGCCACCCCACCAGTATTGTGCAAGCCACAGTCAGGCACCCAGCTTCGCTTGTACTTCACAGTCACAGATCGGGCAATCAGTTCGGTCTTGGTGTAGGAGCAAGATCAGGTACAAAGGTCGATCTATTTCGTGAGAAAAGTTTTGCTAGGGCCTGAGGTGAGATACCAAGAAATAGAGAAGGCAACTCTGGCGGTAGTGTTCTCAATGCGAAGGCTTCGCCACTACTTCTAGAGCTTCACTCTGATCATGATGCTAGAACTGCCCATTCACAAGGTCATACAGAAGCCTGATGTGATAGGACGAATGGTGCGCTAGGCGGTGGAACTATCAGAGTTTGATGTGCAGTAGGAACCCAGAGGCCCCATCAAAGGTCATGTTTATGCTGACTTCATAGTAGAGCTCTCCTTAGCAGCCACGCACCAAGAAGGAGTAGATTTCAGGTGGGTCCTCTCCGTAGATTTTAGGTCGTTAACTCAAGAACCCCTGAAAATGCCCAGAATAAGCACATACACGTTACCATGGGAAGAGTCAATGCAAATTTGCCTAGTTGAAGGAGGCGAAACCTGGATAACACCTTACCAACGCTACTTCGCTGGTGGGATACTCTAGTTGGAACCCACAGAGGCCAGAGTAGTAAAAAAGAATTCAAGCAAATACACCCTGATCGATGGGAATCTGTTCAAACACGGGTATACTCACCCTACCCTGATATGTTTACATGGTGAGCAGTGCACGCGCATTATGGCAGAGCTTCACAAAGGGATATGCGGGAGTCACATCGGTGGCCGAGCTCTCTCGTCGAAGGCTATTCGTGTAGAATATTACTGTCCAACTATGAGGGAAGACTGCACGAGGTATCCAGAGTGGTGCAAGTAGTGTTAGCACCATGCTGATTGGCACAAGGCGACCCTAGAAGAGCTGAGATCGATTTATAGCCCATGGTCGTTTCATACCTGGGAAATCGACACTCTGGGCCATTTCCCTTAGTAGTGCGACAAATGAAGTAACTTGTGGTTGCCATCGAGTACTTCACAAAGTGGATAGAGGTTGAGTCAGTAGCGCAGATCATAACCCACAAGGTCCAGCACTTTGTGTGCAAGAACATAGTATGCCGCTTTGGAGTCCCAAAGCGGTTGGTGTCCGCTAATGGCACCCAGTTTGGGAGCCAACAATTGGGCAAGTTATGCACAAAATTGGGAATAAAGCAGGTGTTTGCATCAGTCGAACACCCCCAGACGAACGGGCAGGTCAAGTCCGCAAATCGAGTTCTGCTTAGAGGTCTAAAGAAAAGGCTGGAGAAAGCCAAGGGGACCTGGGCAGAAGAGGTTCCTAGAATTGTTTGGGCTTACCACACCACTCCCCAGTCCACTACTAAGGAAACACCCTTTAGCTTGGTGTATAGTTCGGACGCGATGATTGCCATAGAAATCCAAGAGAACTCACCACGTTTCCAGAACTTCGTGGCGGAAGAGTCCAACGAAGAAAGAAAGGAGAACCAGGATCTACTGGATGAAGCCAGGGAAGAAGCGAGAATCAAGGCTGAAGCCTTGAAGAGAAAGGTGGAGTACAGGTACAGCTCCAAGCTAAGACCTCGGCAGTTCCAAGTCGCCGACCTGGTGATGCGAAAAGCCCACCCATAGCAGTTAGAAAACAAGTTGTTTCCCAAGTGGACTGGTCCCTTCCATGTGACAGAGGCCCTTGGGAATGGAGCATACATGATGTGATTCCACTAGCTTAGAAGAGAAAGGTTCTTGACCTTCTTAGGAATCAACTTGAGTTGGACATTATAGAGGCACTTTTCGTAGAGTTGGATCATTGTTCTAAGACAAGAACTCACCAAAAACTAGTACCAAATCCCAAACTCATTTGGATGAACCAATTTTAGTCAAATTGAACCGAACAAAAGAGTAAGAAAAGCAAAGGAACAAGATGAATGGACTGAAATATAAAACTGCCGAACCAAAACTCATAAAAAAACAGCAAGAACACCAAACCAAAACTCAAGAACACAAGCTAACAAAAACAATAGAAAGAGAAGAAAGGAAGGAGAAGAGAGTGCTCATGAAGATGGAAGAATGTTGGATGATCTCGCCACTAGAAGTGTGGAATGCTCCTAGATGAGAGTGATGCCGCCACTTGAGGACTCCAATGATCCATCAAGATAAGACTAGAGAAGAAGGCTCAAAGCTCTCCAAAGTTCACT
Source organism: Phaseolus vulgaris (assembly GCF_051622355.1). Taxonomy (NCBI): domain Eukaryota; kingdom Viridiplantae; phylum Streptophyta; class Magnoliopsida; order Fabales; family Fabaceae; genus Phaseolus; species Phaseolus vulgaris. Next base: position 28,870,071 of record NC_143504.1, on the reverse strand, counting down.
CAAAATTTGAGTAGAGTTTTCTTAGATTAATTCCAATCTGAATTTTACAAAGGAAGCACCTCTATTTATAGCCTAAGGTGCTGAAAAATAGGTGGGAAATTTCAAATAAACTCATTTGAAATTCCCACCAAAAAAAAGTCACATGGGAGGTGTGACCTTTTTCTACTATGACACCTCCCAAAAACTACACCTACACCACTCTCCTAAGTCACATGGACAATGTGACTTTATTTTACATTTTCACACACCTTTATTTAATAACCACACCTCCTAAAACTATACAAGAGTATTTCAAAGCTTGGCCTTGCCCCTCATGGGATGGACTTGGGCTCTTTGGGCTTTGGCCTTCTTGGGCTTGGGCTTGGGCTTTGGGCTTGGGCCTCATCTTTATTTTATGTCTTCTTTTAATTTTGAGAAGACTAGAAGGAAGAACTTCAAATGTGAGGGTGGATGTCCTCTTCCTCCATTAATAAAAGCCTCCTTTATTTGATTCTCAGCATACTCCTCGAGTTGGAGAGAATTCGTCCACGAATTCTGAATCCCTGCATATAACAAAGTCAGTTTAGTTTTACAGTTAAAAGTGGAAGAAAAATGTAAACATGACTTAGCATTTGTAAATAATGGGATTTCAGAAAAGGAGATTCTATAAATCGACCAAGTTGGAAAAATTTGTTTGGGAATGATGTGATGTTTTGGAAAAAGACCTCTTAAATGGTGACAACCATTAGGAGGTATGAACAAATCATCCCTAACATTTTTTAACCAAGATGGTGGTGAAATAGGAACCTTGGGTAATGAAAAAGATAAGGAAGGAAAACACCTTGGAGGTGAAAGGATAAGACCCATGTCAACTTGGCCTTCTTTGTCTTTTTCTTGTTTACTTGTGGTAGGTGGGTGAGTTAGGTCTTGTTTTACCTTGTTGATCTTTAAGATTTGCTTTTGTGGACAATGAAGAGCTATGTGCCCAAAACCTAAACATTTAAAACATTTGATATTTGATGTTTTGGTAGGTGACTTAGGAGTAGAAAGATTTGTAGTAGAAACTTTGTTTGGAAACATGGTTTGTTTGGAAAAATTGGAAGGAGAAATTTTGTTTGCATCCTTCCTAGAAGAGTTGTAGAAATCATCATCATGAGTATTTTTGAAAGTTTTGTTCAAAAGATATGATTCTACCTTGATGGCTTTGCGAAACACGCTCTTTAAAGAAGAATATTCTTTTAATTCTACAAAATCTCTAATATCTCTTTTCAAACCACGTACAAACCATTTAATCTTTGACTCTTCATTAGCATGCATATTCATTTTAGTCAAAGTTGTTTCAAAATCTTTAAAGTATTCATCTACCATCCTATGTACTTGAGGAAGCCTTTGGAACTTCAACAAGTGTTCCTTCCTAGAAGGAGGAACAAACCTCGCGCGCATACACTCTTTCAAAGCATTCCAAGAAACCACGGGAGGTTTCTTGCGATATATAATGTCCATTACAATTTTATGCCACCATTCTTTGGCATAGCCCAAAAAGGATAAAGAAACTAATCTAAGCTTTTGGTCATCTTGGACCTTATACACATGAAAATAATGGTCAACCTTAGTCTCCCATTCTAAATACACATTAGGATCACTATCACCATTAAAACTAGGGACTTTTTTACAAGCAATGTTGAACACTTGGTGATATCTTTGGTCACGGTTATAGCTCTCTTCATGAGAATGATGGTGATGCCTCCTTCTTCTATGTTCTTCTTCACCAAGGACTGAAGCTTTGGAAGGAGAATGCTGTTTGTAAGATGCACCACTTGAATAGCCAGCCATTTTGCAAATAAAAAACACCAAACACACAAAAACAGCAAACAAGTTAAGAAACAAAATTAGCAAAAACAGTGAGCTTGGCAATGAAACTGCCGAAGTGAAATGAGGCTGAAAAAAGAGATCACTCTCAAAGAAATAATGTTCTTGCACCAATCTGATCTTGAGGCCTTGGAATCCTCAAATGAAATATGTCAAAGCAAGCACACCAATCTCAAAAGCAACCACCACAAAACCAATGAAACAATAAAGACAAACAAGAAAAGGTATAAGCAAGGAAAGGTAATTGCAAAAGGAATACTATATGTAAGACAAACTCAAAGAGTAAGAATGAAAGACAATCAAGAAAATAAAGAACTCAATGAGAAAAGTAGGCACACAAAAGAATACTTAAGGAAAAGCACTAGAGTAGATGAAGAAAACAAAAAATTAGCTACTGGAATTTTTTTTTTTAAATGCAAACTGTGCTTGATATTCACTGATTTAACTGGAATGATGTAGAGCGAACTGGATTATGAAATTTAAACCACAGAAACTTCAAGATGTTAAATCAATAATGGCACTGGAATCAATTAAAAACAGTAAGCCAATTGAGAGAAATAAATTTTTCAAAATCGCTGCCAGATTACCGTATTTTTTTTGGCAGAATTGTACACTTTTTTTATTTTATTTATCATTTTTTGTGTACTTCGTATTTTTGAATGATTATTTTTTCTATTCTTTTCTAACACTTTGAATATCTCAAATCCAGAATTTCAGAATTTTCCAGTAAGTAAATCAATTGCAATAAGGAAAAAACAGTAAGCACTTTTTTCAGAAACAGAGGAATCCTAATAGGAATAAAAAAACAGGATTATGAACTAGCAAAGACATAATAGAAAATGATGTATTGGAACTTGTATAGGTCTAGAATACAAGTATGAACTCAATTCTAAAAAGAAAATGCACAAAGGATCAATATCAATTCAGAAAATTATGACACTAAAGCAAGAAACAATCAAAAACAATAAAAGTACTACTAGAAGTAATGACAATTATGGAATAACATGACTAAGACAAAACTTGACATGATTACAAAATTAAAAGACACAACACAAATTTTAACAACAAGTGAAAGGAAGCTTAAGGTAAACTCTAGGAAGGATAATGCCATTCCAAAAGAGCAACCATACTCATAAGAAGAATGAGTGCCATAAACCTTTTCACAAGCACTTGGTGTAAAAGAAAAAAAACAGCAAGAATACTCAAGTAAAATTCTAAAACAGAAACTTAAATTGCAAGAAAATTAAAGAGCTCTTGAAATTAAAGTGCACACAACTCAACAATTAAACAAGAAGAACCTAAGACTCATGATACCACATGATGTGATTCCACTAGCTTAGAAGAGAAAGGTTCTTGACCTTCTTAGGAATCACCTTGAGTTGGACATTATAGAGGCACTTTTCTTAGAGTTGGATCATTGTTCTAAGACAAGAACTCACCAAAAACTAGTACCAAATCCCAAACTCATTTGGATGAACCAATTTTAGTCAAATTGAACCGAACAAAAGAGTAAGAAAAGCAAAGGAACAAGATGAATGGACTGAAATATAAAATTGCCGAACCAAAACTCATAAAAAAACAGCAAGAACACCAAACTAAAACTCAAGAACACAAGCTAACAAAAACAATAGAAAGAGAAGGAAGGAAGGAGAAGAGAGTGCTCATGAAGATGGAAGAATGTTGGATGATCTCGCCACTAGAAGTGTGGAATGCTCCTAGATGAGAGTGATGCCGCCACTTGAGGACTCCAATGATCCATCAAGATAAGACTAGAGAAGAAGGCTCAAAGCTTTCCAAAGTTCACTCAAAATTTGAGTAGAGTTTTCTTAGATTAATTCCAATCTGAATTTTACAAAGGAAGCACCTCTATTTATAGCCTAAGGTGCTGAAAAATAGGTGGGAAATTTCAAATAAACTCATTTGAAATTCCCACCAAAAACAAGTCACATGGGAGGTGTGACCTTTTTCTACTATGACACCTCCCAAAAACTACACCTACACCACTCTCCTAAGTCACATGGACAATGTGACTTTATTTTACATTTTCACACACCTTTATTTAATAACCACACCTCCTAAAACTATACAAGAGTATTTCAAAGCTTGGCCTTGCCCCTCATGGGATGGACTTGGGCTCTTTGGGCTTTGGCCTTCTTGGGCTTGGGCTTGGGCTTTGGGCTTGGGCCTCATCTTTATTTTATGTCTTCTTTTAATTTTGAGAAGACTAGAAGGAAGAACTTCAAATGTGAGGGTGGATGTCCTCTTCCTCCATTAATAAAAGCCTCCTTTATTTGATTCTCATCAATACAGGCTCGAGACTTTAGAAGGTGGAGCAATCCCTCGTATGTGGAGCGCGACCAACCTTAAGTTTTATTTCAGTAAAGTTATTGCATTGTACACAATTTTAGGGGACACTCTTTTTCCCTTATAAGGGTTTTTTAACGAGGTCACCCAATAAAATTTCAGTTATTCAGTGAAAGAGATATACTTGTAAGTATTTTGTACACTGCAATTAATGAACCTCTCCCTTGGGTTAGTAACACCAAGATTAGAATAGTATGATTCCTAAGTGAGTCTCCCTCTTGCGTGGAACACCAAGGTCGAGATAGAAGGTTCCCCCAATTAAAATCCTCCCTTGCCTCTATGCGGCGAGGACGAGGTCATTTAATGAACCTCTCCCTTGGGTTAGAAACACCAAGACTGGAAATAATATGGTTCCTAAGTGAGCCTCCCTCTTGCATGGGAACGCCAAGGTCGAGACAGAAGGTTCCCCAGTTAAAATCTTCCCTTGCCTCTATGTGGCGAGGACGAGGTCAGTTAATGAACCTCTCCCTTGGGTTAGAAACACCAAGATTGGGAATAGTATGGTTCCTAAGTGACGCCCCCCTCTTGCGTGGGAACGCCAAGGTCGAGAACAGTATGGTTCCCAAGGTCTCCCTTGTCTTGTAAGACAAGGTCGAGAACAACGCGGTACCTAGTTAAAGATCTCCATTGACCTTATGAGTCAAGGTTGAGAGCAGCATCTCCCTTACCTTTGTTTGGCAAAGGATAGGGCGAAGAAAGAGCTCGTGTAAGCACTTCCTATACCCTAAGATGACAAAGTAAGATTACATTCAAGCGAGTGGTAAATAAGCGTGTTACCTAAGTCAGAAAGGCCATAAAGGCGTTGTTAAATTAAGCAAGTCAGGAAAAGCAATTAACAACAAAAAGGAAACAACATCAAACAGAAAACAGATTTTATAAATACAAGGTATATGTACAAGTTATCATAATGTACATCAAACAGCCAAATAGTTACAACAAGATCAAGTCACTCCTTGGCATTGACCAGCTGCCCATCAACGATCTTCCTTGACAAGTCGGTTTGAGAAAGATCCACCCCAGGGTACGTGTAAGCAACCTGGGCCATGGTATCCTCAAACCTAGCGGCATAAGCGTCAGCAACATCGTTGGTGAGCTTCGTCTTGGTCTGATTGAAAAGGTCATCCTTGCGGACTAGCTCTTCCTCCAGCTGACCAAGTTGTACCTCCTTCTGAGTGGCCTTTCCTCGAGCCTGGCCATCTTAGCTTGCGACTTTTCTGCCTTCTCCTACAAGTCAACGACCTCAATTCGGAGAGTCAAGATCTTCGAGTGAGCGCTCAGGGTTTCCTGGGACTTCTCAAACATAAGTTTCTTGGTCTCCTTGTCAGTCTGGTGAAGATCATACACCTCCAGATACAGTGCAGTTTCGCGTTGCGTGAGCTTCTTCATCTGGAGGGTGTCTTGGCTTGCTGCCTCCCTCAGTTTTTGCACCTCGGTTCCTGCACTTTGGTCATGGCAAGACTGGATGTGACGAGGAAGTCCCCAAGGCATTTGGCTACATGTTCTTGCAGGGCATCTTCACCCAAGCTCTTTGTCCTCTCCCGATCTTGGAAGGTTTGAAGGGCCTGTTGGAGGAAGGCAAGAAGGTCAGCAGCAGGAGGCGCGCCATGAATGAACACCCCCAGAGGCGCTCTCCCCCCCGCCTTCGTGTACCACTATGTCACGAGGAGAAGAGGCACTTGGAGAGTTTTCCAGAAAGGAGGGAGCGCGGTCATCCGAGGCCAGGTTCGTTGGAACCACAACATCCGTTGCTCTCTTCCTCTTGAAGACGAGGCCTAAACAAGTGTCCTCGTCCTCGGAGGAAGTGGCCTCACCCCCATTTTCCTGTGATTCATGGGGGTTGGAGTAGAAGGACTTGGGGCAGAAGTAGCCACAACAGGGGTCGAGACATTGGCATTAGAGGGTCCAGGAGCAGCCTTGCGCTGAAGGGCCACTTCAGCAAGTTGCCTCCTCTTCTCGGCATTGAGCGCCATATCTGCACAAGAAAACAATGTTGCATAAGAGGCTAAACCACCACAACATACAAGTAAAGACAGGTAAAGGCAGAAGAAGGGGGAAACAAGTACCGATATAAGCCTTGAAAAACTTGGGGTTGTACTCAAGCTTGATCAATTCAGCGGTTTTGAACACCACCCCCAAGCTGGAAAGGAACTCGCACACCTCACGATCGAGTGGGGTCAAGTCCTCAAGGCTCATAGGCTTCTTGAGCCTTGGTTTCTCCACCCACTAAAATGGGAACCCATCCAACAAGGTAGGATCGTGTTTGTTGCAACATATCTTAAAGAACTTCCCTTTGAAGCCCTTGTAAGACTGCTGGAAGAGAGTTAGAAGAACTCTCCCAACAACTGTTGAACCAAGTGGTGTTCAAGTTTTGAAGAATCCAAATCCTTTGAAGGATGTTGAAGCCTTGGCTGTGCTTGATGTTGTTGTGCTGGTTTAGCTTAGTTTCTGGGGTAGTTTATATGTTCCAATCCACCCTTTGATTAAATCTAAAGCATTAGCATTCTCAATCTTTGTGAAAGTAAAATGTTTTCAAACTAAGTTAAAACAACCGATTGTATTATTGAAACAATCGATTGTTTGTACTTAGGTGTTTTGAGGAAAAGATTGAAAACTGTTTTTAAATGGTTGAACTGTTAAGTACCAAAACAACCGATTGATTCGAGGAAACAACCGACTGTTTGTTTTGGGACCATAACAAAAAAACTGTTTTCTGTTTTACTGAGCTTTAAATGATTTAACTGCTTACGCTCCAATCATTAAATGCTTTGACCAATCTTTTAATGCAATTTAAGAGTTTGTTAAGATTTGATAACAAACTACATCTTTGAATATATTCAGAAAAACAGATTTGAGATTTAAGAATCTTTGAAAAAGTTTTTCCTAAGAGTTTTGCTTTAGAGTTTTTCAAAGAGCTGAGATTGCTAAGAGTTTGTGATTGATCAAAGTGTATGGAATAGGATTCTGCTTGTATTGATTTCAGATTATCTTCTGTAACAAGTGTAATCCTTGTACTCTGTTGACCAAGTATTCGTTTTTGTGTTTGCTGAGATTGGTTGTGTGTTCTTGAGGGGATCAAGATCAACAATCTTAGTGTTGGTGTGTTGACCAAGGAGAGTGTGTTTCTTGAGGTGTTCAAGGTCATTCTCTTGGTTGTTGTGTAAGTGATCAAGGTGTGATTGCTTAGTGGATTTCCTCAGGGTTTCTGAGAAGACTGGATGTAGCTCTGGTTTGGAGTGAACCAGTATAAACGACTGTGTACAATCTCTCTATCTCTAACTCTTTAAATTCAGTTTTGATATTTTGAAACTGGTATAAACAACCGATTGTTTCGCTAAAACAACCGATTGTTTTTCCAGCTTTGTGCTTTTGCTGTTTTGATTTGAAAAACTGAATTCTTAATCAAAGTTCTTTTGAAGAATTTTCATTCTAAGCTTAAAAGTTTACTAAAATCTTTCTTAAACAATTCACCCCCCCTCTCGTTTAAGGCCATATATTCTAACAATTGGCATTAAGAGCTTGGTTCTTGAAAGTTATTCAAGTTGATCTAAATTTTTTTTCTATGGCTGGAAAACTATCTTTTGAGGAGGGTGCTTCAATCTACAAACCACCTTTATTCTGTGGATTGAATTATAAGTTTTGGGAAGCAAGAATGAAAATCTTTATTGAATCTATTGATCAAAGAATTTGGGACTCAATTGAGAATGGCCCTTACATTCTAAAGTTCAAAAAGGATAATTCTTTCATTGCAAAACCTTTGTCCAAATGGAAAAATGATGAATGTAAGATGGCTCAGCTTGATAGGTCTGCTCAAAACATTATAGCTTCTGCACTAGATACTAATGAATTTTTTTCAGGATATCAAAGTGCAAAACTACTAAGGAAATGTGGGAGACACTCAAGGCTGCTCATGAACCAAAGGAAGCAATGACAAAGAGTCAAGCAAGAAGGAAGAGAAGGCAAAATAATAAAAGCCTCAATCTTTGCTTAATGACCAGAAGGGAGGATGACTCATGTAGTGTAAGTTCATCAAATTCTTCAAACTCTGAAAATTATGGTCAATTGCTTCAAGCCTTTCAAGAAACGCATGAAGAAGCCAACCGATTAGCTCTCTTGAACAATCGATTGAAAGAAAAGAATAGCTGGCTTGAAAACAGAGTAAAGGCACTGGAAGAGGATTTAGAAAATTCAAAACTGGATTTTGAAAATCTGGAAATCATTTACAAAAACTCCTCTTGCAAGTGTGATACTCTAGTTTGTGAAAATTGCGAAAATCTTGAAAAGAAGGTCCACTATCTTGTTAAAACAGTGGATAAGCTTTCTAAAGGCCAATCAAACTTTGAGAGTGTGCTAGCATCTCAAAATTGTGTTTTTGGAAAATCTGGATTGGGTTTTAATCCACAAAACAAACAAGATAGATTTTCAAAATCATTTTCGAAAATGCCTGAAAAACAGTCGATTGGACCATCGAAACAACCGATTGTTACATGCTTCTATTGCATGAAAAGAGGCCATTCTGTGCGATTCTGTAAAATCAGAAAACATGTTGTTCCCAAAGGGCTTATGAAGTGGATTCCCAAGGAAAATAAAGCTTTTATTGCTGAATATAAACCAGAGGGACCCACATTCATAAGGGGACCAAACCTTTGTACTTGAAAATCTCTTTTGTGTGAAATATTGAAGGAGAGCAAGCAATTGTGGTACTTGGACAGTGGATGCTCAAAGCATATGACAGGGGATAAATCAAAGTTCCTGAGTATATCCTTCAAGCAAGAGGGTCATGTCACCTATGGAGATAACAACAAAGGAAGAATTCTTGGGAGAGGATCCATAGGATATGAGAGCATCTTGGTGATTCATGATGTGCTCTTTGTTGAAGGCCTAAACCATAATCTGCTGAGCATTAGCCAACTCTGTGACAAGGGGTATCAAGTGATGTTCAAGACAAACACATGAGAAATCTGTCTACCCAACACCAAAGAGGTAATGTTGGTAGGTAAGAGAGTTAATAATGTGTATCTTCTAGATATCTCTTCACCATGTTCAATTGGATGTCTTCTATCCAAGCAAGATGAATCTTGGCTTTGGCATAGAAGAATTGCTCATATTCACATGAATCATTTGAACAAGCTAATATCAAAGGATCTTGTGATTGGGCTGCCAAAACTCAAGTTTGAGAGGGATCACATTTGTGAAGCATGCCAAAAGGGGAAACAATTGAAAAGTTCTTTTAAAACCAAAAATGTTGTTTCTTCATTGAGACCTCTTGAACTCCTTCACATGGATCTCTTTGGACCCTCTAGAACCATGAGTCTTGGTGGAAATTATTATTATGATCTTGTTATTGTTGATGATTTCTCTAGGTACACTTGGACCTTGTTCTTGGAACCAAAGACTGATGCCTTTGCTGCATTCAAAAAGCTAGCAAGAAGACAACAAAACACAACGAATAGCAACATAGGTTCTATAAGGAGTGACCATGGAGGAGAATTTCAGAATTAGAAGTTTGTCAAGTTCTGTGAGAAGTTGGGGATTCTGCACAATTTCTCTGCACCAAGAACACCACAGCAAAATGGAGTTGTAGAGAGGAAGAACATGTCTCTTGAAGAGCTTGCAAAAACAATGCTTAGTGAATCATCACTTCCTAAGTATTTTTGGGCAGATGTAGTGAGTACCTCTTGTTATGTGATGAATACGGTACTTATAAGGCCCATTTTGAAGAAAACTCCATATGAACTTTTCAATGGAAGGAAGCCCAACATCAGTCACCTTAAAGTCTTTGGCTGTAGCTGTTTTGTTCTCGACAATGGAAAGGAAAGCTTAGGAAAGTTTGATGAAAAAGCTGACCTTGGTATTTTCATTGGTTATTCACTCAGAAGCCATGCATATAGAATATACAACAAAAGGTTGATGACTGTAGAAGAATCTATTCAAGTTGTCTTTGATGAGGTAGATCGCAGAATCAGTCAAATCCCAAAGATCAGTGCTGAGGAAGATGAACAGAGCATCAGTTTGGAGAAGCTGGAAATCTGTGCAGAAAAACAACCGGTTGATTTGCAGAAACAACCGATTGAAATTCTGCAACAGAGTGAGCTGCCCAAAGAATGGAGGATTCCTAGAGATCTGTCAGTGGATAACATCATAGGGCAGATAAAGGAAGGTGTCTCCACACGTAGCTCCATCTCAAACTACTACAGGCACACAACTTTTGTCTCTCATATTGAACCAAAGTCAATTGAGGAAGCTCTTAAGGATGAGAAGTGGGTTGAAGCTATGCATGAAGAGCTAAATCAGTTTGAAAGGAATGAGGTATGGTTTCTTGTCCCTAAAACTAATGAAATGAATATTATTGGTTCAAAATGGGTTTTCAGGAACAAGCTAGATGAGGATGGAGTGATCACAAGGAACAAAGCAAGGCTAGTTGCCAAAGGCTACAATCAAGAAGAGGGCATAAACTATGGTGAAACCTTTGCTCCTGTGGCTAGATTGGGGGCTGTGAGGCTGCTGCTGGCCTTTGCTTGTATGAGTGGTTTTAAACTCTTCCAAATGGATGTAAAGAGTGCATTCTTGAATGGCTATATCAATGAGGAAGTCTATGTAGATCAACCACTGGGTTTTGAAGATCACAAGTATCCTAACCATGTCTTCAAGTTGAAGAAAGCTTTGTATGGACTAAAACAAGCTCCAAGGCATTGGTATGAGAGGCTTAGCAACTTTCTGCTATCTCATGGTTATGAAAGAGGAATGGTAGACAAAACTCTCTTCATCAAGAAGTCAAATGCAGAAATAATTCTTGTGCAAATCTATGTTGATGACATCATCTTTGGTGCTACACAAGATAGATTGTGTGAAGAATTTGTGGCTGCAATGAAAGGTGAGTTTGAAATGTCTATGATGGGAGAACTATCTTTCTTTCTTGGATTGCAGGTTAAACAAACAAAGGATGGAATTTTCTTAAGTCAATCAAAGTATTGCAAGGAGATTCTCAAGAAGTTCGAAATGGAGAATTGCAAAGAAGCAAGCACTCCAGTGCCATCAAGCTGCTACATGGATGCGGATGCTGCTGGAAAGAGTATAGATCAAACAAAATACAGAGGTTTGATTGGATATTTGCTTTATCTAACAGCTAGTAGGCCAGACATCATGTTTGCGGTGTGTTTATGTGCAAGATATCAAGCAAATCCTAAAGAGTCACACTTCAAAGCTGCAAAAAGAATTCTGAAATATCTCAAAGGAACATCATCTGTAGGACTATGGTATCCTTCTCACTCTCCAATACATTTAATTGGTTATTCATATTCTGACTTTGCAGGTTGCAAGCTAGATAGAAAAAGCACAAGTGGCACTTGTTACCTTCTTGGCTCAAGCCTAATCTCTTGGCATAGTAAGAAGCAAGCATGTGTTGCTCTTTCTACTGCTGAAGCTGAATATATAGCTGCTGGTAGTTGTTGTGCACAGATTCTATGGCTCAAGCAACAACTTGCAGATTTTGGTTTACAAATCAGCAAGGTTCCCTTGATGTGTGATAACACAAGTGCAATCAATTTTACCAAAAATCAGATTCAGCACTCAAGGACCAAACATATTGAAATAAGACATCATTTCATCAGAGATCATGTGCAAAATGGAATCTGTGAAGTGAAGTTTGTGGAGACCAAACTACAACTAGTTGACATCTTCACAAAACCATTACCAAAAGAAAGGTTTTTCTTCTTAAGAAATGAGTTAGGTATTCTTGATCTTAATAATTTCTCTTAAATTTGTTTTTGATACATGTTAAAGTCTATTTGTGAAGACAAATAGGGGGAGAATTATTGGTTCTTGTATATCTTTGTCTGGTATTGCATAAAATGTTAAAATTTATGATATAAAAAGTGTTTTCTACTGCTGCTGATAGAAACAACCGATTGTTTCGTGTAAACAACCGATTGTTTATCATGTTTTATACCTTGAATGAGCAATAAACTGCTTTGTTGCTGTAAGAAACTTTGGATAGTATAAATACTTGATCCTGCCTGTTGACCAGAACGCTGGAAACTGCCTCGTCAAAGGATCGACGTGCGCACCGCTTCACACCTCCGTTCCTCTTCGAGATCCACCTCAAGAACCTGCAAAGAAACAGAGCGGCGCCGCTGCGGCCGATCGCACTCCAACGCCCAAGTCAGTGACCGAATCACCAAATACTAAGAGAACAAGAACCGTGCAAATCCTCTCTCACAGTAAGCTCTATAACTCGCAAGCGTAAAGAGTGTATTCTGAACGTGCGTACCTCAGAAAGTTCGTTGAGAACTCTTATATACCTGGTTACTTTCTCTCTCCTGGCAGTTACAGACTTGGACACGTGGCTCGCATCCAACTGTACACGTGCCATCATCTGGAGCCTCTTTGACTTGGGCGCTGCTTCTACTCTCGTTTTGCTAAGTTACCTAGGCATGGTACTGCCCAGTACATAGCTAACTTGGGAGTGCGATCTCTACTGGAACTGGCGAGTTAGGGTGCCTTCATACACCTTCCCTGTGGTCTCGCCGGCCGCCTTCATAATCTGCACCACCTTCATCTCTGGCGATGTGCTTTCTCTGGCGATCTCCAATCTCAAGGTCGCCTGAGTTTACATCTGGCGACTTCATCTCCAACCTGGTGATCGCCGGTTCTGGTATGCTGGAGATCGGAACACGCCAACTTAATGACTGGCGACTTCACGAGCCCCCCGACTTCCTTCCCTTCTGCCAACCTGGCGCCTTGTCAACACGCCTATACTGTAGCTTGATGCCACGTCATCACTTCCGACTACCAGGGCGGTACACAAGCCCCCCAGTCTTAAGCGAAAACTTGTCCAGCGAAAAGACTAGAAGAGTCACGTCAACACCGGTCTACGTGGCACTGACGCAGAATTCCAAGCAGTTGTACCTGCTGCTTTTCTGACGCTTCCACCAAACCCCTCACCCATCGCTCGACACGTGGCTTCATCAACGGTTACCTTCAGCCACCGTTTGCGCTTCCCAAACCCATTTCGAAAAAACTCTTAAACCCATTTTCACTCAACACTGTTCCATCACTTTCCCTCGCATTCACGAACGCTCTAACTTCCTTCTGCAAAAAACTCTCAGCGCTCTCCAACATTCTGAATCACCATCAACCTTCATCGTCTTCCTGATCATCAAAAGGTACCCACCTTCCTTCCTCTGCTGGTTTTCCTTGCATTTTAACCGATTCGCATCATTCTGTAACTGTCTGGTGCATACGCTGTGGGTTGCTTTTTCCATTTCTCCTTCTACGTAACTTAGGGCTTCGTCAATCATCGCAACGAACCTACGTTCGTTCGTTTTTCACCTTCCTTCCATGATCGAGTCAGCCTTTGTAACCCCTAATAATTTTTCCTTTTCTTCTTCCTTTGTAGTTGCAACAATGACTCGCACAAAGATCACCCCGAATCCTCCTCCTTCATCAAGAAACCCCCCTTCTCAAGCACACGACCCACCACGAGTTCGTGGCGCTTCATCTTCCCAGGCTGAGAGGCCTGCGTCTTCCCGCCCTAACCTGGCCCAGGCGACTCCACCTATCGCCGGAGGAGCCCCCGTTCCCTTGCCAGACTTCAAAACCTTGTATCCCTGGGCCAACTCGACCCTTCTGAGGGAGACATCTTCTGTGAACACCGCTGGAGCAGTTTTGCGGCTGACTAAGGGGGATGAGCTTCATCAATCATTTCATAAGGAGCACGATGAAAAGATGATAGTGCTACCTTGCCCCCCCGATCATCTGTTTTGCTGCATACTGCCTTATGCACTTATTTTCTTTTTGAGTTAACCCATGCATTTTCGTTCTATGCAGATAACATGCTGGGCAAGGGTATGCTCGCTGAGTTGAGGGCGCTCGCCCGAACCCACGGGTTGGCGACGGGCTCTCAAACAGTGCCAAATTCTATGGTGGAGATCGCCGCCACTCAGGGCCGATCGCCACCTAAGGGCCCAGCACCCTCCGACGTCCAACCCGCCGCCCAGCGCAAGAAGCTTGTCCTCAAGAGGGCTAAGAGGAAAGCTCCCCAGATAGTCCAAGAGGATGGATGAGGAAGAAGACGACGAGGTCACCGAAGATGGCCTCGTTACAAAGAGGAAGAGGGTGGCACCTTCTTCACCACCTGCACCACCCCCTCTTCCCTCGTCAACGCCACCATCCACACCTGCTCCTCCTCCATCATCGCCACCCCCACAAGCTCCTGTTTCACCAGTCCAAGCGATCCCGCTGGCCACTGCGCCACCCGCGGTTGAGGCCCAAGAGCCAAACTTCATGGAGGACCCCCCGAGCGCCTCCACGCCACATGTATCAGCTGGAGGGGGTCCCCCTTCAAATGCTTCACCTGCGGAGGTTGCTCCAATCGGGGATGAGGTTGCTCATACCTCTCCGATTCTGATCACTGAATCCCCGATTCCGTCACCACGCCAACTAGCGCCCACTGAAAAACCTGCTAAGGAAGGTGGCGACGAGAACCAACAACAGGCTCCCACAGCGCCTCTACACGCAACAAACCTCCCTCTCGAGGTTACAAGGATGTGGGAGCCTCTATCTGCTAAGCTGAAGACAATAGCAGATGACATCCCGGCCGTCATCACCAGAGCTGTGGAGAGCTCCACCAGGAGGCTCCAAGACGACCTCTTCAACCTCAAGACAGAGAACAGCACCATGAGGGTTGAGGTGGAGAAGTTGTCTTTCAACTTGACGCTGGCGGAGATTGAACACTCCCGAGTGGAAGACGCAATGAGCACCGAGCTCAGGTTGGCGCGCAAAGAGGCCACTGATCTCCGCCACAAAGTGCAACAACTTGCTCAAGAAAAGATCGAACTAGAGAGCAAGATTGTGCCTTACCGCGTCAAGGTGGCTGACCTGGAGGCTCTCATAAAGGCCGACGCCGCCAAGGTGCAGAAACTAGAGAAAAGGTCAGCCGAGCGAGAGACCCTCCTTGGGCAGGTGGAAAAGGCAAGGGACGACGCCATAGCTGATCTCGCCGAGGCCAACGAAGAGAAGGGAAAAGTAGTTGCTGAATTGGCCCAAGTGCAAGCGGAATCCAAGAAGGTTGCTGAAGACCTTCTCCAGGCTCAAGAGACCAATGAACAACTCAAGAAGCAGGTTGAAGAGCTGGAGCAACAGAATAAGGAGCTGAAAGAGCAAACTGAAGATCTCAAGAAGCGGATTGAGGAACTTCAGAAGCAGATTGAAGAACTCAAGCTAAACTCTGCTCAAATTCTGGCTGCTGGATTCGAAGCTGCACGGGAACAATTTGCCTGCTTGTTCCCCGACCTGGATCTCAGCATGGTGTCGCTGGACAATGAAGTGGTGGATGGAAAAGTGGTGCCCGCCGAAGACTGATCAATTTGATCCATCCATCGCTTTTGTACTTTCCCTTGTATACAGCTTGTAACAGACTTTATGCCTTTTCGTATATATGTTTTGAACTGATATTCACTGTTAATGACAAAGTCTACGTTTTTCCTCTTATGACTTCTTTAACTGCTTTAACTTTCCTTGCTTGCTTAATTCCAAAGGAAAAGACTTAGGAAAACTGTAGGCACGACCTTTGACTTAACTGCTTCGAATCACCTCAACTTCGAATAATAATCACATTTATCAACTCGTAACTTAAGGCAATAAACCTTAGCGTAAAAAGATTCCTCAAGCAACAAACTTTGACTTAGCTACTGGCTTAAACACTGCTTCACCCGATCTGCTCCATCAAAACGGGTCTTTTAACTTTTTCGCCTCTGTTTAAACTTTTCCTGGTCGCCAGCAACTCTTGGCGATCAGCTTCTTTCTGGCTTCACGCCTTGGCCATTGTTCTTTGATCTGGGGGTAGAGACGCCTTTCGGATCCTTCTCTACCTCCTTGTGCTTCAGAGCAAGAGACCGGGTGGCTAGGCGTTCTCTTCGAACCTACCTTAGCCACCGTCAGAACTTCTTCCACCGTACCTGAACTCGTTCGAGACGAGAAGGATTTTATCTTGCCTGAACTCGCTTGTAGGTGAGAAGGTCTTTAACTCGCCTGAACTCGCTCATAGGCGAGGAGGTCTTTTACTCGCCTGAACTCGCTCACAGGCGAGAAGGTCTTTGAATCATGCCTTTACATTGCCCCAGGGGTTACATCTTCTCGCCCCTAGAAACACGGAGGACTTTTACTTGCCTCTACATTGCCCCGGGGGTTACATCTTCTCGCCCCCAGAAACACTGAGGACTTTCACTTGCCTCTACATTGCCCCAGGGGTTACATCTTCTCGCACCCAGAAACACTGAGGACTTTCACTTGCCTCTACATTGCCCCAGGGGTTACATCTTCTCGCCCCCAGAAACACTGAGGACTTTCACTTGCCTCTACATTGCCCAGGGGTTACATCTTCTCGCCCCCAGAAACACTGAGGACTTTTACTCTTTCTCACCTGCACTCGCTCGACGGCGAGGAGGTCTTTAACTTGCCTCAGGACGCGCGAGGGCGTTGAGGTCTTTTAACTGGTGCCTCCGATCGCCGAAAGACGATGAGGACTTAAAAACTTTAACTGATGCCTCCAATCGCCGAAAAACGATGAGGACTTAAAACTTTAACTGATGCCTCCAATCGCCGAAAAACGATGAGGACTTAAAAACTTTAACTGATGCCTCCAATCGCCGAAAAACGATGAGGACTTAAAAACTTTTTAGAAAGCATGCAATATATCTTTACTCGCCTTAAATCACGTATAAGTGACAAGGTCTTTCTTCAAAACTTTTTGGAAAATAGCAAGCATGCAATCTGAAAACGCCTTATACTTCGAAAACTCTTCTTTTATTGGGTGGCCTCATTAAAAACCCTCCTTAGGGAAAAAAGAGTGCCCCCTTCAAACTGCTTCATCAGAAACATTGTAATATAACTTTTGTGTTTGTCTTTGTTTTCGCGCGGTTGTGTGCTGGTGCAACCGTCGTTGGCAATTTCTTTGAGTTTCGTTCGGTGAGTTTGTGTTTTGTGCCGTTTGTTTGTCTTTCAATCGGTGGAGTGAGGTCTTTTCTTGCTTGCGCGCAATCTGTTTGGTGGAGATTCGAGTTCTTTAGTGGTTTTCGAAGGTTTGCGGTGTTCTTGGGTTCTTGCGCGGTTTCTTGAGTTTTCCCCGTTGATCGGCGGTTCGTTCCCGAGAATTTCGTGGTTCGCTGAAGTTAATGAGAAAGATGAGAAGCAATCGTTCCGGTCCGTGGCTCCGTCGCGGTCGAAGGCGATGCCGCCATGACCATGGCGCGGATGGCGAAATGATGCGCTCGTTGCGGCGGCCGTAGAAGCCTCGCGCGTCGAGCGAGGCAAGGATACATGAAGACCTGGTCGCCTCGCGCCGAGGAACGAGGAGCTCGGCAAGGTGGGCGGGGAGCTGCGTCGAGCTGCGGGAGCGACGGGGGTCGTTCTTCGGCGAAGAGGTGGCACCGTCGACGCCACCTCGTGTTTTCCCGATGCCTTTCATTCGGGCGATTACCGACACGCCAATTCCCACGAGCGTGGTTCGGTTAAAGCTGTTTTGCGGCGTGGAGGACCCGAGGCTCATCGACCACGTTCCACACGCGGATGATCTTGTCGGGAGGGTCGGACGCCGTCTACCGTAAGATGTTCGTGAGCACGCTCCGGGGAACGGCGATGGAGTGGTTTGTGAGCCTGCCTAATGGCCACATAACTAATTTTCAACAATTCTCGAAAATCTTTGTCGAGCAAGTATATTGTGAACAAGGCACCGCCCGGGTGTCCTATGATCCGTTTGATATAAGGCGGTACCATGGGGAGTCCCTCGGAGACTACCTCAATCGCTTCGGAGCGCGGATGGTCGATCGCCGGCCAAGGATGAAGAAATGCGGTTTATGCCTTCAAGAAGGGCGTGCGGCCGGGCCATTCCTGCGAGGCCTTGATCGGGGCTCATCCGGCGACGTTTGCTGAAGTCGGGCGACTTGCGGTGGCCCACATCGCCGATGAGAGTGAAGTCGCCGAGAAGAGAGGCGGCGTGGCTCCCGCGGGCCACGCGCCGGACTAGGATCCAGGCCACGAGAGGGTGCTGGAAACGGCGGCGGCGGCCGGGAAAGATCAAAGGACTCGCTATCCTTACGATAGGAGAAACAAGGGAAGAAGCCAAGCGCGCCAACCGCCGGCACGCCAACAACCGGCACGCCGAGTACAATCGCCCACCTAAGCACAAATTCGTCATGGGACTAGCCGACTCCGATCGCTATCCCTAACATATCTGCTAGGTTGAAGGCGCCCGAGAAGGTGGGCGACAAGGTGCGGGGTCAAAGCGGACGTTTGGTGCGAGTTTCACCGGTGCTTTGGCCACAACCCGGACTCGTGTTTGTCTTTAGGATACCGCTCGACGATGCGGTTAAGAGCGGGTTCCTAAACGACTATCTGGACGGACGAAGGACCGGAGGAGCGTCGAGTTCCCGGCGGCCGGTGAGAAGCCCAAGCACACGAGATGCCTATCCATGGGGAGATCCACACCATTGCGGGGGGTTTCTCGGGTGGTGGATGCACGCGCGCGGAGAGGAAAAAGTACGCGCGGTCGGTGATGTCGGTGGACATGTTTGAAGATCACTCGCCGGAAGTGGACATTACGTTCACCAAGCAGGATCTTCGGGACGTTGTGCCTCATGACAACGATCCCATTGTTATTTCGTTGATCACGGCGGGAAGGAAGGTCCATAGAGTTCGGTGGACCAAGGAAGCTCGGCGAGACGTAATGTCGGCCGACTTTCACGCAGCCGGAATTGCCCCTGACCGGTAAGGCCCTATGGAGGGTGCTTGTATGGGTTCGGCGGCGACCGGGTGGAGGTCGGGGGTACATTGAGCCGAGGACCACGTTTACCGATGAGGCCGGGTCGAGGACGGAGAAAATCAAGTACCTCATCGTAAACGCCCTTCGGCATATAACATCTGTTGGGAAGACACACTCTTGGGATAGGCGCAATTCCATCGACTCGGCACATGAAGGTGAAGGCTGCCGTCCATGGAAGGGGTGGTGATCACGATAAAGTCGATCGAAAGAAGCGAAAAAGTGCTATGAAAATAGCCTGAAAAATAAAAGATCGGTGAGCTATGTAACGACCACCCCGCCTCCGGTGTGAAGCCCGACCGCGGTAATAGAGGAGGCCGCCGGAAGGGATGTAGAGATGATAGATGCTGAGGGGGGGGGAGAGGAATGCTGGCTCGGAGGAGGAAGAGGCGCGGAATCGCCACGAGGAAGCAAGAGGCGGGGATCGCCAAGGCGGTGATCGCCAGAGAATCCGAGCCCCAAGCACGTCGAGCGTGGCTCGAAAAGGAGATCGGAGGGAAAATCTTCAAGCTGGGAAGATCTCGGAAGTCGATCTCCAAGACCGATCGCCAAGGTGATTGAGCGGCATCCGGACGCGTTTGCTTGGTCCGCTTCGGACATGCCGGGATCGATCCCGACTTTTTGTGCCATCATCCGCGATGGACAACATGGTGAGACCGGTGCGACAAAGATGAAGGAAATTTAATGAAGAGAGGCGGGCAATCAAGGACGAGACCCGAAACTCTCGTCGCGCAGCCACATCGTGGAAGTCCGGTACCACGAGTGGTTGGCAAATGTCGTCTTGGTAAAGAAGAGTAACGGGAAATGGCGCATGTGCGTCGATTTCACCGATCGAACAAAGCTTGCCCAAAGGATTCGTATCCTTTGCCAAGCATTGATGCCCTGGTCGATAGTCTTTGCGGGGGTGCAAGGCCGAGTTTCTGGACGCCTTCTCGGGCTATAATCGATCAAGATGCATCCCATGGATGAAGAAAAAACAGCCTTCATGACGGAGAGGTCGTGCTACTCGCTATAAGGTGATGCCGTTTGGGCTGAAGAACGCGGGGGCCACGTACCGAGGTTGATGGATCGAGTACTTGCACCGATGCTTTGGGAAGAAACGTGCAAGCCTACGTCGATGACATGGTCGTGACCTCGCGGGAGAAGAGCAAGCACGTAGCAGACTTGGAAGAATTGTTCACGACGATCGCCAAATTTAAGTTGAAGCTCAACCCGAAGAAATGCATTTTCGGCGTGGAGGTGGAAAGTTCTTGGGTTTTATTTTGACCGAAAGGGGAATAGAGGCCAACCCGGACAAGTGTGCCGCCATCTTGGCGATGAGAAGCCGACTACGGTGAAAGAAGTCCGGCGGTGACGGGTCGGATGGCGGCCCTATCTCGCTTCGTGTCGGCGAGCGGAGAAAAGGGACATCCCTATTTCCAATGCCGGCGCAATAAACAAGTTCGCTTGGACGAAAGAGTGCGAGGAAGCTTTCGTCAGGCGGAAGGAATATCGGCGAGCCCGCCGGTTCGTGCAAACCACGGCGGAATCCCTCTCGGGGTTGTATTTCGCGCGGGCGAGAAGGCGGTGAGTGCGGTGCTCGCCGGGACCGGGATCGGGCTCGAAGCCTATTTATTTCGTGAGTAAAGTGTTGCGGGGCCCGAAAACGAGATATCGGGCCCGGAGAAGGCTGCGTTGGCTGTGGTGTTTTCGGCGAGAGGTTGCGCCACTACTTCCACGTTTCACAATACCGGTGATGACCGACCCGCCCATCCGGAAGGTCTTGAAGAAACCGACGTTGCGGGAAGAATGGTGAAGTGGGCGGTGGAATTGTCGAGTTTGACATTAAATATGAGCCTCGAGGCCCGATCAAGGGGCAAATCTTTGCAGATTTTGTGGTCGAGCTCTCATCCGAGGCAACGCGGGTTGAAGGTGACGACTTCCGTTGGGTACTCTCGGTGGATGGATCGTCGAACCGGCGGGGTAGCGGTGCTGGAGTCATATTGGAAGGACCCAACGGCGTGCTTTGATTGAACAATCTTTGAGGTTTGCCTTTAAAGCCGGCAATAATCAAGTAGAGTATGAGGCGGCGATCGCCGGGATTTTGCGGCCAAAGAAATGGGGGCTAGGGTGCGATGGCTAAGAGTGACTCGCGCTAGTCACGGGGGCAAGTAACGGCGAGTTCCGGGCTAAAGATCCACAAATGGCGGCTTACTTGGCGTATGTGCAGAATTGAAGAGTTCCTTTGCCTCTTTTTGAAGTAGTGCATGTGCCCCGAGAGCGAGAATGCCGGGCGACTTGCTTGCTAAGCTCGCTTCGGGTAAGGGGGTAGGCGAGAGGACGGTGATTCAAGAAACTGCGAAGACGCCGAGGGCATTTGTAGCTCACCCGGTCCTTCGGATAAGCAAGTCGACGGAGAGGGCGGCGAGAAGCCATAAGTCTTTGACGCAAGAAACTACGAGATCGCCAAGAATTAGAGCATGTCGAGGAGAGAAGGTGGACGTGATGCGGTCCGCGCCACCCATGAGCCGGACACTTGGATAACACGGTACAAGCGGTGCTTGGCGGATGGTCTCCTCCGTGGATCTAACGAGAAGCTAGGAAGGTAAAGAAAAATTCCGGCAAGTATACATTGATTGATGGCGATCTATACGATTTGGGTTCACTCACCCACTCTGGAGTGCATACACGGTGAGAAGTGTACGAGAATTATGGCGAGCTCCACGAAGGAATATGTGGAAGTCACGTCGGGGTCGAGCTCGGCCGCAAGGACTCTCCGTGCGAGGCTACTATTGGCCATCCATGAGAGAAGATTGCAAGAAGTATGCCCGGTGCGCAAACAATGCCGGCGGCACGCCAATTGGCACAAGGCACCTCCCGAGGAGTTGAAGTCGATTTATAGCCCTTGGCCGTTTCATACTTGGGGAATCGACATCCCGGGACCTTTTCCACCGGCGATCGGGCGATGAAGTATTTGGTGGTGGCGATCGAGTACTTCACCAAGTGGATTGAAGCGGAACTAGTGGCCCGGATCACCGCGCACAAGATCGAAGGTTTTGTATGGAAGAACATCGTGTGCCGGTTTGGAGTGCCTAAGCGCCGGTGTCGGATAATGGGACGCGGTTTGCAAGCCACCTGTTGAAGAAGCTTTGTGAAGGGGTGGGAATTCGGCAAGTGTTTGCATCCGTCGAGCACCCTCAAACAAATGGCCGAGGTAGAATCGGCTAATCGGGTGTTCTTTGAGAGGGTTGAAGAGAAGGCTCGAGAAAGCCAAGGAGGTTGGGCCGAGGAGGTACCCCGTATAGTTTGGGCGTACCACACCACCGAGCGATCGGGAACCCACGAGACCCCGTTTAGTTTGGTCTACGGGTGTGACGCCATGATTCCGGTAGAGATCCGGGAGAGCTCGCCGAGATTCCGAACTTTGTAGAGGAAGACTCGAATGAAGAGAGAAGGCCGAACCTGGATCCGCTGGATGAAGTCGGGGAGGAGGCGAGGGGAAAGGCGGAGGCGGTGAAGAAGAGAGAGGTCGAGCGAAGGTACAATTCTAAGGTGATACCAAGGCAGTTTAGAGAAGGCAATGCGAGTGATGAGGAAGGCCCACCGTACGAGATGGAGAATAAACTATCACCCAAGTGGATGGACCGTTCGAATAACCGAGGCACTCGGGAACGAAGCCTACCGCTTAGAGACGGAAGGAGGGCGATCCCTCGTACAGAACGCCACACACACGAAGTTGTACTATAGTTAAGAGCTTTGTAAGTAAAGACAAACACAAATGTTATATTGCAATGTCTCTGTCAAAAAACGGTTTTAAGGGGGCACTCTTTTTTCCCGAGGAGGGTTTTTAACGAGGCCACCCAATAAAAGAAGAGTTTTCGAAGTATAAGGTGTTTCCAGATTGCATGTGTGCTATTTTCGAAAGTTTTGAAAAAAGACCTTGTCATTTGTACATGATTTGAGGCAAGAAAAGATATATCGCGTGCTTTCTAAAAGGTTTAAAGTCCTCATCGTCTTTCGGCGATTGAAGGCACCGGTTAAGTTTTAAAGTCCTCATCGTCTTTCGGCGATTGGAGGCACCAGTTAAGTTTTTAAGTCCTTACCATCTTTCGGCGATCGGAGGCACTAGACGGAAGACCTCAACGCCCTCGCGCGTTTTGAGGCAAGTTAAAGACCTCCTCACCGTTGAGCGAGTGCGGGCGAGAAAGAGAAAAAGTCCTCCGTGTTTCGGGAGCGAGAAGATGTAACTCCTGGGGCAATGTCGAGGCAAGTTAAAAAGACCTCCTCGCCGTTGAGCGAGTGCGGGCGAGAAAGAGAAAAAGTCCTCCGTGTTTCGG
This sequence comes from Phaseolus vulgaris, assembly GCF_051622355.1. Classification (NCBI taxonomy): domain Eukaryota; kingdom Viridiplantae; phylum Streptophyta; class Magnoliopsida; order Fabales; family Fabaceae; genus Phaseolus; species Phaseolus vulgaris. The sequence goes on along the minus strand of NC_143504.1, from coordinate 28,846,731 downwards.
GAGCGAGAAGATGTAACTCTGGGGCAATGTCGAGGCAAGGTAAAGACCTCCTCGCCGTTGAGCGAGTGCGGCGAGAAAGAAAAGGTCCTCGGTGCATCCGGGGGGGAGATGTACACCCTGGGCAAGTTGAGGCACCGGACAAAGTCCTTCTCGCCGTCGAGCGAGTTAAGGCCATTAAAGTCCTTCTCGCCGATGAGCGAGTTCGGGCGAGTTAAAAACCTTCTCTCTTGTGTGCGAGTATAGGCAAGATAAAATCCTTCTCGTCTTGAACGAGTTCGGGTATGGCGAAGAGGGTGGAAGAAGCTTGAAAGGTGGCTAAGGCGGGTTCGAAGAGAACGCCGGCCGATCTTTAGCTCGAAGTTCGGGGGGTAAAGGAAGATCCTAAAGGGCATTTCTGCCCCGGACAAAAAAATGACGCCAAAGCCGAGGCTAAGAAAAGCTGGTGTTAGCAAGAGGTCCCGTGATCGCGAAAAGTTCAAACACGGCGAGAAGGTTGAAAGGCTTGCTTGATAAAGCGGAGTCGAGTGGGACGTTGTTTGAGCCAATGATTAAGTTACGGTTCGTTGCTTGGAAGCTTTTCTTATAATCGGGTTAGTGCTTCAAGAGTACACGTTGTTTAAAGCGATTATTGCTTAAGTTTGAATTGGCTCGAGGCGGTTACGCCAAAGATTGTGTTTGCATAATCGCTAAGTTAAACTCGGCAAAGTTAAACATACAAAGAGATTGAAAGCGCTCAAAAGGAGTCGAAAGAAGAATATCCAAGTTTCGCTATTTGAAATAAGTAGGCATTCAAAACACATATGCAAGAGTTTTTACAAGGTAAATACAAGTGAATTTATAAAGAAGCGGATGGGGTGGAATTGGTTGAGCCTTCGGTGGGACGACCTTTCCATCTACTACTTCGTTGTTTAACGACACCATGCGAGGTCAAGATCCGGGAATAGGCATGCGAATTGTTCCGAGCGGCATCAAACCCGGCAACCGAATCGAGCGGAGCTTAGCTTGAGTTCTTCAATTTGCCTTTGATATTCTTCAACTTTGTTGCTTAAGCTCCTTGTTCTGCTGCTCCGGCTCTTCGACTTGTTTTCGCAGTTGTTTGTTAGTCTCTTGAGCGTGGAGAAGGTCGTCGGTAACCTTCTTGGATTCGGTTGAGCTTGGGCCAACTCGGCGGCCATCTTCCCCTTCTCCTTGTTTGCCTCGGCGAGATCGGCCATGGCGTCGTCTCTCGCTTTCTCTACTTGCCCAAGTAGCTTTTCGCGGTCGATTGACCTTTGCTCCGCTTTTGTACCTTATCGGCATTAGCTTGAATTTGAGCCTCCCGTCGCTCGCCTTGGTGCGCGAGGCACGATTCTGCTTTCAAGTTCAACTTTTTCTTGGGCAAGTTCATGGACTTTGCGGCGAAGGTCGGCGGCTTCCTTGCGCGCAAGCCTAAGCTCGGTACTTAGGGCATCCTCTACTCGAGAATGTTCCATTTCCGCGAGCGTTAGGTGAAGGCCACCTTCTCCACCTCAACCTTCATTGTCTTTGTTCTCGGTCTTGAGGTTGTAGATATCATCTGTAGCCGCCTGGTGGAGCTCTCCACGGCTCTCGTTATGATCGATGGGATATCCTCTCGCAATGGTTTTGAGTTTAGCGGTCGGGGTTCCCACATCCTCGTGACCTCGAGGGAAAGGTTTGCGGCTTGGAGAGGCGCCGGGGGCTGTTGAGGGTTCTCGTCGCCACCTTCCTTAGCGATATTTTCGGTGGTTGCTTCTTGGCGTGGCGACGCAATCGGGGACTCGGTGATTAGGATTGGAGAGGTGTGAGCGACCTCATCCCCGATTGGAACGATTCCTGCAGCTGAAGTGTTGGAAGGAGGGCCCCCTCTGGCGATATATGTGGTGTAGAGGCGCTCGGGGTCCTCCAAGAAGTTTGGCTCTAGGGCCTCGGTTGCGGGTGGCGCGGTGGCCAATGGAACTGCTTGGACTGGTGGTGAAGGGGCTCGTGGTGTTGGCGATGAGGGAGGAGGAGCAGGTGTTGATGGTGGTGTTGAAGCGGGAAGAGGGGGTGGGGCGGGTGGTGAAGGTGGTGCCACCCTTTTCCTCTTTGTAACGAGGCCATCCTCGGTGACCTCGTCGTCCTCTTCCTCATCCTCTTGGACAACTTGGGGGCTTTTCACTTTGGCCTTTTAAGGACCGGTTTCTTCCGTTGGGCGGGCTCCTTAGGCGGTGATCGCCCATGAATGATGGCCTTCTCGACCGCCGAGTTGGGCACCGTGCGGGAACCGCTCGCCAACCGTGGTTGCGGGCGAGCGCCTTCAAGTCGGCGAGCATGTTCTTACCCAACATGGTGTCGCATAAAATGAAGGTGCATAAGTTAGCTCAAAGGAGAAAGGGGTAAGTGTACAAGGCAATGAGACAGCAAAGCGGGCATATGCGAGAAAAGATAAAACCAAAGTCTTGTGTGTGTCGCACAAGACGCCCGAAACAATATCGAAGCAATGTTAAGACAAGGGTGTAGCGTCCTAACCTATTTGGAATTCCAACCGGTCCTCAAAGAACTCGAAGGAAATCGGGGTGGGGGTCAAGAATGTTATGTGGGCATCGCCGGCCTCTTCCGAGAATAGGCGGAGGTCTCGATCCAAAGCTCCCATGCTATCGGACTTCGGGCCTCTGACGGCTCTTGGACTCCTTTTTCCCCTTGTCCACCCGGTACAAGGGGAAACCGTCGAGAAGGAAGTGTCTTTGTCATTTGCGCGAACCTGGATGAACTTCCCCTTCCAATCCTTGTACGACTGCTGGAAGATGGTGAAAATGGATCTCCCGGCAATGGCATTCAAGCGACCCACGGGCGATCTCTGGGTGCTTGGCCTCGAACAGGAATAAAAACACGTCCACCGACGCGGGCAACCCCGGGTGGGCGCATGTTATCTCGAAGGCTCGGACAAACGCCCGTTTGTTCGGGTGAAGCGGGCGGCGGCGATGTTGAGCTCGGTTAAGAGCTCCCTCTCAAATCGGGTAGAGGAACTCGAGTTTGACCTTGAAGAAGGTAGTGTAGACGACGAGAAGGGCCCATCGGCGCTCACTTTGTCATCGGCGCACACGGCGGAGCGGCGGGGCAAGGCAGGCACCATCATTCTCTCGTCATGCTCCTTGTGAAACGATTGGTGGACCTCGTCCCCATTGGTCAATCGCGAACCGCACTCGCGGTGTTTACCGACAAGGTTTCCTTTAAGAGAGTTGGGCTAGCCCATGGGTATAAAGCCTTGAAGTCGCGGAGAGGGATGGGGGCTCCTCCCGGCGTTTGGTGGAGTCGCCGGGGCCGGAGCGGTTTGGGAAGACGCAGCCTCACGGCCTGCGAAGAGAGCACCACGAACTTGCACCGAGTCGTGTGCTTGTGAAGGAGGGTTTCGCGGCCGATGGAGGGTTCGGGGTGATCTTCGTGCGAGTCATGATAGCAACGCAAACGAAGAAGAAAGAAAAAAATAATCGGGGAGGGTTACAAAGGCCGACTCGATCATAGAGGAAGGTGAAAGACGAACGAATGTGAGTTCGTTGCGACGATCGACAAAGCCCTAAGTTACGCGAGAAGAGAAATGGAAAAACAGCCCACGGCGTATGCACCGCAGACCGATTACGAGGATGATGCAAATCGGTGAAAATGCAAGGAAACCCACCGGATGAAGGAAAGTAGTTACCTTTCGATGATCGGGAGAACGTTGAAGGGAGGTGGTGATCCGGAGCGTCGAGGAACGTCGAGAGTTTTTGCGGAAGGAAATAAGAGCGTATGCAAGTGTGAAGAAAGTGATGGAACAGTAGGAGCGTAAGGGGTTAAGGGGTTTTCGAAATAAGTTTGGAAGCGCTAACGGCGGATGAAGAGAGCCGTTGATGAAGCCACGTGTCGAACGATGCGCGAAGGGTTTGGTGGAGCGTCGGAGCGAGAGAAAGTACTATCGCTTGGAATTCTGCGTCCATGCCACGTAGACCGGTGTTAACGAAGGCTTTTCGGTCTTTTCGCTAGACGAGTCTTCGCTTAAGGCGGGGGCTTGTGTACCGCCACGGCGGTCGGGTGTGATGACGTGGCATTCTGGCTGCGGTGTAGGCGTGTTGACAAGGCGCCAAGTTGACGGGTGGGAAGGAAGTCGGGAGGCACGTGTGGTCGCCGATTGTTAAGTTGGCGTGTTCCGATTTCCGGTTCCCGAGAATAGGCGATCGCCGGGTTGAGGATGAAGTCGCCGGATGTAGACTCGGGCGACCGGGCGGTCGGAGATCGCCGAAGTAAGCACATCGCCGAAGATGAAGGAGAAGCAGATTATGAAGGCGGCGGCGAGACCACGGGGAAGGTGTATGAAGGCCCTAACTCGCCGTTTTAGTAGAGATCGCACTCTGAGTTAGCTATGCGGCTGGCGTACCATGCATAGGTAACTTAGCCAAAATGAGAGTAGAAGCGGCGCCAAGTCGGGAGCCTCCGGATGATGGCACGTGTACGGTTGGATACGAGCCACGTGTTCAAAGTAGAATAGCGCCGGGAGAGAGAAAATCACCAGGTATATAAGAGTTCTTAACAGATTTTCTAAGGTACGCGCGTTCGGTTCATACACTTTACGCTTGCGAGTGACAAAGCTGTTTGTGAGAGAGTTTGCACGGTTCCGGTTCTTAGTATTTGGTGATACCGAGTCAACGACGAGCGTCGGAGTGTCGCGTCGTTCGCGGTGTTCGATAGATCCGGAGGAGGAGGAAGGAAGTGAGAAGCGGCGCGCACGTCGATCCTTTGACGAGGCATTCTCCGGCGCTCGGTCAACGGGCGGGATCACAAATCTAGGTCAAGTCTCATGGAATCAAGTTTATGCTATTTACACCACAACTAATACTAAGCTATCCTTAATGGGCCTTCATGTAGCATATACAAGTTGCTTCTTCTCCCATCCATAGCTTGGCCCAAGTCTCACATCCGTAGCTTGGTCATGGACCTAGTAATAGGTCCTAGACGGTTTCCTTCCTTCTAGACGCTCTCCCTTTAGACGCTCTCCACCTTGTGCTAGACGCTCTTCACTTTGGCCTAAACGCTCCTTCCTTTGGCCTAAACGCTCTTGGTTTGGCTTTGGATGCTCACGTCTTGGGTCTTGTCTTTTTATATGAGGTTGTGTTTGGCCTCTTCCATCATCCCTCCCCTCTTGAAAAGGATTTGTCCTCAAATCCAATGCTTTTTCTTCAACTAGGGGGATGAGTGTGGCTGGATGGTGTCCATCATCTCCTCCTTCTTGAGAAGATCTATCCGCAGATCTACGGACTTGATCTCGAATAGTAGCCTTTTGTTTTGCCAAAGCTTGTCCTCTTGGATCAAACGTCCACCTATAGAAATCATCAAATAAAGCATAGGTGTTAGTTTGAAAATCAATTTTACTATGTTGCCATTTTTGTTTTTCTTTTTGGTTTTGGCAACTTTGGACAATGTTTCTCTTTTGATTGTTGTATGTGTTCTCTAATCATCTTATGCATTTTGAAATGTTCATTTGTGGTTACTTTCTCTTTAGGCATAAATCCTATAGGAGATGGTAACAACTTAAAAGGAGAAAGATGATTTAGCCCACATATAACCTCAAAAGTAGAAATACAAGTAGTTTTGTGAACTACTTTATGGTGTGTATACTCATCTCTAGAGTTGTGTTTGTCCTTTATGATTATTCTAGGCATAGAAGAAAGAGCTAGATTTTCAAATGTATTTTGACCATGCCTTTGAGGATGATAAGAATTTAAAGTGTACAACTTAGTTGCAAGTTTTCCAAAGAGAATCCTCAAATCATGGTTTGCGAGCTCTATCCAACACTATGCTTGAGGATAAACGATGAAGATGTAGCACTTCTCTAGAGAGAGTTTATCCATGAAAATCGAATCAAAACCTTTTGTTGTCCTAGGAAGCTCTAATATGAAATTTGTGTTTTCCCAAGGAGCATTTGCAAAAGGTGAAGGAGCATAGAGTTCTTGAGACATTGCCTTAGGTGTAGTTTGAAAACAAGAATTGTACCTAAGGTAATGTCTTTGAACCTCTTTTCTCATGGGGGACAAAAGTTTTCCTTTTAAAAGCTCTAGAGTTTTATCAACTCTAATTTGGCCCATGAGTTCTCCTTCATGAAGAATTTTTCTCTTATGTGTAAAGATAGTCTCGTTGTTACAACCATTGTTTATGAGAATTTGTACACTTTGTAATGGTTGTCTCAATAAGACATGACAAGTTGCTCTAGGCACTACTTCACATAAAAATTTGTTTTTGTAGATGCTTATAGATAACTTGACATTCACTTGGTGATATCCTAGCACATATGAGAAATAATCTACTTCATCTTTATCTATACAAGCTTCTTTTAAAGACTCTTCTTTTTTGCTTATGCTTGCAAGTGTTCCTTTACAAGAGGTAAGGCTAGGTTGTTCAACAAGAAGCATGTTTTCAAGGGTATGTTCAATGTGCTTGCCTTGTTGAATGACCTTGTGGGAAGGAACACTCTTCTCCCACGCCTTTTGTTTCCCAAAAGTTTTCTCTTTTTCTATTTTCTCTTCATCCCTCTTATGTTTCATTTGTATTTGGTCTTTTACCACTTGGGAATGTGGTAAAGGGCTAAGTACAAACTTTTGTGCTTGTGGATGAAGGAAATCTCGTTAGTTAGACCATCATGCAAGGTTTTCTTATCAAATTGCCATGGTCTACCTAATAAGATGTGTCAAGCTTCCATAGGTACTACATCACATAAAACTTTGTCTTTGTAGTTACCTATAGAAAACTAGATTTCCACTTGTTTGTCTACACGCAGTTCCCCATTATCATTGATCCATTGTGATCCGGTCGGTCACGGTTTAGGGTGACATCGGCGGCGGTGGCCACGTGGGCCGTTCTTAGTGGGAGACGTGGGCCGGGAAGGCGATGTCGGCTCGAAGAGAGCAATCGGGCGGAGATCGGTGATCGGGGAATGCGCGATCGGCGACTAGGTGAGCCGCAAGGCTGATCGGTCGTGGTGTCGCACGCGGCTAAGGCCGGGAACGAGAGGGGATTCCGGGGAGAGAGTGCTGCGGCCCGAGCCTTGTGTGGCATGGCGTCGGGAGTCGGAGAAGGCGTATGCCCTTCGATACCGTGCACAAGAGTGGTTTGAGGAAGGCGGTAGTCGGTCGGCGCTCGTAGCCCGTGGCGTGCGTGGGCGAAGGGGCGATCGTTCACGCGACGGGGAATACCCGGTATGCGAGCTGGTCCAAACCGCACTGGTACTCACATTGAGGTTGCCGAGACACCCAACACATGAAACACACTAAGTTACTTTGTGCGCGAATAACTTAGGGGTGTGACAAGGTATATAAAGGGGTGCCACGCTCATTTCTAGGTACGCTTTTCATACGGATAAGTGGCTAGTTTTCGCACACGAGAGAAGAGAGAATTCGCGAGAGAACACGGTCCTCACGGAGATCACGAGTGAACTACTCTTTGGTGGATTTGTTCGCCGACTTACGGAAGGCGGAGTTAGACGTTGCGGAGCCTTCAAAGGACAGGTCACCGGCAAGATCATTTGGCGCCCACCGTGGGGCCCGTGTGAAATTGCGATCCCATCCACTCGCTGCCCGTTTTCGTGTGTTCTTAAGATTCTTTGCTGCAAGGATGAGGAAGACAAGGCAAACTACACCTACGCCATCCGTCGAGGAAGGAGGCTGTAACGATGGCGCAAGTCTTGGAGATAATGCGCGCGGCGCAAGACGATGTGGCGGCATCAAGAATGGCGCAAGAAAGGATGCAAGCGGACTTGGCTGCATCGCGAGGGCGAGAACGAAGATTTAAACCGGGTTAACGAGGAGTTGCGCCAATCTTTACGAGCGCGAAAGAGAGGGTGGCGGAGGAAGGAGTGGCGCCACCACCGTCCCCCACAGGACTTTTCCCATGCCATTCGATGCGAAATAATGAGTGCGGCCGTACCACCTGGCTTAGTGGGTGAAGGCCTCGTTCATGGGGGTAGAGGATCCGGAAGCACACATGACGGCTTTCCACACCCAAATGATGCTTTCGGGGGCTCGGATGCCGTATATTGCAAACTATTCATGAGTACCCCGAGTGGGGTAGCGGCGGAATGGTTCGTAAGCTGCCCGGACGGCCACATCACGTCGTTTCAACAATTCTCGAAGTTGTTCGGGAAGCAGTATATCGTGAACGGGGCACCCCCGGTGGTGTCCTACAACCTTTCGATGTGCGCCGGAACCAAGGCGAGTCCCTCGGGATTACCGTAGCCGTTTTGGGGCGTAGGTGGTGAGGGCGCCCGGCAAGGATGAAGATATGTTGGTGCACGCATTCAAGAAAGGGGTTCTTGCGGGCCCCTTTAGTGAGTCTTTGATCGAGGCACCGCCCCAAGACATTCGCGGAGATTAGGCGTCGTGCCGTGGCGCACATCACCGCGGAAACGGCGGTTTCGAGAAAAGGGAAAGCGGTCCCTAACAAGCCGCGCGCGAGGACCAAGCGAGGACTCGGCGGCCGATGAGGGTGCACGAGGCCAAGGAGGAAAAGAGGGCTCGGGGAAAACCCCGCCCTTACTAGCCTTGAAGGGATCGGAATGGGGCGCACGAGGGAGAGTAACACACCCCCGGGTTTGATTTTGTGGTGGAGCCGGCGGCACCGATCGCCATTCCGGCTATAGCGGCACGGCCGCGAGCACCGAGAAGACCGACGAGGCTTTGGGGCGAAAGAAAGACGTGTGGTGTGAGTTCCATCGGGCCTATGGCCACCCACTTCGCGCGTGCTTGGCATTGGGACACCAACTCGCGGAGTTGGTAAAAAACGGCTTCCCGAGTGATTACTGCGAGAGCCACGGGGTGATCGGACATCGGGGGCCCTAGCGGGGGGATCCTCGGCACGAGGTACCGGTGCACGGGGAGGTGCACACGATCGCGGGAGGATTCTGGGGAGGATGTATAGCCACATTCACGGATGGTGCCACGGCCCGCGAGAAGATTAAGTACTTGGTGGTCAATGCCCCGTTCGCTTATAACATACTGTTTGGAAGACCGACGCTCAACGGGTTAGGAGTCGTACCATCGACAAGGCACATGAAGGTAAAGATGCCTTCGATGGAGGGGGTAGTGGTTACCATTAAATCGGACCAAAAGGAAGCCCGCCTTGCTACGAAAACAGGTTTCTAGCGGTGGAGAAGCGTGTGCCATGTTACCACGACGCCGCCACCAAGGTCGGACGGGGGAAGAGTGGAGGTCGCGACGTTGGTAAGGGGCACGCATGGCGACGTGGAAATGGAAGAGGCGGCTGCTCGGGGGCACGGGAAGTGCCGGGGTGAGGCGAGGGCGAGAGGATCGCGCCTCGCGAGTCCGGAATAGCGAGGGCGGTCATCGCTAGAGAAAGAAGACCCCACCCGGCCGAGGGGTTGGGTGGAGGCGGCGATCGGGGGAAGGGGGTTCAAGCCGGGAGGATAGCTCGACGAGGACACGCGACGACAAATCGCCGGGGTAATTGAGAAGAACATGGGCGCATTTGCGTGGTCGGCCTCGGACATGCGGGCATTGACCGGACTTCCTCTGCCATCGCCTCGCAATGGATCCCCAGTCCCGACCGGTGCGCCAAAGGAGGAGGAAGTACAATAAGGAAAAGAGGCGGTGATCCACGAGGAAACCCACAAACTCTTGGCCGCGGGGCATATCAAGGAAATCCGGTACCCGAGTGGTGGCCAATGTGGTGCTTGGTGAAGAAGTCAAACGGCAAATGGAGGATGTGCGTGGATTTCACCGACCTCAACAAGGCATGCCCCAAGGACTCCTATCCCTGCCGAGCATTGACGCTCTGCGGTATATAGTGCGTCGGGATGCCGGTGATGAGTTTCTTGGACGCCTTTTGGGTTACAACCGGATCACGATGCACCGTCGGACGAGAGCAAGACCGCATTCATGACCGAGCGGTCCCTCTTGCGTATAAGGTAATGCCATTCGGCTTGAAGAATGCGGGAGCCACATATCGAGGCGATGGATAGAGTACTCGCCGATGCTGGGAAGGAACGTACGGGCGTACGTCGATGACATGGTGGTCACCTCTCGAGGGAAGGAGGAGCATGTCGGCGATGCGGAGGAACTTTTCACAACGATCGCCAAGTACGGGTTGAAGCTCAACCCGGAGAAATATATCTTTGGTGTGGAAGCGGGGAAGTTTCTAGGTTTCCTCCTAACGGAGCGAGAGATTGAGGCAAATCCCGAGAAATGTGCGGCGATCACGCCACTAGAAGGATGGTTGCTCCTAGATGAGTGTCTTGCCGCCACTTGAGGACACCATGGATCCTTCAAGATAAGACTAGAGAAGAAGGCTCAAAAGCTCTCCAATGCTCACTCAAAAATTGAGTATAGTTTCTTTTCTCTAATTTCAATTCTGAAAAATACAAGGGTTGCACTTTAATTTATAGCCTAAGGTGCTGAAATGTAAGCTACACAAATTCAAAAAACTCCGTCCTAAAAGCTTCTAGAATTGGCGCCTAAAACAATGCATGAGGAAGTTGTGATCCCTTCTCTTACTTTGGCACCTCCTTATTTACTCCTACACCTATCTACTAACACACCCCCACTAAAACTCCTAACTAAAGACTAAAAGATGCTTTAACAATAGAGGTTTCTAATGTTTCCCTCTAAGCACCTTCAACAATATTCTTTATTATTTAATACTTGGCCTTGCCCTTCATGAGATGAACTTGGGCTTTGGCCTTCTTGGGCTTGGGCTTGGGCTTTGGGCCTCATCTTTTGCAAAGAATAATAAGAAGAACTTTAAATGTGAGGGCGAATGATCTTGTCCTTCATTATTAAAAGTCTTCTTTATTTGATTCGCATCATACTCCCCGAGAGTTGGAGAGAATTCGCCCACGAATTATGAATCCCTGCATATAACAAAGTCAGTTTACTTTTACAATCAAAAGTGTAAGAAAAAGGAATACATGACTTAGCGGATGGAACCAAAGGGATTGCAGAAAAGGAGGTCCTATAAATCGACCAAGTTGGAAAAATTTGTTTGGGAATGATGATGTTTTTTGGAAAAATACCTCTTAAATGGGGAAACCCATTAGGAGGTATGAAAAAATCATGCCTAACATATTTTAACCAAGTTGGTGTTGAAATAGGAACCTTGGGTAATGAAAAAGATAAAGAAGAAGAAGACCTTGGAGGGTCCATTTGAGGCATAGCACGAGTCAACATGATGGATTTAGAGGAGAGAATGGTGTGACTCGGTGTAGTACTTACTTCTTTTTCTTTCTCATTTTCTCTTTTAGTTTTCATTTTTATTTGGTCCTCATGAACCTCTTTGGGAGAGAGGGGTTTTAATATAACCTTGCGCCCTAGGAAGGAAAAAGACATTGTATTGGATAGGCCATCATGTAAAACATGTCTATGATATTGCCAAGGCCTTCCAAAAAGAAGATGAGATGCTTCCATGGGCACAACATCACATAAAACCTCATCTTTATACTTTCCTATTGCAAAGTTAATGAGGACTTGTTTATTCACTATTATTTCACCTACTTCACTAAGCCATTGTAATTTGTAGGGCTTGGTATGAGAGATAGTGGGTAAGGCTAACTTCTCCACAACTCTTGTACTAGCCACATTAGTGCAACTTCCCCATCAATAATCAAGGAACATAACTTGTTGTTGATAAGACATCGGGTGTGAAAAATATTTTCTCTTTGAGTATCATTCAAAGATTTTGGAATTGTGCCCAACATACGTCTTATCATCAATAAGTCACCTTCACAAGGACTTTCACTCTCATTTTCACTTGATGGTCTAGAAGGTGAAGAATGCCTAGGTGAATTGGAATCATGCTCACTAACTACAATGCCTTCATGCATGTACATACTTCGTTTAGAAGGGCAATTAGCAGCAATGTGACCATATCCCAAACATTTAAAACACTTTTGACTAGACGATTTAATTGGGGATTTAGGCCTAGAAGTAGATGGCGTAGGATCCTTGGGTTTGAAAGAAGAATCTTTGGAAGGAAATTTTGAAAAAGACTTTTTGTTCTTCCAAGAATTGTTGTAGTAATCATCTTTGGCCCGTTGACGGAGCGTGGAGAATGCCTCGTCAAAGGATCGACGTGCGCGCCGCTTCTCACTTCCGTTCCTCCTCCGGATCTATCTCAAGAACCTGCAAAGAAACGATACGGCGCCGGCTGCGCCGATCGCACTCCGACGCTCAAGTCGGTGACGGTATCACCAAATACTAAGAAGCTGAGCCGTGCAAATCTCTCTCACAAACGGCTACGTCACTCGCAAGCGTAAAGTGTATGAGCTGAACGTGCGTACCTTAGGAAAACTGTTAGGAACTCTTATATACCGGTGATTTTCTCTCTCCCGCAGTTACGGCTATGACACGTGGCACATCCAACCGTACACGTGCCATCATCCGGGAGGCTCACCGACTTGGCGCCGTTTCTACTCTCATTTTGGCTAAGTTACCTATGCATGGTGCTGCCCGGTGCATAGCTAACTTAGGAGTGCGATCCCTACGGCGGCGAGGTAGGGCCTTCATACACCTTCCCCGTGGTCTCGCCGGCCGCCTTCATAATCTGCTTCTCCTTTAACTTCGGCGATGTGCTCGTTCGCGATCTCCGACCGCCTGGTCGCTGAGTCCGCATTTGGCGACTTCATCCCCAAGCGGCGATCGCCTATGCGGAGACCGGAACACGCCAACTTAACTATCGGCGACTACACGTGCCTCCCGACTTCTTTCTCAGCGCAATCGGCGCCTTGTCAACACGCCTACACGTAACAGATGCCACGTCACCGCACCCGACCACCGGGCGGTACAACGTAGGATCCTTGGGTTTGAAAGAAGAATCTTTGGAAGGAAATTTTGAAAAAGACTTTTTGTTCTTCCAAGAATTGTTGTAGTAATCATCTTTGGGAATATTTTTAAAAATATTTTTCTTCGCAAGTTGGGCTTCCACCTTCATTGCAAGATGAACTAAAGAGCCCAATGATGAATACTCTTGTAACTCAACAATGCCTTGAATATCCTTCCTAAGACCACTCACAAACCTAGCAATCATAGCTTCCTCACTTTCTTCTTATTCAATTTTAAGCACAAGCGTTTCTAGCTCCTTATAATATTCATCCACATTTAGCGTGCCTTGTCGAAACCGTTGGAGTCTCAACATGAGGTCTTTCCTAAAATGTGGGGGTGCATTTGATCCTTTAAAGAGTTCCAAGAGTCCACGGGAGGACCCTTGTGATAGATAATGTCCTTTACAATTCCATGCCACCATTTCATGGCATAATCACTAAACTCTAAGGTGGCTAGCTTAAGCTTATGCTCATCTTGGATCTCATGGATCTCAAATATTTGTTCACACTTAGCCTCCCAATCTAAATATACATTAGGATCACTTGAGCCATTGAAACAAGGAAGCTTGACCGAAGGTAGCCTAGCCTTTGCATCTTGGTAGTAGCCATTGCCATAGTGAGGTCTCTCCCCTTGGTTGTGATGTCTATGTCCAAGGAATTGGGGTGGAGTTCTCCTTCTCCTATGGTCCTCTTCACGGCCTATGTCATTGGAAGAACCTCTTGTTGAAGGTCTATGTGAATGATGCCCATCATGGATAGAAGGAGATGGTCTAGCTTGTTGGACCTCCATCTTTTGCATTTTCTCTTCCAAGCGTCTAATAGACCACCAAGGATTGAAGCTTTGGAAGGAGAATTCTGCTTGTATGATGCATCACTTGAAAATCCAGCCATTTTTAATTAAAAACAGCAAACACACAAAAACAGCAAACAAGTTAAGAAACAAAATTAGCAAAAACAATGAGTGTTTTAAGCAAAATGCCGAAGTGAATTGAGGCAGAAAAAGAGGTCACTCTCAAAGAAATAATGTCCTTGCACCAATCTGATCTTGAGGTCTTGGAATCCTCAAATGAAAGATGTCAAAGCAAGCACACCAATCTCAAAGGCAACCACCACAAAACCAATGAAACAATAAAGACAAACAAGAAAAGGTATAAGCAAAGAAAGGTAATGGCAAAAGGAATACTATATGTAAGACAAACTCAAAGATTAAAGAATGAAAGACAAGCAAGAAAATAAAGAACTCAATGAGGAAAGAAGGCACACCAAAAGAGTCCTAGAGAAAAGTACCAGAGTAGATTTAAAAAACAAAAACAGAACTACAAGAAAACAATGTTGTATGCAAACTGTGCTATGTTTAAAGATTTAACTGGAACGATTGAAAGCGAACTGGAATGTGAAAAATTAACCACACAAACTTCAATGTCTCAACTCAATAATGGGAGTGGAACGAACTAAAAACAGTAAGCCAATTGAGAGAAATAAATTTTTCAAAATTGCTGCCCAATTACCGTCTTTTTTCGGCAGTAATGTACACTTTTCGTATTTTATTTATCATTTTTTGTGTACTTGGAATTTTTTTGTACTTCTTTTTGCTATGCTTTTGTAACACTTTGAAGAATGTAAATCCAAATTTTCACAATTTTCCAGTGAGCCAGTTAATTGCAGTAAATTAAAAAACAGTAGCACGTCTGTAAGAAAACAGAGGAATCTATTTAGGAATGAAAAACAGTATGATGAACTAGCAAAGACATAATGGAAATTGTGTAAAGGAACTTGTATAGAACTAGAATACAAGCATGAACTCAAATCTAAAAATGAAAATGCACAAAGGATCAAGCAATAAACTCAAAACAGAAAGTAAACCAAAGCAAGAAACAGTCAAAGCAATAAAAGTACTACAAGAAGTAATGACAATTATGGAATAACATGACTAAGACAAAACTTGACATGATTACAAAATTAAAAGACATATCACAAGATGTAACAACAAGTGAAAGGAAGCTTAAGGTCAGCTCTAGGAAGGAGAATGCCTTTCCAAAAGAGCAACCATACTCATATGAATAATGAGTGCCATAAACCTTTTCACAAACACTTGGTGTAACAAAAGAAAAAACAACAAAAAAACTCAATTAATGCCTAAAACAGAAACTTAAATTGCAAGAAATTAAAAGAGCTCTTGAAATAAAGTCCACACAACTCAACAATTAAACAAGAATGAACCTAAGACTCATGATACCACATGATTTGATTCCAATAGCCACATAGAGAAAGGTTCTTGACCTTCTTAGGAATCAACTTGAGTTGGACAATAGTTAGGCACTTTTTCTTAGAATTGGATCATTGTTCTAACTCAAGAACTCTCCAAAAACTAGCACAAATTCCAAACTCATATGGAAGTTCCAATTATAGTCAAATTGAACCGAACAAAATGGAACAAAAGATAAGCAAACTGAAATAGAAGTGCTGGAAATTAAAATGCACCGAACCAAAACAGAAAAGAATAAGAACGATTGCTTTGAAAATGAAAGATAACCAAACCAAAACTCAAGAACACAAGCTAAACATGAACAATTGAAAGAGTACGATCCCGCTGTTGACCGAACGTTGGAACTGCCTCGTCAAAGGATCGACGTGTGCACCGCTTCGAACCTCCGTCCTTCTTCAAGATCCACCTCAAGAACCTGCAAAAGAACAGAGCGGCGCCGCTGCGCCGATCGCACTCCAACGCCCAAGTCGGTGACCGAACCACCAAATGCGAGAGCAAGAACACTCAAGAAATCTCAAGGAACCGTGCAATGTTCTCTCTCACGGTAAGCTCTAGAACTCGCAAGCTTAAAGAGTATAATCGAACGTGCGTACCTCGAAAGTTCGTTGAGAACTCTTATATACTTGGTCACTTTCTCTCTCCCCGCGATTCTGAGACCTGGACACGTGGCTCGCATCCGGTCGTACACGTGCCATCATCCGGAGCCTCCTTGACTTGGGCGGCGCCGACTCTCTTTTTGGCTAAGTTATTTATGCATGGTACGCCGGTGCATAGCTAACTTGGGAGCGCGATCTCTCTTGGAATTGGCGAGTTAGGGTGCTCTCGTACACCTTCCCCGTGGTCTCGCCGGCCGCCTTCATAATCTGCACCACCTTCATCTCGGCGATGTGCTTGCTGCGGCGATCTCCAATCATTTGGTCGCCTAAGTTTACATCCGGCGACTTCATCTTTAACCGGTGATCGCCGGTTCGGTATCTTGGAGATCGGAACACGCCAACTTAATAACCGGCGACTTCACGAGCCCCCGACTTCCTCCTCTTCGCCAACCCGACACCTTGTCAACACGCCCACACCGTAGCTTCGTGCCACGTCATCACTTCCGACTACCGGGACGGTACACAAGCCCCCCGGTCTTAAGCGAAGACTTGTCCGGCGAAAAGGCGAAAGAGTCACGTCAACACCGACCTACGTGGCACCGACGCGAATTCCAAGCGGTTGTACTTCTCGCTTCTCGACGCTCCACCAAACCCTCACCCATCGCTCGACACGTGGCTTCATCAACGGTTACCTTCGATTACCGTTTGCGCTTCCCAAACCCATTTCGAAAAACCCTTAAACCCATTTTCACTCCACTATTCCATCACTTTTCTTCGTATTCGCAAACGCTCTAACTTCCTTCGCAAAAAAGCTCTCGGCGTTCTCCAATATTCGAATCACCCGGCATCCTTCATCGTCTTCCGATCATCAAAAGGTACCTCCTTTCCTTCTTCTCGCTAGTTTTCTGCACTTTAACCGATTCGCATCATCCTGTATGCTGGTGCATACGTTGTGGGTTGTTTTTGCGATTTTTCCTTCTTCGTAACTTAAGGCTCGTCAACGTCACAACGAACCTACGTTCGTTCGTTTTTTCACCTTTCTTCCATGATCGAGTCGGCCTCTGTGACCCACGATCATTTTCCTTTTCTTCTTCCTTTGCGGTTGCAACAATGACTCGCTCAAAGATCACCCCAAATCCTCCTCCTTCATCACGAAACCCCTCTTCACAAGCACACGACCCACCGTGAGTACGTGGCGCTTCGTCTTCTCGGGCGAGAGGCTGCCGCACCTTCCCGCCCCAACTGGCCCGGGCTACTCCGCCCGTCACCGGAGGAGCCTCCGTCCCCCACCGGACTTCAAAAACTATACCCCGGGCCAACTCAACCCTGTTGGGGAAACATCTTCTGTGAACACTGCCGGGGCAGTTCGCGATTGACGAAGGGGGATGAGCCTCACCAATCATTCCACAAGGAGCACGACGAGAAGATGACGGTGCTACCTTGCCCCACGCTGCCCGGTTGTGCGACGACAAGGCAAACACCGGTGGAGCCTTCTCTTTCATCTACAAACCCTATTCAAGAAGGTGAAACTCGGTTTCCCTTCACCCGCTTTGAGAGGGAGCTTCTCACGAGCTCAACATCGCCGCCGCCCGGCTTCATCAACGGTGGGGCGTTCGTGCGAGCGTTCCAAGTGATGTGCGACCATGCGGGGTTGCCGGCATCGTAGATGTATTTTTATTTCTCTTCGAAGCCAAGCACCCGGGAGACCGCTGTGGGTAAGCTTGAATGGGATTCTTGGGAGATCAATCCTCTCCATCTTCCAGCAATCTTATAAAGACTGGAAGGGCAAATTTGTCCAGATACGCCCCAACGAGAAAGACGCGTCGCTGCGACGGTTTCCCCTTGTATTGGGTAAACAAGGGGAACAAAGAGTCCAAAAGCGCTTGGGAGACCCGAAGTCCCGATAGCATGGGCGCTTTGGACGGAGATCTCTTTTTTTACGGAAGAGTGTGGCGGACGCCAACATCACCTTCCTCACCACCACACTTATACGCTTCGAGTTCTTCGAGGACCAACTCGAAATTCGAATAGGTTAGAACGCTTAAGCTCTTGTTTTAATACTTACTTCGTTGATCGTTTCGGCGTCTTGTGCGTTGTGCGCAAGACTTTGGTTTTATTTTTCTGCACCTTCTATACGCTTTGCTGTTGCATACGCCTTATGCATTTATCTTCTCTCTGAACTAACCCATGCATTTTTGCTCTATGCAGATAACATGTTGGGCCGGGCAAGCTTGCTGAATTAAGGGCGCTTGCCGAATCCACGGGTTGGCAACGGGTTCCCAAACGGTGCCAAATTCGTGGTGGAGATCGCTGCGCCGCACGGGGCCGATCGCCACCCGAGCCCAACTCCTTCCGATGTCCAACCCGCCGCTCAACGCAAGAAACTTGTCCTCAAAAGACCCAAGAGGAAAACTCCCGGGTAGTCCACGAGGAGGAGGAAGGAAGACGACGAGGCCACGAAGATCGCCTTGTTACGAAGAGGAAGAGGGTGGCACCTTCTTCACCATCCGCACCACCCCCTCTTCCCGGCATCAACACCGCCATCCACGCCGCCCTCCTCCATCATTGCCACCTCCATCGGCTCCGCTTCACCGGTCCAAGCCATTCCATTGGCATCCGCGCCACCTGCGGTTAAGGCCCCCGAGCCAAACTTCATGGAGGACCCCCGAGCGCCTCCACACCTTGTGCAATAGTTAGAGGGGGTCCTCCTTCAAATGCCTCGGCCCGCGGGCGTTGCTCCAATCGGGGATGAGGTTGCCCATGCCTCTCCAATTCGATTACCGAATCCCCGACGTCGCCACCACGCCCGCGCGCTGCGAAGAACCAACTAAAGAAGGTGGCGACGAAAACCAACGAGCCCACCCGGCGCCTCTACAAGCGGCAAACCTCCCCTCTTGAGGTCACGAGGATGTGGGAGCCTTTATCCGCCAAGCTGAAGACGATAGCGAAGACATCCCCGCCATCATAACTAGAGCTGTGGAGAGCTCCACCGGGAAGCTCCGGGACGACCTCTTCAACCTTAGAGCGAGAACAACACCATGAGGGTTGAGGTGGAGAAGTTGTCCTTCAATCGACGCTCGCGGAGATTGAACACTCCCGAGTAGAAGATGCGATGAGCACCAAGCTCCGGTTGGCGCGCAAGGAGGCCACCGATCTTCGCCACAAGGTGCGGCTTCGGCTCAAGAGAAGATTGAGCTGGAAAGCAAGATTGTGCCTTATCGCGTTAAGGTGGCCGACCTAGAAGCCTTGATAAAAGCGACGTCGCCAAGGTGAAGAAAGCGGAGCGAGGTCCGCCGATCGGGAGATCTTCCTTGGTAAGGTGGAGAAGGCGAGGGATGACGCCATGGGCGAGCTTGCCGAGGCCAACAAAGAGAAGGGGAAGATCACCGCTGAATTGGGCCAAGTGCAAGCGAGAATCCAAGAAGGTTGGCGAAGACCTTCTCCAGGCTCAAGAAAACAACGAAAAACTTAAGAAGCAAGTTGAAGAGCTGGAGCGAGCGAAATAAGGGGCTGAAGGAACAAGCGAAGGACTCCGAAACAGATTGAAGAACTTAATATGAGTTCTGCCCCAATTCTGGCTGCTGGATTCGCGGCTGCACGGGAACGGTTGCATGCTTGTTCCCCGATCCGGATCTCCGCATGGTGTCCTTAAACAACGAGGTGGTGGATGGGAAGGTGGTTCCCGTCGAAGACCGATCAATTTCCCCTCATCCACCACCTTTATGCTTTTTCTTTGTATGCAATTGTAAAAACTCCATACTTTCCGTATACGTGTTTTTGAACTGATACTTATTTCAACGAAATTGCCTTTGTATTTCTTCCTGTAACTTCTTTGCTGCTTCAACTTCCCTTGCGCAATTTACTTGAGAGGAATGACTTAGCTGTTTCGAACCATTTCAACTTCGAATAATGATCACATTAACGACTCGTAATCTTAAGGCAATTAACCTTAGCGCGAAATCACTCTTCAAGCAACGAACCTTAACTCAACCCCGGCTTAAAACATTTCTTCACCCGATCTGCTTCATCAAAACGGGTCTTTAACTTTCTCGCCACTTGTTTGAACTTTTCCTGGTCGCCAAAGACTCCTGGCGATATCGGCTCCTTTCGGCTTCATGCCTTGGCCATTGTTCTTTTATGCGGGGGTAGAGGCGCCTTTCGGATCCTTCTCTACCTTCCGAACTTCGGAACAAAAGGCCGGGTGGCTAGGCGTTCTCTTCGAACCTATCTTAGCCACCTTCCAAACTTCGTCCACCCTTAACACCGTACCGAACTCGTTCGAGACGAGAAGGATTTTACCTTGCACGAACTCGCTCATCGCGAAGAAGGTCTTTTACTTGCCTCTACACATTCCCGGGGTTGCATCTTCTCGCCCCGAAACACCGAGGACTTTTCACCGGTGCCTCTACATTGCCCTAGGGGTTACATCTCCTCGCCCCCGAAACACCGAGGACTTTTTGCTCTTCCTCGCACACTCGCTCGACGGCGAGGAGGTCTTTAACTCGCCTCGGGACGCGCGAGGGCGTTGAGGTCTTTTAGCTGGTGCCTCCGATCGCCGAAAGACGATGAGGACTTAAAACTTTTAGAAAACATGCAATATATCTTTAACTTGCCTTAAGCCACATACAAGTGACAAGGTCTTTCTTCAAAACTTTCGAAAACAACAGGCACACAATCTAAAACAACTTGTACTTCGAAAACTTCTCTTTATTGGGTTGCCTCATTAAAAACCCTCCTTAGGGAAAAAAGAGTGCCCCTTCAAACTGTTTTAACAGAGACATTGTAATATAACTTTGTGTTTTTCTTTACTTACAAGGCTTCTTAACCGTAATACAACTTCAGGTGCGTGGCGTTCCAAGTGCGAGGAATCGCCCCTCCTTCCAATGTCTCTAATCGGTAGGCGCCGTTCCCGAGCGCTCCGGCTATTCCGAACGGCCCGTCCACTTGGGCGACGGTTATTCTCCATCTCGTACCGGTGGGCTTTCCTCATCACCGGGTCGCCTTCTTTAAACTGTCTTGGCATCACCTTCGAGTTGTATCTTCATTCAATCCTTCTCTTCACCGCTTCACCTTCAATCTCGCCTCTTCCCGACCTCATCCGGTAGATCCGAGTTCGGCCTTCTCTCTTCATTCGAGTCTTCCTCTACAAAATTCTGGAATCTCGGCGAGCTCTCCTCGGATCTCTACGGAATCATTGCATCACACCCATAGACCAAGCTGAACGGGGTCTCATGGGTTCCCGCTTGCTCGGTGGTGTGGTACGCCCGGACTATACGGGGTACCTCCCGAGCCCGGCTTCCTTTGGCTTTCTCTAGCCTTCTCTTCGGACCTCTCGGCAACACTCGATTAGGCGACTCCACCACGGCCATTCGTGCGAGGGTGCTCGACGGATGCAAACACTTGTTGAATTCCCACCCCTTCGCACGGCTTCTTCAACAAGTGGCTTGCAACCGAGTCCCATTGTCGACACCGGGCGCTTGGGCACACCAAACCGGCACACAATATTCTTCCACACGAAACCTTCGATCTTGTGTGCGGTGATGCGGGCCACGGCTTTGCTTCGATCCACTTGGTGAAATACTCAATCGCCACCACCAAGTACTTCATCGCCCGATCGCCGGCGGGATGGTCCCGGATGTCGATTCCCCAAGTATGAAACGGCCGGGGCTGTAGATCGACTTCAACTCCTCGGGAGGTGCCTTGTGCCAATCGGCGTGCTATTGGCATTGTTTGCAACATTGGGCATACTTCTTGCGTCTTCTCTCATCGATGGCCGGTAGTAACCCACGGAGAGTCCTTGCGGCGAGCTCGACCCCCCCGACGTGGCTTCCGCATATGCCTTCGTGGAGCTCGCCATGATTCTCGTGCATTTCTCGCCATGTACGCACTCCCGGGAGTGGGTGAGTGAACCCAAACCTGCAGTCGCCATCAATCAATGTGTACTTGCTAGAATTTTTCTTTACCTTCCTAGCCTCTCGTCGGATCCGGTGGGAGAAGGCCATCCGCTGGCATCGCTTGTATTGTTATCCGGGTGTCCGGCTCATGGATAGCGCGGACCTGCGTCATGTTCACCTTCTCTCCTCGACATGCTCTAATTCTCGGCGATCTCAAAGTTTCTTGCGTCGGGGACTTATGACTTCTCGCTGCTTTCTCCGTCGACTTGCTTATCGAAGGACCGGGTGATCTGCTACAAATGCCCTCGCGTCTTCGGAGTTTCTTGAATCACCGTCCTCTCGCCTACCCCCCGCACTGGGCGGCGAGCTTAGCTAGCAAGTCGGCTCGGCACGTGCTCTCCGGGTACATGCACTACTTCAAAGGAGGCAAAGGAACTCTTCAATTCCTGCACATACTCCAAATAGGCCGCCATTTGTGGATCTTTAGCACGGAACTCGCTTTGTTACTTGCCCCGTGACTAGCGGCGAGTCACTCTTAGCCATTAGCACCACGGCTCCCATCTCTTTGGCCAGAAAATCCCGGCGATCGGCGCCTCATAATACGCTTGATTGTTACGGCTTTGAAGGTAAATCTCAAAGATTGTTCGATCGGCACGCCGTTGGGTCCTTCCAAAATGGCTCCGGCACCGCTACTGCTAGTTCGACGATCCATCCACCGAGAGTACCCAATGGAAGTCGTCCTTCAACTCGTGTCGCCTCGGATGAGAGCTCGACCACGAAATCTGCAAAGATTTGTCCCTTGATCGGGCCTCGGGGCTCATACTTAATATCAAACTCGACAATTCTACGCCCACTTCACCATCCTTCCCGCAACGTCGAGCTTCTTCAAGACCTTCGGATGGGCAGGTCACTCATCACCGGTATGGTGAAACTATGGAAATAGTGGCGCAACCTCCTCGCCGAAAATACCACGGCGGCGCGGCCTTTTCCGGGGCACGATATCTCGTTTCGGGGCCCGCAACACCTTACTAACAAAATAAATAGGCTTCGAGCACGATCTTGATCCCGAGCGAGCACCGCACTCACCGCCCTCTCGATTACTGACAAAATACAACCCGAGAGGGGTTCCCACCGACGGTTTGCACAAGACCGTGGGCTCGCCATATTCCTTCGACTTGACAAAGGCTTCCTCGCACTCCTTCGTCCAAACAAACTTGTTATTGCGCCTCAAGCACGAAAATAGGGATGGCCCTTTTCTCCGCTAGGCCGACACGAAGCGAGACGGCGCCATCCGACGTTAGCCGTTGAACTTCCTTCACCGTAGCCGGGGCTCCTCATCGCCAAGATGGCGGCACACTTATCGGGGTTGGCCTCTATGCCTCTTTCAATTAAGAGAAAACCCAAAAACTTTCCAGCCTCCACGCCGAAAATGCATTTCTCGGGATTAAGCTTTAACCCGAACTTGGCGATCGTCGTGAACAATTCTTCCAAGTCGCAACGTGCTTGCTCTTTTACGGCGAGGTCACGACCATGTCATCGACGTACGCTTGCACGTTCCTTCCCGGCATTGGTGCAAGTACTCGATCCTTCAACCTCGTACGTGGCCCCCGCGTTCTTCGGCCAAACGGCATCACCTTGTAGCGGTAGCACGATCTCTCCGTCATGAAGGCTGTCTTCTCTTCATCCATGGGATGCATCTTGATACGATTATACCCCGAGAAGGCATCCGGGAAGCTCAACAACTTACACCCTGCGGCACTATCTACCGGGCGTCTATGCTTGGTAAAGGATATGAATCCTTCGGGCAAGCCTTGTTCGGTCGGTGAAATCGACGCACATGCGCCATTTCCCGTTACTCTTTTTCACCACGACATTTGCCGCCATTCGGGGTACTAGACTTCCCCGATGTGGCCTGCAGCGAGGAGTTTCGTGTTTCGTCCCCGATCGCCCGCCTCCTCTCCTCGTTGAACTTTCTTCTTCTTTGTCGCGGTGGTCTCACCAAGTTGTCCATCGCGGATGATGGCACAAGAAGTCGGGATCGATCCGGGCATGTCCGAAGAGGACCATGCAAACGCGTCCGGATGCCGCTCGATCACCTTGGCGATGCGGTCCTGGAGCTCAACCTCCGGGGATCTTCCCGGCTTGAAGATCTTTCCCCGATTTCTCTCTCGAGCCCCTTGCTCGACGGGTTTTGTGGTTTCTGCGGCGATCACCGCCACGGCGATTCCCGGCTCTCGCTTCCTCGGGGCGATTCCTTGCCTCTTCCTCCTCCCGGACCAGCGTTCCCCTCCCCCGGCTCGGCGTCCGGCATCTCCACGTCCCTTCCGGCGATCTCTTCGTTACCGTCGATCCGGGCTTCACACCGGGCGGGGTGGTTGTTACGTAACTCACCGATCTCTTGTTTTTCGGACTATTCTCATAGCACTTCTTCGCTTCCTTCGATCGGACTTGATGGTGATAACCACCCCTCCATGGACGGCAACTTCACCTTCATGTGCCGGGTCGATGGTATGGCACCTATCCGTTGAGCGTGGGTCTTCCCAACAGGATGTTGTTGTATCGAAGGAGCGTTTACAACGAGGTATTTGATTTTTCCGTTCTTGAACCCGCCACATCGTAAACGTTGTCCTTAATTCTATGTACCCCCGACCTCCACTTGGTCACCGGCGAACCCATACAAACACCCTCCATAGGGCCTCGGTGGTCAAGGGCGGCTCTGCTGCGTGAAAGTCGGCGAGAACATCACGTCGCCGAGCTTCCTTGGTCCACCAGTACCTGTGGACCTTTCTTCCCGCCGTTATCAACGAAATTACTATGGGATCGTTGTCATGAGGCACAACATCCGGAGATCTTGCTTGGTGAACGTAATATCCACTTCGGCGAGTGGTCTTCAAACATATCCACCGTCATCACGGACCTTGCGTACTTCTTCCTCTGTGATGCGGTGCATCCACCTCCGAGAAACCCCGCAATGGTGTGGATTTCTCCGTGCGTAGGCATCTCGTGCTGCGGCGTCGCACCTGGCCGGTTGGGAGCTCGACGCACCCCCGTCCTTCTGTCCAGCAAATAGTCATTTAGGAACCCGCTCTTTACCGGATCGTCGAGCCGGTATCCTAATGCTAAGCACGAGTCCACCGTATGGCCAAAGCCCGGGTGAAACTCACACCGGGCGTCGGCTTTGGTCCCGGCACCTTGTCGCCTACCTTTTCGGCGCCTTCAACCTAGCGGATATATTGGGAATGGCGATCGGATTCGCCAACCCCATGACAAACTTGTGCTTAGGCGGGCGATTGTATTCCGGCGTGCGGGTTGCGCGTCCTTGGCCCCTGCCCTTGTTCTTCCTTGGATCATAAGGATGGCGAGTCCTCTCGATCCCTTCCGCCCGCCTGTCTCCGGCACCCTCGTGGCCGGATCCCGGTGCGGGCGCGTGGCCTAGTAGGGGCCACGCTTCCCTTCTCGGCAACTTCGCTCTTGTCGGCGATGTGGGCCACCGCAAGTCGCCTAACCTCGGCAAACGTGGCGGGGTGTGCCCGATCAACGCCTCGCATAATGGTCCCGGCAGCACGCCTTTCTTAAATGCATAGACTAGCATTTCTTCATCTTTGGCGGCGATCGACCATGCGCCCCAAAGCGATTTAGGTAGTCCCCGAGGGACTCTCCCGATCGCCTTATATCAAACAGGTCGTAAGACACCCAGGCGGTGCCTTATTCACGATGTACTTGCTCGACGAAAATCTTCGAGAACTGCTGGAAACCGGTTATGTGATCGTTAGGCGGGCTCACAAACCATTCCATCGCCGTTCCTGGAGCATGCTCATAAACATCTTGCAATACACGGCGTCGATCCCCCGACGGTATCATGCGTATGGAACGTGGTGAGATGAGCCTCGGGATCCTCCACGCCGGTGAAAACAGCCTTAACGGGAACCACGCTCGTAGGAATAGGCGTGTCGATGTCGCCCGATCGAAAGGCATAGGAAAAACACGAGGTGGCGATGACGGCGCGACCTCTTCGGCAACGAACGCCCTTGCTCTCCGAAGAGCTTGACGCGGCTCCTCCGTCACCTTGCCGAGCTCATCATTCCCGGCCCGAGAGGCGGCCGTGTCCTCATGCATTCTCGTACGTTCTATGCGCGAGGCTTCCACGGTGCACACGCGAGCGCATAATCTCTACCATCGCGCCATGGTCGGCGGCGGCGCCTTCGGCAGCGACGGGCGCAACCGGACTTGAACGATTGCTTCTCATTTTTCTCATGAAACTTGGCGAATCACGGAATGTAGCGAACAACACTTACTTCGGCTACGATCGATTCGGCGATCAATCGGAAAAACTGCGCGAAACTCGCAAGAAACTCAAGAACACCGCGAACCTCCAAAGAAACCCGCAACTCCACCAGCAACCACCGCTTCTCCCACGGATAACCAAACGAGCGAAGGAACTCAAATTCCACCGAACAAATCGCGCGTAAACAGCGGAAAACCTCACGCCTCACGAAAATCCAAACGAACGGTGGAAAACGCGAAATCACCGAACAAATCTTAAGCGAACAGGCGAACTACGGTTGCACCGGCACACAACCACACGGAAAATCACGAAAACCTCCAAGAACTCACGCGTGGATGGGAACAGGTTTTACACGGTCCCACGGTGGGCGCCCGATGATCCTGCTGTTGACCGAACGTTGGAACCTACCTCGTCAAAGGATCGACGTGTGCACCGCTTCGAACCTCCGTCCTTCTTCAAGATCCACCTCAAGAACCCGCAAAGAACAGAGCGGCGCCGCTGCGGCCGATCGCACTCCAACGCCCAAGTCGGTGACCGAACCACCAAATACTAAGAGCAAGAACACTCAAGAAATCTCAAGGAACCGTGCAATGTTCTCTCTCACGAAGGCTCTACAGAACTCGCAAGCGTAAAGAGTATAATCGAACGTGCGTACCTCGGAAAGTTCGTTGAGAACTCTTATATACCCGGTCACTTTCTCTCTGGCGATTCTGAGACTGGACACGTGGCTCGCATCCGGTCGTACACGTGCCATCATCCAGGCTTCCTTGACTTGGGCGTTGCTTCGACTCTCTTTTTGGCTAAGTTATTTATGCATGGTACGCCGGTGCATAGCTAACTTGGGAGCGCGATCTCTCTTGGAATTGGCGAGTTAGGGTGCTCTCGTACACCTTCCCCGTGGTCTCGTCGGCCGCCTTCATAATCTGCACCACCTTCATCTCCGGCGATGTGCTTGCTGCGGCGATCTCCAATCATTTGGTCGCCCGAGTTTACATCTGGCGACTTCATCTTTAACCCGATGATTGCCGGTTCGGTATGCTTGGAGATCGGAACACGCCAACTTAATAGCGGCTTCACGAGCCCCCGACTTCCTCCTCTTCCGCCAACTGGCACCTTGTCAACACGCCCACACCGTAGCTTCGTGCCACGTCATCACTTCCGACTACCCGGGACGGTACAAGTACGAAGGAAGGAGAAGAGAAAAGCTTATGGAGATGGAAGAGAAGGTGAGTGATCACGCCACTAGAAGGATGGTTGCTCCTAGATGAGTGTCTCTGCCGCCAGGACACCATGGATCCTTCAAGATAAGACTAGAGAAGAAGGCTCAAAAGCTCTCCAATGCTCACTCAAAAATTGAGTATAGTTTCTTTCTCTAATTTCAATTCTGAAAAATACAAGGGCTGCACCTTAATTTATAGCCTAAGGTGCTGAAATGTAAGCTACACAAATTCAAAAAACTCCCTCCTAAAAGCTTCTAGAATTGGCGCCTAAAACAATGCATGAGGAAGGTGTGATCCCTTCTCTCACTTTGGCACCTCCTTATTTACTCCTACACCTATCTACTAACACCCCCCCTAAAACTCCTAACTAAAGACTAAAAGATGCTTTAACAATAGAGGTTTCTAATGTTTCCCTCTAAGCACCTTCAACAATATTCTTTATTATTTAATACTTGGCTTTGCCCTTCATGAGATGAACTTGGGCTTTGGCCTTCTTGGGCTTGGGCTTGGGCTTTGGGCCTCATCTTTTGCAAAGAATAATAAGAAGAACTTTAAATGTGAGGGTGAATGATCTTGTCCTTCATTATTAAAAGCCTTCTTTATTTGATTCGCATCATAACCACACCTCCTAAAACTATACAAGAGTATTTCAAAGCTTGGCCTTGCCCTCATGGGATGGACTTGGGCTCTTTGGGCTTTGGCCTTCTTGGGCTTGGGCTTGGGCTTTGGGCCTCATCTTTTGCAAAGAATAATAAGAAGAACTTTAAATGTGAGGGTGAATGATCTTGTCCTTCATTATTAAAAGCCTTCTTTATTTGATTCGCATCATAGCCACACCTCCTAAAACTATACAAGAGTATTTCAAAGCTTGGCCTTGCCCTCATGGGATGGACTTGGGCTCTTTGGGCTTTGTCCTTCTTGGGCTTGGGCTTGGGCTTTGGGCTTGGGCCTCATCTTTATTTTATGTCTTCTTTTAATTTTGAGAAGACTAGAAGGAAGAACTTCAAATGTGAGGGTGGATGTCCTCTTCCTCCATTAATAAAAGCCTCCTTTATTTGATTCTCATCACTAGTGGTAACTAAGCGATACTCTATAAAAGGGGCTTAAGGTCCCAAGTGAAGGTACGCAATTCTGAATACACTTTTTGAATACGAGACTAGTTGTTTCTTATTCTTTGTTAAGCCCTTACTAAACTCTTAATTATGAAACTTTTGGAACTAGAAAATTGATAAAGCAAAAGGATACAAAATTCCACAAAGTAGAAAACAATTTTTCAATCAAGTTGAATGCATAAATGTGAAAAATGAAATTCTAAACCAAATGATAAACAAGATGTCTTTGGAAAAAATTTCTTTCTTGTTTTTGTTTTGTTAACAACAATACCTTGCTGTTTTGAAATTTTTTACTGTTTTGGAATTTAAAATGGTACTGTTTTGGTAATATGAAAAGAGCTTGCTGTTTTGGCTCATTTTTAATCCAAATTGCATCATGCAAAGGGTCAAGAACATTCAATTTTCCACAAAAAAAACATTTGGTGGATTCAAAAACAAATATTTAATTGATTTGTAAAGCTCACAATTAAAAGTAAGAAAGAAGAATCAAAGTAATAACACCTAGAACACTAAAGAACATATGACACAAAGTAAAAAGCAAGATCAAAGAAAAGGCACAACAAGGAACATATTCAAAACGAAAAATGCAATGAATATAACAAGGCTAAAAAAAAATTCTGCAATGAAATTAAAGGTGCTGGAAAATTAAGAGCAAGAATGTAATGACAAGAAAGTAAAGGTACTTGAATGTAAATTGCTTGAATTAAAGTGCCAAATCAACTAAAAAAGATGAAAAAAACCATAGCTCATGATACTACATGATGTGAATTGATTTTAGGTTGATTCATTAGATGACACTTTTTAGAATTAGGATCAAGATTCTTGAGCAATTAAGAAAAATCAAGAACACATAACAAAGACAATGAACCGATTGAATCTATGTTACAACTCAATTAAACCGAATAGAAACACATTCTAAACTAAATGAACCGATTAAAAACATCAAACAAACAAATTCAAATGATTGAAATCTAGAAACAACAACATTCTACCGATTAAAATCAAGAACAAATGAACAAGACATGTTTTAGAATTTGATATGGAATGGAAATGGAAGAAGAAGATGAAAGTTCATAAAACTTATGTGGTTGAAGCAAGGGAAGAGGAACACGCCACTTGGAAGGTGAATAGACTCCAAGATGAGTGAAAGTTGTCGTCACTTGAGAGCTCCCAAAGACTCACAAGATAAGACTAGGAAAAGGAGAACATGATGAGAATCAAATAAAGGAGGCTTTTATTAATGAAGGGAGAGGTCATTCACCTACACATTTGAAGTTCTTCCTTCTAGTCTTTTCAAAATTAAAAAGAAGACATAAAATAAATAGAGGATCAAGCCATAAAGGCAAAGAAGTCTACAAGCTTTCAAGAATAGGCTTCATTTAAATATCTCTCTTTATAGTTTCTTTTATAAATTTGTAAATAATATAGAATGTTTAAATACATAGTTTTTAGGAAAGGTGCTTAGAGGGAAACCTTAGATACCTCTTTTGTAAAAGCATCTTTAGGCATTAGTTTAGAATTTTCTAGAAGGTGACTCTTCATGCTTCACTTTAGGTGCTAGAAGTGAGTAGCATGCAAGGGAATTTTGGTTAGCTTGTTTTGTAAGCTTCATGACCAGCCCTTGCTCCTATAAAAGGAGGGCTTAGGTCCTTCATAATGCAGATTTGGAATTTGTAGTAAAAAAACTCTCCCAATTTGGTGATTGAGTGAGTGAGATTTGATTTCTCCTCTTCCTAGTCTCATCTTGAGAGCCTTGGTTCCCTCAAGTGGCGGCAATTCACACTTATCTTGGAGCAATCACACATCAAGTGGCGTGTTCATCAATCAAGTTCTTCATCCACATAAGTTTCCTCTCTTCTCCATTTAGTTCTTCCATTTCTATGTCCATATGAACTCTAAAACAAGTGTAGTTTCTTTTATTCGGTTCATCTTCCTTTTCTTGCACTTTTGTTCGGTTCTTTTCAATTTCTTACTGTTTTAATTCAGTTTAGTAGCTCCTTTTCATGTTATGTTCGGTTCAATTGCTTTCTTTAGAGTTTCAATCGGTTCATTTACTTTTCCTCTCATTTTAATCGGTTCAATTTGACAATAATTGGAACTTCCATATGAGTTTGTGTTTTGGCACTAGTTTTGGTGAGTTCTTGTTCATAGAACCTTGATCCAATTCTATGATAAAGTGCCTATCTCATAACCAACTCAAGATGATTCCTAAGAATGTCAAGAATCATTCTAATTGTGCTAGGGGAATCACATCGAACAAGTCTCACAAATTCTCACTCAATTTGAGAAGAGTAACTTTACTTCAATTTCAATGTGTCTTTACAAGGGCCAAGCACCTCTATATAGTATAGAGGGTCGGTCATTCAAAAGGCAAAAGTGGGAAGAAGCAAATGAAAAGGCATTTTGAAATGCCGCCCCAAACAAGTCACATACTCTATGGAAAGTGTGACTTTTCGTTAGAATATACGGCCTTAAACAAGAGGGGGTGAATTGTTTATAAGAGATTTTCAAAAGCTTTTGAAGGTTTAATGAAACTCAATGAAGAAATCCAAAAGAGGAACCAAGTTAGCCAAGAACACAATTTGTTTTAAAGTGAAACACGGAAAAACAACCGATTGTTTCTTCGATTCAATCGGTTGTTTATACCAATAAAAATTTAAACAACTTAAAAACAAATTTAAAAGAGATTAGAGAAAGAGGAATTCACACAGGCAATTTATACTGGTTCACTCTTACAACAAGAGCTACATCCAGTTCCCGAAACCACTGGGTAATCCACTAAGCAATCAAAACCAGATTACAAACACCACACACCAAAGTAGTGACCTTGAACCCCTCAAGAAGCACACTACCTTTGGCAAACCACACAAAGAGTGTTGATCTTGAACACCTCAAGAACACAAAACACTCTTTACAATACAACAACAGAAATATAGAAGATTGAGAAAAAGATTACACTGATCAAAGTACAATTGAAAAGAATACAATTGCAATCCTATTTCACTCTCACATGAAAATCTAAAGATTGATGTGAATCTTGAAAACTTGAGATCAAATTTATCAAAATGAATTTCTCAAAATTGTTTCTTACTCTTCATAAACATATAACAAACTATATATACTTCCAAAGATTGGTTAAAACATTTAATGAAGGAGCGTATTCGGTTAGAAATCATTTAAGACAGATTCACCATTCAAAAGCTGAATTCTTAGGATTTTCAAAGAAACAATCGGTAGAAAACCCAAAACAACCGATTGATTTGGTTTGATAGTTAAGTCAACCAAGTCAAACAACTTTCAACCTTTTTAAAAAACTCTAAGAGCAAAACACCGATTGATTCGAAAAAACAACGGGTTGTTTTTCACTTAGTTGGAAAAACATCTATTTTAAAAAAGGTTTCAATTTACATCAGTTTTAGATTCAACAAAAGAGTGGATTACATTTTAATCTACCCAGATCCCACCCACACATAGCAGCAACACCAACCTTTCATCAAACACCTTGGATTTAGATTCTTCAAAACTCTTGATCACTCTTGATCAACAATCTCCCCCTATTTGATGAAGACAAATCCCTGGTTGCTTCTATTGGTCTTGTTTGAATCGAAATAGCACCTACAAAAAACAAACTATGGAATCCCGAGCATCTCTAATAGCAGGTTATGATGATACATCAACTAGTTTTCTACATAACCACAATAGTAGAAAATCCAGCCACAAACAGTGCCAAAACTATCAAAACTGCAGCACCAAATCAAACCAGCATATACACCGAGAAATTAAAACATACATAAATCGAATTATAGCGAGTTTTAAGACAACATATAAACCATATTCTCCCTATTTGTCTTCACAAATAGAATTAGGAAGAGATAAAACAGAAGAGTTCAAAATAAAATCAATACTAGCATAGAAATTTGATAAAAGTTGGCTTCAATCTTCTTTCCCATACTGCAACTCAAAAAGTTGGTTTTCAACGGCTTCAATTTGTTCATCAAGGTTCTTTGATTTTCAACACAAAAGTCATGACGATTTCTTTGATTTTCAGCAAAAGCTGTCCAACCTATAAACCATAAATCTCTTAAAAGGGGACATTGAGAGAATTCTATTTCCTTGGTTTCCAGCACTTGTTCCGGCACCTTTGTCGGCAACGGTTGATCTTCATCTTGAGCATCAACATCGGCACCTTCAACAACATCTTGTTCTTCTTCATCATGTTCAGCATGTGCACCACTTGAGGAACCACCTTGTTCTCCATCCTTGCTTACCCATCTTCCACCAATCTTGGTAAAACCCATCTTGCTTAGTGAACCATTGTTCACTTCATGTGTTAATTTCACCAATTCAGATGTTTCTTCCTCGAGATCTACTTTAAAATAGTTTAAGAATTTTGAAATGAAGATAGCATAAGGATAATGGTAGTCATTTAACCTCATTTATTTCTGCATGTGTTCCTTGATGATATGGATCCAATTGATCTTGACTTTGTTCATACTACGGTATATGCAGACAAGATCTTCCTCGGTAGAACAGTGATTGCTCCTTCTTGGTGTTAGAATCCAAGTTACAATGAGAGCCATTAACCTTTCATTCAGCTTCAACCCTCCAACTGAATAAGTTCTCACTTGTGCTTGAGGATTCTTCAAACAACTTCTATAATACTGAATCTTGTTGAAATCTTCCACCACACCAATGTTCCCTTTGTTGATTCTCGGCCAAAGCATACTTCAATTTAGTTACTGCAATCCATACCTCATGAGTAATCTCCATATCCACACCTTTGACATGAGAAACAAGGTTGTTGTCAACAAACTTCAAGTTGGTGTAGAAACCTGCATAAGATCAGGATAAATGTTCCCCTTCATCTCCAAGAATCGCTTCAACAGTTGTTCCTTGAGAAGATTTCGTACATCATCCAACTTTTGACTTTTTAGCTAGCGAGAAAGAGATAACTTTTGGGTTGTTTATCACTTTTCTACTTGTTTCAAAGCGATATTTTTCAATCAACTCATTGTCTCCCGAAAACCATCCTTCAAGACGCCCTCATGTTCTTATAGCCCTGGTTTTGATCCTTTTCTATGATGGAGGAGTGGAATCCATGGTAATAGTAATAGAAAAAATGGAAACAGAGACAAATTTGAGATGCGGGGAAGAGATGTGCCAATGGGTTGTTTTTGTGTAGAAAAACAACTACATAGGGTTTTATAGCAGCACGAAACCCTCTTTGATCCTTTGGTTGTAGTGGGTTTCGATCTTCAAGAGAGGAATCTGGTCCAAGCTTGCACAAGAAAAACATCGGCCCCACAGAAAAACACATGGTCGGCACATGTAGATTTGACTAGTCATAAAGGCACTTGAATTTCCAAGATATGGAATATATTCCTTTTATGACAAGAAGTAACCTCCTCTTGAACCAAATCAGACCCATATGACTGCTTATTGACTCATAATTCCTTTAAGATTGAAATCTGTAAAAGATAGAATGCATAAAGAAATTAAATCAATTTTATGCAATGTTGTCAAAGGAGAAACAATCGGTTGTTTCGAGAAAACAATCGGTTGTTTTTCTATAACAGCAACTAATTAGAATTTTTAAAAGAATAGAAGAATCAAAATGTAATTGCTCCACATATATCACAATTAGATGAAGATTTAACACAAATAAAGAAAAGAAAAACTGAAACAAAGAAAGCCTTATCCTTTTGTCATAGAGTCCCTTCAATGAGTCATTGTCCATGATCAAGAAAACTTCTTTTGGCTTTTAAGAAGACTTAAGCTGGTACAAAATACTTAATTCAATTTCAGACATAATCTTATCCTACCAAATGCTTGATCGATGACTCAAGAGTCCATGCTTCTCTTAGTATTCCTACAACACAACAAATTCAAGCAACAAGATTTGGTCCCCTTACAAAAGTGGGTCCTTTTGTTTTAAATTTATCACTTGGGAACTTGAGAATCTTTGGGAATCCATCTCATGATACCTTTAAGAACATAATATTTCCTAATTTTACAGAATCTAACAAAGTGACCTCTATTCATGCAATAAAAACATGTAACAACCGGTTGTTTTGATTTTTGAATCGGTTGTTTTTCCGACACTTTTGAAAAAGGCTTTGAAATCCCATTTTTCTTGCTTTGAGGATTAAACCCCAAACCAGATTTTCCAAATACACATTTTTGGGATGACAAGATAGTTTCAAAGTTAGATTTACATTTTGAAAGTTTATCCGCAATTTTAATAAGATAATGGACTTTATTTTCAAGAATTTCACAATTTTCACAAGATTTTGAGTGACACAAGCAGAAGAATTCTTGTAATGCAATTCAAGATTCTCAAGATCAGTTTTGAATTTTCCAATTCTTCTTCAAGTGTCTTGACTCTATTTTCAAGCCGTTGTTAAACCCTTTCAACCGGTTGTTCAAGAGAGCCAATTGGTTAGCTTCCTTATGAGTTTCTTTAAAAGCTTGAAGCAATTGACTATAGTTTTCAGCATTTAAAGAGGCACAAGAACTAAATCACAAGAGGATCATGCATGGTATGGTGTGTATGGTACATTCGGGTACGGCACAAACAAGTGTTCCCTAGAGGCGCTAACGCCCGTTAGGGTTAGGGTTTCCAGGGAAAGAGCGCATGCATGGCACGTGAATACTTAGGCACCCACTCACGATGACGCTGCCGTGACTGGTACATGAGTAGGTACCCTAGTGGCTATGTTGTTAGAAAGATTGCACTCCAAAAGAGGCAAGTCTTATGCCGCGGCTGCGCTAAGCTTGTGCAACGCGTCACGGGATGTCTCACCAATGAACCCTAATTCTACTTGAGGAAAGAACCTTGAGGGATAGGGAAGTTGACCTAATACAACCTATATAAAGGGTGGTAAAAAACTTAGAAAAAGTACGTCGTTTCTAAGGCGAGAGGCTTTTACATACATTACTATTTATTTAGCCCTTACGACTTGAGCGTCGGAGTGCAAATGGCCATAAGGGCGCCCTTTGTCTCTGCGGGTAAAGCGTTCGTCAACTAAGAGAAGTGTGAGAAAAAGGAGACGGGCGGGGCTGAAAGTTGTCGTTAGAGTGAACCGGCAACCAAGTCAATGGGTGAGAACATTTGGCGCCCACCGTGGGGCCCGATAA
Organism: Phaseolus vulgaris; assembly: GCF_051622355.1. Lineage (NCBI taxonomy): Eukaryota > Viridiplantae > Streptophyta > Magnoliopsida > Fabales > Fabaceae > Phaseolus > Phaseolus vulgaris. Next base: position 28,811,389 of record NC_143504.1, on the reverse strand, counting down.
AACTAGGTCCCATTCACAACCGTGTTAAGAGCCACCTAGCAACATGAGGAGCACGAGGAAAGGATCTGTTGCGCCCGCGCGAAACAACGTCACCATGCAACAACTCATGGAGACCATGCGTGCCCTTCGGGAGGCGGTAGCGGCGTCCAAAGTCGACTTGGATCGTTTCGGGTTAACTTAGCGACATCGCAAGCGAACAACAAAGAGTTGCGCAAAACCAATGAGGAGTTGCGCAGAATCTGCAGAATGTGGGAGAAGGTACGGTGGATGAGCAAGCCCCACCCATGCTAGTTAAGGCTCGTCCCATGCCGTTCTCTCGGGCGAGCATGGACACTATGATACCAGCCACGTTCTGGGCTCGTAGGTCACCTTCACAGGTGTAGAGGACCCAAAGGCCCACATCATAGCTTTTCACACCTAGATGATGCTTTCGGGAGGCTCGACGCCATGCACCGTAAGTTATTCATGAGTACCCCGTCGGCATAGCGTTGGACTGGTTCGTCGGTCTTCTGCGACGAACACATTACCTCGTTCGATCAATTCTCAATGTTCTTCGAGAGAACAATACATTGTCAATTGAGCTCCCCTCCGATCTCTTACGATCTCTTTGATGTAAAGCATGTTAGATTTGTTGGCTACAACAAGTGGGGGGCTGAATTGTTTTCAAACTATTTTCACAAATACTTGGCTTAGAACAAAACTTTTTCAATCAACTCAAAAAGAAATTCAAAAAGCTAATCAAATTACCAAACGAAACATTAGCAAAATTTTAATCGATTAAAATAGGGATTTAACTCGTTGTTTATGACGAAAAAATACAAACGAGATATAGAGAGAAGGGATAGAGAGAATTACACACAGAGATTATATTGGTTCACTCTATCACGGAGCTACATCTAGTCCTCGTTAAACCCCGAGTTTTCACTATGCAACCAATCACAGATTACACAAACACCACACACAAATAGGTGACTTTGAATCCTACAAAGCCTACTCACCCTCCTTGCACACAACAACCACCTCAAGCGGACTCAAACCGACTTTACAGATTTCACACAGTTATATAGAATGTTATATGAACAATTACAAGAACTTGAACAGGATTAGAAAACACCTGGTAAAACACAATACACCAGCACCCTATTGATCAGTTCTTTGAACCACGGAAAGCACAAAGCAATCTTGCTAAAACTTGGTGAAAAAGCTTTTCACAAACAGTTTTGGTAATCTCTCAAATCAGTCTCAAATCGAGTCTCAAAAGTTTCTATTTCATCAATCTCTAAACGTTTGAATCAAAAACATATTTATAATACTCGAAATGCTAACGTTGAAGCAAATCGAAATAACCAAATCAGTTAAAAACAGATTTTCAAAAAGTTGTTACAAGGACATACATTTAATCGGTTAAAACCCACGATTTAACCGGTTGAATGCTCTTGTCGATTATAAAACAGTTTCAAAACCTTTTTGCCGGCTAAGTTACAAACAACCGATTATTTTGAAACTTTAATTAGTTGTTTTTCCCTTTGCATGGAAAAACACTTTAATCTTTAAAACTGATTGAAATGAGCTTTGTCCGAGATTCAAAACTAATCTTTACAAAGATTCTAAACCGCAAACCAAAACCTAAAACATCACACGACTTCGGGCTTCATGAGGATTTGGCACATCAAAGCTTCCCATCTTCAACAATCTCCCCCTATTTGATGGAGACAAATCCCCGAGATGCTTTTAGGAATGTTCTTTGTTTAGAATCAAAACCTACAAACACCGAACAAACACAAAATAGACTAGTCCAAACAGATATGCACTATATATCATATTTCAAAATAAGCAAAACCATATAAGAACAAACGGTTATAATACGAGAGATAACCGGTTGAAGTTGTAAACAAACCGAATAAAATAGCGAAACATTACAGCTCTCGGCAACCCTTCTCCACTCTTCTCCCTATTTGTCTCATCAAATAGACAAAACAAAATAGAATATAACTAGGATAAAGCATGCATATCAAGAATTCCCAATTCATTTCGTAAAGAGTAGAACCTATCATTGGATAAAAGCTTGGTGAAGATATCAACCGGTTGTCTTTCTGTGGAAACGAACTTGATCTCACGGTCTCCATTGGCTATATGATCACGAATGAAATGGTGTCTTATTTCAATGTGCTTGGTCCTCGAGTGTTGAATATGATTCTTTGTCAATTTAATGACAATTGTATTGTCATATAGAAGAGGAACTTTACTCATCTTTACTCCAAAATCCCGAAGTTGTTGTTTGATCCATAGAATCGCGCACATTAGCTACCAGGTGCTATATATTCGGCTTCGGGAGTGGATAAGGCTACACATGCTTGTTTCTTACTATGAAATGAGGCTTGAACCAAGCAAGTGGCATATTACACTTGTACTCTTTCTATCTAATTTGCAACCTGAAAAATCCGAATCGAATAACGTACTAAATGTATAGGAGAAAGAGAGGGATACCATAAGCCCATGGATATTGAGCCTTTCGGATATTTCGGGATCCTCTTTGCGGCTTTGAGATGTGATTCCTTGGGGCAAGACTGAAATCTAGCACATAGACACACAACAAACATAATGTTTGGTCTTCTTGCGATTAGATAAAGAAGTGAACCTATTAAACCCCGTACATGGTTTGATTAACCTCTCGGTCCAGGCTTCATCGGCTAAGTAGCAATTAGTTGACATTGGAGTTCTTTGCTACTTTGCAAGCTTGCATCTCGAACTTCTTAAGGATTTCTTTGCAATACTTTGATTGGCATATGAATATTCCTTCTTTGGAATGCTTAACTTGTAGGCCGAGAAAGAATGAGAATTAGACGATCCAAATACAATATCATCTACATATATTTGTACCAAAATAATATCAGTTCTAGCCTTCTTAATAAACAAAATCTTATCTACTTTACCTCTTTCATACTCGTGAGATAAAAGACAAAGACTTAGCCTTTCATACCATTGACATGGAGCTTGTTTGAGGCCATACAAAGCCTTCTTGAGCTTGTATACACACTCGGATGTTTGTGATCTTCAAAGCCGGGTGGTTGTGAGACATATATCTTCTCATTCACGATCCCATTGAGAAATGCACTCTTCACATCCATACGAAACAATTTAAAACCACTCATACAAGCAAAAGCTAATAACAATCTTACTTGCTTCCAACCTTGCAACAGGTGTGAAGGTTTCATCATAATCGATGCCTTCGACTTGATCGTATCCTTTGGCCACTAGTCTCGCTTTGTTTCTTGTAATGATGCCCGAGTCATCGATTTGTTTCGAAAACCCACTTGGTACCTATCACATTCTTTTGATTGGTTCAAGAAACAAGAGTCCAGAGACTTCATTCCTTACAACTGATTTAACTCTTCTTGCATATGTTGTCCGAATTCATCCTTTAAAGCTTCACACACCGATTGTGGTTCAATCTTTGAAACAAATGCAGAGTGATTGCGAACTCGCCTCATGCCTTCTTGTTGAAACTCCTCTGTGGATTTGACCTATGATGTTGTCAATGGACAGATCCTTAGGAACCTTCCGGTCCTTTGGCGGATCTTCTTGCTGCATATTTTCAATCGGTTGAATTTTTGTGTTCTTTGTCAAAATTCTTTAAAAAAATGTTTTGATCATCCTCCTCTGTATTGATCTTAGCTGCAACTTGTTCACAATTGCTAGTCTCATAAAAAATAACACGAATGGATTCTTCAACGGTCATAAGCATTTTATTGAAGACTCTATAAGCATGGTTATTAAGAGAGTAACCCGAAAGATGCTAGATTGTATGGCTTTAAACTAGAGGGGGTGAATGGTTTAAATAGGGTTTTCACAAACTTTTTAGGATAGAATGAAATTCTCGCAAGAATCCAGATTTAGGAATTCAGTTGCCAAGAACAAAGCTCAAAATAGAAAAGCAACGAGAAAAACAATCGGTTGTTTATACCGAAATATAACAATACCGAAATTAAAGAGTTTAAGGAAGAGAGAATTGCACAAACAATTTATACGGTTCACTCTTAATCTAAGTGCTACATCTAGTTTCCCGAAATCAGGGAATCCACTAGGTAATCAAATCCAGATTACATACACACACCACCAAAGAAGTGACCTTGATCCCCCAAGACACACACTTCCTTTGGCTCAAGACATACACCACCAAGAATGGTGATCTTGACAACCTCAAGAGCACACAACCCTTCTTGGCTTTACAACACCAGAATGTACACAAATCTCATAACGAATTACACTTTACGGAATGAACTGAAATCAATACAGAGTAATCCTATTCCACTTCTCTCTTGAATAACCAAAGCTCAAGTTTAAAACTCAAAATGCTTCAAAACTCTTGGAAAAACTCAAATCTGTTTTTCGTCTTCTTGTTTGTTGTAAAACATTAACAAACTATTTATTGTATTCCAATCTTGGTCAAAGCATTTAAAGCGGGAGTGTATTCAGGTTATGATATCAATTAAAGCTCTTATAACAAACAAAATTGTTTTTCAGTTAGGATTCCAAACAAACAATTGGTTGTTTGGGTTTGACAGACAAGTCAACTATCCAAAATAGTTTTCAAACTTTTTCAAAAACACCTAAGTATAAAACAATTGGTTGTTTCGACAAAACAACAGGTTGTTTTTCACTTAGTTTGAAAAACACTTTTGATCCTGCCCGGTTGACTTAGCGCCAAAGCGTTGCCTCGTCACGAACCTCCTCACCAGCTTGACTCCACGTGCCCTTCAAGTCCACACCACAAAAACTTCTTCGAAGAACCACGAAAACACGGGGTGGCGCCTCTGCGGTCGGTGGCGCTCCGACGCTCAAGTCGGTGACAAGAACACCCAAAAACTCGAGAAAATATGCTCGTAGGACCGTACAAAAGCACACAACCCTAGCAAATTAGTCGTAATGAAAAACGTACCTCGCAGTTACGTTAAGTTTACCTTTATAGCTAGGTTTCTTCTCTCTCCGGCCGTTATGCTTTTGGACGCGTGGCTCGCATCCAGCCACCTGCTGGGCCGGGATAGCGAGTAACGCCCGGCCCTACACGTGTCATCATCGAGCTAGGATAACTCGAGCGTCACTTCTCTATTGCACCCAACCCTACACGTGTCATCATCCGGGTTGGAGTAACGAGATAGCATCCAACCCTACACGTGTCGTCATCCGGTTGGGGCAACTTGAACGTTATTTACGTAGTAACCGGCCGCGCAGCTAAGTCATCTACTCATGGAGCAAGCTAACACGCAATGTGCCTTAGAACACCACGACCGAGCGAGTATCGGGTGCGGCACAATGCACCATCTCGTGATATCGCTTTGTTGTTAATGGCACCCTCCTTATCACTGCGCCATGAATGTTCTTGGGCGAGGAAACCTTGTCACCAACGAATGTCCACTCGGGAATCTGTCGGCGATAGGCAAGCTCTTCCTTTCAACCCACACGCCCTTCACGCCCTATGCGGCGCAACAATCGCCTCACCGGAATTGTACACTTGAACTTACACTTCGAGCCTTCATCGGCTTCAAGCGGGCTTCTTGGGAGATCCGACGATGTGCTCCTCGGCGGCATCGGACCACTCGATCTCCCATCGTCATAACATCGACGTTATACGATCTCGGCGACAACCGATCATGTGCATTGTAGCACGCCGCTTCCACAAACGGCGACTACACTAGCTTCTGTACCACTCGCCCTTCTTTAGCCACGTGCTCGCTAAACCCGCCTCACGTAGTAACGTGCTAGACACGTCATCACACCCGATGACCTGGTTGGTACAACTTTAATCATAAAAGATTTGAAAACACTTAAGCTTTAGATTCAACAAAGAGTGGTGTTCCCGCCGGTTGACCAGGATCGTCTTTGCGCGTGGCTTGTCCTTGCGAGCCGGGGCACCTTCGTTATGCTCCGTCCGTGATACCCGAAAAGAAGTGAACAAAGGGGCGCCCTCACGGCCGTTTGCACTCCGACGATCAAGTCGGCTAGCGAGAAATATCAAAGGTGACACACCCTCCGAAGGTGGTCGAAAGTAACTGTCCGGAATACTAAAACCACGTTGCCCTAATTGCCTTGTGTTCACGGAGGTCAAAACTCGGTCCCCTTTCCAAACGTCCCAAGGTCCCCTTTTATACACCTTTCGCATTTAAAACGCGTTAAAGCTCATTGAAAGCGTATAAAAATATTCCTTGGAACATTCGAATCTTAATGAATTAGCGCGTACCTTGGCAAAATTTCACTAAAACATTTAATGAGCACATGTTAATTGCCACGTGTCCTTCGATTTGATCGTTACTCGTGCGGAGGGCCTCACGGCGCCGTAACCCGGCTTAGGTTAATCCATTGTGTGAGTCCTCCTTCCTTGAAGTGCATCGGCGCGTGAGGTGACTTTCGGCGCCAACTCATGCGCTCTAAGCTCGAGTCACTTGCCCCGGGGTGTATCTATCTTTCTCTCGTACCACGCACTTGGTTCTCCCCCGGTCGTGCCCTCTCATGGGTCGTATTTGTCCCGGGGTCTCCCGGCGGTGGCATGGATACTTCACGAGTCGGGTTACCCCTTGCGGTACTAGAACTTATGGCCTTGAGGCCACCTTTCTCTTTTCATTGTTCTGTTCTAAACTATCGAGGCCCGAAGCCTCCTTGCGATGTCTTAGCTTGGTGCTTTGTCTTGGCGACGCCTTAACCCGACAACGCCTTTACTTGGCGATGCTTTAACCTCCGGCGACGCCTTTCTTAGGCGACGCCTTAGCAAGCGACGCTCCCTATTGGCGACGCATTAACCCGGCGATGCCTCAAGTGGTCAATCCGTTGACTTTCTTCCTTGGGTCCCACGAGGGGCCTTCCACCCGTTGACTTTAACCTTTGGTCAACGCCGGGGACGGGACGGTACAAGTGGATTACAAATATAATCTACCCAGATCCTATTCTAAAGCACCTCGGCAACAACAAGCACATCCATCCTTCCATCAAACTCAAAGGATTTGGATTCTTCAAAACTTGAACACACTTGATTCAACAAAAGATACCTTTATCGATTTAGCATCAAACTTACCTAAGCTTTCTTTGCCATTGTTAAGGACATAACACTTACAACCAAATACTTTTAGGTGGCTCACATTTGACTTTCTCCCATTCAACAACTCATTAGGTGTTTTCTTGAGTATAGGCCGAATCAACACACGATTCATCACGTAGCATGCGGTGATCACATCATCGGCCAAAAGCATTTTGGTAGACCAAAATCATTTAGAATTGTCCTTGCAAGCTCCTCTAGAGACTTGTTCTTCCTCTCCACCACACCATTCGTTAGGGTGTTCTGGTGTAGAGAAGTTATGAGAAATCCCCAATTTGTTGCGAAGCTTCTTATTGCTCCTATGTTGTTGCATGTATTCTAAAGTTTCCTCGCAAGCTTCTTAAATTCTGAATATGCATCCTTCTTTGTATGTAGAAAGAGTGTCCAACTGTACGGAATAGTCATCTACAACAACAAGACCATGTAGATTTCCTCCAAGACTCATAGTCCTAGAAGGACCGAAAAGATCCATGTGTAAAAGTTCAAGGGGTTTTGAAGTTGAAACATAGTTTTTCAAAGAAAAAGATTTTCCAGTTTGTTTCCCCTTTTGACATGCTTCACACACAAGTTCTTTTTTCAAATTTGAGTTTGGGTAAGCCATAAACAAGTTCATTTGATACTAGCTTATTTAGATGATTCATATAAATATGAGCAAACCTTTTATGCCACAACCATGATTCTTCGGGCTTTGGTAGAAGACAATCTAATGAAGGATGACTAGATATATCAAGTAGATAAATGTTGCTAGATCTCTTACCAATGAGAAAGAATATCCTTTGAATTAGGTAAGCGAATTTCACATGAGTTGGTCCTAAAGGTCACTTGGTAACCTCTATCACAAAACTTGATGCTAAGCAAGTTGTGCTTCAATCCTTCAACATAGAGCACATCATGAATAAGCAAACTACTTTACTTACCGATTGTACCTTTGCCAAGAATTCTTCCCTTGTTATTGTCACCGTAGGTTACATGACCATTTGGTTTGAGAGAAATGTTGATGAACCCGGATGCATCACCCGTCATATGTTTTGAACAACTACTATCTAGGTACCATAGGTGTTGTTTTCTCTCAAACAGCCCTACAAAAGAAACAAAATAAAGTTGTCAAATTTGTTCCCTTGTGAATTTGGGTCCATTGGTGTTAATGTGTGTTAATGTGTTTCCAAGAATCATTAGGCTCTTTAGGAACCCATTTCAGAATACCCTTAGGTACAAAGAACTTTCGATTCTGCAGAACCTAACAAAGTGTCCCTTTTTCATGCAATAGAAACAACAAACAACCGGTTGTTTCGATGCTTTAACCGATTGTTTTTTTAGTGAAGGTTGAAAAAGGTTTTGTGCACCTACTTTGTTTGCTTTGGGGGTTAAAACCCAAGCTAGATTTTCCAAAAACACATGTTTGGGATGCCAACACATTTTCAAAATTTGATTTTCCTTTCAAAATAACATCAATTGTTTTCACAAGATATAAGACTTTCTCTTGAAGAGACTCACGATTTTGCAAAAATTTGAATCACATTTGCAAGAGGATTTTTCATGCATTAAATCAGAATTTTCTAAATCAGTTTTTGATTGATTCAAGTCTTTTTCCAAAACTGTGATTTTCATTTTCAACTTCTTGTTTTCACATTTCAATCGGTTATTTGAAAAAGTTAATCTACGAGCTTCTTCATGAATTTCTTGGAAAGCATCAAGCAATTGAAAATAACTTTCACACTTATTATAAGAGGTTGTACTTACTTGACTTGATTCGATTCTCCCTTGGTCATTAAGCAGACTTCCACTTTATTTTTAGAAGAGATTGAACCAGCAGATGACTCTTCTTTATCTACCAAGTCACTCCTTGGATTCTTGTGCAATTCCTCAAGTCTGTTCCACATTCCTTTAGCGTAGTGCATTCGAAATCTTGAGCGGTACACATCGAGTCTAGAGTAGACACAATAATATATTGTGCCATACAATCAAGATGTTCTTTAGAAGATTCATTAATTTCATGCATATGCACATAGGTATTATTTGAAATAACATTCCAAATATTCTTAACTAAGGATTGAATAAAGAATTTCATCCTTATGCACCAAATAGGATAGTTTTGATCACAGAACAAAGGTGGTTTGTTCAAAGAGGAACCTTCCCCAAAAAACTTTTATCGCCATCAAGATTTTCAAAAACAAGAAATCAAAAAACTTGAATAACTTCTAAGAACCTTGCTTGATGCCATAAGCGCAGAATTTTAATCGGTTAAAGTAGCAATTTAAGCGGTTGTTTATGACGACGGAAAAATACAAACAGATATAGAGAGAAGGGATAGAGAGAATTACACACAGAGATTATACTAGTTCACTTTATCACAGAGCTACATCCAGTCCTCGGTCAAACCACCGAGTTTTCACTATGCAACCAATCACAGATTACAAAAAACACCACACACAAAGAGGTGACTTTGAATCCCACAAAGCCTACTCACCCTCCTTGCACACAACAACAACCTCAAGCCGGACTCACACTAACTTTACGGGATTTCACACAGTTATACAAAATGTTATATGAACAATTACAAGAACTTGAACAGATTAGAAAACACACTGGTAAAACACAATACACCACCACCCTATTGCCACTAAGTTACAAACAACTTATAATTTAGAAACTTTAATCGGTTGTTTTTCACTTTGCATGGAAAAACACTTTAATCTTTAAAACTAATTGAAATGACCTTTGTCCGAGATTAAAAACTGATCTTTACAAAGATTCTAAACCCCAAACCAAAACCTAAACCTAAAACATCACACACGACTTCGAGCTTCATGAGGATTTGGCACATCAAAGCTTCCCATCTTCATCAAAGTAGTACTAGGGAGAGTCATTAAAACATTTCTTAAACGGTTCGGAGCACGGGTGGGTGAACACACTAAGGACGAAGACATGTCGGTGCATACCTTCAAGAAGGGAGTAATTCCAGGACCCTTCGGTGACTCACCGATAAGATGTCGTCCAAAGACGTTCGAGATCAAACGTCGAGTTGTGGCCCATATCGTCGTTGAAGGAGAGGTCATAGAAAAACGTGGAAGTGTTTGCCACGTCCGAACTCGGGGCGGTCGTCCTCATCCTATGAGGGTATATGAGGCCACGACGGAGAAGAAAGCCTCGGGGCGCGGCCACCCTACGAAGCATGGAACCCCATACCAGGGGCATGAGAGAGAAAATGCCCCCACGGACAAAACTTTCGGATGGACCTTAAGGAGCTTATCGTCATCCCCAACGTGGCCGACATACTAAAGGCTCCACCGAAGACCGATAAGAGGCTAGGGCCCGGCAAGAACACTTGGTGCGAGTTCAACCAAGCCTTTGGCCACAACACTGCAGCTGTCGATGTTGGGGTTCTAGTTAGATGAGCTGGTAAGGAGCGGTTTCTTGAAAGATTACCTATAAGAGCCACGGGGGACCCGATGACAGGGAGCCCCAACGGAGATCAAAGGCACGAGGTGCCCGTTCATGGAGAGATTAACACCATCGCGGGGGATTCTTAAGATGAGGGTGTACGCCTCTCGGCGTAAGAAATACGCTAGGGGAGTGATGACAATAGAGGCGCGAAGGTTTGGATCGGACGCCGAGCCCGACCTTGTCTTCACCAAGACCGACTTGCGAAATGTGGTCCCACACGATAATGACCCGGTCGTGATCTCGGTGGTAACAATGGGCGAGAGGGTACACCGCGTCCTCGTTGACCTAGGAAGCTCGCCCAATGTGATGTTACGGTTGACCTTTCACAAGTCGTAGCTGTCTTCCGACCAGGTTCGGGCCTTACGATGGTTGTACGTATGGATTCAAGGGAGACCGGGTAGAGGTGCAGAGGCATGTAGAGTTGAGTACCACCTTCATTGACGGCACAACGTCCCACACCGCCAACATACTTTTGGGCGGGCCTACTTTGAACGGGGTTGGAGTAGTGGCCTCTTTGAGGCATATGAAGATGAAGTTGCCTTTCCTTGAAGGAGTCGTAATCACCCTGAAGTCGATCAAAGGAGGAGGCTAAGAGGTGCTATGAGAACAACCTCAAGACAAAGAGAGGGGTGTGCGCGGTCACCACCCAACCTCCAAAGGAAGAAGGGGTCACCCGTCTAGAGATCGCCCGAGAGAGACGACCCGAGCCTGCGAGAAGAAGTCTTGGAGAGGGAGATCGAGGGTAAGAGGTTCAAGCTTGGCAATTCTTTGGGCCGGAAGCACAGGATCAGATTGTCGAGGTTATAGCATGGCACAATAACGCTTGTCCTAAGGACTCCTACCCGGTGCGGCATCAACGCCTGGTATACGGCGCCTCGGGGTACGGACTCCTTAGCTTCCTAGATGCTTTCTCGGGGTACAACCAAATTCGCATGCACCCAAGAGACAAATGCAAGACGACATTCATAACGAAGCTCTCCTGATTCTTGTTACAAAGTGAAGCCCTTTGGGCTCAAGAATGCGAGGGTGACCTACCGAGGCGATGGACGAGAATACTTGCACCCATGATAAGGCGAAATGTCCGGGGGCATGGTGGTCACCTCTAGGTGAAGGACCAGCACGTCGTTGATTTGGAAGAGCTATTTACCACAATAGGTAAGTACAGGTTGAAGTTGAACCCTGAAAAGTGTGTGTTTGGGGTAGAGCAGGCAAACACGTCGTTGATTTGGAAGAGCTATTTACCACAATAGCTAAGTACGGGTTGAAGTTGAACCCCGAAAAGTGTGTGTTTGGGGTTGAGGCGGAGGCAAGTTCTTAGGGTTCCTACTCACCGAGTGTGGGATAGAGGCGAACCCTAAGAAGTGTGCAACGATCATAACTATGCACGGGCCGATCTCGGTGAAGGAGGTGCAACGGTTGATAGGGCGGATGGTCGCTTTGTCCGATTTGTGTCGGCAAAGGGAGATAAGGGGCATCCCTATTTTCAATAACTCAAAAGAAATAGTAGGTTTGTTTGGACCAAGGAGTGTGAGGAGTCATTCCTCAAATTGAAGGAGTACTTGGCCACCCCACCGCATTGTGCAAGCCACGGTCGGGCACCCGGCTTCGCTTGTACTTCACACGATCACGGATCGGGCAATCGGTTCGGTCTTGGTGTAGGAGCAAGATCGAGGTACAAAGGTCGATCTATTTCGTGAGAAAAGTTTTGCTAGGGCTCGAGGTGAGATACCAAGAAATAGAGAAGGCAACTCGGCGGTAGTGTTCTCAATGCGAAGGCTTCGCCACTACTTCTAGAGCTTCACTCGATCATGATGCTAGAGCTGCCCATTCACAAGGTCATACGAAGCGATGTGATAGGACGAATGGTGCGCTAGGCGGTGGAACTATCGAGTTTGATGTGCGGTAGGAACCCGAGGCCCCATCAAAGGTCATGTTTATGCCGACTTCATAGTAGAGCTCTCCTTAGCGACCACGCACCAAGAAGGAGTAGATTTCGGGTGGGTCCTCTCCGTAGATTTTAGGTCGTTAACTCAAGAACCCCCGAAAATGCCCGGAATAAGCACATACACGTTACCATGGGAAGAGTCAATGCAAATTTGCCTAGTTGAAGGAGGCGAAACCTGGATAACACCTTACCAACGCTACTTCGCTGGTGGGATACTCTAGTTGGAACCCACGAGAGGCCGGAGTAGTAAAAAAGAATTCAAGCAAATACACCCGATCGATGGGAATACGTTCAAACACGGGTATACTCACCCTACCCGATATGTTTACATGGTGAGCGAAGGCACGCGCATTATGGCGGAGCTTCACAAAGGGATATGCGGGAGTCACATCGGTGGCCGAGCTCTCTCGTCGAAGGCTATTCGTGTAGAATATTCTACTGTCCAACTATGAGGAAGACTGCACGAGGTATCCGAGTGCAAGTAGTGTTAGCACCATGCCGATTGGCACAAGGCGACCCTAGAAGAGGCCGAGATCGATTTATAGCCCATGGTCGTTTCATACACGGGAAATCGACACTCGGGCCATTTCCCTTAGTAGTGCGACAAATGAAGTAACTTGTGGTTGCCATCGAGTACTTCACAAAGTGGATAGAGGTTGAGTCGGTAGCGCGGATCATAACCCACAAGGTCCAGCACTTTGTGTGCAAGAACATAGTATGCCGCTTTGGAGTCCCAAAGCGGTTGGTGTCCGCTAATGGCACCCAGGGGAGCCAACAATTGGGCAAGTTATGCACAAAATTGGGAATAAAGCAGGTGTTTTGCATCGTCGAACACCCCGGACGAACGGGCGGGTCAAGTCCGCAAATCGAGTTCGCTTAGAGGGTCTAAAGAAAAGGTGGAGAAAGCCAAGGGACTGGGCGAAGAGGTTCCTAGAATTGTTTGGGCTTACCACACCACTCCCCAGTCCACTACTAAGGAAACACCCTTTAGCTTGGTGTATAGTTCGGACGCGATGATTGCCATAGAAATCCAAGAGAACTCACCACGTTTCCAGAACTTCGTGGCGGAAGAGTCCAACGAAGAAAGAAGAGAACCGGGATCCTCTTTGGATGAAGCCGAGGGAAGAAGCGAGAATCAAGGCTGAAGCCTTGAAGAGAAAGGTGGAGTACGGTGTACTCCAAGCTAAGACCTCGGCGAGTTCCAAGTCGCCGACTGGTGATGCGAAAAGCCCACCCATAGCAGTTAGAAAACAAGTTGTTTCCCAAGTGGACTGGTCCCTTCCATGTGACAGAGGCCCTTGGGAATGGAGCATACATGATGTGATTCCACTAGCTTAGAAGAGAAAGGTTCTTGACCTTCTTAGGAATCAACTTGAGTTGGACATTATAGAGGCACTTTTCGTAGAGTTGGATCATTGTTCTAAGACAAGAACTCACCAAAAACTAGTACCAAATCCCAAACTCATTTGGATGAACCAATTTTAGTCAAATTGAACCGAACAAAAGAGTAAGAAAAGCAAAGGAACAAGATGAATGGACTGAAATATAAAACTGCCGAACCAAAACTCATAAAAAAACAGCAAGAACACCAAACCAAAACTCAAGAACACAAGCTAACAAAAACAATAGAAAGAGAAGAAAGGAAGGAGAAGAGAGTGCTCATGAAGATGGAAGAATGTTGGATGATCTCGCCACTAGAAGTGTGGAATGCTCCTAGATGAGAGTGATGCCGCCACTTGAGGACTCCAATGATCCATCAAGATAAGACTAGAGAAGAAGGCTCAAAGCTCTCCAAAGTTCACTCAAAATTTGAGTAGAGTTTTCTTAGATTAATTCCAATCTGAATTTTACAAAGGAAGCACCTCTATATAGCCTAAGGTGCTGAAAATAGGTGGGAAATTTCAAATAAACTCATTTGAAATTCCCACCAAAAAAGTCACATGGGAGGTGTGACCTTTTTCTACTATGACACCTCCCAAAAACTACACCTACACTCTCCTCCTAAGTCACATGGACAATGTGACTTTATTTTACATTTTCACACACCTTTATTTAATAACCACACCTCCTAAAACTATACAAGAGTATTTCAAAGCTTGGCCTTGCCCCTCATGGGATGGACTTGGGCTCTTTGGGCTTTGGCCTTCTTGGGCTTGGGCTTGGGCTTTGGGCTTGGGCCTCATCTTTATTTTATGTCTTCTTTTAATTTTGAGAAGACTAGAAGGAAGAACTTCAAATGTGAGGGTGGATGTCCTCTTCCTCCATTAATAAAAGCCTCCTTTATTTGATTCTCGGCATACTCCTCGAGTTGGAGAGAATTCGTCCACGAATCTGAATCCCCATATAACAAAGTCAGTTTAGTTTTACAGTTAAAAGTGGAAGAAAAATGTAAACATGACTTAGCATTTGTAAATAATGGGATTTCAGAAAAGGAGATTCTATAAATCGACCAAGTTGGAAAAATTTGTTTGGGAATGATGTGATGTTTTGGAAAAGACCTCTTAAATGGTGACAACCATTAGGAGGTATGAACAAATCATCCCTAACATTTTTTAACCAAGATGGTGGTGAAATAGGAACCTTGGGTAATGAAAAAGATAAGGAAGGAAAACACCTTGGAGGTGAAAGGATAAGACCCATGTCAACTTGGCCTTCTTTGTCTTTTTCTTGTTTACTTGTGGTAGGTGGGTGAGTTAGGTCTTGTTTTACCTTGTTGATCTTTAAGATTTGCTTTTGTGGACAATGAAGAGCTATGTGCCCAAAACCTAAACATTTAAAACATTTGATATTTGATGTTTTGGTAGGTGACTTAGGAGTAGAAAGATTTGTAGTAGAAACTTTGTTTGGAAACATGGTTTGTTTGGAAAAATTGGAAGGAGAAATTTTGTTTGCATCCTTCCTAGAAGAGTTGTAGAAATCATCATCATGAGTATTTTTGAAAGTTTTGTTCAAAAGATATGATTCTACCTTGATGGCTTTGCGAAACACGCTCTTTAAAGAAGAATATTCTTTTAATTCTACAAAATCTCTAATATCTCTTTTCAAACCACGTACAAACCATTTAATCTTTGACTCTTCATTAGCATGCATATTCATTTTAGTCAAAGTTGTTTCAAAATCTTTAAAGTATTCATCTACCATCCTATGTACTTGAGGAAGCCTTTGGAACTTCAACAAGTGTTCCTTCCTAGAAGGAGGAACAAACCTCGCGCGCATACACTCTTTCAAAGCATTCCAAGAAACCACGGGAGGTTTCTTGCGATATATAATGTCCATTACAATTTTATGCCACCATTCTTTGGCATAGCCCAAAAAGGATAAAGAAACTAATCTAAGCTTTTGGTCATCTTGGACCTTATACACATGAAAATAATGGTCAACCTTAGTCTCCCATTCTAAATACACATTAGGATCACTATCACCATTAAAACTAGGGACTTTTTTACAAGCAATGTTGAACACTTGGTGATATCTTTGGTCACGGTTATAGCTCTCTTCATGAGAATGATGGTGATGCCTCCTTCTTCTATGTTCTTCTTCACCAAGGACTGAAGCTTTGGAAGGAGAATGCTGTTTGTAAGATGCACCACTTGAATAGCCAGCCATTTTGCAAATAAAAAACACCAAACACACAAAAACAACAAACAAGTTAAGAAACAAAATTAGCAAAAACAGTGAGCTTGGCAATGAAACTGCCGAAGTGAAATGAGGCTGAAAAAGAGAGATCACTCTCAAAGAAATAATGTTCTTGCACCAATCTGATCTTGAGGCCTTGGAATCCTCAAATGAAATATGTCAAAGCAAGCACACCAATCTCAAAAGCAACCACCACAAAACCAATGAAACAATAAAGACAAACAAGAAAAGGTATAAGCAAGGAAAGGTAATTGCAAAAGGAATACTATATGTAAGACAAACTCAAAGAGTAAGAATGAAAGACAATCAAGAAAATAAAGAACTCAATGAGAAAAGTAGGCACACAAAAGAATACTTAAGGAAAAGCACTAGAGTAGATGAAGAAAACAAAAAATTAGCTACTGGAATTTTTTTTTTTAAATGCAAACTGTGCTTGATATTCACTGATTTAACTGGAATGATGTAGAGCGAACTGGATTATGAAATTTAAACCACAGAAACTTCAAGATGTTAAATCAATAATGGCACTGGAATCAATTAAAAACAGTAAGCCAATTGAGAGAAATAAATTTTTCAAAATCGCTGCCAGATTACCGTATTTTTTTTGGCAGAATTGTACACTTTTTTTATTTTATTTATCATTTTTTGTGTACTTCGTATTTTTGAATGATTATTTTTTCTATTCTTTTCTAACACTTTGAATATCTCAAATCCAGAATTTCAGAATTTTCCAGTAAGTAAATCAATTGCAATAAGGAAAAAACAGTAAGCACTTTTTTCAGAAACAGAGGAATCCTAATAGGAATAAAAACAGGATTATGAACTAGCAAAGACATAATAGAAAATGATGTATTGGAACTTGTATAGGTCTAGAATACAAGTATGAACTCAATTCTAAAAAGAAAATGCACAAAGGATCAATATCAATTCAGAAAATTATGACACTAAAGCAAGAAACAATCAAAAACAATAAAAGTACTACTAGAAGTAATGACAATTATGGAATAACATGACTAAGACAAAACTTGACATGATTACAAAATTAAAAGACACAACACAAATTTTAACAACAAGTGAAAGGA
Source organism: Phaseolus vulgaris (assembly GCF_051622355.1). Classification (NCBI taxonomy): domain Eukaryota; kingdom Viridiplantae; phylum Streptophyta; class Magnoliopsida; order Fabales; family Fabaceae; genus Phaseolus; species Phaseolus vulgaris. The sequence continues at coordinate 28,794,195 of NC_143504.1, read as the reverse complement.
AGCTTAAGGTAAACTCTAGGAAGGATAATGCCATTCCAAAAGAGCAACCATACTCATAAGAAGAATGAGTGCCATAAACCTTTTCACAAGCACTTGGTGTAAAAGAAAAAAACAGCAAGAATACTCAAGTAAAATTCTAAAACAGAAACTTAAATTGCAAGAAAATTAAAGAGCTCTTGAAATTAAAGTGCACACAACTCAACAATTAAACAAGAAGAACCTAAGACTCATGATACCACATGATGTGATTCCACTAGCTTAGAAGAGAAAGGTTCTTGACCTTCTTAGGAATCACCTTGAGTTGGACATTATAGAGGCACTTTTCTTAGAGTTGGATCATTGTTCTAAGACAAGAACTCACCAAAAACTAGTACCAAATCCCAAACTCATTTGGATGAACCAATTTTAGTCAAATTGAACCGAACAAAAGAGTAAGAAAAGCAAAGGAACAAGATGAATGGACTGAAATATAAAATTGCCGAACCAAAACTCATAAAAAAACAGCAAGAACACCAAACTAAAACTCAAGAACACAAGCTAACAAAAACAATAGAAAGAGAAGGAAGGAAGGAGAAGAGAGTGCTCATGAAGATGGAAGAATGTTGGATGATCTCGCCACTAGAAGTGTGGAATGCTCCTAGATGAGAGTGATGCCGCCACTTGAGGACTCCAATGATCCATCAAGATAAGACTAGAGAAGAAGGCTCAAAGCTTTCCAAAGTTCACTCAAAATTTGAGTAGAGTTTTCTTAGATTAATTCCAATCTGAATTTTACAAAGGAAGCACCTCTATTTATAGCCTAAGGTGCTGAAAAATAGGTGGGAAATTTCAAATAAACTCATTTGAAATTCCCACCAAAAACAAGTCACATGGGAGGTGTGACCTTTTTCTACTATGACACCTCCCAAAAACTACACCTACACCACTCTCCTAAGTCACATGGACAATGTGACTTTATTTTACATTTTCACACACCTTTATTTAATAACCACACCTCCTAAAACTATACAAGAGTATTTCAAAGCTTGGCCTTGCCCCTCATGGGATGGACTTGGGCTCTTTGGGCTTTGGCCTTCTTGGGCTTGGGCTTGGGCTTTGGGCTTGGGCCTCATCTTTATTTTATGTCTTCTTTTAATTTTGAGAAGACTAGAAGGAAGAACTTCAAATGTGAGGGTGGATGTCCTCTTCCTCCATTAATAAAAGCCTCCTTTATTTGATTCTCATCAATACGGGCTCGAGACTTTAGAAGGTGGAGCAATCCCTCGTATGTGGAGCGCGACCAACCTTAAGTTTTATTTCAGTAAAGTTATTGCATTGTACACAATTTTAGGGGACACTCTTTTTCCTTATAAGGGTTTTTTAACGAGGTCACCCAATAAAATTTCGAGTTATTCGATGAAAGAGATATACTTGTAAGTATTTTGTACACGCAATTAATGAACCTCTCCCTTGGGTTAGTAACACCAAGATTAGAATAGTATGATTCCTAAGTGAGTCTCCCTCTTGCGTGGAACACCAAGGTCGAGATAGAAGGTTCCCCCAATTAAAATCCTCCCTTGCCTCTATGCGGCGAGGACGAGGTCATTTAATGAACCTCTCCCTTGGGTTAGAAACACCAAGACTGGAAATAATATGGTTCCTAAGTGAGCCTCCCTCTTGCATGGGAACGCCAAGGTCGAGACGAAGGTTCCCCGCTTAAATCTTCCCTTGCCTCTATGTGGCGAGGACGAGGTCGGTTAATGAACCTCTCCCTTGGGTTAGAAACACCAAGATTGGGAATAGTATGGTTCCTAAGTGACGCCCCCCTCTTGCGTGGGAACGCCAAGGTCGAGAACAGTATGGTTCCCAAGGTCTCCCTTGTCTTGTAAGACAAGGTCGAGAACAACGCGGTACCTAGTTAAAGATCTCCATTGACCTTATGAGTCAAGGTTGAGAGACATCTCCTTACCTTTGTTTGGCAAAGGATAGGGCGAAGAAAGAGCTCGTGTAAGCACTTCCTATACCCTAAGATGACAAAGTAAGATTACATTCAAGCGAGTGGTAAATAAGCGTGTTACCTAAGTCGAAAGGCCATAAAGGCGTTGTTAAATTAAGCAAGTCGGGAAAAGCAATTAACAACAAAAAGGAAACAACATCAAACAGAAAAACAGATTTTATAAATACAAGGTATATGTACAAGTTATCATAATGTACATCAAACAGCCAAATAGTTACAACAAGATCAAGTCACTCCTTGGCATTGACCGGCTGCCCATCAACGATCTTCCTTGACAAGTCGGTTTGAGAAAGATCCACCCGAGTACGTGTAAGCAACTTTGGGCCATGGTATCCTCAAACCTAGCGGCATAAGCGTCGGCAACATCGTTGGTGAGCTTCGTCTTGGTCTGATTGAAAAGGTCATCCTTGCGGACTAGCTCTTCCTCCAGTGACCAAGTTGTACCTCCTTCGAGTGGCCTTTCCTCGAGCACGGCCATCTTAGCTTGCGACTTTCCGCCTTCTCCTACAAGTCAACGACCTCAATTCGGAGAGTCAAGATCTTCGAGTGAGCGCTCGGGGTTTCCTGGGACTTCTCAAACATAAGTTTCTTGGTCTCCTTGTCGGTCAGTGAAGATCATACACCTCCGGATACGGTGCGGTTTCGCGTTGCGTGAGCTTCTTCATCTGGAGGGTGTCTTGGCTTGCTTGCTCCTCGGTTTTTGCACCTCGGTTCTCCTCACTTTGGTCATGGCAAGACGGGATGTGACGAGGAAGTCCCCAAGGCATTTGGCTACATGTTCTTGCAGGGCATCTTCACCCAAGCTCTTTGTCCTCTCCCGATCTTGGAAGGTTTGAAGGGCCGTTGGAGGAAGGCAAGAAGGTCGGCGCGGAGGGCGCGCCATGAATGAACACCCCCGAGGCGCTCTCCCCCCGCCTTCGTGTACCACTATGTCACGAGGAGAAGAGGCACTTGGAGAGTTTTCCGGAAAGGAGGGAGCGCGGTCATCCGAGGCCGGAGTTCGTTGGAACCACAACATCCGTTGCTCTCTTCCTCTTGAAGACGAGGCCTAAACAAGTGTCCTCGTCCTCGGAGGAAGTGGCCTCACCCCCATTTTCTGTGATTCATGGGGGTTGGAGTAGAAGGACTTGGGGCGAAGTAGCCACAACGGGGGTCGAGACATTGGCATTAGAGGGTCCGGGGAGCAGCCTTGCGCGAAGGGCCACTTCGACAAGTTGCCTCCTCTTCTCGGCATTGAGCGCCATATCCGCACAAGAAAACAATGTTGCATAAGAGGCTAAACCACCACAACATACAAGTAAAGACGAGGTAAAGGCAAGAAAGGGAAACAAGTACCGATATAAGCCTTGAAAAACTTGGGGTTGTACTCAAGCTTGATCAATTCAGCGGTTTTGAACACCACCCCCCCCGGAAAGGAACTCGCACACCTCACGATCGAGTGGGGTCAAGTCCTCAAGGCTCATAGGCTTCTTGAGCCTTGGTTTCTCCACCCACTAAAATGGGAACCCATCCAACAAGGTAGGATCGTGTTTGTTGCAACATATCTTAAAGAACTTCCCTTTGAAGCCCTTGTAAGACTGCTGGAAGAGAGTTAGAAGAACTCTCCCAACAATGTTGAACCAAGTGGTGTTCAAGTTTTGAAGAATCCAAATCCTTTGAAGGATGTTGAAGCCTTGGCTGTGCTTGATGTTGTTGTGCTGGTTTAGCTTAGTTTCGGGGTAGTTTATATGTTCCAATCCACCCTTTGATTAAATCTAAAGCATTAGCATTCTCAATCTTTGTGAAAGTAAAATGTTTTCAAACTAAGTTAAAACAACCGATTGTATTATTGAAACAATCGATTGTTTGTACTTAGGTGTTTTGAGAGAAAAGATTGAAAACTTTTTAAATGGTTGAACTGTTAAGTACCAAAACAACCGATTGATTCGAGGAAACAACCGATCGTTTGTTTTGGGACCATAACAAAAAAGTGTTTTCTGTTTCTTGAGCTTTAAATGATTTAATCGCTTACGCTCCAATCATTAAATGCTTTGACCAATCTTTTAATGCAATTTAAGAGTTTGTTAAGATTTGATAACAAACTACATCTTTGAATATATTCAGAAAAACAGATTTGAGATTTAAGAATCTTTGAAAAGTTTTTCCTAAGAGTTTTGCTTTAGAGTTTTTCAAAGAGCTGAGATTGCTAAGAGTTTGTGATTGATCAAAGTGTATGGAATAGGATTCTGCTTGTATTGATTTCAGATTATCTTCGTAACAAGTGTAATCCTTGTACTCGTTGACCAAGTATTCGTTTTTGTGTTTCTTGAGATTGGTTGTGTGTTCTTGAGGGGATCAAGATCAACAATCTTAGTGTTGGTGTGTTGACCAAGGAGAGTGTGTTTCTTGAGGTGTTCAAGGTCATTCTCTTGGTTGTTGTGTAAGTGATCAAGGTGTGATTGCTTAGTGGATTTCCTCGGGGTTTACGAGAAGACGGATGTAGCTCGGTTTGGAGTGAACCGGTATAAACGACTGTGTACAATCTCTCTATCTCTAACTCTTTAAATTCAGTTTTGATATTTTGAAACTGGTATAAACAACCGATTGTTTCGCTAAAACAACCGATTGTTTTTCCAGCTTTGTGCTTTTGCTGTTTTGATTTGAAAAACTGAATTCTTAATCAAAGTTCTTTTGAAGAATTTTCATTCTAAGCTTAAAAGTTTACTAAAATCTTTCTTAAACAATTCACCCCCCCTCTCGTTTAAGGCCATATATTCTAACAATTGGCATTAAGAGCTTGGTTCTTGAAAGTTATTCAAGTTGATCTAAATTTTTTTTCTATGGCTGGAAAACTATCTTTTGAGGAGGGTGCTTCAATCTACAAACCACCTTTATTCGTGGATTGAATTATAAGTTTTGGGAAGCAAGAATGAAAATCTTTATTGAATCTATTGATCAAAGAATTTGGGACTCAATTGAGAATGGCCCTTACATTCTAAAGTTCAAAAAGGATAATTCTTTCATTGCAAAACCTTTGTCCAAATGGAAAAATGATGAATGTAAGATGGCTCAGACTTGATAGGTCTGCTCAAAACATTATAGCTTCGCACTAGATACTAATGAATTTTTTCAGGATATCAAAGTGCAAAACTACTAAGGAAATGTGGGAGACACTCAAGGCTGCTCATGAACCAAAGGAAGCAATGACAAAGAGTCAAGCAAGAAGGAAGAGAAGGCAAAATAATAAAAGCCTCAATCTTTGCTTAATGACCGAAGGGAGGATGACTCATGTAGTGTAAGTTCATCAAATTCTTCAAACTCTGAAAATTATGGTCAATTGCTTCAAGCCTTTCAAGAAACGCATGAAGAAGCCAACCGATTAGCTCTCTTGAACAATCGATTGAAAGAAAAGAATAGCTGGCTTGAAAACGAGTAAAGGCACTTGGAAGAGGATTTAGAAAATTCAAAAGCTGGATTTTGAAAATGGAAAATCATTTACAAAAACTCCTCTTGCAAGTGTGATACTCTAGTTTGTGAAAATTGCGAAAATCTTGAAAAGAAGGTCCACTATCTTGTTAAAACAGTGGATAAGCTTTCTAAAGGCCAATCAAACTTTGAGAGTGTGCTAGCATCTCAAAATTGTGTTTTTGGAAAATCTGGATTGGGTTTTAATCCACAAAACAAACAAGATAGATTTTCAAAATCATTTTCGAAAATGCCCGAAAAACAGTCGATTGGACCATCGAAACAACCGATTGTTACATGCTTCTATTGCATGAAAAGAGGCCATTACGTGCGATTCGTAAAATCAGAAAACATGTTGTTCCCAAAGGGCTTATGAAGTGGATTCCCAAGGAAAATAAAGCTTTTATTGCTGAATATAAACCAGAGGGACCCACATTCATAAGGGGACCAAACCTTTGTACTTGAAAATCTCTTTTGTGTGAAATATTGAAGGAGAGCAAGCAATTGTGGTACTTGGACGGTGGATGCTCAAAGCATATGACAGGGGATAAATCAAAGTTCCCGAGTATATCCTTCAAGCAAGAGGGTCATGTCACCTATGGAGATAACAACAAAGGAAGAATTCTTGGGAGAGGATCCATAGGATATGAGAGCATCTTGGTGATTCATGATGTGCTCTTTGTTGAAGGCCTAAACCATAATCTCTGGCGAGCATTAGCCAACTCGTGACAAGGGGTATCAAGTGATGTTCAAGACAAACACATGAGAAATCTGTCTACCCAACACCAAAGAGGTAATGTTGGTAGGTAAGAGAGTTAATAATGTGTATCTTCTAGATATCTCTTCACCATGTTCAATTGGATGTCTTCTATCCAAGCAAGATGAATCTTGGCTTTGGCATAGAAGAATTGCTCATATTCACATGAATCATTTGAACAAGCTAATATCAAAGGATCTTGTGATTGGGCTGCCAAAACTCAAGTTTGAGAGGGATCACATTTGTGAAGCATGCCAAAAGGGGAAACAATTGAAAAGTTCTTTTAAAACCAAAAATGTTGTTTCTTCATTGAGACCTCTTGAACTCCTTCACATGGATCTCTTTGGACCCTCTAGAACCATGAGTCTTGGTGGAAATTATTATTATGATCTTGTTATTGTTGATGATTTCTCTAGGTACACTTGGACCTTGTTCTTGGAACCAAAGGCGATGCCTTTGCTGCATTCAAAAAGCTAGCAAGAAGACAACAAAACACAACGAATAGCAACATAGGTTCTATAAGGAGTGACCATGGAGGAGAATTTCAGAATTAGAAGTTTGTCAAGTTACGTGAGAAGTTGGGGATTCTGCACAATTTCTCTGCACCAAGAACACCACAGCAAAATGGAGTTGTAGAGAGGAAGAACATGTCTCTTGAAGAGCTTGCAAAAACAATGCTTAGTGAATCATCACTTCCTAAGTATTTTTGGGCAGATGTAGTGAGTACCTCTTGTTATGTGATGAATACGGTACTTATAAGGCCCATTTTGAAGAAAACTCCATATGAACTTTTCAATGGAAGGAAGCCCAACATCGGTCACCTTAAAGTCTTTGGTCGTAGCTGTTTTGTTCTCGACAATGGAAAGGAAAGCTTAGGAAAGTTTGATGAAAAAGGCGACCTTGGTATTTTCATTGGTTATTCACTCGAAGCCATGCATATAGAATATACAACAAAAGGTTGATGATGTGTAGAAGAATCTATTCAAGTTGTCTTTGATGAGGTAGATCGCAGAATCGGTCAAATCCCAAAGATCGATCTTTGAGGAAGATGAACGAGCATCGGTTTGGAGAAGGCTGGAAATCGGTGCGAGAAAAACAACCGGTTGATTTGCGAAAACAACCGATTGAAATTCTGCAACAGAGTGAGCTGCCCAAAGAATGGAGGATTCCTAGAGATCGTCGGTGGATAACATCATAGGGCGGATAAAGGAAGGTGTCTCCACACGTAGCTCCATCTCAAACTACTACGAGGCACAACTTTTGTCTCTCATATTGAACCAAAGTCAATTGAGGAAGCTCTTAAGGATGAGAAGTGGGTTGAAGCTATGCATGAAGAGCTAAATCGGTTTGAAAGGAATGAGGTATGGTTTCTTGTCCCTAAAACTAATGAAATGAATATTATTGGTTCAAAATGGGTTTTCGGGAACAAGCTAGATGAGGATGGAGTGATCACAAGGAACAAAGCAAGGCTAGTTGCCAAAGGCTACAATCAAGAAGAGGGCATAAACTATGGTGAAACCTTTGCTCCTGTGGCTAGATTGGGGGCTGTGAGGCTGCTCCTGGCCTTTGCTTGTATGAGTGGTTTTAAACTCTTCCAAATGGATGTAAAGAGTGCATTCTTGAATGGCTATATCAATGAGGAAGTCTATGTAGATCAACCACTGGGTTTTGAAGATCACAAGTATCCTAACCATGTCTTCAAGTTGAAGAAAGCTTTGTATGGACTAAAACAAGCTCCAAGGCATTGGTATGAGAGGCTTAGCAACTTTCTGCTATCTCATGGTTATGAAAGAGGAATGGTAGACAAAACTCTCTTCATCAAGAAGTCAAATGCAGAAATAATTCTTGTGCAAATCTATGTTGATGACATCATCTTTGGTGCTACACAAGATAGATTGTGTGAAGAATTTGTGGCTGCAATGAAAGGTGAGTTTGAAATGTCTATGATGGGAGAACTATCTTTCTTTCTTGGATTGCAGGTTAAACAAACAAAGGATGGAATTTTCTTAAGTCAATCAAAGTATTGCAAGGAGATTCTCAAGAAGTTCGAAATGGAGAATTGCAAAGAAGCAAGCACTCCGGTGCCATCAAGCTGCTACATGGATGCGGATGCTTTCTTGGAAAGAGTATAGATCAAACAAAATACAGAGGTTTGATTGGATATTTGCTTTATCTAACAGCTAGTAGGCCGGACATCATGTTTGCGGTGTGTTTATGTGCAAGATATCAAGCAAATCCTAAAGAGTCACACTTCAAAGCTGCAAAAAGAATTCTGAAATATCTCAAAGGAACATCATCGTAGGACTATGGTATCCTTCTCACTCTCCAATACATTTAATTGGTTATTCATATTCTGACTTTGCAGGTTGCAAGCTAGATAGAAAAAGCACAAGTGGCACTTGTTACCTTCTTGGCTCAAGCCTAATCTCTTGGCATAGTAAGAAGCAAGCATGTGTTGCTCTTTCTACTGAAGCTGAATATATAGCTCGCCGGTAGTTGTTGTGCACGGATTCTATGGCTCAAGCAACAACTTGCAGATTTTGGTTTACAAATCAGCAAGGTTCCCTTGATGTGTGATAACACAAGTGCAATCAATTTTACCAAAAATCAGATTCAGCACTCAAGGACCAAACATATTGAAATAAGACATCATTTCATCGAGAGATCATGTGCAAAATGGAATGCGTGAAGTGAAGTTTGTGGAGACCAAACTACAACTAGTTGACATCTTCACAAAACCATTACCAAAAGAAAGGTTTTTCTTCTTAAGAAATGAGTTAGGTATTCTTGATCTTAATAATTTCTCTTAAATTTGTTTTGATACATGTTAAAGTCTATTTGTGAAGACAAATAGGGGGAGAATTATTGGTTCTTGTATATCTTTGTCGGTATTGCATAAAATGTTAAAATTTATGATATAAAAAGTGTTTTCTACTGCTGGCTGATAGAAACAACCGATTGTTTCGTGTAAACAACCGATTGTTTATCATGTTTTATACCTTGAATGAGCAATAAACTGCTTTGTTCTGTGTAAGAAACTTTGGATAGTATAAATACTTGATCCGCTGTTGACCGAACGGCGGAAACTGCCTCGTCAAAGGATCGACGTGCGCACCGCTTCACACCTCCGTTCCTCTTCGAGATCCACCTCAAGAACCTGCAAAGAAACAGAGCGCGCGCTGCGCCGATCGCACTCCAACGCCCAAGTCGGTGACCGAATCACCAATACTACTAAGAGAACAAGAACCGTGCAAATCCTCTCTCACGGTAAGCTCTATAACTCGCAAGCGTAAAGAGTGTATTCGAACGTGCGTACCTCGGAAAGTTCGTTGAGAACTCTTATATACTGGTTACTTTCTCTCTCCGGCGATTCTGAGACTTGGACACGTGGCTCGCATCCAGCCGTACACGTGCCATCGGAGAGCCTCTTTGACTTGGGCGGCTTCTACTACTCTCGTTTTGCTAAGTTACCTAGGCATGGTACGCCCGATACATAGCTAACTTGGGAGTGCGATCTCTACCGGAACCGGCGAGTTAGGGTGCCTTCATACACCTTCCCCGTGGTCTCGCCGGCCGCCTTCATAATCTGCACCACCTTCTCTCGGCGATGTGCTTTCTGCGGCGATCTCCAATCTCAAGGTCGCCCGAGTTTACATCCGGCGACTTCATCTCCAACCTGGTGATCGCCGGTTACGGTATGCCGGAGATCGGAACACGCCAACTTAATGACGGCGACTTCACGAGCCCCCGACTTCCTTCCTGCCTTGGCAACGCGCGCCTCAACACGCCTATACGTAGCTTGATGCCACGTCATCACTTCCGACTACCGGGGCGGTACACAAGCCCCCCGGTCTTAAGCGAAAACTTGTCCGGCGAAAAGACTAGAAGAGTCACGTCAACACCGGTCTACGTGGCACCGACGCGAATTCCAAGCGCTTGTACCCGCCGCTTCCACGACGCTTCCACCAAACCCTCACCCATCGCTCGACACGTGGCTTCATCAACGGTTACCTTCGGCCACCGTTTGCGCTTCCCAAACCCATTTCGAAAAAACTCTTAAACCCATTTTCACTCAACACTGTTCCATCACTTTCCCTCGCATTCACGAACGCTCTAACTTCCTTACGCAAAAAACTCTCGGCGCTCTCCAACATTCCGAATCACCATCAACCTTCATCGTCTTCCCGATCATCAAAAGGTACCCACCTTCCTTCCTCTGCTGGTTTTCCTTGCATTTTAACCGATTCGCATCATTCTCAGAATCGTCCGGTGCATACGCCGTGGGTTGCTTTTTCCATTTCTCCTTCTACGTAACTTAGGGCTTCGTCAATCATCGCAACGAACCTACGTTCGTTCGTTTTTCACCTTCCTTCCATGATCGAGTCGGCCTTTGTAACCCCTAATAATTTTTCCTTTTCTTCTTCCTTTGTAGTTGCAACAATGACTCGCACAAAGATCACCCCGAATCCTCCTCCTCCTTCATCGAAAACCCCCTTCTCAAGCACACGACCCACCACGAGTTCGTGGCGCTTCATCTTCCCGGTGAGAGGCACTGCGTCTTCCCGCCCTAACCGGCCAGGCGACTCCACCTATCGCCGGAGAGCCCCCGTTCCCTTGCGGACTTCAAAACCTTGTATCCCCGGGCCAACTCGACCCTTCCGAGGGAGACATCTTCCGTGAACACCGCCGGAGCAGTTTTGCGGGCGACTAAGGGGGATGAGCTTCATCAATCATTTCATAAGGAGCACGATGAAAAGATGATAGTGCTACCTTGCCCCCCGATCATCGTTTTGCTTTTATCGCCTTATGCACTTATTTTCTTTTTGAGTTAACCCATGCATTTTCGTTCTATGCAGATAACATGCGGGCAAGGTATGCTCGCCGAGTTGAGGGCGCTCGCCGAACCCACGGGTTGGCGACGGGCTCTCAAACGGTGCCAAATTCTATGGTGGAGATCGCCGCCACTCGGGCCGATCGCCACCTAAGGGCCCGGCACCCTCCGACGTCCAACCCGCCGCCCGGCCGCAAGAAGCTTGTCCTCAAGAGGGCTAAGAGGAAAGCTCCCCGGATAGTCCAAGAAGGATGGATGAGGAAGAAGACGACGAGGTCACCGAAGATGGCCTCGTTACAAGAGGAAGAGGGTGGCACCTTCTTCACCACCCGCACCACCCCCTCTTCCCTCGTCAACGCCACCATCCACACCTGCTCCTCCTCCATCATCGCCACCCCCACAAGCTCCTGTTTCACCGGTCCAAGCGATCCCGCCGGCCACCGCGCCACCCGCGGTTGAGGCCCAAGAGCCAAACTTCATGGAGGACCCCCGAGCGCCTCCACGCCACATGTATCAGCCGGAGGGGGTCCCCCTTCAAATGCTTCACCTGCGGAGGTTGCTCCAATCGGGGATGAGGTTGCTCATACCTCTCCGATTCCGATCACTTGAATCCCCGATTCCGTCACCACGCCAACTAGCGCCCACCGAAAAACCTGCTAAGGAAGGTGGCGACGAGAACCAACAACGAGGCTCCCACGGCGCCTCTACACGCAACAAACCTCCCTCTCGAGGTTACAAGGATGTGGGAGCCTCTATCCGCTAAGGCGAAGACAATAGCAGATGACATCCGGCCGTCATCACCGGAGCCGTGGAGAGCTCCACCGGAGGCTCCAAGACGACCTCTTCAACCTCAAGACAGAGAACAGCACCATGAGGGTTGAGGTGGAGAAGTTGTCTTTCAACTTGACGCCGGCGGAGATTGAACACTCCCGAGTGGAAGACGCAATGAGCACCGAGCTCGGGTTGGCGCGCAAAGAGGCCACGCGATCTCCGCCACAAAGTGCAACAACTTGCTCAAGAAAAGATCGAACTAGAGAGCAAGATTGTGCCTTACCGCGTCAAGGTGGGCGACCCGGAGGCTCTCATAAAGGCCGACGCCGCCAAGGTGCGAAAACTAGAGAAAAGGTCGGCGAGCGAGAGACCCTCCTTGGGCGGTGGAAAAGGCAAGGGACGACGCCATAGCCGATCCCGATCTCGCCGAGCCAACGAAGAGAAGGGAAAAGTAGTTGCTGAATTGGCCCAAGTGCAAGCGGAATCCAAGAAGGTTGCTGAAGACCTTCTCCAGGCTCAAGAGACCAATGAACAACTCAAGAAGCGAGTTGAAGAGCTGGAGCAACAGAATAAGGAGCTGAAAGAGCAAGGCGAAGATCTCAAGAAGCGGATTGAGGAACTTCGAGCTGATTGAAGAACTCAAGCTAAACTCGCTCAAATTCTGGCGCTGGATTCGAAGGCGCACGGGAACAATTTGCCTGCTTGTTCCCCACGGATCTCGGCATGGTGTCGCCGGACAATGAAGTGGTGGATGGAAAAGTGGTGCCCGCCGAAGACCGATCAATTTGATCCATCCATCGCTTTTGTACTTTCCCTTGTATACGGCTTGTACGGACTTTATGCCTTTTCGTATATATGTTTTGAACTGATATTCACCGTTAATGACAAAGTCTACGTTTTTCCTCTTATGACTTCTTTAATCGCTTTAACTTTCCTTGCTTGCTTAATTCCAAAGAAAAGACTTAGGAAAAGCGTGTAGGCACGACCTTTGACTTAACGCCGAATCACCTCAACTTCGAATAATAATCACATTTATCAACTCGTAACTTAAGGCAATAAACCTTAGCGTAAAAAGATTCCTCAAGCAACAAACTTTGACTTAGCTACTACGGCTTAAACACCGCTTCACCCGATCTGCTCCATCAAAACGGGTCTTTTAACTTTTCGCCTGTTTAAACTTTTCCCCGGTCGCCCAACTCTTGGCGATCGGCTTCTTTACGGCTTCACGCCTTGGCCATTGTTCTTTGATGCGGGGTAGAGACGCCTTTCGGATCCTTCTCTACCTCCTTGTGCTTCGAGCAAGAGACGGGTGGCTAGGCGTTCTCTTCGAACCTACCTTAGCCACCGTCGTAACTTCTTCCACCGTACCCGAACTCGTTCGAGACGAGAAGGATTTTATCTTGCCCGAACTCGCTTGTAGGTGAGAAGGTCTTTAACTCGCCCGAACTCGCTCATAGGCGAGGAGGTCTTTACTCGCCTGAACTCGCTCACGGGGCGAGAAGGTCTTTGAATCATGCCTTTACATTGCCCTGGGGTTACATCTTCTCGCCCCTAGAAACACGGAGGACTTTTACTTGCCTCTACATTGCCCGGGGGTTACATCTTCTCGCCCCCGAAACACCGAGGACTTTCACTTGCCTCTACATTGCCCCGGGGTTACATCTTCTCGCACCCGAAACACCGAGGACTTTCACTTGCCTCTACATTGCCCCAGGGGTTACATCTTCTCGCCCCCGAAACACCGAGGACTTTCACTTGCCTCTACATTGCCCGGGGTTACATCTTCTCGCCCCCGGAAACACGAGGACTTTTACTCTTTCTCACACACACTCGCTCGACGGCGAGGAGGTCTTTAACTTGCCTCGGGACGCGCGAGGGCGTTGAGGTCTTTTAACGGTGCCTCCGATCGCCGAAAGACGATGAGACTTAAAAACTTTAACTCGATGCCTCCAATCGCCGAAAAACGATGAGGACTTAAAACTTTAAGCGATGCCTCCAATCGCCGAAAAACGATGAGGACTTAAAAACTTTAACGATGCCTCCAATCGCCGAAAAACGATGAGGACTTAAAAACTTTTAGAAAGCATGCAATATATCTTTACTCGCCTTAAATCACGTATAAGTGACAAGGTCTTTCTTCAAAACTTTTTGGAAAATAGCAAGCATGCAATCGAAAACGCCTTATACTTCGAAAACTCTTCTTTTATTGGGTGGCCTCATTAAAAACCCTCCTTAGGGAAAAAAGAGTGCCCCCTTCAAACGCTTCATCGAAACATTGTAATATAACTTTTGTGTTTGTCTTTATTTTCTGCGCGGTTGTGTGCTGGTGCAACCGTCGTTGGCAATTTCTTTGAGTTTCGTTCGGTGAGTTTGTGTTTTGTGCCGTTTGTTTGTCTTTCAATCGGTGGAGTGAGGTCTTTTGCTGCTTGCGCGCAATCTGTTTGGTGGAGATTCGAGTTCTTTAGTGGTTTTCTGCGAAGGTTTGCGGTGTTCTTGGGTTCTTGCGCAGTTTCTTGAGTTTTCCCCAGTTGATCGCTGGTTCGTTCCCAGAATTTCTGTGGTTCGCTGAAGTTAATGAGAAAGATGAGAAGCAATCGTTCCAGTCCCGTGGCTCCCGTCGCAGCTGAAGGCGATGCCGCCATGACCATGGCGCAGATGGCAGAAATGATGCGCTCGTTGCAGGCGACTGTAGAAGCCTCGCGCGTCGAGCAGGCAAGGATACATGAAGACCTGGTCGCCTCTCGCGCCAGGAACGAGGAGCTCAGCAAGGTAGCTGAGGAGCTGCGTCGAGCTCTGCAGGAGCAGCAGGGTCGTTCTTCAGCTGAAGAGGTGGCACCGTCGACGCCACCTCGTGTTTTCCCGATGCCTTTCATTCAGGCGATTACCGACACGCCAATTCCCACGAGCGTGGTTCCGGTTAAAGCTGTTTTTACTGGCGTGGAGGACCCAGAGGCTCATCTGACCACGTTCCACACGCAGATGATGCTGTCGGGAGGGTCGGACGCCGTCTACTGTAAGATGTTCGTGAGCACGCTCCAGGGAACGGCGATGGAGTGGTTTGTGAGCCTGCCTAATGGCCACATAACTAATTTTCAACAATTCTCGAAAATCTTTGTCGAGCAGTATATTGTGAACAAGGCACCGCCCAGGGTGTCCTATGATCTGTTTGATATAAGGCAGTACCATGGGGAGTCCCTCAGAGACTACCTCAATCGCTTCGGAGCGCAGATGGTCAGATCGCCGGCCAAGGATGAAGAAATGCTGGTTTATGCCTTCAAGAAGGGCGTGCAGCCAGGGCCATTCTGCGAGGCCTTGATCAGGGCTCATCCAGCGACGTTTGCTGAAGTCAGGCGACTTGCGGTGGCCCACATCGCCGATGAGAGTGAAGTCGCCGAGAAGAGAGGCAGCGTGGCTCCCGCCAGGCCACGCGCCCAGACTAGGATCCAGCCACAGAGGGTGCTGGAAACGGCAGCGGCGGCCAGGAAAGATCAAAGGACTCGCTATCCTTACGATAGGAGAAACAAGGGAAGAAGCCAAGCGCAGCCAACCGCCAGCACGCCAACAACCAGCACGCCGAGAGTACAATCGCCCACCTAAGCACAAATTCGTCATGGGACTAGCCGACCTGATCGCTATCCCTAACATATCTGCTAGGTTGAAGGCGCCCGAGAAGGTGGGCGACAAGGTGCTGGGGTCAAAGCCGGACGTTTGGTGCGAGTTTCACCAGTGCTTTGGCCACAACCTGGACTCGTGTTTGTCTTTAGGATACCAGCTCGACGATCTGGTTAAGAGCGGGTTCCTAAACGACTATCTGCTGGACAGAAGGACCGGAGGAGCGTCGAGTTCCCAGCCGGCAGGTGGAGAAGCCCAGCAACACGAGATGCCTATCCATGGGGAGATCCACACCATTGCAGGGGGTTTCTCAGGTGGTGGATGCACCGCATCGCAGAGGAAAAAGTACGCGCGGTCGGTGATGTCAGTGGACATGTTTGAAGATCACTCGCCGGAAGTGGACATTACGTTCACCAAGCAGGATCTTCGGGACGTTGTGCCTCATGACAACGATCCCATTGTTATTTCGTTGATCACGGCGGGAAGGAAGGTCCATAGAGTTCTGGTGGACCAAGGAAGCTCGGCAGACGTAATGTTCTGGCCGACTTTCACGCAGCTGGAATTGCCCCTTGACCAGCTAAGGCCCTATGGAGGGTGCTTGTATGGGTTCGCTGGCGACCAGGTGGAGGTCAGGGGGTACATTGAGCTGAGGACCACGTTTACCGATGAGGCTGGGTCGAGGACGGAGAAAATCAAGTACCTCATCGTAAACGCCCCTTCGGCATATAACATCCTGTTGGGAAGACACACTCTTAACAGGATAGGCGCAATTCCATCGACTCGGCACATGAAGGTGAAGCTGCCGTCCATGGAAGGGGTGGTGATCACGATAAAGTCTGATCAGAAAGAAGCGAAAAAGTGCTATGAAAATAGCCTGAAAAATAAAAGATCAGTGAGCTATGTAACGACCACCCCGCCTCCCGGTGTGAAGCCCAGACCGCCGGTAATAGAGGAGGCCGCCGGAAGGGATGTAGAGATGATAGATGCTGAGCTGGGGGAGAGGAATGCTGGCCTGGAGGAGGAAGAGGCGCGGAATCGCCCTGAGGAAGCAAGGGAACTGGGGATCGCCAAGGCGGTGATCGCCAGAGAATCCAGGCCCAAACCTGTCGAGCAGTGGCTCGAAAAGGAGATCGGAGGGAAAATCTTCAAGCTGGGAAGATCTCTGGAAGTCGATCTCCAAGACCAGATCGCCAAGGTGATTGAGCGGCATCTGGACGCGTTTGCTTGGTCCGCTTCGGACATGCCCGGGATCGATCCCGACTTTTTGTGCCATCATCTGGCGATGGACAACATGGTGAGACCGGTGCGACAAAGATGAAGGAAATTTAATGAAGAGAGGAGGCAGGCAATCAAGGACGAGACCCAGAAACTCCTCGCTGCAGGCCACATCAGGGAAGTCCAGTACCCTGAGTGGTTGGCAAATGTCGTGCTGGTAAAGAAGAGTAACGGGAAATGGCGCATGTGCGTCGATTTCACCGATCTGAACAAAGCTTGCCCAAAGGATTCGTATCCTTTGCCAAGCATTGATGCCCTGGTCGATAGTGCTGCAGGGTGCAAGCTGCTGAGTTTCCTGGACGCCTTCTCGGGCTATAATCAGATCAAGATGCATCCCATGGATGAAGAAAAAACAGCCTTCATGACGGAGAGGTCGTGCTACTGCTATAAGGTGATGCCGTTTGGGCTGAAGAACGCGGGGGCCACGTACCAGAGGTTGATGGATCGAGTACTTGCACCGATGCTGGGAAGAAACGTGCAAGCCTACGTCGATGACATGGTCGTGACCTCGCAGGAGAAGAGCAAGCACGTAGCAGACTTGGAAGAATTGTTCACGACGATCGCCAAATTTAAGTTGAAGCTCAACCCGAAGAAATGCATTTTCGGCGTGGAGGCTGGAAAGTTCTTGGGTTTTATTTTGACTGAAAGGGGAATAGAGGCCAACCCGGACAAGTGTGCCGCCATCTTGGCGATGAGAAGCCCGACTACAGTGAAAGAAGTCCAGCAGCTGACGGGTCGGATGGCGGCCCTATCTCGCTTCGTGTCAGCGAGCGGAGAAAAGGGACATCCCTATTTCCAATGCCTGCGGCGCAATAACAAGTTCGCTTGGACGAAAGAGTGCGAGGAAGCTTTCGTCAAGCTGAAGGAATATCTGGCGAGCCCGCCGGTTCTGTGCAAACCACTGGCAGGAATCCCTCTCAGGTTGTATTTCGCTGTGACTGAGAAGGCGGTGAGTGCGGTGCTCGCCCAGGACCAGGATCAGGCTCAGAAGCCTATTTATTTCGTGAGTAAAGTGTTGCAGGGCCCAGAAACGAGATATCAGGCCCTGGAGAAGGCTGCGTTGGCTGTGGTGTTTTCGGCGAGGAGGTTGCGCCACTACTTCCACAGTTTCACAATACTGGTGATGACTGACCTGCCCATCCAGAAGGTCTTGAAGAAACCTGACGTTGCAGGAAGAATGGTGAAGTGGGCAGTGGAATTGTCAGAGTTTGACATTAAATATGAGCCTCGAGGCCCGATCAAGGGGCAAATCTTTGCAGATTTTGTGGTCGAGCTCTCATCCGAGGCAACGCGGGTTGAAGGTGACGACTTCCGTTGGGTACTCTCGGTGGATGGATCGTCGAACCAGCAGGGTAGCGGTGCTGGAGTCATATTGGAAGGACCCAACGGCGTGCTGATTGAACAATCTTTGAGGTTTGCCTTTAAAGCCAGCAATAATCAAGTAGAGTATGAGGCGCTGATCGCCGGGATTTTGCTGGCCAAAGAAATGGGGGCTAGGGTGCTGATGGCTAAGAGTGACTCGCTGCTAGTCACAGGGCAAGTAACAGGCGAGTTCCAGGCTAAAGATCCACAAATGGCGGCTTACTTGGCGTATGTGCAGGAATTGAAGAGTTCCTTTGCCTCTTTTGAAGTAGTGCATGTGCCCCGAGAGCAGAATGCCCGAGCTGACTTGCTTGCTAAGCTCGCCAGTTCAGGTAAGGGGGGTAGGCAGAGGACGGTGATTCAAGAAACTCTGAAGACGCCGAGGGCATTTGTAGCAGATCACCTGGTCCTTCAGATAAGCAAGTCGACGGAGAGGGCAGCGAGAAGCCATAAGTCTTTGACGCAAGAAACTCTGAGATCGCCAAGAATTAGAGCATGTCGAGGAGAGAAGGTGGACGTGATGCAGGTCTGCGCCACCCATGAGCCAGACACTTGGATAACACAGTACAAGCGGTGCTTGGCAGATGGTCTCCTCCCGCTGGATCTAACAGAAGCTAGGAAGGTAAAGAAAAATTCCAGCAAGTATACATTGATTGATGGCGATCTATACAGATTTGGGTTCACTCACCCACTCCTGGAGTGCATACACGGTGAGAAGTGTACGAGAATTATGGCAGAGCTCCACGAAGGAATATGTGGAAGTCACGTCGGGGGTCGAGCTCTGGCCGCAAGGACTCTCCGTGCAGGCTACTATTGGCCATCCATGAGAGAAGATTGCAAGAAGTATGCCCAGTGCTGCAAACAATGCCAGCAGCACGCCAATTGGCACAAGGCACCTCCCGAGGAGTTGAAGTCGATTTATAGCCCTTGGCCGTTTCATACTTGGGGAATCGACATCCTGGGACCTTTTCCACTGGCGATCAGGCAGATGAAGTATTTGGTGGTGGCGATCGAGTACTTCACCAAGTGGATTGAAGCAGAACTAGTGGCCCAGATCACCGCGCACAAGATCGAAGGTTTTGTATGGAAGAACATCGTGTGCCGGTTTGGAGTGCCTAAGCGCCTGGTGTCAGATAATGGGACGCAGTTTGCAAGCCACCTGTTGAAGAAGCTTTGTGAAGGGGTGGGAATTCAGCAAGTGTTTGCATCCGTCGAGCACCCTCAAACAAATGGCCAGGTAGAATCAGCTAATCGGGTGTTGCTGAGAGGGTTGAAGAGAAGGCTCGAGAAAGCCAAGGGAGGTTGGGCTGAGGAGGTACCCCGTATAGTTTGGGCGTACCACACCACCGAGCAGTCAGGAACCCACGAGACCCCGTTTAGTTTGGTCTACGGGTGTGACGCCATGATTCCAGTAGAGATCCAGGAGAGCTCGCCGAGATTCCAGAACTTTGTAGAGGAAGACTCGAATGAAGAGAGAAGGCTGAACCTGGATCTGCTGGATGAAGTCAGGGAGGAGGCGAGGCTGAAGGCGGAGGCGGTGAAGAGAAGGGTCGAGCGAAGGTACAATTCTAAGGTGATACCAAGGCAGTTTAGAGAAGGCAATCTGGTGATGAGGAAGGCCCACCAGTACGAGATGGAGAATAAACTATCACCCAAGTGGACTGGACCGTTCAGAATAACCGAGGCACTCGGGAACGGAGCCTACCGCTTAGAGACGCTGGAAGGAGGGGCGATCCCTCGTACCTGGAACGCCACACACCTGAAGTTGTACTATAGTTAAGAGCTTTGTAAGTAAAGACAAACACAAATGTTATATTGCAATGTCTCTGTCAAAACAGTTTTAAGGGGGCACTCTTTTTTCCCTGAGGAGGGTTTTTAACGAGGCCACCCAATAAAAGAAGAGTTTTCGAAGTATAAGGTGTTTCCAGATTGCATGTGTGCTATTTTCGAAAGTTTTGAAAAAAGACCTTGTCATTTGTACATGATTTGAGGCAAGAAAAGATATATCGCGTGCTTTCTAAAAGGTTTAAAGTCCTCATCGTCTTTCGGCGATTGAAGGCACCGGTTAAGTTTTAAAGTCCTCATCGTCTTTCGGCGATTGGAGGCACCAGTTAAGTTTTTAAGTCCTTACCATCTTTCGGCGATCGGAGGCACTAGACGGAAGACCTCAACGCCCTCGCGCGTTTTGAGGCAAGTTAAAGACCTCCTCACCGTTGAGCGAGTGCAGGCGAGAAAGAGAAAAAGTCCTCCGTGTTTCTGGGAGCGAGAAGATGTAACTCCTGGGGCAATGTCGAGGCAAGTTAAAAAGACCTCCTCGCCGTTGAGCGAGTGCAGGCGAGAAAGAGAAAAAGTCCTCCGTGTTTCTGGGAGCGAGAAGATGTAACTCCTGGGGCAATGTCGAGGCAAGGTAAAGACCTCCTCGCCGTTGAGCGAGTGCAGGCGAGAAAGAAAAGGTCCTCAGTGCATCCAGGGGGGGAGATGTACACCCTGGGCAAGTTGAGGCACCAGACAAAGTCCTTCTCGCCGTCGAGCGAGTTAAGGCCATTAAAAGTCCTTCTCGCCGATGAGCGAGTTCAGGCGAGTTAAAAAACCTTCTCTCTTGTGTGCGAGTATAGGCAAGATAAAATCCTTCTCGTCTTGAACGAGTTCAGGTATGGCGAAGAGGGTGGAAGAAGCTTGAAAGGTGGCTAAGGCAGGTTCGAAGAGAACGCCTAGCCAGCCAGTCTTTAGCTCTGAAGTTCGGGGGGGTAAAGGAAGATCCTAAAGGGCATTTCTGCCCCAGACAAAAAAAATGACTGCCAAAGCCTGAGGCTAAGAAAAGCTGGTGTTAGCAAGAGGTCCTGGTGATCGCGAAAAGTTCAAACACGGCGAGAAGGTTGAAAGGCTTGCTTGATAAAGCAGGTCGAGTGGGACGTTGTTTGAGCCAATGATTAAGTTACAGTTCGTTGCTTGGAAGCTTTTCTTATAATCAGGTTAGTGCTTCAAGAGTACACGTTGTTTAAAGCGATTATTGCTTAAGTTTGAATTGGCTCGAGGCAGTTACGCCAAAGATTGTGTTTGCATAATCGCTAAGTTAAACTCGGCAAAGTTAAACATACAAAGAGATTGAAAGCGCTCAAAAGGAGTCAGAAAGAAGAATATCCAAGTTTCGCTATTTGAAATAAGTAGCTGTTCAAAACACATATGCAAGAGTTTTTACAAGGTAAATACAAGTGAATTTATAAAGAAGCAGATGGGGTGGAATTGGTTGAGCCTTCGGCTGGGACGACCTTTCCATCTACTACTTCGTTGTTTAACGACACCATGCTGAGGTCAAGATCCGGGAATAGGCATGCGAATTGTTCCCGAGCGGCATCAAACCCAGCAACCAGAATCTGAGCGGAGCTTAGCTTGAGTTCTTCAATTTGCCTTTGATATTCTTCAACCTGTTGCTTAAGCTCCTTGTTCTGCTGCTCCGGCTCTTCGACTTGTTTTCGCAGTTGTTTGTTAGTCTCTTGAGCGTGGAGAAGGTCGTCAGTAACCTTCTTGGATTCAGTTTGAGCTTGGGCCAACTCGGCAGCCATCTTCCCCTTCTCCTTGTTTGCCTCAGCGAGATCAGCCATGGCGTCGTCTCTCGCTTTCTCTACTTGCCCAAGTAGCTTTTCGCGGTCGATTGACCTTTGCTCCAGTTTTTGTACCTTATCGGCATTAGCTTGAATTTGAGCCTCCAGGTCGCTCGCCTTGGTGCGCAGAGGCACGATTCTGCTTTCAAGTTCAACTTTTTCTTGGGCAAGTTCATGGACTTTGCGGCGAAGGTCAGCAGCTTCCTTGCGCGCAAGCCTAAGCTCGGTACTTAGGGCATCCTCTACTCGAGAATGTTCCATTTCCGCGAGCGTTAGGCTGAAGGCCACCTTCTCCACCTCAACCTTCATTGTGCTGTTCTCGGTCTTGAGGTTGTAGATATCATCCTGTAGCCGCCTGGTGGAGCTCTCCACAGCTCTCGTTATGATCGATGGGATATCCTCTGCAATGGTTTTGAGTTTAGCAGTCAGGGGTTCCCACATCCTCGTGACCTCGAGGGAAAGGTTTGCGGCTTGGAGAGGCGCCAGGGGGGCCTGTTGAGGGTTCTCGTCGCCACCTTCCTTAGCGATATTTTCGGTGGTTGCTTCTTGGCGTGGCGACGCAATCGGGGACTCGGTGATTAGGATTGGAGAGGTGTGAGCGACCTCATCCCCGATTGGAACGATTCCTGCAGCTGAAGTGTTGGAAGGAGGGCCCCCTCCTGCTGATATATGTGGTGTAGAGGCGCTCGGGGGGTCCTCCAAGAAGTTTGGCTCTAGGGCCTCAGTTGCAGGTGGCGCAGTGGCCAATGGAACTGCTTGGACTGGTGGTGAAGGGGCTCGTGGTGTTGGCGATGAGGGAGGAGGAGCAGGTGTTGATGGTGGTGTTGAAGCGGGAAGAGGGGGTGGGGCAGGTGGTGAAGGTGGTGCCACCCTTTTCCTCTTTGTAACGAGGCCATCCTCAGTGACCTCGTCGTCCTCTTCCTCATCCTCTTGGACAACTTGGGGGGCTTTTCACTTTGGCCTTTTAAGGACCAGTTTCTTCCGTTGGGCGGGCTCCTTAGGCGGTGATCGCCCATGAATGATGGCCTTCTCGACCGCCGAGTTGGGCACCGTCTGGGAACCGCTCGCCAACCCGTGGTTGCGGGCGAGCGCCTTCAAGTCGGCGAGCATGTTCTTACCCAACATGGTGTCTGCATAAAATGAAGGTGCATAAGTTAGCTCAAAGGAGAAAGGGGTAAGTGTACAAGGCAATGAGACAGCAAAAGCAGGCATATGCAGAAAAGATAAAACCAAAGTCTTGTGTGTGTCGCACAAGACGCCCAGAAACAATATCAGAAGCAATGTTAAGACAAGGGTGTAGCGTCCTAACCTATTTGGAATTCCAACTGGTCCTCAAAGAACTCGAAGGAAATCAGGGTGGGGGTCAAGAATGTTATGTGGGCATCTGCCAGCCTCTTCCAGAATAGGCAGAGGTCTCGATCCAAAGCTCCCATGCTATCAGGACTTCTGGGCCTCCTGAAGCAGCTCTTGGACTCCTTTTTCCCCTTGTCCACCCAGTACAAGGGGAAACCGTCGAGAAGGGAAGTGTCTTTGTCATTTGCGCGAACCTGGATGAACTTCCCCTTCCAATCCTTGTACGACTGCTGGAAGATGGTGAAAATGGATCTCCCAGCAATGGCATTCAAGCTGACCCACAGGCGATCTCCTGGGTGCTTGGCCTCGAACAGGAATAAAAACACGTCCACTGACGCGGGCAACCCCAGGTGGGCGCATGTTATCTCGAAGGCTCGGACAAACGCCCAGCTGTTCGGGTGAAGCTGGGCGGCAGCGATGTTGAGCTCGGTTAAGAGCTCCCTCTCAAATCGGGTAAGAGGGAACCTGAGTTTGACCTTCTTGAAGAAGGTAGTGTAGACGAAGCAGAAGGGCCCATCGGCGCTCACTTTGTCATCGGCGCACACTGGCAGAGCGGCGGGGCAAGGCAGCACCATCATTCTCTCGTCATGCTCCTTGTGAAACGATTGGTGGACCTCGTCCCCATTGGTCAATCGCAGAACCGCACTCGCAGTGTTTACCGACAAGGTTTCCTTTAAGAGAGTTGGGCTAGCCCATGGGTATAAAGCCTTGAAGTCTGGCAGAGGGATGGGGGCTCCTCCAGCGTTTGGTGGAGTCGCCTGGGCCAGAGCGGTTTGGGAAGACGCAGGCCTCACGGCCTGCGAAGAGGGAGCACCACGAACTTGCACTGAGTCGTGTGCTTGTGAAGGAGGGTTTCGCGCTGATGGAGGGGGGTTCGGGGTGATCTTCGTGCGAGTCATGATAGCAACTGCAAACGAAGAAGAAAGAAAAAAATAATCAGGAGGGTTACAAAGGCTGACTCGATCATAGAGGGAAGGTGAAAGACGAACGAATGTGAGTTCGTTGCGACGATCGACAAAGCCCTAAGTTACGCAGAAGGAGAAATGGAAAAACAGCCCACAGCGTATGCACCAGACAGTTACAGGATGATGCAAATCGGTGAAAATGCAAGGAAACCCACCAGATGAAGGAAAGTAGTTACCTTTCGATGATCAGGAGAACGTTGAAGGGAGGTGGTGATCTGGAGCGTCGAGGAACGTCGAGAGTTTTTGCAGAAGGAAATAAGAGCGTATGCAAGTGTGAAGAAAGTGATGGAACAGTAGGAGCGTAAGGGGTTAAGGGGTTTTCGAAATAAGTTTGGAAGCGCTAACGGCAGATGAAGAGAGCCGTTGATGAAGCCACGTGTCGAACGATGCGCGAAGGGTTTGGTGGAGCGTCAGAGCAGCAGAAAGTACTATCGCTTGGAATTCTGCGTCCATGCCACGTAGACCGGTGTTAACGAAGGCTTTTTCAGTCTTTTCGCTAGACGAGTCTTCGCTTAAAGACTGGGGGGCTTGTGTACCGCCCTGGCGGTCGGGTGTGATGACGTGGCATTCTGCTGCAGTGTAGGCGTGTTGACAAGGCGCCAAGTTGACAGGTGGGAAGGAAGTCGGGAGGCACGTGTGGTCGCCGATTGTTAAGTTGGCGTGTTCCGATTTCCAGTTTCCCAGAATAGGCGATCGCCAGGTTGAGGATGAAGTCGCCAGATGTAGACTCAGGCGACCAGGCGGTCGGAGATCGCCAGAGTAAGCACATCGCCGAAGATGAAGGAGAAGCAGATTATGAAGGCGGCCGGCGAGACCACAGGGAAGGTGTATGAAGGCCCTAACTCGCCAGTTTTAGTAGAGATCGCACTCCTGAGTTAGCTATGCGCTGGGCAGTACCATGCATAGGTAACTTAGCCAAAATGAGAGTAGAAGCAGCGCCAAGTCAGGGAGCCTCCAGATGATGGCACGTGTACGGTTGGATACGAGCCACGTGTTCAAGTCTGTAACTGCCAGGAGAGAGAAAATCACCAGGTATATAAGAGTTCTTAACAGATTTTCTAAGGTACGCGCGTTCAGTTCATACACTTTACGCTTGCGAGTGACAAAGCTGTTTGTGAGAGAGTTTGCACGGTTCCAGTTCTTAGTATTTGGTGATACCGTCACTGACTTGAGCGTCGGAGTGCGATCGGCCGCAGCGGCGCCGTGTCGTTTCTTTGCAGGTTCTTGAGATAGATCCAGAGGAGGAACGGAAGTGAGAAGCGGCGCGCACGTCGATCCTTTGACGAGGCATTCTCCAGCGCTCCGGTCAACAGGCAGGATCACAAATCTAGGTCAAGTCTCATGGAATCAAGTTTATGCTATTTACACCACAACTAATACTAAGCTATCCTTAATGGGCCTTCATGTAGCATATACAAGTTGCTTCTTCTCCCATCCATAGCTTGGCCCAAGTCTCACATCCGTAGCTTGGTCATGGACCTAGTAATAGGTCCTAGACGGTTTCCTTCCTTCTAGACGCTCTCCCTTTAGACGCTCTCCACCTTGTGCTAGACGCTCTTCACTTTGGCCTAAACGCTCCTTCCTTTGGCCTAAACGCTCTTGGTTTGGCTTTGGATGCTCACGTCTTGGGTCTTGTCTTTTTATATGAGGTTGTGTTTGGCCCTCTTCCATCATCCCCTCCCTCTTGAAAAGGATTTGTCCTCAAATCCAATGCTTTTTCTTCAACTAGGGGGATGAGTGTGGCTGGATGGTGTCCATCATCTCCTCCTTCTTGAGAAGATCTATCCGCAGATCTACAGACTTGATCTCGAATAGTAGCCTTTTGTTTTGCCAAAGCTTGTCCTCTTGGATCAAACGTCCACCTATAGAAATCATCAAATAAAGCATAGGTGTTAGTTTGAAAATCAATTTTACTATGTTGCCATTTTTGTTTTTCTTTTTGGTTTTGGCAACTTTGGACAATGTTTCTCTTTTGATTGTTGTATGTGTTCTCTAATCATCTTATGCATTTTGAAATGTTCATTTGTGGTTACTTTCTCTTTAGGCATAAATCCTATAGGAGATGGTAACAACTTAAAAGGAGAAAGATGATTTAGCCCACATATAACCTCAAAAGTAGAAATACAAGTAGTTTTGTGAACTACTTTATGGTGTGTATACTCATCTCTAGAGTTGTGTTTGTCCTTTATGATTATTCTAGGCATAGAAGAAAGAGCTAGATTTTCAAATGTATTTTGACCATGCCTTTGAGGATGATAAGAATTTAAAGTGTACAACTTAGTTGCAAGTTTTCCAAAGAGAATCCTCAAATCATGGTTTGCGAAATTTGGAGCTCTATCCAACACTATGCTTGAGGATAAACGATGAAGATGTAGCACTTCTCTAGAGAAGAGTTTATCCATGAAAATCGAATCAAAACCTTTTGTTGTCCTAGGAAGCTCTAATATGAAATTTGTGTTTTCCCAAGGAGCATTTGCAAAAGGTGAAGGAGCATAGAGTTCTTGAGACATTGCCTTAGGTGTAGTTTGAAAACAAGAATTGTACCTAAGGTAATGTCTTTGAACCTCTTTTCTCATGGGGGACAAAAGTTTTCCTTTTAAAAGCTCTAGAGTTTTATCAACTCTAATTTGGCCCATGAGTTCTCCTTCATGAAGAATTTTTCTCTTATGTGTAAAGATAGTCTCGTTGTTACAACCATTGTTTATGAGAATTTGTACACTTTGTAATGGTTGTCTCAATAAGACATGACAAGTTGCTCTAGGCACTACTTCACATAAAAATTTGTTTTTGTAGATGCTTATAGATAACTTGACATTCACTTGGTGATATCCTAGCACATATGAGAAATAATCTACTTCATCTTTATCTATACAAGCTTCTTTTAAAGACTCTTCTTTTTTGCTTATGCTTGCAAGTGTTCCTTTACAAGAGGTAAGGCTAGGTTGTTCAACAAGAAGCATGTTTTCAAGGGTATGTTCAATGTGCTTGCCTTGTTGAATGACCTTGTGGGAAGGAACACTCTTCTCCCACGCCTTTTGTTTCCCAAAAGTTTTCTCTTTTTCTATTTTCTCTTCATCCCTCTTATGTTTCATTTGTATTTGGTCTTTTACCACTTGGGAATGTGGTAAAGGGCTAAGTACAAACTTTTTGTGCTTGTGGATGAAGGAAATCTCGTTAGTTAGACCATCATGCAAGGTTTTCTTATCAAATTGCCATGGTCTACCTAATAAGATGTGTCAAGCTTCCATAGGTACTACATCACATAAAACTTTGTCTTTGTAGTTACCTATAGAAAACTAGATTTCCACTTGTTTGTCTACACGCAGTTCCCCATTATCATTGATCCATTGTGATCCGGTCGGTCACAGTTTAGGGTGACATCAGCGACTGATGGCCACGTGGGCCGTTCTTAGTGGGAGACGTGGGCCAGGGAAGCTGATGTCAGCTCGAAGAGAGCAATCAGGCGGAGATCGGTGATCAGGGGGAATGCGCGATCAGCGACTAGGTGAGCCGCAAGGCTGATCGGTCGTGGTGTCGCACGCAGCTAAGCTGGGAACGAGAGGGGATTCCCGGGGAGAGTGCTGCAGCCGAGCCTTGTGTGGCATGGCGTCGGGAGTCAGAGAAGGCGTATGCCCTTCGATACCGTGCACAAGAGTGGTTTGAGGAAGCTGGTAGTCGGTCGGCGCTCTGTAGCCCGTGGCGTGCGTGGGCAGAAGGGGCGATCGTTCACGCGACAGGGAATACCTGGTATGCGAGCTGGTCCAAACCGCACCTGGTACTCACATTGAGGTTGCCCGAGACACCCAACACATGAAACACACTAAGTTACTTTGTGCGCGAATAACTTAGGGGTGTGACAAGGTATATAAAGGGGTGCCACGCTCATTTCTAGGTACGCTTTTCATACGGATAAGTGGCTAGTTTTCGCACACAGAGAAGAGAGAGAATTCGCAGAGAACACGGTCCTCACAGAGATCACAGAGTGAACTACTCTTTGGTGGATTTGTTCGCTGACTTACGGAAGGCGGAGTTAGACGTTGCGGAGCCTTCAAAGGACAGGTCACCGGCAAGATCATTTGGCGCCCACCGTGGGGCCCGTGTGAAATTGCGATCCCATCCACTGCGCTGCCAGATTTCGTGTGTTCTTAAGATTCTTTGCTGCAAGGATGAGGAAGACAAGGCAAACTACACCTACGCCATCCGTCGAGGAAGGAGCTGTAACGATGGCGCAAGTCTTGGAGATAATGCGCGCGCTGCAAGACGATGTGGCGGCATCAAGAATGGCGCAAGAAAGGATGCAAGCAGACTTGGCTGCATCGCAGGGCAGGAACGAAGATTTAAACCGGGTTAACGAGGAGTTGCGCCAATCTTTACAGGCGCAGAAAGAGAGGGTGGCGGAGGAAGGAGTGGCGCCACCACCGTCCCCCCCTAGGACTTTTCCCATGCCATTCTGATCTGAAATAATGAGTGCAGCCGTACCACCTGGCTTAGTGGGTGAAGGCCTCGTTCATGGGGGTAGAGGATCCAGAAGCACACATGACGGCTTTCCACACCCAAATGATGCTTTCTGGGGGCTCGGATGCCGTATATTGCAAACTATTCATGAGTACCCTGAGTGGGGTAGCGCTGGAATGGTTCGTAAGCCTGCCAGACGGCCACATCACGTCGTTTCAACAATTCTCGAAGTTGTTCAGGGAGCAGTATATCGTGAACAGGGCACCCCCAGTGGTGTCCTACAACCTTTTCGATGTGCGCCAGAACCAAGGCGAGTCCCTCCGGGATTACCGTAGCCGTTTTGGGGCGTAGGTGGTGAGGCTGCCCAGCAAGGATGAAGATATGTTGGTGCACGCATTCAAGAAAGGGGTTCTTGCGGGCCCCTTTAGTGAGTCTTTGATCAGGCACCGCCCCAGCACATTCGCGGAGATTAGGCGTCGTGCCGTGGCGCACATCACTGCGGAAACAGCGGTTTCTGAGAAAAGGGAAAGCGCGGTCCCTAACAAGCCGCGCGCAGGACCAAGCAGGACTCAGCAGCCGATGAGGGTGCACGAGGCCAAGGAGGGAAAGAGGGCTCAGGGAAAACCCCGCCCTTACTAGCCTTGAAGGGATCAGAATGGGGGGCGCACGAGGGAGAGTAACACACCCCCCAGGTTTGATTTTGTGGTGGAGCTGGCGGCACCGATCGCCATTCCAGCTATAGCAGCACGGCTGCGAGCACCTGAGAAGACCGACAGGGTGCTGGGGCGAAAGAAAGACGTGTGGTGTGAGTTCCATCAGGCCTATGGCCACCCACTTCGCGCGTGCTTGGCATTGGGACACCAACTCGCGGAGTTGGTAAAAAACGGCTTCCTGAGTGATTACCTGCGAGAGCCACAGGGTGATCGGACATCGGGGGCCCTAGCAGGGGATCCTCAGCACGAGGTACCAGTGCACGGGGAGGTGCACACGATCGCGGGAGGATTCTCTGGGGGAGGATGTATAGCCACATTCACGGATGGTGCCACAGCCCGCACTGAGAAGATTAAGTACTTGGTGGTCAATGCCCCGTTCGCTTATAACATACTGTTTGGAAGACCGACGCTCAACAGGTTAGGAGTCGTACCATCGACAAGGCACATGAAGGTAAAGATGCCTTCGATGGAGGGGGTAGTGGTTACCATTAAATCGGACCAAAAGGAAGCCTGCCGCTGCTACGAAAACAGTTTCTAGCAGTGGAGAAGCGTGTGCCATGTTACCACGACGCCGCCACCAAGGTCAGACGGGGGAAGAGTGGAGGTCGCGACGTTGGTAAGGGGCACGCATGGCGACGTGGAAATGGAAGAGGCGCTGCTCGGGGGCACGGGAAGTGCCCGGGGTGAAGCTGAGGGGGCGAGAGGGATCGCGCCTCGCGAGTCTGGAATAGCGAGGGCGGTCATCGCTAGAGAAAGAAGACCCCACCCGACTGAGGGTTGGGTGGAGGCGGCGATCGGGGGAAGGGGGTTCAAGCTGGGAGGATAGCTCGACGAGGACACGCGACGACAAATCGCCGGGGTAATTGAGAAGAACATGGGCGCATTTGCGTGGTCAGCCTCGGACATGCCGGGCATTGACCCGGACTTCCTCTGCCATCGCCTCGCAATGGATCCCCAGGTCCGACCGGTGCGCCAAAGGAGGAGGAAGTACAATAAGGAAAAGAGGCCGGTGATCCACGAGGAAACCCACAAACTCTTGGCCGCAGGGCATATCAAGGAAATCCAGTACCCAGAGTGGCTGGCCAATGTGGTGCTGGTGAAGAAGTCAAACGGCAAATGGAGGATGTGCGTGGATTTCACCGACCTCAACAAGGCATGCCCCAAGGACTCCTATCCCCTGCCGAGCATTGACGCTCTGGTATATAGTGCGTCGGGATGCCAGCTGATGAGTTTCTTGGACGCCTTTTTGGGTTACAACCAGATCACGATGCACCCGTCGGACGAGAGCAAGACCGCATTCATGACCGAGCGGTCCTGCTACTGTTATAAGGTAATGCCATTCGGCTTGAAGAATGCGGGAGCCACATATCAGAGGCTGATGGATAGAGTACTCTCGCCGATGCTGGGAAGGAACGTACAGGCGTACGTCGATGACATGGTGGTCACCTCTCGAGGGAAGGAGGAGCATGTCGCTGATCTGGAGGAACTTTTCACAACGATCGCCAAGTACGGGTTGAAGCTCAACCCAGAGAAATATATCTTTGGTGTGGAAGCGGGGAAGTTTCTAGGTTTCCTCCTAACAGAGCGAGAGATTGAGGCAAATCCCGAGAAATGTGCGGCGATCACGCCACTAGAAGGATGGTTGCTCCTAGATGAGTGTGCTGCCGCCACTTGAGGACACCATGGATCCTTCAAGATAAGACTAGAGAAGAAGGCTCAAAAGCTCTCCAATGCTCACTCAAAAATTGAGTATAGTTTCTTTTCTCTAATTTCAATTCTGAAAAATACAAGGGTTGCACTTTAATTTATAGCCTAAGGTGCTGAAATGTAAGCTACACAAATTCAAAAAACTCCGTCCTAAAAGCTTCTAGAATTGGCGCCTAAAACAATGCATGAGGAAGTTGTGATCCCTTCTCTTACTTTGGCACCTCCTTATTTACTCCTACACCTATCTACTAACACACCCCCCCTAAAACTCCTAACTAAAGACTAAAAGATGCTTTAACAATAGAGGTTTCTAATGTTTCCCTCTAAGCACCTTCAACAATATTCTTTATTATTTAATACTTGGCCTTGCCCTTCATGAGATGAACTTGGGCTTTGGCCTTCTTGGGCTTGGGCTTGGGCTTTGGGCCTCATCTTTTGCAAAGAATAATAAGAAGAACTTTAAATGTGAGGGCGAATGATCTTGTCCTTCATTATTAAAAGTCTTCTTTATTTGATTCGCATCATACTCCCCGAGTTGGAGAGAATTCGCCCACGAATTATGAATCCCTGCATATAACAAAGTCAGTTTACTTTTACAATCAAAAGTGTAAGAAAAAGGAATACATGACTTAGCGGATGGAACCAAAGGGATTGCAGAAAAGGAGGTCCTATAAATCGACCAAGTTGGAAAAATTTGTTTGGGAATGATGATGTTTTTTGGAAAAATACCTCTTAAATGGGGAAACCCATTAGGAGGTATGAAAAAATCATGCCTAACATATTTTAACCAAGTTGGTGTTGAAATAGGAACCTTGGGTAATGAAAAAGATAAAGAAGAAGAAGACCTTGGAGGGTCCATTTGAGGCATAGCACGAGTCAACATGATGGATTTAGAGGAGAGAATGGTGTGACTCGGTGTAGTACTTACTTCTTTTTCTTTCTCATTTTCTCTTTTAGTTTTCATTTTTATTTGGTCCTCATGAACCTCTTTGGGAGAGAGGGGTTTTAATATAACCTTGCGCCCTAGGAAGGAAAAAGACATTGTATTGGATAGGCCATCATGTAAAACATGTCTATGATATTGCCAAGGCCTTCCAAAAAGAAGATGAGATGCTTCCATGGGCACAACATCACATAAAACCTCATCTTTATACTTTCCTATTGCAAAGTTAATGAGGACTTGTTTATTCACTATTATTTCACCTACTTCACTAAGCCATTGTAATTTGTAGGGCTTGGTATGAGAGATAGTGGGTAAGGCTAACTTCTCCACAACTCTTGTACTAGCCACATTAGTGCAACTTCCCCCATCAATAATCAAGGAACATAACTTGTTGTTGATAAGACATCGGGTGTGAAAAATATTTTCTCTTTGAGTATCATTCAAAGATTTTGGAATTGTGCCCAACATACGTCTTATCATCAATAAGTCACCTTCACAAGGACTTTCACTCTCATTTTCACTTGATGGTCTAGAAGGTGAAGAATGCCTAGGTGAATTGGAATCATGCTCACTAACTACAATGCCTTCATGCATGTACATACTTCGTTTAGAAGGGCAATTAGCAGCAATGTGACCATATCCCAAACATTTAAAACACTTTTGACTAGACGATTTAATTGGGGATTTAGGCCTAGAAGTAGATGGCGTAGGATCCTTGGGTTTGAAAGAAGAATCTTTGGAAGGAAATTTTGAAAAAGACTTTTTGTTCTTCCAAGAATTGTTGTAGTAATCATCTTTGGCCTGTTGACCGGAGCGCTGGAGAATGCCTCGTCAAAGGATCGACGTGCGCGCCGCTTCTCACTTCCGTTCCTCCTCTGGATCTATCTCAAGAACCTGCAAAGAAACGATACGGCGCCGCTGCGGCCGATCGCACTCCGACGCTCAAGTCAGTGACGGTATCACCAAATACTAAGAACTGGAGCCGTGCAAATCTCTCTCACAAACAGCTCTGTCACTCGCAAGCGTAAAGTGTATGAACTGAACGTGCGTACCTTAGGAAAACTGTTAGGAACTCTTATATACCTGGTGATTTTCTCTCTCCTGGCAGTTACAGGCTATGACACGTGGCCTGCATCCAACCGTACACGTGCCATCATCTGGAGGCTCACTGACTTGGCGCTGTTTCTACTCTCATTTTGGCTAAGTTACCTATGCATGGTGCTGCCCAGTGCATAGCTAACTTAGGAGTGCGATCCCTACTGAAACTGGCGAGGTAGGGCCTTCATACACCTTCCCTGTGGTCTCGCCGGCCGCCTTCATAATCTGCTTCTCCTTTAACTTCGGCGATGTGCTCGTTCTGGCGATCTCCGACTGCCTGGTCGCCTGAGTCCGCATTTGGCGACTTCATCCCCAAACTGGCGATCGCCTATGCTGGAGACCGGAACACGCCAACTTAACTATCGGCGACTACACGTGCCTCCTGACTTCTTTCTCAACTGCCAATCTGGCGCCTTGTCAACACGCCTACACTGTAACAGGATGCCACGTCACCGCACCCGACCACCAGGGCGGTACAACGTAGGATCCTTGGGTTTGAAAGAAGAATCTTTGGAAGGAAATTTTGAAAAAGACTTTTTGTTCTTCCAAGAATTGTTGTAGTAATCATCTTTGGGAATATTTTTAAAAATATTTTTCTTCGCAAGTTGGGCTTCCACCTTCATTGCAAGATGAACTAAAGAGCCCAATGATGAATACTCTTGTAACTCAACAATGCCTTGAATATCCTTCCTAAGACCACTCACAAACCTAGCAATCATAGCTTCCTCACTTTCTTCTTATTCAATTTTAAGCACAAGCGTTTCTAGCTCCTTATAATATTCATCCACATTTAGCGTGCCTTGTCGAAACCGTTGGAGTCTCAACATGAGGTCTTTCCTAAAATGTGGGGGTGCATTTGATCCTTTAAAGAGTTCCAAGAGTCCACGGGAGGACCCTTGTGATAGATAATGTCCTTTACAATTCCATGCCACCATTTCATGGCATAATCACTAAACTCTAAGGTGGCTAGCTTAAGCTTATGCTCATCTTGGATCTCATGGATCTCAAATATTTGTTCACACTTAGCCTCCCAATCTAAATATACATTAGGATCACTTGAGCCATTGAAACAAGGAAGCTTGACCGAAGGTAGCCTAGCCTTTGCATCTTGGTAGTAGCCATTGCCATAGTGAGGTCTCTCCCCTTGGTTGTGATGTCTATGTCCAAGGAATTGGGGTGGAGTTCTCCTTCTCCTATGGTCCTCTTCACGGCCTATGTCATTGGAAGAACCTCTTGTTGAAGGTCTATGTGAATGATGCCCATCATGGATAGAAGGAGATGGTCTAGCTTGTTGGACCTCCATCTTTTGCATTTTCTCTTCCAAGCGTCTAATAGACCACCAAGGATTGAAGCTTTGGAAGGAGAATTCTGCTTGTATGATGCATCACTTGAAAATCCAGCCATTTTTAATTAAAAACAGCAAACACACAAAAACAGCAAACAAGTTAAGAAACAAAATTAGCAAAAACAATGAGTGTTTTAAGCAAAATGCCGAAGTGAATTGAGGCAGAAAAAGAGGTCACTCTCAAAGAAATAATGTCCTTGCACCAATCTGATCTTGAGGTCTTGGAATCCTCAAATGAAAGATGTCAAAGCAAGCACACCAATCTCAAAGGCAACCACCACAAAACCAATGAAACAATAAAGACAAACAAGAAAAGGTATAAGCAAAGAAAGGTAATGGCAAAAGGAATACTATATGTAAGACAAACTCAAAGATTAAAGAATGAAAGACAAGCAAGAAAATAAAGAACTCAATGAGGAAAGAAGGCACACCAAAAGAGTCCTAGAGAAAAGTACCAGAGTAGATTTAAAAAACAAAAACAGAACTACAAGAAAACAATGTTGTATGCAAACTGTGCTATGTTTAAAGATTTAACTGGAACGATTGAAAGCGAACTGGAATGTGAAAAATTAACCACACAAACTTCAATGTCTCAACTCAATAATGGGAGTGGAACGAACTAAAAACAGTAAGCCAATTGAGAGAAATAAATTTTTCAAAATTGCTGCCCAATTACCGTCTTTTTTTCGGCAGTAATGTACACTTTTCGTATTTTATTTATCATTTTTTGTGTACTTGGAATTTTTTTGTACTTCTTTTTGCTATGCTTTTGTAACACTTTGAAGAATGTAAATCCAAATTTTCACAATTTTCCAGTGAGCCAGTTAATTGCAGTAAATTAAAAAACAGTAGCACGTCTGTAAGAAAACAGAGGAATCTATTTAGGAATGAAAAACAGTATGATGAACTAGCAAAGACATAATGGAAATTGTGTAAAGGAACTTGTATAGAACTAGAATACAAGCATGAACTCAAATCTAAAAATGAAAATGCACAAAGGATCAAGCAATAAACTCAAAACAGAAAGTAAACCAAAGCAAGAAACAGTCAAAGCAATAAAAGTACTACAAGAAGTAATGACAATTATGGAATAACATGACTAAGACAAAACTTGACATGATTACAAAATTAAAAGACATATCACAAGATGTAACAACAAGTGAAAGGAAGCTTAAGGTCAGCTCTAGGAAGGAGAATGCCTTTCCAAAAGAGCAACCATACTCATATGAATAATGAGTGCCATAAACCTTTTCACAAACACTTGGTGTAACAAAAGAAAAAACAGCAAAAAAACTCAATTAATGCCTAAAACAGAAACTTAAATTGCAAGAAATTAAAAGAGCTCTTGAAATAAAGTCCACACAACTCAACAATTAAACAAGAATGAACCTAAGACTCATGATACCACATGATTTGATTCCAATAGCCACATAGAGAAAGGTTCTTGACCTTCTTAGGAATCAACTTGAGTTGGACAATAGTTAGGCACTTTTTCTTAGAATTGGATCATTGTTCTAACTCAAGAACTCTCCAAAAACTAGCACAAATTCCAAACTCATATGGAAGTTCCAATTATAGTCAAATTGAACCGAACAAAATGGAACAAAAGATAAGCAAACTGAAATAGAAGTGCTGGAAATTAAAATGCACCGAACCAAAACAGAAAAGAATAAGAACAGTTGCTGGAAAATGAAAGATAACCAAACCAAAACTCAAGAACACAAGCTAAACATGAACAATTGAAAGAGTACTGATCCTGCCTGTTGACCAGAACGTTGGAACCTGCCTCGTCAAAGGATCGACGTGTGCACCGCTTCGAACCTCCGTCCTTCTTCAAGATCCACCTCAAGAACCTGCAAAAGAACAGAGCGGCGCCGCTGCGGCCGATCGCACTCCAACGCCCAAGTCAGTGACCGAACCACCAAATACTGAGAGCAAGAACACTCAAGAAATCTCAAGGAACCGTGCAATGTTCTCTCTCACAGTAAGCTCTAGAACTCGCAAGCTTAAAGAGTATAATCTGAACGTGCGTACCTCAGAAAGTTCGTTGAGAACTCTTATATACTTGGTCACTTTCTCTCTCCTGGCAGTTACAGACCTGGACACGTGGCTCGCATCCAGTCGTACACGTGCCATCATCTGGAGCCTCCTTGACTTGGGCGCTGCTTCTGACTCTCTTTTTGGCTAAGTTATTTATGCATGGTACTGCCCAGTGCATAGCTAACTTGGGAGCGCGATCTCTACTGGAATTGGCGAGTTAGGGTGCTCTCGTACACCTTCCCTGTGGTCTCGCCGGCCGCCTTCATAATCTGCACCACCTTCATCTCCGGCGATGTGCTTGCTCTGGCGATCTCCAATCATTTGGTCGCCTAAGTTTACATCTGGCGACTTCATCTTTAACCCGGTGATCGCCGGTTCTGGTATGCTGGAGATCGGAACACGCCAACTTAATAACTGGCGACTTCACGAGCCCCCCGACTTCCTCCTCTTCTGCCAACCTGACACCTTGTCAACACGCCCACACTGTAGCTTCGTGCCACGTCATCACTTCCGACTACCAGGACGGTACACAAGCCCCCCAGTCTTAAGCGAAGACTTGTCCAGCGAAAAGACTGAAAGAGTCACGTCAACACCGACCTACGTGGCACTGACGCAGAATTCCAAGCGGTTGTACTTTCTGCTTCTCTGACGCTCCACCAAACCCCTCACCCATCGCTCGACACGTGGCTTCATCAACGGTTACCTTCAGTTACCGTTTGCGCTTCCCAAACCCATTTCGAAAAACCCTTAAACCCATTTTCACTCCACTATTCCATCACTTTTCTTCGTATTCGCAAACGCTCTAACTTCCTTCTGCAAAAAAGCTCTCAGCGTTCTCCAATATTCTGAATCACCAGCATCCTTCATCGTCTTCCTGATCATCAAAAGGTACCTCCTTTCCTTCTTCTGCTAGTTTTTCCTGCACTTTAACCGATTCGCATCATCCTGTAACTGTCTGGTGCATACGTTGTGGGTTGTTTTTGCGATTTTTCCTTCTTCGTAACTTAAGGCTCTGTCAACGTCACAACGAACCTACGTTCGTTCGTTTTTTCACCTTTCTTCCATGATCGAGTCAGCCTCTGTGACCCCTGATCATTTTTCCTTTTCTTCTTCCTTTGCAGCTGCAACAATGACTCGCTCAAAGATCACCCCAAATCCTCCTCCTTCATCACGAAACCCCTCTTCACAAGCACACGACCCACCGTGAGTACGTGGCGCTTCGTCTTCTCAGGCTGAGAGGCCTGCACCTTCCCGCCCCAACCTGGCCCAGGCTACTCCGCCTGTCACCAGAGGAGCCTCCGTCCCCCCACCAGACTTCAAAAAACTATACCCCTGGGCCAACTCAACCCTGTTGGGGGAAACATCTTCTGTGAACACTGCTGGGGCAGTTCTGCGATTGACGAAGGGGGATGAGCCTCACCAATCATTCCACAAGGAGCACGACGAGAAGATGACAGTGCTACCTTGCCCCCCTGGCCTGCCAGTTTGTGCTGACGACAAGGCAAACACCGGTGGAGCCTTCTCTTTCATCTACAAACCCTATTCAAGAAGGTGAAACTCAGGTTTCCCTTCACCCGCTTTGAGAGGGAGCTTCTCACTGAGCTCAACATCGCCGCCGCCCAGCTTCATCCCAACAGCTGGGCGTTCGTGCGAGCGTTCCAAGTGATGTGCGACCATCTGGGGTTGCCAGCATCTGTAGATGTATTTTTATTTCTCTTCGAAGCCAAGCACCCAGGAGACCGCCTGTGGGTAAGCTTGAATGGGATTGCTGGGAGATCAATCCTCTCCATCTTCCAGCAATCTTATAAAGACTGGAAGGGCAAATTTGTCCAGATACGCCCCAACGAGAAAGACGCGTCGCTGCCCGACGGTTTCCCCTTGTATTGGGTAAACAAGGGGAACAAAGAGTCCAAAAGCTGCTTCAGGAGACCCAGAAGTCCTGATAGCATGGGCGCTTTGGACAGAGATCTCTGTTTTTTCTGGAAGAGTGTGGCAGACGCCAACATCACCTTCCTCACCACCACACTTATCTGCTTCGAGTTCTTCGAGGACCAACTCGAAATTCGAATAGGTTAGAACGCTTAAGCTCTTGTTTTAATACTTACTTCTGTTGACTGTTTCTGGGCGTCTTGTGCGTTGTGCGCAAGACTTTGGTTTTATTTTTCTGCACCTTCTATCTGCTTTGCTGTTGCATACTGCCTTATGCATTTATCTTCTCTCTGAACTAACCCATGCATTTTTGCTCTATGCAGATAACATGTTGGGCCAGGGCAAGCTTGCTGAATTAAGGGCGCTTGCCCGAATCCACGGGTTGGCAACGGGTTCCCAAACAGTGCCAAATTCTGTGGTGGAGATCGCTGCCGCACAGGGCCGATCGCCACCCAAGGGCCCAACTCCTTCCGATGTCCAACCCGCCGCTCAACGCAAGAAACTTGTCCTCAAAAGACCCAAGAGGAAAACTCCCCAGGTAGTCCACGAGGAGGAGGAGGAAGACGACGAGGCCACTGAAGATCGCCTTGTTACGAAGAGGAAGAGGGTGGCACCTTCTTCACCATCTGCACCACCCCCTCTTCCAGCATCAACACCGCCATCCACGCCTGCCCCTCCTCCATCATTGCCACCTCCATCAGCTCCTGCTTCACCAGTCCAAGCCATTCCATTGGCATCCGCGCCACCTGCGGTTAAGGCCCCCGAGCCAAACTTCATGGAGGACCCCCCGAGCGCCTCCACACCTTGTGCAATAGTTAGAGGGGGTCCTCCTTCAAATGCCTCAGCCGCAGGCGTTGCTCCAATCGGGGATGAGGTTGCCCATGCCTCTCCAATTCTGATTACCGAATCCCCGACGTCGCCACCACGCCCAGAAGCGCCTACTGAAGAACCAACTAAAGAAGGTGGCGACGAAAACCAACAGGCCCACCCAGCGCCTCTACAAGCAGCAAACCTCCCTCTTGAGGTCACGAGGATGTGGGAGCCTTTATCTGCCAAGCTGAAGACGATAGCAGAAGACATCCCCGCCATCATAACTAGAGCTGTGGAGAGCTCCACCAGGAAGCTCCAGGACGACCTCTTCAACCTTAGAACTGAGAACAACACCATGAGGGTTGAGGTGGAGAAGTTGTCCTTCAATCTGACGCTCGCGGAGATTGAACACTCCCGAGTAGAAGATGCGATGAGCACCAAGCTCCGGTTGGCGCGCAAGGAGGCCACCGATCTTCGCCACAAGGTGCAGCTTCTGGCTCAAGAGAAGATTGAGCTGGAAAGCAAGATTGTGCCTTATCGCGTTAAGGTGGCTGACCTAGAAGCCTTGATAAAAACTGACGTCGCCAAGGTGAAGAAACTGGAGCAGAGGTCCGCTGATCGGGAGATCTTCCTTGGTAAGGTGGAGAAGGCGAGGGATGACGCCATGGCTGAGCTTGCCGAGGCCAACAAAGAGAAGGGGAAGATCACTGCTGAATTGGGCCAAGTGCAAGCAGAATCCAAGAAGGTTGCTGAAGACCTTCTCCAGGCTCAAGAAAACAACGAAAAACTTAAGAAGCAAGTTGAAGAGCTGGAGCAGCAGAATAAGGGGCTGAAGGAACAAACTGAAGGACTCCAGAAACAGATTGAAGAACTTAATATGAGTTCTGCCCCAATTCTGGCTGCTGGATTCGCGGCTGCACGGGAACAGTTTGCATGCTTGTTCCCCGATCTGGATCTCCGCATGGTGTCCTTAAACAACGAGGTGGTGGATGGGAAGGTGGTTCCCGTCGAAGACTGATCAATTTCCCCTCATCCACCACCTTTATGCTTTTTCTTTGTATGCAATTGTAAAAACTCCATACTTTCCTGTATACGTGTTTTTGAACTGATACTTATTTCAACGAAATTGCCTTTGTATTTCTTCCTGTAACTTCTTTGCCTGCTTCAACTTCCCTTGCGCAATTTACTTCAGAGGAATGACTTAGCTGTTTCGAACCATTTCAACTTCGAATAATGATCACATTAACGACTCGTAATCTTAAGGCAATTAACCTTAGCGCGAAATCACTCTTCAAGCAACGAACCTTAACTCAACCCCTGGCTTAAAACATTTCTTCACCCGATCTGCTTCATCAAAACGGGTCTTTAACTTTCTCGCCACTGTTTGAACTTTTCCTGGTCGCCAAAGACTCCTGGCGATATCAGCTCCTTTCTGGCTTCATGCCTTGGCCATTGTTCTTTTATCTGGGGGTAGAGGCGCCTTTCGGATCCTTCTCTACCTTCCTGAACTTCAGAACAAAAGGCCGGGTGGCTAGGCGTTCTCTTCGAACCTATCTTAGCCACCTTCCAAACTTCGTCCACCCTTAACACCGTACCTGAACTCGTTCGAGACGAGAAGGATTTTACCTTGCCTGAACTCGCTCATCGCGAAGAAGGTCTTTTACTTGCCTCTACATTCCCCCGGGGGTTGCATCTTCTCGCCCCCAGAAACACTGAGGACTTTTCACTGGTGCCTCTACATTGCCCTAGGGGTTACATCTCCTCGCCCCCAGAAACACTGAGGACTTTTTGCTCTTCCTCGCCTGCACTCGCTCGACGGCGAGGAGGTCTTTAACTCGCCTCAGGACGCGCGAGGGCGTTGAGGTCTTTTAGCTGGTGCCTCCGATCGCCGAAAGACGATGAGGACTTAAAACTTTTAGAAAACATGCAATATATCTTTAACTTGCCTTAAGCCACATACAAGTGACAAGGTCTTTCTTCAAAACTTTCTGAAAACAACAGGCACACAATCTAAAACAACTTGTACTTCGAAAACTTCTCTTTATTGGGTTGCCTCATTAAAAACCCTCCTTAGGGAAAAAAGAGTGCCCCCTTCAAACTGTTTTAACAGAGACATTGTAATATAACTTTGTGTTTTTCTTTACTTACAAGGCTTCTTAACTGTAATACAACTTCAGGTGCGTGGCGTTCCAAGTGCGAGGAATCGCCCCTCCTTCCAATGTCTCTAATCGGTAGGCGCCGTTCCCGAGCGCTCCGGCTATTCTGAACGGCCCCGTCCACTTGGGCGACAGTTTATTCTCCATCTCGTACTGGTGGGCTTTCCTCATCACCAGGTCGCCTTCTTTAAACTGTCTTGGCATCACCTTCGAGTTGTATCTTCATTCAATCCTTCTCTTCACCGCTTCAGCCTTCAATCTCGCCTCTTCCCTGACCTCATCCAGTAGATCCAGGTTCAGCCTTCTCTCTTCATTCGAGTCTTCCTCTACAAAATTCTGGAATCTCGGCGAGCTCTCCTGGATCTCTACTGGAATCATTGCATCACACCCATAGACCAAGCTGAACGGGGTCTCATGGGTTCCTGACTGCTCGGTGGTGTGGTACGCCCAGACTATACGGGGTACCTCCTGAGCCCAGCTTCCTTTGGCTTTCTCTAGCCTTCTCTTCAGACCTCTCAGCAACACTCGATTAGCTGACTCCACCTGGCCATTCGTCTGAGGGTGCTCGACGGATGCAAACACTTGTTGAATTCCCACCCCTTCGCACAGCTTCTTCAACAAGTGGCTTGCAAACTGAGTCCCATTGTCTGACACCAGGCGCTTGGGCACACCAAACCGGCACACAATATTCTTCCACACGAAACCTTCGATCTTGTGTGCGGTGATCTGGGCCACTGGCTTTGCTTCGATCCACTTGGTGAAATACTCAATCGCCACCACCAAGTACTTCATCTGCCTGATCGCCAGCGGGAATGGTCCCAGGATGTCGATTCCCCAAGTATGAAACGGCCAAGGGCTGTAGATCGACTTCAACTCCTCGGGAGGTGCCTTGTGCCAATCGGCGTGCTATTGGCATTGTTTGCAACATTGGGCATACTTCTTGCAGTCTTCTCTCATCGATGGCCAGTAGTAACCTGCACGGAGAGTCCTTGCGGCCAGAGCTCGACCCCCGACGTGGCTTCCGCATATGCCTTCGTGGAGCTCTGCCATGATTCTCGTGCATTTCTCGCCATGTACGCACTCCAGGAGTGGGTGAGTGAACCCAAACCTGTACAGGTCGCCATCAATCAATGTGTACTTGCTAGAATTTTTCTTTACCTTCCTAGCCTCTGTCGGATCCAGTGGGAGAAGGCCATCTGCCAGGCATCGCTTGTATTGTGTTATCCAGGTGTCTGGCTCATGGATAGCGCAGACCTGCGTCATGTTCACCTTCTCTCCTCGACATGCTCTAATTCTCGGCGATCTCAAAGTTTCTTGCGTCAGGGACTTATGACTTCTCGCTGCTTTCTCCGTCGACTTGCTTATCTGAAGGACCAGGTGATCTGCTACAAATGCCCTCGGCGTCTTCAGAGTTTCTTGAATCACCGTCCTCTGCCTACCCCCCTTGCCTGAACTGGCGAGCTTAGCTAGCAAGTCAGCTCGGGCATTCTGCTCTCTGGGTACATGCACTACTTCAAAGGAGGCAAAGGAACTCTTCAATTCCTGCACATACTCCAAATAGGCCGCCATTTGTGGATCTTTAGCCTGGAACTCGCCTGTTACTTGCCCTGTGACTAGCAGCGAGTCACTCTTAGCCATTAGCACCCTGGCTCCCATCTCTTTGGCCAGCAAAATCCCGGCGATCAGCGCCTCATAATCTGCTTGATTGTTACTGGCTTTGAAGGTAAATCTCAAAGATTGTTCGATCAGCACGCCGTTGGGTCCTTCCAAAATGGCTCCAGCACCGCTACCCTGCTAGTTCGACGATCCATCCACCGAGAGTACCCAATGGAAGTCGTCCCCTTCAACTCGTGTCGCCTCAGATGAGAGCTCGACCACGAAATCTGCAAAGATTTGTCCCTTGATCGGGCCTCGGGGCTCATACTTAATATCAAACTCTGACAATTCTACTGCCCACTTCACCATCCTTCCTGCAACGTCAGGCTTCTTCAAGACCTTCTGGATGGGCAGGTCACTCATCACCAGTATGGTGAAACTATGGAAATAGTGGCGCAACCTCCTCGCCGAAAATACCACAGCCAGCGCAGCCTTTTCCAGGGCCTGATATCTCGTTTCGGGGCCCTGCAACACCTTACTAACAAAATAAATAGGCTTCTGAGCCTGATCTTGATCCTGAGCGAGCACCGCACTCACCGCCCTCTCAGTTACAGCAAAATACAACCTGAGAGGGGTTCCCACCAGCGGTTTGCACAAGACCGGTGGGCTCGCCAGATATTCCTTCAGCTTGACAAAGGCTTCCTCGCACTCCTTCGTCCAAACAAACTTGTTATTGCGCCTCAAGCACTGAAAATAGGGATGGCCCTTTTCTCCGCTAGCTGACACGAAGCGAGACAGGGCTGCCATCCGACCTGTTAGCTGTTGAACTTCCTTCACCGTAGCTGGGCTCCTCATCGCCAAGATGGCGGCACACTTATCAGGGTTGGCCTCTATGCCTCTTTCAATTAAGAGAAAACCCAAAAACTTTCCAGCCTCCACGCCGAAAATGCATTTCTCTGGATTAAGCTTTAACCTGAACTTGGCGATCGTCGTGAACAATTCTTCCAAGTCTGCAACGTGCTTGCTCTTTTCTGGCGAGGTCACGACCATGTCATCGACGTACGCTTGCACGTTCCTTCCCAGCATTGGTGCAAGTACTCGATCCTTCAACCTCTGGTACGTGGCCCCCGCGTTCTTCAGCCCAAACGGCATCACCTTGTAGCAGTAGCACGATCTCTCCGTCATGAAGGCTGTCTTCTCTTCATCCATGGGATGCATCTTGATCTGATTATACCCCGAGAAGGCATCCAGGAAGCTCAACAACTTACACCCTGCGGCACTATCTACCAGGGCGTCTATGCTTGGTAAAGGATATGAATCCTTCGGGCAAGCCTTGTTCAGGTCAGTGAAATCGACGCACATGCGCCATTTCCCGTTACTCTTTTTCACCAGCACGACATTTGCCAGCCATTCAGGGTACTAGACTTCCCTGATGTGGCCTGCAGCGAGGAGTTTCTGTGTTTCGTCCCTGATCGCCTGCCTCCTCTCCTCGTTGAACTTTCTTCTTCTTTGTCGCAGTGGTCTCACCAAGTTGTCCATCGCCAGATGATGGCACAAGAAGTCGGGATCGATCCCGGGCATGTCCGAAGAGGACCATGCAAACGCGTCCAGATGCCGCTCGATCACCTTGGCGATCTGGTCCTGGAGCTCAACCTCCAGGGATCTTCCCAGCTTGAAGATCTTTCCCCCGATTTCTCTCTCGAGCCACTGCTCGACGGGTTTTGGTCTGGTTTCTCTGGCGATCACCGCCCTGGCGATTCCCAGCTCTCTCGCTTCCTCAGGGCGATTCCTTGCCTCTTCCTCCTCCAGACCAGCGTTCCCCTCCCCCAGCTCAGCGTCCAGCATCTCCACGTCCCTTCCGGCGATCTCTTCTGTTACCGTCGATCTGGGCTTCACACCAGGAGGCGGGGTGGTTGTTACGTAACTCACCGATCTCTTGTTTTTCAGACTATTCTCATAGCACTTCTTCGCTTCCTTCTGATCGGACTTGATGGTGATAACCACCCCCTCCATGGACGGCAACTTCACCTTCATGTGCCGGGTCGATGGTATGGCA
This sequence comes from Phaseolus vulgaris, assembly GCF_051622355.1. Classification (NCBI taxonomy): domain Eukaryota; kingdom Viridiplantae; phylum Streptophyta; class Magnoliopsida; order Fabales; family Fabaceae; genus Phaseolus; species Phaseolus vulgaris. The sequence goes on along the minus strand of NC_143504.1, from coordinate 28,749,379 downwards.
CCTATCCTGTTGAGCGTGGGTCTTCCCAACAGGATGTTGTATGCTGAAGGAGCGTTTACAACGAGGTATTTGATTTTTTCCGTTCTTGAACCCGCCACATCTGTAAACGTTGTCCTTAATTCTATGTACCCCCTGACCTCCACTTGGTCACCAGCGAACCCATACAAACACCCTCCATAGGGCCTCAGCTGGTCAAGGGGCAGCTCTAACTGCGTGAAAGTCGGCCAGAACATCACGTCTGCCGAGCTTCCTTGGTCCACCAGTACCCTGTGGACCTTTCTTCCCGCTGTTATCAACGAAATTACTATGGGATCGTTGTCATGAGGCACAACATCCCGGAGATCTTGCTTGGTGAACGTAATATCCACTTCTGGCGAGTGGTCTTCAAACATATCCACTGTCATCACAGACCTTGCGTACTTCTTCCTCTGTGATGCGGTGCATCCACCTCCTGAGAAACCCCCTGCAATGGTGTGGATTTCTCCGTGCGTAGGCATCTCGTGCTGCTGAGCGTCAGCACCTGCTGGTTGGGAGCTCGACGCACCCCCCGTCCTTCTGTCCAGCAAATAGTCATTTAGGAACCCGCTCTTTACCAGATCGTCGAGCTGGTATCCTAATGCTAAGCACGAGTCCACTGTATGGCCAAAGCCCTGGTGAAACTCACACCAGGCGTCTGGCTTTGGTCCCAGCACCTTGTCGCCTACCTTTTCTGGCGCCTTCAACCTAGCGGATATATTGGGAATGGCGATCAGATTCGCCAACCCCATGACAAACTTGTGCTTAGGCGGGCGATTGTATTCCCGGCGTGCTGGTTACTGGCGTCCTTGGCCCCTGCCCTTGTTCTTCCTTGGATCATAAGGATGGCGAGTCCTCTGATCCCTTCTGGCCGCCGCTGTCTCCAGCACCCTCTGTGGCTGGATCCTGGTCTGGGCGCGTGGCCTAGTAGGGGCCACGCTTCCCCTCTTCTCGGCAACTTCGCTCTTGTCGGCGATGTGGGCCACCGCAAGTCGCCTAACCTCAGCAAACGTGGCGGGGTGTGCCCTGATCAACGCCTCGCATAATGGTCCCGGCAGCACGCCTTTCTTAAATGCATAGACTAGCATTTCTTCATCTTTGGCCGGCGATCTGACCATCTGCGCCCCAAAGCGATTTAGGTAGTCCCTGAGGGACTCTCCCTGATACTGCCTTATATCAAACAGGTCGTAAGACACCCTGGGCGGTGCCTTATTCACGATGTACTGCTCGACGAAAATCTTCGAGAACTGCTGGAAACTGGTTATGTGATCGTTAGGCAGGCTCACAAACCATTCCATCGCCGTTCCCTGGAGCATGCTCATAAACATCTTGCAATACACGGCGTCTGATCCCCCTGACAGTATCATCTGCGTATGGAACGTGGTGAGATGAGCCTCAGGATCCTCCACGCCGGTGAAAACAGCCTTAACAGGAACCACGCTCGTAGGAATAGGCGTGTCAGTAATCGCCTGATCGAAAGGCATAGGAAAAACACGAGGTGGCGATGACGGCGCGACCTCTTCAGCAACAGAACGCCCTTGCTGCTCCTGAAGAGCTTGACGCAGCTCCTCCGTCACCTTGCTGAGCTCATCATTCCTGGCCCGAGAGGCGGCCAGGTCCTCATGCATTCTCGTCTGTTCTATGCGCGAGGCTTCCACAGTTGCCTGCAACGAGCGCATAATCTCTACCATCTGCGCCATGGTCTGGCGGCGGCGCCTTCAGCAGCGACGGGCGCAACTGGACTTGAACGATTGCTTCTCATTTTTCTCATGAAACTTGGCGAATCACAGAATGTAGCGAACAACACTTACTTCAGCTACGATCGATTCAGCGATCAATCGGAAAAACTGCGCGAAACTCTGCAAGAAACTCAAGAACACCGCGAACCTCCAAAGAAACCTGCAACTCCACCAGCAACCACCGCTTCTCCCACGGATAACCAAACGAGCGAAGGAACTCAAATTCCACCGAACAAATCGCGCGTAAACAGCAGAAAACCTCACGCCTCACAGAAAATCCAAACGAACGGTGGAAAACGCGAAATCACCGAACAAATCTTAAGCGAACAGCGAACTACGGTTGCACCAGCACACAACCACACAGAAAATCACGAAAACCTCCAAGAACTCACGCTGTGGATGGGAACAGGTTTTACACGGTCCCACGGTGGGCGCCTGATGATCCTGCCTGTTGACCAGAACGTTGGAACCTACCTCGTCAAAGGATCGACGTGTGCACCGCTTCGAACCTCCGTCCTTCTTCAAGATCCACCTCAAGAACCTGCAAAAGAACAGAGCGGCGCCGCTGCGGCCGATCGCACTCCAACGCCCAAGTCAGTGACCGAACCACCAAATACTAAGAGCAAGAACACTCAAGAAATCTCAAGGAACCGTGCAATGTTCTCTCTCACAGTAAGCTCTAGAACTCGCAAGCGTAAAGAGTATAATCTGAACGTGCGTACCTCAGAAAGTTCGTTGAGAACTCTTATATACCTGGTCACTTTCTCTCTCCTGGCAGTTACAGACCTGGACACGTGGCTCGCATCCAGTCGTACACGTGCCATCATCTGGAGCTTCCTTGACTTGGGCGTTGCTTCTGACTCTCTTTTTGGCTAAGTTATTTATGCATGGTACTGCCCAGTGCATAGCTAACTTGGGAGCGCGATCTCTACTGGAATTGGCGAGTTAGGGTGCTCTCGTACACCTTCCCTGTGGTCTCGTCGGCCGCCTTCATAATCTGCACCACCTTCATCTCCGGCGATGTGCTTGCTCTGGCGATCTCCAATCATTTGGTCGCCTGAGTTTACATCTGGCGACTTCATCTTTAACCCGATGATTGCCGGTTCTGGTATGCTGGAGATCGGAACACGCCAACTTAATAACTGGCGACTTCACGAGCCCCCCGACTTCCTCCTCTTCTGCCAACCTGGCACCTTGTCAACACGCCCACACTGTAGCTTCGTGCCACGTCATCACTTCCGACTACCAGGACGGTACAAGTACGAAGGAAGGAGAAGAGAAAAGCTTATGGAGATGGAAGAGAAGGTGAGTGATCACGCCACTAGAAGGATGGTTGCTCCTAGATGAGTGTGCTGCCGCCACTTGAGGACACCATGGATCCTTCAAGATAAGACTAGAGAAGAAGGCTCAAAAGCTCTCCAATGCTCACTCAAAAATTGAGTATAGTTTCTTTTCTCTAATTTCAATTCTGAAAAATACAAGGGCTGCACCTTAATTTATAGCCTAAGGTGCTGAAATGTAAGCTACACAAATTCAAAAAACTCCCTCCTAAAAGCTTCTAGAATTGGCGCCTAAAACAATGCATGAGGAAGGTGTGATCCCTTCTCTCACTTTGGCACCTCCTTATTTACTCCTACACCTATCTACTAACACCCCCCCCCTAAAACTCCTAACTAAAGACTAAAAGATGCTTTAACAATAGAGGTTTCTAATGTTTCCCTCTAAGCACCTTCAACAATATTCTTTATTATTTAATACTTGGCTTTGCCCTTCATGAGATGAACTTGGGCTTTGGCCTTCTTGGGCTTGGGCTTGGGCTTTGGGCCTCATCTTTTGCAAAGAATAATAAGAAGAACTTTAAATGTGAGGGTGAATGATCTTGTCCTTCATTATTAAAAGCCTTCTTTATTTGATTCGCATCATAACCACACCTCCTAAAACTATACAAGAGTATTTCAAAGCTTGGCCTTGCCCCTCATGGGATGGACTTGGGCTCTTTGGGCTTTGGCCTTCTTGGGCTTGGGCTTGGGCTTTGGGCCTCATCTTTTGCAAAGAATAATAAGAAGAACTTTAAATGTGAGGGTGAATGATCTTGTCCTTCATTATTAAAAGCCTTCTTTATTTGATTCGCATCATAGCCACACCTCCTAAAACTATACAAGAGTATTTCAAAGCTTGGCCTTGCCCCTCATGGGATGGACTTGGGCTCTTTGGGCTTTGTCCTTCTTGGGCTTGGGCTTGGGCTTTGGGCTTGGGCCTCATCTTTATTTTATGTCTTCTTTTAATTTTGAGAAGACTAGAAGGAAGAACTTCAAATGTGAGGGTGGATGTCCTCTTCCTCCATTAATAAAAGCCTCCTTTATTTGATTCTCATCACTAGTGGTAACTAAGCGATACTCTATAAAAGGGGCTTAAGGTCCCAAGTGAAGGTACGCAATTCTGAATACACTTTTTGAATACTGAGACTAGTTGTTTCTTATTCTTTGTTAAGCCCTTACTAAACTCTTAATTATGAAACTTTTGGAACTAGAAAATTGATAAAGCAAAAGGATACAAAATTCCACAAAGTAGAAAACAATTTTTCAATCAAGTTGAATGCATAAATGTGAAAAATGAAATTCTAAACCAAATGATAAACAAGATGTCTTTGGAAAAAATTTCTTTCTTGTTTTTGTTTTGTTAACAACAATACCTTGCTGTTTTGAAATTTTTTACTGTTTTGGAATTTAAAATGGTACTGTTTTGGTAATATGAAAAGAGCTTGCTGTTTTGGCTCATTTTTAATCCAAATTGCATCATGCAAAGGGTCAAGAACATTCAATTTTCCACAAAAAAAACATTTGGTGGATTCAAAAACAAATATTTAATTGATTTGTAAAGCTCACAATTAAAAGTAAGAAAGAAGAATCAAAGTAATAACACCTAGAACACTAAAGAACATATGACACAAAGTAAAAAGCAAGATCAAAGAAAAGGCACAACAAGGAACATATTCAAAACGAAAAATGCAATGAATATAACAAGGCTAAAAAAAAATTCTGCAATGAAATTAAAGGTGCTGGAAAATTAAGAGCAAGAATGTAATGACAAGAAAGTAAAGGTACTTGAATGTAAATTGCTTGAATTAAAGTGCCAAATCAACTAAAAAAGATGAAAAAAACCATAGCTCATGATACTACATGATGTGAATTGATTTTAGGTTGATTCATTAGATGACACTTTTTAGAATTAGGATCAAGATTCTTGAGCAATTAAGAAAAATCAAGAACACATAACAAAGACAATGAACCGATTGAATCTATGTTACAACTCAATTAAACCGAATAGAAACACATTCTAAACTAAATGAACCGATTAAAAACATCAAACAAACAAATTCAAATGATTGAAATCTAGAAACAACAACATTCTACCGATTAAAATCAAGAACAAATGAACAAGACATGTTTTAGAATTTGATATGGAATGGAAATGGAAGAAGAAGATGAAAGTTCATAAAACTTATGTGGTTGAAGCAAGGGAAGAGGAACACGCCACTTGGAAGGTGAATAGACTCCAAGATGAGTGAAAGTTGTCGTCACTTGAGAGCTCCCAAAGACTCACAAGATAAGACTAGGAAAAGGAGAACATGATGAGAATCAAATAAAGGAGGCTTTTATTAATGAAGGGAGAGGTCATTCACCTACACATTTGAAGTTCTTCCTTCTAGTCTTTTCAAAATTAAAAAGAAGACATAAAATAAATAGAGGATCAAGCCATAAAGGCAAAGAAGTCTACAAGCTTTCAAGAATAGGCTTCATTTAAATATCTCTCTTTATAGTTTCTTTTATAAATTTGTAAATAATATAGAATGTTTAAATACATAGTTTTTAGGAAAGGTGCTTAGAGGGAAACCTTAGATACCTCTTTTGTAAAAGCATCTTTAGGCATTAGTTTAGAATTTTCTAGAAGGTGACTCTTCATGCTTCACTTTAGGTGCTAGAAGTGAGTAGCATGCAAGGGAATTTTGGTTAGCTTGTTTTGTAAGCTTCATGACCAGCCCTTGCTCCTATAAAAGGAGGGCTTAGGTCCTTCATAATGCAGATTTGGAATTTGTAGTAAAAAAACTCTCCCAATTTGGTGATTGAGTGAGTGAGATTTGATTTCTCCTCTTCCTAGTCTCATCTTGAGAGCCTTGGTTCCCTCAAGTGGCGGCAATTCACACTTATCTTGGAGCAATCACACATCAAGTGGCGTGTTCATCAATCAAGTTCTTCATCCACATAAGTTTCCTCTCTTCTCCATTTAGTTCTTCCATTTCTATGTCCATATGAACTCTAAAACAAGTGTAGTTTCTTTTATTCGGTTCATCTTCCTTTTCTTGCACTTTTGTTCGGTTCTTTTCAATTTCTTACTGTTTTAATTCAGTTTAGTAGCTCCTTTTCATGTTATGTTCGGTTCAATTGCTTTCTTTAGAGTTTCAATCGGTTCATTTACTTTTCCTCTCATTTTAATCGGTTCAATTTGACAATAATTGGAACTTCCATATGAGTTTGTGTTTTGGCACTAGTTTTGGTGAGTTCTTGTTCATAGAACCTTGATCCAATTCTATGATAAAGTGCCTATCTCATAACCAACTCAAGATGATTCCTAAGAATGTCAAGAATCATTCTAATTGTGCTAGGGGAATCACATCAGAACAAGTCTCACAAATTCTCACTCAATTTGAGAAGAGTAACTTTACTTCAATTTCAATGTGTCTTTACAAGGGCCAAGCACCTCTATATATAGTATAGAGGGTCGGTCATTCAAAAGGCAAAAGTGGGAAGAAGCAAATGAAAAGGCATTTTGAAATGCCGCCCCAAACAAGTCACATACTCTATGGAAAGTGTGACTTTTCTGTTAGAATATACGGCCTTAAACAAGAGGGGGGGTGAATTGTTTATAAGAGATTTTCAAAAGCTTTTGAAGGTTTAATGAAACTCAATGAAGAAATCCAAAAGAGGAACCAAGTTAGCCAAGAACACAATTTGTTTTAAAGTGAAACACAGAAAAACAACCGATTGTTTCTTCGATTCAATCGGTTGTTTATACCAATAAAAATTTAAACAACTTAAAAACAGAATTTAAAAGAGATTAGAGAAAGAGGAATTCACACAGGCAATTTATACTGGTTCACTCTTACAACAAGAGCTACATCCAGTTCCCAGAAACCACTGGGTAATCCACTAAGCAATCAAAACCAGATTACAAACACCACACACCAAAGTAGTGACCTTGAACCCCTCAAGAAGCACACTACCTTTGGCAAACCACACAAAGAGTGTTGATCTTGAACACCTCAAGAACACAAAACACTCTTTACAATACAACAACAGAAATATAGAAGATTGAGAAAAAGATTACACCTGATCAAAGTACAATTGAAAAGAATACAATTGCAATCCTATTTCACTCTCACATGAAAATCTAAAGATTGATGTGAATCTTGAAAACTTGAGATCAAATTTATCAAAATGAATTTCTCAAAATTGTTTCTTACTCTTCATAAACATATAACAAACTATATATACTTCCAAAGATTGGTTAAAACATTTAATGAAGGAGCGTATTCAGTTAGAAATCATTTAAGACAGATTCACCATTCAAAACTGAATTCTGTTAGGATTTTCAAAGAAACAATCGGTAGAAAACCCAAAACAACCGATTGATTTGGTTTGATAGTTAAGTCAACCAAGTCAAACAACTTTCAACCTTTTTAAAAAACTCTAAGAGCAAAACACCGATTGATTCGAAAAAACAACAGGTTGTTTTTCACTTAGTTGGAAAAACATCTATTTTAAAAAAGGTTTCAATTTACATCAGTTTTAGATTCAACAAAAGAGTGGATTACATTTTAATCTACCCAGATCCCACCCACACATAGCAGCAACACCAACCTTTCATCAAACACCTTGGATTTAGATTCTTCAAAACTCTTGATCACTCTTGATCAACAATCTCCCCCTATTTGATGAAGACAAATCCCTGGTTGCTTCTATTGGTCTTGTTTGAATCTGAAATAGCACCTACAAAAAACAAACTATGGAATCCCAGAGCATCTCTAATAGCAGGTTATGATGATACATCAACTAGTTTTCTACATAACCACAATAGTAGAAAATCCAGCCACAAACAGTGCCAAAACTATCAAAACTGCAGCACCAAATCAAACCAGCATATACACCAGAAATTAAAACATACATAAATCAGAATTATAGCAGTTTTAAGACAACATATAAACCATATTCTCCCCCTATTTGTCTTCACAAATAGAATTAGGAAGAGATAAAACAGAAGAGTTCAAAATAAAATCAATACTAGCATAGAAATTTGATAAAAGTTGGCTTCAATCTTCTTTCCCATACTGCAACTCAAAAAGTTGGTTTTCAACAGCTTCAATTTGTTCATCAAGGTTCTTTGATTTTCAACACAAAAGTCATGACGATTTCTTTGATTTTCAGCAAAGCTGTCCAACCTATAAACCATAAATCTCTTAAAAGGGGACATTGAGAGAATTCTATTTCCTTGGTTTCCAGCACTTGTTCCAGCACCTTTGTCAGCAACAGGTTGATCTTCATCTTGAGCATCAACATCAGCACCTTCAGCAACATCTTGTTCTTCTTCATCATGTTCAGCATGTGCACCACTTGAGGAACCACCTTGTTCTCCATCCTTGCTTACCCATCTTCCACCAATCTTGGTAAAACCCATCTTGCTTAGTGAACCATTGTTCACTTCATGTGTTAATTTCACCAATTCAGATGTTTCTTCCTCGAGATCTACTTTAAAATAGTTTAAGAATTTTGAAATGAAGATAGCATAAGGATAATGGTAGTCATTTAACCTCATTTATTTCTGCATGTGTTCCTTGATGATATGGATCCAATTGATCTTGACTTTGTTCATACTACAGTATATGCAGACAAGATCTTCCTCAGTAAGAACAGAGTGATTGCTCCTTCTTGGTGTTAGAATCCAAGTTACAATGAGAGCCATTAACCTTTCATTCAGCTTCAACCCTCCAACTGAATAAGTTCTCACTTGTGCTTGAGGATTCTTCAAACAACTTCTATAATACTGAATCTTGTTGAAATCTTCCACCACACCAATGTTCCCTTTGTTGATTCTCAGCCCAGCATACTTCAATTTAGTTACTGCAATCCATACCTCATGAGTAATCTCCATATCCACACCTTTGACATGAGAAACAAGGTTGTTGTCAACAAACTTCAAGTTGGTGTAGAAACCTGCATAAGATCAGGATAAATGTTCCCCTTCATCTCCAAGAATCGCTTCAACAGTTGTTCCTTGAGAAGATTTCGTACATCATCCAACTTTTGACTTTTTAGCTAGCAGAAAGAGATAACTTTTGGGTTGTTTATCACTTTTCTACTTGTTTCAAAGCGATATTTTTCAATCAACTCATTGTCTCCTGAAAACCATCCTTCAAGACGCCCTCATGTTCTTATAGCCCTGGTTTTGATCCTTTTCTATGATGGAGGAGTGGAATCCATGGTAATAGTAATAGAAAAAATGGAAACAGAGACAAATTTGAGATGCAGGAAGAGATGTGCCAATGGGTTGTTTTTGTGTAGAAAAACAACTACATAGGGTTTTATAGCAGCACAGAAACCCTCTTTGATCCTTTGGTTGTAGTGGGTTTCGATCTTCAAGAAGAGGAATCTGGTCCAAGCTTGCACAAGAAAAACATCAGCCCACACCAGAAAAACACATGGTCAGCACATGTAGATTTGACTAGTCATAAAGGCACTTGAATTTCCAAGATATGGAATATATTCCTTTTATGACAAGAAGTAACCTCCTCTTGAACCAAATCAGACCCATATGACTGCTTATTGACTCATAATTCCTTTAAGATTGAAATCTGTAAAAGATAGAATGCATAAAGAAATTAAATCAATTTTATGCAATGTTGTCAAAGGAGAAACAATCGGTTGTTTCGAGAAAACAATCGGTTGTTTTTCTATAACAGCAACTAATTAGAATTTTTAAAAGAATAGAAGAATCAAAATGTAATTGCTCCACATATATCACAATTAGATGAAGATTTAACACAAATAAAGAAAAGAAAAACTGAAACAAAGAAAGCCTTATCCTTTTGTCATAGAGTCCCTTCAATGAGTCATTGTCCATGATCAAGAAAACTTCTTTTGGCTTTTAAGAAGACTTAAGCTGGTACAAAATACTTAATTCAATTTCAGACATAATCTTATCCTACCAAATGCTTGATCTGATGACTCAAGAGTCCATGCTTCTCTTAGTATTCCTACAACACAACAAATTCAAGCAACAAGATTTGGTCCCCTTACAAAAGTGGGTCCTTTTGTTTTAAATTTATCACTGGGAACTTCAGAATCTTTGGGAATCCATCTCATGATACCTTTAAGAACATAATATTTCCTAATTTTACAGAATCTAACAAAGTGACCTCTATTCATGCAATAAAAACATGTAACAACCGGTTGTTTTGATTTTTGAATCGGTTGTTTTTCTGACACTTTTGAAAAAGGCTTTGAAATCCCATTTTTCTTGCTTTGAGGATTAAACCCCAAACCAGATTTTCCAAATACACATTTTTGGGATGACAAGATAGTTTCAAAGTTAGATTTACATTTTGAAAGTTTATCCGCAATTTTAATAAGATAATGGACTTTATTTTCAAGAATTTCACAATTTTCACAAGATTTTGAGTGACACAAGCAAGAAGAATTCTTGTAATGCAATTCAAGATTCTCAAGATCAGTTTTTGAATTTTCCAATTCTTCTTCAAGTGTCTTGACTCTATTTTCAAGCCAGTTGTTAAACCCTTTCAACCGGTTGTTCAAGAGAGCCAATTGGTTAGCTTCCTTATGAGTTTCTTTAAAAGCTTGAAGCAATTGACTATAGTTTTCAGCATTTAAAGAGGCACAAGAACTAAATCACAAGAGGATCATGCATGGGGTGTGTATGGTACATTCGGGTACGGCACAAACAAGTGTTCCCTAGAGGCGCTAACGCCCGTTAGGGTTAGGGTTTCCAGGGAAAGACTGCATGCATGGCACGTGAATACTTAGGGCACCCACTCAACAGATGACGCTGCAGCGCTGGTACATGAGTAGGTACCCTAGTGGCTATGTTGTTAGAAAGATTGCACTCCAAAAGAGGCAAGTCTTATGCCGCGGCTGCGCTAAGCTTGTGCAACGCGTCACAGGATGTCTCACCAATGAACCCTAATTCTACTTGAGGAAAGAACCTTGAGGGATAGGGAAGTTGACCTAATACAACCTATATAAAGGGTGGTAAAAAACTTAGAAAAAGTACGTCGTTTCTAAGACTGAGACTGCTTTACATACATTACTATTTATTTAGCCCTTACTGACTTGAGCGTCGGAGTGCAAATGGCCATAAGGGCGCCCTTTGTCTCTGCAGGTAAAGCGTTCGTCAACTAAGAGAAGTGTGAGAAAAAAAGGAGACAGGCGGGGCCTGAAGCTGTCGTTAGAGTGAACCGGCAACCAAGTCAATGGGTGAGAACATTTGGCGCCCACCGTGGGGCCCGATAAAACTAGGTCCCATTCACAACCGTGTTAAGAGCCACCTAGCAACATGAGGAGCACGAGGAAAGGATCTGTTGCGCCCGCAGCAGGAAACAACGTCACCATGCAACAACTCATGGAGACCATGCGTGCCCTTCAGGAGGCGGTAGCGGCGTCCAAAGTCGACTTGGATCGTTTCCAGGTTAACTTAGCAGCATCGCAAGCGAACAACAAAGAGTTGCGCAAAACCAATGAGGAGTTGCGCAGGAATCTGCAGAATGTGGGAGAAGGTACGGTGGATGAGCAAGCCCCACCCATGCTAGTTAAGGCTCGTCCCATGCCGTTCTCTCAGGCGAGCATGGACACTATGATACCAGCCACGTTCCTGGGCTCGTAGGTCACCTTCACAGGTGTAGAGGACCCAAAGGCCCACATCATAGCTTTTCACACCTAGATGATGCTTTCAGGAGGCTCTGACGCCATGCACTGTAAGTTATTCATGAGTACCCTGTCAGGCATAGCGTTGGACTGGTTCGTCAGTCTTCCTGACGAACACATTACCTCGTTCGATCAATTCTCAATGTTCTTCAGAGAACAATACATTGTCAATTGAGCTCCCCTCCAGTCTCTTACGATCTCTTTGATGTAAAGCATGTTAGATTTGTTGGCTACAACAAGTGGGGGGCTGAATTGTTTTCAAACTATTTTCACAAATACTTGGCTTAGAACAAAACTTTTTCAATCAACTCAAAAAAGAAATTCAAAAAGCTAATCAAATTACCAAACAGAAACATTAGCAAAATTTTAATCGATTAAAATAGGGATTTAACCTGTTGTTTATGACAGCGAAAAAATACAAACAGATATAGAGAGAAGGGATAGAGAGAATTACACACAGAGATTATATTGGTTCACTCTATCACAGAGCTACATCTAGTCCTCAGTTAAACCACTGAGTTTTCACTATGCAACCAATCACAGATTACACAAACACCACACACAAATAGGTGACTTTGAATCCTACAAAGCCTACTCACCCTCCTTGCACACAACAACCACCTCAAGCCAGACTCAAACTGACTTTACAGGATTTCACACAGTTATATAGAATGTTATATGAACAATTACAAGAACTTGAACAGGATTAGAAAACACCTGGTAAAACACAATACACCAGCACCCTATTGATCAGTTCTTTGAACCACAGGAAAGCACAAAGCAATCTTGCTAAAACTTGGTGAAAAAGCTTTTCACAAACAGTTTTGGTAATCTCTCAAATCAGTCTCAAATCAGAGTCTCAAAAGTTTCTATTTCATCAATCTCTAAACGTTTGAATCAAAAACATATTTATAATACTCGAAATGCTAACGTTGAAGCAAATCGAAATAACCAAATCAGTTAAAACAGATTTTCAAAAAGTTGTTACAAGGACATACATTTAATCGGTTAAAACCACGATTTAACCGGTTGAATGCTCTTGTCAGTTATAAAACAGTTTCAAAACCTTTTTTGCCAGCTAAGTTACAAACAACCGATTATTTTGAAACTTTAATTAGTTGTTTTTCCCTTTGCATGGAAAAACACTTTAATCTTTAAAACTGATTGAAATGAGCTTTGTCTGAGATTCAAAACTAATCTTTACAAAGATTCTAAACCGCAAACCAAAACCTAAAACATCACACAGCTTCAGGCTTCATGAGGATTTGGCACATCAAAGCTTCCCATCTTCAACAATCTCCCCCTATTTGATGGAGACAAATCCCTGAGATGCTTTTAGGAATGTTCTTTGTTTAGAATCTGTTAAAACCTACAAACACTGAACAAACACAAAATAGACTAGTCCAAACAGATATGCACTATATATCATATTTCAAAATAAGCAAAACCATATAAGAACAAACGGTTATAATACAGAGATAACCGGTTGAAGTTGTAAACAAACCAGAATAAAATAGCAGAACATTACAGCTCTCAGCAACCCTTCTCCACTCTTCTCCCCCTATTTGTCTCATCAAATAGACAAAACAAAATAGAATATAACTAGGATAAAGCATGCATATCAAGAATTCCCAATTCATTTCGTAAAGAGTAGAACCTATCATTGGATAAAAGCTTGGTGAAGATATCAACCGGTTGTCTTTCTGTGGAAACGAACTTGATCTCACAGTCTCCATTGGCTATATGATCACGAATGAAATGGTGTCTTATTTCAATGTGCTTGGTCCTCGAGTGTTGAATATGATTCTTTGTCAATTTAATGACAATTGTATTGTCATATAGAAGAGGAACTTTACTCATCTTTACTCCAAAATCCTGAAGTTGTTGTTTGATCCATAGAATCTGCGCACATTAGCTACCAGCTGCTATATATTCAGCTTCAGGAGTGGATAAGGCTACACATGCTTGTTTCTTACTATGAAATGAGGCTTGAACCAAGCAAGTGGCATATTACACTTGTACTCTTTCTATCTAATTTGCAACCTGAAAAATCCGAATCAGAATAACGTACTAAATGTATAGGAGAAAGAGAGGGATACCATAAGCCCATGGATATTGAGCCTTTCAGATATTTCAGGATCCTCTTTGCAGCTTTGAGATGTGATTCCTTGGGGCAAGACTGAAATCTAGCACATAGACACACAACAAACATAATGTTTGGTCTTCTTGCAGTTAGATAAAGAAGTGAACCTATTAAACCCCTGTACATGGTTTGATTAACCTCTGGTCCAGCTTCATCAGCTTCTAAGTAGCAATTAGTTGACATTGGAGTTGCTGCTACTTTGCAAGCTTGCATCTCGAACTTCTTAAGGATTTCTTTGCAATACTTTGATTGGCATATGAATATTCCTTCTTTGGAATGCTTAACTTGTAGGCCGAGAAAGAATGAGAATTAGACGATCCAAATACAATATCATCTACATATATTTGTACCAAAATAATATCAGTTCTAGCCTTCTTAATAAACAAAATCTTATCTACTTTACCTCTTTCATACTCGTGAGATAAAAGACAAAGACTTAGCCTTTCATACCATTGACATGGAGCTTGTTTGAGGCCATACAAAGCCTTCTTGAGCTTGTATACACACTCTGGATGTTTGTGATCTTCAAAGCCAGGTGGTTGTGAGACATATATCTTCTCATTCACGATCCCATTGAGAAATGCACTCTTCACATCCATCTGAAACAATTTAAAACCACTCATACAAGCAAAAGCTAATAACAATCTTACTGCTTCCAACCTTGCAACAGGTGTGAAGGTTTCATCATAATCGATGCCTTCAGCTTGATCGTATCCTTTGGCCACTAGTCTCGCTTTGTTTCTTGTAATGATGCCCGAGTCATCAGATTTGTTTCTGAAAACCCACTTGGTACCTATCACATTCTTTTGATTGGTTCAAGAAACAAGAGTCCAGACTTCATTCCTTACAAACTGATTTAACTCTTCTTGCATAACTGTTGTCCAGAATTCATCCTTTAAAGCTTCACACACTGATTGTGGTTCAATCTTTGAAACAAATGCAGAGTGATTGCAGAACTCTGCCTCATGCCTTCTTGTTGAAACTCCTCTGTGGATTTGACCTATGATGTTGTCAATGGACAGATCCTTAGGAACCTTCCAGTCCTTTGGCAGATCTTCTTGCTGCATATTTTCAATCGGTTGAATTTTTGTGTTGCTGTCAAAATTCTTTAAAAAAATGTTTTGATCATCCTCCTCTGTATTGATCTTAGCTGCAACTTGTTCACAATTGCTAGTCTCATAAAAAATAACACGAATGGATTCTTCAACAGTCATAAGCATTTTATTGAAGACTCTATAAGCATGGTTATTAAGAGAGTAACCCAGAAAGATGCTAGATTGTATGGCTTTAAACTAGAGGGGGGTGAATGGTTTAAATAGGGTTTTCACAAACTTTTTAGGATAGAATGAAATTCTCTGCAAGAATCCAGATTTAGGAATTCAGTTTGCCAAGAACAAAGCTCAAAATAGAAAAGCAACAGAAAAACAATCGGTTGTTTATACCAGAAATATAACAATACTGAAATTAAAGAGTTTAAGGAAGAGAGAATTGCACAAACAATTTATACTGGTTCACTCTTAATCTAAGTGCTACATCTAGTTTCCCAGAAATCACTGGGGAATCCACTAGGTAATCAAATCCAGATTACATACACACACCACCAAAGAAGTGACCTTGATCCCCTCAAGACACACACTTCCTTTGGCTCAGCACATACACCACCAAGAATGGTGATCTTGACAACCTCAAGAGCACACAACCCTTCTTGGCTTTACAACACCAGAATGTACACAAATCTCATAACGAATTACACTGTTACAGAATGAACTGAAATCAATACAGAGTAATCCTATTCCACTTCTCTCTTGAATAACCAAAGCTCAAGTTTAAAACTCAAAATGCTTCAAAACTCTTGGAAAAACTCAAATCTGTTTTTCTGTCTTCTTGTTTGTTGTAAAACATTAACAAACTATTTATTGTATTCCAATCTTGGTCAAAGCATTTAAAGCAGGAGTGTATTCAGTTATGATATCAATTAAAGCTCTTATAACAAACAAAATTGTTTTTCAGTTAGGATTCCAAACAAACAATTGGTTGTTTGGGTTTGACAGCAAGTCAACTATCCAAAATAGTTTTCAAACTTTTTCAAAAACACCTAAGTATAAAACAATTGGTTGTTTCGACAAAACAACAGGTTGTTTTTCACTTAGTTTGAAAAACACTTTTGATCCTGCCGGTTGACTTAGCGCCAAAGCGTTGCCTCGTCACGAACCTCCTCACCAGCTTGACTCCACGTGCCCTTCAAGTCCACACCACAAAAACTTCTTCAGAGAACCTGAAAACACAGGGTGGCGCCTCTGCGGTCGGTGGCGCTCCGACGCTCAAGTCAGTGACAAGAACACCCAAAAACTCAGAGAAAATATGCTCTGTAGGACCGTACAAAAGCACACAACCCTAGCAAATTAGTCGTAATGAAAAACGTACCTCTGCAGATTCTGTTAAGTTTACCTTTATAGCTAGGTTTCTTCTCTCTCCAGGCCGTTATGCTTTTGGACGCGTGGCTCGCATCCAGCCCTGCACTGGGCTGGGATAGCAGGTAACGCCCAGCCCTACACGTGTCATCATCTGAGCTAGGATAACTCGAGCGTCACTTCTCTATTGCACCCAACCCTACACGTGTCATCATCTGGGTTGGAGTAACAGATAGCATCCAACCCTACACGTGTCGTCATCTGGGTTGGGGCAACTTGAACGTTATTTCTGTGTAGTAACCAGCCGCGCAGCTAAGTCATCTACTCATGGAGCAAGCTAACACGCAATGTGCCTTAGAACACCACCTGACCAGGCGAGTATCGGGTGCGGCACAATGCACCATCTCTGTGATATCGCCTGTTGTTAATGGCACCCTCCTTATCACTGCGCCATGAATGTTCTTGGGCTGAG
Source organism: Phaseolus vulgaris (assembly GCF_051622355.1). Lineage (NCBI taxonomy): Eukaryota > Viridiplantae > Streptophyta > Magnoliopsida > Fabales > Fabaceae > Phaseolus > Phaseolus vulgaris. Next base: position 28,732,607 of record NC_143504.1, on the reverse strand, counting down.
GAAACCTTGTCACCAACGAATGTCCACTCTGGGAATCCTGTCGCTGATAGGCAAGCTCTTCCTTTCAACCCACACGCCCTTCACGCCCTATGCTGGCGCAACAATCGCCTCACTGGAATTGTACACTTGAACTTACACTTCTGAGCCTTCATCAGCTTCAACTGGGCTTACTGGGAGATCTGACGATGTGCTCCTCGCGGCAGCATCAGACCACCTGATCTCCCATCGTCATAACATCGACGTTATACGATCTCGGCGACAACCGATCATGTGCATTGTAGCACGCCGCTTCCACAAACGGCGACTACACTAGCTTCTGTACCACTCGCCCTTCTTTAGCCACGTGCTCTGCTAAACCCGCCTCACGTAGTAACGTGCTAGACACGTCATCACACCCGATGACCTGGTTGGTACAACTTTAATCATAAAAGATTTGAAAACACTTAAGCTTTAGATTCAACAAAGAGTGGTGTTCCCGCCGGTTGACCAGGATCGTCTTTGCGCGTGGCTTGTCCTTGCGAGCCAGGGCACCTTCGTTATGCTCCGTCCGTGATACCTGAAAAGAAGTGAACAAAGGGGCGCCCTCACGGCCGTTTGCACTCCGACGATCAAGTCAGCTAGCGAGAAATATCAAAGGTGACACACCCTCTGAAGGTGGTCGAAAGTAACTGTGCTGGAATACTAAAACCACGTTGCCCTAATTGCCTTGTGTTCACAGTAGGTCAAAACTCGGTCCCCTTTCCAAACGTCCCAAGGTCCCCTTTTATACACCTTTCGCATTTAAAACGCGTTAAAGCTCATTGAAAGCGTATAAAAATATTCCTTGGAACATTCGAATCTTAACTGAATTAGCGCGTACCTTGGCAAAATTTCACTAAAACATTTAATGAGCACATGTTAATTGCCACGTGTCCTTCTGATTTGATCGTTACTCTGTGCGGAGGGCCTCACAGCGCCGTAACCCAGCTTAGGGTTAATCCATTGTGTGAGTCCTCCTTCCTTGAAGTGCATCTGGCGCGTGAGGTGACTTTCTGGGCGCCAACTCATGCGCTCTAAGCTCGAGTCACTTGCCCTGGGGTGTATCTATCTTTCTCTCGTACCACGCACTTGGTTCTCCCCTGGTCGTGGCCCTCTCATGGGTCGTATTTGTCCCAGGGTCTCCCAGCAGTGGCATGGATACTTCACGAGTCAGGTTACCCCTTACTGGTACTAGAACTTATGGCCTTGAGGCCACCTTTCTCTTTTCATTGTTACTGTTCTAAACTATCGAGGCCCGAAGCCTCCTTGCGATGTCTTAGCTTGGTGCTTTGTCTTGGCGACGCCTTAACCCGACAACGCCTTTACTTGGCGATGCTTTAACCTGGCGACGCCTTTCTTAGGCGACGCCTTAGCAAGGCGACGCTCCCTATTGGCGACGCATTAACCCGGCGATGCCTCAAGTGGTCAATCCGTTGACTTTCTTCCTTGGGTCCCACGAGGGGCCCTTCCACCCGTTGACTTTAACCTTTGGTCAACGCCCGGGGACGGGACGGTACAAGTGGATTACAAATATAATCTACCCAGATCCTATTCTAAAGCACCTCAGCAACAACAAGCACATCCATCCTTCCATCAAACTCAAAGGATTTGGATTCTTCAAAACTTGAACACACTTGATTCAACAAAAGATACCTTTATCTGATTTAGCATCAAACTTACCTAAGCTTTCTTTGCCATTGTTAAGGACATAACACTTACAACCAAATACTTTTAGGTGGCTCACATTTGACTTTCTCCCATTCAACAACTCATTAGGTGTTTTCTTGAGTATAGGCCGAATCAACACACGATTCATCACGTAGCATGCAGTGATCACATCATCAGCCCAAAAGCATTTTGGTAGACCAAAATCATTTAGAATTGTCCTTGCAAGCTCCTCTAGAGACTTGTTCTTCCTCTCCACCACACCATTCTGTTAGGGTGTTCCTGGTGTAGAGAAGTTATGAGAAATCCCCAATTTGTTGCAGAAGCTTCTTATTGCTCCTATGTTGTTGCAGCATGTATTCTAAAGTTTCCTCGCAAGCTTCTTAAATTCTGAATATGCATCCTTCTTTGTATGTAGAAAGAGTGTCCAACTGTACCTGGAATAGTCATCTACAACAACAAGACCATGTAGATTTCCTCCAAGACTCATAGTCCTAGAAGGACCGAAAAGATCCATGTGTAAAAGTTCAAGGGGTTTTGAAGTTGAAACATAGTTTTTCAAAGAAAAAGATTTTCCAGTTTGTTTCCCCTTTTGACATGCTTCACACACAAGTTCTTTTTTCAAATTTGAGTTTGGGTAAGCCATAAACAAGTTCATTTGATACTAGCTTATTTAGATGATTCATATAAATATGAGCAAACCTTTTATGCCACAACCATGATTCTTCAGGCTTTGGTAGAAGACAATCTAATGAAGGATGACTAGATATATCAAGTAGATAAATGTTGCTAGATCTCTTACCAATGAGAAGAATATCCTTTGAATTAGGTAAGCGAATTTCACATGAGTTGGTCCTAAAGGTCACTTGGTAACCTCTATCACAAAACTGACTGATGCTAAGCAAGTTGTGCTTCAATCCTTCAACATAGAGCACATCATGAATAAGCAAACTACTTTACTTACCGATTGTACCTTTGCCAAGAATTCTTCCCTTGTTATTGTCACCGTAGGTTACATGACCATTTGGTTTGAGAGAAATGTTGATGAACCTGGATGCATCACCTGTCATATGTTTTGAACAACTACTATCTAGGTACCATAGGTGTTGTTTTCTCTCCAAACAGCCCTACAAAAGAAACAAAATAAAGTTGTCAAATTTGTTCCCCTTGTGAATTTGGGTCCATTGGTGTTAATGTGTGTTAATGTGTTTCCAAGAATCATTAGGCTCTTTAGGAACCCATTTCAGAATACCCTTAGGTACAAAGAACTTTCTGATTCTGCAGAACCTAACAAAGTGTCCCTTTTTCATGCAATAGAAACAACAAACAACCGGTTGTTTCGATGCTTTAACCGATTGTTTTTTTAGTGAAGGTTGAAAAAGGTTTTGTGCACCTACTTTGTTTGCTTTGGGGGTTAAAACCCAAGCTAGATTTTCCAAAAACACATGTTTGGGATGCCAACACATTTTCAAAATTTGATTTTCCTTTCAAAATAACATCAATTGTTTTCACAAGATATAAGACTTTCTCTTGAAGAGACTCACAGTTTTTGCAAAAATTTGAATCACATTTGCAAGAGGATTTTTCATGCATTAAATCAGAATTTTCTAAATCAGTTTTTGATTGATTCAAGTCTTTTTCCAAAACTGTGATTTTCATTTTCAACTTCTTGTTTTCACATTTCAATCGGTTATTTGAAAAAGTTAATCTCTGAGCTTCTTCATGAATTTCTTGGAAAGCATCAAGCAATTGAAAATAACTTTCACACTTATTATAAGAGGTTGTACTTACTTGACTTGATTCTGATTCTCCCTTGGTCATTAAGCAGACTTCCACTTTATTTTTAGAAGAGATTGAACCAGCAGATGACTCTTCTTTATCTACCAAGTCACTCCTTGGATTCTTGTGCAATTCCTCAAGTCTGTTCCACATTCCTTTAGCTGTAGTGCATTCTGAAATCTTGAGCAGTACATCAGAGTCTAGAGTAGACACAATAATATATTGTGCCATACAATCAAGATGTTCTTTAGAAGATTCATTAATTTCATGCATATGCACATAGGTATTATTTGAAATAACATTCCAAATATTCTTAACTAAGGATTGAATAAAGAATTTCATCCTTATGCACCAAATAGGATAGTTTTGATCACAGAACAAAGGTGGTTTGTTCAAAGAGGAACCTTCCCCAAAAAAACTTTTATCAGCCATCAAGATTTTCAAAAACAAGAAATCAAAAAACTTGAATAACTTCTAAGAACCTTGCTCTTGATGCCATAAGCAGAATTTTAATCGGTTAAAGTAGCAATTTAACTGGTTGTTTATGACAGCGGAAAAATACAAACAGATATAGAGAGAAGGGATAGAGAGAATTACACACAGAGATTATACTAGTTCACTTTATCACAGAGCTACATCCAGTCCTCAGTCAAACCACTGAGTTTTCACTATGCAACCAATCACAGATTACAAAAACACCACACACAAAGAGGTGACTTTGAATCCCACAAAGCCTACTCACCCTCCTTGCACACAACAACAACCTCAAGCCAGACTCACACTAACTTTACAGGATTTCACACAGTTATACAAAATGTTATATGAACAATTACAAGAACTTGAACAGGATTAGAAAACACCTGGTAAAACACAATACACCACCACCCTATTGCCAGCTAAGTTACAAACAACTTATAATTTAGAAACTTTAATCGGTTGTTTTTCACTTTGCATGGAAAAACACTTTAATCTTTAAAACTAATTGAAATGACCTTTGTCTGAGATTAAAAACTGATCTTTACAAAGATTCTAAACCCCAAACCAAAACCTAAACCTAAAACATCACACAGCTTCAGGCTTCATGAGGATTTGGCACATCAAAGCTTCCCATCTTCATCAAAGTAGTACTAGGGAGAGTCATTAAAACATTTCTTAAACAGGTTCGGAGCACAGGTGGTGAAGCTGCACACTAAGGACGAAGACATGTCGGTGCATACCTTCAAGAAGGGAGTAATTCCAGGACCCTTCAGTGACTCACTGATAAGATGTCGTCCAAAGACGTTCTGCGAGATCAAACGTCGAGTTGTGGCCCATATCGTCGTTGAAGGAGAGGTCATAGAAAAACGTGGAAGTGTTTGCCACGTCCGAACTCGGGGAACTGGTCGTCCTCATCCTATGAGGGTATATGAGGCCACGACGGAGAAGAAAGCCTCGGGGGCGCAGCCACCCTACGAAGCATGGAACCCCATACCAGGGCATGAGAGAGAAAATGCCCCCACCAGACAAAACTTTCGGATGGACCTTAAGGAGCTTATCGTCATCCCCAACGTGGCCGACATACTAAAGGCTCCACCGAAGACCGATAAGAGGCTAGGGCCCAGCAAGAACACTTGGTGCGAGTTCAACCAAGCCTTTGGCCACAACCTGCGCAACTGTCTGATGTTGGGGTTCTAGTTAGATGAACTGGTAAGGAGCGGTTTCTTGAAAGATTACCTATAAGAGCCACAGGGGACCCTGATGACAGGAGCCCCAACAGGAGATCAAAGGCACGAGGTGCCCGTTCATGGAGAGATTAACACCATCGCGGGGGGATTCTTAAGATGAGGGTGTACCGCCTCTCAGCGTAAGAAATACGCTAGGGGAGTGATGACAATAGAGGCGCAGAAGCTGGATCAGACGCCCGAGCCCGACCTTGTCTTCACCAAGACCGACTTGCAGAATGTGGTCCCACACGATAATGACCCAGTCGTGATCTCAGTGGTAACAATGGGCAGAAGGGTACACTGCGTCCTCGTTGACCTAGGAAGCTCAGCCAATGTGATGTTCTGGTTGACCTTTCACAAGTCGTAGCTGTCTTCCGACCAGTTCAGGCCTTACGATGGTTGTCTGTATGGATTCAAGGGAGACCAGGTAGAGGTGCAGAGGCATGTAGAGTTGAGTACCACCTTCATTGACGGCACAACGTCCCACACCGCCAACATACTTTTGGGCAGGCCTACTTTGAACAGGGTTGGAGTAGTGGCCTCTTTGAGGCATATGAAGATGAAGTTGCCTTTCCTTGAAGGAGTCGTAATCACCCTGAAGTCTGATCAAAAGGAGGCTAAGAGGTGCTATGAGAACAACCTCAAGACAAAGAGAGGGGTGTGCGCAGTCACCACCCAACCTCCAAAGGAAGAAGGGGTCACCCGTCTAGAGATCGCCCGAGAGAGACGACCCGAGCCTGCAGAAGAAGTGCTGGAGAGGGAGATCGAGGGTAAGAGGTTCAAGCTTGGCAATTCTTTGGGCCCAGAAGCACAGGATCAGATTGTCGAGGTTATAGCATGGCACAATAACGCTTGTCCTAAGGACTCCTACCCAGTGCCCAGCATCAACGCCCTGGTATACAGCGCCTCAGGGTACAGACTCCTTAGCTTCCTAGATGCTTTCTCGGGGTACAACCAAATTCGCATGCACCCAAGAGACAAATGCAAGACGACATTCATAACGAAGCTCTCCTGTTACTGTTACAAAGTGAAGCCCTTTGGGCTCAAGAATGCAGGGGTGACCTACCAGAGGCTGATGGACAGAATACTTGCACCCATGATAAGGCGAAATGTCCAGGGGCATGGTGGTCACCTCCTAGGTGAAGGACCAGCACGTCGTTGATTTGGAAGAGCTATTTACCACAATAGGTAAGTACAGGTTGAAGTTGAACCCTGAAAAGTGTGTGTTTGGGGTAGAGGCAGGCAAACACGTCGTTGATTTGGAAGAGCTATTTACCACAATAGCTAAGTACAGGTTGAAGTTGAACCCTGAAAAGTGTGTGTTTGGGGTTGAGGCAGGCAAGTTCTTAGGGTTCCTACTCACTGAGTGTGGGATAGAGGCGAACCCTAAGAAGTGTGCAACGATCATAACTATGCACAGGCCGATCTCAGTGAAGGAGGTGCAACAGTTGATAGGGCGGATGGTCGCTTTGTCCAGATTTGTGTCGGCAAAAGGAGATAAGGGGCATCCCTATTTTCAATAACTCAAAAGAAATAGTAGGTTTGTTTGGACCAAGGAGTGTGAGGAGTCATTCCTCAAATTGAAGGAGTACTTGGCCACCCCACCAGTATTGTGCAAGCCACAGTCAGGCACCCAGCTTCGCTTGTACTTCACAGTCACAGATCGGGCAATCAGTTCGGTCTTGGTGTAGGAGCAAGATCAGGTACAAAGGTCGATCTATTTCGTGAGAAAAGTTTTGCTAGGGCCTGAGGTGAGATACCAAGAAATAGAGAAGGCAACTCTGGCGGTAGTGTTCTCAATGCGAAGGCTTCGCCACTACTTCTAGAGCTTCACTCTGATCATGATGCTAGAACTGCCCATTCACAAGGTCATACAGAAGCCTGATGTGATAGGACGAATGGTGCGCTAGGCGGTGGAACTATCAGAGTTTGATGTGCAGTAGGAACCCAGAGGCCCCATCAAAGGTCATGTTTATGCTGACTTCATAGTAGAGCTCTCCTTAGCAGCCACGCACCAAGAAGGAGTAGATTTCAGGTGGGTCCTCTCCGTAGATTTTAGGTCGTTAACTCAAGAACCCCTGAAAATGCCCAGAATAAGCACATACACGTTACCATGGGAAGAGTCAATGCAAATTTGCCTAGTTGAAGGAGGCGAAACCTGGATAACACCTTACCAACGCTACTTCGCTGGTGGGATACTCTAGTTGGAACCCACAGAGGCCAGAGTAGTAAAAAAGAATTCAAGCAAATACACCCTGATCGATGGGAATCTGTTCAAACACGGGTATACTCACCCTACCCTGATATGTTTACATGGTGAGCAGTGCACGCGCATTATGGCAGAGCTTCACAAAGGGATATGCGGGAGTCACATCGGTGGCCGAGCTCTCTCGTCGAAGGCTATTCGTGTAGAATATTACTGTCCAACTATGAGGGAAGACTGCACGAGGTATCCAGAGTGGTGCAAGTAGTGTTAGCACCATGCTGATTGGCACAAGGCGACCCTAGAAGAGCTGAGATCGATTTATAGCCCATGGTCGTTTCATACCTGGGAAATCGACACTCTGGGCCATTTCCCTTAGTAGTGCGACAAATGAAGTAACTTGTGGTTGCCATCGAGTACTTCACAAAGTGGATAGAGGTTGAGTCAGTAGCGCAGATCATAACCCACAAGGTCCAGCACTTTGTGTGCAAGAACATAGTATGCCGCTTTGGAGTCCCAAAGCGGTTGGTGTCCGCTAATGGCACCCAGTTTGGGAGCCAACAATTGGGCAAGTTATGCACAAAATTGGGAATAAAGCAGGTGTTTGCATCAGTCGAACACCCCCAGACGAACGGGCAGGTCAAGTCCGCAAATCGAGTTCTGCTTAGAGGTCTAAAGAAAAGGCTGGAGAAAGCCAAGGGGACCTGGGCAGAAGAGGTTCCTAGAATTGTTTGGGCTTACCACACCACTCCCCAGTCCACTACTAAGGAAACACCCTTTAGCTTGGTGTATAGTTCGGACGCGATGATTGCCATAGAAATCCAAGAGAACTCACCACGTTTCCAGAACTTCGTGGCGGAAGAGTCCAACGAAGAAAGAAAGGAGAACCAGGATCTACTGGATGAAGCCAGGGAAGAAGCGAGAATCAAGGCTGAAGCCTTGAAGAGAAAGGTGGAGTACAGGTACAGCTCCAAGCTAAGACCTCGGCAGTTCCAAGTCGCCGACCTGGTGATGCGAAAAGCCCACCCATAGCAGTTAGAAAACAAGTTGTTTCCCAAGTGGACTGGTCCCTTCCATGTGACAGAGGCCCTTGGGAATGGAGCATACATGATGTGATTCCACTAGCTTAGAAGAGAAAGGTTCTTGACCTTCTTAGGAATCAACTTGAGTTGGACATTATAGAGGCACTTTTCGTAGAGTTGGATCATTGTTCTAAGACAAGAACTCACCAAAAACTAGTACCAAATCCCAAACTCATTTGGATGAACCAATTTTAGTCAAATTGAACCGAACAAAAGAGTAAGAAAAGCAAAGGAACAAGATGAATGGACTGAAATATAAAACTGCCGAACCAAAACTCATAAAAAAACAGCAAGAACACCAAACCAAAACTCAAGAACACAAGCTAACAAAAACAATAGAAAGAGAAGAAAGGAAGGAGAAGAGAGTGCTCATGAAGATGGAAGAATGTTGGATGATCTCGCCACTAGAAGTGTGGAATGCTCCTAGATGAGAGTGATGCCGCCACTTGAGGACTCCAATGATCCATCAAGATAAGACTAGAGAAGAAGGCTCAAAGCTCTCCAAAGTTCACTCAAAATTTGAGTAGAGTTTTCTTAGATTAATTCCAATCTGAATTTTACAAAGGAAGCACCTCTATTTATAGCCTAAGGTGCTGAAAAATAGGTGGGAAATTTCAAATAAACTCATTTGAAATTCCCACCAAAAAAAAGTCACATGGGAGGTGTGACCTTTTTCTACTATGACACCTCCCAAAAACTACACCTACACCACTCTCCTAAGTCACATGGACAATGTGACTTTATTTTACATTTTCACACACCTTTATTTAATAACCACACCTCCTAAAACTATACAAGAGTATTTCAAAGCTTGGCCTTGCCCCTCATGGGATGGACTTGGGCTCTTTGGGCTTTGGCCTTCTTGGGCTTGGGCTTGGGCTTTGGGCTTGGGCCTCATCTTTATTTTATGTCTTCTTTTAATTTTGAGAAGACTAGAAGGAAGAACTTCAAATGTGAGGGTGGATGTCCTCTTCCTCCATTAATAAAAGCCTCCTTTATTTGATTCTCAGCATACTCCTCGAGTTGGAGAGAATTCGTCCACGAATTCTGAATCCCTGCATATAACAAAGTCAGTTTAGTTTTACAGTTAAAAGTGGAAGAAAAATGTAAACATGACTTAGCATTTGTAAATAATGGGATTTCAGAAAAGGAGATTCTATAAATCGACCAAGTTGGAAAAATTTGTTTGGGAATGATGTGATGTTTTGGAAAAAGACCTCTTAAATGGTGACAACCATTAGGAGGTATGAACAAATCATCCCTAACATTTTTTAACCAAGATGGTGGTGAAATAGGAACCTTGGGTAATGAAAAAGATAAGGAAGGAAAACACCTTGGAGGTGAAAGGATAAGACCCATGTCAACTTGGCCTTCTTTGTCTTTTTCTTGTTTACTTGTGGTAGGTGGGTGAGTTAGGTCTTGTTTTACCTTGTTGATCTTTAAGATTTGCTTTTGTGGACAATGAAGAGCTATGTGCCCAAAACCTAAACATTTAAAACATTTGATATTTGATGTTTTGGTAGGTGACTTAGGAGTAGAAAGATTTGTAGTAGAAACTTTGTTTGGAAACATGGTTTGTTTGGAAAAATTGGAAGGAGAAATTTTGTTTGCATCCTTCCTAGAAGAGTTGTAGAAATCATCATCATGAGTATTTTTGAAAGTTTTGTTCAAAAGATATGATTCTACCTTGATGGCTTTGCGAAACACGCTCTTTAAAGAAGAATATTCTTTTAATTCTACAAAATCTCTAATATCTCTTTTCAAACCACGTACAAACCATTTAATCTTTGACTCTTCATTAGCATGCATATTCATTTTAGTCAAAGTTGTTTCAAAATCTTTAAAGTATTCATCTACCATCCTATGTACTTGAGGAAGCCTTTGGAACTTCAACAAGTGTTCCTTCCTAGAAGGAGGAACAAACCTCGCGCGCATACACTCTTTCAAAGCATTCCAAGAAACCACGGGAGGTTTCTTGCGATATATAATGTCCATTACAATTTTATGCCACCATTCTTTGGCATAGCCCAAAAAGGATAAAGAAACTAATCTAAGCTTTTGGTCATCTTGGACCTTATACACATGAAAATAATGGTCAACCTTAGTCTCCCATTCTAAATACACATTAGGATCACTATCACCATTAAAACTAGGGACTTTTTTACAAGCAATGTTGAACACTTGGTGATATCTTTGGTCACGGTTATAGCTCTCTTCATGAGAATGATGGTGATGCCTCCTTCTTCTATGTTCTTCTTCACCAAGGACTGAAGCTTTGGAAGGAGAATGCTGTTTGTAAGATGCACCACTTGAATAGCCAGCCATTTTGCAAATAAAAAACACCAAACACACAAAAACAGCAAACAAGTTAAGAAACAAAATTAGCAAAAACAGTGAGCTTGGCAATGAAACTGCCGAAGTGAAATGAGGCTGAAAAAAGAGATCACTCTCAAAGAAATAATGTTCTTGCACCAATCTGATCTTGAGGCCTTGGAATCCTCAAATGAAATATGTCAAAGCAAGCACACCAATCTCAAAAGCAACCACCACAAAACCAATGAAACAATAAAGACAAACAAGAAAAGGTATAAGCAAGGAAAGGTAATTGCAAAAGGAATACTATATGTAAGACAAACTCAAAGAGTAAGAATGAAAGACAATCAAGAAAATAAAGAACTCAATGAGAAAAGTAGGCACACAAAAGAATACTTAAGGAAAAGCACTAGAGTAGATGAAGAAAACAAAAAATTAGCTACTGGAATTTTTTTTTTTAAATGCAAACTGTGCTTGATATTCACTGATTTAACTGGAATGATGTAGAGCGAACTGGATTATGAAATTTAAACCACAGAAACTTCAAGATGTTAAATCAATAATGGCACTGGAATCAATTAAAAACAGTAAGCCAATTGAGAGAAATAAATTTTTCAAAATCGCTGCCAGATTACCGTATTTTTTTTGGCAGAATTGTACACTTTTTTTATTTTATTTATCATTTTTTGTGTACTTCGTATTTTTGAATGATTATTTTTTCTATTCTTTTCTAACACTTTGAATATCTCAAATCCAGAATTTCAGAATTTTCCAGTAAGTAAATCAATTGCAATAAGGAAAAAACAGTAAGCACTTTTTTCAGAAACAGAGGAATCCTAATAGGAATAAAAAAACAGGATTATGAACTAGCAAAGACATAATAGAAAATGATGTATTGGAACTTGTATAGGTCTAGAATACAAGTATGAACTCAATTCTAAAAAGAAAATGCACAAAGGATCAATATCAATTCAGAAAATTATGACACTAAAGCAAGAAACAATCAAAAACAATAAAAGTACTACTAGAAGTAATGACAATTATGGAATAACATGACTAAGACAAAACTTGACATGATTACAAAATTAAAAGACACAACACAAATTTTAACAACAAGTGAAAGGAAGCTTAAGGTAAACTCTAGGAAGGATAATGCCATTCCAAAAGAGCAACCATACTCATAAGAAGAATGAGTGCCATAAACCTTTTCACAAGCACTTGGTGTAAAAGAAAAAAAACAGCAAGAATACTCAAGTAAAATTCTAAAACAGAAACTTAAATTGCAAGAAAATTAAAGAGCTCTTGAAATTAAAGTGCACACAACTCAACAATTAAACAAGAAGAACCTAAGACTCATGATACCACATGATGTGATTCCACTAGCTTAGAAGAGAAAGGTTCTTGACCTTCTTAGGAATCACCTTGAGTTGGACATTATAGAGGCACTTTTCTTAGAGTTGGATCATTGTTCTAAGACAAGAACTCACCAAAAACTAGTACCAAATCCCAAACTCATTTGGATGAACCAATTTTAGTCAAATTGAACCGAACAAAAGAGTAAGAAAAGCAAAGGAACAAGATGAATGGACTGAAATATAAAATTGCCGAACCAAAACTCATAAAAAAACAGCAAGAACACCAAACTAAAACTCAAGAACACAAGCTAACAAAAACAATAGAAAGAGAAGGAAGGAAGGAGAAGAGAGTGCTCATGAAGATGGAAGAATGTTGGATGATCTCGCCACTAGAAGTGTGGAATGCTCCTAGATGAGAGTGATGCCGCCACTTGAGGACTCCAATGATCCATCAAGATAAGACTAGAGAAGAAGGCTCAAAGCTTTCCAAAGTTCACTCAAAATTTGAGTAGAGTTTTCTTAGATTAATTCCAATCTGAATTTTACAAAGGAAGCACCTCTATTTATAGCCTAAGGTGCTGAAAAATAGGTGGGAAATTTCAAATAAACTCATTTGAAATTCCCACCAAAAACAAGTCACATGGGAGGTGTGACCTTTTTCTACTATGACACCTCCCAAAAACTACACCTACACCACTCTCCTAAGTCACATGGACAATGTGACTTTATTTTACATTTTCACACACCTTTATTTAATAACCACACCTCCTAAAACTATACAAGAGTATTTCAAAGCTTGGCCTTGCCCCTCATGGGATGGACTTGGGCTCTTTGGGCTTTGGCCTTCTTGGGCTTGGGCTTGGGCTTTGGGCTTGGGCCTCATCTTTATTTTATGTCTTCTTTTAATTTTGAGAAGACTAGAAGGAAGAACTTCAAATGTGAGGGTGGATGTCCTCTTCCTCCATTAATAAAAGCCTCCTTTATTTGATTCTCATCAATACAGGCTCGAGACTTTAGAAGGTGGAGCAATCCCTCGTATGTGGAGCGCGACCAACCTTAAGTTTTATTTCAGTAAAGTTATTGCATTGTACACAATTTTAGGGGACACTCTTTTTCCCTTATAAGGGTTTTTTAACGAGGTCACCCAATAAAATTTCAGTTATTCAGTGAAAGAGATATACTTGTAAGTATTTTGTACACTGCAATTAATGAACCTCTCCCTTGGGTTAGTAACACCAAGATTAGAATAGTATGATTCCTAAGTGAGTCTCCCTCTTGCGTGGAACACCAAGGTCGAGATAGAAGGTTCCCCCAATTAAAATCCTCCCTTGCCTCTATGCGGCGAGGACGAGGTCATTTAATGAACCTCTCCCTTGGGTTAGAAACACCAAGACTGGAAATAATATGGTTCCTAAGTGAGCCTCCCTCTTGCATGGGAACGCCAAGGTCGAGACAGAAGGTTCCCCAGTTAAAATCTTCCCTTGCCTCTATGTGGCGAGGACGAGGTCAGTTAATGAACCTCTCCCTTGGGTTAGAAACACCAAGATTGGGAATAGTATGGTTCCTAAGTGACGCCCCCCTCTTGCGTGGGAACGCCAAGGTCGAGAACAGTATGGTTCCCAAGGTCTCCCTTGTCTTGTAAGACAAGGTCGAGAACAACGCGGTACCTAGTTAAAGATCTCCATTGACCTTATGAGTCAAGGTTGAGAGCAGCATCTCCCTTACCTTTGTTTGGCAAAGGATAGGGCGAAGAAAGAGCTCGTGTAAGCACTTCCTATACCCTAAGATGACAAAGTAAGATTACATTCAAGCGAGTGGTAAATAAGCGTGTTACCTAAGTCAGAAAGGCCATAAAGGCGTTGTTAAATTAAGCAAGTCAGGAAAAGCAATTAACAACAAAAAGGAAACAACATCAAACAGAAAACAGATTTTATAAATACAAGGTATATGTACAAGTTATCATAATGTACATCAAACAGCCAAATAGTTACAACAAGATCAAGTCACTCCTTGGCATTGACCAGCTGCCCATCAACGATCTTCCTTGACAAGTCGGTTTGAGAAAGATCCACCCCAGGGTACGTGTAAGCAACCTGGGCCATGGTATCCTCAAACCTAGCGGCATAAGCGTCAGCAACATCGTTGGTGAGCTTCGTCTTGGTCTGATTGAAAAGGTCATCCTTGCGGACTAGCTCTTCCTCCAGCTGACCAAGTTGTACCTCCTTCTGAGTGGCCTTTCCTCGAGCCTGGCCATCTTAGCTTGCGACTTTTCTGCCTTCTCCTACAAGTCAACGACCTCAATTCGGAGAGTCAAGATCTTCGAGTGAGCGCTCAGGGTTTCCTGGGACTTCTCAAACATAAGTTTCTTGGTCTCCTTGTCAGTCTGGTGAAGATCATACACCTCCAGATACAGTGCAGTTTCGCGTTGCGTGAGCTTCTTCATCTGGAGGGTGTCTTGGCTTGCTGCCTCCCTCAGTTTTTGCACCTCGGTTCCTGCACTTTGGTCATGGCAAGACTGGATGTGACGAGGAAGTCCCCAAGGCATTTGGCTACATGTTCTTGCAGGGCATCTTCACCCAAGCTCTTTGTCCTCTCCCGATCTTGGAAGGTTTGAAGGGCCTGTTGGAGGAAGGCAAGAAGGTCAGCAGCAGGAGGCGCGCCATGAATGAACACCCCCAGAGGCGCTCTCCCCCCCGCCTTCGTGTACCACTATGTCACGAGGAGAAGAGGCACTTGGAGAGTTTTCCAGAAAGGAGGGAGCGCGGTCATCCGAGGCCAGGTTCGTTGGAACCACAACATCCGTTGCTCTCTTCCTCTTGAAGACGAGGCCTAAACAAGTGTCCTCGTCCTCGGAGGAAGTGGCCTCACCCCCATTTTCCTGTGATTCATGGGGGTTGGAGTAGAAGGACTTGGGGCAGAAGTAGCCACAACAGGGGTCGAGACATTGGCATTAGAGGGTCCAGGAGCAGCCTTGCGCTGAAGGGCCACTTCAGCAAGTTGCCTCCTCTTCTCGGCATTGAGCGCCATATCTGCACAAGAAAACAATGTTGCATAAGAGGCTAAACCACCACAACATACAAGTAAAGACAGGTAAAGGCAGAAGAAGGGGGAAACAAGTACCGATATAAGCCTTGAAAAACTTGGGGTTGTACTCAAGCTTGATCAATTCAGCGGTTTTGAACACCACCCCCAAGCTGGAAAGGAACTCGCACACCTCACGATCGAGTGGGGTCAAGTCCTCAAGGCTCATAGGCTTCTTGAGCCTTGGTTTCTCCACCCACTAAAATGGGAACCCATCCAACAAGGTAGGATCGTGTTTGTTGCAACATATCTTAAAGAACTTCCCTTTGAAGCCCTTGTAAGACTGCTGGAAGAGAGTTAGAAGAACTCTCCCAACAACTGTTGAACCAAGTGGTGTTCAAGTTTTGAAGAATCCAAATCCTTTGAAGGATGTTGAAGCCTTGGCTGTGCTTGATGTTGTTGTGCTGGTTTAGCTTAGTTTCTGGGGTAGTTTATATGTTCCAATCCACCCTTTGATTAAATCTAAAGCATTAGCATTCTCAATCTTTGTGAAAGTAAAATGTTTTCAAACTAAGTTAAAACAACCGATTGTATTATTGAAACAATCGATTGTTTGTACTTAGGTGTTTTGAGGAAAAGATTGAAAACTGTTTTTAAATGGTTGAACTGTTAAGTACCAAAACAACCGATTGATTCGAGGAAACAACCGACTGTTTGTTTTGGGACCATAACAAAAAAACTGTTTTCTGTTTTACTGAGCTTTAAATGATTTAACTGCTTACGCTCCAATCATTAAATGCTTTGACCAATCTTTTAATGCAATTTAAGAGTTTGTTAAGATTTGATAACAAACTACATCTTTGAATATATTCAGAAAAACAGATTTGAGATTTAAGAATCTTTGAAAAAGTTTTTCCTAAGAGTTTTGCTTTAGAGTTTTTCAAAGAGCTGAGATTGCTAAGAGTTTGTGATTGATCAAAGTGTATGGAATAGGATTCTGCTTGTATTGATTTCAGATTATCTTCTGTAACAAGTGTAATCCTTGTACTCTGTTGACCAAGTATTCGTTTTTGTGTTTGCTGAGATTGGTTGTGTGTTCTTGAGGGGATCAAGATCAACAATCTTAGTGTTGGTGTGTTGACCAAGGAGAGTGTGTTTCTTGAGGTGTTCAAGGTCATTCTCTTGGTTGTTGTGTAAGTGATCAAGGTGTGATTGCTTAGTGGATTTCCTCAGGGTTTCTGAGAAGACTGGATGTAGCTCTGGTTTGGAGTGAACCAGTATAAACGACTGTGTACAATCTCTCTATCTCTAACTCTTTAAATTCAGTTTTGATATTTTGAAACTGGTATAAACAACCGATTGTTTCGCTAAAACAACCGATTGTTTTTCCAGCTTTGTGCTTTTGCTGTTTTGATTTGAAAAACTGAATTCTTAATCAAAGTTCTTTTGAAGAATTTTCATTCTAAGCTTAAAAGTTTACTAAAATCTTTCTTAAACAATTCACCCCCCCTCTCGTTTAAGGCCATATATTCTAACAATTGGCATTAAGAGCTTGGTTCTTGAAAGTTATTCAAGTTGATCTAAATTTTTTTTCTATGGCTGGAAAACTATCTTTTGAGGAGGGTGCTTCAATCTACAAACCACCTTTATTCTGTGGATTGAATTATAAGTTTTGGGAAGCAAGAATGAAAATCTTTATTGAATCTATTGATCAAAGAATTTGGGACTCAATTGAGAATGGCCCTTACATTCTAAAGTTCAAAAAGGATAATTCTTTCATTGCAAAACCTTTGTCCAAATGGAAAAATGATGAATGTAAGATGGCTCAGCTTGATAGGTCTGCTCAAAACATTATAGCTTCTGCACTAGATACTAATGAATTTTTTTCAGGATATCAAAGTGCAAAACTACTAAGGAAATGTGGGAGACACTCAAGGCTGCTCATGAACCAAAGGAAGCAATGACAAAGAGTCAAGCAAGAAGGAAGAGAAGGCAAAATAATAAAAGCCTCAATCTTTGCTTAATGACCAGAAGGGAGGATGACTCATGTAGTGTAAGTTCATCAAATTCTTCAAACTCTGAAAATTATGGTCAATTGCTTCAAGCCTTTCAAGAAACGCATGAAGAAGCCAACCGATTAGCTCTCTTGAACAATCGATTGAAAGAAAAGAATAGCTGGCTTGAAAACAGAGTAAAGGCACTGGAAGAGGATTTAGAAAATTCAAAACTGGATTTTGAAAATCTGGAAATCATTTACAAAAACTCCTCTTGCAAGTGTGATACTCTAGTTTGTGAAAATTGCGAAAATCTTGAAAAGAAGGTCCACTATCTTGTTAAAACAGTGGATAAGCTTTCTAAAGGCCAATCAAACTTTGAGAGTGTGCTAGCATCTCAAAATTGTGTTTTTGGAAAATCTGGATTGGGTTTTAATCCACAAAACAAACAAGATAGATTTTCAAAATCATTTTCGAAAATGCCTGAAAAACAGTCGATTGGACCATCGAAACAACCGATTGTTACATGCTTCTATTGCATGAAAAGAGGCCATTCTGTGCGATTCTGTAAAATCAGAAAACATGTTGTTCCCAAAGGGCTTATGAAGTGGATTCCCAAGGAAAATAAAGCTTTTATTGCTGAATATAAACCAGAGGGACCCACATTCATAAGGGGACCAAACCTTTGTACTTGAAAATCTCTTTTGTGTGAAATATTGAAGGAGAGCAAGCAATTGTGGTACTTGGACAGTGGATGCTCAAAGCATATGACAGGGGATAAATCAAAGTTCCTGAGTATATCCTTCAAGCAAGAGGGTCATGTCACCTATGGAGATAACAACAAAGGAAGAATTCTTGGGAGAGGATCCATAGGATATGAGAGCATCTTGGTGATTCATGATGTGCTCTTTGTTGAAGGCCTAAACCATAATCTGCTGAGCATTAGCCAACTCTGTGACAAGGGGTATCAAGTGATGTTCAAGACAAACACATGAGAAATCTGTCTACCCAACACCAAAGAGGTAATGTTGGTAGGTAAGAGAGTTAATAATGTGTATCTTCTAGATATCTCTTCACCATGTTCAATTGGATGTCTTCTATCCAAGCAAGATGAATCTTGGCTTTGGCATAGAAGAATTGCTCATATTCACATGAATCATTTGAACAAGCTAATATCAAAGGATCTTGTGATTGGGCTGCCAAAACTCAAGTTTGAGAGGGATCACATTTGTGAAGCATGCCAAAAGGGGAAACAATTGAAAAGTTCTTTTAAAACCAAAAATGTTGTTTCTTCATTGAGACCTCTTGAACTCCTTCACATGGATCTCTTTGGACCCTCTAGAACCATGAGTCTTGGTGGAAATTATTATTATGATCTTGTTATTGTTGATGATTTCTCTAGGTACACTTGGACCTTGTTCTTGGAACCAAAGACTGATGCCTTTGCTGCATTCAAAAAGCTAGCAAGAAGACAACAAAACACAACGAATAGCAACATAGGTTCTATAAGGAGTGACCATGGAGGAGAATTTCAGAATTAGAAGTTTGTCAAGTTCTGTGAGAAGTTGGGGATTCTGCACAATTTCTCTGCACCAAGAACACCACAGCAAAATGGAGTTGTAGAGAGGAAGAACATGTCTCTTGAAGAGCTTGCAAAAACAATGCTTAGTGAATCATCACTTCCTAAGTATTTTTGGGCAGATGTAGTGAGTACCTCTTGTTATGTGATGAATACGGTACTTATAAGGCCCATTTTGAAGAAAACTCCATATGAACTTTTCAATGGAAGGAAGCCCAACATCAGTCACCTTAAAGTCTTTGGCTGTAGCTGTTTTGTTCTCGACAATGGAAAGGAAAGCTTAGGAAAGTTTGATGAAAAAGCTGACCTTGGTATTTTCATTGGTTATTCACTCAGAAGCCATGCATATAGAATATACAACAAAAGGTTGATGACTGTAGAAGAATCTATTCAAGTTGTCTTTGATGAGGTAGATCGCAGAATCAGTCAAATCCCAAAGATCAGTGCTGAGGAAGATGAACAGAGCATCAGTTTGGAGAAGCTGGAAATCTGTGCAGAAAAACAACCGGTTGATTTGCAGAAACAACCGATTGAAATTCTGCAACAGAGTGAGCTGCCCAAAGAATGGAGGATTCCTAGAGATCTGTCAGTGGATAACATCATAGGGCAGATAAAGGAAGGTGTCTCCACACGTAGCTCCATCTCAAACTACTACAGGCACACAACTTTTGTCTCTCATATTGAACCAAAGTCAATTGAGGAAGCTCTTAAGGATGAGAAGTGGGTTGAAGCTATGCATGAAGAGCTAAATCAGTTTGAAAGGAATGAGGTATGGTTTCTTGTCCCTAAAACTAATGAAATGAATATTATTGGTTCAAAATGGGTTTTCAGGAACAAGCTAGATGAGGATGGAGTGATCACAAGGAACAAAGCAAGGCTAGTTGCCAAAGGCTACAATCAAGAAGAGGGCATAAACTATGGTGAAACCTTTGCTCCTGTGGCTAGATTGGGGGCTGTGAGGCTGCTGCTGGCCTTTGCTTGTATGAGTGGTTTTAAACTCTTCCAAATGGATGTAAAGAGTGCATTCTTGAATGGCTATATCAATGAGGAAGTCTATGTAGATCAACCACTGGGTTTTGAAGATCACAAGTATCCTAACCATGTCTTCAAGTTGAAGAAAGCTTTGTATGGACTAAAACAAGCTCCAAGGCATTGGTATGAGAGGCTTAGCAACTTTCTGCTATCTCATGGTTATGAAAGAGGAATGGTAGACAAAACTCTCTTCATCAAGAAGTCAAATGCAGAAATAATTCTTGTGCAAATCTATGTTGATGACATCATCTTTGGTGCTACACAAGATAGATTGTGTGAAGAATTTGTGGCTGCAATGAAAGGTGAGTTTGAAATGTCTATGATGGGAGAACTATCTTTCTTTCTTGGATTGCAGGTTAAACAAACAAAGGATGGAATTTTCTTAAGTCAATCAAAGTATTGCAAGGAGATTCTCAAGAAGTTCGAAATGGAGAATTGCAAAGAAGCAAGCACTCCAGTGCCATCAAGCTGCTACATGGATGCGGATGCTGCTGGAAAGAGTATAGATCAAACAAAATACAGAGGTTTGATTGGATATTTGCTTTATCTAACAGCTAGTAGGCCAGACATCATGTTTGCGGTGTGTTTATGTGCAAGATATCAAGCAAATCCTAAAGAGTCACACTTCAAAGCTGCAAAAAGAATTCTGAAATATCTCAAAGGAACATCATCTGTAGGACTATGGTATCCTTCTCACTCTCCAATACATTTAATTGGTTATTCATATTCTGACTTTGCAGGTTGCAAGCTAGATAGAAAAAGCACAAGTGGCACTTGTTACCTTCTTGGCTCAAGCCTAATCTCTTGGCATAGTAAGAAGCAAGCATGTGTTGCTCTTTCTACTGCTGAAGCTGAATATATAGCTGCTGGTAGTTGTTGTGCACAGATTCTATGGCTCAAGCAACAACTTGCAGATTTTGGTTTACAAATCAGCAAGGTTCCCTTGATGTGTGATAACACAAGTGCAATCAATTTTACCAAAAATCAGATTCAGCACTCAAGGACCAAACATATTGAAATAAGACATCATTTCATCAGAGATCATGTGCAAAATGGAATCTGTGAAGTGAAGTTTGTGGAGACCAAACTACAACTAGTTGACATCTTCACAAAACCATTACCAAAAGAAAGGTTTTTCTTCTTAAGAAATGAGTTAGGTATTCTTGATCTTAATAATTTCTCTTAAATTTGTTTTTGATACATGTTAAAGTCTATTTGTGAAGACAAATAGGGGGAGAATTATTGGTTCTTGTATATCTTTGTCTGGTATTGCATAAAATGTTAAAATTTATGATATAAAAAGTGTTTTCTACTGCTGCTGATAGAAACAACCGATTGTTTCGTGTAAACAACCGATTGTTTATCATGTTTTATACCTTGAATGAGCAATAAACTGCTTTGTTGCTGTAAGAAACTTTGGATAGTATAAATACTTGATCCTGCCTGTTGACCAGAACGCTGGAAACTGCCTCGTCAAAGGATCGACGTGCGCACCGCTTCACACCTCCGTTCCTCTTCGAGATCCACCTCAAGAACCTGCAAAGAAACAGAGCGGCGCCGCTGCGGCCGATCGCACTCCAACGCCCAAGTCAGTGACCGAATCACCAAATACTAAGAGAACAAGAACCGTGCAAATCCTCTCTCACAGTAAGCTCTATAACTCGCAAGCGTAAAGAGTGTATTCTGAACGTGCGTACCTCAGAAAGTTCGTTGAGAACTCTTATATACCTGGTTACTTTCTCTCTCCTGGCAGTTACAGACTTGGACACGTGGCTCGCATCCAACTGTACACGTGCCATCATCTGGAGCCTCTTTGACTTGGGCGCTGCTTCTACTCTCGTTTTGCTAAGTTACCTAGGCATGGTACTGCCCAGTACATAGCTAACTTGGGAGTGCGATCTCTACTGGAACTGGCGAGTTAGGGTGCCTTCATACACCTTCCCTGTGGTCTCGCCGGCCGCCTTCATAATCTGCACCACCTTCATCTCTGGCGATGTGCTTTCTCTGGCGATCTCCAATCTCAAGGTCGCCTGAGTTTACATCTGGCGACTTCATCTCCAACCTGGTGATCGCCGGTTCTGGTATGCTGGAGATCGGAACACGCCAACTTAATGACTGGCGACTTCACGAGCCCCCCGACTTCCTTCCCTTCTGCCAACCTGGCGCCTTGTCAACACGCCTATACTGTAGCTTGATGCCACGTCATCACTTCCGACTACCAGGGCGGTACACAAGCCCCCCAGTCTTAAGCGAAAACTTGTCCAGCGAAAAGACTAGAAGAGTCACGTCAACACCGGTCTACGTGGCACTGACGCAGAATTCCAAGCAGTTGTACCTGCTGCTTTTCTGACGCTTCCACCAAACCCCTCACCCATCGCTCGACACGTGGCTTCATCAACGGTTACCTTCAGCCACCGTTTGCGCTTCCCAAACCCATTTCGAAAAAACTCTTAAACCCATTTTCACTCAACACTGTTCCATCACTTTCCCTCGCATTCACGAACGCTCTAACTTCCTTCTGCAAAAAACTCTCAGCGCTCTCCAACATTCTGAATCACCATCAACCTTCATCGTCTTCCTGATCATCAAAAGGTACCCACCTTCCTTCCTCTGCTGGTTTTCCTTGCATTTTAACCGATTCGCATCATTCTGTAACTGTCTGGTGCATACGCTGTGGGTTGCTTTTTCCATTTCTCCTTCTACGTAACTTAGGGCTTCGTCAATCATCGCAACGAACCTACGTTCGTTCGTTTTTCACCTTCCTTCCATGATCGAGTCAGCCTTTGTAACCCCTAATAATTTTTCCTTTTCTTCTTCCTTTGTAGTTGCAACAATGACTCGCACAAAGATCACCCCGAATCCTCCTCCTTCATCAAGAAACCCCCCTTCTCAAGCACACGACCCACCACGAGTTCGTGGCGCTTCATCTTCCCAGGCTGAGAGGCCTGCGTCTTCCCGCCCTAACCTGGCCCAGGCGACTCCACCTATCGCCGGAGGAGCCCCCGTTCCCTTGCCAGACTTCAAAACCTTGTATCCCTGGGCCAACTCGACCCTTCTGAGGGAGACATCTTCTGTGAACACCGCTGGAGCAGTTTTGCGGCTGACTAAGGGGGATGAGCTTCATCAATCATTTCATAAGGAGCACGATGAAAAGATGATAGTGCTACCTTGCCCCCCCGATCATCTGTTTTGCTGCATACTGCCTTATGCACTTATTTTCTTTTTGAGTTAACCCATGCATTTTCGTTCTATGCAGATAACATGCTGGGCAAGGGTATGCTCGCTGAGTTGAGGGCGCTCGCCCGAACCCACGGGTTGGCGACGGGCTCTCAAACAGTGCCAAATTCTATGGTGGAGATCGCCGCCACTCAGGGCCGATCGCCACCTAAGGGCCCAGCACCCTCCGACGTCCAACCCGCCGCCCAGCGCAAGAAGCTTGTCCTCAAGAGGGCTAAGAGGAAAGCTCCCCAGATAGTCCAAGAGGATGGATGAGGAAGAAGACGACGAGGTCACCGAAGATGGCCTCGTTACAAAGAGGAAGAGGGTGGCACCTTCTTCACCACCTGCACCACCCCCTCTTCCCTCGTCAACGCCACCATCCACACCTGCTCCTCCTCCATCATCGCCACCCCCACAAGCTCCTGTTTCACCAGTCCAAGCGATCCCGCTGGCCACTGCGCCACCCGCGGTTGAGGCCCAAGAGCCAAACTTCATGGAGGACCCCCCGAGCGCCTCCACGCCACATGTATCAGCTGGAGGGGGTCCCCCTTCAAATGCTTCACCTGCGGAGGTTGCTCCAATCGGGGATGAGGTTGCTCATACCTCTCCGATTCTGATCACTGAATCCCCGATTCCGTCACCACGCCAACTAGCGCCCACTGAAAAACCTGCTAAGGAAGGTGGCGACGAGAACCAACAACAGGCTCCCACAGCGCCTCTACACGCAACAAACCTCCCTCTCGAGGTTACAAGGATGTGGGAGCCTCTATCTGCTAAGCTGAAGACAATAGCAGATGACATCCCGGCCGTCATCACCAGAGCTGTGGAGAGCTCCACCAGGAGGCTCCAAGACGACCTCTTCAACCTCAAGACAGAGAACAGCACCATGAGGGTTGAGGTGGAGAAGTTGTCTTTCAACTTGACGCTGGCGGAGATTGAACACTCCCGAGTGGAAGACGCAATGAGCACCGAGCTCAGGTTGGCGCGCAAAGAGGCCACTGATCTCCGCCACAAAGTGCAACAACTTGCTCAAGAAAAGATCGAACTAGAGAGCAAGATTGTGCCTTACCGCGTCAAGGTGGCTGACCTGGAGGCTCTCATAAAGGCCGACGCCGCCAAGGTGCAGAAACTAGAGAAAAGGTCAGCCGAGCGAGAGACCCTCCTTGGGCAGGTGGAAAAGGCAAGGGACGACGCCATAGCTGATCTCGCCGAGGCCAACGAAGAGAAGGGAAAAGTAGTTGCTGAATTGGCCCAAGTGCAAGCGGAATCCAAGAAGGTTGCTGAAGACCTTCTCCAGGCTCAAGAGACCAATGAACAACTCAAGAAGCAGGTTGAAGAGCTGGAGCAACAGAATAAGGAGCTGAAAGAGCAAACTGAAGATCTCAAGAAGCGGATTGAGGAACTTCAGAAGCAGATTGAAGAACTCAAGCTAAACTCTGCTCAAATTCTGGCTGCTGGATTCGAAGCTGCACGGGAACAATTTGCCTGCTTGTTCCCCGACCTGGATCTCAGCATGGTGTCGCTGGACAATGAAGTGGTGGATGGAAAAGTGGTGCCCGCCGAAGACTGATCAATTTGATCCATCCATCGCTTTTGTACTTTCCCTTGTATACAGCTTGTAACAGACTTTATGCCTTTTCGTATATATGTTTTGAACTGATATTCACTGTTAATGACAAAGTCTACGTTTTTCCTCTTATGACTTCTTTAACTGCTTTAACTTTCCTTGCTTGCTTAATTCCAAAGAAAAGACTTAGGAAAACTGTAGGCACGACCTTTGACTTAACTGCTTCGAATCACCTCAACTTCGAATAATAATCACATTTATCAACTCGTAACTTAAGGCAATAAACCTTAGCGTAAAAAGATTCCTCAAGCAACAAACTTTGACTTAGCTACTGGCTTAAACACTGCTTCACCCGATCTGCTCCATCAAAACGGGTCTTTTAACTTTTTCGCCTCTGTTTAAACTTTTCCTGGTCGCCAGCAACTCTTGGCGATCAGCTTCTTTCTGGCTTCACGCCTTGGCCATTGTTCTTTGATCTGGGGGTAGAGACGCCTTTCGGATCCTTCTCTACCTCCTTGTGCTTCAGAGCAAGAGACCGGGTGGCTAGGCGTTCTCTTCGAACCTACCTTAGCCACCGTCAGAACTTCTTCCACCGTACCTGAACTCGTTCGAGACGAGAAGGATTTTATCTTGCCTGAACTCGCTTGTAGGTGAGAAGGTCTTTAACTCGCCTGAACTCGCTCATAGGCGAGGAGGTCTTTTACTCGCCTGAACTCGCTCACAGGCGAGAAGGTCTTTGAATCATGCCTTTACATTGCCCCAGGGGTTACATCTTCTCGCCCCTAGAAACACGGAGGACTTTTACTTGCCTCTACATTGCCCCGGGGGTTACATCTTCTCGCCCCCAGAAACACTGAGGACTTTCACTTGCCTCTACATTGCCCCAGGGGTTACATCTTCTCGCACCCAGAAACACTGAGGACTTTCACTTGCCTCTACATTGCCCCAGGGGTTACATCTTCTCGCCCCCAGAAACACTGAGGACTTTCACTTGCCTCTACATTGCCCAGGGGTTACATCTTCTCGCCCCCAGAAACACTGAGGACTTTTACTCTTTCTCACCTGCACTCGCTCGACGGCGAGGAGGTCTTTAACTTGCCTCAGGACGCGCGAGGGCGTTGAGGTCTTTTAACTGGTGCCTCCGATCGCCGAAAGACGATGAGGACTTAAAAACTTTAACTGATGCCTCCAATCGCCGAAAAACGATGAGGACTTAAAACTTTAACTGATGCCTCCAATCGCCGAAAAACGATGAGGACTTAAAAACTTTAACTGATGCCTCCAATCGCCGAAAAACGATGAGGACTTAAAAACTTTTTAGAAAGCATGCAATATATCTTTACTCGCCTTAAATCACGTATAAGTGACAAGGTCTTTCTTCAAAACTTTTTGGAAAATAGCAAGCATGCAATCTGAAAACGCCTTATACTTCGAAAACTCTTCTTTTATTGGGTGGCCTCATTAAAAACCCTCCTTAGGGAAAAAAGAGTGCCCCCTTCAAACTGCTTCATCAGAAACATTGTAATATAACTTTTGTGTTTGTCTTTACTTACAAAGCTCTTAACTATAGTACAACTTCAGGTGCGTGGCGTTCCAGGTGCGAGGAATCGCCCCTCCTTCCAGCGTCTCTAAGCGGTAGGCGCCGTTCCCGAGCGCCTCGGTTACTCTGAACGGTCCCGTCCACTTGGGCGACAGCTTATTCTCCATCTCGTACTGGTGGGCTTTTCTCATCACCAGGTCGCCTTCTCTAAATTGCCTTGGCATCACCTTCGAGTTGTACCTTCGTTCAATCCTCCTCTTCACCGCCTCAGCCTTCAATCTCGCTTCTTCCCTGACCTCATCCAGTAGGTCCAGGTTCAGCCTTCTCTCTTCATTCGAGTCTTCCTCTACAAAGTTCAGGAATCTCGGCGAGCTCTCCTGAATCTCTACTGGAATCATCGCATCACACCCATAGACTAGGCTGAACGGGGTCTCATGGGTTCCTGACTGCTCGGTGGTATGGTATGCCCAGACTATACGGGGCACCTCCTCAGCCCAGCTTCCCTTGGCTTTTTCTAGCCTTCTCTTCAAACCTCTCAACAACACCCGATTAGCTGACTCCACCTGGCCATTTGTCTGAGGGTGCTCGACGGATGCAAACACTTGTTGAATTCCCACCCCTTCGCAAAGCTTCTTCAACAGGTGGCTTGCAAACTGAGTCCCATTATCCGACACCAGGCGTTTAGGCACTCCAAACCGGCACACGATGTTCTTCCACACGAAACCTTCGATCTTGTGTGCGGTGATCTGGGCCACTGGTTCTGCTTCGATCCACTTGGTGAAATATTCAATCGCCACCACCAAGTACTTCATCTGCCTGATCGCCAGCGGGAAAGGTCCCAGGATGTCGATTCCCCAGGTATGAAACGGCCAAGGGCTATAGATCGACTTCAACTCCTCGGGAGGCGCCTTATGCCAATCGGCGTGCTGTTGGCATTGTTTGCAACATTGGGCATACTTCTTGCAATCTTCTCTCATCGATGGCCAGTAGTATCCTGCACGGAGAGTCCTCGCGGCCAGAGCTCGACCCCCGACGTGGCTTCCGCATATGCCTTCGTGGAGCTCCGCCATGATTCTCGTGCACTTCTCGCCATGTATACATTCCAAGAGCGGGTGAGTGAACCCAAACCTGTATAGATCGCCATCAATCAGGGTGTACTTGCTAGAATTCTTCTTTACCTTCCTAGCCTCAGTCGGATCCAGCGGGAGAAGGCCATCTGCCAGGCACCGCTTGTACTGTGTTATCCAAGTGTCTGGCTCATGGGTAGCGCAGACCTGCATCACGTTCACCTTCTCTCCCCGACATGCTCTAATTCTCGGCGATCTCAGGGTTTCTTGCGTCAGGGACCTATGGCTTCTCGCGGCTTTCTCCGTCGACTTGCTTATCTGAAGAACCAGGTGATCTGCCACAAATGCTCTCGGCGTCTTCAGAGTTTCTTGAATCACCGTCCTCTGCCTACCCCCCTTGCCTGAACTGGCGAGCTTAGCTAGCAAGTCAGCTCGGGCATTCTGCTCTCTGGGCACATGCACTACTTCAAAGGAGGCAAAAGAACTCTTCAACTCCTGCACATATTCCAGATAGGCCGCCATTTGTGGATCTTTAGCCTGGAACTCGCCTGTTACTTACCCTGTGACTAGCAGCGAGTCACTCTTAGCCATCAGCACCCTAGCTCCCATCTCCTTGGCCAGCAAAATTCCGGCGATCAGCGCCTCATACTCCGCTTGATTGTTACTGCCTGTAAAGGCAAACCTCAGAGATTGTTCGATCAACACGCCGTTGGGTCCTTCCAATATGACTCCAGCACCGCTGCCCTGCTGGTTCGACGATCCATCCACCGAAAGTACCCAACGGAAATCGTCCCCTTCGACTCGCGTTGCCTCAGATGAGAGCTCGACCACGAAATCTGCAAAGATTTGCTCCTTAATCGGGCCTCGGGGCTCATATTTGATATCAAACTCTGACAATTCTACTGCCCACTTCACCATCCTTCCTGCAACGTCAGGCTTCTTCAAGACCTTCTGGATGGGCAGGTCAGTCATCACCAGTATTGTGAAGCTATGGAAGTAGTGGCGCAACCTCCTCGCCGAAAATACCACAGCCAGCGCAGCCTTCTCCAGGGCCTGATATCTCGTTTCGGGGCCCTGCAACACCTTGCTCACAAAATAAATAGGCTTCTGAGCCTGACCTTGATCCTGGGCGAGCACCGCACTCACCGCCCGCTCAGTTACAGCAAAATACAACCTGAGAGGGGTTCCCACCAGCGGTTTGCACAGAACCGGCGGGCTCGCCAGATACTCCTTCAGCTTGACGAAAGCTTCCTCGCACTCTTTCGTCCAAACAAACTTATTGTTGCGCCTCAGGCACTGAAAATAGGGATGGCCCTTTTCTCCGCTAGCGGACACGAAGCGGGACAGGGCTGCCATCCGACCTGTTAGCTGTTGAACCTCCTTCACCGTAGCTGGGCTCCTCATCGCCAAGATGGCGGCACACTTATCAGGGTTGGCCTCTATGCCTCTTTCAGTCAAGAGGAAACCCAAAAACTTCCCAGCCTCCACGCCGAAAATACATTTCTCTGGATTCAGCTTCAATCTGAACTTGGCGATCGTCGTGAACAATTCCTCCAAGTCAGCAACGTGTTTGCTTTTTTCCGGCGAGGTCACGACCATGTCATCGACGTACGCTTGCACGTTCCTTCCCAGCATTGGTGCCAGTACTCGATCCATCAGCCTCTGGTACGTGGCCCCCGCGTTCTTCAGCCCAAACGGCATCACCTTGTAGCAATAGCACGACCTCTCCGTCATGAAGGTTGTCTTCTCTTCATCCATGGGATGCATCTTGATCTGATTATACCCCGAGAAGGCATCCAGGAAACTCAGCAACTTACACCCTGTAGCTCTGTCAACCAGGGCGTCTATACTTGGTAAAGGATACGAATCCTTTGGGCAAGCTTTGTTCAGGTCGGTGAAATCGACGCACATGCGCCATTTCCCGTTACTCTTCTTCACCAGCACGACATGCGCCAACCATTCAGGGTACTGGACTTCCCTGATGTGGCCTGCAGCAAGGAGCTTCTGAGTTTCAGCTCTAATCGCCTGCCTCCTCTCCTCGTTGAACTTTCTTCTTCTTTGTCGCACTGGTCTCACCAAGTTGTCCATCGCCAGATGATGGCACAAGAAGTCGGGATCAATCCCGAGCATGTCCGAGGCGGACCATGCAAACGCGTCCAGATGCCGCTCAATCACCTTGGCGATCTGGTCCTGGAGCTCGACCTCCAGAGATCTTCCCAGCTTGAAGATCTTTCCCCCGATCTCTTTCTCGAGCCACTGCTCGACAGGTTTTGGCCTGGATTCTCGGGCGATCACCGCCCTGGCGATTCCCTGCTCTATCGCTTCCTCAGGGCGATTCCGCGCCTCTTCCTCCTCCAGACCAGCGTCTCCTTCCACTAGCTCAGCGTCCACCATTTCCACGTCCCTTCCGACGGTCTCTTCCGCTACCGTCGATCTGGGCTTCACACCGGGAGGTGGGGTGGTTGTTACATAACTCACTGATCTCTTGTTTTTCAGGCTATTCTCATAGCACTTTTTCGCTTCTTTCTGATCAGACTTGATCGTGATCACCACCCCCTCCATAGACGGCAACTTTACCTTCATGTGCCGAGTCGACGGAATGGCGCCTATCCTGTTAAGCGTGGGCCTTCCCAACAGGATGTTATATGCTGAAGGAGCGTTTACGATGAGGTACTTGATTTTCTCCGTCCTCGAACCAGCCTCATCTGTAAACGTGGTTCTCAACTCAATATACCCCCTGACCTCCACCTGGTCACCAGCGAACCCATACAGGCACCCTCCATAGGGCCTTAGCTGGTCAAGGGGCAATTCCAGCTGCGTGAAAGTCGGCCAGAACATCACGTTTACCGAGCTTCCCTGGTCCACCAGAACTCTGTGGACCTTCCTTCCCGCCGTAATCAACGAAATGACTATGGGATCGTTGTCATGGGGCACAACGTCCCGAAGATCCTGCTTGGTGAACGTAATGTCCACCTCCGGCGAGTGATCTTCAAACATATCCACTGTCATCACTGATCGCACGTACTTCTTCCTCTGCGATGCGGTACATCCACCACCTGAGAAGCCTCCTGCGATGGTGTGGATTTCCCCGTGGATGGGCATCTCGTGTTGCTGGGCTTCTCCACCTGCTGCCTGGGAACTCGACGCTCCCCCCGTTCTCTTGTCCAGCAGATAGTCATTTAGGAACCCGCTCTTAACTAGATCGTCGAGCTGATACCCCAAGGACAAACACGAGTCCAAGGTGTGGCCAAAGCCCTGGTGAAACTCACACCAGGCGTCTGGCTTTGGTCCCAGCACCTTGTCGCCCACCTTCTCAGGCGCTTTCAACCTGGTAGATATATTGGGAATGGCGATCAGGTCCGCCAATCCCATAACAAACTTGTGCTTAGGCGGGCGGTTGTATTCCCGGCGTGCTGGCTGCTGGCGTCCCTGGCCCCTCCCCTTGTTCCTCCTATCATAAGGATGGCGAGTCCTCTAGTCCTTCCTGGCCGCCGCCGCTGTCTCCAGTACCCTTTGCGGCTGGATCCTGGTCTGGGCGCGTGGCCTAGCGGGAGCCACGCTCCCTCTCTTCTCAGCGACCTCATTCTCGTCGGCGATGTGAGCCACCGCAAGTCGCCTGACCTCAGCAAACGTTGCAGGGTGAGCCCTGATCAAGGCCTCGCAGAATGGTCCTGGCAGCACGCCCTTCTTGAATGCATAGACCATCATTTCTTCATCTTTGGCCGGCGATCTGACCATCTGCGCTCCAAAGCGATTCAGGTAGTCTCTGAGGGACTTTCCCTGGTACTGCCTTATATCAAACAGATCATAAGACACCCTGGGCGGTGCCTTGTTCACGATGTATTGCTCGACGAAAACCTTCGAGAACTGCTGAAAACTAGTTATGTGACCGTTAGGTAGGCTCACAAACCACTCCAACGCCGTTCCCTGGAGCGTGCTTACGAACATTTTGCAATACACGGCGTCTGACCCTCCCGACAGCATCATCTGCGTATGGAACGTGGTCAGATGGGCCTCCGGATCCACCACGCCGGTAAAGACAGCCTTGACAGGGACCACGCTCGTAGGAA
Organism: Phaseolus vulgaris; assembly: GCF_051622355.1. Classification (NCBI taxonomy): domain Eukaryota; kingdom Viridiplantae; phylum Streptophyta; class Magnoliopsida; order Fabales; family Fabaceae; genus Phaseolus; species Phaseolus vulgaris. Next base: position 28,701,400 of record NC_143504.1, on the reverse strand, counting down.
TGGGCGTGTCAGTAATCGCCTGAACAAAAGGCATAGGGAAAACGCGAGGTGGCGATGACGGCGCCACCTCTTCAACAGAAGAACGCCCTTGCTGCTCCTGAAGAGCTTGACGCAGCTCCTCAGTCACCTTGCTGAGCTCCTCATTCCTGGCGCGAGAGGCGACCAGGTCCTCATGCATTCTCGCCTGCTCTATGCGTGAGGCTTCCACAGTTGCCTGCAACGAACGCATCATCTCTGCCATCTGCGCCATGGTCATGGCAGCGGCGCCTTCAGCAGCGACGGGCGCAACTGGACTTGAGCGATTGCTTCTCATTTTTCTCATGAAACTCAGCGAATCACAGAATGCAGCGAACAACACTTGCTTCAGCTACGATCGATTCAGCGATCAATCGGAAGAAATTGCGCGAAACTTCGCAAGGAAATTCAAGAACACCGCTACCTCCAAAGAAACCTGCAACTCCACCAGAAACCACTGCTCTTCCCACGGATAACCAAACGAGCGAAAGAGCTCAACTCCACCGAACGAATCGCGCGAAAACAGCAGAAAAAACCTTACTCTACCGATCAAATCCCAAACGAACGGTGTGAAACGCGAATTCACCGAACAAATTTCAAGCAAACAGCGAACGATGGTTGCACCAGCACACAACCACGCAGAAAACTCCAAGAACTCACGCTGTGGATGGGAGCAAGTTTTACACGGCCCCACGGTGGGCGCCTGATGATCCTGCCTGTTGACCAGAACGCTGGAAACTGCCTCGTCAAAGGATCGACGTGCGCACCGCTTCACACCTCCGTTCCTCTTCGAGATCCACCTCAAGAACCTGCAAAGAAACAGAGCAGCGCCGCTGCGGCCGATCGCACTCCAATGCCCAAGTCAGTGACCGAATCACCAAATACTAAGAGAACAAGAACCGTGCAAATCCTCTCTCACAGTAAGCTCTATAACTCGCAAGCGTAAAGAGTGTATTCTGAACGTGCGTACCTCAGAAAGTTCGTTGAGAACTCTTATATACCTGGTTATTTTCTCTCTCCTGGCAGTTACAGACTTGGACACGTGGCTCGCATCCAACTGTACACGTGCCATCATCTGGAGCCTCCTTGACTTGGGCGCTGCTTCTACTCTCGTTTTGCTAAGTTACCTATGCATGGTACTGCCCAGTACATAGCTAACTTGGGAGTGCGATCTGGCGAGTTAGGGTGCTTTCATACACCTTCCCTGTGGTCTCGCCGGCCGCCTTCATAATCTGCACCACCTTCATCTCTGGCGATGTGCTTTCTCTGGCGATCTCCAATCTCAAGGTCGCCTGAGTTTACATCTGGCGACTTCATCTCCAACCTGGTGATCGCCGGTTCTGGTATGCTGGAGATCGGAACACGCCAACTTAATGACTGGCGACTTCACGAGCCCCCCGACTTCCTTCCCTTCTGCCAACCTGGCGCCTTGTCAACACGCTTATACTGTAGCTTGATGCCACGTCATCACTTCCGACTACCAGGGCGGTACAATACTATTTAATCAGGTACAACACAAGCACAAGGGATTTGTCTTCATCAAATAGGGGGAGATTGTTGAACCTTGTGATGTTCAATGTTTTGAAGAATCCAAATCCTTTGAAGGATGTTGAAGCCTCTGCTTTGCTTGATGTTGTTGTGCTTGTTTAAGCTTTGTTCTGGGGTAGTTTATATGTTGTAATCCACCCTTGTATTTAATCTCAAGCAATTAGCATCTCAATCTTTATAAAAGTAAAATGTTTTTCAAACTAAGTTAAAACAACCGATTGTTTTGTCAAAACAACCGATTGTTTATACTTAGGTGTTTTGAGAAACATTGAAAACTGCTTTCAAATAGTTGAAATTGTTAAGTACCAAAACAACCGATTGATTTGAGGAAATAACCGATTGTTTGTTTTGGGACCATAACAGAAAAACTGTTTTCTTTGACTGAGCTTTAAATGCTTTAACTGTATACGCTCCAGTCATTAAATGCTTTGACCAATCTTTTAAGTGATCAAGTGGTGTAATGCTTAGTGGATATCCTCAGGGTTTCTGAGAAGACTGGATGTAGCTCTAGTATTGAGTGAACCAGTATAAACAACTATGTACAATCTCTCTATCTCTAACTCTTTAAATTCAGTTTTGATATTTTGAAATTGGTATAAACAACCGATTGTTTCGCTAAAACAATTGATTGTTTTTCCAGCTTTGCGCTTTTGCTGTTTTGATTTGAAAAACTGAATTCTTAATCAAAGTTCTTTTGAAGAATTTTCATTCTAAGCTTAAAAGTTTACTAAAATCTTTCTTAAACAATTCACCCCCCCTCTCGTTTAAGGCCATATATTCTAACAGAGATTGCTAAGAGTTTGTGATTAATCAAAGTGTATGGAATAGGATTCTGCTTGTATTCATTTCAGATTATCTTCTGTAACAAGTGTAATCCTTGTACTCTGTTGAACAAGTATTCGTTCTGTGTTTGCTGATATTGGCTGTGTGTTCTTGAGGGGATCAAGATCAGCAATCTTAGTGTTGGTGTGTTGACCAAGGAGAGTGTGTTTCTTGAGGTGTTCAAGGTCATTCTCTTGGTTGTTGTGTAAGTGATCAAGGTGTGATTGCTTAGTGGATTTCCTCAGGGTTTTTGAGAAGACTGGATGTAGCTCTGGTTTGGAGTGAACCAGTATAAACAACTGTGTACAATCTCTCTATCTCTAACTCTTTAAATTCAGTTTATTTTGTTGTTTACTGGTATAAACAACCGATTGTTTTCACGAAACAACAGATTGTTTTTCTGGTACTACAGCTTTTGCTTGCTGTTTTGGCGAACTGAATTTCTAAATCAATTGTTTCCTGTGATAAATTCATTCTAGTTTTGAAAAATTTGTGAAAACTCTCTTTAAGCAATTCACCCCCCCCCCTCTAGTTTAAAGCCATCTTTTCTTACAATTGGCATCAAGAGCTTGGTTCTTGAAAGTTATTCAAGTTGATCCTAAAAATCTTTTTAATGGCTGATAGACTACCTTTTGGGGAAGGTGCTTCAATTAACAGACCACCTTTGTTTTGTGGTTTGAACTACCAGTTTTGGAAAGTAAGAATGAATATATTTATGGAATCTCTTGACAAAGGAATTTGGGATGCAATTGAAAATGGTCCTTTTATCCCAAAGTTTGAAAAGGATGGATCTGTCATTGAGAAACCATGGTCTCAATGTACTGATGCAAAAAACAAAAAGGCCAAATTCGATTGCATTGCCAAAAATATTATAACCTCTGCTTTAAATTCGGATGAGTTTTTCAGGGTCTCGCAATGCAAATCATCAAAAGAAATGTGGGACACTTTGGAAGTCACTCGTGAAGGAACAAATGAGGTGAAAAGAGCTAGAAAGCATGCTCTTATCCAAGAGTATGAGATGTTTAGAATGCTTAAAGGAGAAACAATTGCTGAGGTGTAGAAAAGATTTACGCACATCATCAATCACCTGATGAGCCTAGACAAGACCTTTGATAAAGAGGAGCTGAACATCAAGATCTTGAAATGTCTTGATAGAGCATGGCTACCAAAGGTAACTGCTATTTCCGAATCTAAAGATCTAACATCATTAAGTGTTGCTTCTTTGTTTGGAAAGCTTAGGGAACATGAGCTAGAGATGAATAGACTCAATGTTCAAGAGAGTGAAGATAAGCACACAAGGAGCATAGCCTTGAAAGCATCCAAACACAAGGGAAAGCAAGATTCCAGTGATGATAGTGATGAGGAAAACCTTAGCTTGCTGTCAAGAAAATTCAGCAAATTCCTAAAGAGAAACCGCAACAAAGACAACAACAAGGATAGGTATGGAAACAAGAAACCCAATGAATTCAATTCAAATAACTATACTTGTTTTGGTTGTGGTGAGGAAGGTATAAAGGAAGATTGTCCAAACAAGAGCAAAGAGAAAAAGACTAGTTACAAGGAGAAGAAAGACAAGACAAAAAGAGCCTACATAGCTTGGGATGAAAATGAGGTGTCATCATCAAGTTCTTCATCAAGTGAAGATGAAAAAGCAAACATATGTTTGGTAGTTGAAAATGATGATGAATCTTCCAGCTCAAGTGAGTTAAATTCATGTGCTTCCTTAAATGAACAAAATTATAGTGAATTACTTTAAGCTTTTCAAGAAACACATGATGAAGCTAATAGATTGGTTCTTTCAAACAACCGATTGAAAGATCTTAACATTTGGCTTGAAAAGAGAGTTAAATCACTTGAAGAGGATCTGGAAAAAACAAAAAGTGATTTTGAAAAATTGGAAAATCATTTCAAAAATGCCTCTTGCAAGTGTGAGACTCTCATTTGCAAAAATTGTGAAAATCTTGAGAAAAAGGTTCATTATCTTGTTGAAATTGTGGACAAGCTTTCAAAGGGGAAATCAAACTTTGAGAATGTCTTAGCATCTCAAAGATGTGTTTTTGAAAAGGCTGGTTTAGGCTTTAATCCACAAAACAAGCAAGATAAGTTTTCAAAATTTTTTTTAAGAAAATCATAAAAACAACCGATTGTTAAGACGAAACAACCGGTTGTTACATGCTTTTACTACATGAAGAAAGGCCACTCTGTTAGGTTCTGTAAAATAAGGAAATATTCTGTTCCAAGAGGTTTTATGAAATGGATTCCTAAGGGATGTGATGTTTCTAACTGCAAAGAAAAGACAAACGGACCCAAATTTGTAAGGGGACCAAATCTTGCTACTTGAAATCGTTTATGCAGGAAAAATAAAGAAAAAGGAAGAACTGAGTCAACTGATCAAGCTGTTGAAGAAAAAGGCAGTCATTGAATCTGAATCAATGCTATGCAAAAGACCTCAACAGTGAAAAGTGGCTTCTTGACCATAAAGCACATGGCTCATTGAAGAATCAACATAAGGATAAGACTTTCCTTTATTTGTTCTTAATTTCTGTTTCAAAGCTCTTTTTTATGGTTAAACAATCTTTTTATAATCAATGTCATCTGCTTTGAACTGCTTCTGCTCATGGTTAAAATTCAAAAACAAGTTTTTAACTGCTACAGAAAAACAACCGATTGCTTTGTGTCTGACAGCACTATGAAGAAATGGTTTTAATTGCTATTTTAAATTTGTATCCACTGCAGATCATTTTAAAAGAGAGAATCTTGGTCAAAGAATCTGTGTTGAAAGTTGATTATGTTCAGAAAGAAGTTACAACAGTCATAAAGGAATATATTCAAAAATCTTGGAATTTCAAGAGCCTTAATGACTAGTCAAAGATCACATGTGAAGACCATGTGATTTTTAGCCTTTTCTGACATTTTTTGTGCAGAGCAGAGTCAAGTCCTCTCTCTCTGAAAACCAGGTACCCATTGAATGAAATTAAATTCAAATTGATTCTCTTACTGCTATAAAATCTGGTGCAGATTTCTTCCACAAGAACAACCAATTGAAACATCTCTTGCAATATCTCTTGCAACATCTCTTGCAATATCTCTTGCAACATCTCTTGCAATATCTCTTGCAACATCTCTTGCAAAAATCTATGAAGTGTGTTCTCCTCTGTTTTCGTCTCTGCCATCATGGAATCAACTCCTCCCACCTCAAAGAGAGTCAACACCAGGGCTGTAAGGTCTGGAGGAAGGCTAGAAGGCTAGTTTTCTGGAGACAATGATCTCATTGAGAAGTATAGGTATGAAACAAGTATCAAGAAGATAAACAACCCCAAGGTTGTATGCTTTGATTGGCTGAAAAGTCAAAAGCTTGATAATTTGAGAAGGCTGCTCAAGGATCAATCTCTCAGAAAGTTCCTGGAGATGAAGGGAAACATTTATCAAGATTTGGTGAGGGTGTTCTACACAAAATTGAAGTTTGAGGGAAACAATCTAGTCTCTCATGTGAAAGGTGTAGAAATGGAGATAACTCATGAAGTATGGACTGCTGTTGCTGGTCTTAAGTTCTCTGGTCTGAGAATCAACAAGGGAAACCTTGGTGTGGTGGAGGATTTTATCAAAATCCAATTCTACTAAAGTTGCTTAAAGAATAAACATGCTCAAGTTAGTACATGCTCGGTTGGAGGTTTGAAGCTTGATGAGAGATTGCTTGCTCTCATTGTAACTTGGATTCTAACTCCAAGGGGGAGTAATCATTTTGTGCTAACTGAAGAAGATCTGGTTTATATCTTCTGCATCACCAAGAAAATCAAAATCAATTGAATCCATATCATCAAAGAACACATGCAAAAAGCCATGAGGTTAGGTGATTATCATTATCCATATGCTGTTTTGATATCTAAATTTCTACCCTATTTTGAAGTTAATCTTGAAGATGAAACTTCTGAGCTCGTCAAGTCAACTCAAGAGTTGAGCAATGGATCACTCAGCAAGATGGGTTTTACAAAAGTAGGTGGAAAATGGATAAGCAAGGATGGTGATCATGGTGCCTCATCTAGTGGTGCTGCTAATCTTGAACAAGATGAACCTGCTGATATGGATGTTCAAAATGAAGATCAAACTGAAGATTATCAAGATGCTGGACCTAGTGCTGGTGCTAGAGATCAGGAAGATGGAATGCCAACCATGTCTTCTTTTGAAAGATACATGATCAATAGGCTTGATACATTTGGGGAGAATCAAAGAAATCTTCATGATCTGTGTGTTAGCAACTTCCAGAACATTGATAACAGATTCAACAACATGGATGCAAGATTCATGACTCTGGATGAACAAATTGAAGCTGTTCATAATCAAATATTTGATCTTCGGTTTGCTGATGAAGAAGAATGAAGGAAAATCAACCGATTGGTTATCAGAACAATCGATTGTTTTCTTGCTGTTACATCTGGTTTTTAAATTTCTTTCTTTCTGCTCTTACTGCTTTAATTCTCATGTAATCCAAACAATATCTTGTTTTATATCTTATCTTTGTCTATTTGTGAAGACAAATAGGGGGAGATATATGTTGTGTTTTAAGTTTCTGTTTTCAGTTGATAAAACAGTTTGGGTTATGTAATATGTTTATGATATTATGCTTTGAACTTTAACTGTTTATCTCTGCGCTAACAAAATATCAGAAGTTTAATGTTTTGCTCAAAGTTCTATTGCAGGAACTGCTTCAGATTTAATCAGGTACAACACAAGCATCAAGGATTTGTCTTCATCAAATAGGAGGAAATTATTGAACCAAGTGGTGTTCTAGTTTTGAAGAATCCAAATCCTTTGAAGGATGTTGAAGCCTTGGCTGTGCTTGATGTTGCTGTGCTGGTTTAGCTTAGTTCTGGGGTAGTTTATATGTTGTAATCCACCCTTTGATTAAATCTAAAGCATTAGCATTCTCAATCTTTCTGAAAGTAAAATGTTTTCAAACTAAGTTAAAACAACAGATTGTTTTATCGAAACAACCGATTGTTTGTACTTAGGTGTTTTGAGGAAAAGATTGAAAACTGTTTTTAAATGGCTGAACTGTTAAGTACCAAAACAACCGATGGATTCGAGGAAACAACCGATTGTTTGTTTTGAGACCATAACAGAAAAAATTGTTTTCTGTTTGACTAAGCTTTAAATGAATTAACTGCTTACGCTCCAGTCATTAAATGCTTTGACCAATCTTTTAATGCAATTTAAGAGTTTGTTAAGATTTGATAACAAACTACATCTTTGAATATATTCAGAAAAACAGATTTGAGATTTAAGAATCATTGAAAAAGTTTTTCCTAAGAGTTTTGTTTTTGAGTTTTTCAAAGAGTTGAGATTGCTAAGAGTTTGTGATTGATCAAAGTGTATGGAATAGGATTCTTCTTGTATTCATTTCAGATTATCTTCTGTAACAAGTGTAATCCTTGTACTCTGTTGACCAAGTATTCGTTTTTGTATTTGCTGAGATTGGTTGTGTGTTCTTGAGGGGATCAAGATCAGCAATCTTAGTGTTGGTGTGTTGACCAAGGAGAGTGTGTTTCTTGAGGTGTTCAAGTTCATTCTCTTGGTTGTTGTGTAAGTGATCAAGGTGTGATTGCTTAGTGGATTTCCTTAGGGTTTATGAGAAGACTGGATGTAGCTCTGGTTTGGAGTGAACCAGTATAAACAACTGTGTACAATCTCTCTATCTCTAACTCTTTAAATTCAGTTTATTTTGTTGTTTACTGGTATAAACAACCGATTGTTTCCACGAAACAACCGATTGTTTTTATGGTACTACAGCTTTTGCTTGCTGTTTTGGCGAACTGAATTTCTGAATCAATTCTTTCCTGAGATAAATTCATTCTAGTTTTGAAAAGTTTGCGAAAACTCTCTTTAAACATTTCACCCCCCCCCCCCCTCTAGTTTAAAGCCATCTTTTCTTACAATTGGCATCAAGAGCTTGGTTCTTGAAAGTTATTCAAGTTGATCCTAAAAATCTTTTTAATGGCTGATAGACTACCTTTTGGGGAAGGTGCTCCAATTAACAGACCACCTTTGTTTTGTGGTTTGAACTACCAGTTTTGGAAAGTAAGAATGAAAATATTTATGGAATCTCTTGACAAAGGAATTTGGGATGCAATTGAAAATTGTCCTTTTATCCCAAAGTTTGAAAAGTTTGTGAAAACTCTCTTTAAACAATTCACCCACAACTTCTTTCCAAGATTCTTCGCTTCGAAGAAGTAGAGGAAGACGTCCACTTATGGCATATGGCCAAAGTGGTTGCAGAGGATGGCAAAGGCCCAACTATTGGGATGCAGCTGGGCAGGGGCCACATTGACCTTAATCAAAAGTGCGCGCTCGAACCCCGTGAATGGAAGGCGAAGCTTGAGCCATTTAAAGGTGGTAGAGTACATGAAGAAAAAGGGGTCTTCGGGGTCCGCGCGGTTATCGACGCACATGGGTTCACCTTCCCTACAAGGTAGAACCTTCACATACACATCATGCTCCCTTCCGAAGATGCGAAACTTCTCGTCGGACTCGCCTGCCTTGTATGCCTCTATGTCCTTAAAAGAGGTAATTTGAGAAGTTTCTGCTAGAAGGCTATCAGGAGCCTAGCGGTATAGTGACTTGTAGTCGATGGAGGAAGGTGAGATTTGTGTATTTTTTATTCGAGCCTTCTCGAAAGGAAAGCTAAGGAAGGAAAGGAGAAAAGGACAAAAAACAAAACAAAGGTTTAGAGGAGAAAGATTGATGGAAGAGGGCCTTAATCCTTTGGAGAATTGTTTGTGGAGTTTGCGGATGTTCAATGGATGCTCACGGTCAAGGCTCTCCTAGGAGATGATGGATGCCTTGGAGGTGCAGGTTAGGTATGGAATGTAGGTGGTGAGGCCATCTCACTTTGGTAGAATGAAAGTTTGAAGATCAATTGTCTAACCTAGAGAGGTAGGAGAAGACAAGTAGTGAGATTGACACAAAATTGGCAGCAATTCACTATTAGATTAATCTTCCAATTACATGAGCCAAGCCCTCTTATTTATAGTGTTTAGAGGGCAGGAAATTCAAATGAAAGTGAAGGGAAATTCAAATGAATTCCCTCCTAAAAAATGGCGATTGGCACATAGGAGGGGTGAGGCTAGTTTGCATGCTCACCCCCTCTATGCGCTTTCTAAACCGACTTTGGTAAATTTAAAGGTTTTTAGAAACTCTAAGTTTACCTAGGTTGGTGTTTTAGGTGCCAAAATTAATTCTAAGAAAAAATACAAATAAAGTTCCTATGCTAATTTTGACAAGAAATTAAAGTCTACTCTTGATGAGAATCAAAAAGATGATATTAATAGGAGGAATGGTCAAGGACCAAAATACTTGAAGTTCTTCTTATTAGTATTCTTAATATGGAGGCCTAAGCCCAAAGCCCAAGCCCAAGAAGCCCAAGTCCAACCCATGAGGGGGCAAGGCCAAGCATTAAATAAATGAGCATCTTTGGATGTCTCTATTTGTAATTTCCTTTTGTATATTTTTTAGTAGAACATTAAAGGAAGGTGTAGATATTAAAATAAGGGGTGCCAATGTATAAAGATAGGTCACACCTTCCATGTGACAAAAAGAGTAGGTGTAGGTGTAGTTTTTAGGAGGTGCCAAAGTAGAAAAAGGTCACACCTCCCATGTGACTTGTTTTGGCTCTAAATTTGAATTAGAATTAGGAGGGAATTCTAAATTTGATTAGCTTTTCATTTCAGCGCCTAAGGCTATAAATAGAGGTGTTTGCTCATTGTTAAAACAAGTTGAAAATTGAAATTTGTAGTAAAGAAACTCTACTCAATTTGAGAGAGAACTTTGTGAGATTTGATCTCCTTCCTAGTCTCATCTCGTGTGCTTTTGGAGGGCTACAAGTGGCGGCAACCTCACACTCATCTTGGAGCTTTCACCACCAAGTGGCGTGTTCCTCTCCAACTCCATCTCATTCAATCTTGATCCAATTAAGTTCTTCTTCCTTTCATCTCAATTTCCATGTTTTAGCAAATTTTGATTGGTAGCTTTGTTCCTATGATTTGTTCTTCGATTTTAATCGGTTCAGTTTGTTCCTTTGCTTATTTCAATCGGTAGAATATATTCCTTGTTCAATTATGTTCGGTTTAACCTAATTTTATGCTTTAATTGTGCTTCTACTTGTGTTCATGTGTTGTTCTTGCTTTCCTTTCCAAATTCGCCCTATATTTATGTGTAAGGACATGACACTCATGATTCTTATGAGTTTGGCTCTTCATTTGGATGGCATTGTCCTCCAATGAACTGTCCTTAAGCTTCCTTAATGTGTTGTTTCTTGTCTAGTGTCAATCCAACTCATATCAACTCTACACTAGAGCTTATGGCATTTAAACATGTATAAGAACATTTCTCTGCCATCAGTAGTAGCATTCCAGTCTTCTTGGATCCTCTTGGCCATAACTCTACTGGTTGGCCCAAATCTACCGTTTGGTGGGCTTGTGCTTGGGCCTCTTCCATCAAAGATGGTACAACTCAGGAACCCAGAGAAAAACAGAGACACGAGAATGAAGAGCGTAAATCATAAAGTGTAGTAAACATAAATAGTCCCAGAATAGTTATAGCATGTTATTTTTTGGTATTTCTTGTTGTTTTCTTGTTGTTATTACATTGTGTTTGTGTCATTTTGATTTTTGAATCCTTATAAGTTTTGTCAAGTCATGTTTCTCCAAAAATGTTATCAATTCTTTGTGGTCCTTTTGTTGTAATTTTTGTTTCTTGATTTGCTCTCTGATACCACATGATGTGATTCCACTAGCACAATTAGAATGCTTTTTGACATTCTTAGGAATCATCTTGAGTTGGTTATGAGCTAGACACTTTATCATAGAATTGGATCAAGGTTCTATGAACAAGAACTCACCAAAACTAGTGCCAAAACACAAACTCATATGGAAGTTCCAATTATTGTCAAATTGAACCGATTAAAAAGAGAGGAAAAGCAATTGCACCGAATAGAATTGAAATGAACCGAACAAAATGAACTAAAAGGCAATAATACTGAAAAGAAGTGCTGGAAATGTAAAAGCACCGAACCAAAATTCAAAATAAAAGAAGAACAGCAGCTGGAAAATGAAAGTGCTGAACCAAAATACAAGAACACAGGCTTAAGACATGAATATCAAAAGAGAAGGAAGGAAGGAGAAGAGAAAGCTCATGAAGATGGAAGAATGGTTGGATGATCACGCCACTAGGAGGATGGAGACTCCAAGATAAGTGTGCAAGCCGCCACTTGAGGTAACCATGGAACCATCAAGATAAGACTAGTGAAGAAGGCACAAAGCTCTCCAATGCTCTCTCAAAAATTGAGTATAGTTTCTTTAGTCTAAATTCAAATATGAATTGTACAAGCTAAGCACCTTTATTTATAGCCTAGAGGTGCTGAAAAATAGGTGGGAAAATTCCAATAAACTCATTTGAAATTCATACAAAAAACAAGTCACATGGGAGGTGTGACCTTTTTCTACTATGACACCTCCTAAAAACTACACCTACTCCACTCTCCTAAGTCACATGGACAATGTGACTTTATTTTACATTTTCACACTCCTTTATTTAATAACCACACCTCCTAAAACTATACAAGAGTATTTCAAAGCTTGGCCTTGCCCCTTATGGGATGGACTTGGGCTCTTTGGGCTTGGGCCTTCTTGGGCTTGGGCTTGGGCTTTGGGCTTGGGCCTCATCTTTATTTTATGTCTTCTTTTAATTTTGAGAAGACTAGAAGGAAGAACTTCAAATGTGAGGGTTGATGTCCTCTTCCTCCATTAATAAAAGCCTCCTTTATTTGATTCTCATCATTAAGTACAGTTTTATGTGTTTGTTTCTTGATCCTTTGGTGCATTTTCTTTTTAGCCTTGAGTTCATACTTGTGTATTAGACCTATACAAGTTCTTAAACATCATTTTTATTATGTCTTTTCTAGTTCTTAATTTTGTTTTTCATTCCTGTTAGGCTTCCTCTGTTTTCTTGAAAACGTGCTGACTGTTTTGATTTATTGTAATTGATTTGCTTACTGGAAATTTCTGAAATTCTGGATTTGAGTTCTTCAAAGTGTTATAAAGGAGTAGAAAAAAGAATTACATCCAAATTCAAAGTACAAAAAAAATGATAAATGAAATACGTTCAGTGTGTAATTCTGCCGAAAAAAATACGGTAATCTGGCAGTGATTTTGCAAAATTTATCACAATTAATTGGCTTAGTGTTTTTGTGAAATTCCAGTGCCATTGTTGACATAAGATCTTTAACTTTCTGTGGTTACAATTTCATAATCCAGTTCGCTTTATATCATTCCAGATAAATCTGTAAACATCACGCACAGTTTGCACACAAAAAAAAATTCCAGTAGTTCTGTTTTTGTTTTCTTCATCTAGTCTAGTGCTTTTCTCTAGGTCTCTTTTATGTGCCTTCCTTTTCATTGAGTACCTTATTTTCTTGCTTGTCTTTTATTCTCTATTCTTTGTGTTTGTCATATATCTTGTATTCCTTTTGTTATAGCCTTTTCTTGTTTGTCTTTCATTGTTCTTTGGTTTTATGGTGCTTAGCTTTGAGATTGAGTGTTGTTGCTTTGACATCTTTCATTTCAGGTTACTAAGGCCTCAAGAACAGATTGGTTAAGGGAAGTATTCTTTCTTTGGAGTGCTTTGAGTGACTCCTACCTTCGGCACTTTGTTATATTCTTTGTTGCTAACATTGTTTTTTTTCTTAACCTTGTTTGTTTTTGGTGTTTGCTGTTTTCTTTTCTAATGGATACCTATTCAAGTGCTGAATCTTCAAAGCCACGCTCTACTCATAGGGCTTATGTTTTTAATGAATTGAAAGAAGCAAGGAAGGTTCTTGCTCAAAAAGATGAAGCATTACAAAGATTGGAAGAACGTATGGCCAAGATTGAATTGAAGCAAGAAGGAGTGGTCCATTCTTTGCATGAGAGACAACCTTCTCCTAAACATTCTTCAAAGGATTCTGCATCTGCTCACGACAATGGAGATGATACTAGACGAAGGAGGCATCGTCATCATTCCAATGGGGGAAGCCACCACCGTGACCAGAGACCTCACCAAGAGTCCAAGCCTCAAGTTCCTTTTGTAAAAGTCCCTAGCTTTAATGGTGATAGTGATCCTAATGTGTATTTAGATTGGGAGGCTAAATGTGAACAAATCTTTAACACCTATGAGGTTGAGGACCAAAAGGTGAAGATAGCCGCCCTAGAATTTGTAGATTATGCCATGAAATGGTGGCATAGCTATGTAACGGACATTTGTTATAACAAGAGACCTCCTGTGGTCTCTTGGAACGATTTGGTTGAGTGTATGCGCTTTAGAGTCGTACCACCACACTTTAGGAAAGACCTCATGTTGAAGCTCCAACGGTTTCAACAAGGCACGCTAAGTGTGGATGCATATATTAAGGAGTTAGAAACGCTTTTACTTAAAGTTAATTTGAAAGAGAGTGAGGAAGCTTTGATAGCTAGGTTTGTAAGTGGCCTAAGGAGGGATATTCAAGATGTTGTTGAACTTCAAGAGTATTCATCTTTGGGATCTTTGGTTCATCTTGCAATGAAGGTTGAGGCCCAAATTGCTAAGTGAAATGCTTTTAAAAATTCTCCCAATGATGGTTACTACAACAACTCTTGGAAAAATAAAAAATATTTTTCCAAACTTCCTTCTAAGGATTCTTCTTTCAAACCTAAGGAATCTAGGCCTTCAACTTCTACTCCTAAATCTCCAATCAAATCATCTAGTAGAAAATGCTTTAAGTGTTTGTGTTATGGTCACATTGCGGCTAACTGTCCTTCTAAAAGGAATATGTTTGTGCATAATGGCATTGTGGTTAGTGAGCATGATTCGGATTCACCTAGGCATTCTTCTCATTCTAGAGCATCTAGTGAGCATGAGAGCGAAAGTCCACTTGAAGGAGATTTTTTGGTTTTGAGAAGACTTCTTGGTCAAGTTTTACAACCTTTTGATGAAAGTCAAAGGGAAAATATTTTTCATACAAGATGTCTTATTCAAAACAACATTTGTTCTTTAATAGTGGATGGAGGTAGTTGTGCTAATGTGGCTAGTACAAGAGTAGTAGATAAGATTGGATTGCCTACTTTCTCTCATACAAAGCCCTACAAAATACAATGGCTAAGTGATGTAGGCGAAATCATTGTGAACAAATAAGTCCTCATAAATTTCTCTATTGGAAAATACAAAGATGAGGTCTTGTGTGATGTTGTGCCCATGGAAGCTACACATGTTCTTTTGGGAAGGCCATGGCAATTTGATAGAAATGTTTTTCATGATGGCTTTACCAATAAACTTTCTTTTGATTTCCATGGTCACAAGGTCATTTTAAAATCTCTCTCTCCAAGAGAAGTCCATGAGGACCAAATTCTTATGAAGAAAAAGAGGGAGAATGAAAAAGAAAAGTGTTCCTGCCGGTTGACCTGGGACGTCTTTGTGCGCAACCTTGCCCGTCAGCTAGGGACACCTTCCCTCTGGCTACCTGTGGATACCTACAAAGAAGGACAAAAGGGCGCCCTAGCGGCCGTTTGCACTCCGACGCTCAAGTCAGCTAGCAAGAAACACCAAAAACTCTACACCTCCGTATCGGAGCACCGTGAATGGCACTCTTAAGGTGGTAAAGGAAATTGTGTATTGTGTATCTTTTCTCCTTCTGGCAAACAACCTTTCTCTAGTCCCTTGTCCGTAGCCTCAAGGCTCGAGCAAGCAACTAGAGTGTATTCTTGGAAAATTTGCCAAAAGTTCTAACCCCGTTTCCAACATCCCCGGTTCTATTTAAACGATTATCGAATTTAAGGCGTCTTAAAGCGCATTTAAGGTTGTGAAACGTTCAGCGCCTTTAAGACGTTTAAACCGCTCGAAGCATTTAAAGTACCTTAAACGCTCGAAACGTAAACTTTAATTTAAATAGCTTTAATTACCTTGTACCTGACAAATTGATGTTTCTGTTATGACTTGGCTGCTATTACACGTGGAGGGCCACACAGCACCGCGACCCAACTTAGGGGTATTTCGTCGTGTGAGTCCTCCTTCCTTGGAGTGCATCTGGCGCAAGGGGTGACTTTTTGGGTGCCAGCTCATGCCCCCAAACATCTAGTCACTCACTTCGAGAGCGTATCTACCTTCCTCTTGTACCCTGCACCTGGCTACCCTGGGCGTGACCCTCCTCATGAGTCGTATCTATCCCAAGGGCCTCTCTGGGGTGACATGGGCACTTCGCGAGTCAGATTGCTCTCCACTGGCGCTAGTACTATGGCCTTGAAGCCACCTTTCTCTTCCCTTTATTGCTACCCCGGGTTATCGGGGTTTGGGGCCTTCCCATGGCGTCACTCCCTCCATGGTCTTTCCTACCCATGGGTATCGGGGAGCAACACTGTGGATGCCTTGCTCTAGTGACATTTTACCTTGGCGACGCCCTACCTTGGCGATGCCTTCTCTAGGCAACGTCTTATCTGGGCGACGCTTCCTCTTGGCGACACCTCGCCTTGGTGATGCTTGCACTTGGTGTCGCCTCACCTAGGCGACGCCTTATGTTGACTTTGACCTTGACGCTGAATTTGACCTTGACTTTGTCAACGCTCGGGTACGGGACGGTACAAAAAGAGTTCTAAGCAGACGTTTCTTATTTCTAGACATGAGGTCCAAAGGGATATAGTTGCTCACAATCCTATCTTCTTAGCTATTCCTAGACTTTTTACGTTAGAATCCCTTGAGGATAGTCCACATTGTTTGGATAATTTGGTAAAGGAGTTTCAAGATGTGTTTCAAGATCCTTCTAAAGGCCTTCCACCTTTAAGAGGGATTGAGCACCAAATTGATTTAATTTCGGGCTCTTCTTTACCAAATCATCCGGCCTATAGGACCAATCCAAGTGAAACTAGGGAAATTCGCCAACAAGTTGAAGAATTGATTGCTAAAGGGTGGGTTCAAGATAGTATGAGCCCTTGTGCCATGCCTATTATACTTGTCCCTAAGAAAGATGGAACATGGAGGATGTGTTCCGATTGTAGGGCTATAAACAACATTACAATTAAGTATAGGCACCCCATACCTAGGCTTGATGATTTGTTGGATGAATTGCATGGTTCCAAAATATTTACAAAGATTGATCTTAAAAGCGGGTACAATCAAATCCGTATAAAATTGGGTGATGAATGGAAGACGGCTTTTAAGACAAACTTTGGTTTATATGAGTGGTTAGTTATGCCATTTGGTTTAACTAATGCTCCAAGTACATTCATGCGTCTCATGCATCATGTTTTAAGACCATTCATTGGCAAGTTTGTTGTTGTTTATTTTGATGATATCCTCATTTATAGCTTGTCTTTGATTGACCATAGAATGCATGTTAGACAAGTATTAGAAACCCTTAGGAAAGAACATTTGTATGCTAACCTTGCTAAATGTATGTTTGCACTTGATCATATAGAATTCATAGGGTTTGTTGTGAGTGTTAAAGGGGTTCATGTAGACCAAGCTAAGGTCGTAGCCATTCAAAATTGGCCAACCCCTACCAATGTGAATGATGTCCGAAGTTTTCATGGCCTTGCTTCTTTTTATAAAAGGTTTGTGCCCAACTTTGGTACCATAGCCAGCACAACAAGATGCTTTTGATGTTTTAAAAGAAAAATTCACTAATGCTCCCATTTTAGCCCTTCCTAATTTTGCTAAAACATTTGAGATTGAATGTGATGCTTCAAGTATAGGCATTGGGGTTGTTCTCCTTCAAGAGGGCCACCCCATAGCTTATTTTAGTGAGAAATTGAAAGGTAGTCGTCTCAACTGTACCGTCCCGTACCCGGGCGTTGACTAAGTCAAGGTCAAAGTCAACACCAGGGATCAAAGTCAACACAAGGCGTTGCCTAGGTGAAGAGACGCTAAGTGCCAGCGTCGTCAAGAAGAGGCGTCACCAAGGCAAGGCGTCGCCTAGGTGAAGGCGTCGCCCAACCAGGGCGTCGCCAGATCAAACATTACAAAAGCAAGGCAATCACAGTGTGGTTCCCCGATACCCATGGGTAGGAAAGACCATGGAGGGGGCGACGCCGTGGGAAGGCCCCAAACCCTGGATAACCAGGGAACAGTAATAAAGAAGAGAGAAAGGTGGCTTCAAGGCCATAATAACAACATCAGTATAGGGCAGCCTGACTCGTGAAGTACCCCTGCTGCCCCAGAGGCGCCTTTGGGACAGATACGACTCAAGAGGAAGGTCACGCCCAGGGTAGCCGGGTGCAGGGTACAAGAGGAAGGCAGATACGCTCTCAAAGTGAGTGACTAGATGATTGGGGGCATGAGTTGGCACCCAAAAAGTCACCCCTAGCGCAGTAGCACTCCCAGGCAGGAGGACTCACACGTAGAAACGTCCCCAGATGGGCAGAAACGCCCCCAGATGGGGTCATGGCGTCGTGAGGCCCTCCACGTGTACGACAGCCAGGTCAGAATAGAAACACCCTTTAGTCAGGTGCCAGGTAATTAAAGTCATTCAATACAGTTTCTGTTTCGAGCGTTCAGGTACTATAATGGCTCCCAAGCGTTTCAACGTCTTAAATGCGCTACGTTTTCTAATTAAACGCTTTAATTGAGCGCGTTACGTTTGTGAATAAAAGCGCTTTAAGGCGCTTTAAATGCTTGGGTAGTTTAAATAGCGCAGAGAATGTTGGGAACGGGGTTGAAACTTTTGGCAAATTTACCAGAACTCTCTAGTTGCTTGCTCATGCCTTGAGGTTACGTACAAGGGACTGGGGAAAGATCTTTGCCTGAGGGAGAAAACACACACACAATACACAGTTCTTTTTACCACCTTCAGGGTGCCTTACGCAGTGCTCAGAGACGGAGGTGCACAGTTTTGGTGTTTCTTGCTAGCTGACTTGAGCGTCGGAGTGCAAACGGCCGCTAGGGCGCCCCTTTGTCCTCTTTTTTGCAGGAATCCACAGGTAACCAGTGGGAAGGAGTCCCTGGCTGACGGTTGAGGTCGCGCACGAAGACGTCCCAGTCAACCGGACGGAACATTTGGCGCCCACCGTGGGGTCGATATAAAACATCAGTCCCATCACAAGTTCGAGAAAATCTACTAAGTTGCAGTAACGTTGGAGGAGGTTGGAGTGACAATGGCCCCCACCAGACGAGGTACAGCACGCGCAGCCCCAGCAGAACTATCCATGCAACAGGTCCTAGAGATAATGACGGGGCTGCAGCAGGATATGGCGGAGTCGAAACTGGAACAGGAACGCATGCAGGCAGATCTCGATGCCTCGCATGAGAGGAATGAAGAGCTCCACCGCGTAAATGAGGAGTTGCGCCAGGGCCTGAAATGATCGGGGACGACATGGCCATGACGAGATGGAGAACCATTCCCCACCAAGGGAGTTTTCCACTCCCTTCTCGCAGGAGATTCTAGATGCAGTGATCCCGAACACGTTCGCGGGGCCCAAGGTGATCTTCACCGGGATGGAGGACCCGGAGACGCACCTTGCTGCATTTCACACACAGATGGTCCTGGTAGGCGGTTCTGACGCTGCCAAGTGCAAGCTCTTTTTGAGCACTCTGACTGGGATGGCTATGGACTGGTTCATCAGCCTCCCGGACGGTCATATCACATCTTTCCGCCAATTGTCACGATTGTTCAGGGAACAATACTTAGCAAACAAGGCCCCGCCGCCAGTCTCCTATGATTTGTTTGATGTGAAGCAGTATCAAGGGGAGACCCTGAAGGAATACATCAATTGATTCGGGGCCTGGGTCGTGAAGGTCGGTACGACAGAGGAGCCTATGATCGTGTACGCGTTCGTGAAAGGCGTATGCCCTGGTCCTTTTGGAGAATCCATCATTCGCAACCGCCCTAGGACTTTCGTTGAGCTACGGCGTCGGGCGGTAGAACATATTGCTTCTGAAGGGGAGGTGTGCGTGAAGCGCACCAGCGTCGTACCCTCACGCCCGAGGGGACCGGCGCGAGCTCAACCCGTCAGGGTCAATGAGACCACGACGGGAAGAAAGAAGCCAGATGCGAGACGCCCTTACGAGGCCAGAAAGCCCCAGCCCCGGGGTCCAGCGGGAGGCGATCGCCCGGCCAGAGAAAGAGCGAGACCGGAGAGGTACAACTTCGTGGTGGAGCTGAACGACTTGATCGTCGTGCCTAATATAGCTGAGAGGCTGAGGCGACCGGCGAAAACTGACAAGGTGTTAGGACCTCGCAAAGACTCTTGGTGTGAGTTCCACGAGGCTTTCGGGCACCACATTGATAATTGCCTGTCGTTGGGCTACCAGCTAGATGAGCTGGTGAGAACTGGGTTTTTGAAGGATTATGTCGCGGAGCCCACCACGACCGCCACCCTGCCGCCGCCGGCGGAAGAACCAGCACATGAGACGTCGGTTCTCGGCGAGGTCCATACCATAGCTGGAGGATTTTCCGGCGGAGGTCCCACCGCCTCCCAGCGGAAGAAATACGCGAGGGGGGTTAACTCGATCGAAGAAAGACTCTCGGCTGCGCCGTGGGAGTCGGACATCGTATTCACGAGAGGGGACCTCAGAGAGGTGGTGCCGCATGACAATGACCCCGTGGTCATCTCAGTTGTCACGGCGGGAAGAAAGGTGCACAGAGTACTTGTCGACCAGGGGAGTTCAGCAGACGTCATGTTCTGGTCGACATTCAATAAGTTGCGATTATCCCCCGACCTACTGAGGCCCTACACAGGGTGCTTGTATGGGTCTGCGGACAACCAGGTTGAAGTCCGAGGATACCTGGAATTGAGGACTACGTTCACGGACGGAGAGGCCTCGCGTACCGAAAGTATCCGGTACTTGGTCGTGAACGCCAACTCCGCTTACAACATCTTGTTAGGCAGGCAGGCGTTGAACCGGTTGAACGCAGTGGCCTCCACACGCTACATGAAGATGAAGCTTCCAGACCTCAGTGGCAAGGTGATAGTCATCAAGTCAGATCAGGAGGAAGCAAGAAAATGCCATGAGAACAGCCTGAAAACAAAGAGAGGAGTGTTCATGGTGTACGAACGACCGTCATGTGCAAATGCGACGATGATTGAGGCGACGCCCGCTGCGCCGACGCCTAGCGAGGCTGCACCGCGAGGGCGACGCCAGAAACAGATGCACACATGGAGGAAGGCCCTGACGACGCGGATGACAGCAGGGAACCGCCAGCGGCTAACACCGTAGAAAGGGAGATTGGCGGCAAGACATTCAAGTTAGGAAGTTTGCTGAGCCCGGAAGAACAGGAAGGGGTGGCAGAAGTGATTTCGCGCCACCTGGATGCCTTCGCATGGTCCGCCTCGGATATGCCCGGTATCGACCCTGATTTCCTGTGTCACCACCTCAGCATGGACGCCACGGTCCGCCCCGTGCGCCAGAGAAGGAGAAAGTTCAATGAGGAGCGACAGCAGGTGGTGAAGGACGAAACGCAGAAGCTGTTGAAAGCTGGCCACATCAGGGAGATTCAATACCCTGAGTGGCTGGCCAATGTCATCTTGGTGAAAAAGGCAAATGGAAAGTGGAGGATGTGCGTGAACTTCACAGACTTGAATAAGGCGTGCCCAAAGGACTCGTACCCGCTGCCCAGCATCGATGCCTTGGTGGACAGTGCGTCCGGCAGCAAGGTGCTGAGTTTCCTGGACGCCTTCTCAAGATACAACCAGATCAAGATGCACCCGAGAGATGAGAACAAAACTGCATTCATGACTGAGACCTGCAGTTACTGCTATAAGGTGATGCCTTTTGGGCTGAAAAATGCGGGCGCCACGTACCAAAGGTTAATGGACAAGGTCCTGGCGCCGATGCTCGGGAGGAATGTGTACGCCTATGTAGACGACATGGTGGTGGCGTCGCAGGATAGGGCGCAGCACATGGCGGATCTGGAGGAGTTGTTCGTCACAATATCCAAGTACCGCCTCAAGTTAAACCCTGAGAAGTGTGTTTTCGGGGTAGAGGCCGGTAAGTTCTTGGGTTTTATGCTCACAGAGAGGGGGATAGAGGCGAAGCCCGACAAATGCGCGGCGATTATCGCCATGCGAAGCCCGACGTCGGTCAAGGAAGTGCAACAGCTGACAGGGCGGATGGCGGCGCTCTCAAGGTTTGTTTCCGCCGGGGGAGAGAAGGGTCATCCATATTTCCAGTGCCTCAAGAGAAACAGTCGCTTTGCATGGACTGACGAATGCGAAGCGGCTTTCATTAAGCTGAAGGAGTACCTGGCGACACCACCGGTCCTCTACAAACCGGTAACGGGCGTGCCCCTCCGGTTATATTTTACTGTAACAGAGCGGGCTATCAGCTCTGTGTTAGTCCAGGAGCAGGACCAGAGTCAAAAGCCCATCTATTTCGTGAGCAAGGCATTACAAGGAGCTGAGACGAGATACCAAGCGCTGGAGAAGGCAGCGCTGGCGGTAGTGTTTTCTGCCAGGAGGCTCCGTCATTACTTCCACAGCTTCACGGTGGTGGTGATGACAAACCTCCCTATACAGAAGGTGCTGCAGAAGCCTGACGTGGCGGGAAGAATGGTGCGCTGGGCGGTGGAACTGTCAGAATTCAACATCCAGTATGAGCCTAGAGGATCCATCAAAGGGCAGGTGTACGCAGATTTTATAGCGGAACATTCGCCCGGAGGTGAGCAAGAGGTGGAAGTGGGCTCGCAGTGGCTGCTCTCGGTTGATGGCTCTTCCAACCAACAAGGGAGCGGTGCGGCAATAGTCTTGGAGGGACCCAACGGCATACTGATTGAGCAGGCCCTGCGCTTCGCCTTGAAGGCAAGTAACAATCAGGCAGAATACGAAGCCCTGATAGCAGGAATGCTCCTGGCCAAGGAGATGGGCACACAAAACCTCCTGGTGAAAAGCGACTCCCAGCTGATTACGGGGCAGGTGTCGGGTGAGTTCCAGGCGAAGGACCCACAGATGGCGGCATATCTGAAATACGTCCAGTTGTTGAAGGGAGCATTCAACGCCCTTGAGCTGATACATGTCTCGAGGGAGCAGAATGCCAGAGCTGACCTGCTTGCAAAGCTGGCCAGCTCAGGCAAGGGGAGTAGACAGAGGACAGTGATCCAAGAGACTCTCAAAGCTCCACATAGATTCGTGGAAGACAACAGGGTGGATGTCCTCCAGGTTTATGCAACAAGGGGAAGGCCGAGGAGTCATTGTTCTTTGACCCAAGATACGCAGAGGGTGCCCCGCATTAGCACGTATGCGGATGTGCCCGAGGGAGAGCAAATGCAGGTATGCGTTTTGACCGAGGGAGACACCTGGATGACGCCCTACAAGCGATACCTGGCCGATGGGGCTCTCCCAGTAGAGCCTGAAGAGGGTAAAAAGGTCAAAAGAAATGCCGCAAGATATACTCTGGTGGATGGGGTGTTGTTCAGGCACGGTTTCACTCACCCTATCCTAACGTGCGTAAGTGGCGACGAGTGCACCAGGATAATGGCGGAGCTACACGAAGGCATCTGCGGGAGCCATGTAGGGGGAAGGTCCCTAGCCTCCAAGGTAATACGCGCAGGTTTGTTCTGGCCAACAGTAAAAGAGGACTGCGCACGACACGCCCAGCGGTGCAGGCAATGCCAAAAGCACGCCGACTGGCACAAGGCGTCGCCAGAAGAATTGCGATCCATATACAGCCCGTGGCCTTTCCATACATGAGGAATCGACATCCTGGGCCCGTTCCCACTGGCAATCAGGCAGATGAAGTATTTGATCGTCGCCATCGAATACTTCACCAAATGGATAGAGGCAGAGCCCGTAGCACAGATCACTGCGCACAAGGTACAACATTTTGTGTGGAAGAACATTGTGTGCCGCTTTGGCGTACCTAGGCGTTTGATATCCGATAACGGGACCCAGTTTGCCAGTCAGCAGTTGAGAAATCTGTGCGTTGAGGTAGGAATCAAACAAGTGTTCGCATCGGTCGAACACCCCCAGACCAACGGACAAGTGGAGTCAGCAAACAGAGTTCTGCTGAGAGGGTTGAAGAGAAGGTTAGAATAAGCCAAAGGGGCGTGGGCGGAAGAGGTACCAAGGATCATATAGGCATACCACACCACGCCCCAATCCTCTACCATGGAGACGCCTTTCAGTTTGGTGTACGGGTCGGACGCGATGATTCCGGTAGAAGTACATGAAAGCTCACCACGTTTTCAAAACTTTGTGGTGGAGGAATCCAATGAAGAAAGGCGGGTAAACCTGGATCTACTAGACGAGGCCAGGGAAGAAGCCAGAATAAAAGCTGAAGCAGTGAAGAGAAGAGTAGAGCGACAATACAGCTCTAAGGTAAAGCCGCAGCAGTTTCAGATTGGCGACCTGGTTATGAGGAAGGCTCACCCATACGAGTTGGAGAATAAGCTGTCTCCCAAGTGGACCGGACCCTTCAGAGTTACCGAGGCAAAGGGCAACGGTTCATACAACCTAGAGACCTTGGAGGGGGGTCCCATCCCACGCAGCTGGAATGCAGCCAACTTAAAATTTTATTTTAGTTGACTTATGTAAGCAGCCATGTAACAGTTTAGTTGAAGGGGACACTCTTTTTCCCTCTCGGGGGTTTTTTAATGAGGTCACCCGAATAAAAGAAAAAAAAACAAGTTTGAGAAAAAGTCGTGCCTTGGTTTTCAGCCTTTATCTTTCTCCGTTTGAAGTGATGTGAGGCGTCGCCAAGAAAGAAGGCGTCACCAAGAAAGAAGGCATCGCCTAGGTGAAGGCGTCGCCAAGAAAGAAGGCGTCGCCTAGGTGAAGGCGTCGCCAAGTCAAGGCGTCGCCTAGGTGAAGGCATCGCCAAGAGAAGGTGCCGCCAAGAAGAAAGGCGTCGCCAAGAAAGAAAGTGTCGCCTGAGTACAGGCGCTGTTAAGGAACGTGAAGAAAGAAAAGCGCACAATATACGAAACGTATGCAAAGTAAAGCGGCGTTGCAAAAAATCAAGTATGGTATAGAAAAGTTGATGTTACAAGAAATGTTCGATACAAATGGGTGTAATGCGGTTAGGGCAAATATTACAACTCATGAAAATCACAAAGGAGCCACTTTTCAGTGGCCATCGGAGTCAGCACTGGAGGAAGACGAAGCCCTGATCCCAGCCCGCAGAGCTCGAGTAAGTCGTGTCCTCCTTTCTTGGTTTATTTTTGACCCTGCACCAAGGGAGATAAATGTGTCAGAGACACCATGAAGCAAGACATGCACAGTTAGAAAGCAATAAAGGCCGAAGTTTCTAGGGCAGTGACTCTTACATATGTACTTTTCGAGAGTTCCAGCGTTGAACTCCAAGCTGATCAAAGTGGCAGAGTCAAAACCTCCCGCCTCAGCAAGAATCCGGCAAGCTATTTGATCACTTGGAGCCAGCTTCTTGAAGGGTTTGGTTTTGAGGGCCCTCGCCTCTCTCACCCAGTACAGAGGAAAACCATCCAGAGCGGTGGGAACGAGGTCAGTGCAGCAAATTTTGAAGAACCGACCTTTCCACCCGGTGAATGAGTTTTGGAAGGGGGTTAGGAGAACTCTCCCAGGAACGTTGCTGCGAGTTACCCAGAGGTTGTGCCTTTGCCTCTTCACCTCAAAGAAGTGAAGAAAGAGGTCAACCGAGGGTGCACAACCCAGAAACCCGAAGAGGATGTCAAAGGCTTTGACAAAGGCCCAGCTGTTGGGGTATAACTAGGCCGGAGCCACATTGATCTCCGTCAGCAGTTCCTTCTCGAATCGGGAGAAGGGCAGGCGCACGCCGATGGTCTTGAAAACCACCTGGTAAAAGTAGAAGAAGGGGACCCCTTCGTTGGCCCGTTCGTCTCCACATACTGGCTCCCCTAGAGTGCAAGGGAGCACAACAATGTCGTCGTCATGCCTCCTCGCGAAGGCCCGGTGATCATAGGAACATGAATCCCCTTTGTGTTCCCTTATGGCCCTGGTGGCGAGTAAGCATGAACATTCGTCAAGAAGCTCACTCGAAGCCCAAGGGTACAGGTCCTTGGGACTGACCCTGGGGGAGGTAGCATGAGAGGACATTCTTTAACAAGATCCGGGATTGTCAAAGGCGTATGGCCCGCTGGAAACGCAAGAGTCGAGCGATGGGAGCGAACGCTGGAAGAACCCTTCGTGAGAAGAGAAAGGGTGCAAGAAGAAAGGGTGCAAGAAGAGAGAGTGTAAGTAGGTTACGAAGAGTGCAGAAATGATGAGAACAGTTTCAGAGTTTGAAGAGTTAAATAAAGCGGTTAGAGCGCCAAACGACGCGAATGGATGCACCGCACGATCGAGCCACGTGGCAGCAGATGGAAGGGTGGCCCTTGCATCCCTGGTTAAACTCAGAACACGTCGTATCGACAGAATGCCCAGTGGTACGATGCGCCGTCGAAAGTGGGTCTCGGGCGCAGTAGGAGTCAGGATCAATTCGAATGACTGAACGTCCCATCAGCCATACAAAGAGCGCCACGTGGATCAAGTCGAATGACCGAACGTCCCATCAGCCATACGACAAGCGCCATGTGGATGGCACGGGGAGAACCTTGAGCTCTTCGCTGTCCCCAAGCGCCGACCAAGGCTAAGGTCAAAGTCAATGTCAAGGTAAAGACGACGCCCAAGGCGTCGCCTGGAAGGACGTAAAGGGCGACGCCAGCGTAAGACGTCGCGGGCGTCGTCAACCAAAATATCAGCGAGGTTGTCTCCCCGATACCCACAGGTAGGAAAGACTGTGGAGGGAGACGAAGTCGAAGAGGGCATAGTTAGTTATTGGCGTCGCCTCCCCGATACCCACAGGTAGGAAAGACTGTGGAGGGAGACGGGACCACCAAAACGCCAGCGAATCACTGGCAGGGCATTCCCCGATACCTATGGGAAGGAAAGACCATGGAGGGAACGACCCCCCCCCCCCCCCAAAGCACTCAGCGTTTCAGACACCCGAGGACGATACGGCGCTGCTGTAGCAGGCCTCTCCTTAAGCGTGGGCGTCGGGCGTTAGGGATCAAGGGAAGGACCGTTTGGGTGTTAGAGACACCCCGTGGACGATAAGGCTCCATTAGGTGAGCCTCTCCATGGGCGTGGGCATTGGCGCATGACCTTTCCCGGGCCTACAAGGCTGCCCAACGAAGTGAAAGAAGCGAGTATAATGCAAGCAAAACAACCAAGGCACAAGAAGGCAAAGGATGAGAATAAAATCACACAGGCAAAATTCTATGTCGCGAGAACACGAAAGTAATCATAACAAAATCCCAGAGTTGTAGCAAGAGTGCAGATGAGTCAAAAAATTACAAATTTGTCAGAGAAGGTTAAAACAAGTATAAAGGAATGGGCTGATGATCGAGGGTGGCAGCTCAATCGTCTATCTCCAAAAGCACGACCTTTCCATCAACAATGTGGTGAGTGGAATCGCAGCTGGAAATGTCGATCCCCGGGTTCGTGCAGACTGCTTGAGCCAAAGCTTCTTGGAATCCCTCCTCGAAAGTACCCGCCATCTCCTGGATGAGGGTCTTCTTGTCCTTCTCTAGTTCTCCAATGATGGTGTCCCCGGAAGCCACCTGCTTCTCCAAAGCCTCCTTCTCCACGCGGAGTCGGTTGACCTCGATTTGCAGTTTGTCGTAGTCCGCCCGGAGAAGGCCCATAGCTTGGGTCTGGGACGCCATTTCCCCTTCCATCCGCTCCATTGCGCCAGTTTACTCGCAACAGTGGGCCTTCAAGTCCTTTTGCCCTTTTTCGTAAGCTTCAACTATGTTTTGAAGGCTCGTCACCTGAACTTTGAGGGCGACTTCCCGGGCGTAGAAGTCAGTCTGGAGCTCCAATGCCTCTGCCATTTGTCCCTCAGCTTCTGCTTTGGACTATTGCGCCTGCTTCAGGGAGGTTTGGTAAGCTTCGTTCTGGCATCCCAGGATTTTCTTTTCCTCCTCCAGAGCAGTTACCTTTGTTTCCAATGCCTCGAGAGTTTGAGCTTGCAGGACAGCATTCCTGGCCTGGGCGCGCCATTCAAGGGCCACCGCCAAGAAGGCCCCCAAGTAGAAAGGCATGCCTTCCTTCCTGTCGGTGCCCTCTGGCATAGTTCCGCCACTGAAGCCCCTCATCAGATGCATGATTGGAGGAGGGATGGCGATGAGATCGGGGGCGGCAGCGGCAGCGACGGGAGCAGGGGAAGCAGAGACTTCTACCGGTGGTGAGGTCGCGCTTGGAGGGTCATCCATGAAGGGATTCCCTCCCTGGGGCGACGCCTCTAGCAGAAGAGGAACCCGCGCAGATTTTCTCCTCTTGAAGGGTGCCACACCTTCCGAGTCCTCATCATCCGATAAAATCTCCAAGACCCGTTTCCCTTTGTCAAGGGGGGTTGGAGCCGGTGACGAGGCCGCGGCTAGGGGAACGGCGGCGATGGGCAGAGGAGAGCTGGGATTCTGAAGCGCCTCGGGGCTATGTGGAGATGACGGAGATGAGCCTAGGGGGTTGACTAAGTCAAGGTCAAAGTCAACACCAGGGGTCAAAGTCAACACAAGTATAGGCATTGGGGTTGTTCTCCTTCAAGAGGGCCACCCCATAGCTTATTTTAGTGAGAAATTGAAAGGTAGTCGTCTCAACTGTACCGTCCCGTACCCGGGCGTTGACTAAGTCAAGGTCAAAGTCAACACCAGGGATCAAAGTCAACACAAGGCGTTGCCTAGGTGAAGAGACGCTAAGTGCCAGCGTCGTCAAGAAGAGGCGTTGCCAAGGCAAGGCGTCGCCTAGGTGAAGGCGTCGCCCAACTAGGGCGTCGCCAGATCAAACATTACTAAAGCAAGGCAATCACAGTGTGGTTCCCCGATACCCATGGGTAGGAAAGACCATGGAGGGGGCGACGCCGTGGGAAGGCCCCAAACCCTGGATAACCAGGGAACAGTAATAAAGAGGAGAGAAAGGTGGCTTCAAGGCCATAATAACAACACCAGTATAGGGCAGCCTGACTCGTGAAGTACCCCTGCCGCCCCAGAGGCGCCTTTGGGACAGATACGACTCAAGAGGAAGGTCACGCCTAGGGTAGCCGGGTGCAGGGTACAAGAGGAAGGCAGATACGCTCTCAAAGTGAGTGACTAGATGATTGGGGGCATGAGTTGGCACCCAAAAAGTCACCCCTAGCGCAGTAGCACTCCCAGGCAGGAGGACTCACACGTAGAAACGTCCCCAGATGGGCAGAAACGCCCCCAGATGGGGTCATGGCGTCGTGAGGCCCTCCACGTGTACGACAGCCAGGTCAGAATAGAAACACCCTTTAGTCAGGTGCCAGGTAATTAAAGTCATTCAATACAGTTTCCGTTTCGAGCGTTCAGGTACTATAATGGCTCCCAATCATTTCAACGTCTTAAATGCGCTACGTTTTCTAATTAAACGCTTTAATTGAGCGCATTACGTTTGTGAATAAAAGCGCTTTAAGGTGCTTTAAATGCTTGGGTAGTTTAAATAGCGCAGAGAATGTTGGGAACGGGGTTGAAACTTTTGGCAAATTTACCAGAACTCTCTAGTTGCTTGCTCGTGCCTTGAGGTTACGTATAAGGGACTGGGGAAAAATCTTTGCCTGAGGGAGAAAACACACACACAATACACAGTTCTTTTTACCACCTTCAGGGTGCCATACGCGGTGCTCAGAGACAGAGGTGCACAGTTTTGGTGTTTCTTGCTGGCTGACTTGAGCGTCGGAGTGCAAACGGCCACTAGGGCGCCCCTTTGTCCTCTTTTTTGCAGGAATCCACAGGTAACCAGTGGGAAGGAGTCCCTAGCTGACGGTTGAGGTCGTGCACGAAGACGTCCCAGTCAACCGGACGGAACATCAACTATTCCACTTATGATAAAGAACTATATGCACTTGTTAGAGCTTTGTTTACTTGGCATCATTATCTTTTTCCTAAAGAGTTTGTGATTCATAGTGATCATGAATCTCTTAAATATTTGAAAAGCCAAAACAAACTCAATAAGAGGCATGCTAAGTGGGTGGAATTCCTTGAGCAATTTCCTTATGTGATCAAACATAAACAAGGCAAAAATAATGTTGTAGCCGATGCACTTTCTAGACGCTATGCCTTGATCAATCTTTTGGGTTCACAATTTCTTGGGTTTGATCACATTAAGGATCTTTATCATGATGACTTTGATTTTTCTCTTATCTATTGATCCTGCCTGTTGACCGGAGCGCTGGAGAATGCCTCGTCAAAGGATCGACGTGCGCGCTGTTTCTCACTTCCGTTCCTCCTCTGGATCTATCTCAAGAACCTGCAAAGAAACGATACGGCGCCGCTGCGGCCGATCGCACTCCGACGCTCAAGTCAGTGACGGTATCACCAAATACTAAGAACTGGAGCCGTGCAAATCTCTCTCACAAACAGCTCTGTCACTCGCAAGCGTAAAGTGTATGAACTGAACGTGCGTACCTTAGGAAAACTGTTAGGAACTCTTATATACCTGGTGATTTTCTCTCTCCTGGCAGTTACAGGCTATGACACGTGGCCTGCATCCAACCGTACACGTGCCATCATCTGGAGGCTCACTGACTTGGCGCTGTTTCTACTCTCATTTTGGCTAAGTTACCTATGCATGGTGCTGCCCAGTGCATAGCTAACTCAGGAGTGCGATCCCTACTGAAACTGGCGAGGTAGGGCCTTCATACACCTTCCCTGTGGTCTCGCCGGCCGGCTTCATAATCTGCTTCTCCTTTAACTTCGGCGATGTGCTCGTTCTGGCGATCTCCGACTGCCTGGTCGCCTGAGTCCGCATTTGGCGACTTCATCCCCAAACTGGCGATCGCCTATGCTGGAGACCGGAACACGCCAACTTAACTATCGGCGACTACACGTGCCTCTTGACTTCTTTCTCAACTGCCAATCTGGTGCCTTGTCAACACGCCTACACTGTAACAGGATGCCACGTCACCGCACCCGACCACCAGGGCGGTACACAAGCCCCCCAGTCTTAAGCGAAGACTTGTCTAGCGAAAAGACTGAAAAAGCCTTCGTTAATACCGGTCTACGTGGCATGGGCGCAGAATTCCAAGCGTTAGTACTTTCTGCTGCCCTGACGCTCCACCAAACTCTTTGCGCATCCTTCGACACGTGGCTCTCATCAACGACCATCTTCATCTGCCGTTAGCGCTTCCCAAAACCGTTCGAAAACCCCTAAACCCCTTACGCTCCTACTGTTCCATCACTTTCTTCACACTTGCATACACTCTCCCTCTCTTCTGCGAAAGCTCTCAACGTTCCTCGACGCTCCAGATCATCAACTCCCCTCAACATTCTCCCGATCATCGAAAGGTAACTACTTTCCTTCATCTGCTGGGTTTTCTTGCATTTTCACCGATTTGTATCATCCTATAACTGCCTGGTGCATACGTTGTGGGCTGTTTTCCATTTCTCCTTCTCGTAACTTAGGGCTCTGCCGATCGTCGCAACGAACTTACATTCGTTCGTCTTTCACCTTCCCTCCCTGATCGAGTCAGCCTTTGTAACCCTCCTGATTATTTTTCCCTTCTTCTTCGTTTGCAGTTTGCTACCATGACCCGCACGAAGATCACCCCGAACCCCCCTCCGTCAGCACGAAACCCCCCTTCACAAGCACACGACTCTTCGCAAGTGCGTGGTGCTCCCTCATCGCAGGCTGTGAGGCCCGCGCCTTCTCAAACCACTCTGGCCCAGGCGACTCCACCAATCGCTGGAGGAGCCCCCACCCCACTGCCAGACTTCAAGACGTTATACTCATGGGCTAACTCAACCCTCTTAAAGGAAACGTCGTCGGTGAACACCGCGGGAGCGGTTCTGCGATTGACCAATGGGGACGAGGCCCATCAATCTTTCCACAAGGAGCACGATGAGAGAATGATGGTGTTACCTTGCCCAGCCACTCTGCCAGTGTGTGTAGACGATAAAGTGAGCGCCAACGGGCCCTTCTGCTTCGTCTACACCACCCTCTTCAAGAAGGTTAAACTCAGGTTCCCTCTCACTCGATTTGAGAGGGAACTCTTAACCGAGCTCAATATCGCCGCCGCCCAGCTTCACCCCAACAGCTGGGCGTTCGTCCGAGCCTTTGAGGTAACGTGCGCCCACCTGGGGTTGCCTGCGTCAGTGGACGTATTTTTATTTCTGTTTGAGGCCAAACACCCAGGCGATCGCCTTTGGGTCAGTCTGAACGCCATTGCTGGGAGATCCATCTTCACCATCTTCCAGCAATCATACAAGGATTGGAAGGGGAAGTTCATCCAGGTCCGTGCAAAGGACAAAGACCCTTCCCTTCTCGACGGTTTCCCCTTGTACTGGGTGGACAAGGGGAAAAAAGAGTCCAAGAGCTGCTTCAGGAGGCCCAGAAGTCCTGATAGCATGGGAGCTTTGGACAGAGACCTTTGTCTCTTCTGGAAGAGGGTGGCGGATGCCCACGTAACATTCTTGACCCCCACCCTGATTTCCTTCGAGTTCTTTGAGGACCAGTTGGAATTCCAAATAGGTTAGGACGCTGCATCCTTGTCTTGTTATTGCTTCTGATATTGTTTCTGGGCGTCTTGTGCAATATACACAAGACTTTGGTTTTATCTTTTCTGCATATACCTGCTTTGCTGTCTTATTATCTTGTGTACTTACCCCTTTCTCCTTTGAGCTAACACATGCACTTTTATTTCATGCAGACACCATGTTGGGTAAGAACATGCTCGCCGATTTAAAGGCGCTCGCCCGCAGTCATGGGTTGGCGACCGGCTCCCAGACGGTTCCCAACTCAGCGGTCGAGCAGGCCATCATCCAGGGGCGATCACCGCCTAAGGCGCCCGCCCAACGGAAGAAACTGGTCCTTAAGAGGCCAAAGCGGAAGGCCCCCCAAGTTGTCCAAGAGGATGAGGAAGAGGACGACGAGGTCACGGAGGACGGCCTTGTCACAAAAAGGAAGAGGGTGGCACCACCTTTTCCACCTGCCCCACCTCCTCTTCCAGCTTCAACACCACCATCAACACCTGCCCCTCCTCCCTCATCGCCAACGCCAAGAGCCCCTTCACCACCAGTCCAAGCGGTTCCATTGGCCACTGCGCCACCTGCAACTGAGGCCCAAGAGCCAAACTTCTTAGAGGACCCCCCGAGCGCTTCTACTCCCCATATATCAGCAGGAGGGGGCCCTCCTTCCAACACCTCAGCTGCAGGAGTCATTCCAATCGGGGATGAGGTCGCTCATACCTCTCCAATCCTTATCACCGAGTCCCCGATTGCGTCGCCGCGCCAAGAAGCAAACACCGAAAATATTGCTAAGGAAGGCGGCGACGAGAACCCTCAACAAGCCCCCCTGGCGCCTCTCCAAGCTGCAAATCTTTCCCTCGAGGTGACGAGGATGTGGGAACCTCTGACTGCGAAACTCAAAACTATTGCAGAGGATATCCCATCAATCATAACGAGAGCTGTGGAGAGCTCCACCAGGCGGCTACAGGATGACATCTACAACCTCAAGACCGAGAACAGCACAATGAAGGTCGAGGTGGAAAAGGTGTCATTCAGCCTGACGCTCGCGGAAATGGAACATTCTCGAGTAGAGGATGCTCTAAACACCGAGCTCAGGCTTGCGCGCAAGGAAGCTGTCGACCTGCGCCGCAAAGTCCACGAACTTGCCCAAGAAAAGGTCGAACTTGAAAGCAGAATCGTGCCTCTGCGTACCAAGGCGAGCAACCTGGAGGCTCAAATTCAAGCCAATGCCGACAAGGTACAGAAGCTGGAGCAGAGGTCGATCGACCGCGAGAAGCTGCTTGGGCAAGTAGAGAAAGCAAGAGACGACGCCATGGCTAATCTCTCCGAGGCCAACAAAGAGAAGGTGAAGATGGTTGCCGAGTTGGCCCAGGCTCAAACAGAATCTAAGAAGGTGGCTGATGACCTTCTCCA
Organism: Phaseolus vulgaris; assembly: GCF_051622355.1. Classification (NCBI taxonomy): domain Eukaryota; kingdom Viridiplantae; phylum Streptophyta; class Magnoliopsida; order Fabales; family Fabaceae; genus Phaseolus; species Phaseolus vulgaris. Next base: position 28,668,165 of record NC_143504.1, on the reverse strand, counting down.
AGCTCAAGAGACCAACAAACAACTCCAAAAACAAGTCGAAGAGCTGGAGCAGCAGAACAAGGAGCTTAAACAGCAGGTTGAAGGATTTCAAAAGCAAATCGAAGAACTCAAGCTAAACTCTGCTCAGATTCTGGTTGCTGGGTTTGATGCCGCACGAGAACAGTTTGCATGCCTCTTCCCTGATCTTGACCTTAGCATGGTGTCGTTAGACAACGAAGTGGTAGATGGGAAAGTCGTTCCCGCCGAAGGCTCAACCAACTCTACCCCATCTGCCTCTTTATGAATTCGCTTGTACTTATCTTGTAAAAACTCTTGCACATGTATTTTGAACAGCCATTCACTTCAATAGCAAAATTTGGATATGTCTTCTGACTTCTCTTGGGCGCTTTACTTTCTTTGTATGTTAACTCTGCTGCGTTTAACTTAGCGATTTTGCAAACATGACCTTTGGCGTAACCGCTTCGAGCCAATTCAAACTTAAGCAATAATCGCTTTAAACAACTTGTACCCCTGAGGCACTAAACTGATCGTGAGGAAAGTTCCAAGCAATGAACTGTGGTTCGATCATTGGTTCAAACAACGTCCCACTTGACCCGCTTTATCAAACAGGTCTTTCAATCTTCTCGCCATGTTTGAACTTTCGCGATCACCTAGAGCTCTTGGCAACACCAGCTTTCCTTAGCCTCAGGCTTTGGCAGTCACCTCTTTATCTGAGGCAGAAATGCCCTTTCGGACCCTCCTTACCTCCCCTGAACCTCAGAGCTAAAGACAGGCTGGCTAGGCGTTCTCTTCGAACCTACCTTAGCCACCTTTCAAGCTTCTTCCACCCTCTTCGCCATACCTGAACTCGTTCAAGACGAGAAGGATTTTATCTTGCCTACACTCGCGCATAGGCGAGAAGGTCTTTTAACGCGCCTGAACTCGCTCGACGAGAAGGACTTTTACTCGCCTGAACTCGCTCATCGGCGAGAAGGACTTTAAACGGCCTTAACTCGCTCGACGGCGAGAAGGACTTTGTCAGGTGCCTCAACTTGCCCAGGGTGTACATCTCCTCCCCCCCTGGATGCACTGAGGACCTTTTCTTTCTCACGCCTGCGCTCGCTCGACGGCGAGGAGGTCTTTGATGGGCCTTAGTTCGCACAACGGCGATAAGGGCTTTATCCGGTGCCTCAACTTGCCCAGGGCATACATCTCCTCCCCCCCCGGATGCACTGAGGACCTTTCTCGCCTGCGTCCGCTCAACGGCGAGGAGGTCTTTAACTTGCCTCTACGTTGCCCCGAGAGTTACATCTTCTCGCTCCCAGAAACACGGAGGACTTTTTCTCTTTCTCGCCTGCACTCACTCGACGGCGAGGAGGTCTTTGATGGGCCTTAGTTCGCACAACGACGATAAGGGCTTTATCCGGTGCCTCAACTTGCCCAGGGCGTACATCTCCTCCCCCCCCGGATGCACTGAGGACCTTTCTCGCCTGCGCCCGCTCAACGGCGAGGAGGTCTTTAACTTGCCTCTACGTTGCCCCGGGAGTTACATCTTCTCGCTCCCAGAAACACGGAGGACTTTTTCTCTTTCTCGCCTGCACTCGCTCGACGGCGAGGAGGTCTTTGATGGGCCTTAGTTCGCACAACGGCGATAAGGGCTTTATCCGGTGCCTCAACTTGCCCAGGGCGTACATCTCCTCCCCCCCCGGATGCACTGAGGACCTTTCTCGCCTGCGCCCGCTCAACGGCGAGGAGGTCTTTAACTTGCCTCAAAACGCGCGAGGGCGTTGAGGTCTTCCATCTGGTGCCTCCGATCGCCGAAAAACGATGAGGACTTTAAAACTTAACTGGTGCCTCTAATCGCCGAAAAACGATGAGGACTTTAAAACTTTAAAAAACATGCGACATATCTTGTCGTGCCTTAAATCATGTACGAATGACAAGGTCTTTCTTCGAAACTTTTTTTTGGAAATAACACATATGCAATCTGAAAACACCTTATACTTCGAAAACTCTTCTTTTATTGGGTGGCCTCATTAAAAACCCTCCTTAGGGAAAAAAGAGTGCCCCCTTAAAACTGTTTTTACAGAGACATTGCAATGTAGTATTTGTGTTTGTCTTTACTTACAAAGCTCTTAGCTATAGTACAACTTCAGGTGTGTGGCGTTCCAGGTACGAGGAATCGCCCCCCCCCTCCAACGTCTCCAAGCGATAGGCTCCGTTCCCGAGTGCCTCGGTGATTCTGAACGGTCCAGTCCACTTGGGTGATAGCTTGTTCTCCATCTCGTACTGGTGGGCCTTTCTCATCACCAGATTGCCTTCTCTAAACTGCCTTGGCATCACCTTTGAGTTGTACCTTCGCTCGACCCTTCTCTTCACCGCCTCAGCCTTCAGCCTTGCCTCCTCCCTGACTTCATCCAGCAGATCCAGGTTCAGTCTTCGCTCTTCATTCGAGTCTTCCTCCACAAAGTTCTGGAATCTCGGCGAGCTCTCCTAAATCTCGACTGGGATCATGGCATCACACCCATAGACCAAGCTAAACGGGGTCTCATGGGTTCCTGACTGCTCGGTGGTGTGGTACGCCCAAACTATTCGGGGTACCTCCTCAGCCCAACTTCCCTTGGCTTTCTCGAGCCTTCTCTTCAAACCTCTCAGCAATACCCAGTTAGCCGATTCCACCTGGCCATTAGTCTGAGGGTGCTCGACGGATGCAAACACTTGCTGAATTCCAACCCCTTCGCAAAGCTTCTTCAACAGGTGGCTCGCAAACTGAGTCCCATTATCTGATACCAGGCGCTTAGGCACTCCAAACCGGCACACAATATTCTTCCATACGAAGCCTTCGATCTTGTGCGCGGTGATCTGGGCCACTGGTTCTGCTTCAATCCACTTGGTGAAATACTCAATCGCCACCACCAAGTACTTCATATGCCTGATCGCCAGTGGAAAAGGCCCCAGGATGTCGATTCCCCAAGTATGAAACGGCCAAGGGCTGTAGATCGACTTCAACTCCTCGGGAGGTGCCTTGTGCCAATCGGCGTGCTGCTGGCATTGTTTGCAGCACTGGGCGTACTTCTTGCAATCTTCTCTCATGGATGGCCAATAGTAGCCTGCACGGAGAGTCCTCGCGGCCAGAGCTCGACCCCCGACGTGACTTCCACATATTCCTTCGTGGAGCTCTGCCATAATCCTCGTGCACTTCTCGCCGTGTATGCATTCCAGGAGTGGGTGAGTGAATCCAAACCTGTACAGATCGCCATCAATCAATGTATACTTGCTGGAATTCTTCTTTACCTTCCTAGCTTCTGTTGGATCTAGCGGGAGGAGGCCATCCGCCAAGCACCGCTTGTACTGTGTTATCCACGTGTCTGGCTCATGGGTGGCGCAGACCTGCATCACGTCCACCTTCTCTCCTCGACATGCTCTAATCCTTGGCGATCTCAGAGTTTCTTGTGTCAAAGACTTATGGCTTCTCGCTGCTCTCTCCGTCGACCTGCTTATCTGAAGGACCAGGTGATCTGCTACAAATGCCCTCTGCGTCTTCAAAGTTTCTTGAATCACCGTCCTCTGCCTACCCCCCTTGCCTGAGCTGGCGAGCTTAGCAAGCAAGTCAGCTCGGGCATTCTGCTCTCGGGGCACATGCACCACTTCAAAAGAGGCAAAGGAACTCTTCAATTCCTGCACATACGCCAAGTAAGCCGCCATTTGTGGATCTTTAGCCTGGAACTCGCCTGTTACTTGCCCCGTGACTAGCAGCGAGTCACTCTTAGCCAACAGCACTCTGGCTCCCATTTCTTTAGCCAGCAGAATCCCGGCGATCAGCGCCTCATACTCTGCTTGATTGTTGCTGGCTTTGAAGGCGAATCTCAACGATTGTTCGATCAACACGCCGTTGGGTCCTTCCAATATGACTCCAGCACCGCTGCCCTGCTGGTTTGACGACCCATCCACCGAGAGTACCCAACGGAAATCATCTCCTTCAACCCGCGTCGCTTCTGAAGAGAGCTCGACTACAAAATCTGCAAAGATTTGCCCTTTGATCGGTCCTCGAGGCTCATATTTAATGTCAAACTCTGACAGCTCGACTGCCCACTTCACCATTCTTCCTGCAACGTCAGGTTTCTTCAAGACATTCTGGATGGGCAGGTCAGTCATCACCAGTATTGTGAAACTGCGGAAATAGTGGCGCAACCTCCTCGCCGAAAACACCACCGCCAAAGCAGCCTTCTCCAGGGCCTGATATCTCGTTTCTGGGCCCTGCAACACCTTGCTCACGAAATAAATAGGCTTCTTAGCCTGATCCTGGTCTTGGGCGAGCACCGCACTCACCGCCCTCTCAGTCACAGCGAAATACAACCTGAGAGGGATTCCCGCCAGTGGCTTGCACAAAACCGGCGGGCTCGCCAAATATTCTTTCAGCTTGACGAAAGCTTCCTCGCACTCTTTCGTCCAAGCGAACTTGTTATTGCGCCGCAGACACTGGAAATAGGGATGTCCCTTCTCTCCGCTCGCTGACACGAAGCGGGATAGGGCCGCCATCCGACCAGTCAGCTGCTGGACTTCTTTTACTGTAGTCGGGCTCCTCATTGCCAAGATGGCGGCACACTTGTCCGGGTTGGCCTCTATCCCCCTTTCAGTCAAGAGAAAACCCAAAAATTTTCCAGCCTCCACGCCGAAAATGCATTTCTCCGGGTTGAGCTTCAACTTGAACTTGGCGATCGTCGTGAACAATTCTTCCAAGTCTGCAACGTGCCTGCTTTTCTCCTGCATGTCATCGACGTAAGCTTGCACGTTCCTTCCCAGCATCGGTGCAAGTACTCGATCCATCAGCCTCTGGTACGTGGCCCCCGCGTTCTTCAGCCCGAACGGCATCACCTTATAGCAGTAGCACGACCTCTCCGTCATGAAGGCTGTTTTTTCTTCATCCATGGGATGCATCTTGATCTGATTATAGCCCGAGAAGGCGTCCAGGAAACTCAGCAGCTTGCACCCTGCAGCACTATCAACCAGGGCATCAATGCTTGGTAAAGGATACGAATCCTTTGGGCAAGCCTTATTCAGGTCGGTGAAATCGACGCACATGCGCCATTTCCCGTTGCTCTTCTTTACCAGCACAACATTTGCCAGCCACTCAGGGTACTGGACTTCTCTGATGTGGCCTGCAGCGAGGAGTTTCTGGGTTTCATCCTTGATCGCCTGCCTCCTTTCTTCATTAAACTTCCTCCTTCTTTGCCGCACCGGTCTCACCATGCTGTCCATCGCCAGATGATGGCACAAGAAGTCGGGATCGATCCCGGGCATGTCCGAAGCAGACCAGGCAAACGCGTCCAGATGCCGTTCAATCACCTTGGCGATCTGGTCCTGGAGATCGACCTCCAGAGATCTTCCGAGCTTGAAAACCTTTCCCCCGATCTCCTTCTCGAGCCACTGCTCGACGGGTTTGGGCCTGGACTCTCTGGCGATCACCGCCTTGGTGATTCCAAGTTCCCTTGCTTCCTCCGGGCGATTCCGCGCCTCTTCCTCCTCCAGGGCAGCATTCCTCTCCCCCAGCTCAGCATCTACCATCTCCACGTCCCTTCCAGCGGTCTCCTCCATTATCGGCGGTCTGGGCTTCACACCGGGAGGTGGGGTGGTTGTGACATAGCTCACTGATCTTTTATTTTTCAGGCTATTTTCATAGCACTTTTTCGCTTCCTTCTGATCAGACTTTATCGTGATTACCACCCCTTCCATGGACGGCAGCTTCACCTTCATGTGCCGGGTCGATGGAATTGCGCCTATCCTGTTGAGAGTGGGCCTTCCCAGCAGGATGTTATATGCTGAAGGGGCGTTTACGATGAGGTACTTGATTTTCTCCGTCCTCGACCCAGCCTCATCGGTAAACGTGGTTCTCAGCTCAATGTACCCCCTGACCTCCACCTGGTCGCCAGCGAACCCATACAAGCACCCTCCATAGGGCCTTAGCTGGTCAAGGGGCAACTCCAACTGCGTGAAAGTCGGCCAGAACATCACGTCTGCCGAACTTCCTTGGTCCACCAGAACTCGGTGGACCTTCCTCCCCGCCGTGATTAACGAAATAACAATGGGATCGTTGTCATGAGGCACAACGTCCCGAAGATCCTGCTTGGTGAACGTAATGTCCACTTCGGGCGAGTGATCTTCAAACATGTCTAATGACATCACCGATCGCGCGTACTTTTTCCTCTGCGACGCGGTGCATCCACCACCTGAGAAACCCCCTGCAATGGTGTGGATCTCCCCATGGATGGGCATTTCGTGTTGCTGGGCTTCTCCCCCTGCCGGCTGGGAACTCGACGCTCCTCCGGTCCTTCTGTCCAGCAGATAATCGTTTAGGAACCCGCTCTTAACCAGATCGTCGAGCTGGTACCCTAAAGACAAACACGAGTCCAGGTTGTGGCCAAAGCACTGGTGGAACTCGCACCAGACATCCGGCTTCGACCCCAACACCTTGTCACCCACCTTCTCGGGCGCCTTCAACCTAGCAGATATGTTAGGGATAGCGATCAGGTCCGCTAGTCCCATGACAAATTTGTGCTTAGGTGGGCGATTGTAGTCCCGGCGTGCTGGTTGTTGGCGTGCTGGCGGTTGGCGTGCTTGGCTTCTTCCCTTGTTTCTCCTATCGTAAGGATAGCGAGTCCTTTGATCCTTTCTGGCCGCCGCTGCCGTTTCCAGCACCCTTTGTGGCTGGATCCTGGTCTGGGCGCGTGGCCTGACGGGAGCCACACTGCCTCTCTTCTCGACGACCTCACTCTCGTCAGCGATGTGAGCCACCGCAAGTCGCCTGACTTCAGCAAATGTCGCTGGATGAGCCCTGATCAAGGCTTCACAGAATGGCCCTGGCTGCACGCCCTTCTTGAAGGCATAAACCAGCATTTCTTCATCCTTGGCCGGCGACCTGACCATCTGCGCTCCGAAGCGATTGAGGTAGTCTCTGAGGGACTCCCCGTGGTACTGCCTTATATCAAACAGATCATAGGACACTCTGGGCGGTGCCTTGTTCACAATATACTGCTCGACGAAGATTTTCGAGAACTGCTGAAAATCAGTTATGTGGCCATTAGGCAGGCTCACAAACCACTCCATCGCCGTTCCCTGGAGCGTGCTCACGAACATCTTACAATAGACAGCATCCGACCCCCCTGACAGCATCATCTGTGTGTGGAACGTGGTCAGATGAGCCTCTGGATCTTCCACGCCAGTAAAAACAGCTTTAACCGGGACCACGCTCGTGGGAATTGGCGTATCGGTAATCGCCTGAATGAAAGGCATTGGGAAAACACGAGGCGGCGTCGACGGTGTCACCTCTTCAGCGGAAGAACGAACCTGCTGCTCCTGAAGAGCTCGACGTAGCTCTTCAGCTACTTTGCTGAGCTCCTCGTTCCTGGCGCGAGAGGCGACCAGGTCTTCATGTATCCTGGCCTGCTCGACGCGCGAGGCTTCTACAGTAGCCTGCAATGAGCGCATCATTTCTGCCATCTGCGCCATGGTCATGGCGGCGTCGCCTTCAGCTGCGACGGGAGCCACGGGACTGGAACGATTGCTCCTCATTTTTCTCATCAACTTCAGCGAACCACAGAAATACAGCAAATAACACTTCAACCACGAACGAACTAGCGACCGATCGGAGAAGATTCAAGAAACTGCGCGAGAACTTCAAGAACACCGCGAGCCTTCGAAGAAAATCGCAGCTTCACCAACAACCACCGTTTCCCCGCAAACCAAACAACCTCCCGAAAGAACTCGAATGCACCGATCGAAAAACCAAACGAACGGTTTAAAACACAAACTCCACCGAACGAAACTCAAAGAAACCAAGAACGACGGTTGCTCCAGCACACAACCGCGCAGAAAACCTCAAAACCTCCACGAGCTCACGCTGTGGATGGGAGCACGTTTTACACGGCCCCACGGTGGGCGCCTGATGATCCTGCCTGTTGACCGGAGCGCTGGAGAATGCCTCGTCAAAGGATCGACGTGCGCGTCGCTTCTCACTTCCGTTCCTCCTCTGGATCTATCTCAAGAACCTGCAAAGAAACGATACGGCGCCGCTGCGGCCGATCGCACTCCGACGCTCAAGTCAGTGACGGTATCACCAAATACTAAGAACTGGAGCCGTGCAAATCTCTCTCACAAACAGCTCTGTCACTCGCAAGCGTAAAGTGTATGAACTGAACGTGCGTACCTTAGGAAAACTGTTAGGAACTCTTATATACCTGGTGATTTTCTCTCTCCTGGCAGTTACAGGCTATGACACGTGGCCTGCATCCAACCGTACACGTGCCATCATCTGGAGGCTCACTGACTTGGCGCTGTTTCTACTCTCATTTTGGCTAAGTTACCTATGCATGGTGCTGCCCAGTGCATAGCTAACTCAGGAGTGCGATCCCTACTGAAACTGGCGAGGTAGGGCCTTCATACACCTTCCCTGTGGTCTCGCCGGCCGCCTTCATAATCTGCTTCTCCTTTAACTTCGGCGATGTGCTCGTTCTGGCGATCTCCGACTGCCTGGTCGCCTGAGTCCGCATTTGGCGACTTCATCCCCAAACTGGCGATCGCCTATGCTGGAGACCGGAACACGCCAACTTAACTATCGGCGACTACACGTGCCTCCTGACTTCTTTCTCAACTGCCAATCTGGCGCCTTGTCAACACGCCTACACTGTAACAGGATGCCACGTCACCGCACCCGACCACCAGGGCGGTACATCTATGAAGAGTGTCTTAAAGATGGACACAAAGATTTTTTTATACAAGATGAATTTCTTTTTAAAGGAAAACGTCTTTGTGTTCCCCAAAGCTCCATTAGACTTTCTCTTGTTAGAGAGGCTCATGAGGGAGGATTAATGGGTCATTCTGGGGTTGCAAAATCTTTGGATGTGTTACATGAGCATTTCTTTTGGCCTCATATGCATAAACATGTTCATAGTTTGTGTGATAAATGCTTAGCTTGTCGTAGAGCTAAATCTAGAGTGCATCCCCATGGTTTATATACTCCTCTTCCTATCCCTTCAATTCCTTGGTTTGATATTTCTATGGATTTCATCTTAGGATTACCCAAGACATCAAAGGGTAAGGATTCCATTTTTGTGGTAGTGGGTCGTTTTTCCAAAATGGCACACTTTATTCCTTGCCACAAGGTGGATGATGCATGTCATATTGCAAATCTCTTCTTCAAGGAAGTGGTTCGTTTACATGGACTTCCTAGAACTATAGTGTCCGATAGAGATTCCAAGTTCTTGAGTCACTTTTGGAAAGACCTTGTGGGGAAAACTTGGTACTAAACTTTTATTTTCTACTACTTGTCACCCACAAACCGATGGTCAAACCGAAGTGGTAAATAGAACTTTGGGACAAATGTTGCGATGCTTTATTTCTGGGAATCCAAGGGTTTGGGAGGATTTACTACCACATGTTGAATTTGCTTATAATCGTGTAGTAAATTCTACCACATCACATTCTCCTTTTGAGGTTGTCTATGGGTTTAATCCCTTAACACCTCTTGATCTTCTTCCTATTCCCATACTTGATAATGTCTTATGCAAAGATGGGGATGAAAAAGCTTCTTTTATGAAAAATTTGCATCAAGGCATCAAGTTGAGAATTAAGAAGAAGGTTGGCAAGTATGCTGAAATTGCTGCGTTATTGTTTGATGTAGGTGATTGGGTTTGGCTTCATTTGAGAAAAGATCGTTTTCCTACTCAAAGGAAGTCCAAACTTATGCCTCGTGGAGATGGACCTTTTCAAGTCCTAAAGAGGATTAATGATAATGCTTATGAGTTAGATATGCCTGATACATTTTTAGATATTTATACATTTAATATCAGTGATCTAACTCCTTTTTCTGTAGGTCTCCATAATTCGTGGTCGAATTCTCTCCAACTCGGGGAGTATGATGGAGATCAAGATCAAGAAGATAAAGAAGCCGAAGATGAAGGTGCTCAAGAGAATATTAGCTCATTATCCTTTTTACCTCAAAGGATTACAAGGAGCAAATTTAAAGAATTAGGAAATAGTGGACAAATGTTTTCTCTTTTTGTAATATCTTTTGTCTAAAATGTAGAATGTTTAAATATATAGTTTTAGAAAAGGTGCAAAGAGGGAAACCTAAAGATACCTCTTATGTAGAAGCATCTTTAGATATTAGTTTAGAACATTCTAGTAGTGACCCTTCATACTTCACTATAGGCGTTAGAAGTGGGTAATGTAGAAGGGACCTTTGGTTTGCTTCTTGTGTAAGCTTTGTGTACTCCATGACCGGTCCTTCTCCTATATAAGGAGGGTTTGGGTTCTTCTAAATACAGATTAGAATTTGATAGTACCGAAACTCTCCCAAAATTGGTGAGCGTTTGAGAGACTTGTGTCTTCTCTTACCTAGTCTTATCTTGAGAGCAAACTTAGAGCCTCAAGTGGCAGCATCTCACTCATCTTGGAGCTTTTCATCCTCCAAGTGGCGTGTTCCTCTCCAAGGACTCCAACCACATAAGTCTTCTTCTCTTTTCCATCTTGATTCATCCATTTCCATGTCCATATAAACTCTCTAAACATGTCTTAGGCTTTCCTTGCATTTTTATTCGGTTCTTTTGGCTTTCTTTCTTGTTTTTTTTGGTTCATCTTCTTTCTTTACTGTTTTAATCAGCTCATTTCATTTCTTTCATGCTTATGTTCGGTTCATTTCAATTGTAAGCCATTTTAATCGGTTCATTTGATTTCTTTGCATTTTAATCGGTTCATTTGACAAGAAATGGGTTTCTACATGAGTTTTGGCTTGTGGCTCAAGTTTTGGTGAGTTCTTGAATGAAAGAACATTGATCCAATTCTATTAAAGTGCCTATTCACATTCCAACTCAAGGTTGATTCAATATAATATCTATGAAACATCTCTACCTTGTTAGTGGAATCATATCACCCAGATACCAGAAAGACTACCTACAAGAGTTGGGGTTCTAGTTAGATGAACTAGTAAGGAGCGGTTTCGTGAAAGACTACCTACAAGAGCCGCAGGGGGCCGTGATGACAGCGGCCCCAAAAGGAGATCAAGGGCACGAGGTCCCCATTCATGGATAGATCAACACCATCGTGGGGGGATTCTCAGGATGAGGGTGTGATGGATTTGTATCTCCTTCTTTGCGGTTTTTGAGTGAATTTGTGAAAGCTTCGCGGATTGGTGGTGGAACAAGATCCTCCTAAGAGTGATTGTAATATTGAAGTTGCATGAGAAGTAGGAAGTTGAGAGTGGTGCGGCCAACTCTCTTTGGAAGGTGAAAAGTTTCAGAAGATTAAAAGCCTAATCCTAAGAAGTTTTAGGCAAAGAGTGAGAATGGCACAAAATTGGCAGCATTTCACTAATGAATTAATCTTCCATTTACATCACCCAAGCTCCTCTATATATACCAAGAGTGGGCTGAATATGAAAAGAGAATTGGAGGGAAAATTCAAAGTGATGGCACATGTGATAAGTGGCGCCTAAATAGAGGTAGGTTCTAGAATCCTTCCATGTGTAGATGGTCTAGAACTTACTCCCATTAGGTCTAGATGATTGGGTTAGACCTTAGTTTAATTAGAAATGGGAATTCCTAATTAAACTTAGGGTTAGCCTTCTAAGTACCACTTTGCATGTTTCCTCACAATTACAAAAAGATTTAAACTATGCTACTTTGACAAAAAGTAAAAAGCTATTCCACACTAGAGTTTATGACATGTAAAATGTGTCCTCTTGACCCCTCTTTGACCATAACTCTAGTGGTTGCCTCAATGTGACATTTTGGTGGCCTCTCAATGGATTAGTGCTAGGGGCTTTTCCATCATCCCCTCTTTCTTGAAAATGATTTGTCCTCAAATCCAAGGCTTTGTCCTCGTCATTAGTAGGGGGATGTATGTGGCTGGATGGTGTCCATCATCTCCTCCTTCTTGAGAAAATCTATCCTCAAATCAACAGGGTCGATCTCGGATAGCAGCCTCTTGCTTTGACAACTATGCTCGTCCTCCCGGATCAAACGTCCATATGTGGGAATCATCAAACAAAACAAAGGAGTTAGTTGAAGCAGTTGTATAAAAATCAACTTTATGAAGTTGCCATTCTTTTTGTTTTTCTATTGTTTTTTGCAACTTTTTACAATATTTCTCTTTTGGTTGTTGTATTTGTTCTTTAATCCTCTTATGCATTTTATCGTATTCAGTTTTTGTTACTTCTTCCTTAGGCACAAATCCTTGTGGATTAGGAAATGGTAACAAATAAAAAAGGTAGAGAGGATTAAGCCCACATACAACCTCAAATGTAGAAATATTAGTAGTCTTGTGAACTACTTTATTGTATGCATACTCATCCTTAGAGTTGTGTTTGCCTCTCATGATTACTCTAGGCATAGTAGAAAGAGCTATGTTTTCAACTTCATTTTGACCATTAATTTGAAGATGATAAGAATTTAAAGAGTTCAACTTAGTTCCAAGTTTTTCCAAGAGAATCCTCAAATAATGGTTTTCAAATTTTGGAGCTCTATCCAACACTATGCTTGGAGATAAACCATGAAGACTTATCACTTCTCTAAAGAAGATCTTATCCATATCCATAAAAATGGAATCAAAACCTTTTGTTGTCCTAGGAAGCTCTAATATAAAATATAGGCTTATGTCTTCCCATGGATCATTTGCAAAAGGTAAAGGAGTATAGAGTTCATGAGACATTGCCTTAGATGTAGTTTTAAAATAAGAAATGCATCTAGGGTAATGTCTTTGAACATCTTTTCTCATGGGTGACCAAAAGAATTTTCCTTTTAAAAGCTCTAGAATTTTATCAACTCTAATTCGGCCCATGAGTTCTCCTTCATGAATAATTTCTCTTTTATGTGTCAAGGTAGTCTCGTTGATACGACCATTGATCATGGAAATTTTAACATTTTGCAATGGTTGTCTCAATAAGACATGACAAATTTCTTTAGGCACTACCTCACATAAAAATTTATCTTTGTAAATGCCTATAGATAACTTGACCTTCACTTGGAGATATCTTAGCACATAATCAAAATAATCTACTAATAATCTTGTATGTGTTCCTTTACAAAAGGTAAGGCTTTGAGGTTGTTCAACAAGAAACATATTTTCAAAGGTATTTTTAGATGGATTTTCTTGTTGAATGACCTTGTGGGAAGGAACACTCTTCTCACACGCCTTTGTTCCCTAAGGGTTCTCTCTTTTTTCTATTTTGATTTTTTCTTCTCTTAATCCCTCTTTTGTTTCATTTGTATTTGATCTCTTACCACTTGGGAATGTGGTAAAGGATTAAGTACAAACTTCTTTTCTTTGTGGGTGAAGGTAATCTCATTAGTTAGACCATTGTGCATGGTTTTCTTGTCAAATTGTCATGGTCTACCTAATAAGATGTGGCAAGCTTCCATAGGAACTACATCACATAAAACATTGTCTTTGTAGTTTCCTATAGAAAACTTGACTTTCACTTGTTTATCTACAGCTAGTTCCTCATCTTCATTTATCCATTGAAGCTTGTAAGGTCTAGGATGAGGGACTACTTGTAGATTTAACTTTTCAACCATCATAGTGCTACAACAATTGCAGCATGAGCCTCTATCCACAATGAGAGAACATATGTTTTCTAAAACTTTGCATCTTGTGTGGAAGATGTTCTCTCTTTGTGTTTCCATGGTTGCACTAGTTTGGTTGTTGAGGGTTCTTTTAATCATCAATAATTCCCCCTCTAAAGGATACACTCTTTCATCATCTCCCCCTTCTTCTTTCTCACTAGGTTCGTCATCACCACTAGTATACTCATTTGTTCCTTTTAAAAACAAGGTTCTTTGGTTTGGACATTGAGCTTGCACATGTCCTTTCCCAAAGCATTTAAGATCCCTAGTGCGAATGGGGGGAGTGATCATATCTTTACTTATATTTTTGGGAGTCTCTTTTGGTGTTTCCTTAGATGTACTCTCCTCCTTTTTAATTTCTCTTTTTGGATAGCAATTGGAGTATGAACCTTCCTTATGACTTGAAGTTTTCCTTAAATTTTGTTGCTCAACTTTGATACAAAGTTGAACCAAGTCATTCAAGTCTTGATAAGGTAGAAGTTCAACTCTATCTCTTATCTCAAAATTTAGCCCACTTAAGAATCTAGCTATGGTGGTGGACTCATTCTCCCTAATGGAGGCTTTCATCATGTATAGCTCCATCTTTTGCCTATACTCCTCTACACTCATTGTTCTTTGTTGGAGTCTTTGGAGCTTGTCCATCAACTCCCTATTATAATAGGAGGGTATATGACGGCGCCTTAGGGGCTCCCCTAAGGTCATTCCAATACTCTATGGAAGGCTCCCTATGAAGACGCCTATCTCTTTCTAAAGTCGTCCACCAATACATAGCGTTCCCTTGGAAACTAAGAGTGGCTAGGGGTACTTTTCTCTCCTCACTTACTCTTTGGCAAGCAAATAATTGTTCTTCCTTCATTTCCCAATCTAAATAGATTTCTACGTTTTCTTTTCCATGGAAATGGGGTAGGTCTACCCTAACCTCTCTTGGGCTCTCTTGTTCTCTTCTATCTCTTCTAGTTGTCCTAGGGGGTGGTTGATAATACTCATTTATCCTAAGGCTTTCCTCCCCAAAAGAATCATGATTTTGAGAACTAGATGCATGAGAACATTTTTTTTTTTTTTAGAGTTTTCATCCTTTTCTTTAGTCATTCTCAACTCCTTGATTTGGGCCTCATGCTCCAATTGTCTGTATGAGAGTGATTGAAAGTCCTTGGCTAATTGTTTTATAAGAGATTTTATGGACTTTATATCACTTTCATTAGATTTAGAAGAGTGAGTTGACTTGACTAAAGATTTAAGTTTAAAAGTATTTTACTTCAAGAAAGAAAAGGAAAGTAGTGAAGGTAGCTTTCCAAGAAAGAGAAGTGAGTCACTAGGACTTCTTAAGTACCAAGTCTTTCCTTGCCAAAACCTATCCCTCAAAAACTTCACACAATTCTTTTTCTAAGTAAATTACTTAGATCACAATGAGGACTGAAAAGTCAAATTTTATGCAAAGGAAAACAATGAAAAGCAATTAACAAACAAAGCAAATAAGCAATGTTAAACAAGTAATTAACGTAAAGCAAACTAGCTAAGCACAATTAAAGATTGCTAATCTACAAAGCTTTAAACTAGGCGAATCCTAAGGTGGGGCTTATAGACAATTGGAGCCTTTGAAGACACACTCACCGTCTACACGTGATTAATCCACTAATTAAACAAAGGTTGAATGTAATTACAACTCAAAGAAATACAAAGAAATTGAATTACACAAATTAAAATTCAGATTTCCTATACTATGCACTCCTTGGCTTGTAATTGCTCTTCTTTGTTGTGTTCTCCAAAGTGTATGTGTTTGTTTGTAATTGTATTTGCTGCTGCTCCTTGCCTTAACCTCTTATGATTAGAAAATTAAATTCTCCAAAACAGTACCTACTATGTAGAGATAGACTCACCACAAAGTCAATTCCACTTAACAAGCACCAATTGTATTTTATCCACCAACAATTTAGAGGTCAAGAAATGAAAGCAAGAAACAAATTAAATTTTAAAACAGGACCACAACAAATGGATTTGAATTATATGACACAACTTAGAAAGAGTTTTGAATGAAATTGGACAAGCAAATAAAAATAGGCACTCAACAAAGGATAACACACAAAAGGAACCTAAAGAAAGGCACTAGAATTGATTAGAAAAACCAAAACGGCACTACTGGAAAATTTCAGGTTCACAAAGCGTGACTTAAAATATTTATGCTGAGCTGGCTATTTTGAATTTGCTTCTGAAATTTTAACCACAAACGATTCAATGTCTTACAAAACTTTTGGCGCTGGAATCACACCAAAACTATGCACCAATTAATTGTGATAAATTTTTCAAAATCACTGTCCAACTACCGTATATTTTGGCGCCCAGATGCACTCTTTTTATTTTATTTATCATTTTTTCTCTATTTTGTCTTTTCATCTGATTCTTTTTTTTCTTGATTTTATAACACATAAAACTGTATAAATCCAGATTTTCATAATTTTTCTCCAACGTATTTAAAATTCATAACAAAAAACAGCCAGCACAGAATTTGAAAAACAGAGTAATCCTAATTCTGGAATTTAAAAATAGAATAAGAAACTTCAAAAACACAATGGAGTAGATGTATATGAATTTGTATGGACCTAGAACACAAATATGAACTCAAACTAAAAGAAAAATGCACCAAAGGATCAACAAACATAGAAATATAAATTTGGACTCAAATCAAATCAAGAAACCAAAATTATCAACAAAATCAGCACTACAAAGATTTGATGAAAAATTAGGAGAAACATGACTTACACAAAACATAATAGGATTCATAAATTAAAATGACTCAAGACACATATAATGAACCAAATAGAATTGAAAAACAAGACACAAACAACCTAAAAAACAAAACAGCAACACAATTCTATATAGATTCCTACACAAATGTGAAAATTAGAAGCTCGAGAACAATTTGAACACATTACACCGATTGAATTTCTTTAAACAACATCTAAATCAAATTAAAATGTAAAAAACAGCAAGACAACATGAAGAAGTGAAGAACAACACGGAAATAAGAAGAACACAAACATAAAACTGTAAGAAGACACTTAGCTCTTGTAGAACCATAGCTCATGATACCAAATGATGGATTTCTATCTACTTCTTTGAGGTTTTTTAGTGAATTTGTGGAAGCTTCACGGATTGGTGGTAGAACAAGATCCTCCTAAGAGTTATGGTGATCTTGAAGGTGCATGAGAAGTAGGAAGTTGAGAGTGGTGAGGCCAACTCTCTTTGGAAGGTGAAAAGTTTCAGAAGATTAAAAGCCTAATCCTAAGAAGTTTTAGGCAAAGAGTGAGAATGGCACAAAATTGGCAACATTTCTCTAATGAATTAATCTTCCATTTACATCACCCAAGCTCCTCTATATATACCAAGAGTGGGCTGAATATGAAAAGAGAATTGGAGGGAAAATTCAAAGTGATGGCACATGTGATAAGTGGCGCCTAAATAGAGGTAGGTTCTAGAATCCTTCCATGTGTAGATGGTCTAGAACTTACTCCCATTAGGTCTAGATGATTGGGTTAGACCTTAGTTTAATTAGAAATGGGAATTCCTAATTAAACTTAGGGTTAGCCTTCTAAGTACCACTTTGCATGTTTCCTCACAATTACAAAAAGATTTAAACTATGCTACTTTGACAAAAAGTAAAAAGCTATTCCACACTAGAGTTTATGACATGTAAAATGTGTCCTCTTGACCCCTCTTTGACCATAACTCTAGTGGTTGCCTCAATGTGACATTTTGGTGGCCTCTCAATGGATTGGTGTTGGGGCCTCTTCCATCAGGGTGTACTGCCTCCCAGCTTTAGAAATACGCTAGGGGAGTGATGACAGTAGAGGCGCAGAAGCTGGATTAGATGCCCAAGTCCAACCTTGTCTTCACCAAGATCGACTTGCAGAATGTGGTCCCACACGATAATGACCCAGTGGTAATCTCAGTCGTAACAATGGGCAGAAAGGTACACCGAGTCCTCGTCGACCAAGGAAGATCAGGCGATGTGATGTTCTAGTAGACCTTTAACAAAATGCAGCTGTCTCCCGACCAGTTGAGGTCTTACGATGGTTGTCTATATGGATTCGCAGGAGACCAGGTAGAGGTCCGGGGGCACGTAGAGTTGTGGATCGCCTTCAGTGACGGCACAGCGTCCCACACTGCCAACATCAGGTATCTTGTTGTTAACGCCCCCTCAACCTATAACATACTTTTGGGCAGGTCTGCTTTTAAACAGTGTCAGAGCAGTGGCCTTTTCGAGGCATATGAAGATGAAGTTGCCTTCCCTTGAAGGATTCGTGATCACCAGAAGTCTGATCATAAGGAGGCTAAGAGGTGCTATGAGAATAACCTCAAGACAAAGAGAGGGTTGTGCGCAGTCACCACCCAACCTCCAAGAGAAGAAGGGGTCACCCGTATAGAGATCGCCCAGGAGAGATGACCTGAGCCTGCAAAAGAAGTGTTGGAGAGGGAGATCGAGGGTAAGAGGTTCAAGCTTGGCAAGTCTTTGGGCCAAGAAGCACAGCACCAGATTGTCGAGGTCAAAGCACAATTCATGGAAGCTTTTGCATGGTCAGCCTCAGACATGCCTAACATCGACCCCGATTTCCTGTGCCATCACCTCACCATGGACCCACAGGTCCGACCTGTTCAACAGAGAAGAAGAAAGTTCAATGATGATAGGCATCGGGCCATCAACTCCATTGAAGCTCATCCACAGCTTCTCTCCAGGATTCTTCATAAGATGGTGAGGTGATGGCACAGGATGGAAAGGGCCCGTACAAAGGCCCAAGTGTTGGGATGCAGCAGGGCAGGGGCCACATTGACCTTAGTCAGAACTGCGCGCTCGAACCCCGTGAACGGAAGGCGAAACTTGAGCCGTTTAAATGTGGTAGAGTACATGAATAAAAAGCAGTCTTCGGGGTCCGCGCGGTCATCACACGGGATCACCTTCCCTACAAGGTAGAACCTTCACATACACTCAGAATAAAAATGTAGAAGCTAGAGCAAAATTTCGCAAATCTGGAAGGCGGAGTGCCTTGGAGTGCAACAAGTTTATGGAACATTTTTCTAAAATAACTGCTTGTTGAAATCTTTTGGAAGAATTCCAAAAGAATTTGGGATGAAACGCGATAAATTTCAGCTCAAACGGACAAGTAATCCGTTAGAAAATGATCAAACAGCCTCACACAGAAACAAACCTTCCTTTCAGTCGTGGCAATGCTGAATAAAAAATTCATTGCAATTGGTACCGCCCTGGTAGTCGGGAGTGATGACGTGGCATCCTACTACAGTATAGGCGTGTTGGCAAGGCGCCAGGCTGGCAGAGGGGAAGGAAGTCGGGGGGCTCGTGAAGCCTCCAGTTATTAAGTTGGCGTGTTCCGATCTCCAGCATATCAGAACAGCGGCGAGAAGGTTAAAAGACCTGTTTGGTGAAGCAGGTCGAGTGGAGCGGTGTCTAAGCCAGTGACTGAGTTACAGTTCATTGCTTGAGGGATATTTTTACGATAAGGTTAATGGCCTTAAGGTTACGAATTGTTAAGTGTTTGTTGCTTAAGGCTGAAATGATCCGAAGCAGTTAAGCCAAAGGTTGTACCTACAGTTTTCCTAAGTCATTTCTTTGAAATTAAACAAGCAAGGAAAGTTGAAGCGAGTGAAGAAGTTATAAAAGGGAAAACGTAGCCTTTGTCATTAACAGTTAACAGTTCAGAGCATATACACGAAGGGACATAAAGTTTATTACAAGTTATAATACAAGGGAAAGCACAAAGGTAGCAGATGAAGAAGAGTTGATTAGTCTTCAGCAGGAACGACTTTTCCATCCACCACTTCATTGTTCAGCGACACCATGCCAAGATCCAGGTCGGGGAACAGGCAAGCAAATTGTTCCCGCGCAGCTTCGAATCCAGCAGCCAGAATTTGAGCGGAGTTCAGCTTGAGTTCTTCAATTTGCTTCTGAAGTAACTCAATCCGTTTTCTGAGGTCTTCAGTTTTCTCTTTCAGCTCTTTATTCTGTTGCTCCAGCTCTTCAACCTGTTTCTTGAGTTGTTCATTGGTCTCTTGAGCCTGGAGAAGGTCTTCAGTAACCTTTTTGGATTCCGCTTGCGCTTGGGCCAGTTCAGCAACTGCCTTTCCTTTCTCTTCGTTGGCTTTGGCAAGATCAGCTATGGCGTCGTCCCTCGCCTTTTCCACCTGCCCAAGGAGGGTCTCTCGGTCGGCTGACCTTTTCTCTAGTTTTTGCACCTTGACGGCGTCAGCCTTCATGAGAGCCTCCAGGTCAACCACTCTGACGCGAAGGGGCACAATCTTGCTCTCCAGTTCGACCTTCTCTTGAGCAAGTTGATGCACCTTGTGGCGAAGGTCAGCGGCCTCCTTACGCGCCAGCCTGAGCTCGGTGTTCATGGCATCCTCCACTCGGGAGTGTTCGATTTCTGTGAGCGTCAGGCTGAAAGACAACTTCTCCACCTCGACCCTCATGGTGCTGTTTTCGGTTTTGAGGTTAAAGAGGTCGTCTTGGAGCCTCCTGGTTGAGCTCTCCACAGCTCTGGTTATGATCGCCAGGATATCTTCTGCTATGGTCTTCAGCTTGGCAGTTAGAGGCTCCCACATCCTTGTGACCTCCAAAGGGAGGTTTGCTGCTTGGAGAGGCACCAGGTGAGCCTGTTGTTGGTTCTCGTCGCCACCTTCCTTAGCGGGTTCTTCAGTAGGCGCTTCCTGGCGTGGCGACGGAATCGGGGATTCGGTGATCAGAATCGGAGAGGTATGAGCAACCTCATCCCCGATTGGAGCAACTTCTGCAGCTGAGGCGTTTGAAGGGGGACCCCCTCCAGCTGACACATATGGTGTAGAGGCGCTTGGGGGGTCCTCCATGAAGTTTGGCTTTTGGGCCTCAACTGCAGGTGGCGCAGTGGCCAGTGGGACCGCTTGGACTGGTGAGGCAGGAGCCCGTGGGGGTGGCGATGATGGAGGAGGAGCAGGCGTCGATGGAGGTGTTGAGGTTGGAAGAGGGGGTGGAGCAGGCGGTGAAGAAGGTGCCACCCTCTTCCTCTTTGAGACCAAACCGTCTTCGGTGGCCTCGTCATCTTCTTCCTCTTCCTCGTGGATCACCTGAGGGGCTTTCCTTTTAGGTCTCTTGAGGACCAATTTCCTGCGTTGGGCAGGTTCCTTGGGTGGTGATCGCCCTTGGACGATGGCTGTCTCCACCACCGAGTTGGGCACCGTTTGAGAACCCGTCGCCAACCCGTGGTTTCGGGCGAGCGCCTTCAGTTCAGCGAGCATGCCTTTGCCCAACATGTTATCTGCATGGAACGAAAATGCATGGGTTAACTCAAGGAAAAAATAAGTGCATAAGGTAGTACACAGCAAAGCAGATGATATGTGCAGGAAAGATAAAACCAAAGTCTTGCGCATAACGCACAAGACGCCCAGAAACAGCTAAACAGAAGCAGTATTAAAACAACAGTTTTTAATGTTCTAACCTATTCGAATTTCTAGCTGGTCTTCGTAAAATTCGAAGCAGATCAAGGTTGTGGTAAGGAAAGTAATGTTGGCGTCCGCCACCCTTTTCCAGAAGAGACAGAGATCTCTGTCCAATGCTCCCATGCTGTCAGGACTTCTGGATCTCCTGAAACAGCTCTTGGACTCTTTCTTCCCCTTGTCCACCCAGTACAAGGGGAAGCCGTCGAGAAGGGAGGCGTCCTTGTCATTAGCGCGCACTTGGACGAACTTCCCCTTCCAGTCCTTGTAGGATTGCTAGAAGATAGCAAAGATGGACCTCCCAGCAATCGCGTTCAAGCTAACCCACGGGCGGTCTCCTGGGTGCTTGGCTTCGAAGAGAAACAGGAATACATCCACGGATGCGGGCAACCCCAGGTGGTCGCACATCACTTGAAAAGCTCGAACAAACGCCCAGCTGTTGGGGTGAAGCTGGGCGGCGGCAATGTTGAGCTCGGTAAGGAGTTCCCTCTCGAATCGGGTGAAAGGGAACTTGAGCTTCACCTTCTTGAATAAGGTCGTGTAGACGAAGTAGAAGGGCCCATCGGCGCTCACCTTGTCATCGGCACAAACAGGCAGATCGGGGGGCAAGGCAGCACCATCATCTTCTCGTCGTGCTCCTTGTGAAATGATTGATGAGGCTCATCCCCCTTAGTCAGCCGCAAAACTGCTCCCGCAGTGTTCACAGAGGATGTCTCCCTCAGAAGGGTCGAGTTGGCCCAGGGATACAAGGCTTTGAAGTCTGGCAGGGGAACGGGGGCTCCTCCGGCGATAGTTGGAGTCGCCTGGGCCGGGACAGGACGGGAAGACGCAGGCCTCTCAGCCTGGGAAGATGAAGCGCCACGAACTCGTGGTGGATCGTGTGCTTGTGAAGGGGGGTTTCTTGATGAAGGAGGAGGATTCGGGGTGATCTTTGTGCGAGTCATGGTTGCAGCTGCAAGGGAAGAAGAAAAGGAAAAATGATCAGGGGTTACAGAGGCTGACTCGATCATAGAAGGAAGGTGAAAAACGAACGAATGTAGGTTCGTTGCGACGATTGACGAAGCCCTAAGTTACGCAGAAGGAGAAATGGAAAAGCAACCCACAGCGTATGCACCAGGCAGTTACAGGATGATGCGAATCGGTTAAAATGCAAGGAAAACCAGCAGAAGAAGGAAAGTAGGTACCTTTTGATGATCAGGAAAACGATGAAGGTTGATGGTGATTCAGAATGCTGGAGAGCGCTGAGAGTTTTCCGCAGAAGAAAGTTAGAGCGTTCGTGAATGCGAGGGAAAGTGATGGAACAGTGTTGAGTGAAAATGGGTTTAAGGGTTTTTTTCGAAATGGGTTTAGGAAGCGCAAACGGCAGCTGAAGAGAGCCGTTGATGAAGCCACGTGTCGAGCGATGAGTGAGGGGTTTGGTGGAGCGTCAGAAAAGCAGAAGGTACAACCGTTTGGAATTCTGCGTCAGTGCCACGTAGACCGGTGTTGACGTGACTCTTTCAGTCTTTTCGCTAGACAAGTCTTCGCTTAAGACTGGGGGGCTTGTGTACCGCCCTGGTAGTCGGGAGTGATGACGTGGCATACTGCTACAGTATAGGCGTGTTGGCAAGGCGCCAGGCTGGCAGAGGGGAAGGAAGTCGGGGGGCTCGTGAAGCCGCCAGTTATTAAGTTGGCGTGTTCCGATCTCCAGCATATCAGAATAGGCGATCACCGGGTTAAATATGAAGTCGCCAAATGTGAACTCAGGCGACCAAGCAGTTGGAGATCGTCGGAGAAAGCACATCGCCGAAGATGGAGGAGAAGCAAATTATGAAGGCGGCCGGCAAGACCACAGGGATGGTGTATGAGGACACCCTAACTCGCCAACTTCAGTATAGATCGCACTCCCAAGTTAGCTATGCACTAGGCAGTACCATGCATAAGTAACTTAGCCAAAATGAGAGTAGAAGCAGCGCCAAGTCAAGGAGGCTCCAGATGATGGCACGTGTACGACTGGATGCGAGCCACGTGTCCAGGTCTGTAACTGCCAGGAGAGAGAAAACAACCAGGTATATAAGAGTTCTCAACAAACTTTCTGAGGTACGCATGTTCAGTTTATACTCTTTACGCTTGCGAGTTGTAGAGCTGACTGTGAGAGAGGATTTGCACGGTTCTTGTTCTCTTAGTATTTGGTGATTCGTCACTGACTTGGGCGTTGGAGTGCGATCGGCCGCAGCAGCGCCGCTCTGTTTCTTTGCAGGTTCTTGAGGTGGATCTCGAAGAGGAACGGAGGTGAGAAGCGGTGCGCACGTCGATCCTTTGACGAGGCAGTTTCCAGCGTTCCGGTCAACAGGCAGGATCAGCAATTCTTGTAGAACGAATTTGAGGATCAAATCTCAGCAAATCTCATACACAGAATAAGGAATGCCTGGTAAAAAATTTAAACACCCAAGGAATAAGTCGTGATAAGTCTCAGACCGAGAGCAAACAAAACTGGAAAACTTGTTTTTCCGAAAATAGAACGTCCCGGCTTTTCTTCCTTATATTTTTATTTTTTTTATTTGTTTTGGACGTGCCTCCTTGATTGGATACAAAGAACATATAA
Organism: Phaseolus vulgaris; assembly: GCF_051622355.1. Lineage (NCBI taxonomy): Eukaryota > Viridiplantae > Streptophyta > Magnoliopsida > Fabales > Fabaceae > Phaseolus > Phaseolus vulgaris. Next base: position 28,644,510 of record NC_143504.1, on the reverse strand, counting down.
AATTACTTTGTGTAAGTGTTTTCAGAACTTTTCAGCGTAATATGAACTCATAATAAAATTGTAAAAGCTAGAGCAAAATTTCACAAATCTAGAAAGCGGAGTGTCTTGGAGTAAAAAACATTTATGGAAAATTTTCCTAAAATAATTGCTTGTATAAAACCCTGTGGAAGAATGCCAACAGAATTTGGGACGAAAGGCGACAAACTTCATCTCAAACGGACAAGTATTCAGTTAGAAAATGATCAAATAGTCTCACACAGAAATGAACCTTCCTTTCAGTCGTGGCAATGATGAATAAAAAATTCATTGCACTTCTTGTAGAACGAATTTGATGATCAAATTTCAGCAAAATATCAATACACACAATAAGGAAAGTCTGGAAAAAAAATTTAAATCTAAACACCCAAGGAATAAGTCGTGATAAGTCTCAGACCGAGAGCAAACAAAACTGGAAAACTTGTTTTTCCGAAAATAGAACGTCCTGGCTTTTCTTCCTTATATTTTTATTTTTTTTATTTGTTCTGGACGTGCCTCCTTGATTGGATACAAAGAACATATAAAATTACTTTGCGTAAGTGTTTTCAGAACTTTTCAGTGTAATATAAACTCAAAATAATATTGTAGAAACTAGGGCAAAATTTCGCAAATCCTGAAAGGATAGCGCCTTGGAGTGCAAGAAGTTTCTGGAAAATTTTCCAAAATGAATTTCTTGTTTAAATCTTATGGAATAATCCCAACAGAATTTGGGACGAAACACAACAAATTTCATCTCAAGAAGATGAGTATTTAGTTAGAAAATGATCAAACAGTTCAACACCGAAATGAACCTTCCTTTCCGTCGTGGCAATGATGAATAAGAAATTCATTGCAAATCTTGTGGAACAAATTTGAGGTTCAAATCTAATCCACATCTCAAAAAAGAAAATAAGGAATGTCTGGTAAAAATTTCAAATCTAAACACTCAAGGAATAAGGCGTAATAAGTCCCAGACAGAGAGCAAACAAAACTGGAAAACTTGTTTTTCCGAAAATAGAACTTCCTTGCTTTTCTTTCTTATATCTTTTTCTGTGTTTTTTTTTTGGACGTGCCTCCTTGACTGGATACAAAAAACATATGAAATTACATATGTAAGGGTTTTCGGAACTTTTCAGCGTAATATGAACTCATAATAAAATGGCAAAAACTAGGGCAAAATTTCGCAAATCTAAAAAGCAAAGTGCCTTGGAGTCCAAGAAGTTTCTGGAAATATTTCCAAAATAATTTTTTGTTGAAATCTTACGGAAGAATTCCAACTGAATTTAGGATGAAACGCGACAACTTTCAGCTCAAACGGACGAGTATTCAGTTAGAAAATGATCAAAGAGTTTCACATTGAAACGAACCTTCCTTTCAGTCGTGGCAATGATGAATAAAAATTGATTGCAAATCTGAGCCACATCTACATTCACACAATAAGGAATGTGTGGTACAAATTTCAAATCTAAACACCCAAGGAATAACGCGTAATAAGTCCCAGACCGAGAGTAAACAAAACTCAAAAACTTGTTTTCTGAAAATAGAAAGTCGTGGCTTTTGTTCTTATATCTTTTTTTGTGTTTTCTTTTTGGACGTGCCTCCTTGGCTGGATACAAACGACATATGAAATTACTTGTGTAAGTGTTTTCGGAACTTTTCAGCATAATATGAACTTAGAATAAAATTGCAAAAGCTAGAGCAAAATTTCGCAAATCTGAACCATTTTTCAAATATTTGTAGCAAAATTGCAAAAGTTTCTGGATCATTTTCCATAAATAATTTCTTGTTGAAATCTTATGGAAGAATTCCAACAGAATTTGGGACGAAACGCGACAAATTTCAGCTCAAACGGACGAGTATTCAGTTAGAACATGATCAAACAGTTTCACACAGAAACAAACCTTCATTTCAGTCGTAGTAATGATGAATAAAAAATTCATTGTAAATCTTGTGGAACGAATTTGAGGTTCAAAATTGATGTGAGTTGATTTTAGGATTGATCATTAGGTGACACTTTTATATTTATGATTGAGATTTTAAAACAATTAAGAGTGAAAAGCCTTAGGAAAATTCCCACTGGACATTAACTTAACAAGTGTAAAGTAAATGTGAAAGTTCATTTCCATAAGGCCAAAATGAAAAACACAATTAAAGGTGAAGATGAATGCCAAAATAGGTTTAAAATTAAACCGAAGGAAAGCTAAGAAAACATAAATGGCTGAATTGAATTCAATGAGTAAAAATAAGAACAAGACATATTTTGGAATTGAAATTGGAATGGAAATGGAATGGAAAAAGATGAGTGAAAGGAAACTTAGGAGTTGAAATTGAGAAGGTGAAACACACCACTTGGATTGGTGATTTGCTCCAAGATAGGTGTGCATGCCGCCACTTGAGAGCTCTCAATTTCTCACAACATAAGACATAGGTTTAGGGAGACAATGCTCACACACTCTAACACAATTTGTGTATAGTAACTTTACTCTTCATTCAACCTATCAATACATGAGATAGGCCTCCCTATTTATATATTTAGGAGCCTTGGAAAAGAAGAAAAGAGGGTAGAATGGGAAAGGAAGAAGTGGTGCGGTTTTAGGTCTTGCCTTTGGTCAAAACCGCACGATCCTACACATTCTAAAAACTAGGGTTTCCTTTCTACCCTAATGGACTTCTTATGGGCCCATTCTTATATCTTCACCTCCTAATCATGCTATATAAACTTACTCTTGCTTATTCTACTATTTGGACCCGTCATGTGAGCCCAACTTATTTACAATATTTTTCTAAATATTAAAAAGACTAGCAGGAAGAGCTTTAGGTGTTCTGGTCCTTGTCCATTCCTCCTACTGATGAGGTTTTCCCCTTATTATTGAGATGACCCTTCATAGTTGGCATCGTTGGTCATCTTCTTGTGGATTTGGGTCGTATCATGCCCCCTATGTTGGAGAGAATTCGACCTTGAATTTAGAACTCCTGCATATAACATAGTGAGTTTGTACACAGAGAAGATAATTTTAAGTGTAGGATGTGAAACAAACTTATGTTCATGAAGCTTGGGAGTTCACATAGGTGAATTCTAGATACAAGTCATGTTTGTAGAGAATGTTTAGGGAAGAGATGATGTGCTTGTGAAAATCCTCTTAGAAGGGTAGAACCTTTGGGAAGTTTTTGAAGATCATCCCTAAACTTTTATATCAAAGATGTCAAGTATTTAGAAATATTTGGGAATGAAAAAGAAAAGGAAGAAAAACACCTTTGAGGTGAAATGATTTGAGTTGATTTTATATTGATTCATTTACGTGACACTTTTAGAATTAGAATTGCGATTGATTAAGCAATTAAGGTGACAAGTCTAAGGAAACCTCTCACTGGACATTAACTTAACAAGTGTTAAGTAGATGTGAAGGTTCATTTCCATGAGACAAAAGGAAAAACACAATTATAGGTGATTATGAATGACAAAACAAGGTGTTGTAAAATGCACAATTGAAACGCCACAAATTCAAAGGAAGAACACTAAACAATAAGCATGAACCGAATAGAAACAAGAACACTAAACAATAAGCATGAACCGAATAGAAACAAGAACACTAAACAATAAGCATGAACCGAATAGAAACAAGAAGACAAACACAAGACATATTTAGAAATTGAAATGGAATGGAAATGGAATTGGAAGATGAAGCAAAGGAAAGCTTGGGAAGAAGATCATGCCACTTGGAATGGTGAATTTGCTCCAACGCCATTTCAGAGCTCCCAAACACTCACAAGTTAAAACTAAGTTAGGAGAAACAAGTCTCACTAATCTCACACAATTTGTGTATAGTAACTGATCCGATCGGTCATCGGTAGTCGATGACGTCAGCATCAGAGAACCACGTGGACCGCTCGCAGGGTGACACGTGGACCAGGTGGCAGAGAGGTAGGGGGACGATCGCCAAGAGAGGTGATCGGTGGTCAGTAACCAAGTTACCACCGACAGATCAGGCGGCAGAGAGGTCGGGGGATAGATCACCCAGAATGGTGATCGGTTGTCGGTAGCCAAGTGACCACCAGCAGACCAGTTCCCAGACTCGCGCCTGGAGGCAGAGCGCGAGTAGCGAATAAACACTTATCAGTCATCGGGTGTATTGTCATCGGGGTCCCGTGTTACACGCAGTTAAACTGGGACTAAGGTTCCCAGCGAGAGCGTTACGCACGGACCTCGCATGAGCACACCTCAAGGAATCATGCACGAGAGTGGCCTGAGGGAACTAGTAAGTCGGTCAGTGATTGGTGATTCCCTCAACCCATTACGTGCGTGTCATCCAGAAGGGTAAGCCGCCTACACAGAGAGTAACGTTCGGTGAGTGCGCCTAGACCAGCCACACCCGACGACCGCTCCTAAGAGTGTGCAATTTACCCAGATAAGAGAAGCATCCTAAGTTACTCCGCAAGGGCGTAGCTTAGGCGGACAAAGAGAGGCGCTAGAGCCCTTCCAGTAAGTGACACGTGTGTGGTTAGATGTGAGTTGCAGGCCTCCACGTGACACCATCTGAGAGGGGTGCGGTCCAGACAAAAGAGCACTCCGTACCGCTAAAGGTACAGACAGGCGCAGCCAAGCGCAGACATGCGCAGACTCTCACGCTCCCCATTGCTGATTCTGAAGGTACGCTTTCTCTGAAAAGCACGACAGGGTTCTGACACATGCCAGAAAAGCATAACAGAATTCTGTTATGCCCAGAAGCAGGGAAAGAGAGATAAAAGGGAGAATCAGAGTGAGAGTGGGGGGAGAGAAAAAACAGAGTGCAAGTTTTTCTCACACGCATATTTTTACTAAGTTTCCAGTTTCTGGTGGTTCTGTTGAACTAACTTGATCGTCGGAGTGCAAACGGCCGCTAGAGGCGCCGTCTGTGTATTTTGCAGGTCACACTTTGAAGACATCTGAGAGAGAGAGAGTTCAGAAGGTGATTCTTTAGGAGACGCAGTCGCGAAGACAGGGCAGAAGGTGTTACGAAGCGATTCACCACGTTCAAGTTGCCGGCAGGATCATTTGGCGCCCACCGTGGGGCCCGAGTGAATCGTTGTCCCACATATACCACAGTTTTAAAGCTCACCAGAGTTCTATCAGTTTCTCTGATAGAGAAGATGCCTAGAAACAGACAACCATCACCTGCGCCATCCGCTGACGAAGGAGCTGTGACAATGGCGCAGGTCCTGGAAATGGTGCGCACGCTGCAGGATAACGCTGCAGCGTCGAAAGTCGAACAAGAAAGGATGCAGACGGAGTTGGCTGCGTCGCAAAGCAGGAACGACGAACTGAATCGTGTCAACGAAGAGTTAAGAAGAACGCTGCAGGCGCAGAGGGAGCACGTCGTTGACGAAAGGGTGTCCAGGTAGCCTTCACCTCCAAGGGCATTTCCCATGCCATTCTCCCCCGAGATTATGGGAACCATGGTGCCTTCCAACCTGGTGGGGGTAAAAGCGTCATTCAAAGGGGTAGAAGACCCAGAGGCGCATTTGACGGCATTCCACACCCAGATGATGTTGTCTGGGGGCTCAGACGCTGTATACTGCAAGATGTTCATGAGCACCCTGAGCGGAATCGCCATGGAGTGGTTCGTGAGTTTACCAGAAGGGCATATCACGTCGTTCTCTCAGTTCTCGAAGCTCTTCATCGAGCAATACATCGTCAACAAGGCACCTGCAGTGGTGTCCTACGACCTGTTCGACGTGCGCCAATACCAGGGGGAGTCGCTGAAAGACTACCTCAACCGTTTTGGAGCACAAGTGGTTAGACTACCCAGCAAAGATGAAGATATGCTTGTGCACGCGTTTAAGAAGGGAGTGCTGCCTGGCCCTTTCAGTGAGTCTCTCATCAGGAGCCATCCCAGCACTTTTGCAGAGATCCGACGGCGTGCGGTGCCGCACATAGTGGCAGAAACAGAAGTTTCTGAGAAGAGGGGAAGTGCTGCACCACCCAGACCGCGTGGAGGGCAAGGAAAACCACAGCAAGCGAGGGTGCATGAGGCCAAAGAAGGGAAGAAGGTGCGGGAAAAACCTCGTCCCTATGCACCAGGCAAAGACCAGAGTAAGGGGCGCGCAAGGGAGAATAACGCGCCCCCAAGATACAACTTCATGGTGGGGTTGGCGGATCTCATCGCCCTTCCTGCCGTAGCAGCAAGACTACGAGTACCAGAGAAGACAGATAAGGTACTCGGAAGGAAGAAGAATGAATGGTGTGAGTTTCATCAGGCCTTTGGACATACACTTCATTCCTGTTTGGCGCTGGGACACCAACTGGCAGAGTTGGTGAAGTCTGGTTTTCTAGCAGATTACCTGCGTGAGCCACAAGGTGATCGCGCGTCAGGATCCCAAACTGGAGAGCAACAGCATGAAGTCCCTGTGCATGGGGAAGTGCAGACGATCGCTGGAGGCTTCTCTGGTGGGGGATGCACAGCTTCACAAAGAAGGAGATACACTCGATCTGTGATGGCGGTAGATGCAGCGAATGAGAGTCATTACCCTGAGGTGGACATTGTCTTCAGGAAGGCTGACCTACGAGACGTTGTCCCGCACGACAACGACCCTGTGGTCATTTCTCTCATCACAGCAGGAAGACGAGTGCATAGAGTACTCGTAGATCAAGGAAGCTCGGCGGATGTCATGTTCTGGCCAACATTCAACAAGCTACAATTGTCCCCTGATCAGTTGAGACCGTATACTGGTTGTCTCTACGGTTTTGCAGGGGACCAGGTAGAAGTGCGGGGATACATCGAGCTGAGGACAACGTTCACCGACGGAACGGCAGCCCGCACGGAAAGGATAAAGTACCTGGTGGTGAACGCCCCTTCTGCGTACAATGTCCTGTTGGGGAGGCCGATGCTCAATAGACTGGGCGCAATACCATCGACAAGGCATATGAAGTTGAAGCTGCCGTCGATGGAAGGGGCCGTGATAACCATCAAATCGGATCAGGCTGAGGCAAGACGCTGTTATGAGAACAGTTTGAAGCAAAAAAGAAGTGTGTGCCATGTCACCACAAAACCACCACCAGGCGTGCGCGGAGAGCGATCGGCGGTCAGGGAGACACAAGGCGCTCAGAGGATGGAGAACGCTGCGGTGGGGGGCTCCCAGGTGGCCCAAGTTGAGGAAGAGGAGGAAGGCACGATCACTCCTCGCGAGTCAAGGATCGCGAGAGCGGTCATTGCCAGTGAGAGGAGGCCCCACCCAGCTGAAGGATGGGTCGAGGTGGACATCGGGGGAAGAAAATTCAAGCTGGGGGGATCCCTCATTGAAGAAGAGCGAAGGCTGATCATGGGTGTGATTGAGAAGCACATGAATGCCTTTGCATGGTCATCATCCGACATGCCAGGAATCGACCCCGATTTCCTCTGCCATCGTCTATCAATGGACCCCATGGTTCGACCGGTACGGCAGAGAAGAAGGAAATTCAACGAGGAGAAGAGGAAGGTGATCCACGACGAAGCGCAGAAGCTCCTTGACGCAGGGCATATCAGAGAAATCCAGTACCCCGAGTGGCTAGCGAATGTGGTACTGGTGCGGAAGGCAAGCGGCAAGTGGAGAATGTGCGTGGACTTCACTGACCTCAATAAGGCGTGCCCCAAGGATTCTTACCCCTTACCCAGTATAGATGCTCTAGTCGATAGCGCCTCCGGGGGAAAGCTACTCAGCTTCTTGGACGCTTTCTCAGGGTATAATCAGATCAGGATGCACCCAATGGACGAATGCAAGACCGCGTTCATGACGGAACGGTCTTGCTACTGCTACAAGGTCATGCCATTTGGGTTGAAGAATGCGGGGGCTACCTACCAGCGGCTCATGGATAGGGTGCTCTCGCCCATGCTGGGAAGGAACGTACACGCCTATGTAGATGACATGGTGGTTACGTCCCAAGAGAAGAAGCATCATGCAGCTGATCTGGAAGAGCTATTCACCACCATTGCCAAGTATAGGCTGAAGCTCAACCCTGAGAAATGCATATTCGGTGTGGAGGCTGGGAAGTTCTTGGGTTTCCTCTTGACAGAGCGAGGAATCGAAGCTAACCCGGAGAAGTGTGCGGCGATCATGACGATGAGGAGCCCAACGACGGTGAAGGAGGTGCAGCAGCTCACCGGCCGCTTGGCAGCACTGTCCCGATTTATGTCTGCTGGAGGGGAGAAAGGTCACCCATACTTCCAGTGTCTCAAGCGCAACAGCAGATTTCTCTGGACGCAGGAGTGCGAGGAGGCCTTCATTAAGTTGAAGGGATATCTGGCAAGCCCACCAGTCTTGCGAAAGCCCCAGGTAGGCATCCCTCTCCGTCTATACTTTGCTGTTACGGAGAGGGCAGTCAGTTCGGTCCTGGTGCAAGAGCAGGACCAGGCCCAGAGGCCTGTTTACTTCGTAAGTAAGGTGCTGCAAGGCCCCGAAACCAGGTACCAGGCACTCGAGAAGGCTGCTCTAGCGGTGGTATTCTCAGCCAGAAGACTCAGGCATTATTTCCACAGCTTCACAGTGGTGGTGATGACTGATCTGCCTATCCAGAGTGTATTGAAGAAACCTGATGTGGCAGGAAGGATGGTCAAGTGGGCAGTGGAATTGTCGGAATTCGATATTCAGTACGAGCCCCGAGGACCGATCAAGGGGCAGGTGTTCGCGGACTTCGTAGTCGAGCTATCATCCGTCGCGACACCTCCAGAAGGGCTAGATTTCCGATGGGTGTTGTCGGTGGATGGCTCCTCTAATCAGCAGGGAAGCGGCGCCGGGGTCATCCTGGAAGGGCCAAACGGAGTACTGATCGAGCAGTCCCTCCGTTTCGCCTTCAAAGCTAGCAACAATCAGGCGGAGTACGAGGCCCTGATCGCGGGAATGTTGCTAGCAAGGGAAATGGGAGCAAGAAATCTGCTGGCCAAGAGCGATTCGTTACTGGTCACCGAGCAGGTTACCGGGGAGTTCCAAGCAAAGGACCCCCAGATGGCAGCCTACCTGGAGTATGTGCAGCTCCTGAAGACGTCTTTCGCCGAGTTTGAGTTAGTGCACGTACCAAGAGAGCAGAACGCCCGAGCAGACCTGCTTGCCAAGCTGGCCAGCTCAGGCAAAGGGGGGAAGCAGAGGATTGTCATTCAGGAGACCCTGAAGGTGCCACGCGCGTTTGTATCAGACAACCAGGTACTTCATGTATACAAGTCAATGGAGCGTCTAACGATCGGTCATCGGTCATTGACTCAAGAGACGCTGAGAGCGCCGAGGGTGAGATCGCGACCCTCAAAGATCGGTGAGTCGATGGAGGTCCACGCGGAGAAGGAACCCCACACCTGGATGACGCCATACCGGCTATACTTAGAAGATGGTGTACTCCCGCTCGACCTGGCAGAGGCAAAAAGAATAAAGAGGAGTTCAAGTAAGTTTACTCTCATAGATGGAAGCCTATTTAGATTTGGATTTTCTCACCCTGTGCAGATCTGTGTACACGGCGAACAATGCACCAGACTCATGTCTGAGCTGCACGAGGGGGTGTGCGGAAGCCATGTAGGTGGTCGCGCTTTGGCAAGTAGAGTACTCCGCGCGGGGTACTACTGGCCAAAGCTGAAGGAAGATTGCATAAGGTTTGCTCAGCGATGCAAACAATGACAGCTGCATGCAGATTGGCACAAGGCACCCCCTGAGGAGTTGAGGTCCATCCATAGCCCGTGGCCATTCCATACATGGGGGATTGACATCCTAGGACCTTTTCCCCTGGCGACAAGGCAGATGAAGTTCCTCATTGTGGCCATTGAATATTTCACTAAGTGGGTGGAGGCAGAGCCAGTTGCACACATCACCGCACAGAAAGTCGAACACTTCGTCTGGAAGAACATTGTCTGCCGCTTCGGAATACCCAAGAGGCTGGTTTCCGACAATGGCACCCAGTTCACCAGTCATCAGTTGAGGAAGATGTGTGAAGAGCTAAAGATACAACAGGTTTTCGCTTCAGTGGAGCACCCACAAACAAATGGGCAGGTGGAGTCAGCAAATCGAGTGCTGCTCAGGGGACTGAAGCGAAGGCTAGACAAGGCCAAAGGAGGCTGGGCAGAGGAGATCCCCAGAATTGTGTGGTCTTATCACACCACCCCACAGTCCAGCACCCATGAGACACCCTTCAGCCTTGTCTATGGGACAGACGCCATGATTCCTGTAGAGATACAGGAGAGCTCCCCCAGATTCTTGAACTTCGTTGCTGAAGAGTCCAATGAAGAGCGTAAGGTGAATCTGGATCTGCTAGACGAAGTGCGAGAGGAGGCCAGAGTCAGTGCTGAAGCCGTGAAGAGAAGAGTAGAGCGGAGGCACAACTCTAAAGTGAGGCCCAGGCGCTTCCAGGAAGGTGATCTGGTGATGAGAAAGGCGCATCAAAATGACATGCATAATAAGTTATCCCCGAAGTGGACAGGCCCGTACAGAGTGGTGGAGACGTTAGAGAACGGAGCCTATCGCCTAGAGACTTTGGAAGGAGGAGCAATCCCCAGAACGTGGAACGCCACCCATTTAAAATTTTATTTCAGTTAAAATTGTACAGTAATGGCGTTCTCATGCTAAAAGACACATGCTTTGTTTGTGGTGGAAACAGTTGAACAGACAAGGGGGCACTCTTTTCCCTAAAGAGGGTTTTTAACGAGGCCACCCAATTAAAGGAAAATTTCCAGCATATAAAGTGTGCTCAAGTATTAAAGTTAAAATCCTCCTTGCCCCAGGTGCAAGTGCAGGTGATTGGTTAGGCCCTACTTGCCCTAGGCGCAAGTACTGGCACCGATCTAAGTCTTCCTCACCCCAGGTGTGAGCGCAAGCATAAAGGTTTGAAAAGCCAGGGGTGCTAGTAAGACCAACAGAGGGAAAGGAAAGGTTTTGACAAAACGTCCTTACCCACTTGGCATGCACCAATATTGGCCCAGTAAGACTCTCAGTCAGAAAACCTTTCTCACCCCAGGAGTGAGACAGGGAGTGAGCGACTCAACCTGCCAAAGGGTGATGACCTCGGGGAAAGGGAAAGGGGTTAGCGAGAAACACTTCCTTTTCCTAAGACGAGGCCTCACTTTGAGCGATCGATGTCAAGGTCCTTTATGCGCTTAGCGCTAGAGCGACAGAGAGAGCTAAGTAAGGGCTAAAGAGTGATCACTGATGAGTTGTCGGTAATTGGCTAGTAGTGCAAAGCAGCGCACGAGGACTGTTAAACACCAAGCTGAGGGAATAGCCAGTCGTGATCAAGCAGATCGCGCTAAGCCTGAGTTGGTTAACACTTAGTCGTGCACAAAGAATAAGAGAAGCAGATCGCGCTAAGCCCGAGTTGGTTAACACTTAGTCGCGCGCAAAGAGTAAGAGAAGCAGATCGCGCTAAGCCTAAGCTGGTTAACACTTAGTCGTGTGCGAAAGGAAAGGTAAAGCCCCAGATCACGCTGAACCTAAACTAGCTAACAGTTAGTCGCGCACATAAAGATCAGTGGAGTCCAAAGAAAATACAAAGAGAAATTGAGCAATTGAATCCGAGATATATCACCAGAGATGTTCATACAATTGTCAGTTACAAAGAGTTGAATGGTGCAGAAACATAAGGTGACAGAATGAAACTTTGTACAGAAGAAGTCAAAATTACAAAGGGGAGGAGATTCAGGGAGTAGGAGGCCTAAGTTTTCCATCTACCACCGAGTGATGAATGCTGAATTGCGCAAGGTCCAGGTCTGGGAGGACGCAGCGGACTTGCTCGAGCGCCAACTTGAATCCATCAATGAGGGAATCGGCGCCCACGTTCATCAAGTCCTCTTTCTCCGCCTCCAGACTTCGCCTCGAAGCCTCTGCAGCATCCCTCTGCGTGGTAAGGGTAGCAAGGGAGGAGGCAGCCTCAGACAGCTGGCCCACTGCCTCCTCAAGCTTCTTTTCGGCAGCAGCAGTTGCCTCCTTGGCGGCCTTGAGCATCTCCACCCGCTGAGAATCCTGTTGGCGTAGGGAGGAGTTCTCAGCCTGTAACTCCTCCACCATCTGACTCCGTTCGAGCAAAGAGGAATTCTCAGCCTGTAACTCTGCCACCTTCAAGTCCAGGGGACCAACAGTCTGCCCCATCAAGATCTCCATCTTGATGGTCTCCTGGACCTGCAGCAAGTACTCCCTCCTGGCCTTCTCCACCATGCCTCGCATCAGCTCGACAGACCCCTGAGCGGCTTCAAGGTCACTATGCAGCGACTCATTGTCGTGCTCAAGTTCCCTCACCCTTTTCTCCAGGGCTTTCTGCTTGCGATGCTGGGTGGAGAACTCCAGCGAGAGCACCACCTGCTTGGCAAGGTGTGCGTCTATCTCCTCCCCGCTCCAGTCGACGAGCTCCCCATTGCTGATGTGCTGTCGCACCATGGAGATAACTCTGCTGAAGTTCTCATGGTTGGCTCCAGTGTTGCTTGGGCGCGAGCCAGACCCACCAGGTTCAGCATTGGCGGTGGAGATTGTTATTGGAGGCGGGGCACATTCGTTTCGAGCCGAAACACCCCCAGCAGGGTGAGCGGATGGACCAGGTGATTGGCCTGCTGGGGGGGAAGTTGGCGGTTGAGAGATTGGGGGCGATTTTTGGCTAGGAGAAGGTGGGCATGCGGGCTCTGGAGCAAGTCGAGTGGAGGGAGAGGGAGGTGGTGAACCTTCCTCTACCTCTACCACCTCGATCCCTCCAGGCTGGAGAGACGAGACCCCCTCAACCACTGTTTTCTTCCTCTGGCGGTGAATGAGGGGGGAGCCTGAGCTTTCCTCTTCCACTGAGGCAGCAGCAGCAGCAGGTACCAGCGAAGAAGCCTTCACCAGTCTTTTCCTTTTCTTCCCTGGCTCGAGGCCTTCGGCTGGCGCGACCGAGAGCGTAGGGGCTTCGATTGGCTCAGTGGTGGAAGAGGAAGAGCCAGTCCCTTTGGCCGCTCGGCGTTTAGCGAGCTCCAACACCGCCAACCTCCTATCTTTCCCTGACATTGAATCTGCATAGGCAAGAAAGAGGGAAATTAGACAGCTAAGAGACGCAAGCAAGGTGAAAAGTATAAGAGCATGCATGAGGAAGTATAAATGTCCTAAGGGGCGGCAGAGAAAGAACTACCTATATATTTCTTCAGGGAAACCACATCAAACTCATCCTTGATGAGGCGAGCGGAGTCATACTTAGCCCCCAGGAGCAGCCCACACAGCTCGCGCTCGTAGGGGGCCATGGTCTCGAGGTCCTTGGGTTTTTTAAATTGAACCTGGGGAACCCAGTAGAGGGGGTACCCCTCGAGCAGATGAGGGCTTTGTGGGGTGGCGGATATCATATAAAATCTGCCCTTCCAGTCTTTGAAGGACTGCTGGTACAGGCCCAGAAGCACCCGTCCAGCAACCCCGTTCAGGCTGACCCAAAACCTATCCCCTGGTTTTTTCGCCTCAAAGAAGTAAAGGAACACCTCCACCGAGGCGTTGTGCCCAAAATGGTTGCACGGGATCTGAAACGCCCGGATGAAGGCCCAGGCGTTGGGGTGGAGTTGGCAGGGCGCGACGTTCAACTCCATCATCAGCTCTTTCTCGAAGAAGGTGAAGGGGAGTCGCAGCCTCAACCTTTTGAAGATCGCGGAGTAAACAAAAACGAAGGGCACCCCATTGGTGGCCCTGTCGTCAGCGCAAATGGGCATCCCTCGGGGAGGGATGCGGACTCGGATGTGGAAGTCGTTTTCCCTGTCTATGGAACACGAGGGTTCGTCCGGGTCGTGGCTCAGAAGTGAGTTAAGATGGTCCTCAGGTAGCAAGGTAGACGTTTCAGATAGCAACGCCAGAGGGGCCCAGTCATAAACTTTGGCGTTGTCATGGAATGAGGTGACAACAGGCGGTGGCGAAGCTGGTGCACTCGCGGAGGGCTGTGCACCAGAAGAAGAGGCAAGGACGCGAGCGGTCTACTTCAAGCGAGCCATCGAGAGATAGCTGCAATGGAGGAAAACGAGGGGTCAGAAATAGAAAGGGAGAGAGTGATGGATGGTTCGATGAAAAACAGAGAGAGGGAATGAGGGAGAAATGCCCAGGTAAAGGAGAAAGAAGAGGAGGCAGAAGTCAAAGCGGAAACATGAGAAAAACCCTAGCGCGGGTTGAGGAGAAGAAAAACAGGGAAGATGGATGCATGATAACTAGAATGATAAATGCAATCGGTAAAGATGACCAAAAAGGGGCCAGGGAAAAGAAAAACCATACCTTTGGATGATCGTAAGAGTTTAAGATCACAGAGAATTTGAAGAAAGATGGGTGCGCAGAAGAGAGATTCGCAGAGAGTCTGGGAGTCAAATGAAGAAGATGAAGGAACAGTGGAAGGGCGCGCCAATTTGAATGAAAGAAGCGCTAGCGACGCACAGCGCTGGCCGTTGATGGGGTCACGTGTCGCGAGATTAAGAAAGGAAGTCCAAACGTTAAAGAAGCAGCACGTGAGGTGGCACGTGAGGCGGCCCCACTTGCCACGTGGATTGAGGGCACGACCACTTAGTCTCTTCGCTGAGAACGAGTTCTCGACTCGAGACTGGGGGGCTTGTGATCCGATCGGTCATCGGTAGTCGATGACGTCAGCATCAGAGAGGTAGGGTGACACGTGGACCAGGTGGCAGAGAGGTAGGGGGACGATCGCCAAGAGAGGTGATCGGTGGTCAGTAACCAAGTTACCACCGACAGATCAGGCGGCAGAGAGGTCGGGGGATAGATCACCCAGAATGGTGATCGGTTGTCGGTAGCCAAGTGACCACTAGCAGACCAGTTCCCAGACTCGCGCCTGGAGGCAGAGCGCGAGTAGCGAATAAACACTGATCAGTCATCGGGTGTATTGTCATCGGGGTCCCGTGTTACACGCAGTTAAACTGGGACTAAGGTTCCCAGCGAGAGCGTTACGCACGGACCTCGCATGAGCACACCTCAAGGAATCATGCACGAGAGTGGCCTGAGGGAACTAGTAAGCCGGTCAGTGATTGGTGATTCCCTCAACCCATTACGTGCGTGTCATCCAGAAGGGTAAGCCGCCTACACAGAGAGTAACTTTCGGTGAGTGCGCCTAGACCAGCCACACCCGACGACCGCTCCTAAGAGTGTGCAATTTACCCAGATAAGAGAAGCATCCTAAGTTACTCCGCAAGGGCGTAGCTTAGGCGGACAAAGAGAGGCGCTAGAGCCCTTCCAGTAAGTGACACGTGTGTGGTTAGATGTGAGTTGCAGGCCTCCACGTGACACCATCTGAGAGGGGTGCGGTCCAGACAAAAGAGCACTCCGTACCGCTAAAGGTACAGACAGGCGCAGCCAAGCGCAGACATGCGCAGACTCTCACGCTCCCCATTGCTGATTCTGAAGGTACGCTTTCTCTGAAAAGCACGACAGGGTTCTGACACATGCCAGAAAAGCATAACAGAATTCTGTTATGCCCAGAAGCAGGGAAAGAGAGATAAAAGGGAGAATCAGAGTGAGAGTGGGGGGAGAGAAAAAACAGAGTGCAAGTTTTTCTCACACGCATATTTTTACTAAGTTTCCAGTTTCTGGTGGTTCTGTTGAACTAACTTGATCGTCGGAGTGCAAACGGCCGCTAGAGGCGCCGTCTGTGTATTTTGCAGGTCACACTTTGAAGACATCTGAGAGAGAGAGAGTTCAGAAGGTGATTCTTCAGGAGACGCAGTCGCGAAGACAGGGCAGAAGGTGTTACGAAGCGATTCACCACGTTCAAGTTGCCGGCAGGATCAGTAACTTTACTCTTCATTCAATATGTAATTACATGAGCCAAGCACCTCCTTATATATCTTTTGAGGGTCGGTTTTCACAAAAGAAAAGGTGGGAAAATTCAAAAGAAAACCATTTGAAAATGGCGCCTAAAGGAGAGTCACATGGAGGGCTTGACTTGTTGCTATTTCTACTCATATGCCCTAAACTTCTATCCATACCTTCCTTTTTATGTTCTATTTTTACCGTCCCGTCCCCGGCGTTGACCAAAGTCAAAGTCAACGTCGGGGTCAAGGTCAACGTATGGTGGGATCACACGAAGGGCCCCAAAGAAAGGAAGTCAACAGAGTGACTACATAAGGCGTCGCCAAGACAAGGCATCGCCGAGAAAGGGCGTTGCCTAAACAAGGCGTCGCCAAGAAAGGGTGTCGCCTAAGCAAGGCGTCGCCAAGAAAGGGCGTCGCCTAAACAAGGCGTCGCCAAGATGAGGCGTCGCTAAGCAAACCACCAGCAGGGTTACTCCCCTACACCCATGGGTAGGAAAGACCATGGAGGGAGTGACGCCACTGAGGCTTCGGGCCCGCCTAGCGCAGAAACGATAATAAAGAAAAGAGAAAAGTGGCTTCAAGGCCATAATACTAGCGCCAGTAGATAGCAACCTGACTCGTGAAGTGCCCATGCCACCCCAGGGAGACCCTTGGGATAGATACAACTCATGAGAGGGTCATGCCCAGGAGTAACCAAGTGCAGGGTGCGAGAGGAAGGTAGATACGCTCTCAGAGCGAGTGACTAGAGGTTGGGGGGCATGAGTTGGCACCCAAGGAGTCACCCCTTGCGCCAGATGCATTCCCCGGGATGAGGACTCACGTGAGGAAATACCCCTAAGCTGGGTCACAATGCTGTGAGGCCCTCCACGTATAATAACGGCCAAGTCAGGAGGACACGCGGCAGGGAGAACAGAAACATCAATGATTTCCAAAGGGTTTGTCCGGTATGAGGTAATTAAAGCTATTTAAAAGTAATTAAAGTTTACGTTTCTAGCGTTTTAAGGTACTTTAAATGCTTTAAGTGGTTTAAACGTCTTAAAGGCGCTGAACGTTTCATAACCTTAAATGCGCTTTTAAGACGCTTTAAATGCGAGAGACATTTAAAGGGAACCTGGGACGTTGGAAACGGGGATCGAACTTCTGGCGAATTTTCCCGAAAACACACTCTAGTTGCTTGCTCGAGCTCTTATGCTACGCACAAGGGACTAGAGAAGGATCGTTTGCCAGAACCAGAAACAGCACACAATACACAATCCATTTTACCACCTTCAGAGTGCCATCCACGGTGCTCCGATACGGAGGTGTAGAGTTTAGGTGTTTCTTGTTAGTTGACTTGAGCGTCGGAGTGCAAACGGCCGCTAGGGCGCCCATTTGTCCACTTCTTTGCAGGTGCTCACAGATTACCAAAAGGAAGGTGTCCCTAGCTGACGGGCAAGGTCGCGCACAAAGACACACCCAGGTCAACCGGCAAGAACATTTGGCGCCCACCATGGGGCCGATTTAAAACATCAGTCCCATCACAAGTTTCAGAGAGTTTATCAGAGCTACCATAACGACAGGAGGAATTCAGAGGAAAACGTTGAAGAATGAGGGCCACGAGACAAGGTTCCACACGCGCTGCGAGTGAGGAAATGACCATGCAACAGGTCATGGATATGATGCAAGGGCTGCAGGAGGAAATGGCGAAATCGAGGGCGGAGCAAGAACGTATGCAGGCAGATCTTGCGGCCTCCCACGTGAGAAACGAAGAGCTCCATCGTATGAATGAGGAGTTGCGTCGTGGTTTGGGCAATAACCAAGGGCAACGTGACCTAGATGAGACCGAACGTCTCACCCCACCAAGGGAGTTTTCCACTCCATTCTCGCAGGAGATTCTGGAAGCAGTGATCCCCAACACGTTCGTAGGGCCCAAGGTGATCTTCACCGGGATGGAGGATCTTGAGCCTCATGTCACTGCATTCCACACGCAGATGGTGCTAGTAGGCGGCTCCGATGCCGTGAGGTGCAAGCTCTTTATGAGCACCTTGATGGGAATGGCCATGGATTGGTTCGTCAGCCTTCTAGACGGCCATATCACTTCCTTCCCGCAGCTGTCGCGGTTATTTAGGGAGCAATACCTAGCGAACAGGGCCCCACCGCCCGTTTTGTATGATCTGTTCGACGTAAAGCAGTACCAGGGCGAGACTTTGAAGGAGTACATCAACCGTTTAGGGGCCCAAGTAGTAAAGGTTGGTACTACGGAAGAGCCCATGATCGTGTACGCATTCAGAAAAGGCGTGTGTCCCAGCCCCTTTTGCGCATCCATCATTCGCAATCGCCCCAGGACCTTCGCTGAAATAAGGCGTCGCGCGGTGGAGCATATTGCCTCTGAGGGAGAGGTGTATGAGAAGCGCACGAGCTCAACCTGTCAGGGTCAACGAGACCACAACGGGAAGGAAGAAGCAAGAGGGGAGACGCCCCTATGAGGCGAGAAAACTCCAGCCCAGGGGTCAAGCGAGAGGAAATCGTCCGGCCAGAGAAAGGGCCAGGCCAGCGAGGTACGACTTTGTGGTGGAGTTGAAGGACCTAATCGCCGTGCCTAATATAGCTGAAAGGTTGAGGCGACCGGCGAAGACTGACAAGGTGCTAGGGCCTCGCAAGGATTCTTGGTGTGAGTTCCACGAAGCTTTCGGTCACCACATCAACAACTGCCTATCGCTGGGGTACCAGTTGGACGAGTTAGTAAAAAGCGGATTCTTAAAGGATTATCTCGCTGAACCCACCACGACTGTGGCCCTGCCAGAACCAGCGGAGGATCAGGCGCATGAGATGCCCGTCCTTGGCGAAGTTAACACCATTGCTGGTGGTTTTTCAGGAGGAGGACCCACTGCTTCCCAACGGAGGAAATATGCAGGGGGAGTAAATTCAATTGAAGAAAGAATCTCAGGTGACCCGTGGGAGTCAGACCTCGTGTTCACGAGGACGGACCTACGAGATGTTGTGCCACACGACAATGACCCCGTGGTCGTTTCGATTGTCACGGCCGAGAGAAAGGTGCACAGGGTTCTAGTAGACCAGGGAAGTTCTGCAGATGTTATGTTCTGGTCGACATTCAACAAGCTACGGTTGTCTCCCGACCTTTTGAGACCCTACACCGGGTGCTTATATGGGTTTGCTGACAACTACGTGGAAGTATGTGGCTACTTAGAATTGAGGACGACATTCACAGATGGAACGGCCTCACGTACCGAAAGCATTCGGTACTTAGTTGTAAACGCCAACTCAGCTCACAACATCCTGTTGGGCCGACCGGCGTTGAATAGATTGAACGCAGTAGCCTCCACGCGCCACATGAAGATGAAGCTGCCGGATCTCAGTGGCAAGGTGATCGTCATCAAGTCAGATCAAGAAGAAGCGCGAAAATGCTATGAAAACAGCTTGAAAACAAAGAGAGGTGTGTTCATGGTGTTCGAACGCCCACCAAGTTCAGACGCAGCGATGGAAGTAGAACCTTTGAATGAGGCGACGCCTACGGAGTCAACGCCTGGCGAGGCCGCTCCCGCAGAGGCGACGCCTAGAGCGGACGAGCGCATAGAGGAGAGGTGTGATGACGCTTCGCCCTGAGAAGGGGCGTCGCCTAGAGAGCACTTAAGGCGACACCCACAAAAGAGGATAGCAAAGATCAACCGGCGGCTAATGTGGTGGAGATATAGATCGGCAGCAAGACGTTCAAACTGGGGCGTTTGTTGAGCCAAGAAGAACGGGACGAAGTGGCAGAGGTGATTTCACGCCACTTAGATGCTTTTGCGTGGTCCGCCTCAGACATGCCAGGCATCGACCCTGACTTTCTATGCCACCATCTTAGCATGGACGCCACGGTTCACCCCGTGCGACAGAGGAGGAGAAAGTTTAACGAGGAAAGGCGCCTCGTGGTGAAGGAAGAGACACAGAAGTTGCTAAGTGCTGGACACATCTGGGAAATACAATACCCCGAGTGGCTGGCCAACGTCGTTCTAGTGAAAAAAGCGAATGGGAAGTGGAGGATGTGTGTAGACTTCACAGACTTAAACAAGGCGTGCCCCAAGGATTCATACCCACTACCCAGCATTGACGCCCTGGTGGATAGTCCCTCGGGTTGCGAGATGCTGAGCTTCTTGGACATTTTTTCAGGCTACAATCAGATCAAGATGCACCCGAGGGACGAGGGTAAATCAGCACTCATGACGGAGACATGTAGCTACTGCTACAAGGTGATGCCGTTTGGGTTAAAGAATGCAGGCGCCACCTACCAGAGGTTAATGGACAAAGTCCTGGCGCCTATGTTAGGCAGGAATGTACAAGCCTACGTGGATGACATGGTGGTAGCTTCGCACAATAGAAGGCGAAATACAGCCTACCTGGAAGAGTTGTTCGCCACCATCTCAAAATATCGCCTCAAGCTGAACCCTGAGAAGTGTGTCTTTGGGGTTGAGGCAGGAAAATTTTTAGGCTTCATGCTTACAGAAAGAGGAATTGAGGCAAACCCTGATAAGTGCGCAGCCATCATTGCTATGAGGAGCCTGGCATCAGTGAAGGAAGTGCAACAACTGACAGGGCGAATGGCAGCATTATCAAGGTTCGTTTCTGCAGGAGGAGAGAAGGGACACCCCTATTTCCAATGCCTCAAAAGGAATAGTCGCTTTGCGTGGACCGACGAGTGTGAAGCAGCTTTCATCAAGTTGAAAGAGTACTTGGCGACGCCACCCGTCCTTTGCAAACCAGTGGTAGGCGTGCCCCTCCGACTATACTTTGCGGTAACAGAACGGGCCATCAGTTCTATGCTAGTCTAGGAGCAGGACCAAGTACAGAAGCCCATCTATTTCGTGAGTAAGGCTTACAAGGCCCAGAGACAAGGTATCAGTCGCTGGAAAAGGCAGCATTGGTCGTGGTATTCTCGGCCAGGAGGCTCCGCCACTACTTTCACAATTTTACGGTGGTGGTGATGACGAATCTCCCCATCCAGAAGGTACTACAGAAGCCTGATGTTGCTGGAAGGATGGTTCGCTGGGCGGTGAAGCTGTCGGAGTTTGACATCCAGTACGAGCCCAGAGGATCTATCAAAGGACAGGTATATGCGGATTTCGTTGCAGAGCTCTCACCCGGAGGCGACCAAGAGGTGGAGTCAAGATCGCAGTGGTCGCTCTCAGTCGATGGCTCCTCCAATCAACAAGGAAGTGGAGCAGGGATAGTCTTGGAGGGACCCAATGGTGTGCTGATCGAGCAAGCTCTGCGTTTCGCTTTTAAAGCGAGCAATAACCAGGCTGAGTACGAGGCACTGATCGCGGGGATGCTCCTGGCCAAGGAGATGGGTGCGCAGAACCTCCTGGTGAAGAGCGATTCACAGCTGATCACAGGGCAAGTCTCGGGAGAATTTCAAGCCAAGGACCCACAAATGGCGGCGTATTTAAGGTACGTCCAGCTACTGAAGGGAGCATTTAGCGCTCTTAAGCTAGTACATGTCCCAAGAGAGTAGAATGTCAGAGCTGACCTGCTTGCCAAGCTGGCCAGCTCAGGCAAGGGGGGCAGACAGAGGACAGTAATCCAAGAGACGCTCAAAGCTCTGCGAAAGTTTGTGGAAGATAACAGGGTGGACGTCCTCCATATTTGTACAGCGAGAGGGAGACCAAGGAGTCATCCTTCCTTGACTTAAGATACAATGAAGATGCCCCACATCAGTACATACGCGGACGCAACCGAGGAAGGAAATCATGCGCAGATATATGCTTTAGCCGAAGGAGACACTTGGATGACGCCATACAGATGATACCTGGCGGATGGGATTCTCCCAGCGGAACCGGAGGAGGGCAAGAAGATTAAGAGAAACGCCGCAAGATATACCCTGGTAGACGGGGTATTGTTCAGACACGGGTTTACACACCCTATCGTAACGTGCGTAAGCGGCGACGAGTGCATCAGGATAATGGCGGAACTCCACGAAGGTATCTGTGGGAGCCACGTGGGAGGAAGGTCTCTAGCTTCTAAAGTGGTACGCGCAGGTTTCTACTGGCCAACAGTGAAAGAGGATTGCGTGCAGCACGCCCAGCGTTGCAAGCAATGTCAGAGGCACGCTGATTGGCACAAGGCGCCGCCAGAGGAGCTGAGATCCATATATAGTCCATGGCCTTTTCATATGTGGGGAATCGACATCCTAGGCCCGTTCCCCCTGGCGATAAGGCAGATGATGTACCTGATCGTCGCCATTGAATACTTCACCAAGTGGATAGAGGCGGAGCCCGTGGCCCAGATCACCGTGCACAAGGTGCAGCACTTTGTTTGGAAGAACATCGTGTATCGCTTCGGCGTGCCTAGGCGGCTGGTATCCGACAACGGCACCCAGTTTGCAAGCCAACAGCTGAGAAACCTGTGCACAGAGGTAGGCATCAAGCAGGTGTTCGCATCAGTCGAACACCCCCAGACAAATGGGCAAGTAGAGTCAGCGAATAGAGTTTTGCTGAGAGGGCTGAAGAGAAGACTGGAGAAAGCTAAAGGGGCGCGGGCAGAAGAAGTGCCAAGGATTGTATGGGCATACCACACCACGCCCCAATCTTCCACCATGGAGACGCCTTTCAGTCTATTATATGGGTCAGACGCGATGATCCCAGTCGAGATTCACGAGAGCTCGCCACGTTACCAGAATTTTGTGGTTGAAGAATCCAACGAAGAGAGGCGAGTGAATCTGGACTTATTGGACGAAGCCAGGGAAGAATCAAGAATAAAGGCTGAGGCAGTGAAGAGAAGAGTGGAGCGACAGTATAGCTCCAAGGTGAAGCCCCGGCAATTCCAGGTTGGTGACTTAGTCATGAGGAAAGCTCACCCATATGAGCTAGAGAACAAATTGTCTCCCAAATGGACCGGACCCTTCATAATCACCAAAGCCAAGGGGAATCGTTCATACAATCTAGAGACTTTGGAAGGAGGTCCCAATCCACACAGTTGGAATGCGGCCAATTTGAAATTTTATTTCAGTTGAGTTATGTTAGTGGAGAGTAATGTAATACGATTTGTAAAGGGGACACTTTTTTTCCCTCTCGGGGGTTTTTTAATGAGGTCACCCAAGTAAAAATAGAAGTTCGAGAAAACTTTGTCTCAGTTTTTCTCTTCTCGCTCAAAGTGTAAGACCAAAGGTTAAGGAGATAAAAGACAAAGACTCAAAGCAGCGTCAGTCGTCGCCAAGATAAGGCATCGCCAAGACGAGGCGCCGCCGAGATCAAGCGTCGCCAAGGTTAGGCGTCGCAAAGATCAGGCGTCGCCAAGAAGAGGCGTCGCCGAATGACATGTCGCCAAGGGAAACGCCGCCAAGGTGGGGCGTCGCCAGAATGTAGGCATCGCCAAATGGGGAGACGACAGCGGAATTCGAAGCAAGTAGTAAGAGCGCATGCATGCGTCTAGAGGTCAAGATAACAGGTATGTCCAACACGAGGCAAAATCCGGGAGCTTAGTCCCTGGGCAGGGGTTAAAGGATTCCTTCGGGACGCCCCCTCCTCAGGTGTGAATAGCTAGCCCCGGTATCAGATGTTTGATAAGGTAAAATCCGGGAGTCTTAGTCCTTGAGCAGGGGTTGAGGATTTCCTTCGGGACGCCCCCTCCTCAAGTATGAATAACTAGCCCCGGTGTCGGACGGGAGCCTTTGCCTTGGTGTTTTTAGACACCCTGAGGACGATACGGCGCTGCTGTAATAGGCCTCTCCTCAGGCGTGGGCACCAAGCACCAAAGAGATAAGGGACCAGTCGCCTTGGTGTTTGAGACACTCCATGGACGATACGGCGCTGTTATATCGGCCTCTCCATGGGCGTGGGCACCAAAGCGCGACTTTGTCCCTAGTGTTAGATACGCTAAGGGCACCCAGAGCAGGCCTCCCTTTAAGCATGGACACTCAGTGCAGGTAAAATAAACCCTCCTAAAAACAAGGGAGGAGAGTGTCGGAGGTAACGCACGCAGCATGACAGAGGAGGCAGAGGTAGACGAGAGTATGCAAAAATAAAATGAGCAACGCTTAGACGAAACCAAAGTATGTCTCAAGAGTTAGGGTTACACATAAAGTTCGTGATAAAGACAAATTAGACAAATGGGGCAATCATGTACACGCCCTATGCTCATATGAAAAGCGAAATCAGGCCACCTTTCAGTGGCCTCCGGAGTCTGAGCGGGAGGATGATGAAGCCCCGTTCTTGGCCCTCAACGCCTGGGCAAGCTGCGACCTTTGTTGTCGGTTTATCTTCGAGCCTGCACCAAAGGAGACAAACATGGTGAAGACACCGCAAGATTAGTCATGCAAAAATCCAGTAAAGGCGAAGGATGAGAGGTTTTAAGGTAATCCCTCGTACATATATATTTCTCCAAGACCTCAATGTTGTACTCCAGACTTATCAAAGCGGCAGTGCCAAAACTCCCCGCCCCAGCCAGGATCCAACAAGCCTCTTGGTCGTTCAAAGGTAGCCTCTTAAGAGGCCTGGACTTCAAGGCTCTTGTCTCCCTCACCCAGTACAGTGGAAAGCCGTCCAGGGCGGAAGGCACGAGATCAGAACAGCAAACCTTAAAGAACTTACCCTTCCACCCTGTGAAGGAGTGCTGGAATGGGGTCAGGAGGACCCTGCCGGGAACATTGTTGAGGGTCACCCAAAGGTTGTTCCTTTGCCTCTTCACCTCAAAGAAGTGAAGGAAGATGTCCACAGGCGGTGCACACCCCAGGAAACCAAATAGTATGTTGAAGGCTTTGACGAAAGCCCAGTTGTTAGGGTACAGCTGGGTCGGGGCAGCATTAATCTCCGTCAGCAGTTCCCTCTCGAACCTAGAGAAGGGCAGGCGCACGCCGACGCTTTTGAAGAGCACCTGGTAAAAGTAGAAAAAGGGGACTCCATTGTTGGCCCGCTCATCCCCACACACCGGCTCCCCTGAGGTGCAAGGGAGCACGGCGATGTCGTCATCATGCCTCTTTGCGAAGGCACGATGATCATAGGAACACGGGTCCCCCACATGTTCCCTTAGGGCCCTGGCGGAAAGTAAGCTAGAGCACTCGTCGAGAAGTTCGCGCGAAGCCCAAACGTAAAGAGCCTTAGGGTTGACTGTAGGGATAGGAGGATTGGTGGACATGTTGGCACAAGCTGTCAGTGAAGGAACTAGAAGATCAAAGGAGAAAGATACGGTAGAAATGCGGAAGGGAAATGCCAACAAGAAAGAACGCAGGAGGAACTCTTTGGAAGGAAGAGGAACGAAGAAGATGCGAAAACACAGAGATGATGAGTGCAGGTACAGGATTTCAAAGACCCAAATATTACAGTTGAGGCGCCAAAGGACACGAAAAGGAGCACCGTGCGTTCGAGCCACGTGTCAGGAGATGGGAGGACGACCTTTAGCGTCACTTGTTCTAATTCAGGGAACGTCATGTCGACAGAGTCCCCGAGGGTACGACGCACCGGCGAGGAAGAGAACGTCTTGTCAAAAGCTCAGAAAATGTCAAGATCAAATCGAGCAGGGGAACGTCCCATCCGCAATATGGGAAATGCCACGTGGATGGCGCGGGCGAGACCTTAGGCTTTTCGCTAAAGCAAGTGTCCCGCCCTCAGGCGTTGACCAGAGTCAAAGTCAAAGTCAACGCCAAGGCCAAAGTCAACAGATTGACCGCACAAGGCATCGCCAAGACATGGCGTCGCCAAGGTAGGGCGTCGCCAGTATAAGACGCTGATGGCGTAGCCAGTATAAGACGCTGATGGCGTCGCCAGTAGACACTGAAGGCGTCGCCGGTATAAGGCACTGATGGCGTCGCCCCCCCCCCCCCCCCCCCCCCCCCCCCCCCGATACCTACAGGTAGGAAAGACTGTGGTTGGGGGCGAAATCGCCAGAAGCCAAGCTAGTCATCAGCGGCGTTGCTCCCCGATACCCATGGGAAGGAAAGACCATGGAGGGAGCGACCCCATGGGGGGCTTCAAGCCTACCTAGTGCTTGGCGTTTCTAGACACCCTGAGGACGACGCTGCTATAATAAGCCTCTCCTCAGGCGTGGGCGCCAAGCACCAAGAGTTAAGGGACAGATTGCCGTGGTGTTTGAGACACTCCATGGACGATACGGCGCTGTTAGACAGGCCTCTCCATGGGCGTGGGCACTAAAGCGCAACTTTGTCCCAAGTGTTTAGGACCAGAGCAGGTCTCTTCTCGAGCGTGGACACTCAGTACAGAAGACAGATGAGCCTCCACACCCTCGAGCGATGACGAAGCCGGAAGAGATCAAGTTCAACTCTTGCATTTGAGCAATGGCGGAGCAGCCAATGACTTCACGAGGCAGAGGCCTTGCAGATACGAAGGCGGAACAGGTTTCGAGGTGAAAGTTAGAAGTGATGGGTAAAGGAAAGAGAAGAGAAGGTTACGTGCTACCTAAGCACCATAGGTACAAGTTCGCCCAGTATAGCGAAAGAAACAGATAGAA